>NC_083886.1:18117500-19367500 GCF_032452875.1 Bos javanicus | reverse complement strand
GTCCATCACCAACTCCTGGAGTTCACCCAAACTCATGTCCATTGAGTCGGTGATGCCATCCAACCATCTCATCCTCTGTCGTCCCCTTCTCCTCCCACCTTCAATCTTTCCCAGCATCAAGGCCTTTTCAAATGAGTCAGTTCTTTGCATCAGTTGGCCGAAGTATTGGAGTTTCAGCTTCAACATCAGTCCTCGGGGAGGGGATAGAGATTGCGCCTCTTTTTTTTAAAATATTTATTTATTCCTTATTTTTGGCTGTGCCGGGTCTTCACTGCTGCACTCAAGCTTTCTCTAGGTGTGGCGAGCAGGAGTTACTCTCTAGTGGTACAGGGGCTCCTCACTCTGGTGGCTTCTCTTATTGTGGAGCATAGGGCTGTAGAGCGCGCCAGCTCAGTAGTTGTGGCTCGTGGACTTAGTTGCTCTGCGGCATGTAGGATCTTAGTTCCCTGACCAGGGGCTGAGCCTTCGTCCCCTGCATTGCAAGGGGGATTCTTAATCACTGGACCACCAGGGAAGTCCCTGAAGTCCTAACTTTAATTCATTTTAATATCTACATGTGACTACAGCTACAGCTGCTATGGGACTAGACCGTTGGTATCATTTTTCTTTCTCTCATCAGTTATGAAAGGAAACATTTGTTTTCCCTTTGCCTTCTTAGCATCAGGGAGTGCTCAAAATGTGTTCAGACCCTGAGAACAGAGTATAGTATGGGAAGACATGCTTTGAGGCCTACCCCTGCTTTTATTGGTTTACCTGTTTTATTTGATTGGCTTCCATGGATTTTCATTATAAATTCTTTTTTTTTTTTTTGGTTGCACAGCATGAAGGATCTTAGTTACCTGACCAGGAACTGAACCCGTGCCCCCTAGAGTGGAAGCATGGAGTCCTAACCACTGGACCGCTAAGGGAAATCCTAATGATTTATTTTAGAAAAAGTTCTATGGCTGAAAAACTTGAAAAGTGCCAAGTTACGGTCTTTCCAAGCCCCCTTCCAGCTCAGAGAGGCCGATTAAGCAGGATTAGTGGGATGCCTGGATACAGAGCATGGTAGAATATCTGTGGATCTTGATATTTGAGCAAGAACATTAAAAACCTGTGTGGAGTTCCGAATTGGTCATGTTTGCCTTAAGGCTTGATGGTAAAGGTGAGGAGAAGTCACTCCACTGACTGTAGGCATCCTGAGTACCCGATTCCTCTCTTTTAGGGTAAAGACCCCAAAGCTGTCATCAGCATCAAGGACTTGAATGCCACCTTCCAGACAGAGAAGATTGGGAACCCCCACGGGCTGCAGATCACCTACCGGAGAGACGGCCGCGTTCGGAACCTGTTTGTGTACCACGAGAATGGGAAGGTGAGAGGGTGGCGTTGCCGCTCAGCCTCCAGCTCAGCAGCCCCGAACCTCGCAGGCCCAGCTCCCTGACTCCCTGGCGCTGCAGCCTCTTGAGACGCGATGCTGCTGTTCGCTTTCATCTGTTGTCACTTTCTGTTTTTGGCCATTGTGTGGCTTGTGGGGTCTTAGTTCCCCAACCAGGGATCAAACTTGGGCCCACGGCAATGAAAGCACCGAGTCCTAACCACCAAACTGTCAGGGAAGTCCCTGTTGTCACTTCTGGTCAGAGACATAGTAAAGTTAAAGCAGAGCGGGAACTGGGAGAGGAACCTGGCGGGGATCAGGGGTGTGTCTGGATGGTGCACAGCCACCAAGGGGCGTCCGGTTAGCAGACGGGACTATGCCCAGAGGTGGCCAATCAGGTGCAGCCAGAGATTCCAAATATGAGAGGAGGGATGACTAGAAGCTCAAACAGCAGCGCATCCCATGGCCTCCCTTCGCAATGTGTGGTCTGGCACCAACTGCATGAGCATCACCTGGGAGCTTGTTGGAACTAGCGTCTTGGGCCCATCCTGGACCTGCTGAGTTAGAAACTGCGTTTTCACAGGATCCCTAGGTGATACTCAGGCACGCTGAAGTTTGAGAAGCACTATCAAAGGTCCAGGAAGTCAGCTCCATCAGAGAAGAGCAGGTCAATAGTACAGCTGCAAAGACAAAAGCCGGCTCTAAATGGCAGGGTCATGTGACTGGGCAAGAGTCAGAGATGCTAAGTGGAGGTGAGGAGGTGCAAAGGTGGGGGCTGATGTTTTGTGATTTGCTATTAATTCTGTGCTGGGCACTTTTCTTGGTGATCACTATACATCATTGCTTTTCTTTTTTAAAAAATAATTAATTAATTAATTTGGCTGCACCACGCGGGATGTGGTATCTTCATTCCCTGACCAAAGATGGAATCATTGGAAGCGTGGAGTCTTAATCACTGGACTGCCAGGGAAGTCCTGTACATCAGTTCTTAATCTTCAAAACCCTGGAAATGTTTTATCCCCATGTTACTGAGGCATGGGACTTCCCTCGTGGCTCAGCAGTAAAGAATCCACCTGCAATGCAGGAGTTGCAGGAGATGAAGTTTCAATCCTTGGGTCAGGAGGATCCCCTGGAGGAAGCCATGGCAACCCACTCCAGTATTCTTGCCTGGAGAATCCCATGGACAGAGGAACCTGGTGGGTTATGGTCCATAGCATCTCAAAGGGTCACACACGACTGAAGCGACTTAGCACGCATGCACTGAGGCAGGGGTGTGTTAAGTAATTTGCTCAGAGTCATGTGGCCGATGGTTCCTGAACTCTGCACCTGTCTTACCACCCCATGTGCCTCTGCTGGAGGAAGACCCTTGCCAGCAGGAGTCAGAAACCAGATACAGGCCTGGATCTTCCCACGAGGCCCCAGCACTGGGATACTGACCATGGATCATCCTCAGCAGGCTTCATGCTCTCTCCACCGTCTGGGCTGACTTCCTGGCGTGGTCTGAAGAGCTGGGGTTTGGAGTCGGAAGTTGGGACCCTGCTTCTGCCACTGCCTTGTGTGTTCCTAGGGCAGGTCCCTTCCCTTCCTAAGTCTGCTTGTGTATGGTTGATAATACCCACTTCCCGGAGGGGTCTTGAGGATTGAGAGACTGTGGACCATGAATGTGAATGCATCTCGTTACTGTGAAGTGCATTATAAACATTAGTGGTCACTGTTATTTATTCACGATTGTGGCAGCAGTGGAAGACAAGCTCTTGAGAGCCGTGCCTGATCATTTCTGTGTTCAGGACTTCACTCTTTCAGTAAATCCTTACAGCGCCCCTCCCTGAAACGTGCACAGCACTGGGGTGTGGAGTGAATGAGGCAGAGCCATGAATGGGCTTCTAGGATCTCATAGTCTTGGGAAAGAGACAGATGGGGAAACAGGCACTGAAGAGACCTTGTGATGATGCCGGTGGGGGCTGTGCTGGAGACACACGGGAGACATGTAAGTGGCCTAGTCTGGGGAGGGGGCACTCTGAAAGGCGATCCAAAGAAGGAGGTTCTACTTAAGAATTGTGTGAGTATGCCGAGAAGGAGAACACTCAAACCAGCTTAAAAGGGTCATGAGTGGAAAAGAAACAGGGGTATTTATTTCAGAGGACAGAAGCATGGTTGGGCTGCCTGAGAGGTTAGAATTAGGAACTGTGGTGTGTATGATTCTGTGTGTGTTTGGAGACAGACAGAATACACTCTTAACAGGAACACATTGTTCTATAAACCCAGGAGTGCAAGTAACGTCTCGCTTCTTAGTTTCTCTAAATGCAAGGATCTCATTTCCCAAACTGCCAAGAAGCCTAGTGTCACTCATTTTTCTCGGCTCCCTCCATTGGCTTTACCAGAATCTTGGGACTGGTGCAGTTAGGAGACATGGAGGAGATCCCTGGCTCTCAGTCCATGGTGGGCTCACTGCTGTGGCCCCATGTCCAGACTGACTGGATACCAGTGGCTACCTCACCATGCCCATTTCTGCTAAAGGACTTTTGCTGAGGTGCCCATGATCTCAGACACTTATGGTGCCTGACTCCTTCCCACTGGCCCAGCTGTAGAGCAGCTGACAACCTGGTTCTGGCCAGTCTCCTCTCCCTGGTGATGCCCCAGCTTCTCCCTTAGATGGGCATAAATGGGGGGCTACAAATTCATGGCTGCAGGAGCCAGGTGGGCAAATTAAAAGTGGACAGCTTTAAGTCTGTGGCAAACAGGAACACATGTATAGAGAACTGAAACAGGCAAAACTTAAGGGCAAACCAACCTGTATGCAGGTTGGATTTGTGACCGGAAGAGTCTTTCCAAAGTGAAGGCCTAGGTGGGTCTTCTGTGGGGATGATCCCCTTCCCTTAGTGCCTGAAACCCTATAAGGTTCTTAATGCCCTAGTCAAGAGAGCTTAGGAATACTGAACCAGCAAAGCTTGACCTAAAACAGAAAAGGTACTGATGTTTCATACCTTTGAAACCAAATTCAAATGAATTTCTCAATCACTGTGTTACATCCAAGTGCAGCACAGCAGCTATTTGAACAGGTCTTTCCTCTCCTCTTCCATACTCCTGTGAGATAGGATCTGATAAGCCCTGTTCAGCCTCTGTACTGGTCCAGCCCTCATCCAGATTCTGTGGCCAAGAAGGGGCAGGATCATAGCAGCAAGTGTGACTGCAATTGTGGATGGGTGGTGCGAGGCTGAGAATGGGTGGGGCATTTTTCGTAGAATCAGGGTTTGGGTGGAGCAAAAATCTATTCCATCTAAACTCACTCTCAGGATGAATAGAATGTTCTAGATAAAAGGTGTATCAAGGGTGAGGGCAGAGAGGTGGGTGAGGCAGAGTGTTCCAAGAGAAGGGAAGAACGTGGGGGCAGCGATTGCAAATGATTTTGTATGGAAGGAGCTCAGAGAGCAAAGTGAAAGTGACAATGTTAGTCACTCCGTCCTGTCTGACTCTTTGTGACCCCACAGACTGTAGCCCACTAGGCTCCTCGGGCTGTGGGATTCTTCAGGCAAGAAGACTGCAGTGGGTTGCCATTTTCTTCTCCAGGGGATCTTCCGGACCCAGAGATCGAACCTGGGTCTCCTGAAGATTCTCAGGCAGATTCTTTACTGTCTGAGCTGTCAGGGAAGTCCAGAGGGCAAAGTAAGTCATACTAAAGAACTTAAGACTCTTTCCCTGAGGGTAGTGGAGAGGACTCTAAGCTAGACTCAATTAGATTTGCAATTTGAAAATCACTCTGGCTGCCGTAAGGACTGAATGAAGAGCAGCAGAGCAGAGGCAGAACCAGCTGGCACAAGGGGTTCAGCAGGTGAGAGATGAGGGTGGACACTGCTGAGGGAGGCATGCTCCCAGAGGGACACAGGAGGTCCACGCCAGCTTCAGCCTATGTTGCACTCCAGGTGATGAGCATCTGCACTGATGGAGCATCCCCAGGAGCACCTGCCCCCACCTGAAGGCTGGTCTTTGACACCCGAGGACCTTTGCTCCTCAACGTGTCTCCCAATGACCAGCAGCTCATCATCTGTGAACTTGTTAGGAATGCAGAATCTCAGGTCCCACCCCAAACCCGCTGAATTCAAATCTTCATTTTAACGAGATCCTCGGGTGATGCTTACACACAGTGGCAGGAGCCAAGCACTGTGCCGGGCCGCTGCATAACTCCTGTGCAGCTGGCCTTGGTCCTTTCCCATGGCCCTGGGGCTCTGTTTCCCACTTGCTCGGGGGACGCCCTGGGCTCTGGCACCGTCCTCCCTGGGATCAGCTTGAGTAGGACTGGGGGGTGTGCATGTGCCCAAACCTGAAGACCCAGCTGGCTTCCTGCTACCAGCCTCAGCTGCCCGCCCCCCCGGCCCCCAGCTGGCACTCAGTCTCACTGACTGTCTGTCTGTCCTTTGCATGTCTCTCTGCAGGAGATAGTGGACTGGTTCAACGCCCTCCGTGCAGCCCGTCTCCAATACCTAAAAATGGCCTTTCCTGAGCTCCCAGAGTCTGAGGTGAGCTAAATGCGGACCCCACCTTCCACGGCTCCTGTCTGCCACCTCCTGTGCTCCTGCTTGGCTGACCTCAAAGACATGCAGAGGCCAGACTCAGTTTGACTGCAGGAAAGACCTTGAGCCTTGGGGTTGGGGACCTCAGCGGGAAACCAAAAGTTTTTTCCTGGGGAGGCTGGGGGTTATGGCCTCACCGTTGGCAAGGCAGTCTCCAAAAAGCAGATCAGACTCTCCCCTTTGGGATCCGTCACTCACAGTGTCAAAAGGCTCAGGATTTGGGCATCTCTTTCTGACTTCTCCCACTGAAATGCACAAATGGTCCCTCACATACTGCTTACAATGTGCTTCTGAACCTGGTTTATCTTGTCATCCCTTTTATCTAATCGTCCTTTTCGGCCAGCAGTTAGGTGAGGTGATTATTCCCATTCCAGCGATGAGAAACTGAGTCCCAGGAAGGTCAAGGGCATAACCGAAGGTGTTCTTCCCACTTGAACATCCCCCACTTTGCCCTTTCCTAGTCTGCTTTAAGGAAGGCAGTGGGATCTTTCCCATTATCATTCTAACAGGAAGAGTCTGCCTTTCATGGCCACGGTGACAGTGAGCCTGAGAACTTCATTTCTGTTGTCTTCAGAGGTCTGGGGCACCCATGTACCTCCCTTAGGCTTGGGCGGGGAAGCTGTATAGAGTGGGCTGTGAGCTGGAGGGTGTGAGCTGGGAGGCCTGGGCCCTTGCGGATGGTCTGCTCCTGACTTGCTGTGTGACCACTGCAGGTGAGGCTGCCTCTCTGAGCAGCTGTTCCCACATCTGTAAGGTGGCGCTTGGTCTGGGTCATCTTCAGGGTCTCTTCTAACTCTGAGGTGCTGTACTCTAGTCCCTGTGTTAGGCCTGCTCTGGAAGGATTTTGTAAGAGATAGGGGGTGGAAAGACCATGTTAATCGTGTGACTTTTTTTTTTTTTGGCCATACCACACAGCATGTGGAGTATTATTTCCCTGATGAGGGATGGGACCTGTGCCCCCTGCAGTAGAAGTGCAGAATCTTAATCACTGGACCGTCAGGGAAGTCCCATTCCTGGGACTTTCCTGTTCCCAACTGTTAGATCCTTCTTGAAAACCTAAGTGCCCATTAATTCCCCAGTTTGCAGGGAGCGAAGTGTCTGGAATGGGGGTCCTCTCCAGACCTAGGGATGCACTGAGATGGCAGATCTCCACGAGTTCCTCCAGCCAGGCTTGGCTCAGGGTCCTCCCGGCCTGCAGAGTCAGCAGCCATAGGGGGTGAACGCCCACTTGCATGGGCGTGGCGTGGGGGTGCTGACTGCTGCCTGGAGACACTGAGGGCAAGTTGCAGACGCCCCGCCTCCCTGTCTGGGCAGCTCTCCAACTCGGCTGGCCCATGCGGGGGAAACTGGGCTTTGGTAACATCCTCAACGTCCTCTTCCTCCCGCCTCCACTATCGTTACCCCTTATCCACCCCTGGTTTTCTCCCTCCTGCCTCTCTCCCCGTCTTGCCTCCCCCATGTCTACATAGGGTGTGAGGTTCTGAGCAACCACCCAAGTCTGGCTCGAGCTCAGGGATCCAACGCCAGAAACCTGGGGGACCCCGGTGGGATTGTGGTCCTGTAAAAAGAAACGCATGGACCCGAAGGCAGGGAAGCTGATGTGTTACGCAGGGCAAGTGGCCTCACCTCTCCTAGCCCCAGTTTACTCATCTGTCACCACTGGGACAGTCTCTGCCTCCAGGGCTGCATGTGTCCAGTGAGCCAAGGCATCTAAGGTGCAGTGCATAGTACCGCATTCCCAGCCCCTTTCTCCTCAAGGCCTAGATTCACCCTGCCCTGGCTTCAGTTCAGACAACTGAGTGATTAGAACTCTTGTCTTTGCTCCAAATGAAGGAATTAAAGCCTACAGAATGCATTTTAGGGAAAGGGGAGTGGTGTCCTTTATATTTTTGATTTCTCGCTCACAAATTTCTCCCTTCAGACTTCCCATTCCTACTCCCAAACCTTACATCCCCTTTGCCCCTGCTTTCGACCCAGGCTCTGTTCTCATCTGAAGCTCTAGACTTGCCAGTTTGACACCCTGGAGCACAGGAGGCCAGTGTCAATCCCTGGAAGCTTCTCTGAGCGTAGGATGGTCTTGCAGATCACATAATACGGTATCCTTATTACACAGAAGGAAACAGGCCCAGAGAGGCATAAGGTCTTAACAAGATAACACAGCTGGTTGAGGTCAGACCTGGAGCTAGAACTCAAGTCTCCTGACTCCTAGTCCAGAGTTTTCTCTACTTAATCCATCCTGCCATCGCCTCCTATGGCCCTGGCTCAGAATCCCCACCAATGCCCAGGTCTTGGCCAAGGGCCTGATCAGAAGGTTCTGGCATATTTAAACTTGAGCATCATAGAGTAGCAATATAGCTACTACTAGGGTCTGGCTGGTGTCTATCGGCTCTAGGTGGTGAAAGTTCTTCATCCTACCGGTGACATGTCTTCGGGAAAATCCTGTGACTTTTCTGAGGTCTTGTCTCTTCATTCAGAGCATGAAAATGATAACATCCACCTCACAGGGTGGTTGAGAATTACACGCAGAGCCTGACACACAGTCAGTCAGTTCAGTCGCTCAGTTGTGTCCAATTCTTTGCGACCCCATGGACTGCAGCACACCAGGCTTCCCTGTCCATCACCTACTCCCGGAGCTTGCACAAACTCATGTCATCAAGTCGGTGATGCCATCCACCCGATGACACGCAGTAGATACTCAGAATGCAACCCCCCCCCCACCCCGATACCTGGAGAGTCTCCTCAGAGCCTGACCTGTGTCCTCCTCCTGGAATTGCTGAAAGAACACTTAACCTAAGTCTTTATACCAAGACTCAGCTGTGCTGGGTAGCTCTGCAGACATCTGGGGTGCTGTTGTCGGGCTCTGTTGAAATGTTAGCGTTGCATCCATACCAAATATAACCATGTGCACACATCCTTCCCCATTGCAAACTTCCCCCTTTGTCGGGGAGCCAAGTTCGCTGGGGAAGCTCGGCCTCCTAGGTGGGAGGCAGGGGGTCAGTGTGTGTCTCTCTTCCCCCAGCTTGTGCCCCTCATCACCAGGAACTATCTCAAACAAGGCTTCATGGAAAAGACTGGTCCGAAGGTACAGCCCATGTTCCTTGGGGGGGACTTTCATGGCCTCAGTGCCAGTGGGCAGTGGGGCCAAAGTGGGGAGGTGGGAAAATGGGGAACCAGGGGCAGGGAGGAGGGAGGAAGCGGAAGTAAATGGACTTTTGTGAGTTCCAGGGGTGAAGGACCAAGTGGGAGACAGGGTGGCTGGAGGGTGGTCCAGCCTCACTCAGGCGCTTCTCCCTGCAACTGGGCATCTTCCTTCTTGATCAGCATCGCCATCAGTGGCTCTCATCTTTACATCATCTATCTGACCCTGTTCTTGGGAAGGCACAGCTGAAAAGGGAAAGCACAGCTGAAAAGCACAGCTCCTTTGGGGGGCAGCTCTTGAACACTTGTGTGCTCTGAGCTGGGGCCCTACCAGGACCGATCAAGTGAGGCAGGACTAGTGATTGGTTTGAGAGAACTCACCTCGGTACCTATGCTTGGATGCCAGTGAGGCCCCTGCCGCCCCAGGACATCTCAGACCTAGCCTGGATGCTGGTGCGGTGAAGCTCCAAGCCAGAAGATGGAGATGGTGGGGGGTTGTGCAGAGGAGGCGGGGTGCAGGGAAGCAGGGAAGGGGGAGGAGAGAAGAAGGAAGAAGCAAGCAGATGTGTGAGTGCTTAGTCTTGCCTGACTCTGCGACACCGTGGACTGTAGCCTGCCAGGCTCCTCTGTCCATGGGATTTCCTAGGCAAGAATACTGGAGTAGGGTGTCATTTCCTTCTCCCAGAGGAAAGCAGAGGAACTCCCTAAAAAAAAAAGAGAAAAAACCCAAAGCAACAGCTTTCTGATGCTTTTTTTTTTAAGGTGTAATACGCTGATGCAATGTTTGTTAAGATGACAGTGGAAGTGTTAGGCAGTCACAGTAAAGGGAGCCTCAGATGGCTGGGTAAAGGGTTGCAGGTTTTTGTCCTTCAGCAGCTGGTGGCACCGCCCCTGTGGCTCTTAGGGGGACTTTCCTTCCCCTGACCTAGGTTAGAATTTGGCCAAGGCCAGGGCTTTCAGAAGCGCTGAGCAGTAGCCACTTCTGATTTCCCAGGTTCCTTTTTCTGAGATATCTTGTCCACAGCCTGAGAAAGAGGAAAATGCTTCTTCCAACGCACATAGGCAGCGGCTGGAGGCCGCAAGGGAAAGCTGGGGTGGAGGAGGGTGTTTGGAGCCATCAGAGCTCAAGGCCCGGGGGTGGGGCGAGCGCTGGGGTGTTCGACTGCCAAGCCAGGAACTGGCCGGCTCCCTCGTCCTGGCCCAGGCTGGCCCTCTGACCTCTGTGCCCCACCCCTGCCTGGCCAAGCCTGATACAAAGTTCCCTCTTCTGCAGCAGAGAGAACCTTTCAAGAAAAGGTGGTTTGCTCTGGATCCCCAGGAGCGCAGGCTGCTTTATTACAAGAACCCACTGGTAAGAGTCACTGATGGCCCCCCTGCTGAGCACCAGCAGGCAGAGGTGGGGTCAGAGCTGGTCGGGGACCATGGGGATGCGACAGGGCTGGAGAGACCCAGCGAGAGACACCATCACGGTTGTCTCTAAGTCATCCTTGGGCATGAAACTGCTCTCCCTTGCCTTCAAGAAGTCCTTCACGTGTGTCCAAAAGCTGCCAAGGTAGCCAAGAGAGGACTTCCCCATCCTCTAGTCTCCAGGGCTGCCTTCCAACGTGGAGGCTGTGGAGAGTCACAGTTGGGAGTAACAGCTCTAGAACTCGACTGTCTGGGCTCTGGGACCAGCCCTGCCACTTTTAGGGGTGCACCCGTGGCATTTTGACAGAGCACTCAGTTCTCCTTGCCTCAGTTTCCTCAATCAGGAGATGACTTAATAACACTGCCATCTTCAGAGGTTGCCCTGAGGATTATTCTGTGAGTTACTATATATAAAGCACTTGAATTCTTAGTGCAGAGTTCAGTTCAGTTCAGTCACTCAGTCGTGTCTGACTCTTTGCGACCCCATGGATTGCAGCATGCTAGGCCTCCCTGTCCATCGCCAACTCCCAGAGTTAGCTCTCCATAAACACTGAGTATGGGACTTCCCACCTGGTGCTAGTGGTAAAGAACCCATCTACCAACACAGGGGACCTAAGAGATGCAGGTTCCATCCCTGGGTTGGGAAGATTTTCTAGAGAAGAGCATGGCAACTCACTCCAGTATTCTTGCCTGGAGAATCCCATGAACAGAAGAATCTGGCGGGCTACAGTCCATGGGGTCACAAAGAGTCGAACATGGCTGAAGTCACTTAGCATGCACACATGCAAACATTAAGTATCATTTAAACAGATGTTGTTTAGTTGCTAAGTCGTGTCTGACTCTTTGTGCCCCGTGGACTGTAGCCCGCCAGGCTCCTCTGTTCATGGGATTCCCCAGGCAAGGATATGGAGTGGTTTGCGGTGCCCTCCTCCAGGGGATCTTCCTGACCCAGGGATCCAACCGACCTCTTCTGCTTTGCAGGCGGGTTCTTTGCCACTGAGCCACCAGAGAAGCTCATTTAAACAGAGGCTGTGTGTGATTTCCTTTATAGTTTGAGCCTTTTAAATTCGGGGGTCCTCCTAGCTGAAATCCCCAGCACAGCTCCCCACCCAACACACACACAGCCCTCTTACTAAGATGGACCTGGGGGCTCTCGGGCCTGCAGGTGGCCCTCTGCCCCAGGTGTGGCCTCTGATGACCTCTGTCCTCTCTTTTCAGGATGCCTTCGAGCTGGGCCAGGTGTTTCTTGGGAGCAACGAACAGGGGTACCAGGTGTTTGAAGACCTGCCCAAGGGCATCCGAGGGAACCGCTGGAAAGCTGGCCTCACCATCGTCACCCCCCACCGGAGGTTCGTCTTCACCTGCCCCAGTGAGAAGGAGCAGCGTGAATGGTTGGAGAGTTTTCGGGAGGTCCTTTCCAGCCCCTTGACGCCCCTCAACCTCCTTGGTAAGATACGGGGCCCTGTGTGTGTTCCTTTGGCCAAGGAAAGTGGGCAGAAAGGGGCTACTTCACTTGGGTTCAGCTGTGAGTCCTAAAACCGGGGTCATGGCTCCTGACTGCCCTCTTTCCCTTTTCTTCTCTTCTGGCCAAAGAGAAGTTCAGACAGTGCACATTATTGCCCGGAAACCCTCTCTGTCCACATCGAGTTCCTCTACCGGGAGGCTTTCCCTAGTGGATCCGGATGAGCTTCGTCTTGGTGGAGCTGTCGCTCTCGTAGTTGTTCACTTTCTAATTTGTGCCTGACTCTTCTGCGATCCCGTGAACCGTAGCCCTGCCAGGCGCCTCTGTCCATGGGATTTCCCAGGCGAGAGTACTGGAGTGGGTTGCCATCTCCTCCTCCAGGGAATCTTCCCAACTCAGGGATCGAACCCACAGCTCCTGCATTGGCAAGTGGATTCTTTACCACTGAGCCACCAGGGAAGCCCGAACCGTTGCTTAGGTCCCATTTTCTACCCTGCTCCCTCCCAGGAGCCGAGCAGCCTCTCTGCCCCTCCACTCCCTGCCCCTGAGTCCCTTTTCCCGTGAGAAATCCTCGGCCTGTTAGGAAGGTCACACCCGCCGGCAGCTTCTGGGATTCTGGGTTCCTCCCCACTCAGAGGGAAGGCTATTTTTAGGGTGCTGCTCTTTTCTAGGCGCTGGTCTGTCTGCTCCTCTCATGCTCCTCCCCTTTGCCCCAGATGTGTCTTGAGCAGGCTTCCCCATCTGTAGACAGCCTCGTGGAAGGAGGGGAGACATTCTGAGCAGGAAACTTCTGGCCCAGGGCCTTCTGGCTCCTGGGACACCGAGAAGTTCCGTGTTTGGAAAAGTACAGACTGAGTAGGTGACCCCATGCGGCCCCTGGGGAGAAACCCTGGTGCCCTTTGAATCTGACCAGGATAAACACAGACTTGCTTCACTCCCCAAAAATCCCAACGCTGAAGGGCCTCTGAGATGCGCTGGGAAGTTGTTAATGAAGAACATTAGTGTCTTTTCCCCCCGGGGGCCTGTGCTTCTGAGTCTCTGCTGCTCTGTTTCCGCTTTTCTCTCCTCTGCTGTGTCTGTGTCCCTTCATCTACCACTTTTTGGTCTGTTTTTTAATTCTGTTTCCCTCTGTCATTGCTCCTCTCTCCTCTCACTGTCCCTTCCCTCCGGTGGGACTACACTGGCACAGCCATACCCTCTTTTTGTTCCCTTTGTAGCTGTGTCAACAGAGAGTGACTGCAGCCACAGGTGACCTAGTGGCCACCCAGCGCGCCTGGTGGAAAGGAGAGGTTACTGCTTCAGCCTTGGGGGCCCCACAGGAGTGCCCCCCCGAAGTCGGCAGCTGCCACAGGCAGTGACCTCTGCCAAGACCAAAGCTTTGGCCTTTACCTGCTGGCTCCCTGGGCCTCCTCGCTGCCCTAGGGGTCTGGGTAGCTGGTAAATGTCCTAGGGCCTCAGGACACCGGAAATGAAGGCACCGCAATGGGAAGGTACCCGTGGCATTAGCCAAGCTTGCTGAAGAAACAGATAACGACAAGAAGTTTAAGCTGAATCCAACCATGAGGAAACAATCAGACAAGTCCACATTAGAGGAATTCTGCAAAACGACTGGCTAGACACTTCAAGACTGCCCGTATCATGAAAGATCAAGTAGTCTGAAAACTGTTCTAGATTAGACAAGACTAAAGAGACATAGCCACAAAATGCAATTCATGATTCTTGATTAGATCTTGGATTTTAAACAGTTTTTGAGATGTAATCCAGATAACTGGGGAGGTTCCAATATGGATGTATATTAGCTAGTAGTATTGTAACATTGTGATATTGTGCTGTATTTGTGTAGGCGGATGCTCTTGTTCTGAGGGATTCTGAAGTGGTCAGGGATAAAATATAATATGTCTACATATGTCATATGTATGTCATACATACATGTCAGCAAAATATAAATGTATCTGTACATAGAGAGTATATACATAGATATAGTGTGTGTGTATTTATGAAAAAGAAAGTCTGTGTACACACACACTCAGGGGGAGAGACAGCAGACCACTGTGCAAAATGTTAGCAACTTCATCTAGATGAAGTATAGCTGGATGCTTATTGTCCAATTCATGCAAATTTCCTATAGGCTTGAAAGTTTTCAAATTTAAAAGTTAGGGGGAAATTACTTTAAAAGCATCCACTTTTCACTCTTCAATAGTGGTGGGTTTTCCCCATGAATCGAAAATGTTCCTGGGAGAGTTCTACCTTTGTGCACATCTTAGAAGATATAAAAGTGTAGCTAATACAAAAGAACAAACAACCCCCCTCCCCCCAAAGCACAATGTTCCCATCCACACACTCTGGAAGGAAAGAAGGAGGACAAGACGACAACTCCCCTGGACCCCAGGGAGAGAGCTATCCAGCCTGAATGCCACGTCTGGCCCTGCCACTAACGCATGTGTGCATGCTCAGTCGCGTGTCTGACTCTTTGCGACCCCGTGGACTGTATCCCGCCAGGCTCCTCCATTCATGGGATTTTCCAGGCAAGAATACTGGCCGCTAATGAGACTGTTGGAAAACTCACTTCCCCACTTCTGTGCCTTGGTTTTTCCCTTGCAAATGAGGAAGTTGAAGCAACTGCTGAAATTCAATGGAAGCAACACCTATTTCTGAGCACCTCCCAGATGCCAGGCTCTGCACGGGCAGGAACCAGATGACGTGGTCCCCGCTGTCACAGATTTCAGCCCGCTGGACAGCAGGCCTAACAGAGGGCAAGATAATGAGGCAAGTGTTCAGAAAGGGGACGTGCGGGCTGCTGCAAGGTGTGTGGCAACAGGGTTCACCCTGAGCGAGAGGAGGGAGCCTCCTTCTTTTCCAGAAAGTGATGTCTAAGTCGAAACCTTAAAATGTTCAGAGGTTAGTCAAAGGGAAGAGGGCCAGGAAAACACTCTAGGGTAAGGGAGGAAAATGTTCAGAGGCTCCCAGATGGGCAAGAGGAACGGAAAGAAATCGCGGGTGGCTGCAATGTTAGAGAAATAGATCACCCAGGTCTAGGCTCTATGATTCATTATCTTCATTCAAAACAATGAAGACATTGTTTTCATTTCAGTGGAGACCCACAGGGTTGGGAGGGTCTTTAAGAGAGTCTCTGCTTTTTCATGGGATTTTCCTTTGATCAGAGGACAAGCAACGTCATCAAGCTGTCTTTCCTGAGGCTTCCTGACTGCCCAGATGAAGACATGCTTGCTTCCTCTTCTGTCTCCTAAAGCACCTTGAAAATGTCCGTTTCAACACCTGCTGGGCTGTATGTATGTTAAGGGTCATGTTACTTGCCTGCCTTTTTTTTTTTTTTTAAACCACACTGTTACACTCTGTTGGCTGTACTCTGCTAAGTTCTGAGAATGAGAGAATCAATAAAGGAACTTGTGGTCCAGAGAAGAAGAAAGAGAAGGAAACAGGCAATAACAAAACTACTTGAAGGAGCAATTTGGGATTCTTAGGAGCCCCTCAGAGGGGCCGAGAACAGATATAAGAGATGGAGACTTCCTTGATGGTCCACTGGTTAAGAATTGCCTGCCAGTGCAGAGGCCATGGTTCTCTCTCTGCTCTGGGAAGATTCCAGATGCCATGGGGCAGCTAAGCCCACTTGCCACAACTAAGACCTGATGTAGCCAAGTAAATAAATATTTTAAAAAGAACACTTTATTCAAGATGGTGGGACACGTGTACACCCATGGCTGATTCATGTTGATGTATGGCAAAAACCACCACAATATTGTAAAGTAATTAGCCTCCAATTAAAATAAATAAATTAATTTTCTTTAAAAAAAAGAAAGAGAACACTTTATTAAAGAGAAGAAGCTTGGCAAACTTTAAGTAGAATAAATACAAAGAAAGTCACACTCAGGTACATTACTGCCAATCTGCTGAAAACCAAAGATAAAGATTTTGAAAGCAGCCAGTGAAAAATGATACATTACATACAAGGAAATACTGTTTCTTATCAGAAACAAAGGAGGCCAGAAGACTGAAAATAAATCTTTAAAGCTCTAAAAGAAAAAAAATCAGGGAGGGGACATATGTGTACCTATGGTGATTGATGTTGATGTTTGGCAGAAACACAATACTGTAAAGCAATTATCCTTAAATTAAAAATAAATAAATTTTAAAAATTAAAAACAAGATTAAAAAAGAAATTAATTTCTAAGGAAAAAAGTCAAATTAGAACACTAGAGAAAACATCTTTCAAGAATAAAGGATATTGTAGGTAGATATTGGGGCTCCCCTAGTGGCTCAGATGGCAAAGAATCTGCCTGCAATGTAGGAGTCCTGGATTCGATCCCTGGGTCAAGAAGATTCCCTGGAGAAAGGAATGGCTACCCACTCCAGTATTCTTGCCTGGAGAATTCCAGGTATGTATATATCTGGAATGCTATATAGATAACAAACCAAAAAATCTTTAGAAAAGAAGGCAAAATATCACTGAATTGAACACCTAAAAATGAGTAAAATGGTAAACTTCCTGTTGATTATATTTTATCACAATAAAAAATGCATAAAGGTAGATTTTTATTTTTTAAAGGCAAACAAAAAACATTTACCATAAAGATAAGTATAGATTTCTGACAGAATTACAGTATAAGAAATACTAAAGAAAGTTCTTTGAGGTAGAAGGAAATGATACCAAACAGAAACTCTGATCTGATCTGTAAAGCATAATAGAAATGGTAAAGATATAAGTAAATAAAAGGCTGCCTATTTAAAGCAAGAATTACATGTGTTACGGTTTATAGCATCTGTAGACGTATAATGTGTATGACAACTACCTCATGGAGGCCTGGAGGGGAAGTAAATGGAACTATACACTTCAAGCTTCTTATATTTTACATGAAGTGATACAAAATGAAGTCTAAGTAGATTGTGAAAACTCAGGGATGTCTACTGTAATTCTTAATGAATCTCTAACATGTAGTGCAAAGAGGTATAGCTAAAAAGCTAGCAAGGAAACTAAAACAGAATTTTTAAAAGCATTTGATTAACCCAGAAGAAGGCAGGACAGGAAGGACAAAATGAATAAAGAATAGATGGGACAAACTGAAAATAAAGAGCAAAAGGGAGACCTAGTCATATCAATAATCAATGCATTCAATATTAGTGGATTAAACATTTACATTAAAGTACACGATTGTCAGAGAAGATGAGGAATCATGACCCAATTGCATGCTGTTAAAAAGACATTTTAGGGGACATCCTTGGTGGCCCAGTGCTTAGGACTCTGCCCCTCTGCACAGCGGGGCACAGGTTCAATCCCTGGTCAGGAGAAGATCCTGCATGCCACAAGGTCTGACTCCTCCCCCATAAAAAGACATTTTAAGACATAGATAAGTTGAGGTAACAAGTATGGAAAAATATACACCATGCGGACAGTAACAATAAAATGGCTGAAGAGGCTATACTGAGATTAGATAAAGTACTTTTTTCAAGATAAGGAGTAACACCAGAAATAAGGAGTAATGTCTCATAACTATAAAAGGTGTAATTCATTAAAAGACATAATGGATCATAGATGTGGCATGTGCCTAAAAATATAGCCCCAAAGTACATGCAGCAAAAATGGGCAAAATTTAAGGGAAAAATAGACACATCAATATAATCATGGATCAGAAAAAGAAATCACATGGGAAATTAGAAAGATTTATAACTGAATGATAATAAAAGTTTCAAAATTGAAATGATGCAACTAAAGCATTAATTAAAGGGAAACACGTAAGAATCAGTGGCCTACGCAGACAACCGTATTTGGCCTCCGCAGGTGGTGCAGTGGGAAAGAATCCGCCTGCCAGTGCAGGAGACGAAAGAGACGCAGGTTCAGTCTCTGGGTCAGGAAGATTCCCTAGAGGGAGGCACAGCAACCCACTCCAGTATGCTTGCTTGGAACATTTAGTGGACAGAGGATCCTGGCAGGCTGCAGTCCATGGGGTCACAAAGAGCCAGAAATGACTGAGTGAATGAGCACACACAAGGACAACAGATCCTACTGTAGAGCACACGGAGCTATATTCAATATCCTGGGATAAACCATCATGGAAAAAAATGTAAAAAAGAATGTATATGTGACTGAGTCACTTTGCTGTACAGCAGAAATTAACACAGTATTGTAAATTATCTACACTTAAATTGGAAAAAAAGAATCAATGACCTACAGCTGTACTGCCCAATATGGTGACAATAACCACGTTTTCATTGAGCATTGAAATGTGATTAACGTAACTGAGGAAATGAATTTTAAATTTTACTTCATTTTATCTAATTTTATCGGAGAAGGCAACGGCAACCCACTCTAGTACTCTTGCCTGGAAAATCCCATGGATGGAGGAGCCTGGTAGGCTGCAGTTTATGGGGTTGCTAAGAGTCGGACACGACTGAGCGACTTCACTTTCACGCATTGGAGAAGGAAATGGCAACCCTCTCCAGTGTTCTTGCCTGGAGAATCCCAGGGATGGAGCCTGGTGGGCTGCCGTCTATGGGGTCGCACAGAGTCGGACACAACTGAAGTGACTTAGCAGCAGCAGCATCTAATTTTATAATTTAAAAAAAAAATTAATTTTTGCTATGCCCCCTTGGTATGAAGGATCTTAGTTCCCCAACCAAGAATCGAGCCCACGCCCCCTGCAGTGGAACCAAATCTTAACCACTGGACTACCAGGAGAGTCCCTAAATTTAAGTAATTTAAATTTAAAATAAGAAACTGGAGCAGTGTAAAACATCATTACTTCAGACACATCTTAGTAGCTTTGGTAAGACATATTTTAATTTAGCCATCCAGGGGAATCTCTCCAACCCAGGGATCGAACCCTGGTCTCCTGTATTATAGGCAGACACTTTATCCTCTGAGCCACCAGGGAAGCCCTGCAGTGCATAAGATATCTATTATTTTAGTTGTGGAAAAAAATTTAATGATATGGAAAAAAGTAAGAACTAAATTTTATAAAAAGTGAAGTATCTTCAATTAAGCTGCCAAATGATTACCTGTAGGAGATTTTTTTTAATAATGTCAGAAATCAACTGATTCAAAATTTGAAAAAACGGCAGACTTTTTTGTTGTTGTTTTAGTTTTAAGTGAGTTATGTGATACTAGACTAACAATGAATAATATGGGTAAGTTTTGTTTCAAAGGACATTTACATTTATGAGGAAATGTCAATCCACTGCCTAAAAAGTCAAACTCATGTTGTAGATATTTTTGAATCTTTTACATCTGTAAGAAAAGAATTTAAGGTAGATATGGAAAACCCAATCTTTACTGTGACAGATGCTTTAGCTGTGTTAGGTCAAAAATTCAAATACTGAAATTTTAAAATAAGGGTCTGATGATTCTCATGACTTTGTTCCATTGTATGACACAAAGTAAAAATATTTATGTTCAGTTTTCTGAAACAAGACTATGAAAACTGTCATGGATACAACTGTTAAAATTGCTCAGCATGAACATGAAATGCTATGAAGCACTGCCAATTTATAGAACTGTTGAAAGATATGGAAGACAATTCAGTGAGCTCATATTTTTTTATTTGAGTTTTGAATAAGTTTTACAATTATTTAATGTACTGTTCATTTCAACTCAAGATTTTCTCGAAACTAAAGGAGTGCTTGCAAAATAGTCAACAATCAAAGGCCTAAGGCAGTGTGATTATGTTTTCTCACTGATGTTACACTGCATATGAATGAGCTAATGTTGAAGCTCTAAGAAAAGGTTAGTATGTGCCTTAGCTAAGCAGTTACAAGAATTTATGTTGAGACAAAAACATTTAATAATACTAATCAGTAATAACAATTTTAAAAACACTCTCTATTTTGTATTGGGGTACAGCCAATGAACAATGTTGTGATAGTTTCAGGTGAACAGCAAAGGGCCTCAGCTACACATATACATGTTACCATTCTCCCCCAAACTCCCCTCATATCCAGGCTGCCCCATAACATCGAGCGGAGTTTCATGTGCTATTCAGTAGGTCCTTGTTGGTAGTAATAACAATTTTATACACTCTTCTAACATGAATCAATATACAGAATACTTTAATTATAACTGGTAGTAAGGTAAATTGTCCAAAAAAGCTGTAAGAGGAATTTGCAGGACACTTTATTGATAATGAACTTGCTCTTAAATTTATGTAGTCTCCCTTTAAAATAATACTATTTCACACTAGAGTTTGCAAATTTATTCAACTTGGAGAGGCACAATTTTCAAATTAATAGGCTTTTCTTTAAAGTTAAAGCAATTATCCCCAGAAGATGAAATAGTTTTGTCAATGCAAATGTGATATTAAATGCTTTATTTTCTTATTGTTTTGAATTTTTTTTTCTGGGTTCTAGATACAAGTCCTTTGACAGATACAGGATTTGCAAATATTTTCCTCCAGTCCGTAGCTTTTCATTCTTCTAACAATGCCAGTGAAGTTTTTTTAAAATCAAGGCATCAAGGTCAGGGTTTGTGATTTCCTTCATCTAATGCAGATTTTTGTTAGTGACAAAGTTTGGCATTAAAAATAGGGTGTTTGGCTTATATTTGGGTGTTTTGCATTCATATAGAGTGGAAATATGGGTGATGTATGTTTGGTGAAAATTAAGGGAAAACTAACCTGGAGTCAAGAGGCCAGAAGCAGGAAGCTCTATCAGGTACATACAACTTCACGTCAATACAGACCCCTATAGGAAGAGATGTGACTTCCCTGGTGGCTCAGACGTAAAGCGTCCGTCTACAATGCAGGAGACCTGGGTTCGATCCTTGGGTGGGGAAGATCTCCTTGAGAAGGAAATGGCAACCTACTCCAGTATTCTTGCCTGGAAAATCCCATGGACGGAGGAGCCTGGCAGGCTGCAGTCCATGGGGTAGAAAAGAGTCGGACACGACTGAGCGACTTCACTTCTCTAAAGTGATCCTTGCACTTCTCTAAAGATGTACCTTCTCTAAAGATGTACCTTGCATCGCCAGCAGGGAATGACACTGCTTTATTTCTGCCAGCAGGGGGCGGAAAGATTTTCCCCCTTGCCTGGCAACAGTTCAGCCAATAAAAAGCCACTGTACTTCAAACTCCTCCAATGGACCTTTTGTTTCTAGACGTCTATCCCAACTTCCCCTCCTCTATAATAAAAGAGTTTCCTGTCCTTTGAGTTCCCTGTCCTGAATTGCAATTCTTTGCTGCCCCTTTTGCTACCCCTTTTGCTGGTAAAATAACTGGCTGTTTGATTATTTTAGGTTAGCAGTTTACTGACGTTTCCCCTGACAAAATATGCTTTGTCCCTGAAGTGAGAACAAAACAAAGAAAGGAGCCCTGACAGAATATAATAATGGCAGTTGCATACAAACTCAAGACCCTTGTCTTTTCCCATCTGATTTAGCATTAGAGCTCAGCATCCCAGGGATGTATATTAACATATCCACTTGAATTTAACAACGATGTCAGACTCTCTGATAGAAGATGAGTTTGATTTGACCAGCTGGTTTAACTATGAGAACTGGCACAGCCAATTAGATTGTGTGGTATATATTGTACCTGTACTGAAGGAGCTAATTTTGCAGCTCCAAACTTTCGAGGAAATGTATTTCAAGCATTTAAGATACAAGTATCTTTCCAAAAAATTAGATTAACAAAGGTCTATATAAATGAACAATATTCTAATTGTCCTAGGCCTTTCTGGGTATATTAGGTTAAACAAAGTGCCTCTAGAGTAACTGGTATAATTGATAGTGTCTGATCTGATAGTGTCTGATTTGGGTTCAATCCCTGGGTCAGAAAGATCTCCTGAAGAAGGGAATGGCAACCCACTCTGGTATTCTTGCCTGGAGAATTCCGTGGACAGAGGAGCTTGGTGGGCTACTGTCCATGGGGTTGCAAACAGCTGGACACAACTGAGTGACTTTCACACATTTTTCAAAGTCTTTTTAGCCTACCTCCCAGAAAATGAGAAAGTGGTTAATTCCAATAACTTTTGCAACACAGGGGGTTTCAAATTCTTTGCTTTCAACAAAAAAAATAAAGGAAAATCTAATCAAGTTGTCAGCTGAGAGGTTATTAAAAATACTGTCTGGTGGTGGATCACTATGCAATTTTTTTCACATATAGATAGTACAGACTTTGATGAGCAGCACTAAAGAGTATTTCTTGTCATTTCCAGTATTGGAAGTAGCCACAAATTTATATTATCCGGTACCTGTATTTTGACCCCAGGCAATATGGGGTGAAATAAAATATAAGACACTTTTAGTTCATCTCAACAGATAACAGAGATAAGGGTCCTGGTCTCTGCCATTCAGGTATTGCTACATAAGCCTGTAAGTTCATTTGCCTCTTGGGGACTTTGCTCTTCCAGCTCTTGTATGTTACGTGTTTGTCATGCACATAGGACTAGAATAAGAGAGGAGGAAGAGAGAAAGCCCCACCAGGGCCAGGTGTACTCCCTCAAGAAAACAGACTTTAGTTATTTTCATCCTGAAGTCTAGCAGGCAATGCACTTTCAGCCAGCAGGGAGCAGTAAGGAAACAGTGGCACAATTCTGCATTGTAATAACAATTTAAAAAGTCTAAGGGTGACTTAACTTTGGCTACACATTAGAGTCATCTGTGTGTGTGTGCGCTCAGTTGTGTCTGACTCTTTGCAGCCCCACGGCCTGTAGTCCACCAGGTTCCTCTGTCCCATGGAGTTTTCCAGGCAAGAATACAGGATCAAACCAGTGTCTCTTTCATCTCCTGCATTGGCAGGTGGATTCTTTACCACTAGTGCCACCTGAGAAGCCCCAGAATCATCTGGGTCAGGTTTTAAAAACTACCCATGCCGGGTTTCCACGCTAGACAAAGAAATCAGACTTTAAAGCGCTTGCCAGCTACCTGCACCCAGTACTCTCCAATCCCTCACTGCTTGATGGAGTAGCTGAATGACACCTAGTGGGCACATCTCAGAAAAGAGTTCTTGGATCCTCTCCTTTTTCTTCACCAGAGAGTTGTCTAGGTCGCAATTTAATGGGGTTGGGGAAATTAACAGAGAAGGCGATGGCACCCGACTGCAGTACTCTTGCCTGGAAAATCCCATGGACGGAGGAGCCTGGTAGGCTGCAGTCCATGGGGTCACTAAGAGTCGGACACGACTGAGCGACTTCACTTTCACTTTTCACTTTCATGCATTGGAGAAGGAAATGGCAACCCACTCCAGTGTTCTTGCCTGGAGACTCCCAGAGATGGGGGAGCCTGGTGGGCTACTGTCTATGGAGTCACACAGAGTCGGACACGACTGAAGCGACTTAGCAGCAGCAGCAGGGGAACATAAAGCTAAAGAAAATTTGGGGATATCAGCACATTTCTTTCTTTCTTTTTAAAAATTTTATAGTTTTGAGCTGGCTTTTCTTTTTTAATTGGAGGATAGTTGCTTTACAATACTGTGTTGGTTTCTGCTGTACAACAAGAATCAGCTTTAAAGTATACATATATTCCCCTCCCTCACATCACAGAGCACTGAGCTACTCTCTCAATTTCCCCGCTTTCTCCCCTCGCTGTTCCCTTCAAGTCCGTTCTTTATGCCTGTGTCTCTATTCCCGCCCTGAAAATAGGTTCAACGGTACTATTTTTTTTCATTCTCTCTCTATATGTGTGTGTGTGTTGTTGTTGTTGTTGTTTTTTGTTGTTCAGTTGCTCAGTTGTGTCCAACTCTTTGCGACCCCATGGACTGCAGCAGGCCAGGCCTCCTGGTCCTTCACCATCTCCCGGAGTTTGCTCAAACTCATGTCCACTGAGTCCATGATGCCATCCAACCATCTCACCCCCTGTCGTCCCCTTCTCCTCCTGCTTTTACTCTTTCCAAGCATCAGGGTCTTTTCCAATGAGTCAGCTCTTCGCATCAGGTGGCCAAAGTATTGGAGCTTCAGCTTCAGTCCTTCCAATGAACATTCAGGGTTGATTTCCTTTAGGATTGGCTGGTGTGTGTGTTAATACACAATATTTGTTTTTCTCTTTCTGACTTACTTCACTCTGTATAACAGGCTTTGGGTCACTACAAAACTAAACAGCCGGACTCAAATTCCTTTCTGTTTATGGCATCGGCGTGTTTCTAGCGGCTTGGGGCGAGCTGATTTCCAGTGAGCTCGCAGTAGGACTGGGAAAAGGAAACGAGGGGGGACCTGAGCAGCAGCGAAGGAGGAGCGGACAGGCAGAGACCGAGGGAGGAGCCTGCGAAGACGTAACCTGAAGCTGGCGGTCCTCACGTGGCCCCGACTTCCGCGCCCGCGCCCGCGCCGGCGGGCGGGGGCGGCCTGGGGACCATGGCGGGCCTGGACGCGGGCCGGGCCATTCCCGTGTGGCTGGCGGAGGACGACCTGGGCTGCATCATCTGTCACGATCTGCTGGCCTGGCCCGCCACGCTGCCCTGCGGCCACACCTTCTGCCGCAACTGCCTGCTGGACCTGTGGGCCGCGAGGCGCAGCCGGTTCTGCCCCACCTGCCGCGAGGGTGCCCCCGGGCCGCCGCAGCTGCGGAAGAACACAATGCTGGAGAACCTGACCGACAAGTACAGGCTGGCGGCGCGAGAGCTGGAGCCCCTGAGCCCCGGCCCGGAGCCGACTCCCGCACCTCGCCCAGCGTCCCGACCCGGGCGCCCCACGGCGCAGCTGCGGGTATGGAGGCGGGACCAGCGGTTGCCCTCTGCCCTCCGCTCATCCGCGCCGCCTGCACCCCGGTACCGACAGGGCGCTTCCTTTCTTCCTGATTGTTTCTACTTTCACTTTAGTTTTCTCAGGCTGTACATAGAACCCGTTCTTTGGAAAGTTCAGAGAAATATGAAGAAGCAGGAGAAAAAAATCCAAATCTGAAATCCTATCAACTTAAGTGCTATGTACCCTGGACTATTTCCACTTATTTCCAGTCTTTCTGCAGCCTGTCTCTCTGACGATTTTTAATTGTGCTAAAATATGTTTACGTTATATAACATAAAATTTGCCATTTAACCATTTTTAAATGTACAGTTCAGTGGCATTATATTTACATTGCTGTGCAATGATCAACACTATTCTAGTTCCAAAACTCTTTCTTTGATCACCACCGAGAGTAACTCTGTACCCATGAAGCAATGACTTCTCCCTTCCCTCTAGCCCGTGGTACCGTCTCATCTACTTTCTGTCTCTGTGACTTGGCCTACTCTATATATTTCATGCAAGTGAATCATGTAGTATTTGCCTCTTTGTTTCTAGCCTCGGCTTCTTTCAGTTGCGATACCATTTTCAAGATTCACTTGTGTTGTAGCATATATCTGAAATTCATTCCTTTTTTTCTTAAACCATTCATTCATTTGTTTATTATCTGTTGCACTGGATCTTCATTGCTATTCTCAGGCTTTCTAGTTGTGAGTGGGGGCTACTATCCAATTGCGGTGTGAACGCTTCTCATTGCGGTGGCTTTTCTTGTTGCTGAGCACTGGCTCTAGGGCATGCAGGCTTCAGTAGGTGTGGCTCTCAGGCTCTAGAGCACGGGCTCAGAAGCTGTTGGGCAGGAGCTTAGTTGCTTTGAGGTAGGGGGAATCTTCCCAGACCAGAGATGGAGCCCATGTCCCCTAAATTGGCAGGCGGATTCTATCCACTGGGCCAGCAGGAAGTCCGAACTTCATTCCCTTTTTTGTGGCTGAATGATAATTCCCTTGTGTGATTATACCACTTTTTTTTTTTAAATCCATTCAAACATTGATGGACATTTGGATTGTTTCCACCTTTTGGTTATCATAAGTAACATTGCCGTGAACATTGGTGTACAGATACCGAGTTCCTATTTTCAGTTCTTTCCGGTAGGAGCAGAATTGTTGGGTCACATGACAGGTCCGTGTTTAGCTAACTGAGAAACAGCCAAACTGCATTCCACGCAACAACAATATTTTGCATTCCCATTAACAAAGTAGAAGGTTTCCAGTTCTCCTCAACTTTTGCTCCAGGAACTTAGGTCTATTTGCTCCTAGTCTGTTAGCCACCTGGATTTAGGAGATTATCAGTTTACACCATGATCTTTTGCCCCGGACACCTGCAAGTTTGACTCCTCTTGCAGCATTTCTGAGCAATGCCCACCACCTCTCTGGGCTGAGCTCCAAGTTAGGTGAAACAAAGATGAACGAGCACCTTGTGTCATTCCTTCAGACAGCCCCGAGCCTGGTTAGAACAGACATGTGCCATGGTTTGGGAATAAGATCTCTTCTGTGCCTTTGGGAACCAGGGCCAGAGTTTCATGCTGGAGATGTTCAGTGCTGTCTCTGAGCCAGGAAGGGAATGAGGTGAGTGCAGGTCAGACTGTCACAAAGCTTCCTACTGCCGGGTTGTGTTTTTTTGAGTCAGTGATTGCAGAGTTCTGCCTCAAAAAGTTGGTTCTGACAGCTTCTTCTTGATATGTGATGTTTCTGTGTGTGATGTGTTGGGGCAGGCTAGGGAGTGATAGAGGGTCAGAAAGCTTGGAGCTATCTACTCCTCTTTTTTTTTTTTCCCAAAATAATTAATAGACTTTACTTTTTAGAGCAGTTCTAGATTTATAGAAAATTGAGCAGATAGTACAGAAAGTTCCCTTATTCCCCTCACAGTTTTCCTTACTATTACTCTCTTGCATTAGTTTGGTTCCTTTGTTACAATTTATGAACCTGTATTTAAAATTTTATTTATTTTTTTGGCTGCACTGGGTCTTCATTGCTGCCATGGGCTTTTTCTAGTTGTGTTGAGTGGGGGCTACGCTCTAGTTTCAGTGCTTGGGCTTCTCATTGCGGGGGCTTCTCATTGTGGAGCAGGGGCTCTAAGGCACGGGGGCTCAGTGGCTGTGGTGCACAGGCTTACTTGCCCCATGGCATGTGGAATCTTCCTGGACCAGGGGTCAATCCCCTGCATTGGCAGGCAGATTCTTAACCACTGGATCACCAGGGGAGTCCTGTGAACCAATATTGATACATTGTCATTTACTAAAATCCATAGTTGCAGTTCACTCCATGTCGTACCATTCTATGGATTTTGACAAATGCAGGAAGTCAGGTATCTGCAGTTATAGTTTACTGCCTTGAAAACCCCCTGAGACCCACCTTCGTGTATCCCCTCATCCCCCCGCCAACCCCCGGCAACAACTGATTTTTTTGCTATCTCTTTGGCTTTTCCAGAATGTCATACCATTGGAATCATACAGTATCTAGCTTTCTCAGACTAGTTTCTATCACTAAACATAATTGAGGTTTGTGGCTTGACTGCTCATTTCTTTTTATTGCCAAATCATATTCCATTGTATACATGTCCCATAGTTTGTCTATCCACCTTTTAATGGACATATTGGTTGCTTCCTTTTTTTTTCCCCCCTTATAATTAAAGCTGTTTTCTTCTTTTTGGTTATAAATACAGCATTGGAAGTTCCCTGGTGGTCTAGTGGTTAGGATTCAGCGCTTTCAGTGCCGTGGCCCAGGTTCTATCCCTGGTCAGGGAACTGAGACCCTACAAGCCAAGCGCTGTGGCCACAGATGAATAAATACAGCATTATCTCTCAGGTCCTTAAAACTATTTGTTAGTATAGTGACTGAATATACTTTGCATTGGCTTTCAGATTACAATTGTCTATGGATGGTAGGATATTGGATGATTTAAAATGTTTCTTCTTTTAGTTCTGTGCATTTTCTAAATTCATCACAATAAGTGTGCAGTTTTATTGGTGCAGTTGCACCAATAAAGTTGATGCTGAAAAAGCACCAACACTTATTTATAAAAGTTTTTAATTTGCTCAGCTGTCTAGATAAGAGCTCCACTCCAGAATTCCAGCTGCCAGAATGTTTAGGAGTGAGACCTGGAGATAAAAGAGCAAACAATGTTACCAGTGGTCAGCCACCTTCCTCTGCAAATTAGTCTGCATGTAGCTTCTGAAACACATGCTATTTTGAGGGACATAAGTGCTTCTTAGAGATGAAAAAGTAGTTCGTTTTTGAGGTTCCAGCATAATTTAAAAAGTGAGAGCTGTCCCCCCAAAGTTATTAAAAACTCTGGTTTATTTAGAGTAGAATGATGAAAATCATGTATTTCCGTGGTTCTATGTAGGACCCCTTTGGGAGGTAATTCAGATTTCTCCAGTGAGTTCTGGCCCCGCCTGCCTCTGATGATGGTCATCAGGTCTTGAGGTTGTTGCCAGAATATGTTGGTGGCCAAACTTCCTCCCATTCTCAGCCAGGCAGCTGCGCAGATGAAGCTCTGGAAGTGGAGCTGTTTAGCATTCTCATCTGAATGTTTCTTTAAATGTGAAGGACGCCAGTAAACAAAAAGAGCTTGCATCTGTACAGCAATCTAGAATCTCCACGATCCTTTCATAGTAGGTGCTTTTCACTGTTAAAGGGAACTAGGGGTGGTCGCTTTAAGTTTTTAAAGGAGTGGTAAAGACACAGGATGAGTCAGAGGTCAAAGTGGAGCTGAAGCCTGAGCCAAATGCCTTCCACTGGACTTAACAGCTGCCACCAGCACCAAATCTCCAGGCTCCCACCCTGCTTCCTCTCTGACTTCCCCAGTTCAAAATGACCCCAGGCTTCCCTTCATGCCTCACTCCCACCCCCCACTCCCCTGGCCCCATCCGATGGATGAACTCTGCTTCCCTGTTATGGCTTCTGGACAATCAGCAGGGGGATGCGGGAATGCGGAAAGTCCGAGGACTTTACCTCCTTTTCCTCTAGACATTTTTGTCACTTCTTGCCCTCGTCCTTTATCCAGTGTTTACGGCTCCCTCTGTCTAGAGCTGGTTCCCGGGTCCAGCTTTGTGTTCTGCTTTGCTCTTTTAAAGGTGGAGGCACCGAAGAGCAGCACAGAAGTTGACCGGGAGCTGGCAAAGCTGGTGGAACGGCTTATAGATATTGTCAGGAAACTTCAGAGTCCGAGACACCTCCTAGAATCTGAACCAGATAAAGAAGTGAGCATTCTGGCTATGGTAGGCTCACCTGGGAGAAGAAAGGATGTGCCAGGGGTGGGGCTAGGGACAACTCCCTGGAACCGCTGGGAAGCAAGATGAATATGTTTGCCCTTGAAGGATGCGCTAAATCCCAATCTTTCACCTTGCTCTTCACTACCCAACACAGATAATTGGGAGTTTGGAATGTTTGAGGTGAGGTGTGAAGGCATCCATCCTTATCACTCCACGTAACCAGCTTACTCCCCGAAGATCACCAGTGACCTCTATGCAAATTCTGCAGACCTTCTAGCTTTTATTCTCCTTGGCCTTTCAGCCGCCTATGACATAGTTGACCACAGCATCATTCTTTTTTTTTTTAATTTTTAAAAAATTCTGTATAATTTTTAAAAGTTACACTTCGTTTACAGTTGTTACAAAATATCGGCTATGTTCCCAGTGTTGTACAACGCATCCTGGTAGTTTTTACACTCGATCTCACACCCACGAGTTTTTACCACTCACTCCCCTGCCCCCATGTTGCCTCTCTTGCCTCTCTCCCCACTAATTTGTTTTTTAAAAATATTTATATATATTTAATACACATATTTACAAAACGCTGTGTAATAGCTGAATATATTTAAAAGAAAATGTGTTTTTGAAACCTGTTCTGCCATGACCAGTGATAAAAGATCTTTTTCTTCCCCCTTTTTTCTTTTTTAAAAAATTTTATTATTGGAGTACAGTTGCTTTACAATGGTGTGTGTGTTTCTGCTGTACAACGCAGTGAATCGGCTACACGAATACATATATTCCCCCCTCTCTCTTGAGGCTCCCTCCCATCCCCCTCCCATCCCACCCCTTAGGTCATTAGAGAGCACGCAGCTGAGCTCCCTACAGCAACTTCCCGCTAGCTATTGCTAACCACAGATTTGTTTTCTGTGTATCAGTGATTCTGCTGCTTCTCACAACTTCATTCTTGAAGCTTCCTTTCCCCTTAGCTCTGAGATACGAGTCTTCCAGTTTTTCCCCATGTCTCTCTGGCTGCTCCTTTTCTGGCTGTTTGGCAGGTTTACTGTCCTCTGCTAAGCAGTGAAATGCTGGGATTCCTCAAGGCTGAGTTGTAGGTCACTGTCTCTTTCCCTCAGATGGCCCCGTCCACACCTGTGGCTTTCATTACCCACCCTGTGCACAAACGTAGCTTCAGCCTGGACCCTCCTCTGATCTGGTGTCTTCCTTCTCATCTTTTCCTCTTGGCATCTCAGAGGCACATCACACTTAATCCATCCTGAACTGTCTCTCCTCTGGGTACCCCATCTGAGCAGCTGACCCTGCTAGTAACCACTCCTAGTGCCCAAATCAGAAATCTGATCACGTTGCCCTCCTCCATCACCTGGCTAAACATCTCTTGAACCTTTTTACTATTCTGGAGCTTCCTAAAAACATCTCTAATCCAATCCTGTGACCATCTCTGGTCTGGATTTCTACGAAAGCCTCCTAATCACTCTGTTCTGTTCCCACTAGTGTCACATGTCTTCTCATCACGGGGTCCATACCATGATGGAATGTTCTTCTTTTCCCCTGTCATGTAGGTCATGCCTGCTCATCCTTCAGACCTCGACTAGATTATCACTTCCTTGAAGAAGCCTTCACTGATTTCCTTGAACAAGTCAAGTTCCCTTATTAGAGGCTCTCATGTATGTGATTCCATGTATCTTTCATTTGCAGCAGTTGTCACACTTGTGACTTGATAGTGATTGATACCATAATTCATTGTCTTTCGTTCCTCTTCCTGCTGCTGCTGCTGCTGCTAAGTCCCTTCAGTTGTGTCCGACACTCTGCGACCCTATAGACGGCAGCCCACCAGACTTCCCTGTCCCTGGGATTCTCCAGGCAAGAACACTGGAATGGGTTACCATTTCCTTCTCCAGTGCATGAAAGTGAAAGTGAAGTCACTCAGTCATGTCCGACTCTTAGCAACCCCATGGACTGCAGCCTACCAGGCTCCTCCATCCATGGGATTTTCCAGGCAAGAGTACTGGAGTGGGGTGCCATTGCCTTCTCCAATTCTTAGCTCATACCCCCAAAAAAGTTTTAAAGTTTTAGGCCCATCTTATAGGGGCCTTACAAAATAAATAATACAGATAGTCACTAAGATAAGCCACAGAGGCTGAAATAGTCTTTCCCCGACTGCTGTCATCTTATCATAATAACTCTTCCCCTGGGCGAAGACAATCATGTTGCCTGCATCATGAGGGCCTAATTATATTTTGAAAAACCTGTTGGGAGGTAAGTAGAAAATTATAGATGGTTGGCAGGACTGGAATATATTTGATGCATTCTTTAGAAGATTTTCTTTCTTTCTTCCTTCCTTCCCTCTCCCTTCCCCCTCCCTCTCTCTCCCTTTCTTTCATTCTGTTCTTATTCATCAATAGACTTTGTTGGATGGGGTGGACCTTTCCTTGGCTTCTCCCAAAGTGAGTTCCAGCCCACCTGAGCAAAAAATGAAAGATATTCTCCATGATCTAGAAGAGATCCAAGAAAAATTACGAGAAAACTTCACGCAGAAAGGGGCCCTTGAAGAACAAACACAGGGTGAGTTGATGTTATTTGGTAGAGGAGGTTTGATTATGGAAGCTGGGCCAGTGTCCCATGGCTTCCTTTTGAGGGAACAGGATCTCTGAGCCCAGCTGCGTGTTCCCTGGGATGTGAATGAGGAAGGAGTGGGCTGAGCTATTTTTGTGGCTGGATGTGTTTTTGGACCTGACTGGAGGTGTGATGTAACACAGGCCCTTAATAGACAGAAACTCATTTTCTAAGACCTATAAATCCAGAACCTAGACCTGATTTTGCTAGCTCACTGCACACCTGTGTTATTCTACTTGAGGAGATTCAGAAATAGGCAGCTTTTTAATTTTTCACTAGTAAATGTCTTATTAATGAAGAATGCAACTTTGTATACAGTTCTTGACAAATTCTATTCAACTATAATCTCTGGTGGATGTGTTAACATGTTAAGTAGTAACAATGTAGATTATAACAGAACTTTGCTGGTGGTGCAGTGAGTAAGAATCCACCTTCCAGGGCAGGGGAAACTGGTTCAATCCCAGGTCAGGGAACTAAGATCCACATGCTGAGAAGCAACTAAGCCTATGCAATACAACGACTTAGCCTCTGCTCTAGAGCCCGAGAACCATGACAACCGATGCCCGCATGCCCTAGAACCCATGCTGTGCAACAAGAGAAGTCACCACGATGAGAAGCCCAAGACTGCAGGGAGAGAGTAGCCCCCGTTCACTGCAACGTCAGAAATAAAATAGTTTTTAAAAAAGTTTAACTTAGAAAATTCAAGTATGTCTTAGTGAGTACAATTTTTATTATCTTGGCTTTTTTTTTTTTTTTTTAAGCTCATTGCACTGTAGGGGAAAAAGGAGTCTTTTTTTTGCGGGGTGGGGGTCAAGGCACATGGAGTCTTAGCTTCCCTGACCTGGGATAGAACTTGCAACCCCTGCACTGGAAACTCAGAGTCTTAACCATGGGACTGCCAGTGGTCCTTGTGGACCTCCAGGAAGTCCCTGTTTTGGGTGTTTTGATTTTGATTCTTTGGGCCAGTCCAGGGCAGCTTTCAAACACAGGATCTGAATATTTCCTGAAACATCATTCCCTGAAGTTCTCACAAGATTGTTTTTAAGACAATAGATTAGCTGTTCTTCAGGTCAGCACTTGTAACAGCTGCTAAGCAATTCGGCTGCCTCCTCACAATGATTTCCTTTGACCCTATGTAAATAGACCACGAGCTGCCATGGAAATCACGCAGCCTAAACAGCACAGTGTTTCTCAAGGCATGGCCCAGGACTCTGTATAACAGTAGAAAGAATGCAGATAATCTCCAGTTTGTTAGCCTATGTTTTTTTTTTTTTTCTTATGTGTTTTTTCTGACTTTGATATCAATATTATGCTTACTTCATAGTATTAATTAAAAATCTTCTTACCCTTAAAAAATGAAAATTCAGAATCCAGGCCCTGTTGCCAAACTATTGAGCTAGCATCTCTGGGACTAAGTACCAAGGATTTGTATTTGTACTAACTTTGCAGGGGATTTTAATGCACACTACAATTTTGATGACCATTTTGGGCTTACCCAGTATGGGTGATTATTTGTAATACAAATTTGATTATTGAGGAGTGCAGTTGCCCCTTGAACCCATGAGGATTAGGGGCACCAAACACCCATAAAGCCGAAAATCTGACTATAACTTTTCACTGCCCCAAAACTTAACTACCAGTAGCCTACTGTTGACTGGAAGCCATACTACAGCATGAACAGTTGATTAACACATACTTCGTATGTTTTGTGTACTATACGCTGTATTCTTACAGTAAAGTCGGTTAGAATAAAAGAAAATGTTATTAAGAAAAGCATAAGGAAGAGAAAATACATTTACAGTGCTGTACTGTATCTGTCTACGCCGTAAGTTTACATCATCCGACTCTGAGGTTCAGTTTATGCTGCTGTCGCTTCAGGATACCAATGGAGAAGATTTCACCTTCATCGTCCATGTCCAAGCATTTCCCTTACTTTCCCTTCTGCCACTTACTGTGGTCATTGTAAGCACACAGTAGCTTTAAGGTAATAATAAAATTGAGCACAGTTTAGGGTTAGCTCGTGCTCAGTCACTCAGTCATGTCTGGCTCTTTGCAACCTCGTGGGTTGTACCCTGCCAGGTTCCTCTATCCGTGGGATTGTCCTGGCAAGAATCCTGGAAGGGGTTGCCATTTCCTCCTCCAGGGGATCTTCCTAATCCAGGGATTGAAGCCTCATCTCCTGAGGCTCCTGCATTGGCAGGTGGATTCTCGACCACTGAGCAAGCCTTGGGATTAGCAGGTATAACTTAGCTTGTCTACCTGACAAGCCTTGGGATTAGCAGGTATAACTATTATATACAGGATGGATAAACAACAAGGCCCTAGTGTATAGCACAGGGTACTATATTCAGTAGCCAGTGATGAATCATAATGGAAAAGAATATAAACAAGAATATATATATATGCATACATGGATCACTTTGTTGTATAGTAGAAGTTGATACAACACTAAATCAACTATACTTCCATAAAATGAAAACAAAACTTCGGTATATTGAGAGGAAATAGGTATCAGCAGTTGTGATGAGTCTCATATCAATTCATGTTTCCCAGTTTAATAATGATTTAAAGCATTGACCTGACGTCATGGAGATTCTGTGGGTGAGGGTGCTGTGATCTCCTGGAACCATATTTGTTAATTTATTTGATAGATATGCATGAAGTACTTCCTACGTACCTGGCAATGGGGAAATGCTTAGAATACAGAGATGAATAAAATCTCTGCCAGCAAGGAGCTTAGGACTCAGTGAGGGGAAAAAGTCCACAGTAAGAACATGGGACTAGATATACCTAAGCTGGATGTATACTGCCTGATCAAATGCTGACGATGAGAAAGACAAGCTGTGTGTGTTGATCACGATGTTTGGATGTCTTCTACGTGCATTTTTTTTTTTTTTTTTGATGGGACTGTCTCCCTCTCCTAATATTTTTGATTCCATAGTTGAACTCCCAGAAGTTCCATCTTCTTCCTCATGCCCACTGCCTGACCAGAGCCGCTTTGCACCCAAGAAGGCTTCCTCGTTTGCTCGATGTAAGTATATGATCTGCCTACAACTTGGGTTTGGCTTGGCAGAGCAAGGAGCTTAAGAGCATGTTGTGTCCATCTCTCTGCTGTTAGACCCCTTGGCTAGTTCCTCTACAACTGGCCCCTCCCCATGGGGAGCTGATGACAAAGGCAAAAGGGGTTCCAGGCTGAGCCAGACCCGTGAGCTCTCAGAACCCTGGCAGCCTTTGGGCATCCATGCCAGAGCCACCACTTACAGCCAACTGCCAATGCCCCAACCTAGCTAAACTACTATCACGGCCCCAGTCTGGAATAATCCTTGAGGGCACAGATCCTGGAGCCAACTGCTCCACTCACTAGCTGTCTGATCTTGGAGAAGTCATGTAACCTCTCAGAGCCTCAGTTCCCTCATCTGCAAGATGGAGATAGTAGTACTTACTTCCTTGTGGGATTGTCATCAGGGTAAGTGAGTAAATGTGTGTAAATATGACTTTCAGTAGGAATGCCGAGTATTAGCAATTATTTACTCCCTTAGTGGAAAACAATATGGAATATACAAAATGAATAAGACATGAGCCCTAATCAGGAAGCTTAGTGTAACCAGAGAGATGTAAATAGCCATGATCATCAGTCACTCTACTACAGATAGAAAATGGTTAAGTATCACTAGTGATCAGGTAAAGCATTAGGGGAAAAGCAAGAGGTGACTTTTGTCGGGTGGGCTTCACAGACAGCTTCCTGAAAGAAGGCTAAGTAGAAATGAAGGTGGGAGAGGAGTATTGTTACTAGAACAGCATCAGGGGTATGTATAACAAGCTTCCAGTGTAAATTGACGTTCCAACTGTAATGCTAATATAAGAAAAACTATCTCATTCAAAGATACACAGCTGCGTTTCGCTATTTGAGGACCTCGTAGCATGAACCATCAGAGCTGACTGGTCATGTTCTGTTTTTTCCCCCAGGGGCCATCAGTCCAACCTTTGACCTTGAGAGCCTCTCCTGTAATCTGAAGGTCTCCGTGGATCGCCGGACAGTGACTGTGTCTGACTTCCCAATGCTCTATGCCTGGAGTCCTGAGAGGTTTGCCTCCAGCCAGGCTTTATGTTCCCAGGCCCTCTCTTCTGGGCAGCATTACTGGGAAGTGGACACTCAGCGTTGTAGCCACTGGGCAGTCGGGGTGGCTTCACGGGGGATGAAGCGTGACCAGATCCTGGGAAGGACCACGGACTCCTGGTGTGTAGAGTGGAAAGGGGCCAGCCAGCTCTCTGCGTGGTGCATGGTTAAGGAAACTGTCCTCGGCTCAGACAGACCCAGTGTGGTGGGCATCTGGCTGGACCTTGAGGAGGGAAAACTTGCCTTCTATTCCAAGGCAGATCAGGCAAAGCCTCTGTTTGAGTGCCCCATCTCTGTCTCTGTTCCTCTACACCCTGCCTTCTGGCTGTATGGCTTAGACCCTGGAAATTCTCTGACCATACGCAAAATGAATGTGTAAACATTCCCTGGGTGTTAAAACACATTGATTTCCTGGTCTCTCTGACTTTTAGCAGGGTGGCAACTTAAGAATCCGTCTTCCAGCACTCCCCTGGTGGTCCAGACGGTTAGGAATCGACCTGCCAATGCAGGGGACATGGGTTCAATCCCTGATTCCCGAAAGATCCCACACGCCACAGAGCAACTAAGCCAGTGCACCACATCTACTGAGTGCTGGAGCCGTGGAGCCCATGCTCGGCCATAAGAGAAGCCACCACTGTGAGAAGCCCACACACCCCAAGGAAAAGTAACTCCTGCTCACCGCAACTAGAGAAAGCCTGCACACAGCAACTAAGACCCTGCCCGGCCAAAAATAATTTTTAAAAATAAAGAAAGAAATTGCAAACAATAAAGGAATGAACTTTGAAAATTGAGGGATGCAAAGTAACTGTTTAATTCGGCTAACTTGCATGGTTCAAACCCTGCGAGAAAGAAAGGATAGGCTCTTGAGTAGGAGATAACATCTAAGCCCTTGGAATATCCTACCTGATAAGATTGTCTTTATCGGAGGCCCTTGGGCCACACAGTATCAGCTTGATCTCTGGAGGAGCTGGAAACTAAGATCAGCCGTAAGAGCGGTGATTCTGCCTACAAAATAAAGTGATTCAGTCATGTCTGACTCGTTGTGACCCCATGGACCGTAGCCTGCCAGGCTCTTCCATCCATGGGATTTTCCAGGCAAGAATGCTGGAGTGGGTTGCCATTTCCTTCCCCAGGGAATCTTCCCGACCCAGGGATTGAACCCAGATCTCCCTCATTGCAGGCAGACTCTTGATCATCTGAGCCACCGGGGACTCTGCCTACCGTGGGCCAATCAAGGCCTTGGACACCAAGTCTTGGATGTGCTTCCCTCGCTGGCAGTATTCCGTGTGTGTTGTCACACATCATGCTGGGAGAGTTAAGCAATGGCCCTATAACTCCACTGAGAGAAGGGTGGGGTCTCCCAACCCCTCCCTTGTGTGCCTTTTTCTAGTTAACCCGTATCCTTTCATTGTAATAAACTGTAATCACAAGTGTAGCAGCTTTGCTGAATTCTGTGAGTCCTTCTAGTGAATCACTGACTATGAGACTGATTTTAGGGGACCTCCTCCCCACCCACAAGAGGCATGCTATCAAGCACACATTCAGTGGCTTCAAACAACACACATTTATAATCTCAACGCTTCTCTGGGCCAGAGTCAGGGTACGGCTTAGCTGAGGCTTCTCTTCTGGAGTCTTGAAAGCTGCAGTCAGAGTATGAACTGGGGCCGGTGACATGGAGGCTCCCCTGGGGAAGGACTTGCTTCCAAGCTCACGTGGTTGTTGGCAGCATTCAGTTCCTTGTGGGTTGTCGGACTGAGGACCCCAGTTCCTTACTCAGTGGGCCTCTGCGACATAGCTGCTTACTTCATCACAGCCAACGAGGGAGATCGTCTCCCAAAAGGTGGACATTCCCTCTTTTAAAAACTTTAATTTTTAAAAAAATTGTTAATTTTTAATGGAAGAGTAATTGCTTTATAATACTGGTTCGGTTTCTGCCATACATTCAAGAGGGAGGGGACATCTATATACCTGTGGCTAATTCATGTTGATGTGTGGTAAAAATGTTTTTTAATTTATTTAGTTTTGGCTGCGCTGGGTCTTCATTGCTGCGTGTGGTCTTCTCTAGTTGCAGTGCACAGGCTTCTCATGCCGTGGCTCCTCTTACTGTGGAGCACGGGCTCTCGAGCACAGGCTCAGTAGATGTGGTTCATGGGCTGAGTTGCCTCATGAATTGTGGGATCTTCCCAGATCAAGGGATCGAACCAGTGTCCTCCGAGTTGGCAGGTGAATACTTAACCTCAGGAACACCAGGTCAGTCCCGACAAATCTTATGTAATGTAACCACACGGACATATAACCAACGCATCCCTTTGCCTTTGTCTGATTCTGTTGATTAGAAGCAAGTCAAGGGCCCTGCCCACATTTAGGGGTGGGGATTCACAAGAACATGAATACCAGGAAGTTGGGGGGGGTCCTTATAGTCTGGCCAGCACATGGTATCATCTCATACTTGATTTCCCCCATTTTTTAAGAATCATTTTATCCCATAACAGAATGGATAGAGAAAACTACACAAAACACATGTGCAACATAAGGAATAATCATTATTATTATTATTAAGCACCCTTTACACTTCAGGTCAAGAAATAAAACCCTGCGACCGACCCCAGAGGCTCTTTCCCTATTGCAGTTACAAAACCCTCTTTCCACCTGAAAGGCATCTTGACTTTTACAGTAATCACTTGCTTGCATTTCTTTAGAGTTTTAGCACCCAAACATGCATCTTTAGCATAAACTCAAAAAAAAACCCCACAAACCCTGATATATCTTAACAGCTTTGTTGAGATATAATTTACGTACTATAAAATTCACCTATTTAAAGTGTACAAATCAATGTGTTTTAGTATATTTAGAGTTGTGAAACCATCACCATAATCTAATTTTAGAACATTTTCATCACTCCCCATAGAGAGAACCCTCATACCTACTAATAGTTGCTATGTCTTTGAAGTCACCTGATCTACAGCCTTCCCCTCCCTTTCTTCACCTTACAATCCATCTGTAGGCCCTCAGGTTGCATGAGCACCTGCTGGAGATGTGGAATCCATCTCTGTTGGACTGGGTTGAACAGAAAGTCCTGCCATACAAACCAGCCAGGCGACCTTTGGCGGTGCATTTCACCTCTTTGTTTTTCCCCTGTAAAATGGAACTCATTATTATTGGCCCTTCCTTCTGTTCCTCAAAGGGTTGCAAAAGAATTAAAGTTATGGGCGAAGACGTTGGAAGAATGCCAGGGTGGTTATAGACATGACAACAATGACAGAACTATATTTTCTTTCTCTTTTTTTGGCCACACCATGTGGGATCTTAGTTCCCTGACCTGGGATTGAACCTGTGCCCCCTGCATTGCAAGTGCAGAGTCTTAGCCACTGGACTGCTAGGGAAGTCTCAGAACTATACTTTCACATCACCTACCTTGGTCTCTGGGGTTTCTCTGGTAGCTCAGCTGGTAAAGAATCCACCTGATGCAGGGGACCCCAGTTCAATTCCTGAGTCGGGAAGATCCCCTGGAAAAGGGATAGGCTACCCACTCCAGTATTCTTGGGCTTTCCTGGTGGCTCAGATGGTAAAGAATTCTGCAATGTGGGAGACCTGGGTTCAGTCCCTGGGTTGCGGAGATCCCCTGGAGGAGAGCATGGCAACCCACTCCAGTATTCTTGCCTGGAGAATCCCCATGGACAGAGGAGCCTGGTAGGCTACAGTCCATGGGGGTCACAAAGAGTCGGACACGACTGAGCCATTAAGCACAGCAGAGCACCTGGTCTCCAACATCTTTAGATTCACACCTCATTTTCACACATGTTCTTGGAAACAGGAACACCAGAATTCTTCCCCCATGATCTACTCATTTGCTCTCTGAGCCTCATAAGCTACCCTGTGTGATGAGTATTATCACCTTTTGTTAACACTTGAGAGAGGAGAGTGGGGGCCTGGACCAACTTAGGGGTTTGGGCAGGATCAGTCAGCTGAGCATGGCAGATCTGGGAGCTGGCCCAGTGTTCCCACTCTCCAAGTCTCAAAGCCTAACATCCTTTGATAAGATCCTGGCTGAGACCCGGATCTGGCTGTCCACTTTGATAAGACACAGCACTGAAGCCACGAGATGCCCTTTCTTCCCTGGGCGTTGGTGTCAGGTCTTTAGTGGCCTCAAGCTCCTAAGCAGGGCCAGGGCCTCTCTCTCTGTGCCAGATGACCATTCAAAGGCTCTCTGTTCTCACTTCCTGTTTTGTGGAGCCTTTATCGACTCACCCAGAGTCACCTTGATGTTTGCCTTTCATTTTTTAAAAGAAGTATTTTATTCTACTTTATTATTTTTATTTGGCTGGGCTGGGTCTTAGTTGTGGTGGGTGGGACGTGCTACTTGCAGCACATGGGATCCAGTTCCCTGACCAGGGATGGAACCCAGGCCCCTGTGTTGGAAGCACGGAGTCCAAGCCACTGGTCCACCAGGGAAATCCCTGATGTTTGCCTTTTAAAACTTAGAATCTAAAGGCCAGAGTTTTAGCCTATTGAAGTCATTTGGTTAAATACCATCCTCTCAGGTGATTTGGACAATGGGGCCTTTGTCAGAGTGGGGTTTAATTCTTTGGTCACATGAGTTTCCCAAACTGCAGCCAGAGCACAAGAATTATAAAGGTGGGAATGAAAGTTATCATTTTTGGATTCTTTGCTTTTCTTTCAAGCTTTCTTTCTTTCTTTTTAAATATTTATTTGGCTTTGTGAGTTCTTAGTTGCAGCATGAGAGATCCAGTTCCCCGTGTGTGAGTGCTCAGTCGATTCAGTCTTCTCTGACTCTTTGCGACCCCATGGACTGTAGCCCACCAGGCTCCTCTATCCATGGGATTCTCTGGCAAGAATGCTAGAGTGAGTTGTCATGCTCTCCTCCAGGGGATCAAACCCGTGTCTCCTGCGGCTGCTGCATTGCAGGAGGATTCTTTACCGTTGAGCTACCAGGGAAGCTCCCAGTTCCCTGACCAGGGATCAAACCCAGGCCCTCCTGCATTGGGAGCTCCGAGTCCCAGTCACTGGATCACCAGGGAAGTCCCTTGCCTCGAGTTTTCTGTCAGCATATCCTTTCCATGCAGTGTGAAAAATATCAGTCACACCCTTTTCTCAAACAAAACTGAAAATCCTACCCAGAAGAAGAACTGAAGTTGAAATGCCAGTGGATGAAGGACCGCTCACTCGGGTCTGCACTGTGTGGCGGAAGCATCCACCCAAGGACCAAGCCGGAAAGACTTCCCGTCGGGGACTCTGAAGGCAGCCGCTCACCCCATCTGGAGGTGTTTCAAACATCTAAGTGGTTGTTGACATGGTGGCTCAGACAGTAAAGGATCTGCCTGCAATGCAGGAGACCTGGGTTCGATCCCTGGGTTGGGAAGATCCCCTGGAGGGAGGGCATGGCAACCCACTCCAGTTTTCTTGCCTGGAGAATCCCCATGGACAGAGGAGCCTGGCGGACTGCAGTCCAGGGCGTCACAAAGAGTCAGACAAGACTGACGACTGAGCGACTAAGCACAGCACAGCAGAATTTCCGGTTCCTGGAAGAACCACCTACTAAGGAGGAAGGCACCACCTTCTTAAGGCTCACAACAGCTCCTAATACAGTTATATCTATCTGTCTCTTGTTTTTTCTCCCTCAGGTACTTTTTTTTTTCTGGAAAAGTCTAATTTTTAAAAAAAATTATTACTTTTTGGCTGTGCTGGGTCTTCATTGCTGCACGGGCTTTTCTCTAGTTGCCACGAGCAGGGGTGGGGGTTACTCTCTAGGTTGTGGTGGGTGGGCTTCGCATTGCAGTGGCTTCTCTTGTTGCAGAGTGTGGGCTCTAGGGCTTCAGTAGTTGCAGCACGTTGACTCAGGAGCTGAGGCTCCTGGACTCTAGAGCACAGGTTCAATATTTGTGGCTCAGGGGCTTAGCTGCCCCGTGGCATGTGGGATCTTTTCAGATCAGGGGTCAAACCTGTGTCTCCTGCATTGGCAGGCGGATTCTTTACCACTAAACCACCATGGAAGCCCCAGGAAAGTTTAATTTGAAGACTATTTCCTAGCTGATTATAGAGACAAATCACAAAACGAAACAAAGCTGCTCTCTGGGAGACCTCTCAAGCTCCTCTGCTCTGTTGGAGAGAGAAGACCCTTCCCCGGGGGCACCTGGGGATTTTGACAGGAAAGGAAGAATCATCCCTGGTGTTTGCTCAGCTCCATCACCCCTACTTTGCTGAGCCATTAGCCCCAAATTCATCCTTATTCAACCCTAAACACTGGGTCCTTCCAGACGACTGAAGTTTTCTTCCTTAATTATAAATACTTAGGTTATGCTGAAGATTTGTAACTTTTTCTTCCTAACCAGCCATAGGCTTTTTAAGGACAAGGTTTCTTAAGCTTCAGCCTTTCAGATGCCATGATTTTTGTTAGATCTTCAAATCTCCTGTACCATTTTTTATTTAATATCTTTCCTAAACCAACTCACTTTTCCCTCTTCAGGTACATGGGTTTCAAAAGGAAACTTTAAAAAGTTGATATAAATGGAAACCAGAATCATATGTTTCAAATAGAGATAAGCGTAAATGTATGTTTCAAGGAAAACAAAACACTATAACTAGCTTGGAACCTTTGTCTTAAGTTTCTGAAGTGTTCTCTGTCTCTCTCTGGCTCAAAAGGAGATTATCAGGTATTACAGATTTACTGAGGCTTTCATCTTGACTTAATCAGGATGGAACGATAATAGAGAAAAGAAAGGTTTCTGTCCACAAGACTTTAGTCTCTGCTGTCCCTACACCACTTATACACCTCGTCTTCTACCAGGTGATTCTGAGATTGATCTGGTGCAATATGGAAGATTGTGCTCAGTGAAAATTTTCACCTTTATTCTTCAAAGTAAATACACCCTGGGGGCAGAAAACTTATGGCTTTGGTCAGTGACATCTCCAGGACTCAATGTCTGGGCGTTGCCACGGGAGCTTTTCCGGTGCAATTGTACCTTCCCTACAATTAGTCACCAAGTTCTGATCCGAGCTTCTGCCTTCTCAAGGCATCTCAACTCTGCCCCCAACTCTTCCCTCTGCATCTGTGCTCTCGTTCAGACTCTCATCCCTTCTCTCCAAGATTATTTTAATTCGAGTTCCTCCATCTCTAGTGAGGAGCCCTCTCCCCATCTATTCTCATTCTAATGTGAACTTTCCAAAATGGGAGTTAGATCATGTCACTCCCCAGCTTATAACTCCTGGGTGCTCCTTAAAGCCTCCTAAAATAGAAAGTTCTGCTTCCTGTCTCTGTTCTCACCTACCTCGCCCCCATTTCCTGTCATCTCCCCAGATACAACGTCCTGCCCAGCTTCCTCCTGTATGTCACATCATATACTTTTGCAATTGCAGTTTGCTTGGCCTGGAGTCTCTCTCATCCCCTTGGCCAGAGTTGAAAACTGTTTACCCAGAGTGGATCTGGTTTCTACCAAGCGGACTGGAGTCTCTCACTGTCACTGTGTCTAACATGGTGATGTGTGCGTGTATACCGAGTTTAGCTCAGATCAAAGCTGACGCACTAATTGTAGAAGAAGTTACAGGAAGGCCACTCAGGCTAAAATCATAGTCATTTTCCTAGGAGCTTGATGGGGATATTTGCAGTTTTTCTGGGTTAAGGCATTGTGTTGCCTTGGAGGCTGTCTGTGAACACAGCCAGGCAGGGGGAGTGGATTACTAGAAGTGGGACAGTCACACAAGTCTGGCTGGTTTTGGCTAGGGGTGGGATGGGGAGAGAGGAGGTACAAAGAGATTTATATTATGAGATGCTACCTCTCATGAAAGGTTTTCAAAAAAAGGCAGTTTGGGCTGATGGGAGAATGATTTGGAAGATTCTGGTGAGAAAGATGAATGCCCAGACTTCCTTATCCACAACTTGCCCACCGTGATTGTCTGTGTTGCTCATTACTGCTTCCTTAGAACCTAGTACAGAGCAGTGCACATGGTGGAAGCAATAAATATTTGTTAAATCATTTTATAAACACGATATCCTACATTTTGTACACGCTAAGTTGCGTCCGACTTTTTGCGAATCTATGGACTGTAGCCGGCCAGACTCCTCTGTTCATAGGATTCTCCAGGCAAGAATGCTGGAGTGGGTTATCATGCCCTCCTTCAGGGGATCTTCCCGACCTAGGGATCCAACCTGCGTCTCTTAATGTTTTCTGCATTGGCACGCAGGGTCTATACCACTAGCGTCACCTGGGAAGCCCTGATATCCTACAATACTGTCTCACTTAAAGCACTGCTATTTTTCCAAATATTTCTATTAGTTTTATATAAAAGATGTTATTAATGTTGACATTTTACAAGAGATGATTGTACTAAAAATTAATTCCTAATCTTTAGCATGTTTTCTCTTTCCTTTGAACTCTCATCTTTTATGTACATCTTTAGCACGTTTTCTCTTTCCTTTGTACTCTTATCTTTTATGTACATCATTGTTTTTTAGTTGCACTAGGTCTTCCCTGCTGTACGTGGACTTTCTCCAGCTGCGGCGAGCAGCGACTGTTCTTTGTTGTGGTGCATGGGCTTCTCATTGCAGTGGCTTCTCTTGTTGCAGAACATGGGCTCTAGGCGCCCTGGCTTCAGCAGTTGCAGCACGGGTGCTCAGCAGTTTCAGTGTGCGGCTCCAGAGCACGCAGGCTTTAGTCATTGTGGCACACGGGCTCAGTAGTTGTGGCTCTAGGGCGCAGGCTCAGAAAAGCACAGGGCTAGTTACTCTACAGCATGTGGGATCTTCCCAGAACATGCAATGAACCCGTGTACCCTGCATTGGCAGGCAGATTCTTATCTACTGTGCCCCCAGGGAAGTCCCATCCATTAGTTTTTAATTACCCGATTAATACCTGTGCAGGCCTGCAAAAGTTCAAAATTACAAAGGTGTGGAGGGTAAAAGTTGGGAGAAGGCAATGGAATCCCACTCCAGTACTGTTGCCCGGAAAATCCCATGGATGGAGGAGCCTGGTAGGCTGCAGTCCATGGGGTCACTAAGAATCAGACACGACTGAGCGACTTCACTTTCACTTTCCACTTTCATGCATTGGAGAAGGAAATGGCAACCCACTCCAGTGTTCTTGCCTGGAGAATCCCATGGACGGAGAAGCCTGGTAGGCTGCAGTCCATGGAGTCGCACAGAGTCGGACACAACTGAAGCGACTTAGCAGCAGCAGCAGGAGGGTAAAAGTTACAGAAATACATGTTATACTTAGTTTTTAAATAGTTGTAATTGTATAAATGATTTTATATTCCTATTTTTTCACTTATTTTGTGAATACTTTTCCATGTCTTTGATAGGCATTAGTTTTTCCTTTGTTTGCCATTAAAAATTTTTTTAAAAATATAAAAATATGATAATACATTTACAGGAGACTTGGAAAATATAGAACAAAGTTATATATAGGCCCACTATATATTAAAATTATTTTTTAAGTAGATGAATTAAGATGCCATTAGTTTTAATGACGCAAAATTTCCAGTAATTTTATGTCATACTTAATTTAGCTATTCTTCACAATTGTATATTTTTCCACTTTCTACTACTGTGTAATGATGCTATAAATAGAATAGGTGTATGTAGATGGGTGGCACTAGCAGTAAAGAACCTACCTGCCAATGCACAAGACATGAGATGTGGTTTCCATCCCTGAGTCAGGAAGATCCCCTAAAGGAGGGCATGGCAACCCACTCCAGTATACTTTCCTGGAGAATCCCATGGACAGAGGAGCCTGGAGGCTACAGTCCATGGGGTTGCAAAGACTCAGACATGACTGAGCGACTAAACACACACACACACACACACACACACACACACATACCAAACAATGGCTTCCCAGGTGGTGCAGTGGTAAAGAATCTGCCTGCCAATGCAGGAGATGCAAGAGACAGGGGTTCAATCCCTGGGTTGGAAAAATCACCTGGAGGAGGAAATGGCAACCCAGTTCAATATTCTTGCCTGGAGAATCCCACGGACAGAGGACCTCAGAGTTGGACATGACTGAAGTGACTTAGCATGCATGCATAATGTATAGATATATATTTCTTCTTTTAGATTATTTGCTTGGAATATATTTACTTGTGGTAATTTCTTTGCAGAGATAAGCAAGTTGTAATTTTACTATTGTACAGAATTCTTTGTTTTGTGGAAATGGCTTGTGGCCTAAATTTTTTTTGAGAATCACTGGTTGGCATAGATAACAAGTCAGCACAAATTTTAATGTCTCTGCAGTAATTAAAAATTATATTAAATGCACTTTTGTCATTCAGAGTTTACAATTTGCGCAGGCAGGCTAATCAATTTGCCCTTAGAAAGATAAGGCAAATCAGCAAATGAATCCCAAATTTAAAAATGCACTTGCTGGGCTTCCTTGGTGGCTTAGTGGTAAAGACTCCACCTGCCAATGCAGGAGACATGGGTTCAATCCCTGGTCCGGGAAGGTCCCACAGGCAGCAGAGCAACTCAGCCGGAGCACCACAACTGTTGGGCCTGTGCTCTAGAGCCCAGGAACCTTAACCATTGAGCCCACATACTCGCATGCCCGCAAGCCCGTGCTCTGCAAAAAGAAAAGCCACTGTAGTAAGAAGCCTTCACAACGCAATGAAGAGTAGCCACTGCTCGCTGCAACTAGAGAAAAGCCCGAACAGCAACACACACCCAGCACAGCCAAAAATAAATAAATACATAAAATTATTTTAAAAATCCATGTATTCTAAAAAAATAAGTAAATATTAAAAAATGCAGTTGTTAAACATGATATATGAACATGTCCCATATGTTAAGTAATGTGATAAATGTTTTATTGAATTATTTAATTCTCAAAGAGCTCTATGAACTAATTTTGCTGATGGGGTTTTTCAGAGAGGTTATGTAGCTTGTCTAATATTGTACAGGTAGCCAAGTACTGGAGATGAAATGTAGACTCCAGAGCTCATGCTCTTAACCTTGACATGAGGGAATTCCGGCCACCTGGGGGGCAAGAAGGTCTGAGAGTCTTCTCGATATCAATTATCTCTTAATCAAGAGTGTTTTTACAATATTATCTGAAAGCTTGAGAAAATTCAAAAGAAAACTGGATGCAACCTCATCACAAGATGAGGCTCTTGTCTGGAAAAATATCCTCTTAGTATGGTTAATTATAATCAAATATCTTTTTAAAGTCATGGTGCTGAATGATGTCTCTTTTGGCCAAATTAAACAAATAGAATCCACATCCTCTGGAGACCAATCCATGTGACTATGCAGAGGACATAGATGTTTGACCAATGAGTCAAGAACAAGTGCATTCAAAGCTAAGATAACAGATTTACTCTGTTATCGAGTTATTAGATTTTTCTGTTCTGCCAGAGCAACTTGGCAGGAAAAGAGGAAGTCTTCCTGGAAGAAACAGGAGACACGAGTGGAGACGGATGCCACTTTGGGTTTAATTTGAGAGCTCAAAGATAGATGGATCTGAAGAGTGGGACCAATGCCAACCCATCTTATTTGGCTTCTTGCCCAGGACTGTGTCTAACTCACCCTCAGAGACCAGCCTCCTGTTCCACGCAGTGTCAGTCATTTAACACACACTATCTTCTACCCAGCAGGCCTGCCCAGTAGCCCTGGGCGTTCCACTGTCCTGAATCTCAGAGAAAGGCTATGTTGCAAGTTCCTTCTTTGATAGGTATGAAAGATGGAGCCTCTTATCTCTTGGGAAAGTACTTTGTTCAGACTTTCCAGTGTCCCCTTCACAGTTGAGGAGCCATGGAGTTTGTCTTGTGAAGGCAGAACTGCTTCCCAGCATTCCAGAGGAAAATTCCACCAGTGCCTTCTAGATACCAATCTGTTCTCTTGGCTTTATCCAATCTACTTAATATCCAGTCATCAATCTACAATATCCCAACTGTAAATTCCACTGCCAACAACTCCATTTTCTGACTTCTATTTTGCTGCAGTGTGGGTCATGGTGTGGCTCAGTCCTCAGGCTCAGAAAGTTGTACAGAAGCACTTTTCTGACGAGTTATTTTATTTATTCAGCATTTGTGTATATTATAGACCATGTTTCAGACATTCTTTGAAGCATTTTCCTATTATATTCACTCATTTAATCTTTGTAACAATCTCATGAAGTGTTATTTCCATCTGGCAGATGAGGCTTAGAGAAGCTTAAGCAATTTGCCTGACGATGCACAGCTAGGAATCGGTAAAGCCGAGGTTCAGACTTAGGCAGGCAGATTCCAGAGTCCCTGATTTTAATCACTGAGCTATGCTGTTTGCAAGAACTTCAGAGTGGCCCCTGATGAATGTCTGTTAGCATAGGAGAAGGGCATAAAGCTCAAGGCAAGGCAGGAGGCCAAAGCTTCAGAAGTATAGCTGATTGGGAGATGGGAAGGGATGGTAAAAAGGAAACTTACATTGCTTGAGAGGCACACTCTGGCTTGTCAGGCTCCCCACTCCCACTAATTAGGGACTGTTGCTATTCTTTTATAACAAACCATTAGTCCTTGCCGGAGAAGGCAATGGCACTTCACTCCAGTACTCTTGCCTGGAAAATCCCATGGATGGAGGAGCCGGGAAGGCTGGAGTCCATGGGGTCGCTGAGGGTCGGACACGACTGAGCAACTTCCTTTTGACTTTTCACTTTCATGCATTGGAGAAGGAAATGGCAACCCACTCCAGTGTTCTTGCCTGGAGAATCCCAGGGACGGGGGAGCCTGGTGGGCTGCTGTCTATGGGGTCACACGGAGTCGGACACGACTGAAGCAGCAGCAGCAGTCCTTTCCAGTAAATAGGCAAGATGAGTTAATGAGTGGAGGAAAGTGAGGAGGTGGAGATGGTAGAGCAGAAGGGCCATCAGCAATAGGAGATGGAGGGCAAGCTGCAATTTCACTCACGCCTGACCTTGATGGCACAGGTTCTGGTGCCTTGCTGGATGCAATTCCATGTACCCTCTTGAAATAAACGATCCAGTGATATCTGGGTAGTAGGTCTTTTTTTTTTCATCCTAGATGACACGGTAGCACTGGATTGCATTCTGAACGGGTGTTGTAACATTTGTGTGCTGTTCCACATTTGGGTCCAGTGAGTTGAAAACTAACAGCGCCTCCTTAAACAAAGAAAAATCCCCCTGCCATTTACTGCGCTGGGACTCTCTTCAGTGTGAACACTTGTTCCCATCTTTGAAAGTTCTCAACTTGAAGGTTCACATGTAGAGGACTTACTGTACTAAAAATTCTGAGGAATACTTTCCTCTGAAAGAGCAGGCCATCAGGCCTTGTGAAGTTCATCTTATTTGCCTCCATCCTGGAATATGACTCATTACCTCCCAGTGAGCAGAGAGTGTGTCTTTCCTGTCTTCCTCCTTATATCACAGAGTGATTTTTGGAAGGGCTCCCACCCCTATGCTCCTTAGGGATATCATATAAATAAGACAGTGAAATACTATTGTAAACATAACAATGAATTTGCCTCAAAACCTACGGATTTCAACTTTTCAGTGAGTTTTATGACAGTAATGACCTCGAGATTACAGAGCAAGTACTGTGAGTCTGGCAAATGCTTGACATATATTATCTTTATTCTTCACAACCACCCAAGGTGGTAGGTACTATTATCATTATTGACATGTTACAGAAGAAGGGGCAGTCTTGGAGAAGTAAAAGAGCTTTCTCAAGATCACATAACTATCAGGTGATGGGCTCTGGATATAAACCCATGCAGTTTGCCAGCATGGTCTTAACGGCTGCACCAGACCACAAGGCTTCTCTTAGGAGAAAAGAGAGTTGGTATAATGTACACGTCATTTCCTTTAAAAAATTCATTTTCAGGGACTTCCCTGGCCATCCAGTGGTTAAGATTCCACTCTTCCACTGTAAGGGGCATGGGTTTGATCACTGATCCGGGAATTATGATCCTGTATACCAGCATACCATGGCCAAAAAAACCCAAAAAATCATTTTGTAATATTTAACATAGTAAAAAAAGAATATTATGCTTAGTGTTTCTTCATTTATTCTAGATACCTCTCTAGCTATCATCTCCCACTGTATTCCAAGTTCTGTTCAAGCATTAGACATATAGCAACAAATTCCTCCGGATGGAGAAAGTCAGAAGAAATTAAGGCAATGTTAGACAAATCAATAAAAGTTTATTCAGTGCCACCTATACGCCCAGTACGGTGCTGGGCAAACCTATGTAAAGAGAAGTGTCAGAAGACCCTGCCTAAAGTAAACCATACACAGAGAGGAAAAACATTTAGTTTGGTTACAAAGAAATGAAGCTTTTTACACTCAAAGCGTAGAAACTAACCTCATTATTTAGAATCATATTTTATAAACATCACAGGTAAAAAGCAGCTAGGATGGGGGACTTTGGGTAGTGGAAAGGGCTCGATCTTGGGAGTCAATCAAGCACTTTCCGAGGGCTTTGGCCAGTAAGGTGGGGGAATACTGCTGAAAACCAGGTAGACAGGTCGCTGCTCACCTGAAGCTTATAGTCATTCTAGTGAGAATATTCCCGCCCCGAGTCACACTGCCAAATTCTAGCTATCTGACCTTGAGCGAGGAACTTCTCCTGCCCCTGTTCTGTAAAAGAAATGGGGTCAAGACTAGCGACTCTGCCACTCAGATTCCGGGTCCAAAGCTTATCCTGACCGGTGTTCCCCGAGGAGAGTGGGTGAGACTCCCGGGCGAGCGCTGCGGCTCACGGCACAGCTGGGGCGCAGCTGCGGGACGGAGAGCGTTCGCGTTCCGAAACCGCTTGTCCCTCGCGGCGCCCCGTCCTCCCTGCCGCCGCGGCAGAGCCGGAGGAGGCGGAGCCGGCGCCTTCCCGGCTCTCGAGCGGGGAAGCTGCTGAGGAGGCGGCGCGGCGGGCCCGGGCGGCCGAGGCTCGGGAGGGGCGGCGTGGGGAGGCTGGCAGGCGGCGCCGGCGGGGCGGGGAGAGCGGCGCGGCGGGCTGGACGCTCCCAGCGAGAGGAGTCCGCTCCATGCCTGCGGGCCGAGGCCGGCCCCTACGAGCCCCAGACATGAAGAAAGACGTGCGGATCTTGCTGGTGGGAGAACGTGAGTCCCCGCGCGCCGGGGGGCTGGCCGCGGCCGCCGCAGCCCCTGCCGCCCCGCTGCCCTCTCCTCCGCGCCCCCGGGCCTCCCAGCTCCTCGGCTCTTCTCTTTCGGCTGCGGCCCTCGACCTCTCTCCTCCCCGGGGCCCTCTTGAGACCTCCCTCCCCGGTCCCACCGTCGTGTTCCACCCCCCCAGCCGCGTCTCCATTAGCCCCTGACCGCCCGGCCTCATTCGTCCGAAGGTCTTCGCCTCCTTTCCCACTTGGAATCCTTTCCTCCCGGGCCTCCCCGTTTCCGAGGCCGCCTCCTCTCAAGCCCTCTCGTCTTCCGCGGAGATTCCTCTGTCCCCGCCAGGCAGGTGCTGGAACAGGCAGGCAGACGGGCGGCCAATTGGAATGGCGTGAAGCGGCTCTCCCGGGGAAGCCAGGGGAGGGCTGCAGGACTGGGCGACTTGCGGGCAAGGTCAGGTGTCTCTGCCTGTTTTTGCGCTCGCGGTCTCCCTCCCTCTAGACATTGTAAGACGCGGAGCATTTTTTAAAACGATCTTTGCTCTTTGCATTGCAATCACTGGGTATTTTCCTCAAAAACGTACTCTGAAGTTCAAGTTATGCAAGTGTTCAATGAATGGTTATCTGAGGAGGGTCCGTCTGTTGAGAGAATTATTGTAACACTGAAGTCTAGTTGCCCTCATCTTTTAAAACATTATTGTAATAGAATACAATAGAATCAAACTTGGTAGTTAATTTTAAAATAACGGGCACACATGAGACCCAAATAGACCAACATACGTGACCCCCGCCCCCAACCTTGAGATTCATAGATTTCACTTTTGAAGATGTAGTAAAGGAAGCATGTCTGTTCACTGACTTGGGGACAGAACAGCAGGGACTGCTTGATATCTGTTGTGCAAGGTACATGACTCAATTGGTAGGACTAAAATAAGAAAGCGGGCTGGGGAGGACTGGATTGTTTGTTTTGAAAGTACATTTGGTAATGCTCTGGTTTTCCCAGGTGTCTCAGTGGTGAAGAATCCACCTGCCAAGCGGAGACACAGGTTCAATCCCTAGGTCAGGAAGATCCCTTGGAGAAGGAAATGGCAACCCACTCCAGTATTCTAGCCTGGGAAATCCCATGGACAGAGGAGCCTAGTAGGCTATAGTCCATGGGGTCACAAAGAGTCAGACACAACAGTGGAAAAACAAGTTAAGGCCCTACCATTGCTTGCTTTGAAACTTTCTTTTCTGAACTCCCCTTCCATTCTAGAGTAGCTCCTCCAGGTCACTGTGATGCTCTCCAAGGAAGAAAACTAACATTAACATACTTTTACTCTCTTCTGTAGTGTTCTTTGCTGTTCATTGAAATCCTTGTTCACCTGCTGTTGAATCAATAGAAATTTTCCTTTAGAATCAAAATTTAGAAGTAAGCTTAGCCAGACACAGTTTACTTTTTGGTTTGCAGCTGTGAATTTTAGTTTTAATTTAAACCACATATGTATCTCAATCTGTGTTGTGCATGGACTTCCTTGAAAAAGTTCAGGAAGATGATTCATGTTGATGCATTTGGAGCAAGATAGGGAAAGTAGTGAGTAGATGATGGGCTGAAAAAAACTGCTGCTTGAAAGACAATTTTTTTTTTTTAAGCAGAAATTCTCTCTTGGTTTTAGTATTGAATTTAGCAATTACATGTAATCCTTAGTCTGTAAAGTATCTAAATGGAAATGCTATACATATGTAAGATACATGGTCAGCCTTAGGACATTTAAGTTAAGATGTTAACAGTGTTATTTATGGGGGTGGTTTAGTTGCTAAGTTGTGTCTGACTTGCAACCCCGTGGACTGTAGCCCGCCAGGCTCCTCTATCCCTGGGATTTCCCACCAGGTAAGAATAAAGCCTTCATTTCTGAGGAAGATATTTTTCTTAAAGAAAATAGTACCAAAAGCTTTAGGCCAGATATCATATATACATGATTTTTTCCCCACGTTTAAGAATACTAGAAAGAGTTATACTTATTTGAAATATGTAATTTCAGTTAATTACATTAAAGGCTTGTATCCTGGGGGAAATGAGTGAAACATTACTTTTGGAGATTTAATATATCTTGATAGCTGCTTAGCCTAAATGTAAATGCTAGATAAACAGTGTGACCAAGACTTTTATTTTTTGGGCCCACTGTGCAGCATGTGGGATCTTAGTTCTCTGATCAGGGATCAAACTCATGCTCCCTGCATTGGAAGCATGGTGTCTTAGCCACTGGACCACCAGGGAAGTCCCAGGACTGTTTTAATACTGGTCTGATACACAGATTTATCAGAAATAATAATTCTGTTGTATTCTTAAGATGGTTCAGTTCAGTCGCTCAGTTGTGTCTGACTCTGCGACCCCATGGACTGCAGCACGCCAGGCTTCCCTGTCCATCACCAACTCCCTGAGCTTGCTCAAACTCATGTCCATTGAGTGAGTGATTCCATCCAGCCATCTCATCCTCTGTTGTCCCCTTGTCCTCCTGCCTTCAGTCTTTCCCAGCATCAGGGTCTTTTCCAATGAGTCAGTTCTTCGCATCAGGTGCCCAAAGTATTGTACTTAAGATGGTTAACTAAGGGAAATAGGAAAAGAAAAGAAAAAGGAACATTGTCTCTCTTGTTATTGTTTCTCTATCACTTGAGTACGTTTTATTGCTGTCAGTGTCAGTTCCTGCACCACACAGCAGCAATGTCATTCACTGAGGCTCCCAAATACTTGTGAGTGGTTTCAGCAGTCTGTTGGCTTAACCTGTACTGTACTCTAGAGGTGAAATGGATCTTTTCTTGGCCCATCCAGAATTTGGATTCTGAGCCAACAAGGTTTTAACACTAACTAGTTGCTTAATGCCTATTGACTGCTTAGATCAGAAAACCTAGGCTGTCTATAAATATTAAAGTGTTTATTTGCAAAGAAAGCCAAAGTATTTTTAAGTATCTTCTTTACCTTAATTATTGAGCATATTGAATACTATTCAGGCCAAATTAAAAGTCAAATACCATTCTTTAAACAGCCTTTAAAACTAAGCAACCACACAAAGCTTAGTTTTTCAGGTTATAACTTTTCATAATCAATTTCATTGGCCAGAATTTGCATTTAGCTAGATTTGCATTAGTATGCTTGACAAATGTCCTTGTTATAGTATGAGGAATGAGCCTTATTAACCTTTTATCCAAAACATGTATCTACATTAAAAGTACACAGGGTAGTCTTAGTTTTAGTGGCCTTGTTTTAAATTAAACTGAGATATATTGGTCTTCTGGTCAAATTAATTAAGAAAGGGGAACTGTTGTCCTCTTTTTAAATAAATCTGGTAGCTCTTTTTTGTCTAACTGCTTAGTTTATCATCAAAACATCTGCCAAACTAGCTCAAGCTTTGGTTGGCTCTGGCCTAGGCTTTTGTAACATCTCCTTAACTGGTGTCCCTGCTTCTAATTTCGTCCATTCTCCATGTAGCAGACAAGAGTCATCTTTAAAAAATATCTCAGATCCTGTTACCCAGGTTAAAAATTCTCTGATGATTTCTACTTTCACTTAGAATAAAAGCCATTACACTTTTTAAAGCAGGCCTAACGAAGTCTTTCACAAGCTGGCCCTTGCTTTGCTCTTGTACTACTCTCTCCTGTAGTTTGCTTTCTCTGCAGGAAGGCTCTGACCCAGGCGTTATCCCTCCTCCCTTGCATACGTGTTCACTTTTTGTTGTTGCTGTTGTTGCTTGGGCTGGAAGGTAAGCTTCATAAAGACCGTGGATTTGTCTTGTTTATTGCCATTTCCCCGGGGCCTAGAATAGGCCTGGCACAAAGTAGGCACTCAAATAATAGGCCTGGCACAAAGTAGGCACTCAAATAGTTGTTGAAAGAATGATAGAGTTCAAGCTAGTTTATTTAGACTCTGTTTCCTAAACCACTCCTCTTAGTCATAAAAATGTGATCATTCTCCTTTCTTAAAATCAAATCTGCTGTGGTTATTGTTAGGATTTGAAGGGGCGCATTCATCCAGTCTCTTGTTCCATGTTCTTAGCCTTATTTTGTTGGGGGAGATTCCTGTGTTCTGGCAATGCCATGTCTAGTTCATGTCTTGGCTGCCAGGAATTGTAGTCCTTGCCAAAAGAGGTCAGCTTCTCCTTGAACCAGCAGAGGCCATTTAGAGGTTTGAAGTAGTTAGAGAAAGATTCTTTAGGTATAAGAGTCAAAGAGACTTCAGGAATAAGCTAGTATTTATTTTAGAGAAAGACTTTCAGCGATCCTTTTTAAAACCACATTGCTCTCCATTCTGTTCATTGTTAGAATGACATTTACAGATTAAACTGCTCCAGTTTTAATTATACTGTGTCTGGGTGATAGATACTCAATGCAGTATGGTGCCTACTATCATCTGGGTGATTGGCCACAGAAAGTCCAGTCTGCTAGGTTGGTGCAAATGTAATTGGGGTTTCGGACAGTGAATTTTAAATCATTATAGCTAGGCTCAACCACATCTTTATTAATCAAAATAGGAACCATTACAATCAACACATTTTTGCCAATGAGAAATAAGTTGATTTATTCCTGAAGCATAAAAATCCATGCTTTGGGATTCAGCAAACTCTTGGAAAGCATTTTCTGCCTCCTGGTTGTGAAAGTGTTTTCCCTGCAAAAAAAGTTGTCAAGATGCTTGAAAAAAAGGTAGTAGTTTGGTGAGAGGTCAGGTGAATATGGTGTATAGGGCAAAGCTTCGTAGCCCAGTTCGTTCAACTTTTAAATACAGTATTGGTTGTCCGACGTGCAGTCAGGTGTTGTCAGGAAGAATTGGGCCCTTTCAGTTGACCGGTGCTAGCTGCAGGTGCTGCAGTTTTCGGTGCGTCTCATTGGTTTGCTGAGCGTCCTTCTCCATTGTAATGGTTTTGCGGGGATCCAGAAAGCTATCGTGGATCAGATGGGCAGCTGACCACCAAACAGTGACCATGACCTTTTTCTGATGCAACTTTGGCTTTGTGGAGTGCTTTGGAGCTGCTTCTTGGTCCAGCCACTGAGCTGGTCATTGCAGGTTGTTATATACAATCCACTTTTTGTTGCATGTCACAATCTGATTAAGAAATGGTTTGTTGTTGTGTAGAATAAGAGAAGACAACACTTCAAAATGACAATTTTTTTGATTTGTGGTCAGCTCATGGGATACCCACTTACTGAGTTTTTTCGCCTTTCCAATTTGCCTCAAATGCGGAATGACCATAGATCGGTCCATGTTGAGTTCTTCAGCAGCTTCTCATGTAGTCATAAAAGGATCAGCTTCGTGATACTCTCAATTGGTTGTCAACTTCTGATGGCTGGCCACTGCGCTCATCTTCAAGGCTCTCATTTCTGTTGCAAATTTTCTTGAACCACCACTGCGCTGTATGTTCGTTAGCAGCTTCTGGGCCAAATGTGTTGATGTTGTGAGTTGTCTCCACTGTTTTACGACCCATTTTGAACTTGAATAAGAAAATCGCTTTTTGTCTAACATCATTTCCCTAGTCTAAAATAAATATAAAATAAACAGCAAGTAATTGGTCATTAGCAAAAACTCATAAAGCGAGAAATGTGCATTAAAATGGTGTATAACATAACCACATTTAAGAATATATTCCAGTATCAAATGGCAGAATTCTACAGTGCAAAACCGCAATTACTTTTGCACCAACCTAATACATAGTATGTTTTGTTTATATAGAGTCTCTTCTATATCCTCCTTATGCATGTACTGAGACTTGTTTTCTGCTGTCTTTTCTGCTCTTCTGGCGCCAGTTGGGCACTAGTGTTGGTGGAGTTTGAAGGAGAGGGATAGACCACGGCATTTGTCCTTCTGCAGCTGACATTGTCTGCATATATGGTCAATGAAATTTTCTTTTGGAACAGTGCTCAGCTATTTCCCCAAATGCTAAAGTTTTGCAGTTTAAATTACAACTTCATCTGTCACTCTCCTCCTCCCTTTTTATTCTAATTACAATAATTTAGGAAGAGCCAACAAGGCTTCTTAATAAAGAAGCAGATAAAAATGAGTAGATCCCTTTGCTACTTGAAGCATGGGGTGTTTGTTATCAAGAAGAATTTCCCAAAATGGCTGGTAGGATGGTAATTGGAACCAGAGAATGTTATTTCCGCTTCATGAATATTAAGAATTTGCTGTCATTTAGAACTGGATGTTCAAAAGCTTTGATGAAAAGACAAAGAAATTTTTAGCCTGGATAAATCTAGATAATTTACTCTATAGTGATGAATTATGCTTCCCATGGATGACCTACTTAGAAGCATGGAGTTTCAGACTGAACTGTAGCATGTTGTCTTGAACTGAATCAGAAGGCCTTCTGTCCTTGGGAATAATTGTGGCCATGCTTGTAATTTTTGTAGATCACTTTAATATTTGTCAGGCAAAATAGAGGAAGTAGAGACCATCAGATGGCTGGCTAACAAAGGATAATTTTTTGTCCTCCATATCAATACTTATATTGTATATAATTATTAAATTTAATTCTAGTTATTGTTATAAAACTGTACTATATAACATTTATAATATATATTGTATTTATATTAAATTTTAATTGATACAATAACTAGAGAAGAGCTTGGGATATTGTTCCTTTATGGAAATAATTTTTATTTTTTGGAGTAGTTAAAACTACATAGTGCTTATACTCATCTGACATTGTCATAGGGACTTTGTGTTTTTTTGGCCTTGACCAGGGATTGAACCGGCACGCTTAGCAGTGAAAGCATGGAGTCCTAACCACTGGACCCCCCAGGGAATTCCCATAAGGGACTTTTTTGATCATAGGCTTGTTTAAATAGCTTTAAATTTCTAATAATCTAAAATATTTTTCCTTATCTTCAAGGCATTCATTTATTTCTCAATTAAAATTAGCTTGAAAGTGGCCTATTTTAACTTTAAACCTGCTGCTTTATTATTTCTTTGATCGTCTCACTCAAGGTTAGGTGGGTAGACCTTAAGAGAAGCAAAACAACCCTAGTTTAGCTTATCCAAAGCATTTTGAAACTAAATCATATCTGTGTAACCCTTCATTAGTTAAAGCAGCTATTATCTCACTGCTCCTCCAAATGGAAACCCAAAACGATACTAGTGAAAACATGCCTGCTTATTTGCTTCCCAGTTCACTGTACGCTCTCTCTCACTCTTGCTGTTATTTCGAACTTGTTTTAAAAAAGGAAACCACTCTTGGATTTTTATGTGAAAGAGATTCATGTTCTTTGATTTTTTTTTTTAAAGGTCTTTTATTAGACAATTACTTCAGAAACGAGATAGGGTTGTTTTACTCTAGTGAGTGCTACGCTGCCTCGGATTCCTCAACGGATGAGGCAGAATACGGGTGAGAAAACAGAATATCACAGTCTGAAAGATAGTATCGGTACAAATTTATTCCTACTTTTTGGTGCCAGAAATTTATTCCTACTCGTTGGTACCGCACTCCTAAGTCTGTATGATCAAGCATAAGTTAAGTTTTTAAATTGTTGCTGTCTTTCCAAGGCCTCCTCTCCCCAAAGCTGTTTCCTTTCCTGCCTCTGAGGCCTGCCCTGTTGGGACAGACATGGTGGCAGGTCTGTGCTTTTGCAGGAGTCGCTGCAGAGAGCCGGAACTGCCCTGAAGAGCTGAGCTGTGAAAAATTCTGATTTTCTTCAAAATAGTGATCTTTCTCTTCTGAAAATATCACGGGAGATACAAAGGGTCCTCGGGGAAAGCAGAAAGGGACTATGATTAAAAAAGCGTTGTTCTAAGAAGAGCAGTAAGAGTGGATGCACTTTAAAGGTTATGGTTGAGGGGAACTTTAAGGTAACATGGAGCACCTGATGAAGACCTGCATTTTGCTAAGGGAACCTGAGTGATGGTGATTAAGGAGAAATAAGCCCTTAGCTGTTTTAGAAACTACTAGGCATTTTGATATTGTTAATTGACATAATTTTGAACATTTTGTTTAACATTTTGAGTTGAGGATTCAAGGGTAGGTTTCTTCTGAAACTGGTGAGGGCCTTAGAATGGTAGGATACAAATAAAATTTTTTAAAGATAATGAGTTGGCCAAAAAAGTTCATTTGGGTTTTTCTGTACAATCTTCTGGGAAAATCCAAATGAACTTTTTTGGCCAACCCAATAATTCTAATAAGGGGATTATGAGAAGAATCAAGACATTAAAGTAGGCAGACTTCTTAAGACCCAAGAGTGAGACTTGTTTTTGTGACCAAGGAAAGTATCTAAGTTATTGAGGATCTGATTCATTTTTTTTCCCATTCCTAACATAGTAGATCAAGGATAACATTATAGACCTGTACAGCTGACCTTTGAACAGTGCGGGTTGTAACTGCACAGATCCACTTATCTGAGGATCTTTTTCAATAGTAAATACTGGTTGAATCCAGGGATGAGGATACAGAAGAATTGCTGATGCAGAAGGTCGACTCTAAGTTATACTAGGGTTTTCAGCTGTGCATGTGTCAGCATCCCTTACCCCCGGTTGTTCAAGGGTCAGCTGTCTGTGATACCCAGGAGAGTTCTTCAGAGTGGAAGAGTTTCTGGGGACCTCTGTGCTGGCGGTAGTTGTTGGGTTTAGGAGACCAGGGAAAAAGCAGGCATCTCCCTTGGGGCCACAGAGGGCCCGAAGTTCAAAGGTCACAGGTATTGTATAGGCATTGGATCTTCTAAAAGGTTTGGTAAATATCTGGAATAAGAAGAGGGTGGCTTGGCTCATTTTAAGATAACCTTATGTTGTCGTTTAGTCGCTAAGTTGTGTCCAGTTGACCTTTGAACAATACAGGGGTTAGGGGCACTGACCATCTCTGCAGTTGAAAATCTGCATGTAACCAGCCCTCTGTTTACTGTGTTCCTCTGAGTCTGTGATTCCACATTGCAAATCTGCAGATTGTGTAGTACTATGGTATTTGCTATTGAAAAGAAGTCTGTCAAGGTAGACCCGCACAGTCCATACCTGTGTTGTTCAAGGGTCAGCTTGAGTTTACCTCCATTGTGAATAATCATGTGGAATTAGGTTGGAGACTATACATGTGGAGATGAGTACTAACTTGAGCTGGCTGAAGGTTTGGAGTTGCTGGAACCCTAAACAAGGTCGTGATGAAAGGAGTCGTTTAAGTTATGAAATGCTGAATGTAAGTCATCAAGTACTAGAAATTCTTGGACCCCATATTGGCTCCATGAGTCCCTCTGTGTTCTTACAGATAGATGAATGTTTTTGTCAGATCACAGTCCCGTACACAGTTAAAACAGATAACAGATGCAATTTGGGGATCTGTCTCCCATTTTGAGGATACTGCAGGACAAGTTACCATTAATGTAACGTGCACTTTTGTCTGTTATAGGCCTGTTTTCTAGCTGTGCTACATGCTGGTTTAGATAAATCATAAAATATAAACATTAATAGCATCTAATCCATTTTTTTTTTTTTTTAAACTGATGGGAAAATGGTGGCCCAGAGAAAGTCAGTGACAACTCAGGGCCGGTTCCAAAATCTTGCTCCAGTGCTTGCTTAACTCCTTTAATTCAAACTCCTCCTCAATACAACTACTACTGTTTTGTGTATTTAATGAGTGCCAGGTATTGTCCCAAACATTATGCATCTGTCGTCTTATTTAATCCTTTTACCACTTCTGTAAAGCTGTTCAGTATTATATTTTATAGATGAACGAAGTGAGGCTTCGTGGCTCGCCTGAGGAAACACAGCTTATAAGTGCTGACACCGAGATTGCAGTCCAGTTCTGTCTCATTCCAAAGCCTATATTCTTTTTTTTTTTGGTGAAATGTTTGTATAAAATGTAAAAAGATTCATCTAACAAATACTCATCACCTGGCTTAATAAATAAAACATTACCAATCAGTTGAAGCTCCCTCCTCATTGTATTTCCCTCCCTTTCCCGCAAAGGTAACCAACCACTTTCTTGAAATTCAAATATGTGCTCTTAGCCGCTATGCTCCATTTTACTAAGTGCATTTGCTAGGAGCTACAGATTGACCACTGAGCAAGGAAAACGTGTTCCCTGCCCTTGTGGAGTTTCCTGTGGGTGATAGCAAAATACTTTATTCTTAGTCTTTCTGGAGATATTCATTAGCTGGTGGGACACATCAGGTTTTTGCCAAGGAGGTCTAGGAGATCCTTCAGGAGACCATGGGTGATGTGCTGGAAGGTTGCTTAGATGTCTTTACTGATTTTTTTTTTTTTCCTTCTAGGGAGCTTCTTTTATGAGCTTTTTGATTTCCTGCTACATTTAGAGAGACTTCTGGGAGGAGAAAATATTCACTTTTCTTCCTGCTCTTCCTTATCTCCCCTTCCCTTTTTAAAACAGAATGATTGAACATAGCACTCGATCCATACTTATTTTATGGCAATTTTATCTGTTGTTTTATACATGTTCCATATTATTCCCCAGAGTATCTAAGGCTAAACTTTCTTAGAAGACAACTAGGTAAATACTTACCAAATAAACTGGTTAGGAGCCTGCAGAAGAAAGATGGGTCATTAGAAGCATAATACTCTGTGTTCTTCTAGTGTCTTTCCTAGTTTGGTTCGGGCAGGGCACAGCTATGTCTGAGTGGAACTTGTACTCTTGGATAGAAATTCTGTTATCAGTGTTTCTCAGTTTTTTGAGCCATCCTTTCTTTTTAGAAATGCAAAACCATCATGCTGTCTACATTCTGACAATTTTCTGAAACTACCTGGGTGTCCTACAGCTGAATTCAATTTTGACACTAACTACCCTGGATTAGCCTCGGATCCTACAAATTAAGGGGCAAGATCCCCAACAAGATCCACCTTTACTTTTTAGTTTCTATATGCCAGTGGGGTCTCCAGACTATCCACACTTCTTTCTGGCTGACTACAATTAGGGGCTTCCCACAACCCCTTGGGCTCAGTAATTCACTAGAATGACTCACAGAACTCAGGAGAGTGCATGCTTAAGATTACACAGATGAACAGCCAGAAGGTCCGGAAGGGTCCTGAGCTCAGGACCTGCTGTTCCTGTGGAGTCAGGGTGCACCACCTTTATGGCCCATCAGTGTGTTCACCAGCCAGGAAGATGCCCAGAGCTTTGATATGTCCAGAGTTTTCATATAGGGCTTCATTAGGTAGCCCCTTCATTGAACTCAGTCTCTAGCACCCCACCCCCACTTCCCCAGAGGTTTTGGGGTGGGGCTAAAGGTTCCAACCCCCTCATCACATGGTGGTTTTTTCTGGCAGCTGACCCCTATGCTGAAAGCTGTCTAGGCCCTCCCTTCCCCTTTAATAAGTCACCGCATTAGGATAACTTGAAGCATGGTTGAAAGATACTATAACAAAGGACACTGGTTTCACTCAGGAAATTCCAAGGGATTTTGAAGCTGTTCCAGGAACTAGGCATAAAGACCAGATGTATTCTTTATTGTATCACATCCTCCTTTGCTAATTGTGATTTTGGGATTTTGCTGGTGGGCCAGTGGTTAAGAACCACCTGCCAATGCAGGAGACACGGGTTCGATCCCTAGTCTGGGAAGATCCCACACGTTGTGGGGCAGCTAAGCCCAGGCAACCACAGTTACTGAGCCCGTGCTCTGGAACCTGGGAGCCACAACTGCCGAAGCCCTAGAGCCTGCGCTCCACAACAGGAGAAGCCACTGCAAAGAAGTCCACACAGCGCAACTGGAGAAAGCCCACGTGCAGCAGTGAAGACCCAGTGCAGCCAAAAATAAATGGATAAAAAATAGTTCTAATTTCAACGTTAATTATTGTTTTTACTAAAAATGAGTTGAGCAAAGTACCTTTGGAATTGTTTTTGATTGCCTCAGCAGTTTCCTATTCACAGCTCTTCAGTCATTCTTAAGAAAAGCTGTGAATGGGGGAGTTCCAGGAGCTCCCAAGGGTAGGCCTGATTTCCAAAAGAGCAGTGCTGAAGCTACAGCAATACCATTGTGTTTGGGGCAAGGTGAGATCAAGTTATGTACCTCAGTCTAGTTGATGTGCTACGGGTTCTTCTCTCCTTTTCAGTGTAAAATTAGAAAATTCCATTCAGTGTTTTCAAATATCTGGTTATTGTGTTAATGCAGACTCATAGATGTTAAGTGTATATTAGTACTTTCTGTTCATAACAGTCTGTGAAATGGCTTAGGAGTAGTTCAGAGGAGGAGGGAGAAGGCTTCAATAGCCCCCGGATGTCATATCCCACAAATTGTGAGGTAGAATTTGAGGCGTCCTTCAATTCAGTTTAGTTGCTCAGTCATGTCGGACTCTGCGACCCCATGGACTGCAGCACGCCAGGCCTCCCTGTCCATCACCAACTCCCAGAGTTCACCCAAACTCATGTCCATCGAGTCGGTGATGCCATCCAACTGTCTCATCCTCTGTCGTCCCCTTCTCCTCCCGCCTTCGATCTTTCCCAGCATTAGGGTCTTTTCAAATGAGTCAGCTCTTAGCATCAGGTGGCCAAAGTATTGGAGTTTCAGCTTCAGCATCAGTCCTTCCAATGAACACTCAGGACTGATCTCCTTTAGGATGGACTGGTTGGACCTCCTTGCAGTCCAGGGGACTCTCAAAAGTCTTCTCTAACACCGCAGTTTAAAAGCATCGATTCTTCGGCGCTCAGCTTTCTTTATAGTCCAACTCTCACATCATACGTGACCACAGGAAAAACCATAGCCTTGACTTCTGTTGGCAAAGTAACGTCTCTGCTTTTTAATATGCCGTCTGGGTTGGTCATAACTTTCCTTCCAAGGAGTAAGTGTCTTTTAATTTCATGGCTACAGTCACTATCTGCAGGATTTTGGAGCCCCCAAAAATAAAGTCTGCCACTGTTTCCCCATCTATTTGCCATGAAGTGATGGGACCGGATGCCATGATCTTAGTTTTCTGAATGTTGAGCTTTAAGCCAACTTTTTCATTCTCCTCTTTCACTTTCATCAAGAGGCTCTTTAGTTCTTCTTCACTTTCTGCCATAAGGGTGTCATCTACATATCTGAAGTTATTGATATTTCTCCTGGCAATCGATTCCTGCTTGTGCTTCCTCCCGCCTGGTATTTCTCATGATGAACTCTGCGTATAAGTTAAATAAGCAGGGTGACGATATACAGCCTTGACGTATTCCTTTTCCTATTTGGAACCAGTCTGTTGTTCCATGTCCAGTTCTAACGGTTGCTTCCTGACCTGCATACAGGTTTCTCAAGAGGCAGGTCAGGTGGTCTGGTATTCCCATCTCTTTCAGAATTTTCCACAGTTTCTTGTGATCCACACAGTCAAAGGCTTTGGCATAGTCAAGAAAGCAGAAATAGATGTTTTTCTGCAACTCTCTTGCTTTTTCCATGATCCAGCGGATGTTGGCAATTTGATCTCTGGTTCCTCTGCCTTTTCTAAAACCAGCTTGAACAACTGGAAGTTCATGGTTCATGTACTGCTGAAGTCTGGCTTGGAGAATTTTGAGCATTACTTTACTAGTGTGTGAGATGAGTGCAATTGTGCAGTAGTTTGAGCATTCTTTGGCATTGCCTTTCTTTGGGATTGGAATAAAAACTGACCTTTTCCAGTCTTGTGGCCTCTGCTGAGTTTTCCAAATTTTCTGGCATATTGAGTGCAGCACTTTAACAGCATCATCTTTCAGGATTTGAAATAGCTCCACTGGAATTCCATCACCTCCACTAGCTTTGTTCGTAGTGATGCTTTCTAAGGCCCACTTGACTTCACATTCCAGGATGTCTGGCTCTAGGTCAGTGATCACACCATCGTGATTATCTGTGTCGTGAAGATCTTTTTTGTACAGTTCTTCTGTGTATTCTTGCCACCTCTTCTTACTATCTTCTGCTTCTTTTAGGTCCATACCATTTCTGTCCTTTATCGAGCCCATCTTTGCATGAAATGTTCCCTTGGTATCTCTAATTTTCTTGAAGAGATCTCTAGTGTTTCCCATTCTGTTGTTTTCCTCTATTTCTTTGCACTGATCGCTGAGGAAGGCTTTCTTATCTCTTCTTGCTATTCTTTGGAACTCTGCATTCAGGTGCTTATATCTTTCCTTTTCTCCTTTACTTTTCGCTTCTCTTCTTTTCACAGCCATTTTGCTTTTTTGCATTTCTTTTCAATGGGGATGGTCTTGATCCCTGTCTCCTGTACAATGTCATGAACCTCCATCCATAGTTCATCAGGCACTCTATCAGATCTAGTCCCTTAAATCTATTTCTCACTTCCACTGTATAATCATAAGGGATTTGATTTGCCCCAACCAGTAATGCTGAAGAAGCTGAAATTGAACGGTTCTATGAAGACCTACAAGACCTTTTAGAACTAACACCCAAAAAAGATGTCCTTTTCATTATAGGGGACTGGAATGCAAAAGTAGGAAGTCAAGAAACAGCTGGAGTAACAGGCAAATTTGGCCTTGGAATATGGAATGAAGCAGGGCAAAGGCTAATAGAGTTTTGCCAAGAAAATGCACTGGTCATAGCAAACACCCTCTTCCAACAACGCAAGGGAAGACTCTACACATGGACATCACCAGATGGTCAACACCGAAATCAGATTGATTATATTCTTTGCAGCCAAAGATGGAGAAGCTCTATACAGTCAACAAAAACAAGACCAGGAGCTGACTGTGGTTCAGATCATGAGCTCCTTATTGCCAAATTCAGACTTAAATTGAAGAAAGTAGGGAAAACAACTAGACCATTCAGGTATGACCTAAATCAAATCCCACCATAGTTTGGCCTCAGGTAAATAGCAGGGAGGGAACACAGCTCCACCCATCAACAGAAAATTGGATTAAAGATTTACTGAGCATGGCTCCACCCATCAGAACAAGACCCAGTTTCTCCCTCAGTAGGTCTCTCCCATCAGGAAGCTTCCATAAGCCTCTTATCCTTCTCCATCAGAGGGCAGACAGACTGAAAACCACAATCACAGAAAACTAACCAGTCTAATCACATCAACCACAGCCTTGTCTAACTCAATGAAACTATGAGCCATGCCGTGTGGGGCCACCCTAGACCGACGGGTCACGGTGGAGAGTTCTCACAAAACGTGGTGCACTGGAGAAGGGAATGGCAAACCACTTCAGTATTCTTGCCTTGAGAACCCCATGAACAGTATGAAAAGGCAAAAAGATAGGACACTGAAAGATGAACTCCCCAGATCGATAGTTGCCCAATATGCTACTGGAGATCAATGGAGAGGCTCCAGAAAGAATGAAGAGACAGAGCTGTCCTTTAGAGATGTAAATGTTTGGAAAAGTAGACCAGAGAAGGGGGAAGGTATTTTTAGATGAAGAAAACCACGTGAGGGAGGCCAGGATTCATCATGGCTTGTTTGGGCTTACACAGAACAGAATGGCCTTATTGGAGTAAATCGTGTATGAGGACTAGCAGGAGAGATAGATGATCGGGGGTTAAATTATGTGTGATTTTCAAAGGCCAGTGGAATAGAGACACTTTGATGAGGTAGGTAATTGAGAGTCGGGATGGCTTTTGATCAGGTGAGTTAGGAAATGTAAAGAATGTGCAAGAAAGATGGCCTGCATGTGTATTACTGATATATTAATGAGAGGAGAGACTGGAGAAGGGGGTAGAAAGTTGTGAACTAGGAAGTGTTTTGGTAAAAGTGCTATATTTAGGGGAACCTGGGAACAGGAAAGAATGAGTATTAAAAATGTCAGAGGAAGTTTGACAGAACTTGAATGATCAGTACAAAGGGTTAGGCAAAGATGGTTATGCTTTTTTTTTTTTTTTGAGCTTTTTATCCTGATATGTAGAAAGAGTGTTCCTTATTGGTGAAAAATATCATAAATCCATTGGAATATAATCTCCAAGAATATAAAAGTAGGGAAAACGTAATGCCTTGATTAGTAGTATCCCCTGACTTGGAATAATGTCTCGAGTGTAGAAGTGCTCAAGAAATGCAAAGAAGGGATGCAGGAATGCATTTAACATGTTAAAATTGAAGTAAATTTCAGTTGCCATCTGTAAATTTAGAATGTGACCGTTTTTACCACCAAAGTGACTTTTGTTTTTTAAGAAGGAAAGTTAAAACCTTTATTTATTGAGAGACAGTGATAGGTCAGGTGCTCTGCCTAAGCACTTTCACATATATGATGTTGTTTAATTCTTACTGGAACTTTGAAGAGACGGTATTATTATCTCCCCGAAAGTGTTGACTTTTTCTAGTCCCCCAAATTATACATATTTATAAAATCATATTGTACATGGTGAAGATGATACGTATCTGAGACTTGCCTCAAAATAATTCATGGGAAAGGAAAAGAGAGAATATGGAAAGGAGATGAGGTTGGGTGATGGGTTCACACACTGGATCACACTGTTGTCACTAATTCTGAAATGTTTCCATTTTTTAATAATAAAAAAAGGAAAGAAAAAAATCATATTGTTCATGGTGATATATACTGGCCTAACTGCCATTTTTTTAAATAAAATGAAACAATTTAAGCCTCCAGATAATGACCATAATGGATTATAACCCACAGAATAATACAATAATCCATGAGGCCACACTCATAATAAACAGAAGGGAAAGTTTTTTCTTACAGGAGAATGTAAAGTAATATAGGAGAATAGATAGAAATAAAAAATCACCATCTAGCAGCCATGATAGCAATACTTGTTTTAGGCAAGAAGCTTGAATGGCTGCTAAACCTAATAGCCAAAAGTTTGATGAGAACCAGAAAATTTACAAAGTCTCAAAGTACCTCCTCATAAGATATTTTTTAATTAGAAAAAAATAACTTTACTGGAGAAACCTAGCACCACCTCCTCCAAGTGATGACAGCGAACGTCACAGTAGTGGGATAAATTGACATTATCTCCTTTTTGCTCTGGCACTCTGAGAAGGACACAACACTTCTCTCATATTCTGCCAAAAAAGCAGAGCCTGAAATTAATCGTGGGATAACATCATACAAACCCAGTTGAGAGAGATATTACAGAATAAATGACTTGTAGTCTTCAGAAATGTGAAGGTCATGAAAGACAAAGATGGAGGAAAGCTTCCAGATTAAAGGAGGCTAAAGAGATATGACAACCAAATGGAACATTTGATTCTGGACAGAAAAGATTTTTCTTTTCTATAATGGATAATAGTGAGACATGAATAAGGTTTATAGATTACGTAATAGCACTCTTTGGGGTGTTAATTTCCTGATCTTGACATAACTTGATTTAACTGTGGTTATGTAAGAGAATGATACTGTTTCTAGGAAATACATACTAGAATGCTTCAGGGTAAAGGGGCATCATGTTTGTGATTTACTCTCAAATGTTTTTTTAAAAATTATATATATATATATATATAGAGAGAGAGAGAGAGAGAGAATAATATAAGTATGGTTAAATTCTAATGTGGGGAATTTGGTTAAAGTATAGACTTGAGTCCTTTGAATTATTTTTGCAATTTTTCTGTACATCTGGAATTTTCTAAAAATAAAATAAAAGAGCCAGAGCTGCTGGATTAGTCACCAGTGAATCAGTGAATTATTTTAATTAACTTACGTAGTATTTGTGTATGTGATGCTCGCTGACTTTTGGGACCATCATGCATTTTCTGTATTACTAACGTGTTAAAATGGGTTATTCTCCTAGGTCTGTAACTAGTCTTCTAGTGAGACCATGAGCAAATCATTGTGGCTGGGTCCCAGGCTCTTCATCTGAAATTTCTGTGGGGAGCTGGATAAGTTGACTTCAGTACCTGGCTCCTAGCAGTTCTCTGATGATGGGCTCCAGATTCTCTGACTCAGGGAAATGTTACCTTATTGTCAGACCCTTGAAGAAGGCCCAAGCCTTCTCACACGTGTAAATTGAAAGGATTGAAGAGTCAGAGCCAGAGGATGCCGATTAAACATCTGGGCTGCCTTCTATCAGCTGTAGCCGCTTGTTTGCAGCTCGCCCTCTGAGTTGTTTTGACCAGTACTCTCCCTTCCAGCCAGTCATTATTTTTCCACAGACTTGACTTGTAGTTTTAGTCACACTTTCTTTTAGTCACTTATTTAGCAAAGCAATGTGACTTTCCTTGACTTTAACATTTTCCAGCTCTTTTATATTTAGACTTTTGAAAACTATAGTTTGCTATCACAGCAGAGATCAACAGGCAGGTGGACTGTTTTCCTCTAGAGTCACAAAAGGACTTTAGTTGATAAGCATTTGAAAGTCTAATAATAGTAAGATCAGAAAATGATGGGAATGCAAGTCAAGTTTCAGAAAGAAAATTAAGAATTTAAGTTTGTACATTAAAAAAACTGCTAGGTTAGAAAATGTAACAGGAAAGTTTCTTTGCTCTTACTAACCCTTTAAGAAGAAATAGACACTCTGATCTTCTATTGGTAAGCATGTAGATTATTCTTTTTTGGCAGTAATATAACAATGTCTATTAAAAACAAGAAGATCATGTGTGCTAACTTGAGCTCCACTTCTAGGAACTTATCCTGTAGAGATTAACATTGCAGCACTGTTCATCATTAGGAGATTACATTAATAAATTATGACACATCACACACTGGCTTCTTATACACTTACCAAAAAACAATGTAGGAAGCTTTTAAATGTTAATATAAAATGCATTTATTATTACTGCTTTTAAAAATTGTGATAAAATAGACAAAAAACATAACATTTTTTACCTTTAGTAAATATGCTGTTCAAGGGCATTAAATATGTTTGCAATGTTGTGTAACTATCACCACTTTCTACATTTAAAACTCCTGCTTCATTACCAACAGACACTCTGTATTTATTAAATAATAACTTTCTCTTCCCTCTTCTGGGAGATTTTTAAAGATTGTCGTGGAATACTGCCCCAATACATACTTAAGTGATAAAAATTGTAAAATAGTATAAATACTCTGATTCTACTGTGGTAAATTATTATAATATGTTAATACAAGTGTGGGAAGATCTGGGAGACTACACATATTAAACAGTTTATGGGGGATACTATGGGAGATTTTTACGTTTATAGTATATATATTTTAGTAATTTTTTTGTTTTAAACGGTGAACCTGTGTAACTTTTCTAAGCAGAAAAAAAAAAGATGTACTAAAAATTAGTAATTAGATGGCTCTGATCCTCTGATTTTAGGTAACAAATAACAGTACTTTGCTGTGTGGTTGCTAAATTTGAGCTTTCTAGAATCTGAATACTTTATTAAAGTAATCTTTTTTTCTTTTCACAGCTAGAGTTGGGAAGACATCACTGATTATGTCTCTAGTCAGTGAAGAATTCCCAGAAGAGGTAGGCATTGTGATTTCTTTCCTACATTTAAATTTTTATCAAAATTGAGTTAAATGAAATACATTTTAGGTTTTTTTTTGGTATGTGTTTCCTTTCTGATAGTTAATGACTTTTAGAAAGGCTCATGTTAGTTTTTACAAGACATCTCTGAAATATAGGAGAAAGAGCCAAACCAGCTCTGAGTTCACATAAGGCCTTTGTGTTTCTTTCTTTTGACCTTAGCTAGGACATTTGTCTGGAGAAGGAAATGGCAACCCACTCCTGTGTTCTTGCCTGGAGAATCCCAGGGATGGGGGAGCCTGGTGGCCTGCAGTCTGTGGGGTCGCACAGAGTCGGACACGACTGAAGCGACTTAGCAACAGCAGCAGCAGGACATTTGTCATCTCTCTGCCTTAGTTGTTGCATCTGTAAAAAGGGAGCTGAAAGGGATATTCAGTTCAGTTCAGTCGCTCAGTCATGTCCAACTCTTTGCGACCCCATGAATCGCAGCACGCCAGGCCTCCCTGTCCATCACCAACTCCTGCAGTTTACTCAAACTCATGTCCATCAAGTCGGTGATGCCATCCAGACATCTCATCCTCTGTCATCCCCTTCTCCTCCTGCCTCCAATCCCTCCCAGCATGAGTCTTTTCCAATGAGTCAACTCTTCGCATGAGGTGACCAAAGAATTGGAGTTTCAGCTTTAGCATCATTTCTTCCAAAGAAATCCCAGGACTGATCTCCTTTAGAATGGACTTGTTGGATCTCCTTAGGGATCATCTAAGCTGTGTAATTCTTTCTTAAAAATAAAATGTTTTTATAAACCCCAAATATAGAACAGATGAGTATTTCTTTAGTTGAAGTAAGGATGAAATGTCTGGCTCCCCACCTGCCTTCTGTCTGACTCTCCCCAGTCTTTGAGACATCATTAGAGCCACTAGGATTCTGATACACATGTTTGAAAATCTCAAATATTATCTACCTACATCATTTTACAAATAAAAAATCTAATTCATTCCACCTTTGCCTACCTCGAAGAATAGTTGTGGGTCTCAAATGAGATAAACTTGCTAAAATACCACCAAAAGCATGGTGGCTTTGTTATTGCTGGCAGTGTATTTATTTACATGTTGGAAGATCCAGTATGGTGAATAGTTGCCTAAAGCATTATGTAAAGCTATTGTTATGAGGAATGGGATCAATGCAAATGAGATAAAGATTATTTCTTTTTATTTTCTTTCTTCATATAATAGGTATTACTAGCACCATGGTTTGCATTTATCATTTATTTACTCATGTTTAATTAGGAATACCTGTACAATTTCATTGTTCAGAGAGCAATTTAATGTATTATATAGTAGTTATTTCAGTAATTACAATTGTCATGTGACCATTGTTTCTTTCACTTTTTTTCTCTTAAATAAGATAGTTAAATAAATCATAATTTGTAAAGTGGAGTATATTTTCATATGTGGTTTGTGAAATCAGCAACATTAATTATGATCACTTAGAGTATAGTACCTAAAAGTTTTTTGTGATATTTTAACTTAGTTTAGAATTGTTATGTTATCATAGTCCTTTTGGGTGTAGATAAGGAGTTTTTTTGAATAATGGAGTTATTCTGCTTAAGGTTTATATAGCAAAACAGTTATCTTCTAGAAGAGATAATTTTGATAATTTATTAATTTATTTGAAGATTTCTTTTTTTTTTTTTTTTTTGGCTGTGCTGAGTGGCATGCAGAATCTTAGCTCCCTGACCAGGGATGAAACCCGTACCTCCTGCATTGGGAGTGCAGAATCTTTTTTTTATTTTTGGTTCATTAACTTTATTGGACAGTCAGCTGTTAGTTCTCATTCACATCAAGTGTCTAGATTTTTGAAAGTTGTGACAGGCACGTAGGTAGCCCAAGGGTAGAGCTTGTTTAGTGAGTCTCATCTTAATTTCGTTTTCTGGACAGCTGCATACCAGTATGGGACATTTCCTTATTGCTTTGGCCCAGCCAGCTCTGTTGAGCCTTGTCAGTGTGAACATCTGGGGTTCCCATCTCCTTCATGGCCAATTTCTGGCTTTCTTGGAGTGCCTGAGGAGCACACTTCTTGAAACCCACTCCATGGATGCACTTGTGAATGTTGATAGTGTATTCTCCTGGTCACCACCTCACTGGTGGTGGATCAGCCCTTCTTCTAGCTGTCTTTCTTTGTGTGGGTGCCATCCTGCCGGATCGTAGATGGAAAGGACAGAAGCACGGAATCTTAACCACTGAACCGCCAGGGCAGTCCCTTGAGGATAGGTCTTCACTTGCAGAATATCTTAAGCGTTCAACAAAATAGAATGAAAACTACATTTTAGAAATCTAATTTTGAAACACTAAATTAATTTAAGTATTGTTTTGGGAGCTGAAGTGTCCTTAATATGTCCTGTGCCCACACAGGTATAAATGTGCTTTTATTTTATTTTTTTAGTGTTTTATCATATAGCTTTAGTATGTATTTGCATCTATGGTAAAGCACAAAAATAAACATTTAAAATTATAATAAATACCTTTAAAGGTAAGCATGGGTGAAAGGGCTAATTATACATGAATTTACATAATCTAAAAAGTTTGATTTCTGATATTCAAAGGTTTTTCCTTCTTTTATATTTGTTTGCAAATGAAGGTTCCTCCCCGGGCAGAAGAAATCACCATTCCAGCTGATGTTACCCCTGAGAGAGTTCCCACGCACATTGTAGATTACTCAGGTAGTAAATGTCTTCTTGCGGGTGAAGCTGTAGAGTTAAAAGTCCTTAAAAAGATACTTACTAAGCGTTAAAAAATGTTTTACGAGGAGTGTCTTTCTCTCGCCGTAAATGATTATATACTCTTCTTGTCTTACCCCACACCCCACAAAAAGCCTCCACCTTGCAGTTCTCTGTCCCTAATTTACTAAGTTGGGTTCCATAATAATGAAAGGGAAAGGGGGATGGCAAATGACCAGATAAATCATAAGCCTCCTTGAATTAGCATATTTGCAGAGTTCTGTGTTATTTTGTTATCAGGCATTCAGGCATGGTGATGTAGAAAGAGTTCTCATGTGAAAATTTTGTTGAGTTCTAAGTTTGTTTTTAATTTGTCAGAGTTTGTCCTAAAAAAGTTAAAACAGTTTGCTTACATTAAATGATAATGGAAGCACATCTGTATTGTTTTTAATAATGTAAAGTTTTTCTGCACAATACTACTTACTTGTTAATCATTAAACTATTTTGCTTTGTTGTGGAACTTCTCTTGGAAAGGAAGGGTCAGTTGTAACATGTATCACTGATGCGGGCTGATGACAATGGGGGAAACTATATGAAATCAGGAGGTCTGTGGGAAATCTCTGCCTTCCACTCAGTTTTGCTGTGAACCTAAAACTGCTCTGAAAAATGAAATCTATTTTTAAACATGTGTATAACCACATTGGTAATACTTTGTTTTGCTGATCTGGTATCCCATCCATTCTAAAAATGAAACACTAGAACCGTGCAGTCTAATACATGTGACTGTTGAACACTTAAAATGTGTCTAGTCTAAATTGAAATGTGCTCTAAGGATAAAATATAAGTGGACTTAGAAGACAGTATAAAATAAAGTACAGGATCTCATAATTTTTCTGTTGATTACATGTTGAAATTTTAGTATTTTTGATACTTTGGATTAACTTAAATTTTTACCTGTTTCTTTTTACTTTGTTTAAGGTGACTACTAGAAAATTTAAAATTCCATATATGGTTTATATCACATTTCTGTTGGACAGTACTCTACTAGAAGCTGAGGGGGGTTGGATGCTCCCTGCTACCGTCAGTCTCATAACTAGCTCTATGTATAGAATTATTCTTTTTCAGTGTGTGTAGCTACATGTTTAGATTGACTTCAGTATTACACTTGAAGCTTTAACTGCTTGATTATTCAACTTAGAGAAGATATTTGAAATATGGCCAGTTATTTAGCATTAATTGAGATACCATTGTACTCATTTGTAACATTAGTTTATATGTCAGAAATAACATTTTGAGGGGAAGCAGTTAACGTAAAGTGATCTAATATATCAATAATTGCTTTGCTCTTCGTTTGTTTACTTCTCTCTCCTATCTCTCTCCTAGCTATGTATATGCCCATCCCTTGCACCTGTGGGATTATAGGCATATCCCTCCATGAGACCAGTTCTAGCCAGAGAGATGGGCGAGTGAGGGAATTCTTGACTTTTCATTATCATGCTCTGGTTTTGCCTCTGAGGCCTGGTTAAGATTACTTCTATCAGCTTTCTAGATCTTAAGCTTGTATTTCCCAGACTCTCACCTGGCTTTTTGACCCTGTGTGTATAGGCTTTTTGTCTGGGCTTCTGACTCTTTAGTACCCAGTCTCCTAGCTTGAGTTTCTGATCTCTTTTGCCAGTCCCTTCTCAGCTTTGGATCAGATGCTGGCCCAGATTGATCACACAATGCCTTGTGCTCTTCCCTGCCTGACTATCTTCATGTAGACTTGTCTCTCAGTGCCAGCCAGCTTCCTTATCATAGTTCCACTCTTTCCCTTCTCTGGCTTTCCCTTTTCTTTGCCACTTGTCTGGCAGTACGTCTTGTAAATGACATGGGAGGTGAGGGAGGTTTTGAGGGATGTTAGGTGGATGTCAGATGGATTTTAGCTTGGTTGTTCATTCATTTTTATGAAAGTGTTTAAAATATGAAAAAAAATTGACTTTATCATTTGTAGAAGCAGAACAGAGTGATGAACAGCTTCATCAAGAAATATCACAGGTGAGTTAAAAAAAAATAATTCTAGGTTTGTTTGTGGGAGAACAATGATGATCCTGTGTCTGCCATTTCCTTCTCTCACAGAGAGGGCTTTTTCAGTTCTTTAATGTTGCTGCTGACTTTGAGTATGTATTTTTGACATAAATCCTTTTGCTTTTAGAGGCATGCTAAGTTTTTTAATTTTCAAATTTTTTTCTTTGTTTGACTGAAATATATTAGCTAGCTGGTAATTAAATACTACATTTGTATTATTTTAAAATACCATCGATTTGTTAATTTTTCTTATAGGCTAATGTCATCTGCATAGTTTATGCTGTGAACAACAAGCATTCCATTGATAAGGTATGAATATGTGACTTTTCACTATACTTTGTTAAATTTCAGTGGGGGCACTTTTAAAATTGATCCTCAATTTAGAATTTTAGGAGTTCTAGGGTGGAGTATTTTTCAAGGCAGATCTTCATTAGGCCTTAACTCCTGTTAATTTTCATTTTAGGTAACAAGTCGATGGATTCCTCTCATAAATGAAAGAACAGACAAAGACAGCAGGTACTTTTTTCTCTCTGAAACTTTGTATATTGAAAAATTTCAAACTTGGAGAAAAATCGCAAGAAATAGTGCAGTAAAGATCTGTAAACTATTCACTTAGATCTGCTAGTTAATAGTTTGCCATATGTGCTTCATCTAATAGGTCTGTTTATACACACACACCTTTATCAGAGAGGAATTACTAGAGGCTGCATACACATTTGAGAGCAAAGCAGAGAATAGAGCTCTGAAACTGTAATCTGCCCTCTTTCTTGAGATGCCCTTTTGAGGACTGGCATTATCCCAATCATTGAATGTTCACCATGTGAAATATGTAAGAGCACAGTCATTATCACTGTTTTAAAGTCACTTTGTGATGACTTACTGACTGAGCTGAGAGGAGCTCTCTAGAGCTGTACTGTCCAGTGGAGTAGCTTCTAGTCAGTTGGGGCAATTTAAGTAAAATTAAATAATACTAAAAATTCGGTGCCTTGGATGCAGCCACATTTCAAGTGCTTGATAGGCACTTGTGGCTAGAGGTTAGGGTAATGGACAGTACAAATAAAGTTCATTTCTGTCATCACAGAAATGATGCCTTGACTGCTTTGGAGGAAACAATGCCTCTATGCTCCTTACACTTGCTTTTCTTGCTTATTTCTTGAACTGTTTCGAGGACTCTTCCGAGAAGTCAGTTTTGCCAGGATCTATGCAGTCCATGGGGTTGCTAAGAGTCAGACACGACTGAGCAACTTCACTTTCACTTTTCACTTTCATGCATTGGAGAAGGAAATAGCAACCCACTCCAGTGTTCTTGCCTGGAGAATCCCAGGGACGGGGGAGCCTAGTGGGCTGCCGTCTGTGGGGTCGCACAGAGTCAGACACGACTGAAGCAACTTAGCAGCAGCAGCAGCATGAAGCACTATCTTGAACAACTGAATTTTTAAAATTGACTCTACCATGACAGCTTCCTAAACTGCTCTCTAGAAACTAGCTGGCTAGTCTCATGCCCCTTTTAGTGTACCATCTGAAAGTGGCCTTCAATGTTTGGGAGATCTAATTGAGCTTTCTCAGGCGTGGGTATACCTGTACCCTTCCCTGAATCATAGGAGCATGTTTATTTCTCTTGTGGTTGATTTGTTCCAAGGTGGTCTATTTCATTAATGTATGGAGTTCACATTTTCCCAGTACCTTCTTTCCTGGGCCTCATACCTTAAGTTTATATTTATTACACATATGTTCTTATCTAGGACTTCTGTGGACCATTATCACAGTGGTCCTCAGTCAGATGTGCCCATCACTGTCACCTGAGGTACCTTGCAACAATATAGACGCCTTTGCTCTACTGTTTGAGTTTTAGGATTAGTACGTTTGGAGTAGCGCTTGGACTTGTGTGTTTTCTTTTTTTAAGATCCGTAAATTATTCTGAGCACACCTCTGGTTGTAATGCAGTGCATTTTGGGGAACTCTCCTGGCTCTATTAACAATCTATGTTTGGGTTATGTAGTGGGCCGGTCCATTTACACATAATAACCACACTAGGTGGTTAAATAAATGCCTGCAAGTGTTTCTTTTATAATTTGGAGTCCCAGCTAGATGATTTGCCTTCTCTTTAAGCTCTCTTATGGGTTGTACAAATAATTGTTCTCTACTGGGCTAGTTCTCCTTGGTAATCCCCATTCAGATTTATGATAGGCCTTTCACATTTAATTTATTGAAAATAAAATTCTTTATTTCCTGCCTATTCCCCACTGCCCCCACCCCCAGATTTCTCAATCTTTTCTGTCTCCAAAGATCTGTTCATTTTGGGGACTTCCCTGGCAGTCCAATGGTTGACTACATCATGAGAAACGCTGGACTGGAAGAAGCACAAGCTGGAATCAAGATTGCTGGGAGAAATATCAATAACCTCCGATATGCAGATGATACCACCCTTATGGCAGAAAGCGAAGAGGAACTAAAAAGCCTCTTGATGAAAGTGAAAGTGGAGAGTGAAAAAGTTGGCTTAAAGCTCAACATTCAGAAAATGAAGATCATGGCATCCGGTCCCATCACTTCATGGAAAATAGATGGGGAAACAGTGGAAACAGTGTCAGACTTTATTTTGGGGGGCTCCAAAATCACTGCAGATGGTGACTGCAGCCATGAAATTAAAAGACACTTGCTCCTTGGAAGGAAAGTTACGACCAACCTAGATAGCATATTCAAAAGCAGAGACATTGCTTTGCCAACAAAGGTCCGTCTAGTCAAGGCTATGGTTTTTCCAGTAGTCGTGTATGGATGTGAGAGTTGGAGTGTGAAGAAGGCTGAGCGCCAAAGAATTGATGCTTTTGAACTGTGGTGTTGGAGAAGACTCTTGAGAGTCCCTTGGACTGCAAAGAGATCCAACCAGTCCATTCTGAAGGAGATCAGCCCTGGGATTTCTTTGGAAGGAATGATGCTAAAGCTGAAACTCCAGTACTTTGGCTACCTCATGCGAAGAGTTGACTCATTGGAAAAAACTCTGATGTTGGGAGGGATTGGGGGCAGGAGGAGAAGGGGACGACAGAGGATGAGATGGCTGGATGGCATCACTGACTTGATGGACGTGAGTCTGAGTGAACTCCGGGAGTTGGTAATGGACAGGGAGGCCTGGCGTGCTGTGATTCATGGGGTCGCAAAGAGTTGGACACGACTGAGCGACTGAACTGAACTGAACGGGGAACTAGGATCCCACATACCTCTGGGCCAAAGGACCAAAATACAAAACAGAAGCAATATATTGTAACAAATTCAATTAAAACTTTAAAAATGGAAAAAAATTTAATCCTTTTGTCCAGCCAAAAAGATCTATGTACTTTTCTTGATTTCTAATTTCCTTCAATCTTCATATCTAATCTACTGTTGCTCCTATCTGTTCTACTTCAAAAATATATCTCAAATCTGAAAATTTCCTCTCTGTCTCCACTACCCTAATCCAGGATACCACATTAAAAGAACTTTTTTATTATTGAAAAAAAATCAAATATATACAAAAGTAGAATAATATAATGAATCCCTCTGTATCATCCAGCTTCAACGATTAACAACTCATGGCCAGTGTTGTTTCATTTATTACCCCTTCCTTTGGGATCATTTTGAACAAATCAGACATCATATCATACTCTAACTATTTCAGTATGTATCTCTAAAAGATAACAAATGACTGCATTTTAAAATGTCTATCAGATCCTGTCATTTTACACTTAAAACACACTCTCTGTACTGTAGCTGTAAAGTCGTTTTGCATCTGGCCTTTGCTTGTCCCTCCAGCTCCGCTTTATGTGTCTTCCCCTTTGACCAGTACTCCTCAGCCGCTCTGGCATTTTTCTGTTCTCCAGACTCATGGGGATGTTTCTTCAGTTTGGGGCTTTTCCACATGCTGTCGCTTCGTCCCAGCCAGCTCTCTCCAGGCTCTTCACCTGACAGGTTCCATCTTATCCTTCACTCCTTGCCTCAAATGCCGCTTTGTCAGAGGGATTGTTCCCTGATTACCATGTATAGTTTGCCCTCTTCAATAACTTTATCATTGTACTTTAGTAGGTTACAATGTACATTAAAATAAAATCTAATGTCTTTTGCCTTCCTTATTATTACCATGTGCCCTGTTTATTTCAGGCTGCCTTTGATACTGGTTGGGAACAAATCTGACCTGGTGGAATATAGTAGTATGGAGACCATCCTTCCTATTATGAACCAGTACACAGAAATAGAAACCTGTGTGGAGGTATGCATTCTCATTTCATTTTGAAATTTACAGTTGGTGAATTCTCACTAAATTGAGGTTCAGAGTAGGAGATGGGGGAAGATGTGGGGTGGAATAAATTTCCTGTTTGTGAAATCATGTAAATCAAATAAAACAGAGAACTTGGAACTGGTCTCTGGGCTCTTTGTAGTCTATCATATGGTGATATCCACTAAAAAAATGGATTTTTTCAGTTTCTTCAAGGAATCTTGATAGTTTAAAAAGAAAACATTTTTTTAAATGTTCTTAGCTCGCTCTCTCTGAATTGCTTTCAGAGTGAAACATTTAAAATTTTCTTTTCAGTGTTCAGCAAAAAATCTGAAGAACATATCAGAGCTCTTCTATTATGCACAGAAAGCAGTTCTTCATCCTACAGGGCCCTTGTACTGCCCAGAGGAGAAAGAGGTAAACCCTCCATCCCATCAGACCATGTTAGTAAGGACTGGAATGTGTAGGTAGCACATTATCACTCCATTATGATACTGATTGTTAGTAACTCTTAAGTATTCATCTAAACTGCTGAAATTTAAATTAATTACTTATTAAACTGTTATATTTCCTAGGTACTTTTCAAAGACAGTCACGTTTAATGCTCAGAATAATATGCCAGGTCAAATACTATTTTAAGAAATGTAATTAAAATAAACAGAAGAATTGGCAACTATAACAACAAAAAGTCCAAAGACTTAACTAATAGTCTATTTGCTTTGCTACTATAAAATTCACAAACTTAGTAACACATACAAGTGAAAAACTTGTATAATTATTTGACATGGATATGATATATAATACAATTGGAATACTCCCTTTTGTTCCATAGCTTAGAAACATAGTAATTCCTTAATGAAATATCTAAAATTTAATGATATTTTACCATAGACTTTTTTTCTGCCAAAGTATAAAGGTTTTTTTTTTTTTTTTAATTACGTGTAACAGGCAAAATTATTTAAGTCAATAAACGTAAGGAATTTCATACGTTCTGGTTCTTTCCACAGCCAATCACCATAGACTTTTTTTTTTTTTAAACCAGAATTTTGGTCTTTTTTTTTATTGTGAGAAAAAAAATAAGATGAAATTTAATGTTTTAAAATATGCAGTTCAGTAGCATTACAGACATGCACGTTGTTGTACCAATACCACCATTCATGTACAGAATTTCAGCTTCTCAAACTGGAACTCGCAACCCATTAGACAATAACTTTCCATTCCCTCCTTCCCATTCTTGGCAATAACCATGCTACCTTCTGTCTCTGAATCTGACTACTCTTGGTATCTCATATACATGGAATCCTACAGAATTTGTCCTTTGCCCCTGGATTATTTCACGTAGCTTAGTGTCTTCAAGATTCACTCACACTGTAGCATGTTTCAGAAATTTTTTTTAAAGGCTAAATAATGTTCTATTGTACGTATAGACCTAGAGCTTTGTAGTTTACCCTCACAAAGATCTTGTACATATTTTGTTAGATTTATACATAAATATTTTGTTTCCTTTCTTCTTCTTTCATGGTGCTGGGTTTTTAATGTTATTATTATTTTTTCTTTTTGTTTCTCGGTTTTTAATTCTGATTGATTACTGATCTATAAGAAAGCTATTAGCCAGCCACTGCACTTAATTTGATGCTGCACTTCCCCTCCCTAACCATCCTTGGCTCAAGGCAGCACCAAAGGAGTCCAACTCCCATAAGCAAGGGCATCACTTCCCCCCAAGAAGCCCCAGGCTCCCACGCACCTGCAGGGGAGCAGACGGGCACTCTCAGTCTGAAGCAATTTCTCTTATGCCAGGTTCATGCTGAAATGTGCAGAAACAGGCGAACACCCACTCAGTAATGAGAGAGGGAAGTTTAGTGGTCCTCACCTAACATGCTCAGATACTCAGTTGTGTCCAATTCTTTACGACCCCATGGATTGTAGCCCACCAGACTCCTGTCCATGGGATTTTCCAGGCAAGGATACTGGAGTGGGTTGCCATTTCCTTCTCCACACCATAGACTTTTAAAATTAAATTTTATATTGAGATATAACTCACATACCATAAAGTTCACTTTTTTGTTCTTTTCAGTGATTTTTAATGTATTCACAAAGTTGTATGTTCGTCATTGTCTGATTTCAGAGCATTTCATCACCCCCAGAGAAACCCTGTACCCATTAGCAGTAACTTCCATTCCCTCCTCCCCCTTCCCCTACTTTTTGGCAACCACTAGTCTACTCTCTGTCTCTCTGAATTTGCCTATTCTTGGCATTTCATATGAATGGAATCATACAATATGTGGTCTTCTGTGTCTGGCTTCTTTGATGTAGTGTAATGTTTCCAAGGTACATCCATATTGTAGCGTTACTAGTACTTCATTCCTTTTTACGGTCAAATGACACTTCATTGTATGCATATAGCATATTTTGTTTATCCATTCAACTGTTTGGTAGATAACTGGGTTGCTTCCACCTTTTGGCTATTGTGAATACTGCTAAGAACATTCACACACAAGTTTGAACCCCTGTTTTGAATGTCTGTTTAGAGGTGGAATTACTAGGTCACATGGTAATTCTGTGTTTCACTCATATTGAGGAACCACTAAAATTAAAGTCCCAATTTCCCCACATCTCTGCCAGCACCTATTATCCTCCCCCTGGCCTTTGTTTGTTTGTAGTCATCCTGGTAGATGGGAGTGGTGTCTTACGTTGTTTGAACTGCATTTCCATGATGGCTAATGATATTGAACATCATTTCTTGTGTTTATTGGCCATTTGTATATCTCCTTTGGAGAAAGGTCTGTTTAAGTATTTTATCCATCTCTTAATTGAGCTATTTGTTTCTTTTGTTGTTATTTTGAATTTTTAAGGAATAGAAGTTTGCTGGGGAAAAAAAGTTTCCTGAAAAGACTTTTTTCGGGAAAAATTTATAGTATAGGTGAATGATTGGAGAACTGACCCATGGGCCAAATTTGGCCTGCCACCTTCTTTTTTTTTTTTTAATTAAAGTATAATTCCTTTACAGAATTACGTTGGTTCTGCCAAGCATCAGCATGAATCAGCCATAGATATATATATGTCCCCTTCCTCTTGAACCTCCCTCCCCATCCCCCCTCTCTAGATTGTTACAGAGCCCCGGTTTGAGTTCCCTGAGTCATACAGCAAATTCCCATTGGCTATCTATTTTACATATGGTAATGTATGTTTCCATCTTATTCTCTCCATACACCCCACCCTTTCCTCCCTGCCACCACGTCCATAAGTCTGTTCTGTATGTCTGTGTCTCCATTGCTGCTCTGCAAATAATTTCATCAGTACCATCTTTCTAGATTACATATATTGCGTTAGTATATGTACTTGTTTTTCTCTTTCTGACTCCCTTCACTGTATATAATAGACTCTAGATTCATCCACCTCATTAGAACTGACTCTAATGAGTCAGTCATTAGCATTGCTTTTTATGTTTGAGTAATATTCCATCATATATATGTACCACAGCTACTTTATCCATTCATCTGTCGACCGCCACCAGCTTTTATATAGCCTGTGAGCTAAGATACATTTTGCATTTTTTAATGATTGGGGAAAAAGTCAAAAAGAATAATGTTTTGAGATATGGGGAAATTTATAAGGCCTTCGGATTTCATGGTTCATAGGTAAGCTTTATTGCAGCACAGCCGTGTTCATTCCCTCACGTCTGTCTGCACTTTCCTGCTGTGAAGGCAGTCATGTGGTTGTAGCAGAGCTTGTCTGTGGTAACTGTCATCACACCACTGCTCGTCGCCCTGCGAACTGCACTGACACACTGCAGACTTGGCAGCAGCATCTCATGTGCCACATGTACCCCTGTACAGTAGCGTTTTATTTTTTTTATTACCAGTACATACATATGCCAAAACAAGAAGAGAAAAAAAGTGGATCTTCAGATGGCAAAACAGATATACTTTCTGAGCTATAATTCCAGCATCACTGTTTTTTGGACCTTGATGCACATGCAAAGGAAATTTTTTAATTTCCTGATCCATTTGACCATGCAGTTGAGGAGCTTCCACCCAACCTTCAGTTGGAACTGATTAATCTGCAGTGTATGACATGTTAACAGGCAAATATCACGAAAAGAATGAAATAGAATTCTATAAATGCCTTCCAAGTGATGAATGTGCTCAAAGAAAGTTATATGTTTATGGATCAGTGTCACTATTGGGATTGTTAAAAAGACATTTTCAGAGATGAAATATGTTAAATCTCATTACAGATCAGCATTAATAGATGAATATCTGCAATTGATTTTCATGATAGGAAAAGCTAGCTTTTTTTAAATTAAAGTATAATTGATTTACAATACTGAGTTAGTTTTGGGTATGTATCATAGTGGTCTTTTTTGTTTTTGTAGGATTTTTTGCAGATTATATTCCATTATATAATTTCCTTCTCCAGAGTGTATAATCGATGGGGTCACAAAGAGTCAGACGCGACTGAACTGAACTGAACTGATATTCCATTATAGTTTATTACAAGATAGGGAACACTGACTTTGAACCCCGACTAAGCCAATCGATATCCCTCCAAGAAGAAGTCTATCCTTCTGTAATATTAGTAGACCTATAGAGTAAAGGTATACTCACTTATTATTATATTTTAAATTTAATTAATAAAAACTTTGTGGAAATTTGGTTATTTCTTGCTGTGTAAGTACCTACATGATATCCTTGATTTTGCCGATTGGCACCCAATGCCTAAAGTATTTGCTGTGTCTTTATTTATTCTTAGACATTATTATTATATCTTTATTAATTGCTTTACCATAAAAGTGCTGACCTCTGGTATAAATATTAATCTGCTGCTGCTGCTGCTGCTGCTAAGTCGCTTCAGTCGTGTCTGACTCTGTGCGACCCCATAGACAGCAGCCCATCAGGCTCCCCCATCCCTGGGATTCTCCAGGCAAGAACACTGGAGTGGGTTGCCATTTCCTTCTCCAGTGCATGAAAGGAAAAGTGAAAGTGAAGGCGCTCAGTCGTGTCCGACTCTTAGCGACCCCATGGACTGCAGCCTACCAGGCTCCTCTGTCCATGGGATTTTCCAGGCAAGAGTACTGGAGTGGGGTGCCATTGCCTTCTCTGAAATATGAATCTGAGTTATCCCTTAATCTGATCCTGATTTAGTCTTCCTTAATCCTGGTTTATATTCTTAATTGAAATGTTTCTTTCTAACTTGCTACTGGAGATCAGTGGAGAAATAACTCCAGAAAGAATGAAGGGATGGAGCCAAAGCAAATACAATACCCAGTTGTGGATGTGACTGGTAATATAAGCAAGGTCCGATGCTGTAAAGAGCAATATTGCATAGGAACCTGGAATGTTAGTTCCATGAATCAAGGCAAATTAGAAGTGGTCAAACAGGAGATGGCAAGAGTAAACATCGACATTCTAGGAATCAGTGAACTAAAATGGACTGGAATGGGTGAATTTAACTCAGATGACCATTATGTCTACTACTGCGGGCAGGAATCCCTCAGAAGAAATGGAGTAGCCATTATGATCAACAAAAGAGTCCAAAATGCAGTACTTGGATGCAATCTCAAGAACGACAGAATGATCTCTGTTCGTTTCCAAGGCGAACCATTCAATATCACAGTAATCCACGTCTATGCCCCAACCAGTAATGCTGAAGAAGCTGAACGGTTCTATGAAGACCTACAAGATCTTTTAGAACTAACACCCAAAAAAGATGTCCTTTTCATTATAGGGGACTGGAATGCTAAAGTAGGAAGTCAAGAAACAGCTGGAGTAACAGGCAAATTTGGCCTTGGAATATGGAATGAAGCAGGGCAAAGGCTTTTGTTAAGAGAATGCACTGGTCATAACAAACACCCTCTTCCAACAACACAAGAGAAGGCTCTACACATGGACATCACCAGATGGTCAACACCGAAATCAGATTGATTATATTCTTTGCAGCCAAAGATGGAGAAGCTCTATATAGTCAGCAAAACACAAGACCAGGAGCTGACTGTGACTCTCATCATGAACTCCTTATTGGCAAATTCAGACTTAAATTGAAGAAAGTAGGGAAAACCACTAGACATTCAGGTATGACCTAAATCAAATCCCTTATGATTATACAGTGGAAGTGAGAAATAGATTTAAGGGACTAGATCTGATAAGAGTGCCTGATGAACTATGGATGGAGGTTCGTGACATTGTACAGGAGACAGGGATCAAGACCATCCCCACGGAAAAGAAATGCAAAAAAGCAAAATGGCTGTCTGGGGAGGCCTTACAAATAGCTGTGAAAAGAAGAGAAGTGAAAAGCAAAGAAGAAAAGGAAAGATATAAGCATCTGAATGCAGAGTTTCAAAGAATAGCAAGAAGAGATAAGAAAGCCTTCCTCAGCAATCAGTGCAAAGAAATAGAGGGAAACAACAGAATGGGAAAGACTAGAGATCTCTTTGGCACCCCACCCCAGTGTACTCTTGCCTGGAAAATCCCATGGACGGAGGAGCCTGGAAGGCTGCAGTCATGGGGTCGCTGAGGGTTGGACACGACTGAGCGCCTTCACTTTCACTTTTCACTTTCATGCATTGGAGAAGGAAATGGCAACCCACTCCAGTGTTCTTGCCTGGAGAATTCCAGGGGCAGGGGAGCCTGGTGGGTTACCGTCTATGGGTTTGCACAGAGTTGGACATGACTGAAGTGACTTAGCAGCAGCAGAGATCTCTTCAAGAAAATTAGAGATACCAAGGGAACATTTCATGCAAAGATGGGCTCGATAAAGGACAGAAATGGTATGGACCTAACAGAAGCAGAAGATAGTAAGAAGAGGTGGCAAGAATACACAGAAGAACTGTACAAAAAAGATCTTCACGACACAGATAATCACGATGGTGTGATCACTGACCTAGAGCCAGACATCCTGGAATGTGAAGTCAAGTGGGCCTTAGAAAGCATCACTACGAACAAAGCTAGTGGAGGTGATGGAATTCCAGTTGAGCTATTCCAAATCCTGAAAGATGATGCTGTTAAAGTGCTGCACTCAATATGCCAGAAAATTTGGAAAACTCAGCAGAGGCCACAAGACTGGAAAAGGTCATTTTTTATTCCAATCCCAAAGAAAGGCAATGCCAAAGAATGCTCAAACTACTGCACAATTGCACTCATCTCACACGCTAGTAAAGTAATGCTCAAAATTCTCCAAGCCAGGCTTCAGCAGTACGTGAGCCGTGAACTTCCAGATGTTCAAGCTGGTTTTAGAAAAGGCAGAGGAACCAGAGATCAAATTGCCAACATCCGCTGGATCATGGAAAAAGCAAGAGAGTTGCAGAAAAACATCTATTTCTGCTTTCTTGACTATGCCAAAGCCTTTGACTGTGTGGATCACAAGAAACTGTGGAAAATTCTGAAAGAGATGGGAATACCAGACCACCTCACCTGCCTCTTGAGAAACCTATATGCAGGTCAGAAAGCAACCGGTGGAACTGGACATGGAACAACAGACTGGTTCCAAATAGGAAAAGGAGTATGTCAAGGCTGTATATTGTCACCCTGCTTATTTAACTTATATGCAGAGTACATCATGAGAAACGCTGGGCTGGAAGAAGCACAAGCTGGAATCAAGATTGCTGGGAGAAATATCAGTAACTTCAGATATGCAGATGACACCACCCTTATGGCAGAAAGGGAAGAAGAACTAAAGAGCCTCTTGATGAAAGTGAAAGAGGAGTGTGAAAAAGTTGGCTTTAAGCTCAACATTCAGAAAACGAAGATCATGGCATCCGGTCCCATCACTTCATGGGAAATAGATGGGGAAACAATGGAAACAGTGTCAGACTTAGTTTTTGGGGTTCCAAAATCACTACAGATGGTGATTGCAGCCATGAAATTAAAAGACGCTTACTCCTTGGAAGGAAAGTTACGACCAACCTAGATAGCATATTCAAAAGCAGAGACGTTACTTTGCCAACAAAAAGTTAGACTGTGAAGAAAGCTGAACGCCGAAGAATTGATGCTTTTGAACTGTGGTGTTGGAGAAGACTCTTGATAGTCCCTTGGACTGCAAGGAGATCCCACCAGTCCATTCTGAAGGAGATCAGTCCTGGGATTTCTTTGGAAGAAATGATGCTAAAGCTGAAACTCCAGTACTTTGGCCACCTCATGCGAAGAGTTGACTCATTGGAAAAGACTCTGATGCTGGGAGGGATTGGGGGCAGGAGGAGAAGGGGACGACAGAGGATGAGATGGCTGGATGGCATCACTGACTTGATGGACGTGAGTCTGAGTGAACTCCGGGAGTTGGTGATGGACAGGGAGGCCTGGCATGCTGCGATTCATGGGGTTGCAAAGATTCAGATAGGACTAAGCGACTGAATTGAACTGAACTTGCCCTTTATTCAATATTTCCGAAATTCACCTCATAATAGTCACTAGGTTAAAATACTTGTTTAAAATACAGATTCTGGAACTTTCCTAGCAGTCCAGTAGGCAGTCTCATTCTATAGAGATTTACCTCTGAGCTTAGCCTGGCAGTACATTGAATCCCCTCCGTTAGTTTGTTCTCAGTTCTCTAATTGCTACTTTTTTCTTAGGCCTATTATTAGTTCTGCTAATCTGCTAATCCTCCCTTCCCTAATGACTACCATCTGTTAGTCATTTCTTAGGCATACCTGCCTAAGGTAGAATCTGTAACGTTTAGAGACTATATGCCTTGATTTATACAAGTAGAAGCCTTGAGTCTAAACTTACAATAGAATCTTTTATTTAGATAACATTCATAACCTTTTAACATAGATTTGAGGTAGGTAGGTCAAATCAAGATAATTAAAGCCTGAACTGGAAATATGTTTCCAGTGGTTTGATGGACTCTGTATGACCCATGGAGTCCTCTGCTTACCTAATAATGAAACAGATCTGTGTGAGGATTAGATTACTTACATGCAAAGTGAGTTTATTTTTATTACTGTAAAAGTTGTACAGGGGTGGGTGGAGAGGGGTGGGATTTGCCTTGTGGCTCTGTGGTAAAGAATCCTGCCAATTCAAGAGACATGGGTTCAATCCCTGGGTCAGGAAGATACCCTGGAGAAGGAAATGGCACCCCATTCCAGTATTCTTGCCTGGAAAATCTCATGGACAGAGGAACTTGGTGGGCTACAAAAGATGGGGTCACAAAAGAGTTGAACATGACTTAGCAACTAAACAACACATTTTAAAGTTTTACTGAAGTGTAATTTTTGATGCGTTTAAGAAGTAGTCATTTTTTGTGTTGTATTTTAAGATGGTTAATATTTAAATATCATATTGAGCCAGTACCTTAGAGCACTTTAGCTTCTGATGCATTTCAGGCTTTAATGAAAAATGCATCACTGTTCATTTTTCTTCAGTTACTTTTTTTTATCATAGCATTTTATGATACAAGGAAAAACACGTGCAAATAAAAAGTTATTTTTAGATTCTGGTTTTTGCATCATTCTACCTATTGCTCCTTTTTGAAACATCTAGATTATTATGCAACAGATTTTTAAAAGAAGAGAAAATAAAATATAATGTGATCTTTAGTAATCTTGAATATCTAATATTAGGATCATATTTACAGAAGCAATAACTTGTTTTTACTTAAAGAGTTATCAATTACATGTATATGTATGGCTGAGTCTCTTTGCTGTTCTCCTGAAACTATCAGCAAAATTGTTAATTGGCTATACCCCAATACAAAATAAAAATGTTAAAGTTATTTATGATTATGGATGTGATAGGTTATAGTCCATTTAGCATTTTTTTTATAAAGACATCCCTAACCATGCTCCCTAAATATTTGACTTTTTTTTCTCAGTTCTTTCTAATCTCTCTATATCTTAGATTTTGGCTTTTTATTATTCTATCAAATTGCTCTCCTAGAGCCCCTATTTAAACCAAAAAAAAAAAAAAAGGAGGAGGAGGAGGAATTGTGCATATTTTGGAAGATAACTGTTCCTTACTATTTTTAAAAGAAATTATTTTATGCATTTAGGTTTGTTATGATAGTGTGACCAAAACTCATCATTACTGCCTCTCTGGTTAGCCGTATCATGGGAGTAGATAAACTAACAAGTATTCATTTCCTCACCTCAGCAGCTCATTTCTCGCACTCAGATGTCCATAAGATATCTCCCTCCACATTTTCAGCGTTCAAAAATCTCCCTGAAAGTTTTATTTTCTCAGAATTGTTGACCATGATTTTCCTATAGCAGTTATACAAATTAGAAGCACGTGGGCCTTATTTTAAATAGTCAAATATTTGTTCTATCCATTATAAATCCTAAAATAAAAATTGTCAGAATACATTTCTAGCAGCTTTTCTTATAAAAGTTTTACAGAGTCACAAAAGGCAAGGTTCTTTTTTTGAAGAATATAATTCTTATAATAGGCAAGTAGTAAAAAAAAAAAAAAAAGAACTTTTGCACATCAACCAGTGCTGTTTTGTCATGTTCTTGGGAAGAAGTACATTTTATATCCCAGCTTCAGTACATACACACATAAACACAAGTTACAGATTGAAACATTTAGTCCTATTTTGCTGCTAGAAGGTCAAAAATCAGAGAAGTTGAGAGAGAAAAGCCTTTGCTATAGTTCTATAAGTCAGCTCATGGAATGAGAGAGGGCATTTCTTCTAAATAACTGGAAGAATGACTTTTTCAAAAGATGGGTTTCTCTTTTGCTCATCTTCAGAGGTCATGAAGGGAGTGTTTAACTATTCCAGATACTGGTCCAAGTAAATATTGTCTCATTTACTTAAAGTGGCTTGAAGATAAAAGTGGCTTTGCTTTAGTTAAGTTTTCATGTTGTTTATATTTGATGTTATGTATTTGACAGTGAAAACATTCAGAATTCTCAATATATTTATGAAAATCATATTTTAAAATCCCAACTATTTGCATTAAAACAATTTATTTTTCCTCAATGATCTATAGATGAAACCAGCCTGTATAAAAGCCCTTACTCGTATATTCAAAATATCTGATCAAGATAATGATGGTACACTCAATGATGCTGAACTCAACTTCTTCCAGGTAGCTTTCTCTTATTTCAGATATTTGTATATCTTGGTTTTTTTTTTTTTTTTTGCTGAGAAAAGCTGTAAAAATTTATTGGCATGACCAATGGTATTTTGATAAACATGCATTTCTTTCATGTAAAATCTCTCTGACATCAGGCTATTTAATCTTTACCTATGGGATAAAATCTCTTTTGCTTAGGAGTTGAGGGGACTCTGAGAGAGTGTCATTTCACAGTGTACAATGGGTGTATTAAGAATGACTTGAAGTCTGAATTCTGAATTATTTTTCCTTCTTGGTTTTGTATAACATAGTTACACAAAGAGCTCTGTGTTTTAGGAACCCCATGTGGGAGATAGGGAGAACATGCCCTTCTTGGTCGGACATGCTTTACTTAATACAAAGTAGAGGCTGTCCTAATTCAGAATTTGTTTCCTTTGGTTACAACTCTTTGGTTTAAGGTTGCTCTGTGGATTAATATTTGTATTGTTTGTGACTTTAATGCTGATTTGTTTTTAACTTTATTTTTATGTCTTTTGCCAGAGAATTTGTTTTAACACTCCCTTAGCCCCTCAAGCTCTGGAAGATGTCAAAAATGTGGTCAGAAAACATATAAGTGATGGTGTGGCTGACGGTGGATTGACACTGAAAGGTGGGTGAAAGGTGCTTTTCTCCTCCTTTCAAACTTTTAAAAAATTTGGCAGCAGGCAACAGTCTATAGTGCTATCTAGATGTTTAGGGAAGCGTCTGTGTTTATTAGTGTAACTAAAATTCTAGCAGGCAGGCCATCGGTGGGAATAATTACCTCCACTGTCAGTATAAATTAGAGATAGGGAAATTTATTGGATTTCAAGAGTGCAGAGTTCCCCCTGAAGATAAAAGAATTCTGAAACAAATTTATCTTAAAATTCTTATTACTCATAAGCATCCTCTAAATAGAAATTATTTTTAAGGAAGACATTTTGTCTCCCAATCAAATTTACCAAGTACCGAATGTTCCAAGTACCGAGTAAAATATGTTACAGAGCCACAGTGAAATCAGAAACCAGTTTTCTCGTTATAGAAATAAGCACACAGATGTCGGAAATGATTTCATTTGTTTTTATCGTATAACTTTGTGAATGTCAGTATACACCTTGGGATGTGTTTTTGGCCCTTTGATCCAGTACCACCTTTTGCTGACTTGGGTGTATATGAAGTTACATATTCATTCTGAATTACAGATACATTACAGATATCTGAATGTATCTGAATTACAGATACATTCTGAAATCAGCTCTTTGTGACACACGTGAACCTGGTTTTGATCGGACCTTCAGTATGCACAGCTAGTGCACGTGTGGTCGTGAGTGTAGCTCTTGCCATTGTGTGTTATGTGCTCGCCTCCCGTGTGACCCTGTACCCATTTTCACATCAGCTGTACTTACTAATTTATTTTATTTCAGGTTTTCTTTTTTTACACACACTTTTTATTCAGAGAGGGAGACATGAGACTACTTGGACTGTGCTTCGACGATTTGGTTATGATGACGATCTGGATTTGACACCCGAATATTTATTCCCCTTGTATGTACCTTTGGCTTCTAATTGATTTCACTTGCCAGTATTTTAAAGTTTTATTTAGCACGTAGGTAGTAGGCTTTGAGCTACTTAGGAATAATTTAGATTTATAGAGCCGTTTATAGCAGGGTTTCTCAACCTCGGCACTGTTAACGCCATTTTGGACCAGATAATTCATTATTGTAGAGCCTGTTCTATGCGTTACAGGATGTTTATTAGCACATCCTTAGATGCCAACAACACCTCTTCCCCTAGTCGTGACAGCCAGAAATGTGCCCGTGGGAGTGAGATGATCCCCACTTAAGAGCCACTGAGTTATAGCATGGCTCAGCCTCTTGCTCTTCTTCTTACGGAGAATACAGTTATATTTTAAAATCCGTTTGATTGAGGAAGGAGATAAGAGAAGCTAGATCAACTTGTTTTTAGAATCAAAGGAGTCAAAAATACATTGGTTAGCATTTTTCTTTGTCCTCCCTGAGTTTTATAGCCTGTTCTCAGTTTAGGATAAAGTACTTTTCCTAAGCAAGCAGTCTCTCTGTGGTTATTTTCCTTTAAGTAATGATGTGTTTAAGTTCTGTTTGTTTAGCAATGAACCCAGCATCATCCTGGTAGGAGACTGCGTAACTGTAGGATGCCTCTTCTGTACCCAAGGGAAGTAGGCTTCTCAGGGAGGTGACTTCCCAGGATCAGGCCTTTGAGCCTTTTGCCTTTTTTCTTCATTCTTTCAGTAGCACGTTATCTTCATGTTCTCCTTTTTAAAAAAGTTTTAGCATGGTACTGCTAGCTCTCCATGTAAGGGTTCAGAAAAACTGTCATTTTTTCCTTCCCCATCACCGAGGAAGCAAAATACTTTCTGGTTGGATTCCTGGCCCATTAATCAGTTCTAAGTTGAAACTTCCCTTGTCAAAGTTATTCAAACTTGGCTCAAGTGATTTGCCAGATTTTTCAATAAATAAGTATGGAATGAATGCATTTGTCCCAAGATCTTTTTATCAAGCTTTCTTCTCTGTGCCATTTATGTGGGTAGATAAATTCTACAGAACATAGAAAGTTGCTTATTGCTTTGTAAAGTATGACAGTAAGGAAACTCCATCTTTTATGGCTTTGTGACTTAGACTAAAATCTCTTTTAATTTCTTTGTGCACTCTACCTTTAATTTTTTGTAAAATAGCCCCTTTAGAGCCACATCTTGAGTCTCCTTATTAAACTCTCTACTCCCACCCTTCATGTTGTGGCAAGAATTAATACTGATAGATACATAACACAGATTTTGCCATGTCACTTTGCCTTCAAGACAGGGTAAAGCCCAAGCTTCTTAACCAGGTATAGAAAGTCATTCCTGATCTGGTCTGCTCCGACTCACTCTCTGCCTTCACTCTAGAAGTAAATACTAAACTACTTCTGGTCCGCAAATCAGATATTATTTCCCACCCTGGGCTTCTGCCCATGGTATTTTTACTCTTCCTTCTTCTCTCTCCAACCCAGTTCGTGTCTGTTACCCTTCAGGTCTCAGTCCAAGTACAGTGTCTCTCAGCAGTGCTGACACCTTCCTGCCCCAGACCAAGGCGTCTGCTTTCTCAGGAGCTCCTCAGCATCTGTAGTTTGCCCACTCAGCCGTTGCCTCTTTCTGCTGAGATAGTGAGGTTATCTACTTGTGTTCTGTCTCCAGCTTGAATGTGGTTCCCTAGAGGTAGAGAGCCTGTCGTGTTTTCATGCCCCCAGTATCTCAGTGCATTTGATAAATGTTTATGGATTCAAATTTAGGGTGGGTCAGAAATCACATCAGGCAGAAATAACATCTCTTCACATCATTTTTAACTCATTACAATGTTGATACTGTATAAAGCTCATAATTTTGACTTACAATTGGTTTGTAGGAGAAACTACTAGAAACTAATTACAGTTTAATCAGTATTGTCTGTACGTTTTTTAATACAACCTGCCCTTCAGATAGTTAAGGAAATGTATATGTCACCTTGGAAGGAGCACTATTACGGCTCTTCTGAGGATTGCCATAGCAATGCAGTGACTTCCCCTGGGAAAGTCTAAATGGCTGCAGCAAACATATTCTGTAAGTGCTTTCATCTTACAAAAAGAACTTGTTGCAATTTCATATTCATTTCTCAAATTAAATTTTAATATTTGATTAATGATTTATTTTACTTTTTTTTTTTCCATCTTCAGGCTAAAAATACCTCCTGATTGCACTACTGAATTAAATCATCACGCATATTTGTTTCTCCAAAGCACTTTTGATAAGCATGATTTGGTAAGCTTTCGGCTGCAGCTTTCTGTGATATATGATAAATGTTTTTCTGTGAATAATGTAGCTCTATTTGCTGACCTATTGGGTGCTCATGTCATGTGTGCTAAGTCGCTTCAGTCATGTGCGGCTTTTTGTGACCCCGTGGACTCTAGCCCACTAGGCTTCTCTGTCCAAGGGGTTCTCTAGGCAAGAATACTGGAATGGGTTGCCATTTCCTTCTCCAGGGGATCTTCCTGACCCAGGGATCAAACTCATGTCTCTTATGCCTCCTGCATCGGCAGACGTATTCTTTACCACTAGCCCCGCTCATGTCACATAGCCAAAAATTATTCAAAAGCTCTTAAAACAAGCAAAAATACTTTTTCTTATTTACTTTATTATTTTCTCAAGATGAAAAAGTCTAGTTTCTGATAGATTTTTGCATAGGTTTCCATACATACATGCAAGGAGTTTTCTTGATAAAATGTAAAATTTATTTTCATGGGTTAGTTTTTGGAAGCATAGCTTTACAAGATTAGGAGGCTCTTGTGTTTGGGAATTATCCTCTTAGATATCTAAACATTATGTATACTTCCTTGTGTATCTTCAGGATAGAGACTGTGCTTTGTCACCTGATGAGCTTAAAGATTTGTTTAAAGTTTTCCCTTACATACCTTGGGGGCCAGATGTGAATAACACAGTTTGTACAAATGAAAAAGGATGGATAACCTACCAGGGATTCCTTTCCCAGTGGACGTGAGTATAGAGCTCACTTCTTTCCTCTAGAGTTACAGCTGCTTTGAAATTGTGGTACATTACATGCGTTATTTTGTGAATTTGTCAGATGTTATGAAATACTTCTATCTTAGCTGGCTGTGAGCAGAATTTATTAATATAGTGTCACTGCTATCGCTAAGATGAACTATAGATGTTTATAAATTTATCAGGAAGGGATGTGCTTGCTTTTGGATTATGTACAGGGAAACATTAATATCAAAATGGAACTAAACATTAATACTTTAAAAACAATTTTATTGGAGTATAGTTGATTTGCAATGTTGTGTTTTAATACTTTTTTGATTAAGGGAATAGGAATCATCACTTTTATTGCACAATTCTTTTATTTTTGGAATATGTGTGTGCTAAGTCACTTTAGTCATGTCCAACTCTTTGTGACCCTGTGGACTATAGCCTGCCAGGCTCCTCTGTTCATGGGATTCTCCAGGCAAGAATACTGGAGTGGGTTGCCATGCCTTCCTCTAGGGAACCTTCCTGACTCAGGGATCAAACCCGCGTCACTTATATCTCCTGCATTGGCATATGGGTTCTTAACCATTAACACCACCTGGGAAACCCATATTTTTTGGAATGTGGGGAGAGCATATTTTACTTGATGTGGAAGACGCTTTGAGGGATTGTTGATTGCTTTGAATGCACTCTTAGGCTTAGTGAGGGTGTCTACAGTCTAGATACAGCAAAGTTGACCTCTTGTCTAGGGCGATAGGAAAATCTTCTGCTTATACATAATGATTTAATACTTTAACCTTGGTGAGAATAACTTTCTCAACACCAGGATCTGTTCTTTTTTTTCATCTCATAAGAAAGGCCAACTAATTTCAAGTGCCTTTCAACCTTTTAGTTTTGCACCTTTTGCAAGCCCTTTCAGAATTAAATCCTTAGCTAGCTAGTATTTGCAGTACAGTATGTAACTGGGGAAGCAGGTAACATAAAATATCTGTGCTGTAGATCTTACCTAGGGCACCAAGGTTAAAGCTCATCTGTGTGGCTTTACTCTCTCCAGGCCGATGGAGTAGGTACAGGAGCCCCCTTACATTGCATTCTCCTCTTTCTTCTCTGCCCTAAGAATGTCACTGTAGGAAGAGCCATGTTTGGGCATGTGGGAAATTAAAGCAGTCTGACAAAAATTACCTGGGTCTGGTGTTAAATTATTTGAGCTGTTGTGATTTTTTAAAATAGATATTCTTTTAGAAACTTCTCGTGTTTTCAACTTTTTCCTAGGCTCACGACCTATTTAGATGTACAGCGGTGCCTGGAGTATTTGGGTTATCTAGGCTATTCAATATTGACTGAACAAGAATCTCAGGCTTCAGCCATCACAGGTAAGTGTGTAAATACTCTTTAATTAGATATTTTTTTTTCAAGATTCCAGTTTCATATGTAAAAAGAGTGAAAATAAATGCATCTTCATTAGTCTTCCTGTTTATACTCTTGTTTGCCCATAATTTGATAATCTCTTTTGAATTGAAATGCTCGATTTCTTATTTATCAAGAAAGAAAGAGTAAAGGTTTTACTTCTAGTCTACCCCTGACGGTACTTCATGGATGAAAATTAGGGAAGGCTATAGACATTAATGTGAAGAGTTGACTCATTGGAAAAGACTCTGATGCTGGGAGGGATTGTGGGCAGGAGGAGAAGGGGACGACAGAGGATGAGATGGCTGGATGGCATCACTGACTCGATGGATGTGAGTCTGGGTGAACTCTGGGAGTTGGTGATGGACAGGGAGGCCTGGTGTGCTGCGATTCATGGGGTCGCAAAGAGTCGGACACGACTGAGCGACTGATCTGATCTGATAGACATTAAAAGTATTTACAGTCCATCTTGTGTTTTAATTTTCTTTTAACATTAAAAACAATGTGTATTAACACATGATCCTGATATTGAACTGATTGTACATCTCAGTTTTATAACCTTTTACCACATTAATAAATTTTTTACAGATCTTGTAATGTTAAACAGGCATTCTTGCCAAACAATGTGCTCCACTTAAAAAATATATATAGATATAACATGAAATAATAAATTAGGTAACTGATCATTTCAAGAAGTTTTTATATCCTAATTGGTGGGAAAAAATAGGCACGTATCTTACAGGAAGCCCTGTTACAAGAAGACAGCCTATGAGAAATTGACAGAGCAAGTACCCTTTAAAATACTTAACCAGTTAGACAGTATTTACTTCAGCACCAAAGAATAAGGAATTAGCCAGCATGAGGTTCTTTCACTCAACAAAATATTGTGGACATATTTCTATTATCGATGTGTATTTTATATACCTTTAATATTATATAAAGTCTAATCATATGGATAGTCTATAATATACTTACTGAACTATTCCATAATTTTGTGTTTTTTATCATTTTCAGTTTTTTGCTACTATAAATAGTGTCTCTGGTGAGCTTTCTTGTAATCAGATCTTTGGGTGCAGCTTAAGGAGGTCTCTTTCCCTCGAGAAAGATGCCCGTGGCTCTGCTGATGCAGGGTTGTTTTCAGCACTGCCTCTTTCACAGATTTACCTTGGAAATCTAGAGTGCCTACCGCCTTTCTGTTTATAGATCCGAGAGTAACGTTTTGAGGTGGCATCTTTCAGTTTATAATTTGTTACGACAGTAATAGAAAAAAAGATGGGATGTAGTGTATGCTACATTCATTGTAATTTTTGTTCATTTTTGGAATATTGTTTTCTTACATAAAGGTACTACTTATTTTATGATAAAATAAATATGTGGTTACTAGAAATTTACAACTGACTTTCAGAAACGCACCTTTTTCACTAAAGAGGCTCTTCTGTATTATCTTCTGTAACTTCATTTTACATACAGGTTGGCTATCATACAGTTTATTTATTGATCAAATGCTTCATAAAAATAATAAATAGCAGTATCATATTTTGCAGAAGGTGAAGTGAAGCCTCAGTGAGTGTATGTGGTACATAATTAGCTTTTTATTTTCCTTTTTAGTAACAAGAGATAAAAAGATAGACCTTCAGAAAAAACAAACTCAAAGAAATGTATTCCGATGTAATGTAATTGGGATGAAAAACTGTGGGAAAAGTGGAGTTCTTCAGGCTCTTCTGGGAAGAAACTTAACGGTGAGAGCTCAGAAAGTTAGAACCTTACTCAGTAGGTTTTTATAGTCATGTGTTTACATAATTTTTTCATAACCATTAACCTTTTTAGATGATGTATAGGTATAATAGTAAAGTAGAACTAAAATGTAACAGTAATCTCTTTGAACTAGCTTTATCTTTGCTTCATTGGTGTTAGCCATCATTTGGTGTTTGGTTTTTTTTTAACGTTTAGATGGAGATTAAATAAATACACATATGAAAGTATCAGACACAGGGCTTGGCATGAAGTAAATGTAGCACTCTACATTGCTGATACCTGATTGTGACTACTGCCTTGAGTAAAGAGGCTGACATATTTTCGGGTGAAATGGCAGGCCAAATCATAGTGTAATGAGAACTGCCAGCAGGTGGCTCAGTGAATGCAGTTTACTTTCTTGTCAGCTACTGCTTTCCCTTTCTGCAGAACAAATGCATCTCTTATTTTAGAGCCTAAGAACTAAGAAACAAAATCAATATGCTCTTTGTACTGATAAATAATATATAGCATAGGGAAGAATGTCCTTTTTTTGGTAACACACCCACACATATACACAAAGTACATGTGCTGATGAAAACTAGTTACTGTGATTTCTTACTGTAAATACTGAGATTTTTGGTTGTTTTCAGAGGCAGAAGAAAATTCGTGATGATCATAAATCGTACTATGCGATTAACACTGTCTATGTCTATGGACAAGAGAAATATTTGTTGGTAAGAAATTTTCTGGCATATAAAGATTATTAATTATTGGGTACATTTTTAAAATGACTCTGAGAACATAATTGGATTTAATTTAATGGCTTTTGTGTGATTTTATTTTTCTACCTGACTTAGTCATTAGATTTAATTTTAGTTCTCTTAAATGTGTGTGGTGATTACATGGTTGTAGATACAGGTAAAAATTTATCTATTTGTGTGCTTAATTGTATGTAATACCACCATGCTGCTGCTGCTGCTAAGTCGCTTCAGTCGTGTCCGACTCTGTGCGACCCCAGAGACGGCAGCCCACCAGGCTCTCTCGTCCCTGGGACTCTCCAGGCAAGAACACTGGAGTGGGTTGCCATTTCCTTCTCCAATGCATGAAAGTGAAAAGTGAAAGTGAAGTCGCTCAGTCTTGTCCGACTCTTAGCGACCCCATGGACTGCAGCCTACCAGGCTCCTCCATCCATGGGATTTTCCAGGCAAGAGTACTGGAGTGGGGTGCCATTGCCTTCTCCAAATACCACCATAAAAAAGTGAAAAAAAAAAAAATTCAATCCACTTTGCTCTTTCTTTCATTTATATTTTAAAAAATTACATCCTTTACTATTGACTAGAAATGAGTTTGAAGGCTTTAGTGCAGGTGTGTAGTAGTTTATCTGTGGTCACTGATAACCTTAATGTACCATCCTTTGCTTTGTGTTTTTGATTGGTGGGGAGGAAGAGTGGTGTGGTAGAAAGAAAAAACACTTGGGAATCGTTTGTATGTGCCCAGCCATGTCCAACTCTGCCACCCCATGGACTGTAGCCCATCAGGCTTCTCTGTCCATGGAATTTCCAGGCAAGAATACTGGAGTGGGTTATCATTTCCTTCTCCAGGGCATCTTCCCGACCCAGGGGTGAACCCAGGTCTCCTGCTTGGCAGGCTGATTCTTTACCACTGTGCCACCTGTGCTTCCCATTGGGAATCATCTGAATTCAGATTTTGGTTTGAATTATCTTTGGCAGTTGACCTAATCTCTGTAACCCGTTTGTTATCTTTAGTAGGTAGAGAATGAGTGTAAAGGGCCTGCCCAGCATACTTTAGTCACTCACTAAATGTTAGTTTCTGTAGGACCTTAATCACCATTTTTCATCTACAAAAACCAGAAAGCTACTTGTTTATCTCTGTGTCTTACTTCTAATGAGTCTGAAAAATTATGCTTAACTAGTATTTTTAAATTAAGAAGTCAAGTTAAGCAAGTAATAAAACTTCATGACTTTAATTTTGCATCAGTGTTATGATACTTACGTTTCTCATTGTCTTTTTCTTTTTCCAAGTTGCATGATATCTCAGAATCGGAATTTTTGACTGAGGCTGAGATCCTTTGTGATGTTGTGTGCCTGGTATATGATGTCAGTAACCCTAAATCCTTTGAATACTGTGCCAGGATTTTTAAGGTTTGTTTCAATTTTGGCCTATAACTAAGTTTAACTTTGTAAGGAGTTTAATGGAATTGTAATGTGTTTTCTAACCAAGGAAATGCAAGAAAATTATCTGTGGAACTTTTTAAAGATAGATACATCCTATCTGTAAAGGTTCTGGCTTCATTCTGAGGTGGTACAGTCCCAGACATCTGTATTTTTAAAACTACTTTTTTCCACGAGTGATTCTGATGTGCGTCCCTGGTTAAGAACCTCTGCATTAGTGAAAGTTCTTAGAAATGCACATGGTTTGCATATTGCCAATTATACCAAGAAGATTAATAGAGCAAGGAGATAAACATGAGGCTTCAAAAGTTGTAAGTTACTTTGAGATTGTCAACAAGATTCAATAAGAGTAAAAAAACTATACGTACAAAGGAATTTCCTCTAGGATTGTTTTTAATAGCAAAAACCTGGAAATAATCCACATATCTAACAGTATGAAGGTAGTTTACCAAATTGAGATAAAATGATCCTGTGAAATTTATATAGTCATTAAAAATAATGGTTTTGAATTCTGAAAACATGGAAAATTCAGCATTTTTCAATAGTAATATCCAGCATGACTGCCACTATGTAAATATCTGTGTGTGTGTGTGAATGTATGTGTGTGTGTGTATATATATATGCATGTGCTTAAGGACTAGAAACTGAAAGTGTTAATCACTTAGTCGTGCCTCTTTGCGACCCCATGGACTGTAGCCCGCCAGGCTCCTCTGTCCATGGAATTCTCCAGGCAAGAATACTGGAGTGGGTGCCCTTCTCCAGGGAATCTTCCCGGTCTAAGAATCGAACCCAGGTTTCCTGCATTGCAGGCAGATTCTTTACTGTCCTGGGCTACCAGGGAAGCCCTAAGGACTAGAGGTAATATAAAAAAATGAAAGTAGTGTGTTTTAGGATAGAAGAATTTAGGTGGATTTCTTTCTATTTCAGAGTATTAGATCTTAAAAAAAATTTTTTTTTAATTATAGTGAATTTGAAGAATTGTTACAAGTTTGTATCATTATCTGCATTAGAAAAGTGGCCCTGGTCTTATTATATCACTGACCTAGACAACTGCCAGTCCTTGCCTCTTCATTTACTTTCTCCCTGAAACTGTTGATGATTTGCCTATCTAGAGAAAAATTTCAGTGCCCGTTGAATGAAATTTAGTAATTTTTGAGCTTGTCATCAGATTTTGATTTCACTTTTTATTCTATAGCAACACTTTATGGACAGCAGAATACCTTGCTTAATCGTAGCTGCAAAGTCAGACCTGCATGAAGTTAAACAAGAGTATAGTATTTCACCTACTGATTTCTGCAGGAAACACAAAATGCCTCCACCACAAGCCTTCACTTGCAATACTGCTGATGCACCCAGTAAAGATATCTTTGTTAAACTGACAACGATGGCCATGTACCCGTAAGTACTTGCTCTGCCGTCATTTTCACGTTGCATGGTTCGTGGTAGCATTGCATGTCGTCGTTAGCGATGAGGGTGGAATCTCTGTCACGTAGAAGTTGTTCAGCAACAGAGACTTTGTAATGAGAAGGGACAAGTTTGAGTACATGCAAGTTTAGTTTGAATACCGGAATAAAATTGTATAAATATAATTATATAAAGTATATATAATCTGACAATATTTGAATATTTTTGAGCAGGCTGTAACTATCTTAATAGGATAGTACAGTAAAACTCAGCCCCTCACCCAGCATTAAAAAAATTAGTCTTGCTGCCATAAAGTGGGATTGACATCATGCTAATAAAGTATTTTCATATGAACAAAAATTTCATTTTTATATTTTTTTTCTGCTGATCAATTGACTTCGAGTATGTGAAGGATTCTAAAATCATTTATGAATCTTTGTTTAAATTATGGGTATGTTTGAATTCAGGATAGAACATCTTTTTTTAGTGCTGTTAAAAGCAGTTGTAATTGGAATTCCCTCTATATAAATGTTTTACATGGAGTGTTATGAGCCACAAATTTTATGTACATTTATTATGTATCTGTACATGCATATGCACAAGCACGTAAGTGTGGTCATCTTTGTAGTTTACTAACTGCCTAAAATTGCATGGCTCTTAATGGCATTCTCCTCAAGCACTGTGTTCGTATAAATTCTGTTCTGTGACAAGGTAGTTTTTCAGGCAGTGCGTTTCTCAGAACTTCATAGTTTATTTTATTTATTATTATGTTATTCTCCAAGTTATTTTTTTCTTATGAAAACTGCAGTATATCAGAGTAATACTCAGAAACTGCTAGAAGCTGAGGTTTTTCAAAAAGGGTGTTAATGTGTACAGATTTTTCAAAGCAGAGTTAACTTTATTGCTATTCCATTAACTAATACTTAAAAAAAATGCAGCAAACCCTTGAAATTCTATTTGTATTGGAAGAGAAGTCATTCCTATTACTATTAGATAAGCAAAACCTTACTTCTGTTTTACCTTTGCTTTAAAACTCTCGTGTATGTTATCTACAGAGAGGATCATTACAAAGACAGAGTCTACCGAGACATGGGCAACACTGATAGAATAGAGAATTTGAGAAAAATCTGGGTCTTTCTAAAAACTGCTTTGTAAGTTACTTTTTCTTTATGGCTTCCTTTGTAAGTTACTTTTTCCTTATGGCTTCTGTGGGATTTTGTTGACATTTTCTTGTAGATGACCAGATCTCTTTCACCATAATTAGTAATTATCCAGAAACGCACTGCTTGGTCACTCTTACTGCCTAACTGTATACTATGGTGTCTTTTTTTTTCCACTGTGTAAATGCACTATCTTAATCTTGTAAATAATTGCAACTGTGTTTTTAGATCTGCATATTTAAAATTTTACTGCAATATTTGTGAGTGTGTGTGTGTGTGTGTGTGTGTGCACGTGTGTATATGATAAATGTACATACATGGACACTTGTTTATATGGTTAATCCGAAACTACTTCTCATGAAGCATCTCCCTGTTGCTAAGCATACTTTGCATCCCTCCTTTTTGATGGGCGGAGCCTGTGTATGTTGAAGAGTCAGATTCAATTATAAAATAACAGATGGATTCCAGTATGACAGCTGGCAGTGACTTAGTACCAGTGCTATGTTCATCATCACAAGTCAAATTTTAAAATGGAGTATCTCGAGCCTATAAGAGTCTTTTGAAAAATTAATTTTTGTTTTTCTTCATGTTGAGAATTAGGCATTATTGGGATGCTGCTAATCTCCACAACCATGCCACCGTGTGCTGTGATCTCATCAGATTTCACAAGCTAAGCCAAGTCAGTTTGGGCCAGTTCTTTGAGAAGGACTTCTCCTTTAGAGAAGCCTCTAAAAAATGTTCAGGTGTTACAGGAAAGGATGTAATTGATTCATCAGGTGGCGCTCTTCTGAGTGGGTTCTGCGCCAGTACCTCTTGAGGGGTGGTGTGATGGCCTTGTATGTCTGAGTGGCTCTGACCACTGAGCAGTCATTGGAGACCCCCTACTTTGGTCTTTAAAGTGGAGGTGAAATGGCTCCACGTGCCTGTACCAACTAGTGCAACTCACTCAACCAGAAAGGAGTCAGAAAGCCTCCCTAAATTTTGTATCTAAGATCAATTGGATCCATTGTTGATTTTTACACCCTTACCCAGAGTTTCATGTTATCATACTTAGCTGCTATGTTAGCAGATACTTAGCTGCTGGTAGCAGATGAAAATTAACCCCATATTTTGGGTTCAAGTAGAAATATATGAAGCACTTTGATTTCCTTGGGGAACCATGGTGCTTGATGGATTAAAGACGATGTTCGTATCTCCTCAGGTTGAATATACATACTCGTCTTTTGACTCTTGTGTATTTGTCCCTATTCTCCTTCCTGGTTTTCAGGCATGTGTGTATCCTGAGGGAGGAGGAGGGGGTGGTTATTTCAATGCTAGCCAACTCTGACCTTTCGGTGGATGCTGTGGCTTACTCAGTTTTTCTTTTATTGATTTAGATGAGGGTGCCATCTATTGCTGTGCATATTTATTCCACTAAAACCCTTGTACTAATAATTCTATCCCCCTTCCAAAAAAAAGCAAACGTGTTAGCGGATTTTCCTCAGATTTCTATAGGGAGGGAGGAGGGAGCTATTGCTGTTGATGATATTTTTTGTAAATGTGGAATTCTGCACAACTTTAGCATGCCCCACGCTGTCCTTTTCCTTAGTGTTGCTTATGCCTAAGTCTTTTTTTTAAAGTTGGCACGCTCTGACTTGCGCCGTGTTTGTAAGAAAGAACTCAATGCCTGTCCTTCTGTGTGTTTCCGCAGCCATGCCCGGTTACGCTGTATGTGCACCTGCAACAGGTGCACCTTTTGCGTCTGTCAGAGCTTCCTCAACTCAGACTTGCTGCAATCTGTAAAGAGCAAAGTCTTCACTGCAGTGCTTAACAGGTTCCTACCTTTATTTACTGGGTACCAGGCGTTCTGTTAGAATACAAGAGGAAAAACGTGGATGACTATCTTACATAGGTACTCACTACCAAGACAACGAGCCAACGGACGCCCAACTAACTTCCACTAAAATTCTCACTGTGCTGACCATGTTTAGTTCTGGAATCATCCTCAATGTTTAAAGATTAATAGATACATTTAGGGGACTCTAAAGTAGGATTTTTGCCTTTTTAATTCAGAAAGTTAAAGTATTTTTTAAATTAGAGGATAAAAATGTGTAGGGAGATTGAAAATCTTGTGGCTGAGAGTTGCAGAAATAGATTAGGACTTTAGTAAGGAAAAGAGACATTGATCCCAAATGTTATAATGTGTTCAGCTTGCATCCAAATAGTGCGACTTATAAAACCATACTAATGTGAACAGTGTCTTGGGTTTGAAAAACTTTTCTGTTGTTTAAATTATTTATAGTTTTTTTTTTTCTTTTTAAGTACCTTGGATATTCATTTGAAAAGAAGACAATAGCCAACTTTAAGCATTCAAAGGAATATTGAAAAGGAAAAAGATCTATAGTGCTAGTTTTTGAGGTCTTTATAACGGAACCCAAAACATGAAGTTTGCTTAGAATATAATATGCTTTTAAAAAAGAGCAACAACAACAAAATAGGTTGTATACATTCCCTCAAAGCAATAAACTTGGAAGTTATGTTCTTATTCCGGTGATGCTGCCTTTGTTCAAATTGATTTTACATTTTGTGAGCATTTAAGAGCCTAATTTAGAGAAGGCAGTGGCACCCCACTCCAGTACTCTTGCCTGGAAAATCCCATGGATGGAGGAGCCTGGTAGGCTGCAGTCCATGGGGTCGCTAAGACTTGGACACGACTGAGCGACTTCACTTTCACTTTTCACTTTCATGCATTGGAGAAGGAAATGGCAACCCACTCCAGTGTTCTTGCCTGGAGAATCCCAGGGACAGGGGAGCCTGGTGGGCTGCCGTCTCTGGGGTCGCACAGAGTCGGACACGACTGAAGTGACTTAGCAGCAGCAAGAGCCTAATTGATGTACTATTAATTTGTATCTAATGTCAAATTTTTGTGTGTCCATGAATGAATTAGGTTTTTGAAATCATCTTAATGTCATTGGGAACAGGGCTTAATTAAGACAGATGATCAAGCTAAGTAGATTTTGGTTCATAAGATTCATAAGAAATGAATCTTATTTGGGTTACTGTTGGACTCCCACTGAGGGCCGGAACTGTACCAAATGTGTAGGCTGGTTTGTGTTCACCAGCAGTGTAGACATGGCTACTAAACAATGAGGCTGTATTTTATATGAATCAGAAATGGACTCTGCAGGCATCCTACAAGAGTTTTTGAGAACTATCAGCTCTGGAATAAGAATGCAGCTGTCTCAGGTGATTGCTTTGAAGGGATCACCACTCGCATTTGGTGGTGAAGTTCTGCTTCTTGTCTTTTGAATGGCACCGTATAAAGAGTAACACAGATTCTCTCATGATGGCTATCTATCTGAGAAAATGCAAGGCTAGTTCAAACCAAACAACATTCAGGAGCTGTGGAGTCAAAAATGGTAGAGTTGGAGGAGATTCTGGGATTCATCTGGCCTAACCTCCCTGTAGACTGACTTTCTGAGAGCCTTCTTGAGAGTATTGTTTATCTGCTGATGGCTTTCCTCATTGGAGAAGGTTTTTGTTTTTGCTTTTTTTTTTTTTTTTGACTAAAATGATTGCCCTTTAACTTTCTCTCCTTTAGTTTTAGTTCTGCCCTTTAGAACAACATACGACTATTCTACTCCCTCTTCAACATAGCAATCCTTCAGACATTTGAAGACGGCCATCATGTCTCCCCTAATTTTCTCTTCTCCAGGTAGAACATCCCCATTTCTTTCAGCTGTTTCTTAACTTCGTCGGTTTAGTGACCTCATCATTTCTCGTTTCCCTCATCTGAAAGCCCCTTAGGTGTTCAGAGTACCTCTTAACAAGTGCCCCTGAGAATGGAGAATGGTGCTTCAAGTGTAATCTGACTTTCCGTAACGGTGGGCAGTCATATTCCACAGTTAGGACAGCACCTGTCTACTGCATGAACTCACTGTGTAGAAGCCCCAACCCACTGTGAATGTGTATTAATCTTGGGGTTAATTGAAATCAGATTTTTTTTCATGTGAAGTGCTATTAAAACAGTTTCCCCTCCTCTCTAATTGTGTCTTTGACATTTTTAGTTGGCCCTCTGAATCTAAATGCAGATACATATATATCTCTATTAAATGTCATATTCTTTTCAGTCCATTTGTTCTAGCTCAGTCATTTCAGACATTGTTTCTGTCATTTGTCCCATTATATATCTTTCTCAGCATTGTGTTATTTGCAAATTTGGTAGCTATGTTTTTTATCTTTCAAGTTAGTGATAAAAAGTAATGTTGAATCCCCAGCGATTAGAGAGTGAGGGCTCTCAAGCAAGCAAACCCTTTTGTGCTGTACTAGAGAACTCTTTTCCCAGTGACACAGATTCAGAGTTTTGGGGGAAAGATTATTCTGCCAATTAAAAATATTTTATTATCCAGCCCATATTTTATCTTGTTATCTTACAGTAAATTTCATGGAGAGCTCTTTTGAAATCATTACAATTTCTACCACATTCCTCTGATCTACCAATGTGTTACTTTTATCTAAATAGAAAGTGACATCTATTTAGTGTCTTATTCTTGATGAACTTACCCTGGCTCCTAATAATTGCTGGTCATAAACCATCTGTTTCCTTCTAGAGGCTCTCGATTGTACATAATTGCAGATTAATTTGTTGTCTGCATCTTCAGTGACAGTTTTAGTTTTAGGTTGGTTTAGTCAGCTTCCCAGTGAAAGAGGTTGGGTGTGCATTAATGGATGAGGTTGCTCATCATAAATTGCTCTGTATAGTGATCCTTGAAGAAGAATCAGTACATTTTGTCATGCCTACTTATAAACTAGAAATAATTTAAAGGTAATGTCAGCATACATCACTGACATCTGGTAATCAAGAAGCGAAAGATTGAAAAAGATGAGTAAGGGAACCCATGCACTTTTCAAAGAACTCCTTCCTCTTCCCTGGTAGGTATTTCACTAATTTTCTAGAAGTCCAGTGGAAATTTATGAGTTACGTATTGAAGTTTCTTCTAATTCACAAAAGGATTGTTAGATGAGGTAAGCGAGGGTGGAAGCCAAAAATAGAAATGCCTACAGGGCCTGGATGGATAATGTTAATGAAAGAAGGTGGCCAAGGAGAAGTAAGAGAGGTGGGGACAATGACAGGTCCTGTCTGAAAGAGGCAGCCATGTCTCAGCTCCAGCTATTGGTCGTTGTCCAAGTGTGGTGTTGCCAGGACTTCTGATTCTCTGACATCAGATGTCAGGATTTTTATATGAAAATTCCTGCTGTTTAAATGAAAGCAACAAAATTTTAAAAATTTAAAGTATTAATCAGAACAAAGAAGACATATTTGCAGGCCACCAGTTTGTAACTTCAGTCTTAAGACATAGCCTAGAGTTGGGAAAATGCAGGCCAAAAAAAAAAAATAAATAAGTACACCTAAGGAATGAAAATGTCTTTTACAAACACCCCCCACATACAGTTTTACTCCTTTCTCTTTAAAAACTTGAAAAAGTAATCTCATTGGTGGAGTGAGAATGGAACCACTTTCTGTGGAACCACTTTTTTCACCATTGGTTTGCTGTGCCAGATATATCTTAATATTACATAAATGGAAAAAGATTTAGTAATTGAGTAAAAGTCATACAAGAATTTTTTACTCTTCATTCAATAGGGAGGATTTCTTACTCAATAAGTCTTAGGGTCTTTGGTTTTAGAAATCTTTTGTGCCTAGCATTTGATTTAGACGTGTAAATAAACAATTAAAATTTTTTCCTTTAAGCCAAAAATTTTGTTAAATGTCTGCAAAGAAATTAATAGACAAATATTGGTATATGCATGCTGTTCTCAAGTTAGTACATTGTTTTAATGTGCTCATAAAAATGTTGGTCACCAAAATAGAAATTACTTCCAGATAATACATGTTTGGGCCCACATTCTCCCCTTATGTCATTCTCCCACCACTTTGATTTATTCATTTAAGTACTTAAGTACCTGCATTAGCTAGGATCCTGCTGTGAGTGGGGCAAAATATCATACAAATATGAAGATCTAGGCATATATTTAAATACCTTTTTAAATATTATGTTAAAAATTTTTAAACTTTGATTATATTTTCAGTGACCTTAGTGCCTTATGCTAACAAAACCTGATCTGAGAGGATCTATGTCAAATTAATTAATTTACACTTAAGCAGTTTCAACAGTTCCAACATTTCTGAAATTGTCCGTGTTTCCCGTCTTTGACCAGAAAAAATTGTCTGTTTTTGTTTTTGTTTTTAGCTAGTTGACTATCACGACATATTTCAAGTAGAAAGTAGTAATACAAATTTTTTTTCTTTCAACTTTAATTGAATGAATATTGGATTCAACATGTATGAGAAGTGTTTAACTACATATCTGACGTGTGACTTTGTTCTTAGGTATTTATGGTCTCAGCCTTTAGATCTGGATAGGTTTATGTTTTTCTTGAGAACAATTTATGAATAGCTGGAATTATTTGAATTTAAATACATTTGGAGGGTGATTCGTATGTGGCCAAATGATTTCAGTCTTTGGCAATACTTTCATTTCAAACCATGCTAATCACATTATTGGAGAAAAATACCTTGTGATTATATTTTAGTTGTAAATACCTCTTAAATCTAAAGGTGTTAAAATGAACTATGTAGAAGTGGACTGGCTTATTGGTTTGAACTCCCCAGAGTTTTAGTCTATTAAGCATTTATTGTTCTAATTTCAGCACACTTTTGCTTTGCATGAGGATGTTGCTCTATTCTAGTGCACCAGTGTACTCTAGTGTGCCGTGTACTCTAGTGTGCAATGTACTCTAGTGTACCACTCTAGTGTACCAGTGTACTCTAGTGCACCAGTGTACTCTAGTGTGCCGTGTACTCTAGTGCACCAGTGTACTCTAGTGTGCCGTGTACTCTAGTGTGCAGTGTACTCTAGTGTACCACTCTAGTGTACCCGTGTACTCTAGTGTGCAGTGTACTCTAGTGCACCAGTGTACTCTAGTGTGCCGTGTACTCTAGTGTACCACTCTAGTGCACCAGTGTACTCTAGTGCACCAGTGTACTCTAGTGTGCCGTGTACTCTAGTGTACCAGTGTACTCTAGTGTGCAGTGTACTCTAGTGTGCCGTGTACCAGTGTACTCTAGTGTGCAGTGTACTCTAGTGTACCACTCTAGTGTACCAGTGTACTCTAGTGTGCAGTGTACTCTAGTGCACCAGTGTACTCTAGTGTGCAGTGTACTCTAGTGTACCACTCTAGTGCACCAGTGTACTCTAGTGTGCCGTGTACTCTAGTGTGCAGTGTACTCTAGTGCACCAGTGTACTCTAGTGTGCCGTGTACTCTAGTATACCAGTGTACTCTAGTGTGCAGTGTACTGTAGTGTGCCGTGTACTCTAGTGTACCAGTGTACTCTAGTGTGCCGTGTACTCTAGTATACCAGTGTACTCTAGTGTGCAGTGTACTGTAGTGTGCCGTGTACTCTAGTGTACCAGTGTACTCTAGTGTGCCGTGTACTCTAGTGTGCAGTGTACTCTAGTGCACCAGTGTACTCTAGTGTGCCGTGTACTCTAGTGTACCAGTGTACTCTAGTGTGCTGTGTACCAGTGTACTCTAGTGTGCAGTGTACTCTAGTGTACCACTCTAGTGTACCAGTGTACTCTAGTGTGCAGTGTACTCTAGTGCACCAGTGTACTCTAGTGTGCAGTGTACTCTAGTGTACCACTCTAGTGCACCAGTGTACTCTAGTGTGCAGTGTACTCTAGTGCACCAGTGTACTCTAGTGTGCCGTGTACTCTAGTATACCAGTGTACTCTAGTGTGCAGTGTACTGTAGTGTGCCGTGTACTCTAGTGTACCAGTGTACTCTAGTGTGCCGTGTACTCTAGTGTGCAGTGTACTCTACTGTGCAGTGTACGCTAGTGCACTACTCTAGTGTACCAGTGTACTTGAGTGCACCAGTGTACTCTAGTGTGCAGTGTACACTAGTGCACTACTCTAGTGCACCAGTGTACTCTAGTGTGCCGTGTACTCTAGTGTACCACTCTAGTGTACCAGTGTACTCTAGTGTGCAGTGTACTCTAGTGCACCAGTGTACTCTAGTGTGCCGTGTACTCTAGTGTGCAGTGTACTCTACTGTGCAGTGTACGCTAGTGCACTACTCTAGTGTACCAGTGTACTCGAGTGCACCAGTGTACTCTAGTGTGCAGTGTACACTAGTGCACTACTCTAGTGCACCAGTGTACTCTAGTGTGCCGTGTACTCTAGTGTACCACTCTAGTGTACCAGTGTACTCTAGTGTGCCGTGTACTCTAGTGTACCACTCTAGTGTACCAGTGTACTCTAGTGTGCAGTGTACTGTAGTGCACCAATGTACTCTAGTGTGCAGTGTTCTCTAGTGTACCAGTGTACTCTAGTGTGCCATGTACTCTAGTGTACCAGTGTACTCTAGTGTGCAGTGTACTCTAGTGTGCTGTGTACCAGTGTACTCTAGCGCACCAGTGTACTCTGGTGTGCAGTGTACTCTAGTGTACCAGTGTACTCTAGTGTGCCATGTACTCTAGTGTACCAGTGTACTCTAGTGTGCCGTGTACTCTACTGTGCAGTGTACGCTAGTGCACTACTCTAGTGTACCAGTGTACTCGAGTGCACCAGTATACTCTAGTGTGTAGTGTACTCTAGTGTACTGCTCTAGTGCACCAGTGTACTCTAGTGTGCAGTGTACTCAAGTGCACTACTCTAGTGTGCAGTGTACTCTAGTGTACTACTCTAGTGCACTAGTGTACTCTGCTGTGCAGTGTACTCTAGTGTACCAGTTTGCTCTAGTGTGCCGTGTACTCTAGTGCACCAGTGTACTCTGGTGTGCAGTGTACTCTAGTGCACTACTCTAGTGTGCAGTGTACTCTAGTGTACTACTCTAGTGTGCAGTGTACTCTAGTATAGCACTCTAGTGTACCAGTGTACTCTAGTGTGCAGTGTACTCTAGTGCACCAGTGTACTCTAGTGTGCCGTGTACTCTAGTGCACTACTCTAGTGTGCAGTGTACTTTAATGCACCAGTGTACTCTAGTGTGCAGTGCCCTCTAGTGTACTCTAGTGTGCCGTGTATTCTAGTGCCCTACTCTAGTGTGCAGTGTACTCTAGTATACCAGTGTACTCTAGTGCACCAGTGTACTCTAGTGTGCAGTGTACTCTAGCCAGCACTGTAGTTTGTCCCTTCCTTTAGATGTTCACTTTGATTTGTCTGTCTGTGCCACCTAGTCATTTTTTAACTCCTCTTGATCCTTTTCCCATCTGCGTTTCAGTGTCTAGTCCTCCCATTTTTCCTAACCTGTAGTTGAATCATATTGTTTTACAATTTATCATTTTGGTCTAGTTTTCTTTGATACGTATTTTGGTTCTCTTATTTCTTTGTACAGATTATTTGTTCCTATTACTTCCTAAGTTTGGTAACAGTATTTTACTTTAGTAACAAAGTGTGTAGCTCCACACTGAATATGATGGATGGTCATACCCATGTATTTTTTTACTCTGCTTTTTAATCTATTTTTAAAAATTGGATACATGAGACATTTATTTTAATCCATTCATTAATGACTTACTTCATTTGCCCTTATTACTTTACTAATCACCTAAGTTCCTCCACATCGCTTAAAGTCATGTTACTTAATATAGGAACTCTATTTTTGAAGAAAGGTGTTTTACAGTTGTCACACCAAAACGAGCTGCCTTTCACAGGATTGCCTTATAAAGAGGATGGTTTCCTAGAAATCTTAATGTTACAGAGATTCCATTGGAAACATAAGAGTCCATAAGATACTATGTTACAGTAAAATACTGCATTTTAAGGAACTGCATCCTGTATTTTAATTTCATATGAAGCTTTTATATTTATATGAAAGGTCCTTACAAGGCTTTTCTTTGAATTTGAATGCATATACATGATCATGCATTTAAAATTGCACCAGAGTTGTGTTATAGATTCTTGCCAAGTAAGCTGCTGCTGCATATAATTTTAAATTTTTTTGCCATTTGATTAGTATTTTAAAGGACACGACAGACTGGAGTTTGCTTATTCTGACCTTTATCAGTAGTTAACATATAAACATTATTTATTTCCCATGAATTTACAGTCATCTGTGAATTTTTATTCCTCTAATGCTTGGTGAAGCATTTGACATTGCACACCTGTGTCCTTTTCCTAAGTTTGTTGCTGTTTAAGCATGCTCAGTTAACAGCTTTCTTATGATTTGCAGTTCATCTTCGTTGAACACTATATTTTGATTTCTTAACCTATTTTGAGAAATATTAAAATATTTCATACCTACTAGGTATGAATTGTTCAATTAGGAGAATTGTCATTATTAAAACTATAATTAACAGTAATTGCATTATTATTAGAGATAAATATAAAAAACTACTTCACCAGGAAGAAACATAAAGCAGGGAGAGGAAGAAAAGCAGGGAGATCCAGAGACTTTTTTTTTTAAGTTTAAAAACAATAGATTTAATTATAGTTTCGATGACCTCAGTATAATTCTCAATTTGAGATATGTAATTACAAATAGGAAAAAGCTATGAATGACATCTGTGAACCCTAGTTAACTTTAGGTTACGTGCAGTACAGTTGCATAGACTGTTTCAGAGTATTAACTTAAAAATGCATACCTGAGATACATGTATGGAAAGAATTATAAAACTAGGAGACTATTCATTTTTAGTGCCTTTGCACACCTTGGAGCTGTGTTTGGGAAGGGTGAAGTGGTGAGATAGAAGAATAAAAAATAGGAAATTCAAATTTATTTCTGAGAAGTTGTATGGGAGGACTGATAAAAGTCACTGGGCGGAAGCTACTCTTCCCACAGTCTCTTAACTTCACTGCTTTTGAAAAGAGTATGTACTATTGAGCTTTTCTTTCCTCTGCTTAATAGCCTGCAATCTAAGGCTAGATTAGTTGATAGCTGGACCTTTCTGAATTCTCCTCCTGCCTCAAATTCTAATTTTTGCAGACATTTAGGTCTCTGCAGTACAGGCATACCTTATTTTATTGTGCTTTGCTTTATTGTGCTTTGAAGATATTGTGGTTTTTACAAATTGAAGGTTTGTGGTAACTGCATTTTCAGGTGATCGTTAGCATTTTTAGCGATATTTATAGTATTTTTAAATTAAGTATGTGTATGTTTGTTTTTTTAGTAATAATGCTATTGCACACTTAATAGACCACAGTATAGCATAGACATAATTTTCCTCTGCACTGGGAAACCAAACAGTTCATCTGACTGACTTTATTGCAATATTCACTTGATTACAGTGTTCTGGAACTGAACTCATAATACCTCTGAGGTATGCCTGTATAGTTTTTATACCTCATATATAAAGTCTTGTAACACATTATAGAGAACAAAATTAAAAATACCTATTTGGGACTAGCTGGAATAGGTTTAGTTCCATTGAGCCCTTTATAAAGGATTTGATTATTTTATGATTCTGAACATTGCAATTGATAACATTCCCTTTATTATTGGTTAGATACACAGAACCCCATAAAGATTTTAGTTAATGTTCTTATATTTACTGTAAATTGCAGAGTTAATTAGAGCGTGTTGTATGCCTTCTTTGAGGCATTCAGTGTAAAGGTACATAGGAATTTTGATGCGTTGTTACGCACCTTCTGTGACCTTCACACAGTTTTTAATTTACGTCTTTATTGCCTGAATTTTGGAAACATTTCCTTCTTTCTGCCTTATTAAGTAGCAGCCTTAATAATACCCAGGTCCAAACTTGTTGGTTTGCTCCCGCACTTGGGTCAAAGAGCGCTTGTTACCTGATTGACGTATGGGCCCAGAGCACTTTTAAGCCAGAAAGCCAGCATTCAGGACACAGGGATTCTCTGCCTAAGAACCCAAAAGCTCTAGCAAGCTTTATATGATTAATTAAGGTTATATTTTACCACTTAGTCATTATTTCTTATGTTGTAAAAAGAGATACTGCTGAACCTAAAATATTTTATTCCACATACAATAGGGAAATGTGTGATTCTGGTATATCAATAGATGGAAAAAAAGAACCTTTTTACACACACACATACATGCACATACACACATTTTTGACCCTGTAATTTTCATTTTGGGAAAGTCTGTGTTAAGGAAACTGTTTTAAATGTAGTGGAAAATGTTATGTAAAATAGTGTTTATCACTTTAGTTACAGGTATCTGTAAATGGAAATAGCCACCAATAAAAATGTAATGCTGCTATTTAAAAGGATGTTTCTATAATTCATGGAAAAGACCTTATGTAATACATTTAAAGGATATAAAATATATAAATTATATGCATTGTGTTTGCAGCTATGTAAGAAATACATTTGAAAAAAGTCTAAAAGGAAATACCACAAATTTTAATTAGTTGCCTTAGGTGACTGACTGATTTTTTCCTTCCTACTTTCATTTTCTCATATAATGTGCTTATATTACTCTTTTTTTTTATATTACTTTTTTAATAGCCAAAAAAACTTAAGAAAAAACATACAATAAGACATTATAATTTATTCTAAGATATTTTATATGAGTCATTTGGAAAGAATTGTGGAAGAATTGCTTTTTGCTTGAGTTTAGACATGAATTAGGAATCAGCTTTTTGAAACTATTGCTGTTTCTGCTTGAGACCTGAAATGACAAGCATGGCTCTGTTCTTCACACTTATGGGGTACAGTTAAGATCACACTCTTGTCTATTCAGGTGTTGTTAGGCAGGCAATGCAAATGTGCCATCCATTATAAATGTGTTTTCCTTATAAATAGAGCCTGGTTAATGTAGCTTTTAAATGCATATCGTAAAAGCGTAAAATAATTCTCTAAGTAGCTTTCTGTCTAAAAAGTAGTTTTCCATGTCTAAAAGTATCTTAAACAACTACTGTAACATCAATGGAGTCATTGAAATATACTTTATGAGTTAATGGTTGCCTTGAGATTTAAACTAGCTGTATATTGAACATGTATCTATATTGTTTGCCATCTATAAATATGAAGCGCTGTTTTGCCTATTGAAGGCTGTACTATAGCTTAGGGAAAAGTAATAATTACTCTTTGGAAATGCAAAAGCAATAAAGTCAGGCAGAATATATTATTTCATGAATGGTACTACTTCTCAAAATACAACAAAAGGAGAGGCTTCCCCAGTGGCTGGTTCGGTGGTTAAGACTCCCTTGCTTCCTCTGCAGGGGTTGTGGGTTCGATCCCTGGTTGGGGAACTAAGATCCCACATGCCATGCAGTGTAGGAAAAAAAAAAAGCCACACAACTACAGCAACAGCAAGAAGAGCTAAGCTGTGTTAACAGATTCCATACTTGAAGAATATTTATAAGAAATTATTTTCACTGATTTTAATGTCACTATAGCTAGCATTAATCCTAACCCTGTTTTACACTAACTTTATAATTAAGTGTAAAAAAAAAAAAAAGTGTAAAAATATTTTCTGTTAGTGAAGACCCATGAAAATCACAGAGAGACCAAAGCCAAAGCAGAACTCTGAGGCACTCTGAGCATGTGTTCTCACTTTCAGTCCTCTACGTCTCTGCTGACTTGGAGCTGTAAACTTTGAAACTCTCGTCATAGGACCATGACAGTCAGAGTTTGGGATGTTTTACTCTTTTTTTTCTTTTTTTTTTACAGATATATGTTTGTAGTTTTTAGTAATCGGAAATTAGAAGCATCTCTCAACTTCATGACTAATAGTTGTTAGCCTTATTTTGAGTCAGTACTCCTAGTCACCGAATATTGTCAAGTACTGTTTGTAGTATTAGTTTCCAGGGCTTCTCTTAGTCTTTCAGATATACCAAGACCAGCCTCTGGGGGATACATAGAGAAGGTATATAACAGCCTAAGGTTTCCCTGCATGGTATGTGAGTGTTTTAAAAGAGTATATATATATAGATTTTTTTTTTTTTAGGTTTGGCAGTATTCTAGAGGATAAATTCATTTTAAATATAGAAATCATGAGATGCATCATATAATAGGATGGCAACTCAGTTTATGTGTGGGATGTTTAATCAAGAGATATTACTTTCAGTCCCCTTCTTTTGTGAGCTGTGCTGTGAACTGCAAACTGTATGCATGTGTATAAAAGGTTAAGAGCCCGGGTAGCTGAGTGGGGTGCCATGCTGTTAGCAGACGACGAAGGCAGTATTACTCACCAGGTGCACGCCGTCAGCTCTGTAGAAGATTCCATCTTCATGGAGTCATCTCACGGTCCACTTTTTCTTGAAGCCAGGTAACATTTCCCACAACCAGTGGGGTTGGCTATGTTGGAGTTTTTCCTATTGGAAAAACTAGAAAAAAACTAAAAAACCTAAGTATTTTCTTCCCTAACTCTTTTTTTTTTCTTTTTAATGAAATACTGCCTGTTGGAAGAACTAACTTGCAAGGTGGCATGAATCTGTGTTATCACTTTGCTTTGTAAAATGATAATTATGTAAGGAGTGACTTTTTAAAAATAGAAACTGGGGAGGATAAGGAGTTGAGTGCTGTGTGTTGTTTCTCTGTGGAGATAAGGCATGGAGCACTCTGCTTGTATTACAGCCTTGCTTGTTAGGGATGTACAGATTGCATTGTGTGATAACTAATCTGGTTGTTCACTCTTGACTCTTACTGAGGCAAAGTAGTTTTGTACAGTTTATATATTCTTGGCTCTTAACTCTTTTGCTTGTGTCAGTGTCTTGGTCTTTTAATGATGTCTGACTCTTGCTTCAAATCTGTTTGTTTATTAGTTCAGTTGTAAAATAACCTAGGCAGTTTCTCTAAACTCTTAATCCTGTAAGTTTTCTGTATCACCTCAATTATGTTCACTTAACTAAACCTTCAGTGACACTTGAATAAAATGTTCCAACTTTTTCTTTAAAGCTTAATCTTCTTTGTGGTAAGCTGTCATACTTGAGACCCTTGAGGGTGCTTAGCAGTGTTATTAACTGAGCATGCTCACAAACTCAGTTTGTGGTACAGGCTGTCCCTGTTCTTGTCATGCATAATACGGCTTCTTTTGTGTCATTTACCTTTCAGTCCATCATGTTCATTATGTCCTTTGGTTGGTTCCATTGTCACTGCCTGTCTGACTAATACCAGAGTTTGGTTTGTTTGTTTGTTCTTCTTTCTTTAATCAGCAGTAACCAAATTAATGCAAACTGGTAAATCTTCCCCCTTCCCTTTTGGGATTTTTTTTTTTTTTGGTAAATTTTTATGGGACTCAGTGTTTCTAAAGTTGATTTTAAGCATTGCTGTTAGAAAAGTATGGTCACTTGTCACTTAACTGCTTACAAGATAGCTTTTGGTTCCTGGGGACAGGAGATTCCATGAAATTGACTCTCAAAATTGTGTGGTTTCAGTCTTAACCTCTCATTTTGAAGGACCATGCTGGTATTAAAAAGTGGCAGGTTGATTTGTCTAAGTTCTCCATTTCTCTTGTGAAGAAAATTTGTAACATTTTAGATGTTGTTTACTCCCAAATGTCTACAGTATGTCTTAAGACAGTGACTATCTAAGCAGTGTACATACGGCCTTATTGACAAATGCTTTTGGTGACCATTACTGTATGCAATTAGTCTGACAAGTGTGCTAATACTTCCCTAAAAATAGACTGTCCACATAACTGTTTTTTTCATACTAATCATGTTTTAAACATTAATTATATTTTTTGACTACAGGCACGTGACACAAGCTGACCTCAAGAGCTCCACGTTTTGGCTTCGAGCAAGTTTTGGTGCTACTGTTTTTGCAGTTTTGGGCTTTGCCATGTACAAAGCATTACTGAAACAGCGATGATTAAAAAAAAAATACTGGCCCTACCAAAAACAAATACTTTTATGTACATTCTGAATGCTTTAAATTCCGCTAGAAATATTGAGATATTTATACATTGCAGAGTTACTTTATTAATATTTGTAATTCATGCATAAGAGTATTTTAATGATAGTTATAACTGCAGTATTGGCTAGCATATGAAAGAAACAGCTTAACAGCCAAACTAAAATGGCTAACTTTCAGAGGCCAAAAGGGAATATTTTGTAAATAATGTACATATTCAGGCAAGATACGGTCTCCCAGACTGAGTTCTAGAAACGGTGTTTCTGGACGTTTCGACATGGTATTGTTAGTGCTCAGCTGGCTCACTCTCCTAGATTTAAGTCAGCTCTGAGATTGTATTTTACTCATCGATCACTTATTTATTTCACATTTATTCAGAATGATCTTTGGGTACTTTGAGTACACAAGGCACAATTTGCCATTTTCTCTCCGTTTTTAAAAAACATGACTTTCTTTCGGTCCCGTCCTTTATGGTAGGCCAGCCTTGAGGTCATCGTGCAGTCTAAAAATTGTGTAGTTGAACGTGAGGCTCTCCTCCAAGGAAGGAGGACGCTAAAGGCCCTTAGCAGAGGTGTCACTCGTGTGATTATGTTGCTTCCTTTGTCAGTACGTTGAATTTTATAGCCCTTTCAATCAAAAGAGAAAACAGATTTGTATATTATCAATGTTTTTAGTTTAAATAAACAGTCACCATTACTACTACTGAATTTCCTCCCAAAGTGTAAATTGTTCTATAATGGCTGTGTCTATTATAGTATATTACAGTAGCTGCATGTGTCATGAATTGTTCTATATCTGGCTAGGATAACCTAGAAGCAGCACTTTTTTAAATGGTAAAATAAATCTGATGAATATAAACTCTCATGATAAACCTATTTTTTCCATCATTGACCTTTTCAAGTATTTAAATAAATAACTGCTGTGTACTGTGCTCTTGAGTTTTTTGTCTCATGAAAGTAAGTATTTCTGGGAATTTCCCCGGTGGTCCAGTGGTTTGGACTCAGCCCTTTCACTGCTGTGGCCTGGGGTTCAATTCCTGGTCAGGGAAGTAAGATCCCGCAAGCCACACAATGTGGCCAAAAAAGAGGGGGAAAAAAGTAATTATTTCTGTACAGATGAAATGACATTCCTCTGGTTTCTGTCTTTCTTATCTTGCAAATTATTTTTTATACAGAAAGATAATACTTATTGGGAAAGAAGACTTATTAGGAGGAAATCTATTTTAAAGTTGTGGGGAAATCTATTCTTAGGAAAGGGCAGTTGTTTTTCCCTACACATACCTTACTGATGTAGTTTTACTACTATGATTTACATGTTTATTTTCTCCTTTAACATGGATTTTTTTTTCTCCTTTGCCATTCTGAGGAGTGTTTTGTCTGAAGATCACGTTCCTTGAGCATCTAGTAACAATATAATTTACTAGCTATAAGCTTGTAAAATAGTATGTGCCATGCTCACCTACACACTTCCCCATCTCCCTCCCTCACATTTTCATTCTGAATCTGAGGAAAAGGAGAATTGAGCGAAGAAAAGTCTACTGACGCCTCATTTTCATTATTTCTTGAGAATTCCTCATTTACCAAATAAATTTCAGTTACACAGCTTCCAATTCAGTTAATTCTTTCCTCCCAAGTTCTTCCTTGTTCCAACTGAAATGTTATTTTACGTGAATATGCTTTGTAGATTGTGTTTGTGAGAAACAGAGGAGAGAAGTTAGTGTGCCAAAAAGGTGAAAAGCAGCATGTTTACATGTTGCGATTTTTCTCTCTCAGTCTTTGCGTTTGAAGTGTCTGATTGTCAAGAAGGCAGACTGGCAGCTGCCCTGTTTCCTTCCCTGCTCTTGACAGCAGCCTCCTTCTCCTCTCAGTCTAGTTTGCAGAGGAAACACTGCCTTCACCTCGTTAACTTCCTGGCTCATGCAGGTGTTTTTCCTTCTTTCATATCTACGTTAGGGACTAGTTAATGTAGGAAAATGTGTGCATGAATACAGCAGAAGGCTTCTTCTGGCTTTACAGTGTACTCAGATGATCGCTGTAGGAATCTAAGGGTTGAAAGGAAATCTCTCACTTTGTGCCAGTGGCATTCTCTTTTAAAAGGACAGTCCTAAAACTGTTTGCTACAGCGTTTTAATGAGTTTTGGAGGCGGTCCTGTGAAGGAGCATCACTTTGAAGGTTTGTAGTCCCTTGTCGTGATGTAGTAACTTAGCCTTAACGAGCACATCCCTTGCTGTTGCTTCTTGCCATCCATCTGTTCTTTCTCTTTCGCGTTGGACCAAAAAAATGGGCCATGTCCCACATTGTCAGAGCTCCCAGTGCTAGGTGGGACTGGGCCCTGATGTTAGGAGTTTGGGGAGCATGTCACCATTCTGAAGTGGCCTGTGAAGAGAGAGGAAGACTGTAGGCATCTGTGCAGATCGACCCATCACCTGTAGGGGACAGCACCGCAGAGGAGGCGTCCTGCTGAGCTGGTCCTGAATGAAAGCAGAGGAGGCAACTGGATAGTGACTAGCAGAGGGGAAACAGAGGTAAGTGCTCAAACGATACAGCGTGGAAGCCTTTCCTAAACAGACCCTCAGAACGCAACTGGTGTCAGCTTCTTCTGTCTGAACTGTACTAGTAAATATCCATGTAAAAGTGTCTTTATTTTCTTTTCTTTTGCATGCCTGCATGCTAAGTCACTTCTGTCATGTTCGACTCTTTACGACCCCGTGGACTGTAGCTCACCAGGCTCTTCTGTCCATGGGGTTCTCTAGGCAAGAACCCTAGAGTGGGTTGCCATGCCCTTCTCCAGGGTATCTTCCCTACCCAAGGATCAAACCTGTGTCTCTTTCGTCTCCTGCATTGGCAGATGGGCTCTTTACCACTAGCGCTACTTGGGAAGCTCTTATTTTGTTTTATTGGAGTATAATTGCTTTACAGTTTGTCTTTGTTTCTGCTGTAAAATGGGGTGAATCAGCCATGTCTATACATATATCACTTCCTTCTTGGACCTCCCTCTAATCCCCAACCCCCATCCCACCTATCCAGGTCATCACAGGGCACCAAACTGAGCTTCCTGTGAAAAGTATCTTTAAAATATATGTGCACATCTTAAAAATGGGTACGTGACCTAATTTTCATTAGCACATTTATCTATTTGGCATCATCCTCACATTTTTGAGTCCATGTGTTCTTAGGAAGCTGACTCTGGACTACATGCTTTTTAAGAAACACCCTATGGCAAGACTCTAAATGTATTTAATGTTTCTATTAATAGTATGAGAATGCACCATGCTGGTAATCTGAACCAAAAACCTTGATCCCCAGTTTCACAGTCCCAATAACCCATTTGTTAAAACCTCTCATCTTGCAAGTAATTCTTGTTTTTTAAACTCTATTTATCAAAAGGCTCCATCAGTGAGAGTGAATGTCTGTTAACCTGTTTGGCTGTCAGCTCTGTGGAAGTCTCTGATCTGTGAGTATCACAGCTAATGTGTTTCAGATCTCTCTAGTGCATCCCACATTCAAAAACTGTGTTCACTTGCCTCCCATGGCATGCTCACACTTGCCACACCCTTTGTCCCAGTCATTTTTGTTTGAGAAGGTACGGACACCTTACTGGAAAGTGAGATTTTGATTCATTTGGAAACATTTCCTAAGTTCATGGTGCCATTCTGGTTCCCGGCTGTATTTTCCAGTGATACTGTTTTGCTCTGTAGATTTTCTCTTCTCCTTTAACATAGAGAGCTTCAGAAAGTCAGAGAGTGAAACCGAGAGATTGAAAGCTGCCTCTCAGGTACACACACAAGGAGGCATTGCTAGTATTATCTTCATACGTTGAAAAATCCAAGTTCCATCAAAATACTTTTCCTCGTTCAGTATTTCCTACTCATTCTTCACATATAGGTCTTTTGTAATCAAATGACCCTTGGAAGTGTCTATTATCCGAATGATGTTGGTATATAGGATGTAGTGTAACTTAGGGGTCACAAACTTTTTCTGTAAAAGGTCAGAGAATAAATATTTGAGACTTTTGCGGCTGCTCAACTATGTCATAGCAAAAAAGCACCCGTAGAAAATTGTGTAAACAAGCATGACTGTGTTCCAATAAAACTTTATTTATAGGCCCTGAAATTTGAATTTTTTATAATTTTCATTTGTCAGGAAGTATTCTTATTTTGATTATTGTAACCACTTAAAAATGTAGGAACTATTCTGAGCTCACAGGCTATAGAAAAACATGCTGTGGGCCAGATTTGACCAACTCCTTGGTGTAACTGATGAAGATACTAGTAGTAATCACATGGCAGCTGAAAAAATTATCTGATTGCTTTGGAATTCAGAAAGGTGCAGTGCTAGGAAGAACTTAAAATGACTTTAGTCATGTTTTAAGTGTTTGATTGGTTCCCTTCTTACTGAAGATACTGGTCACTAGGACCCAGTGCCCTGGATGAGCTGGCGCCAGCCTCAGAGGGCAGCATTGTGCTCGCAAGGGGAGTGTCCGCCGCCTCTAAGCACACCTGCAGCGTTCTCGTGGTGCTTTATCAGTGTGTGCTTTCCCTGTGTCCAGTGACCTTACTCACGTGTGTAGAAGGTGAAGGTGAAAGAGTCCCACAGGAATGTTTAGCTTGACCTCTAGTCTGGGACTATCCCTTCTATGGGTGACAGTGTCATAGTACCTCTTCTTTAGATTGTAAAGTCAGAATTTCAGAGCTTAAATAGACCACAAAGATCATCTGTCCAACTCCATACTTTGATTGCATAAACTAAGCACAAAGCCACACTATTAGTGTATGCCTGGGCAGGGCTGGAACCCAGACGTCCTGACTTCCCAGTTCAGCCCTCCTTCCGCTGGAGGAACCAGCCTTAACACTTGCCCTGACTTTATACGTTTAGTAAATATGCTGTATGTTCAGTTTAAAAAGACAGGCCAACAACAACAAAAAGAGACAGAGAAAACAAAAAAAACAATAAAGAGTTTGACATTCCTATCACCAAGAAGGGTTAAAGTTGGCAAAGCAAATTTTCTGGACGCTTTTCAGTTCCTCAGAGGCATTTTGCCTTCCCTTCTGGTAGCTGTCACCAGGTAATTGATGATGTCTATTTAGAGGAGTGCAGGCTTGGCGGTTAGGTTTATTTCAGGTGTAGATAATTGAGGGAAGGTAAGGATGTAACTACTGTTTTAAAAGCAGTCTTTATGGTTTTTGTTTTAATTGTTCTAAAATTGTTAATGTTGAAAAAATTACTGTTTTGCTTTTTATTTATTAACGGAAAAGTACCTTGGAACAGGGGCTTTAATTGAGGGGAAAACAGAAGTTTTGTCATTAACTGTTTTTATCTCTGCTTCTCCATTCTGCCTCTGGGATTTCTGTAATTCCAGCGTCTTTTATCCCAACTTGTTCTGTATTCCGTCTAGAAGAACATCAGGGACTGTGTGTGTCTTCATTTCCTGGTGGTGGTGGTGGTGTTTATAGTCGCAAAGTCGTGTCTGACTCTGCGACCCCATGGACCATAGCCTACCAGGCTCCTCTGTCCATGGGATTTCCCAGTCTAGAATACTGGAGTGGGTTGCCATTTCCTATGCCAGGGGCTCTTCCCAACCTAGGAATGGAACCCGCGTCTCTTGTGCCTCCTGTATTGGAAGGCAGATTCTTTACCACTCCTCCTGCCTAACCTTAAAGTACCCAGGGGGATACATGCCAATCTGCTTGTGTCTAATTTAATTTTCTTGATTTATTCAACCTTTTCTTGAGAAACCGCTTTACTCAGTCACGGCAGCCCTTGTGGATACACTTGACTAGCAGCCCTGGAGACTAATCTCTTAGTGCTACTGACAGTTCACTAGGCTGCTGGCAGAGGAATAGAAAGCATGGGCTAAAGAGCTAAGAGTTGGAATGCCAGCTCTGCCTCATTCAGCGTGTAAATCCCTTGACTTTTCTGGTTCTCTCTCCTGTCTCTCTAAAACGAAGATTAGGGTCATTGTGTACATTCACTGAGCTCTGTCCCTGGTGGTGTTTCGCCTTCTTTCTTCCCCCGGAAAATAGATCTTTGTCCCCACAGCAGACAGCACCTGGGGGTTAAGCCTCTGTCCCATCCCCCGCAGTTGAGCAGGGCTGAGCCATTGCATCTGGGTGAGCTGCTGAGGCTTGGGTGGCAGCCAGATTCTTTTGCTACATGTATCTGACAAATGTCTTGATTAAGCTGTCTGGGGTGTTGGGGCCAGGAATGCATCCCTCACCTCTGTTGTCTTGGCAGGCGGTGCAAATAGCTGATTTTCCTATCTGGCTGACTGCTTTCTCAGTCTCTTGCTGTTCAACCTGTGTTCACCCTTTTAAAAGTGTTAGCACACCCCAAGTTTCTGTCCCGAGTTTCCTCATCCGTTCTCTCTCTGCTGTCTCTCGGTGATCTCATCAAGAACCCTGATTTTATTTTTTTTTTTAACTTTTTATTTTGAAATAATTTGAAACGTTAAAAGTTGCAAAAATGATAATAGGGTTTGCCTATTCTGAGCATTTCATATAAATAGAGTCTACAATATGTGGTCTTTTTGTGCCTGGCTTTTTTTTTTTTTTTGGCTGAGCTGGGTCTTCACTGCTTTTTTTTTTAATCAGGCTTTTCTCTAGTTGAGGCAAGTGGGGCCTATTCTTCGTTGCAGTGTTCGGGCTTCTCATTGCAGTGGCTTCTCTTGCAGGGCATAGGCACAGGCTGACAGCATGTGGGCTTCAGTAGCTGTAGCACAGAGGCTCAGTAGCTGTGGCTCGAGGGCTGTAGAGTGTGGGCTCAGCAGCTGTGGCGCCCGATCTTCGTTGCTCCTCACAGTGTGTGAGATCTTCCTGGGACGATTGAACCCGTGTCCCCTGCATTGGCAGGCAGATTCTCATCCATTGCGCCATCAGGGAAGTCCAGCTTCTTTCTCTGTAGCCTGTTTTCACGGTTCATCCACATTGCAGCAGGTGTCAGTGCTGCATTATTTTCTCTGGAGAGGAAGCAGAATCATATTTCATTGTATGGCTATGCAGTATGCCTCAGCAATATTGCAAGTTTGGTATCGAGCCCCCAGATAAAGCAAATGTTGCAGTAAAGTGAGTCACTTGAACTTTTTGTTTTCCCAATGCATGTAAAAAGTTCTGTTTACACTATATTGTAGTTTATTAAATGTGTAATAACATTATGTCTTAAAAGAATAATGTGCATACCTTATTTTAAAAATACTTTATTACTGAAAAAATGCTCACCACCCTCTGAGCCTTCTTGCCTCAGTGCCAACGGCGGCAGACTGAGTAGGGTGGTGGTTGCTGAAGGTTGGGGTGGCTGTGGCAATTTTTTAACAAGATAACAATGAAGTTTGCCACATCAATTGACTCTTCCTTTCACAAGTGATTTCTCGATAACACAGGATACTGTTTAACAGCACTTTACCCACTGTAGGACTTCTTTCAAAATTGGACTCAATTCTCTTAAACCCTGTCACTGCTTTATCAACCAAGTTTATGTAATATTCTAAATCCTTTGTCGTCACATCAACAGTCTTCATAGCATCGTCTCAAGAAACCACTTTCTTTGCTCATCCCTGAGAGGCACCTTCTCACCCATGAAAGTTATATTATGGGATTGCAGCAATTCAGGCACATATTCAGGCTCCACTTCTAACTCTAATTCTCTTGCTGTTTCCTCCACGTCTGCAGTTACTTCCTCCACTGAAGTCTTGAACCTTCAAAGTCACCCGTGAGTTGGGATAAACTTCTTCTAAATTTCTTTTAATGTTGATATTTTGACCCTTCTCCATTTATCATGAATGTTCTTAGAATGTTGAATTCTTTCCAGAAAATTTTCAATTTATTTGCCCAGATCCATCAGATGAATCACTTTCAATGGCAGCTATTGCCTTACAAAATGGATTTAAGTATTAAGCCTTGAAAGCTGAAGTTACTCCTTGATCCATGGGCTGCAGAGTGGATGTTGCATTAGCAGGCATGAAAACATGAGTCTCATTCTGAGTCACCAGCTGCATTAGGCCCTAGTGAGAGTTAGCTTGCCCTTTTGATGCTTTGAAGCCAGGCATTGACTACTCTCTACTAGGAAAGTCCTAGATGGCATCTTCCAAAATACTGTTTAGCTGACATTAAACACCTATTGTTCAGTGTAGCCACCTTCACTAATTATCTGAGCTAGATCTTCTGCCCAGCTTCTACATCAGCACTTGCTGCTTCATCTTTCACCTTTATGTTATGGAGATGACTTCTTTCCTTAAACCTCATGAGCCAACCTCTGCTGGCTTCAGATTTTTCTTTTATAGCTTCCTCACCTCTCTTAGCCTTCATAGAATTGAAGAGAGTAAGGGCCTGGCTGTGGATTGGGCTTTGGCTTAAGGGAATGTTTGGCTGGTTTGATCTTCTACCCAGACCACTTAAACTTCCCCCACAACAGCAATAAGACTGTTTTGCTTTCTTACCACTCATGTGTTCACCGGAGTAGTGCTTTTCATTTCCTTCAAGAACTTCTCTGTGCTCACAGCTTGGCTAACTGGAGAGAAAGGTCTAGCTTTCAACCTCTCTTGGCTTTTGACATGCCTTCCCTGTTAAGTTTAATCATGTCTAGCTTTTGATTTAAAGTGAGAGACGTGTGAGTCTTCCTTTCACTTGAACACTTAGAGGTCAAGGTAGGGTTATTAATTGGCCTTATTTCACTAGAGTTGTTGTCTTGGGGAGTAGCGAGGCCTGAAGAGAGGGAGAGACGGGAGCAGCTGCTCAGTGGAACAGGTGGAACATACTCAGCATTTTTCAGTTATGTTTGCTCTCTTACAGGGATGTGGTTCATTGTGCCCCAAAACAGTTAAAATAGTAACATCAAAGATCGCTGATCATAGATCACTGTAACAATATGATAATAATGACGTTTGAAATACTGCAAGAATTACCAAAATGTGACACACAAACGTCGTAAAGCAAATGGTTTTGGGAAAACTAGCAGCAAAAGAGTTTCTCAACACAGGGTTGTCACAAACCTCCAATTTGTTAAAAAAAGAACAAAACAGTAAAAACCACAGTGATCTGTGAAGTGAAATAAAACAAGATATGCATGTACCACATTTTGTTTATTCATCAGTTAATGGTCATTTTTATTGTTTCTAGTTTTTGACCAGTATGAATAATGCTTCTATGAAGATTTGCATACAGGTTTTTGTGTGGACATATGCTTTGATTTCCATTGGGTATATACCTGGGAGTGGAATTGCTGGACCGTTTGGTAACTCTGTCTTTGAGGAACTGCCAAACTGTTTTCCAAAGTGGCTACACCATTTTACATTTTACCAGCAGCCTATGAGGGTTCTCGTTTCTCCACATCCTTGCTGAGACACTTGTTATCATCTATTTTTTGTTGTTGTTGTAGCCATTCTAGTGAGTATGAAGTGGTACCTTCATTGCGATTTTGACTATTACCGATTTTGCCCAGAATGGTTACTGCTGTGATATTTGCCGAATTTTTCACTTCTATCATTTCTTCTACATTTACTAATGGGAATTGTTATGTAAGGGAAGGCAATGCCTTCCCCCCATATGTTTATTCAGTGATTTATGGGCTAGTGTGTATTTCCTTCGTTCTTTGGATCATAATCCACTGCTGTCATTTACTTTGTTGCTCAGTGCTGCATGTTCTTATCTCAGGGTTGGCCAACAGCAGCGCCTCATCTTGGTTCATGTGCCGTTTCCGTATGTGCCCATTATTTTCTGAGCCCTCCTGACTTTCTGGCCCCACAAGAGAGGTTCCAGGCAGCTTTTGTACTTATGGACTTCCCAGGCATCCTCCTGTGCTTTCCCTGTCCTAGTCCTGACACAACTATTTCTATAAGAAACACTGGTCCTTTTATTATTTTATTAGAAACCAAGATCCTGGAAGTAGGTATAGCTCATTGCTAGTAGCAGCACCGTGGCTTTAAATCCAGTCCTCTGGTAACTCCCAAATCAGTTTTACCAGCCTTGACCTCATTCCAGAAATCCACACTTCTATTTTGTTTCATGCCTATTATTTCCTCTTGGATTTCTCCTTAAATAGAGCCCTAGATATCCAGCACTAACCACCTGCTTCCCAGTTTTCCTGTTTTACCGGAGTACACTGCCGTCTACACTGTTTCACAGGGCAAAGCTCTGGAAGTTATCTTCTGCTCTCCCCACCCCTGCAATCCATCAACAAGTCCCGTGGGCTCTGCTTCCAAACTAAGTAACTGTCCACTTATCTCCACTTCCACTACAACCACCTAAGTCTGGGCCTCCGTGACTTCCCACTTGGACTAAATGCAAGTTAACTATTGGTTTCCCACTCCCATCCTTTCCCTTTTAAAATCTATCCTCTCACGTTGCCGTGACTATCTTTCAGGGTCTCCTCATCACACTTAAAGAAAGCCTAGACTCCTTGCCCTTATAAAGTGTACCCGAGGTGCTCCTTGCCTGCCTCCTGGCCTTACCTTGTGTTTCTCGACCTACTGTGTGCCTGCGTCAGAGCCTGGGCACTGACTCTTCTCTGCCTGGAATGCTCTTCTCTCTGATTTTTGCCAAGCTGCCTCGTTCTTGTCATTCACATCTCAGTTGTAATGTCACCTCCCCAGAGGGGGACCTTTCCAGACCATCTAATCTTAAAAAAAAATTCCCAGAAGCATCACCCCGAATGCTTGGCATCTCACCATCTGTGCTTCATCCTTTTTTTCCCTCGTGTGCGTTCCTTCATTTGTTGAGTATTTTCCTGTGCTTGCATATACACTTCGTGGGTGTAGGGCCATGTCTGTCTTTTTTAAAATTGAGATTTAACTGGCGTTACATTCGTTTCGGGTGCACAACGTGATTCACTACCTGTATGTACTGTGAAATGATCCTTACAGTAAGTCTGGGTAACATCCATCTTATACGTAGTGACAAGTTTTTTCTTGTGATGAGGACTTTAAGATCTGTTTACTTAGCAGCTTTCGATTATGCAACACAGTATTACTAACTGTAGTCACTATGCTGGGCCTTACATCCCCATGACTCATTTACGTTCTAACTGGATGTTTATACCTTTTGACCCCCTTCCCTCATTTCGCCTACCCTCGACCCCCAATCCCACACCTCTGGCAGCTACCAATCTGTTTTCTGTCTGTGAACTTGGGGGTGGTGGATTTTCAGATTCCACATATAAGTAAAATTGTATGATATTTGTCTTTCTCTTGACTTATTTTTGCTTAGCATAATTCCCTCGAGGTCTGTCCATGTTTGTCGCAAATGGCAAGAGTCCATTATTTTTTATTGCTGAATAATATTCCATTGTGTGTGTATATATATACCACATCGTCTTTATCCATTCATCCATTGATGGACACTTAGATTGTTTCCATATCTTGACTATTGTAAGTAACGATGTACTGAACATGCGGGTTCATATTCTTTTCAAGTTAGTGCTTTTGTTTTCTTCAGACAAATATCCAGAAGTTGAGTTGCTGGATTGTAGGTAATTCTATTTTTAACTTTTTGGGGAACCTCCTTACTGTTTTCTATGGAGGCTGCACCAGTTTACATTTCCACCAGCAGTGCACAAGGACTCTCTTTTTGCCATATCCTTGCCAACATTTATTTCTTGTGTTCTTTATATTCTAACAGGTGTGACGTGATAACACATGGTGGTTTTCATTTTCATTTCCCTAATGATTAGTGATGCTGAGCATCTTCCCAGGTACCTGTTGGCCCCCTGTATGTCGTCTTTGGAAAAATGTCTATGCAGATCTTCTGCCCGTTTTTTAATCCTTTTCAAATTGTTGTTTTGCAGTTGCGTTTCACGAGCTCTTTATGTATTTTGGTTATGAATTCCTTATCCAATGTGTGACTTGCAAATATTCTCTCCCAGTCAGCAGGTCGCCTTTTCGCCTTGTTGATGATCTCCTCTACCATGCGGAAGCTTTTCAGTTTGATGCGGTTCCACCTGTTAATTTTGCCTTTGCTTTTGGAGTCAGATCCAAAAGCTCATCACCAAGATTGACGCCAAGATGTTTTAATCACCACTTGTATACTCAGAGCCTCGAACAGTACTTGGCACAGTTGTGCTAAGTATTTTAATAAATATTTTGTTTGAATGAGCAGACAACAAATGAATTGCCGGCTGCTTGCCTTAAAACTCTATGGAAGGCAGTGCAGCTTACTGGACTGAGGAAATCAAACTAAAGGGAAAGCCAAATATTTTCTGCTGAGGTGGCTCTGAAGCTGAGACGCTGTGGGGAGGGGCCTCAGCAAAATCAGATACTGAACAGCAGAGACTCAGGTAATTCAGATCCAGTGGTCACAGGCTTCAAAGTTGAGCATGGGGGTGTGTGTGTGGGGGCTTCCCTTCAAGCCATCTGGGCAGCTGTCCTTAGCATGAACTCAGTGATCACCCTCCTGCTGCTGCACTGTCAGGAGGGAGTCCATACTGCTTGGGCATTCATTCATTTAGAAATGTATATCTGGAAGCTATAAAGCTATAAAGCTCTGGGCTGGGTGTAGTGAGAACTAAAGATAAGATATGGTGAGATAAATTTTTATCTTCCAAGAATTAATATGTAAATGTCTGCATTTACACATAGAAAAATAATAACTGTAAGAGATAAAATCGAGTGCAATGGGGATTCAAGCAAAGGGGGAATTTTCTCAAGTTGAGGAGCTCCCAAGCAGCTTTATGGAGGCCATGTTCAATGTGGACCTTGAACAGTTCACACATAAGACATATTTAGTTAGTTTCACTTGGGCTGAAGGATTTCAAGTTCCTGTGTGTCTTCCTACTTCTGGGGCTGGAGACCAGCAATCACCTCTTTGAAAGAATTTCCTTTCAGTGTGGTATGTAAAGCATTTTTGACACACACTTCTACTAAAAAATACCAAGGTAGCAGCTGAGTTGAAAAATACCCTCTGTGATAATGCACTTGAGACGTCTCTGGTGATCCAGTAGTTAAGAATCCACCGTCCGATACAGGGGACATGGATTCGATTCCTGGTTGGGGAACTAAGACCCCACATGCTGCAGGGCAGCTGAGCTGTCATGCCACAGCTAAGACCCGATACAGCCAAATAAATAAATATTAAAAAAATAATAATGTACTTGAAACAGAATAGGTGTTCATCTCAAACAACTGGAAAGCTGTGGTTACCTGTTAAGTGTTGATGGCAGCTGAAACATGGACCAGATTTTAAGCCTGGTGCAGTTGTATCATCTTAACATGGCACTCAAGATTCTACCACATTTTAGGACTCACGTTTGGGGAGTGAGAGTTATTATTTATGAGAAATGACCTTTAAAACCAAAATAAAGAAGCTCTGCCTGCCCAGCAATCAGTGAAAAAGAATTAAGAGAGGCATGCCATCTGCCAGGAAAAGCCCCTCTCACGTGGCCAGGACTGTGGAGCTCCCAAGGCCACGAAAGGTGGGAGTGGGCAAGGGAGCTTGCCGGAGGGTCTCCTGGCTGACTTCTCTGTGCCAGTGGAGCTACCTGCTTTTAGAGCTCCCTGCTCCACTCTCTGTTGAGCTTATATTTTTGCTAAATCGAATTTTTCAACGGATTTTCTCTTTGTGAATCATAAATTCTGGAACAGAAAACATGTAGTTCTGGGAGGTGTGCAAAACAGGGAAAGTGGTATGTGTTGCTTCACGGGGTGGTGGTTTAGAGATGGAGGACCCAGCCCAATAAGGCATCTGGTCTTTACACTGCATTCCGATAAGGATTGACCTCCACCTACTACCTCCAAGGAACAATTCAAGTGCTGCTTATGCTGTATTTGAACGAAGGATCTCAAGAACAAAATGGAGGGAATTCCCTAGCTGTCCAGTGGTTAGGACTTTGAGCTCTTGCTGCCGGGGGTGCAGGTTGAATCCCTGGTCAGAGAAATAAGATCTCACAAGCCACACAGCCAAGAGAGAAAAGGACAATCTAGATTTCGATATTTCTAACAAACCTTGGCCTGGGAGCATTGACAGATCATCATTCCTCCTGACCTTAGGTCAGTCCGCATGTGTAGGAGTGCTTGATGAGGCAGTATCCATTTCTTTCCTCTTTGTGTGATATTTTAAATGTGCTTACATTAAGAGGACACCCAGGGACTTTCCCAGCGGTCCACTGGTTAAGACTGCGAGCTTCCACGGGGGTCCAGGTTTGGTTCTACATGCCACGGGACAACCAAGCCGACTTACCACAACAAAATATCCCACATACTGGAGTGAAGATCCTGCATGCCACAGCTAAGACCTGACCACACAGCCAAGTAAATAAGTTAAAAAATATATTTTTTTTAAAAGAAGGCACCCAATCTGCATATATCTTTGTGTCTGTCAGTCACTCAGTTGTGTCCGACTCTTTGCGACCCCTTGGACTGTAGCCCACCAGGCTCCTCTGTACGTGGATTTCTCCGGGCAAGAATACTGGAGTGTGTAGCCATTTCCTTCTCCAGGGATCTTCTTGAACCCAGGTCTCCCTCATTACAGGCAGATTCTTTACCATTTGAGCTACTCGGGAAGCCTGCATGTTATCTTTACGCACTTATCAATATGAATTCCTAAATTCCCCAGCTCATGGGTTGGATTCTCATTCATCTTGTTGATAGGATGGGTCTATTAGGGTGCCTCTTCCCAAAAAACAGAAACAACAAAAAAATGCAACAAATCCTTCTGAGAGAGGGTATGGGGTTCTAGCAGACAAGGGTAAAATGCCTGTCCCCGAAGATAACCTCTCTTGCTCATCAGTGAGTCATCTGTCCTTTGACTTCTCAAGGTCCTGGAGAGACAGGAGCCAGCTGGCAGCACCCCTATGTGTGCCTCGAGCAGTGGGTAATTTGAGGTGGAGGGCGGGCAGTGGGCCCTTCTGACCCCTTGTAGAGGGCAGCATAGGACATTGCGGGGTTGCAAGATGAGAACGTCCGTGCACCAGCCTGCTTCTGCCTTCAGGGTCCAGTCCGAGGCCCTGGGGATAAAGGGATCATCAAAGCCCTTTGACCTCTTGCCAGATCAGAAATGGTTAGAAGCTTCAGGATTTGGTAGGTCTCGTTTTTTCTTCCCGACTCCCTGCCCCTCCCCCGCTACAAAGCCCTAGAAGGAAAGAGCAACTTAGCCCCCTTACCAGCAGTACTGAAGAATCACCCACCCCCCCCCACCTCCAGATTACCCTCCTCCAGCCTGTATGGGAACCGTGGTCCTGGGAGAAAAAATGCTGACCTACGAACTCCCTGCCCCCCATTCTCCTCGAATGCACCCAGGGCAGAGTTTTGACTGAACTCATCAATCCTTTCTTGGGAACCTGTTCTTCCAGCTTCATTTTCCTTTCCTTGCTTCCTTTATTTCTAGAATTCTGAGAGCTGTACTGTTCATTGTTTCTACCCATCATTATTAAGGGAGAGATATGGAAACATTCCCATGGTAACAGTTTCATCTCAAAATATCTGAATGCTATTAGCTGCTTTCCCACTCCGGGGAAAAGACTAGGTCCTTTTTTTTTCTTCCTCATCTTCAGAGTACAGTTGACAGATTCTCTCCACACTACAGGGAGGCCTGCTTAGGTCAGGAGCAGAGATAGGAAAGCCCAGAAAGTCAGATTTGTTTCTTAGCAGACTTCACTTTCTGAACTAAGTGGAAACATTTCAAAAAACTTAAAATTATATGGCCCTCACACTGACCCAGAGAATTGCTGGTGGGAGCCCTGATGAAAATACCAGCTTCTCTGGTGAAAATCATCACCTGAGAACACATAAGAGGGGCCAGCACAGACGTGCTCCAAAGTCCCACGTGCCACACTGATTTACCGCAGAGCAGCCTGGTTTGAGCAAGTTCGGATGTACGTGCTGATGGTCGTTAGGGAGGCAGGGACAGACAATGCGACAAGAGAGGATTATATTCAATAACTTTATATTCATGACAGGCTTTATGGCCAACCAGGGATTTTCAGATTGACATATGTTGATGGAAGAGACAGGACACGCTTGTCTTAAATAAGTATATTCGTTACCTCACTGTTTTTGTGGGTCAGACATTTAGGAGCGGTTTAGTCAGGCGGTTGTGGTCGAGAGTCTGTAATTAGGTTGCTGTCATCTGAAGGCTTGACTTGGGTCTGAGGACCCCTTTCCAAGATGGCTGGCTCATACGGCTATTGGCAGGAAGCCTCATTTCCTCACCACTCGGGCCTCTTCCCATAGGGCTGCTTGAGTGACGCCGCGGGCAGCTCGCTTCACCACAGAGCAAGTGAGTCAGGAGCTAGAGAGCAAGGGGGAACCTGCGCTCTCTCTCATGACCTCGCCTCAGAAGATGCACATTGCTTCTGCCGTATTCTGTTTATTAGGAGTTACTCAGTCCAGCCCAAACTTAAGGGGAAGAGACTCAGACCCCACTTTTTGTTTTGTTTTGTTTTGTTTGACCTCGCTGCAAAGTATGTGGGATTTTAATTCCCCAACTGGAGATTGAACCTGCATCCCTTGCAGTAGGGGCTTTCCTAGTGGCTCATCAGTAAAGAATCTGCCTTCGATGCAAGAGACATATGTTCGATCCCTGGGTCGGGAAGATCCCCTGGAGAAGGGCATGGCAACCCATTGTAGTATTCTTGCCTGGACAATTACCATGGACAGAAAAGTCTGACGGCTACAGTCCATAGGTTGCAAAGGGTCAGACACGACTGAAGCAACTGATCATGCGTGCATGCCCTTACAGTAGAAGCTTGAATTCTTTTTTGAAAAATATTTGTTTATTTGGCTGCACCAGGTCTTAGTTATAGCATATGGGATCTTCGATCTTCACTGCGGTGTGAAGGATCTTTTTCATTGCAGCCTGTGGGATCTAGTTCGCTGACTAGGGATCGAATGCAATCCCCCTGCATTGGGAGTGCAGAGTTTTAGCCACTGGACCACCAGCGAAGCCTGAAGCTCCACTTCTTGAAAGTAGGACTATCAAAGACGTGTGGACATTTTTTAAAACCATCACATCATAGTAGTTATGTAAAAGAATGAGGCAATGCTATCTGTACTGATATGAGGCAATCTCCAAGATGCATATTCAGGGAAAACAGCAAGATGCAGAACAGAAAGTCTGGATACCATTTGTGGTTTAAAAAAGCAATGAGGGAGACATATGCAAATACACACACATATGGTCTCACATATGTAGATTATCTCTCAGAAGATATACAATAAACTGGCCTTGAGGTAGGAGAGAGGTTGGCTTCTGAACTTTTGAGTTTCATTTGTGTAACTATTACTCTTCAATAATAAAATGTAATTTAAAAATAGATTAAAATAACAGAGGTAAATAACGTTGTTGCAGGAATTCCCAGTAAAAGAATGACCAGTTTGAGTGGAATGAAAGCTACCGGAGCAGATAATTTCTGGGGACTGGTTTGCTTGTTAGCTTGCTAGTTTTCTTTGAAGCTAGTTTGCTCTGTTTGAAGGTGTGTGTTGGGACAGGAGCAAGATGGTCAAGGAAAATAGACTGAGTTCTCTGAAGGAAGGCACTTGGAAGAGAACCTCCCGTAGCTCCCACACCATGTATATCAGCGTTTTGTATGTGTCTGTTGTCTTTTCTCTCCTGTTACTACAGATAAACTGTCCACAAGGCAGCCCCGTTACTTCAGCACTAGCTTCTAGCCCCTCTCATCTGCATCCTCCAGAAATTCTTTTTCTTTGTCTCTCTCCCCCTCCCTCCCCGCCCTGCACCGTCATCAACTTTTTTTTTTTTCCCTTTCTTCTGGATTTGTTTGTTTGTTTTGGCTCATGGGATCTTAGTTCCCTAACCAAGGACTGAACCTGGGCCCTTGGCAGTAAGAACTCAGAGCTCTAACCACTGGATGTTCCCTGGGTGTTAGAGAACCACCCTCCACTAGATGCTCTTATACAAGCATATTGTTATTTCTGCCATTTAAAAAAGTTATCTTCTTGTCCTCCGCCTTCTGTTCCCCTTTACAATAGCATTACTTAAAAGTTTCTCCCATGTCTTCTGATACGTCACTGTGGTTTTGATTTGCATTTCTCTAATGACTAGTGATGTCAGACTTTATTTTTTTGGGCTCCAAAATCACTACAGATGGTGATTGCACCCATGAAATTAAAAGATGCTTACTCCTTGGAAGGAAAGTTATGACCAACCTAGATAGCATATTCAAAATCAGAGACATTACTTTGCCAACAAATGTCCATCTAGTCAAGGCTATGGTTTTTCCAGTGGTCATGTATGGATGTGAGAGTTGGACCGTGAAGAAAGCTGAGCACCGAAGAATTGATGCTTTTGAACTGTGGTGTTGGAGAAGACTCTTGAGAGTCCCTTGGACTGCAAGGAGATCCAACCAGTCCATCCTAAAGGAGATCAGTCCTGGGTGTTCATTGGAAGGACTGATGCTAAAGCTGAAACTCCAATACTTTGGCCACCTCATGCGAAGAGTTGACTCATTGGAGAAGACCTTGATGCTGGGAGGGATTGGGGGCAGGAGGAGAAGAGGACGACAGGGGATGAGATGGCTGGATGGCATCACCGACTCAATGGACATGAGTTTGAGTGAACTCCGGGAGTTGGTGATGGACAGGGAGGCCTGGTGTGCTGCGATTCATGGGGTTGCAGTCGGACACGACTGAGCGACTGAACTGAATGACTAGTGATGCTGAGCATCTTTTCATGGGCTTATTGGTTATTAGTATGTCCTTTTTAGAAAAATGTCTGAGTCCTTTGCCTGTTTAAAAGTTGTTATCTTTTTATTGTTGTAAGAGTTTACTTTCTCATTCTGTGAGTTGTCTTTTCATTTTCTTAGTAGAGGCCTTTGAAACACGTAAGTTTTTAATTTCGAAGAAGTCTAATTTACTTATGTATTTGTTGTGTTGTTTATGCTTTTGGTAACATATCAAAGAAACTGTTACCTAACCCAAAGTGACCTATATTTATAGCTATGTTTTCTTCTAAGAGTTTTAGCTCTTATGTACATTCAAACCTTTGGTCCCTTTTATATTATATGAGCTTATACACACTGAGTATCTGCTTTGCATGTGGATATTCAATTATTCCAGCACCACTTGTTGAAAACACTATCCTCTTCCTACTGAACAGTCTTCTCTAGGTCTGTCCATGTTGCTACAGATGGCAATAGTTCATTCTTTTTATGACTGATAGTCCGCTGCATATATAAATACAACTTCTTTATACATTCGTCTATCAGTGGACGCTTAGGTTGCTTCCGTGTCTTGGTTCTGTTGTAAACATTGCCGCTATGAATGCTGAGGTGCATGTGTCTTTTAGAATTAGAGTTTTTATTTTTTCCGGGTATATGCCCAGCAGGGGGACTGCGTGATCATAACGGTAGTTCTATCCTGAATCCGTGCTTTCTCTTTCTCTGTTATGCTTATCACCACTCTTCATACTGTACTTTTTGTATAATTAATTTTGTTAGTTGTTTCCCCAACACTGTCAACTCTGTGAGGGCAGAATTTGTGTTCTGTTTTGTTCACGGCTTTATCCTCAGCTCCTCGCACAGTGCCTGGCACATAGCAGACACTCAGATATTTGTTCAGTGAATACATAAAGCAAGCCTGTGGGCACAAGGGGGTGGGTGGGAGAGTATAATAAAAAGGAGGGGAAATTAGCACATTCTATAGAGCTGTTTCCAAAGTCCTTTTCACATATTTAATTCTCATATCCAAGAGGTATAGTATTATCATTATCCTCGTTAAAACTATAACAGAGCTGCAGCTGAAGGAATGTGGGTAACCAGTCATGGATCCAGCTGAGTAGCAGGACTGGGACTTGAACCAGTGTCCCCTGTCTGATGCCTTGATTGAGGTTGGTACCTGTTAGCAATGGCTTCATATGTGTGTGTGAGTCGCTTAGTCGTGTCCAACTCTTTGTGACCCCATGGACTGTAGACCGCCAGGCTCCTCTGTCCATGGAATTCTCCAGGCAAGAATACTGGAGCGGGTTGCCATTCCCTTCTCCAGGGGATCTTCCCAACCCAGGAATCAAATCTGGGTCTTGGGCATTGCAGGCAGATTCTTTACCGTCTGAGCCACCAGGGAAGCCCTCTCAGGCTCCTTTCTGCTTTCATTTTTGCTTAGGACCACATCCCAAAAGAAGGAACAGAACTTCTGGCTCGGGCTTGGACAGGCAGCTCCACATTTCCGAACTAGAGCACCTTAAAACCCCGGTGTGACAGAGTGAGCACAGCACCTGCAGATGCTCAGGAGAGCCTGGTACTTATTTTTAGCCAGAAGAGGAAAAATGCAGAATATCTTCTAGGAGAGTTGGCAGCTGGCGGGCTGCTGATACAGCTGTGTTTATGTAAGCCAGCGGCAGAGGAGAGCATGAGGGTTAAGAAGGAGGCAGGAGTTTGCTGAGTCCATCTATCCACTTAGCAATGCTCTGATGCCCACTGCCTTTTTGGGGGGAGTTTTGGGTCAAGAGTTATCACTGAGGAGAGAAGGCTGTGCAGATCTTGTAGAGACTGTAGAGAGCATGGGAGCAACCCCCACCCCCATATCAGAGCATTGTCAACGCAGTCCCTTAGAAGATATGTCCACTGGTTCTCAGCCTCTTCCCACCGTGTTATCCAGGAGTAAATCAAACAACAGGACTGCCCTTGTGGCTCAGTGGATAAGAATCTGCCTGCTGGTGCAGGGGGCACAGGTTCAATCCCTGGTCCAGGAAGCTTCCACGTGGCACAGACCAGCTAAGCCCATGTGCACGTGCTGCAACCACGGAGCCCACGTGCCGCATCTACTGGAGCCCGTGCGCCTAGAGCCCATGCCCCCCAACAAGAGAAGCCCCCACGAGAAGCCCATGCACCGCAACAAGGAGCAGTCCCTGCTCCCTGCAACTAGAGAAAGCCCATGCACAGCAACGAACACCCAGCACAACCAAAAACAAATACATAAAATTAAAAAAAAAAAATAACACAGAAGCTCGTTTGAATAGTACAGCTGTAAAGCACAGCAGTTCATCTGATTCTGATTGTATTTCTCAAGTGTTCCAGGTGAAAGCAATCCCTGACGCCCCATCCTACAGAGGTTGTCAAACAGCGGGCTCCGGTTTTCTCATGTGCTCTGCTTAGTTGCTCAGTCGTGTCCGACTCTGCGACCCCATGGACTGCAGCCCGCCAGGTTCCTATAGCCACGGGATTCTCCAGGCAAGAATACTGGAGTGGGTTGCCACTTCCTCCTCCAGGCGATCTTCCTGACCCAGGGACTGAAACCAGGTCTCCCGCAGTGCAAGCAGACTCTTTACCATCTGAGCCACCAGGGAAGTCTGTGTTTTCTCGTAGAGTCAGAGAATAAAGCTTTAAAGGAGCCATTGGCAGGTTCTCTTGAGAATTAAGGTGGAAACTTTTTCCAGTAGGAATTTTTTTTTTTAACCTTTAATTATGAAAATGTTCAAATAGAAACAAAGAAGCAGACAGCATAATGAACCCTCAGGAACCCCTCAGCCACCTTCAACAGTCATCAACTTGACCAGTCTTATTTCATCTGTTCCCCCACCCACTCTGAAATTGTTTTCAACAGATCTCCAACAGCACATCATTTCATCTGAAAATGTTTTGGCGTGTACCTCTCAACGATAGGGAATCTTAAAAAAAAACAACTAAAAAACACGATACCATTTTCACACTTAAAAAAAAATAACTTCTCAAGATTAAAATACAGAGTTCAGATTTCCCCAGTTGTTTAAAGAAGTTTTTCTCCCCATTTTGTTTAAATCAGGATCCAAAAAAAGATTCAGCTCTTTCCCTCTCTGCTTTGCAATTTATTGCTGAAGAAACGAGGTCATTTGTCCTGGAGAGTTTTCCACGGTCTGAATTTCTTCTAACCACATCCCTGTGGTGGTTTTCAACGTATTCCTCTGTAAGTTTGTTTGTTAACTATCAATGTGTTTCTTGTGAATTGGTGGTTAGATCTAGAGACTAGGTCAGACTCAGGTTTAGTTCTATTGAAAACGTCCTTCAGAGGAGGTGCTATGTGCTTCCATCGGAGAAGGCGAATGACAGGGTTCTTTTTGTGTTGCTGGCAGCCTGGAATCATTGTCTAGACCCCACTCACTGACTAATGCCTACTCATTTTAAGGAACGAGTATGGCTGTCTCTGAGTAATACAATCAGAAAAGCATTTCCTGGAATACGCGTGGTTCGTTTGTATTTCCCAGTCAGGAAGACAGCCCTGCACGTCTTGGTGGCTGCACCCTGGGGCCTATCCCAGAGCCCTTTAGGGAACTGCCGGCCGGGGACTCTGCAGCTCAGTTGGCTCTGTGGGGTGCTGTGGCTACTTTTCCCCACTAGAGGACACTGTGGCTCCAGGACTTCATGTGGTTCCCAGCCAGTCTTGCAACTCCCAATCCTCTCAGAAGGCCAAGCCTTCGGTGTGCAATTATTAGGCACCAAATGTGTGCCTCCTGGGTCGAGGGGAGAAAGAGGTCAAACATGATATCTTGTGGCACTGTTTCCCAAGCTAGTTTCTTTGTATTTTCTTTTAAAAATAAACCTAGGTACTTCTCCATCTTTTGGGTAACACCATAGACCCAGTGCTGTAAACTGCAAATTTGGTTCCTTGGTTTGGGGGAAAAAAAAAAAAATTTGCAATATATGGGCTTTTCAGAATGTGAAGGGATCCAGGAAAGATGTCAAAGTGTATTAATCTCTGAAATAATTATTCATGTATTCAACACCATGTATTGAGAATCCAGGAGGAAAAGCGTGCTGATTGAGAGGTATTCTGTGCCAGCCAGGCACTGTCTCTTCCCTTTTACTACATGTGGCAAGCTGTGTCATACTGTGTGCGCACGCGCGCTCAGTCAGTCATCACTAACTCCTTGCGACCCCATGGACTGTATTCCTTCAGGCTCCTCTGTCCATGGGATTTCCCATGCAAGAATACTGGAGTGGGTTGCCATTTCCTACTCCACGGGATCTTCCCAACCCATGGATCAAACCCACGTCTCTTGAGTCTCCTGCATTAGCCGGTGGATTCTTTACCACTAGCGCCACCTGGGAAGCCCTGGTCATATTAGCCTCATTCGAATCCACGGAAACTAAGGCTCATTGAGCCTAAGTGAACTAACCTGCTGGAAGTTATCTTGCTAGATGCAAATGGAAGTCTGTATGAATAAAGATACGTGTTTTCCACTAACCCCTTGGATACCATATCATAGGGCATCGTTCTCAGGGGTAGAGAAAGTGAGGTGATTCTAAAGGCATCCTTTCCTTGTGGAGGTCTGTAGCATGGACTCTCACAGGTACCCCGTTAGGTGGTCAGCCTCATGACACACAGACTCTGCTGCTGTCCTTATGCGGGGGCAAGTCACAGACCACTAGTCACAGGGTACCACTGGGCTCCGCTGTCAGGGTGCCTTTGTGTGGACTGCCCACTCACCCTCCCTGCCTCTGCCTTGCGACCAAGGCCCTCAGGGGCATCTTTGGGATTCAGGCTTTGACCCATCCATCCACTTGGAATATGTAGCAAAGCCAAGACAGCGCCCCTACTTTTCACAATCTAGTTTCACAGAGAAAGACAAAAGAGACACATGTGTTATCAGGGGGAAACAACAAGCTCTGGCAAATTCTGTGCTAATGTAGCAAATAATTTCAAACCCACTCCCAGCCTTGTCCCCATTACCTCACAGTTCAGTCCTGGCGGCACAGCCACACTCAAAGCATAGGAGCCCCAGCTGTGTAATTGACTAAATGCAGTTACATTAAGGAGAGAGAGTGACAGCTGGCAGTTGGGAGGATGGACTGATGGGCTTAAGCTGGGAAGGAAGATACAGGTGGCGGGCATCTAAAGACACAGAGCTTGGAGTGCTTGGAGAGGCCCAATTCCCCTCGACACCTCAACCTCAGGCAATCAGAGCCTCAAGGTTCTGGGAAGCGAGGACGAGCGTGGGTGTGCTCCAACCCCCAACCTCCTCCAGAGGAGCCCTGGGATAATGAATGAGCCATCAGCCTGCGCCTCTGCTCTCCCGTGAAAGGACCTCCCACCGCAGACCGTTCCTCTGCAGATACAATTGTGCCCCAGGAACCATCTGGCAAATGTGCCCGCTCCTTCAGCGGTTCTGGTATTTCCCTGGCTTGCAGCCCCTTCCTCTTGGATATAAATTGTTGCAGCGAACCACACCAGTAGAATGCTTGCTGGCGCTTCACTGGCTTTCTCCGAGCCTGGTTAACCCCATGGCTCGCAGCCTATGAATCTGTTCACAGCTAACGGATGTCTCGGACGCCTGTGTGTCTCCTCTCTGCTGTTCTTATGTATTTGGGAGTATGCAGAGCAGGCATACAAGCTGCAGACCGGAGCTGCCTCCGCCGCAGCCACCAGCTTGAGCGGCTGGGAGGACAAGCGCATTTCCGTTGCAGGACGTCCTTCACGGAGAAGGGACAGGTTAACTCCATCGCTCTGCAGAGGACTCAGCCCGCTCCCTGAGGAGCCACAACAGGCCACCACAGCTGTAGGACAGATCACGTGCCCCGGCCACATGCGGGAAGCTGCCCAGCAAACCCAGACAGACTGCCCGCACCAGCCAGCCTCTGGGCCCCCATTTTACACAAAGCCATGTCCCTCCCCTGACCCAGCCTCATGGTGTGCAAGGCTGGAGAATTATGGGTCACCTTGGAGCCACTCGCAAGCCAGCCCCCTATTTCCAGCCTACTTTCCTGATTCTAATTTAGAGAATAGAGAAAGGCAGGAGATGGAAAGGGAGCCCTGTGAGTCTCTCATCTCCTTGGTGATGATGCTTTATGGACAGGGGGCCAAGCAGAGTCGTCAGCCATAAGCCCCCCTTATCCCCATTCAGGGAGTGCTGGATTGTTCCAAAGGGGTGGGAGAGGAAGCAGTCAGTGCACAAATTCCCAGAATGTCTCCATCACCCTAACAACGAGCGGGCAGTTTCTATGCAGATTCACACCTTCCTGCCTCAGTACATGCAGCTCCCTCTGTCTTGAACGCATCAAGCTTCATCCACCTGGCCAGCTCCTACTTGGTGGTCTCTTGATTCCGCTCTGGCATCACTTACTTGGACTCCCTTTCTGCCCCCACGTGCTCTGCATACATCTCTACCCAGTACCCATCACATTGTACCGTTTTTTGTTTGTTTTTTCCTAGCTTTTTAGCATGTCTCTTCCATCCAACTTAGACCTCAGTGAGGGTCTAATTCATCTCTGTGTATGGAGCCTCAGCCTGTTAAAATGTTCATCGGCAGTGTTTTGGAGGGGAAAATCAGAGATTGCAGAATTGCAAGATGGATTTTCCTACTGAAATCCCCTAGTCCCACCCACATGGTTTGCAAAAGACAGAACTGAGGTTAGGAACCTGTGCCTTCCCCACGGTCACCTGTCTACATAGTGGGCAGAGCTTGGACATGAACCCAGGCCTGCGGACTCCTGGGCCTGCTTGCAAGTGCTGAGGAATCCCATCCTGATGTGCATTTGTCCTCTCCAGACTGGGTAGAGGGCTGACCAGAAATGATCAGGCTTCTGAGCCGGCAGCAGGAGGATGAAGGATTAGAATGAGAACAATTGAATTTCAGAGCCAGAAGAGATGTCACAAGTCATCTAGTCTGACCTCTGCATTTACAGATGAGAAGACGGAGGCCCACGGGATTGAGCTGCTTTGCCCAAGGTCGCACAGCAAGCCGGTGGCAGAACTAGGGCGAGGATGCAGACCTCCTAATCCCCAGGAGACCTGGAGCGAACCTCCCACTCCAGAAAGATGATGGCCAAGCCCCCCTGCCCAGCTGCTATCTGAGGGGCGGATCCCCGGAGTCCTGGACTCTTCTGGGCTTTTCTTTCCCTCTCTCGGTGGCACGGCACTTAAGTAGGGTGCATGCTGCATAAATAATAAAGCACGACTCCCTTCCAGGGAGGAAGGCCGCGTCTGGGCAGGCAGTGTGACAGATGGTATTTACAATGTGTACTGAGAAGTTCTCACACAGCCTCACTTGGGCGGAGTGGCTGAGAGATGGAGGAAGCAGATTTGTGTGCCCACCGTCTCACTCCTGTGCCTGGCGTTCCTGCTGCTGCTGCCGCGGCTGCCGTGTTTCTGTTCACTCTCCCTTGCGCTGGTTGCCCCTGGCCATCCTGGATCTGGAGCTCCAGGATGGTTGGCTGCTGCTGCTGCATCCTCATCATCAGAAAGGACCCCAAGGCTTCCTTCACCAGAGCAGATGCTGGACTCACTGACATTCTCTCGAAGGAGGCCGAGGAAGGCTTCTGAGGCCAAACCCTGGGCTGCGTTTCTAGGAATTCTGACATCTGGGAGCCCTTCCCCAGGCCCGGAGGAGAAGTAGGAGAGATTTGTTCATTGAACAGGTTGTTGTTGTCGTTCAATTGCTCAGTCGTGTCCAACTCTTTGCAACCCCATAGACTACAGCACACCAGGCTTCCCTGTCCTTCACTATCTCCCGCAGTTTGCTCAAGCTCATGTCCATTGAGTCAGTGATGCCATCCAACCACGCCCCCTTCTCCTCCTGCCCTCATCAGGGTCTTTTCCAATGAGTTGGCTCTTCGCATCGGGTGGCCAAAGGATTGGAGCTTCAGCTTCAGCATCAGTCCTTCCAATGAGTATTCAGGGTTGAATTCTTTTAGGATTGACTGGTTTGATCTCCTTGCTGTCCAGGAGACTCTTACGAGTCTTCTCCAGCATCACAGTTGGAAAGCATCAATTCTTCAGTGCTCAGCCTTCTTTATAGTCCAGTTCTCACATCCATACATGACTACTGGAAATAGTCATAGCTTTGACTAGACGGACCTTTGTCAGCAAAGTGATGTCTTTGCTTTTTAATATGCTGTCTAGGTTTGTCATAGCTTTTCTTCCAAGGAGCAAGCGTCTTTTAATTTCATGGCTGCCATCACTGTCCCCAGTGATTTTGGAGCCCAAGAAAATTAAATCTGTCACTCCTTCCACTTTTTCCCCATCTATTTGAGCAGGTGGCTTGCTGTGAACCTTCCAGGTGCCAGGAATCATTTTAGAAGTCAAAGATTCTGCTGTCAGCAAACAGAACCAAGTGCTTGTCCTAATGGAGTAGATGCTCAAACAGGAAGTTTACCACAGGCTTTGTGGCAGATTGCCTCCAGACTCTGTCCCTTTCACTCTGCACAAGCTCCCATCTGGCTGTGTAGTGGGGAGTGACAGCAAACCATTCCCCATCCTGGGGACCCCGCACACGCAGCTTAACAACAGCAAAGCAGAAAACAATCCAGTGGCTTTTACTTCACAGCCAGAGACCCTCCCAATGTTACGATTTCTACCAGCCTACAGCTGGACAAGCCCCACCTACTTGCCCTGGGAGGCTGTCACTGCAGGTCGTGGTCAGGACTTGTGTATTTAACTTTTTTTTTGGCCATGTGGTGCAGCTTGCAGGATCTTAGTTCCCTGACCAAGGATCAAACCCCAGCCCCTTGCAATGGGAGCATGGAGTCTTAGCCACTGGATTGCCAGGAAAGTCTGTCTTTCACTCTTAAAATCAGAAATTTGGGGGCTTCCCTGGTGGCTCAGTGGTAAAGAATCCACCTGCAATGCAGGAGACATGGGTTCGATCCCTGGTCTGGGAAGATCCCATATGCCATGGAGCAACTAAGCGCATGCACCGCAACTACTGAGCCTGAGCTCTAGAGCCCGGGAGCCTCAACTGCTGCAGCCTGCGTGCCCTAGAGCCCGTGTTCCTCAACGAGAGAAGCCACCACGATGAGAAGCCTTTGCACCACAGCTAGGGAGTAGCCCCTTCTCGCCGCAGCTAGAGAAGAGCCCACGCAGCAACAGAGAAACCCAGAAAGCCTCGTCTTCCTTTAAAAAAAGAAAAATAAATTTGGTGAGAGGAATGGAGAATCAAACCCCCTCTGGGTCCCGGGAATCTTACTGTTCTGCCTTTGTATCTGTTCTTCTACCTCAGAAAGGCCGGCTTCTTGAGGATGAAATGAAATGACAAATGTGTAAGTGCTTTGAAATAAAGGCAACGGAGATACAATTGTATTTTTATTATGCAGAGAAATCTTTTCTGTAAAACATAAAACTTGTTTCTTATCGAGGGCTGAGACTAGTAACTGTGTAATTAGACCCCATGTCAGATCAAGAGACATGCTCTGTTTTTCATTAAAGAGACATTTGTTCGGCTCCTACTGTGTGCAGTGTTGTGTTTTGTGATGGGTGTGACACTGAATAAGCCATAATCTCTCCTTCAAGGAATATGTATTTGGGTACAAGGAAGGCAAAACTTAGATATTGTAATGCAAGGTCAAAAGAAAAAAGTGATCCAGAGGAAGCAGTGGTTCCACTTGGGCTTGGAGGGTTGAGTAAAGACTTCTGAAGGAGAAAGCATCCATCAGAGAGCACACGATTGAACTCGAAGGTGCTGTTTGCTAAGGACACAGGGCCTACCTGTGACATAACCAGAGGTCACACAGAGCATTGGAGGCCCAAAGAGGACCCAGGAATGGGACCCCAGGGACAGCCTACCCCCCAAGGAGAGGGCAGAGAAGGAAGAGGAGAACCAGAAGAGCAGCTGAGAGTTTCCCTGCATGTATGTGCGTGCTCTCATTTCAGTCAAGTCCAACTCTTTGCAACCCCCTGGACTGTAGCTCGCCAGGCTCCTCTGTCCATGGGATTCTCCAGGCAAGAATACTGGAGTGGGTTGCCATGCCCTCCTCCAGGGGATCTTTCCAACCCAAGAATCAAGTCCTCATCTCCTGCCGCTCCTGCATTGCAGGCAGATTCTTTATCCCCTTAGCCACCTGGGAAGCCCTTCGCTGCATGTGCGATTGGCTAAATCTTGGAACTGGGCGAGTTTCCCCCGTGCTTTTCTGAGCTTTTCCCTTTTGGGTGCCCACACCTCTCTTTGAAAGGATCTGGTGTCTATGGACCTAGACGTCTCTCAGTGATTTTAGTTCCCTGGAAAATTGGGGGCCCTGGAGTGAGAGGGGAAGAGACGAAAGGCGAGAAGAAGAAAAAAAAAGTCCGTTTAGCAGCGTTGTTGCGTTTGATCTCGGAGACAGCGGGCAATAATGGAAGAATGCTGGAGCTGGGGACGGAGGAGGGTTGGATTCCAAGTGTCGGTCTCCTCCCTGAGCCGCACCCGCTGTTCGGACTTGCAGACTTCAAACATGACTGGGGGATTCCGGGAAGACAAAAGAATTCAGGGCCAGGGCTTGGATCTCAGTCAAAAATAACTCATGTCTTCATCTCAAGCAGCTCGGGGCTGTTTGCAGGTTTCTCAGAAGATGGAGCTGGATGCAGGCAACGGGGACTGTGAGGGTCAGTTTTAGGTTTACTTTGGGGAGAAAAAGTGTCCTGAGGGGTGTGGGCCTGGCTGAGGGAGACATCAGGATAGGAAACTGCTGTTTCAGAGGAGGCCTCAGCTGAGAGGTTCTGGAGAAAAAGTCACCCCCGTTTACCCCTCCTTCTTGGCGCTGCCATTTGCTTTGAGCGGTAATTACAGCCCTTAATGTTTCTTCCCTGTCTTCTCATTAGCTCACGGTGTCCACAAACAAACTCCTGGGCCCCCCTCTCCACCCTCCTTCCCTCTCCCCAGCTTTCCTGCTTCTCCAGTAGCAGCCCCATTGTGCGGGTGCTCCCGGCCCATCAGAACATCAGTTCCTTAAAGAACCCCCCCCCTCCCTCTCTGGGTGGGTGCACCCCCAGACAGCTCTTTCTCCCTTATCGCACTGGGCTGTAATTAGAGGATTATCTAATTTTCTCCCAGGAGGCCAGGGTCTGGGTCTTATTCCCTTTGTATTCTCAGCACCTCGGCCAGGGTCTGGCAAAGAATGGACACTCGCAATGTGTTAGTTGAATTGCTGTCCTGGGCTGCTGCCAACTTAATCTTCCTAAAATGCTGCTCCAGTTAGAAGCCGCCACCACTTACTTCTTCCATCGCCCATTAAGCAAGGTCCAGGCTCCTCAGACTGGCACTCAAAGACTTTCTGGACACGACTTCTCACCCATCTGGTCATCCCCTGTTTGTGCTCACCCACTGAGTTGTTCCCAAGACAGTCAGTGGCTTTCCTGTCTCTGCTTTTACTGCTTTGGTTCTGTCCCCCGAGAAACCCTTCCACACTCTACTGCAAAGCTGCCCCCTCTGTCCAGGTTCATCTCCATAGCTCATCCTGTCCCTCTGAGTTGGGTTTGCCGCTTCAAGGTTTGAACCGCTTTCTCCCAGGCTCTTATCCTGTTCAGCGTTGACTTAGTGTCTGGCTGTTGTGTGCTTAGTAGCTCAGTCGTGCCCGACTCTTCGCGACCCCATGGACTGCACTCCACCAGGCTCCTCTGTCCATGGGATTTTCCAGGCAGGAATACTGGAGTAGGCTGCCATTTCCTTCTCTAGGGGATCTTCCCATCCCAGGGATCAAACCTGCGCCTCCTGTGTCTCCTGCACTGCAGGCCAATTCTTTACCCACTGAGCCATCGGGAAACTTCATAAGAGGTCATGGGTGTCGAGGTCTTACACAGTGAAGAGCAGAGTGTAAATGCCAGTCGGCCTCTGCTGACTGTCATCTCCAGGCAGACCAGGGCCCTTGGGCAGGGCCCTGCAGCATCCAGTGAGAGTGGGTGGTTGCTGTGCCCTTTCTCTCCTCTGTCCCCAGTAGGGCTCCGGATGGGCTGGTCCTCAGGTGTTCTCAGAGTGGGACAAGAGCTCTCAGAGAGCCTGGCCACTCCTACCCCCCAGGGGTTCTGGGCCTTGGGACCCAAGGTCCACGTCCCACTGCCTGCTGAGGGGCAGGCTGGCCCCAGCTGCATGTTCCCCTGGGCTGAGGACTGCCATGGGCTGGCTGGTGAGGCAGAGGCAAGGCTGAGGGCAAAAGGTGCGTGCGGCCTCAGGTTCATAGGAGCTGCCGGATGTCACAGCTGGTCTCCAAGTCCAGATGGTGGTGCTCCTTCCAGCGGGGACCGGGGAGGGACGGGAGCGGGCTCCTGAAGCGAGAGCCCTGGCTGGAGTTCAGGAATTCCTCCCTAGGAGACTTGGGAACACTGTTTGCCAGGGTTGGGTGTGATGTTCCTAGGACTGATGAAGGAACAACATCCCCTTCTCGATACTTCCCAGAGCCCCGCTCTCCACTTTATTCTAACTGGTGCTGCCCTCATGACTGCTTCCTTGGATCGTTGTTCAGTCGCTGAGTCATGGCCGACTCTTTGCAAGCCCATGGACTGCAGCATACCAGGCTTCCCTGTCCTTCACCAACTCCCAGAGGTTTACTCAAACTCATGTCCATTGAGTCCTTGGATGTCACCTCCCATCTCCCTATGCTTAGGGTTAGAGAGGCCAGCCTCCTGGACAGATTTTTTTTTTTTTGGACCAGCTATTGAAAGGCAGTCGTAGTGTGGAGTCCTAAGCACTGGACCACCAGGGAATTCCCTGGAGGGATCTTTTCCAATGTTACTTTCCTGCTCACAATCCTTTGGTGGCCTCCCCATTGCTCTTAGGGCAAAGTCCAAATCTCTTTCTCAGGAAACTCCTCACAGCCCTTTAAACCTTCAAACCCTCTGCTCCAGGCTGGGTTCTTTTTTTTTTTTTTTTAAGACTTTTTTTTTTTTTGATGTGGACCATTTTTCAAGTCTTTCTTGAATTTGTTACAATATTGCTTCTATTTTATGGGTTTTTTTCTTTTGCCCTTGAGGCTTGTGGGATCTTAACTCCCCACCACCGATTGAACCCTTACCCCTTGCATTGGAAGGCAAAGTCTTAACCACTGAACCACCAAGGAAGTCTCCCAGTCTGGGTTCTCTACATTTGAGTTCCTTGCTCTAATTTCCAGCCGTGCCAAATTGATTGTAGTTTCTTTTCCAAACCATACTGCTGCCCAAGCCCAGCCTCTGTCCATGCCGTTCCCTCCACCTGGAAGGTTTCCCCTCCAGCTTTCCCACTTTGTTCTGTTTTGGGGCATATCCTTTGGGAAGCCCTCTTGGACCCACAGGAACCCTCTCCCTTGATCTTCCCTGGCTATCACTCCCAATTAAACAGCTTCTGGAGGTCTGGGTCTGGATCCTATCTACCTCTCTTCCCAAAGTTCTGTCTCTGGCACTTAGTAGGAGCCCAGCAAAGGTTCAGCGAACTGAATGGAGCCTGCTGAGATCCCTTCTACTGGAGGGGATAACAGAATTGGATGGGTTGATAAGAGCTGTCCCTGGGCTGAAGAAAAGGCAGAACCCAAAGGGCAGCTGAGGTCAGAGACTGCCCAGAGACCAAGCCCTCTCTGAGCTCTTCGCCTCCCCTCTTCCCTGGAACTTCCCATTTCCTGACCACTTCTCCAGCCTGGAAGATCTAAATGTAAGACAGCCAGCACCCAGGCAGGTCCTGTAAATGATAGCAGTGGGGGTGGTGGGGGCAGTGCCACTGACCTCAGGGCCCCCAGCTGCCCCTTGTCCTTTGGGCTTCTTTCCATAAAGGAGTCCATCGGCCTCTCTCCTGTCCCCTGAAAGCTGTTTCCAAAATCACATCCTATGCAGACAGTTTTATTTACAAGGAAATCTTGGCAGGATCTTGACTTGTTAGTAGAGTAGGGATGGGGGAAGGGTGGTGAGAAACAAAAATAGTTGGAATGATCACACTTTCTGAAACCAGAGATGAAAATTGGTGTCTGTAGCAAACTCACCTAATTAGAATGGAGTTAATTTCCTTCTCTGGGTTTAGGGGGAGCAGTTATTGTCGGCTGAGATGGTCACAGGTTGGATCCTGGGGTTATGTGTTTGCTTTATGAAGATGAGCACATTAATTGCAACTTGCACTACTGGAAAAGAGCATCCACTTCTGAGAGGGAGAGAGAGGAGCAAAGGCCAGTGGGTGAGTGGGTGGTGGTAAGAGGAGTGGAAGGAGGCACCTTTAGTGTGGGCTGGGGGCTGACTGGGGAACATCACCAGAAATGAATCCCTGAGAGGGCACCTGTCCCAGCCAGCCATTGGCACCCTTTCCAGGCAGAGCCTCTGCTTAAGGGAGACTGCCTCTCCTGGGAGGTCTTTCCTGCAAGCAAACAGCACCAATTTTTTTTCTTTAGAAGATCCCCTACTCCTCTGTCTCTAACTCGATTCCTACTTGCTGTAGTTTCTTTACCTCCCATCTTGCCTGGTCCTACGTTTGTCAGCCTGGTTCCGTGAAGCCAGGACACTGTCCCATAGCTCTGGGTGTGCGGAGGGCAAGATTTCAGGGTTTGGGGTCCGGGACTCCCCTGATTTCTCCCTACCTGAGCCTACCTGGACCTCCCAGGATCTGGGACCGAAGTGAGGGAAGGGTGGCGGTGGGGGCGGGGATCCTGTCTTCCTAGCGTCCTGCTCCCATTTCACTCCCAGTTAACCCCGACATTGCCAACTTAGTGAGAACCTCGCCCCTGCCACCTTCACGCGTCTGCTGCCTCCAAGTCATGTTAGCCCGGTGGGTCTCGGCAAGTAGACACTGCACCCCGCCATCCCTCACCCCACCCGGTCCCGCACGGAGAGACAAACCCGGGCCGGGCTGGAGGCAGGTGGTGATGGGGCCCGGGCCCGCGCAGCCCCACCCCCGCCAGGGCCATGCAGCCACTTCCCCGCCAAGCCCGCCGCAGCCCTCCTCCTCCCCGGGCCGCGGCGCTCTGACCGACTTGGCCCGGGCGGTGGCGCCCGGGGGTGGCGGGTGGGGGGCGGCGGTCCCGGGAGCAGCCCCGCCCCCGCCTGCGCACCGCCCCCGAGGAGTCCGCGGGGAGGAGGAGACTCGGGCGCAGAGCGGGGGCCGCGGGAAGCGAGGAGGGAGCGCGCGGGGAGCCGCGGGGCCGGGGCCGGCCCAAGGGCGCCCTCGCCTCGGAGCCGGGCGTTGGGGCCGGGGTGGAGGCGGAGGCCGGCGGGGCCGCGGGCGCCGAGAAGTTTGCGGCGGAGGGCCTGGCGTCCCGGGGTCGCGAGGCTGCGGCGCGGGGGCCGGGACCATGGGGGCGGAGGCGGAGGCGGCGCGGCGCGCACAGGCAGCCCAGAGCGGCGCGGCCGCTGCGGCGCAAAGTTAGCCAGGCGCCCCGGGACGAGCCCCGCAGCCGCGCCGGGCCCCGGACGCCGCCCCGGCATGGGCGAACACCCCAGCCCGGGCCCCGCGGTGGCCGCTTGCGCCGAGGCGGAGCGCATCGAGGAGCTGGAACCCGAGGCCGAGGAGCGGCCGCCGGCGGAGGACGTGAGTGCCCCCTCCCCAGCCCCGGCAAACTTTCTGGGGGGTGGGGGCCGCGGTGGGGACCGCTGCCCCCGACTTGCCCCCCGCGGGGTAACTGGGAGGTTTCAAGGTGACGCGGGAGCGCCCCGGATTGGCCGGGTCCCCGCGGGCTGGAGGGGGCGGAGGGAACCGGTCTCCCCGAAACGCGCGCGCGCCATCCCCTGCTCGGGCTCCCGGGGCTTCCCGGCGGAGCGCAGCGCCCGCCGCTGCGCCGGGGACCCGCCGGCCACCAAGCCCCCTCCCCGCGGCTGGTGCAGTGCCCGGGACACGGCGTTTTCCCGCAGAGGCGGCCGCGTCACAGCAGTGGCTCCCCTCCCCTCCCACTCGCGACCTGCGGGCTCTCGGAGCCGGGGAAGGAGCGGGCGCCGCAGAGTCCCCGGAAGCCGGCGGCGCAGACCGCCCTGGCGACCCCTTCTCCGCTCGCTGATGAGCCCCGGCCCGGCACCTGCCCTGTCCAAGACCCTGATCGAAATTCTAGCTGGCCCCTGGCCCCGAGCCCGGCTGGAGGACCCACAGGAGGAGTGCCAGGGAGCTTTCGCTCCCAGAGGGGGGCTTAGGAGTCCCAGACCGCGTCGGAGCCAGCGACGATCCCCTGGGTGAGGATAGGGAGGGGCTGCCCCACAGGGCTTCCCTGCCATCTGCTGCCGGAGTCTCCCCACCTCCCTCCGGTCCTGGGAGCCATGGGCAAAGCCGGCACCGGGGAGTCCTGGGAACTGGAGTTTCTTAAGCTTCTCCCTCCCCAGGTTAACCTGCTCCGCAGAGGTGAAAAACTGGGCAGACGCTCTGCCCTGCCCCTGACCTCTCAGTGTGGGGACCGGGAAGTGAAGCCCGCCCACCCCCCACCTCCCCCCACCAGCCCCGCCGGTCTACCCAGCCTCCGCAGGGAAGTCTGAATAGGGTTGTATCCCCTCTGGCTCTTGTGCTTAAACCCCTTCTGTTGCTTCTGGTCCCATCGCTTTGGCTGACTCTTAGGGGCTCCTCACTTAGGCTCAGCCTGCAGAGAGACAGGGGTGGGTTTCAGAGCATGCGGGAATCCCCTCCTCCCAAAGTAGAGGCCAAACCTTAATGTTTATGCCCGGATGTGTTTTCCGGATAGGGGGTCTTTGACCCCCAGCAGGTGGAGACTGCTGCAGCGGGTCTGATGGAATTGCAGGAGATGCATCCGGGCATGCATTCCCAGGCCTGGGAGTAGACACCGAGATAGCTAAGCAGCAGAAGTTATTAGAGGCCCTTGGACAGAATGGCACACTTTTTTCTTTTTTTTTTTAAGGAATGTTGAGAATCACCCTTGCTCTGCTCATGTCCCCTCCTGCGTGTCCCAGAATGAGGGATGCTCTCCCTCCCCAATCTGAGTTCTCCCACCTTTGCTAGGTGTAGACTCATTTGGGAAACTCTTCCCAGGGATCCCTGGCCTCGGGTCCCTGAGCCTGGGCCCGCAGCGGGAGGCTAGGTCAGAAACAGCAGGGGGCTGCAGAGGCCTTGGTGATAAGTGTGTTTCTTTCTTTCTCTCCTCTTCCTCCTCTCCTGCATGGCTCCTTCTCTACCAGCACTGGAAAGTCCTGTTTGATCAGGTAGGTGAGCAGTTAAATGCCCCCTCCCTTCCTGCCAGCCCTCCCCGCAGTCTCCCTGCCTGCGTGGGCTTCCCCAGCTCCGCACTCCTGAGACGGTGACGTGGGGGTGGGGGTGTGGCCTAAGGCAGCTCTGGGTCTGAATGGTACTGCTCTCCAGGTTTCAGGAGGAGGTTGGGGGGGCTCCCTTAAGAGATCCTTACCTGCCTCCTCCCAACGCCACTTCACGGGAACCAGCTTTATACCAGGGAGAAATCCGATAATACGCATTGAAAGCCCTGGATGTATGTTCTCTGTGTGCCAAGGAATTGGCCGTTTAGGCTGAGGAGGTGGGGGAAGGGCTTAGGTGAACATCCCCCCCCCCCGCCCCTTTTTTTTTTCTCCCTCCACCGTCACAGATCCACGGCCATCTCTGAGGTCAGATCTCTGCCATCCTTGGTGGGTGACTCAAATATGAGCCCTATTTGAAAGCTGACCACTCTTGATTTTGCCTCAGGGATGGGGGAGCTATAGGGGGAAAACAGGATGTGACTGCAACACCTCAAGTCGAAGTGTGGGCGGTGGAGTTGTAAGTGCCCCATTGGCTTTGGAACAGGGAGACCAACTCTTGGCCTTCAGCAGGGAAATGGTCTTCTTTGCTGGGAACTGCTTTTGCGTGCTGTTGTCTGTTTCCTTCTCCCTCCCTGTTTCACAAGCTGCCCGGGTGTGGGGGAACAGTGAGCATGGTGCCCTGGGCTGAAGATGATTATGCCAGGAAGTGTGTGCGACTTTAAGACACCAGTCTGGTTGGGTCAGAGGGAAGGTGTTGGGTTCCAGAGGCAGATAAAGCTGAAAAAGTAGCCTGCACCAGACCTCATCCTGTTGAATGCAGGGGAAGCCTTTCAAAGTATTTTTGGCAAGTTTGTTACAAGATCCAGGGTTTACCTTGGGAAGATGCTGTGTGAGAGTTGGGTGGAGATGAGAAGCTGGCTAGGAGCCTGCAGCAGTGCATGGGGACAAGCACCGTGACTTGGAAAAGTGGGAAGGGAAAGGAAGAAGGACATGGTGATGGGCGAATTGGAAGATCTTATTAGACTGGAATAGATGAGGTGAACCCCATCTGTTACTTTGAGATTCTAAATGTAGATTTGGGACTTCCCTGGCGGTCCAGTGGCTAGGACTGTGCACTTCCGGTGGAGGGGGCCTGGGTTTGATCCCTGGTTTGGAAATTAGGTCCCACATGCCACAGCTAAGAGGTCCGTGCTGCAACTCAAGATGCTGCAGCTGCAGTGAAGATCGGAGACAGATCCGAATAGATGAGGCAGACCGCGTGTACAACATCGAGCTTCCGAACCTGATAGGAGAAGGAAATGTAAGGGTTCATAAAACTGACAACTTTGATTTCAGACCAGTTCAGTTTGAGTCAGCTAAATGCAGATGCCGAGTGGGACTGAAAACAGAATTCAGGGGACTTCCCTGGCGGGCCAGTGGTTAAGACTTCACCTTCCAGTGTTTGGGGGGAGTGGGTTCTATTCCTGATGAGGGAGCGAAGATCCCACATGCCTCTGGGCCCCCAAAAAATCAAAACATGAAACAGAAGCAACATTGTAACCAATTCAATAAAGACTTTAAAAATGGTCTGCATCAAAAAAATCTTAAAAGCAAAAACATGGAATTCAGCTTGAAAGACAGGGTGGGCCTGGAGTGGAGATTTGCGGGTGTCATCATCTTAACACAAGGCCTGACTGTGATGTGGGGAGCTTCCCACCGCTCCAGTCCCGCTGGGGTAGACCGACTCCCCCTCGGGCTCCTAAGAGCACAGCAGCTGCTGGCCTGATGCCCTGAGGCAGGAGGGAGCCGCCTGCTGCCACCGATGCCACGACCAGCAAGCTGCCAACCCTTCACACCTCCTGCCAGATTTAGAATCGAAACCTAGAACAAAGTGTATCGTTCGTTTTTCCCCTCTGTCTGTGTCTTTCTCATTTGATTAATTTCCTTCCCCAGTCCCTGCCTGTGTGTTTACACTGTGAAACGAACGATTTGGAGGAATGGAGGGAAATTTTTGGGAGGAAGGATTTGGAACTTGAGGGAGCAGAGAAAATGCATGGCACCGGAGAGCAGTGGGTGGTCCACGAAATCCAGTTTTTCCCACTGGAGGGAGATCCCGAGTGTCACAGAGTGCATCCCCCTGCTTCTGGGAAGGCCCACCCAGAAACCATTCTGGACAGACACACTTCTAGGAAAGAAACTCTCCAAGCTTACTCTGGACAGTTTTTCTCTCACTATAAGTTCTGCCTTATGTTTGCTCCCCAGCCCTCATACGGCTTTAGGAGCCCGTTTCTGTTGTCTTCCTTCCTGTCAGTGCTTTGTGTTTGAGGAGAGCTGCTTGTGAGCAGGGGGCCCAACCTCTGGCAGATACCCATCCCTCTGCACCTGCTCCCCTCCTTTGTGCAGCTCCCCTTAGACCAGCCCCTATAGGGCTGAATGCAGAGCAGGTGTGAGGCTCCATAAATGGTCGTACAACTTCAGAAGGGCCCCAGGAGAGCTGGGGGGTCTTATCCTCTCTGACTCTTCCTCTGGGCCTACTTGAAGGCAGGATTTGGTGATGGTGAACTTGTTGCACTCAGGAAGGAATATTTGTCTGGGGGTTACAGGCAGCCTCCCTACAATTTCTTACAGGAATAGACCTGATGGATCGACCTGTGCTGAATGGAGTAGGATTCTCCTGACACTTGTCAGAATCCCTGCTGGCTAATGTGGCCCTGGAATTCACCTTTCTGAGGTCATGGGATGGGGAGGCTGGCCCCAGTCAGTCCGCCTTCCTTTCCTGGGTCAAGGGGATACCAGCGATCACCTGGTTTCAAACTGGGATCTGCTGCGACCTTTTCCCAGTGTTAGGGGTGGTTTTGGAGCAGTCTCTCTGTGCTGTCTGGTTCTTCAGCGTGTAGAGTGGCTTTGACCCAACATGATGCTGATTGGAGCCAAGGGCTAGAAACCATGACCTTGGCCTTTTGATCCTATGTGGACACCCCCTCACCAGAATGCCTTCTGGGTAGTTGGAGATGAAGAAAACAGGTGACTCCAGCCCCATGGAAATTCACCCAGCTGGTCCCCACTGGCATCCTGGGTGTTCGTCTGGTCTGTTCAAGCAGGAGTGCAACACGCCACCCAGCCTCATCCCTTCCCCTATATTTCCCTGTGGATCCCAGAAGTTATAACGGGTAGGAAGCCTGAAGATCATCACTTCAGCCCCCAGATATTCCAGGTGTTTGTTTCCTGTTTGAACTTCTCACTGAGGAAATGATCTTTTCATTGCCTTGGAATCAGAGTGGTTTTCCTAAATACTGGATCTTAAAGTTTAAATATTAACCTGTTGTTATGGTGTAAAATAATGGTAAAAATGTCTTCTTTTTCTGCAGTTCAGTCTATTGGGCTTTTCCTTCATGATTCCTTATGTTGCTTCAGAGCTGAGACACTTTCCATCCCTCTTCAGATCTCATAAATTGCTTTTGTTGTTCAGTCGCTCAGTTGTGTCTGACTCTTTGCAACTCCATGGACTGCAGCACACCAGGCTTCCCTGTCCTTCACTATCTCCTGGAGATTGCTCAAACTCACATCCGTTGAGTTGGTGATGCCATCCAACCATCTCATCCTCTGTCACCTCCTTCTCTTCCTGCCCTCAATCTTTCCTAGCATCAGGGTCTTTTCCAGTGAGTTGGCTCTTTACATCAGGTGGCCAAAATATTGGAGCTTTACCTTCAGCATCAGTCCTTCCAATGAATATTCAGGGTTGATTTCCTTAAGGATGACTGGTTTGATCTCCTTGCTCTCCAAGGGACTCTCAGAGTTTTCTCCAACACCACAGTTTGTTTTTTTTTTAATTTATTTATTTATTTTAATTGGAGGCTAATTACTTTACAGTATTGTAGTGGTTTTTGCCATACATTGACATGAATCAGCCATGGGTATACATGTGTTCTTCATCCTGAACCCCCTCCCTCCCCATCCCATCCCTCAGGGTCATCCCAGTGCACCGGCCCTGAGCACCCTGTCTCACGCATCAAACCTGGACTGGCGATCTGTTTCACATATGATAATATACATGTTTTAATGCTATTCTCTCAAATCATCCCACCCTCGCCTTCTCCCACAGAGTCCAAAAGTCTGTTCCTTATATCTCTGTCTCTTTTGCTGTCTCACATATAGGGTCATCATTACTATCTTTCTAAATTTCGTATATATACGTCAATATACTGTATTGGTGTTTTTCTTTCTGACTTACTTCACTCTGTATAATAGGCTCCAGTTTCATCCACCTCATTAGAACTGATTCAAATAACACCACAGTTTGAAAGCATCAGTTCTTTGGCACTCAGCCTTCATTATGGTTTAGCTTTCACATCCATACATGACTACTGGAAAAACCATAGCTTTGACTATATGGACCTTTGTCGGCAAAGTGACGTCTCTGCTTTTTAATATGCTGTCTAGGTTTGTCATAGCTTTTCTTCCATGGAGGAAGTGTCTTTTAATTTCATGGCTGCAGTCACCATCTGCAGTGATTTTGGAGCCCAAGAAAATAAAGTCTGTCACTGTTTCCATTTTTCCCCATCTATTTGCCATGGAGTGATGGGCTTGGATACTATGATCTTAGTTTTTTGAATGTTGAGTTTTAAGACAGCTTTGTCACTCTCCTCTTTCACCTTCATTAAGAGGCTCTTTAGTTCCTCTTTGCTTTCTGCCATTCAGTTCAGTTCAATTCAGTCGTTCATTCATGTCCGACTCTTTGCAACCCCATGAATTGCAGCACACCAGGCCTCCCTGTCCATCACCAACTCCCGGAGTTCACTCAAACTCACGTCCATCGAGTTGGTGATATCATCCAGCCATCTCATCCTCTGTTGTCCCCCTCTCCTCCTGCCCCATTAGGATCTCATAATAGGTGCTTCTATTTCCTACTTCTTTTTCTCTGATTAAAAAAAATCCTCTAACCCTTTACTCCCTCCAGATCTAATTCCTATCCAATTATACCAGCATCACTTATTAAGAAAGCTTTCCTTTACATAGTGAGAAATTTTATCATTTGGTAAGTTTTTATTAATATACGTGGTGAGGTTTATTTTTTATTTCTGATCTATTCCCCTGATATTTACAATTTTGTCCAGTTACCCTTTAGTTATTGCTTTACATTTCTTCCATAGGTTTCCTCCAAGCTTCTCTTTTTCAGATTATGCTTTGATAGTCTCCCAGTCCTTCCTGGACTCCAGGGAGGTACCCTCAAGGACCTAAGGTCAAACAGCAGGTTGTGGCAGACATAGGACTGGAGTCTGCTAACTCATAAAAGGCTTTGGGGTTGGAAAACCATTGCCACATTCACACATACAAGTGCCTCCAAGATCTCCAAATGTTTAATGAGCAAAACGGTTTGGAGCAGAGTTCTGTTAAGTCAACAGAGCACAATTGCTTTCCAAGCTCAAGCACGTGAGAAGGAAAAGGGAGAAATAGAAGGAAATTGATCATGTTTCCCGTTTTTCCCCTTCCCACTGGGAGCATGCATTTTTCAGTCTCCAAGAAGAGACCCCTAACTTTTCCAATCTCCCAGAAGGGAAGCAGGCAAATCTTGACTCTCCCTCCAAAATTATAAACATGTTACAACCACAGCAGGAGGCTGCTTGGGTGGGCTGCTGGAGAAAACCCTATATGTGGGGCAAATAGTCCTGGGTTCAAGCCCTACTGACTCTGTGATTGGGGTCAAGTGACCTTAGCTCTCTGAGCCTCAATTTCTTTATCTCTAAAATGGACAGGATAATCTTTAAGTCTAGGGATGATTGTGGGAGTTAAATGGAAGTGGAAACTCTCTTAATAATGTCTGATACCCAGTGGATATTGGTTGGTGTTTTTGTTTGTTTGGGTTTTCCTGTTTTGTTTTTGGCTATGCTGAGTAGCATGCGTGATCTTAGTTCCCTGACCAGCGATTGAATCCACGCCCCCTGCAGTGGAAGCATGAAGTCTTAAGCTGTAGTATACCTTTGACAGCTGTTTTTTGATGGGGAATCAGAATTTGCTAGAATAAGCCCAGAGTCACTTCTGAGATCCATTCCTCCATAGGGAATGTCTCTGCCTCTAGACAACCTCCTTCCCAGCCCCAACTCCTGGAGACAGAGCCACTTGTATGCTCAGAGGAGTTTTCTGCTTGCTTTCCCCAAGTATCTCCTCTACTCAGTCCCCTTGCCCCCAGCCTGGGGTCCTTCCTGAGCCTGACCCTAAAGCCTACCTCATTTACTCTCCTGCTGGCTGGCTTAAGACGATTCTGGGAGCTGAAAAGAGGTGCAGATGAGACTGCTGTATGGATTAGTGAGGAGCCGCAGAGAAAACACGTGCCCCAGACTCGGGGGCCTTGGCAGCGCCCCTGGGGACACAGGATTAACCAGCAGAGAGGGGTTGCCTTGCCTGGGCTCTGTGCCTCCAGCCCCTTATCAGGTGGTGTCCAGGTCCCTAGAGTCTGTGGACTCTCCTCCACCACAAAGGCCGCTCCCCTCCCCTGCCCCCAGGGACCCCAGCAGTCATGCTGCATTAACACTTTTATGCCTGACTCCCAGAAAGGCACTGGGTAGCAGCTGAGCAGTGAGGCTGAGGGAGCTGAGGTGGTGTGCTGCCCGGCTGCCTCCCTGACATGGAACAGGCACACACATGTGGAAGCGAACAGGTCCAGCTACATCCCTGCCCGCGCCGTCTCTGGCTCTGATGTCCTCTCCAGGCGCTGGCCCTGGCTGTGGGCCACCTCGCCCCGGTCGGCCCCTCTGGGGCTGCGGCCACCTTGAGGACCTCGGCTTATCAGGAGGTCGATGGAAGCAGCTTGTCCAGTCTGCTCATTTTGCAAATGAGGAAACAGAAGTCTGTGACCTTAGGAGGTCACTTGGTGCTGGAGTATCAGACTGAGACAAGAGCCCAGCTCTGCTTTCTCTCTGACCTGTGTTTCTGCCGCCGGGCCATGCAGACTTCTGGCCGCTTCCTCGGCACCCGGAGTGACTAAGGGACAGGCGAGGACACGGAGTCTGGCTTGAGTCCCAGTTTTGCTTCTCCTTGCTTGCTACGTGACATGGGGCCAGCTGGGTGATGTCTCCAAGCCTCAGTTTTCTCGTCTGTCAGCTGCCTGCCCTCAGGGCTCTTTCGGGGCCTGATGAGATGCTGAGTGCACAGCACGTGGTGGTGTGTAGTGAGCCCCTGGTAAACACACGTGGTTGTCACTGTGTTACTGGAATTTGAAGAAATTGACACCATTTTCAAAATTACCTCTGGGTAATAGTTCTAGGTCTTGAATCAAAGTGTCCAGATCCCCATGCTGGGGTTCCTTCCAGCTTATCAAGCTGATTTCTTCAGGGCAAGAGCTGGAAAACCATGTTCCCTCTGAACTTTGCACAGAGAGGAGAGAAGTTTTTGGATAGAGACTGCCGGGGGTAGGGGCTGGGGGGATGGACGTCCAAGCGTTTTTCCCTCCTCTCACTGGCTGTGGGAAAGTCTGTGGCGAGAACAAGGCTTCAGGCACCAGGTGATCAGAGCCCAGGGCAGGCCTCCTCTACCCAGGGTTCCCATTTGACAGTTCCTGGTGAGCCTGGGCATAGGGCCCTGGTTTGTGTTACGGAAATGAGCTGATGAGCGTCTCGAGCTGTGGACAACTTGGCCAGCCTTGTTCCACCGGCTTTTTAAATTTATTTTGAAAATGTATTTATTTATGGCTGCACTGGGTCTTCGTTGCTGTGCGCGGGCTTCTCACTGCAGTAGATTCTCTGGTTGCAGAACACGGACTCCAGAGCGGTCTCAGTAGTCGTGGCACATGGGCTTAGTTGCATCTCGGCATGTGGAATCTTCTCAGACCAGGGATCCGATCCATGTCCCCTGTGTTGGCAGGTGGATTCTCAGCCCCTGGACCACCAGGGAAGTCCTCCGCCAGCTTTTTAAATTTATTTATATCTTCTATTATTTTTTGGCCATGCCACATGGCAGGCAAAATCTTAGTTCCCCAATCAGGGATCAAACATGAGTGCCCTGCAGTGGAAGCCTGGTCTTAACCCCTGGAGCACCAGGGAAGTTTCCCATCACCTTTTTTAAAAGGACGGTACAGGTTTGAGTTGGAAAGTATTCCTCTGAGAGAGCAAACACTGAGCATCTGCTGTGTGCACACAGGTCATCTCATTTCGCTCTCTTAATAACCCTGGGAGGTGAGTGGTGCAATCCCCTCTTTACAGAGGAGGAAACTGAGGCCTGGGGGCGGGGCCCAAAACAAAAAGCAAATGAGGACCCTCTGCAGAGGGGTTTGTGTGAGTGCACAAGGCTCCTGGGTGGCTTCAGCGTCGGGGCTGAGGGCCACAGGAGACGAAGGAGCCTGGTGACCCTACATCCTGCCCACCCTGCTCCTGGTCAGAGGTCTGCATCCCACTTCCCTCCTCCCTGCATCCAGCGGGACCCGTTGGTAGTTTCCAAGAGAAACAGCAGGAGGAAATGGGTTTAGGCTGAAGCAGGTGGGGTGGGGAAGATGTAAGACCCCCTCCCCACTCGAACCCACTCCCACCTCTCCCTGCCAACGGCTGCCCTGCCTTTACAGCTGTGACTTGGCCTCAGTCCCCCAGGAGCCGTGACGGCCAGGCCTGGATGAGTCAGCACAGGCGTTCCGTCTGCCTCTGGGACCCAAGGGGCCAGCCTGAGTCCCAGCCCCCAGCTGCCCCCCAGGGCCTGTGCACCTCCAAGGCCTTCTTTGGGGAGGGGACTCCTGAAGGGGAGAAGCGGGGTCCTCCAGGAGGCTCTCTTTCAGAGAGGAGATGGGCAGGGCCTGGAGGGAAGAGGTGGCCCCCATGCCTGGGCACCCACCTGACCCCCGTTTCTGCACCCCGGAGGGGGAGTCTGGGAGCTCATCTTCCCCTCACGGCCCAGGTATTGAGAGAGAGGGCCGGATGGTTTTCTGGAAATAGACCAGCTGCCCAGCAGCTCAGCCTGGATCCAGGCCAAGACATCCCCGGCTTCTCTGCTTGAGGAATGTGTTCCAGCCTCCTAATCAGCCTGCCAGCCTCAGATCCGGGGGATCAGCTCTTCGACTAATGGGGAGTGATGTTCAGGAGTCTGGCCTACAGCTTCTGGGAGAAGCCCCTTGGGAGGGATGGAGCCCTGGGCTGGCAGCTGGAAGGACAGAAATAATAAAACTGGGAATTCTAGAATTGTGGAAGGTTCACTCGCCGTCAGATGCCTGGCCAGACCTCAGGGGAGCTGAGCGCCCCTCATGCCTCCAGGTGGGGAGACTGGAAGGCAGAAGAGGTCGGAACCAGGCTTTTAAAAACTGGTCTCTCCTTCCCAGGGAGACTTGAGGTCTTCATAAATCCACTCCTAGCTTCAGCTGCTTTAAAGCAGGCCAGAGGGGTACCCTGTTCTACTCACTGAAGTGCCTCTGGGCAGATCATTCATCTTGGTGTGCCTCAGTTTCCATATCTGTTAAATGGGACTAATCACACTTATACTCTAGGATTGATGTGAGAATAAAAGTGGTCAGAGGAATTCCCTGATTAGGAATGGTTAGTGTGGTTAGGACTCCTCTTTCACTGCCTAGGGCCCAGGTTCAGTCCCTAGTCGGGGAACTAAAATCCCACAAGCTGTGTGGGGCAGCCAGGAAAAAAACAAAACTGTGAAATTATTGTGAAAAGATGTATTTCAGGTCTGGGGGAAAAGACAGAGCGGATGGTGTGAGGTGGTTTTCTCTATGGGGCGAATTAGCATCCTCATTTGCAAGGCAGAAGTGCTAGGGAAAGCTGCTACTCCCATAACCTCACCTCCTGACCTCGGCAGCTGCAGGCCTGGACCTAATTTATGGGGCTGTAAATATCCATGAATGGACCAGAGTTCCCTGGTGGGCTGTAGCTGCTGAGTGGGGACAACTCTGCTGAGCCCGAAACCCTAGGGCAGCCTCATTAATTCTGCTTAGCCCAGAAGCCGGGTAATGGTGCAAGGAGCCAGCAGAGGAGCTGTGATAACCCCCTGAGTGGGGAGGGGTGGCTGTCTGCACCCTCCCCTGCCCCAGCATTCACACTATGTGGTCCTTTCCCAGGGATCTTTTTGTCTTGGTAAACAGGGGACAGTGGGGCCGAGATGGAAGCCTTCCTTAGACTCTAGGTCCTAACCTTCTGGGTCTGAGAGGTCTGTACCAGGATGGCTCTCTAGGTGGGGCTTCCTGGGTAATGCTAGTGGTAAAGAACCCTCCTGCCAGTGCAAGAGACATGAGAGACAGGTGTTCCATCCCTGGGCCAGGAAGATTCCCTGGAGGAGGGCATGGCAACCGTCTCTGGCATTCTTGCCTGGAGAATCCCATGGACAGAGGAGCCTGGATCACACATATAAATGAGCCATCCAGTAGGCGTGTTCCTTCCTCTTTCTCCTGTGCCTTGCTACTGCTGAAGCTTGGCTGGGCTCTCGGGCCTGCGGCAGGGAGGGAAGTGGCGCCGCTGTCCTGGGTGCTGAGCAGGCAGATCTCAGCTCAGCGGCTCATTAGGCCCATCACTTCCTCCTCTTTCTCTCCCAGGGTTTGGTACCCTCCTCAGCCCTCTGCCTGGGGCCAGGATCTGGGAGATTTCTAACTTTGCTGGAGGACACCGGACAACTGCCTCAAGGGCCTGCCATTCATGAGGTGGGGGTGAAAGGCTGGTTTGAAACCACGGACAAAGGGGCCTGGTTTCAAAGAAGGGAAAAGCACCTCTATTATGGATTCATGCATTTCCCCCAAAATTTGTTGCATGGAGTGTTGCTGTGAAAAAATATTATGATCAAAGATCCAATAAGTTTAGAAAATGCTGGGCTGAACAATTCAGACAGGTTTCTCCACTTTATAAGACCTTGAAGAACTGTTTATATGGTTTTATGCATCATGCCCTTCCAAAAGGGTTTCCCATAATTTTTTAATTTTATTTTTTGGCCACCTTGCCTGGCATGTGGCCTCTTCGTTCCCTGTGTGTGTGCGTGCCAAGTGGCTTCAGTCGTGTCCGACTCTTTACGACACTATGGACCGTAGCCTGCTAGGCTCCTCTGTCCATGGGATTCTCCAGGCAAGAATACTGGAGTGGGGTGCTGTGCCCTCCTCCAGGGATCTTCCCAACCCAGGAATCAGCCTGCGTCTCTTCCATCTCCTGCCTTGGCAGGCAAGTTCTTTACCACTAGCGCCACCTGGGAAGCCCCTTAGTTCCCTTACTGGAGCAAACCTGTGCCCCCCACCTTGAAAGCATGGACCATTGGACCATTAACCATTGGACTGCCAGGGAAGTCCCAAGCGTTTCCCAAACTTACAGGACCACAACACCCTTATTACATGCACCACCTTGGGCCTGGTGCTTCATGAAACACACACTGGGAAGCACTGAGCCAGTTATATTTCAAATGCCAGAACAGGGCAGAGAAAAACAAGGGAGAGCAAAGCTGCACCAGCTAGCCCCCATGGAGGAACACTGAACTATTTCCATTTTGATCACTGACTTGCTCTGTGACCTTGAACTAGTTCCTTTTGCCCTCTGCACCTGTTTCCCTGTCCATAATACAAGCATGATACCCGACACATAGTTGATCCTTGGCAAGTACTTGTTGAATGAATGGATGAGAAGACTGAGTTGGGGTCTCTCAAACCCTTCAGGATGCCGCAGCATCTGAAACTGGGAGAGTGTAGGCTCTGGCCCCTCCACCTGGATGTGAGTCCACCTGCCCAGTTACCAGCTCTTCAAACCTGGGCAGCTCTGTGCTGGATGCCTCGTCTTTCTCCCGTATAAAATAGCACCTCCCTCGTAGGACTGTTGTAAGGTTTAAATGGGGGGATCGTTTAGTGTCCACCCTGGGACTGTTTTGAGAGTGAAAGGGGGCACTGTTAATAAACATGCTGAGGGACTTCCCTGGGGGTCCAGTGGTTAAGAATCCACCTGCCAATGCAGGGGATGCAGGTTTGATCACTGGTCATGGAACTAAGATCCCACAGGCCTTGGGGCAACTAAGCCGGTGTGCAGCCCTACAACTGGAGAGCCAGCAGACAGCAGTGAGGTTCCCACGTGCCACAATGAAGATGGGACGAAGCCAGATGAATAAGCTGGAATAAACAAATAAATCATCCTGTCATCTCCAGTTCCTGCTCACCCAGTTCCTTCTGAAACATGCTGAGACGATAGGTGTAAACCAGGACTGTCACAGACAAACCAGGACGTAGGGTGACCTGAGGTTTCCACGAGGTAGCGCCTGATGCTTGGCTGCTAAGTTGCTTCAGTCGTGTCCGACTCTGTGTGACCCCATAGATGACAGCCCACCAGGCTCCCCCGTCCCTGGGATTCTCCAGGCAAGAACACTGAAGCGGGTTTCCATTTCCTTCTCCAGAGCATGCAAGTGAAAAGTGAAAGTGAAGTCGCTCAGTCCTGTCTTGACTCTGAGTGACCCCATGGACTGCAACCTACCAGGCTCCTCCGTCCATGGGATTTTCCAGGCAAGAGTACTGGAGTGGGGTGCCATCGCCTTCTCCTGATACTTGGCAGGCACTGCATATGCAGCTACTATTGTGTCTCTGTTCAACCAGGGAGCCCGCAGGAGACCAACAGAGAAAACAACTCAGAAACGTCCCTGGTGGTCCAGTAGTGAAGACTCCAAGTTCCCGAGGCAGAGGGCATGGGTTTGATCCCTGGCTGGGGAACTAAGATCCCTCAAGCTGCACAGTGCAACTAATAAAAAGAAACAAAAAACTGGAAACAAACAAACTCAGATGGGGCCTGTCTGGCTGAGGAGGCAGAGGGGGCTGTTCAGCAAACCCTTCCCCACCTCTCTGGGCCTCAGAGGTCCCCCCAACTCCTAGAACTCTGCAGAGCAGCTTGAAAACCACTGAGGTTCCTTTTCAGCTCCCGTGGACCGTGAGATAACAATCTCCTGATCTGCTGCCTGTCTCCCCAGTGTCACCAGGTCCCTCGTGCAACACAGACCTCAAGCCCCACCCCTCCACCCCTGCCCCTACCATGTAGCTGCCTCATCCTGAGTCCAAATTTCCCATCAGCCCTTTGACTGAGCAAGGATGCAGAACTGAAGATCAGCCGCTCCACGCACTGTATGGGTCGTGAATTTCTCTTTCCCCGGCCGTCATCTGCATACGATGTGTTTATGTGTGCAGGGCTGGGGACAGACCCCCTTACTTCCATCCAAGAGGGGAGAGTTCCTCCCACATGATGGATAGAGAAATCCAGGCAGTGTGGCTAATGCTCTGCCCAAGATGGCACAGCAGCTAAGGGTGGGGTTCTTTCCAGAACTCTTCCCCAGCTCCTCGCCCCAGAGGAGGGGAGGAGCCCTCAGAGAGAATGTGGTGGGTTCTTTCCACAGTCGGCTTCCACGGTGGCTGAGATGATAAAGAATCGGCCCACAATGTGGGAGACGCAGGTTCAATCCTGGGTCAGGAAGATCCCCTATGGCAACCCACTCCAGTATTCTTGCCTGGAAAATTCCATGGACAGAGGAACCTGGAGGGCTACAGCCCATGGGGTCGCAAAGAGTTGGACAGGACTGAACTGCTAACACTTTGCACAGCTGAGGTTGTAAGTAAGCCAGGAGGGGGCCCAGGGCGGGAGACAGGGATATATATGTACAAACGGCCGAGCATGCGTGGGGCCCCAGGCAGGGGAGAAACCGGCAACCCAGAGGATTAAGGGGCCAGGGGGCTGGGCATTCTGGGATTAAGCGCCCACCACCCCAGTCTCGCAGCTCTTTTCAAGGTCCAGGCAGGTGGGCGGGGGCTGCTGGAGGATCACTCCTCATTCTGTGTTTTCCTCTCTTTCTGCCCCAGCAGCCCCCACACAGGCTGAATGTGGGTTTGGCTTCCCCTTCACCCACCTCCACAGTCAGGCCTATCCAGGAGGCAGCTGCGAGGGTGCTCCTGGCTTCTGACTCCCAGGGGGCCCTCTGCCTGGGGCCTGTTCACAGCCCCGCCACCCTCAGACCAGCCCCAGTCAGGCTGTCTCCAACCCACTCAGCCTGGACCTCACCCTGAGAGCGCCCCACCCAAAGTGGATGAATCTGGGCTTGGAGCACCCAGGACCCGCAGTTTCGGGGCCTTCGGTACATTGCGTGTGTGCTCAGTCACTCTGTCGTGTCTGACTCTTTCGTGACCGCATGGACCGTAGCCCCTCACGCTCCTCTGTCCATGGGATTTCCCAGAATTTGAATGAGGCAAGAATACTGGAGTGGGTTGCCATTTCCTCCTCCAGGGGATCTTCCCAACCCCCGGTTTGAACCTGCCTCTCCTGCATTGGCAGGCTGATTCTTTACCACTGAGCCACCAGGGAGCCCCATTCGGTACATTATTGATGAGGAAATGAAATTGCATTCGTTTGTTGGGGTGTTTGTTTTTGGCCATGCGTTCTGTGGGCTCTTAGTTTCCCGTTCAGGAATCCCCGCCCCTTGCATTGGCTGCGCGGAGTCATATTCACTGGACCACCGAGGAAGTCCCAGAAACTACATGTATAGGGTTTGTCTCTCCCAAAGCTCCAAACCACTGTGCTCGTATGATCCTGTCCCCATCGCTGCCCTTGAGGAGGCCCAGGGTGGGAGTCGTGTCCAGGAGGGTCGGCCAAGCCTCCGTAACACGGCTGCTCTCCCTTCCTTTGAATGAGGCAAGTGGAACTGGACACTGAGTCCGGCCGACCCTGGACCCTGGAGAGCCCAGCCCTGCGTTTGCTTCAGCCCACTGCACCCTGCGGAGAGGCTCGCTCTGCTTGATAAGTGAGGCCGAGGCAATTATGGGTCGAGATCATTACCCGAAATTACGCAAACTGCTCCATGGCCGAGGCAAGAATGGGATTTTGCCTTGTTCGTTGCAGCCTTCTTTAGAAGCTCTCAGCATCCTCCCGGGCAGTGGTGCCTACCTCTCTCCACCTTCTGCATGAGTCCTCTCTCTGTGTGTGTTTCTGTCTCCCCCTCACTCGCTCCCTTTGTTCCCTGGCTCCCCCTGCCCCATCCATGCCCTCTGTCAGCCTGTTCTTGCCCTCCTCTTCCGAGGTGTCAGGGGTGGTGGTTGGAGGGTGTCCTGTGTCCATTCCTGTGGGGCTTAGGCAGCTGGCCCCCTCCCTTCCTCTGCCTCCCCCCAGTCACCCTCCTTCATCCCTGAGGCCTCATTATTAGGGTAGCCATGACCTCGCATTGTCTGGCCTGTCTGGCCCTGGCATGAAAGGTAGAGTTTTGGCAGAGAAGGGGAAGCTCGGCCAGCTTCCAGCTCCTTCTCTGTAACATGCTGGGGGCAGACACGGCGGGGCGGGGTTGGGAGCTGGGGCAGGAGCCCCAGGGCAGCCCCTGTCACTAGGGCAACAGCAGGGAGCCCTGGGTTGTGAGGGGGGGGGAAGGAGACCAGGGGAGCAGGTGGTTCTTTGTCTGGAGCCGGAATGAAGGAGAGGGGCCCTTGCCTGATCCCAGCCCTTTCACCCCATCCCTCGGGAGAGCCTTGGATGGGCCCCCCGGGGAGGGATTATCTTCCCCCCACCCCAGGCTGATGCAGGAGACGCTCCCTGTGGTGCTCACCAGGGGAGGGGCGGGGAAGGGTGAATGTTTCCAGGATTCAGGGCTGCTTCCGAACACCCCCTACTTGGAACCCACCCCCGCCCCACCCAACCCCCATCAGCCCACCCAGGACGAGGGTCACAGGGAACCAGGCAGGGCCAGGCTGGTGAGTCCCTGTTGCCGGAGGGGTAGGGGCCCAGGCAGAGCGGGAGACCCCCACCCAGCTGCTGCCGCTGCCACTTGGTCACCACAGGCATCATTTCCCGTCTGAGCTGTAAGGAGATCAGAGCTGTTGCTGTGTGAGCGCTTTCCTGCTTTAAAAATCTGTTTAGAGTGGACCCTGGAGGCTCCTGGAGCCCCTCCTTTCCGGGCTTTGCGCTCACCTCTTTGATCCTTACATTTGGCTTCTGAGCAGCAGAGCAGGCTCTGAAGGCTGACGGGCAGCGGCAGCCAGTGGTGATGGTAGGGCCGGGCTGTTCGGGCCTGGAATTCTGGGGTCTTCGGCTCCGTGGCTCGCAGGCCTGTCACTTAACCTCTCTGCGCTCATCTTCCTGAGTCTTCACTTCCTCATCTGTGAGACTGAAACCATGTAACTCGGGCTGGGACTCGAACCCACGTCCCAGGACTTGAACCCACGTCCCTGGACTCGAACCCACGTCCCTGGACTCAAACCGACCCAGGCTTTTAACTGAGATCGCACACCTGGTTTCAGGACTTAATGAAGCTCAGGCTCTTGATGTCTCATCACAGAAAGAATTCAGTGAGAGACCAGCTGATAGGTAAGAAGTGGATTTATTTAGAGAAAAACACAGTCCACAGAGTGTGGGCCATCTCAGAAGGTGAGAGTGGCATCGAAATGGGGTGGGGTTACTTTTTATGGGCTAGCTAATTTCACAGGCTAATGCGTGGGAGGATTAGTCCAGCTATTTGGGGGAAGGGGTGGAGATTTCCAGGAACTGGGCCACTGTCCGCTTTTCAGTCTTTGATAGTCAGCCTTGGAGCTGTCATGGTGCCTGTGGGTGTGTGACTTAGCTTGCTGATGTGTTACAGTGAGTATATACTGAGGCCCAAGGTCTAGTGGACGTCGACTCATCGGCCACCTCGCGGTCATTTAGTTCTAATAAGTTTATGTCATGTCGTTTGGCTATGTTGTTCTCTTAAAGGCTGTGCCCTGCCCCCTTCCCTCTGGTTTCAATATGAAGATAATTATATGACATACTCGTAAGGTTGTGGTAGGAGGTTAAATAAGTCATATATATGAGGTGCTTGGAATGGTATTTAGCCCCATAAAAACACTCAGCAAATAGTAGGTGTTTTTGCTCCTAGAGATCTTTCTGGAGCAGGGTGGAGGTGAATTTCCTGCAATACTCCTTGTTGGGACCCAAAGAAGTGTCATTCCTGAAATCTGTTTTTTTGGGTGGAGGGTGGGGAACAAGTGCAGGCTTTTCAATAGGCCTCCTTCGAGATGTCCCCTCTCACTGAGTTCTGGGGAGGATTGAAGGAGTCATATCTCCTGGGCTGTCTTAGAGAGGCTGCACACAGAATCAACCTTTCCAAAAATAGTCTTCACTGACCTTATCCAGGAAAGGCGGAAAAGTGGGCTTGATTTTCCGGGCTCCCTGTCGTGCACATGCAGATGTCCGAAATGTCTGTTCGCTCATTTTTTAAATGCCTTTTTAAAAAAAAATATATATTTTATTTATTTGGCTCTGCTGGGTCTGAGTTGCATTCTGTGGGTTCTTTAGTTGCAGCCTGTAGCATCTAGTTCCCTGGTCAGGGATTGAACCTGGGGCCCCCTGTATTGAGAGCACAGTCTTAGCCACTGGACCAGCAGTGAAGTTCCTATTTGCCTGTTAAAATCGAAGCAGCCCGCAGAAGCATCTCCAAGTGCAGTGAGTTCATGTGGGGAGGCAGTTTGTGATCAGGAACTGCTCTGGGTGTCTGTAAAGCCAGTTAGTGTGCGCTGACTGGGGACACTGGGTGCGTTCTGTGGGGAAAGAGATGGGGCAGTGAAAGGGGGACCTGAAGGTCACGGGCCTCTCTGGGGGAAATGAATAAGCCCCTTTTCTTTTCCTTTTCTTCTCTTTTGGCCACTCTGAGTGGCACGCGGGATATTAGTTCCCCTACCAGGGATTGAAGCTGCAACCCCTGCAGTGTAAGCACAGAGTCTTAAACCACTGGTCTGCCAGGGAGGTCCCAGTCCCTTTTCTAATGGAAACCCTGAGCCGTTCCTTGGAAAATGACCGCCCATCTTTTCACCCAAACATCCACTTATTCACACAACAGATCTTCAGTGGGTGTCAAACTATGCCAGCCTCTGTGCTGAGCCCCAGGGATAAGTTGTGATGCCAACCTTCAAGGAACCAGCGTCCAGAGAAGAGTTGAAAATAGATAGTGGGGTGGAGGCTGGAGGGCTGTTGGAGATTCCAGGGAAGCAGATCGTGTGTTGGGGGAAGGCTGGCTGGACATGGGACACCTGAGGAGTTGGAAGGGTGAATCCGAGTCTCCCAGGGAGATGAGGGGCAGAAGGGCAGCAACCAGACGTTCAGAGCACGGGGTCTTTGGGGAGCCTTGTGTGTAGGGTGTGGGGTGCATGTGGCCTGGGCATGGGAGAGGGGCTGGCAGGCTGTGTTCCCCACTGCCCGGGGCCTCTTGCCTTCACCCACTCAGCCCCTCCAGCCCAGGGTCCAGATTTCTTCCTCCACTCATCACCTTTTCATTCCCACTTCCCACTTGTCCTGGGTCAGAAGTAGGGCAGAGAGTCACCTCTCTGAGCCTCCATTCCCCTTTTCTGTGCACCAGCTGGTTGGATTGGGCGATCTCAGAGGTCTCCAGGGCCTTCTAGGGTTGTTCATGGTTGTCTGCCCTATTTGGATGTTTCCCCTGGGGGCCTTGGGAACAGTCCAGATGCCCTCTGGTCCTCTGTCAGCAGAGGGCTGAGGATGAAAGCCACGAGTGGTGGCAGTGATGGAGTGCCTGGGGCCTGCAGGTGGAGGGACGGAGCCCCACTGACCCTGCTGCTGTGTGTGCTTCTCCCTCAGTTTGACCCTGGGAACACAGGCTTCATCAGTACAGGCAAGTTCCGGAGCCTCCTGGACAGCCACAGTTCCAAGCTGGACCCGCACAAGAGGGAGGTACTTCTGGCTCTTGCCGACAGCCATGCCAACGGGCAGATATGCTACCAGGATTTTGTCAACCTGGTGAGCACTCTGGGTCCCTCACCACTGGGAGTGGCCTGTTTGGGGGCGTGGCTTAGAGGGCCCTTTTGGATAATTAATTACTGGGATTGGTGGGTCTTCAGCATTGAAAAACTCCAGGACTATGGCAGCAGCAAAGTGGCTGCAGCTGTTCCAGCCCTCACACCCTCAGACCTCACCCCAAAGGAGAGGAGAGGAGAGGAGCTCTTTTTATGGGAGCTCCCACATGAGGCCTGGGATTTCCTTCCTTCCATTGGCCTAGATTGGGTCAGTGGGATGTGCTGATTGACTCAAACTGATCAGTGCCCACCCTGGGGGCTCAGAGGAGAGTCACTTCCATAGAAATGAAGGGCTGGAAGTGGGAAGTCATCGTTGGCAGGAGAAGAGCTGTGGAGTGGATGTTGAGAGGATCGGGCCAGGCCTTTCAGGAGCAATGGGGCATGTGGGTGAAGGCTGAAGCTCTTCAGACCTGCTGGCAGTGGTCCTGGGTGATCGGAGGGGCTGGAGACAGGAGGCCCATGCATCCTGCTCGGTGGTCTGGTGTCTTGGAGTCAGGACATCCTCCTTACTGGGTACTGCTGTGATGTTTCGGGGCTACAGTGGCAGGATTGGAATGGGGTTCAGTGGGGTTGAGCAGGAAGCAACCCACCGTGGGTGAATGGGATGTGAGCAGAAGCCGCATGAACTAGCGGGATGAACACAAGGCTGGGAGATTCCACGCGGTTCCCTCTTGGTGGAATGGAAGAGTCGCCTCTCTTCTCGTCGCCCATTAACTAAATGACTGGTGTGAACAGTCAGTTCTTGAACATCCAGGCTCCTGGAATTCACAGGCGTCAGTGATGGGGGAGCCAGAACTTGCCATCGTGCCAAGTCCGTTCTCTGATGTGAAGGCTTTGGTGGTGTTTTAATTGCCTCTTAACTGAGGACCTGCCTTCATCCAGAGATTAACAGATGGCAGCGAGCAGCTGTGAGGCTTTTAGGGATGAAGTAATCTGCTGTTCAGATTGGACCCAGGGAGCAGACCTTTTAGAGGGTGGGAGGCAGAGCTCAATTAAGCAGGGAAGTTGGGGACATTTGGGATTCACGGGATGGGTCATGGAGGTGAGTTGTGTGGCTGGGAACCCAGCAGCGCCAGCAAAGATCAGACCACAGGTTCGAGCTCGTGGCTCCTCCACAGCCCCAGCACTAGCATGTTCGACGCGTGCTCTGGTCAGCCCGGGGCAGAGTGAGGGCATGGCAGAGCCAGTGAGTGGCTTCTGTCCAGCTGGGGGTTCAGGAAATCTGCGTGAATTCACAACAGCAGGTTGCTTGTTGCCATCAAGATTTCTCTGTTCAAGTTCTGAGCTGGAGTGGCCAACCAGAGCCTGGATTCCTGTGAGCAAGGCTGCCCTGGAGGGCGGGACTAAGAAGGGGCTCACGGGGAGGGAGGATCTGGGAAGGGCAGAGAGCTCGGGGGCTGGAGTCAGGCGGACCTGGGTCCTGCTTAATGCGCTGCCTTTGCCACTCAGTGGGAAAGATTCTCTGAGCCCATGTGTAAAATGAAGCCAAAGTACACCTTCTTCAGAGTGGTGGTGGTGTTTAGTCACTAAGTCACGTCCGACTCTTTGCGACCCCATGGACTGTAGCCCGCCAGGCTTCTCTGTCCATGGGATTCCCCAGGCAAGAATACTGGAGTGGGTTGCCATTTCCTTCTCTGGTTGATCTTCTTGACTCAGGGGTCAAACCTGTATCTCCTGCATTGGCAGGCATGCTCTTTACCACCGAGCCACCTGGGAAGCCTCTTCAGGATGGTGGTAAGGATTAAATAAGATGAAATGTTTGAAAGTTTTTGTTGCCTCTTAATGTTCTTCCAGGTTAACTCCTCGGCATCTTTTGTGAGCCTTTTCCCACGCCCACCCAGGCAGAATGAACTAACCTTATCCTGAGCCCTCCAGTGCTTTGCGCAAGCCTCTCTTCTAACACAGACCACATTGCATTACAGCTGAGTGGTCAGGGTTGTCATGTATGGGTCTACAGGTTGTGGACTGTATAAGGATGCCAGGCAGAGAGACGAATGACTGAAATCTGCCCTGGGCTTTGTTCAGCAAGGCCTGGAAAGGGTGCATCCACCTGGAAGAAGAGGCTTCCTTATCTAACTGGCATGAAAGCACCATATGGGCCAGCATAGGCCCCAGAGTCAGGCGGATCTGAATCTGAATCCTGACTCCATGATTTACTAACTATGGGTCCTTGAGAAAATTACTTTCCAAGGAAAATTACTCTCCAAGCTCCCATCTCCACTTTTATATCACGGGGATAACACAGTGCACCAGATAACAAAGAAGACATCATCTTTTGCTGCTGATTACACCTCTGTCTCTCCTATAAGCTCCGTGAGGCTGGAGACCATGGCCGCTGCTGTGCCTAGCACAGTTCTAGGCACATCAGGGCAAAGGTCAATGGTGAGTGTGTGTGTGCGCACACGCACTTCTTCTCCCATACTCATGCTGAGCGCCTCCCCCCATGAGTCTTGCAACTGTGTGTTTGTGAGTGCATGTACACACCTCGAGATTGGGGGAGAGGATGGCTATACACTAATCGGATCACATGATCTTATCTTGGGCTTGCAGCGAATGCAGAGCCCTAAGCCCTGCCTAAATTTATAGAGCTGCCAAGCCACTGAGAACCAGGCCCAAGCTTTGCAGGCATGGAGGGGATGGGAATAAGGAATCGTTGGAAGGGGTTCATCCGGGAAGGCCTGCTAGAGGGGGAAGGCTTCAGCCAGATTTTGCAGGTGTGTGCAGAACCCAGGAGAGGGGATGGGAACTGCTGATGGAGACTCATTCGTCCTGGCCTGGTCTGAACCCGGATCTTCCCCAGCTCTCTGCCCCGAACAGGGCTTCAAACCCCTATGCCTTTATCCGGCTGGCTCCCCTTTGCATCCCTGTCTGGACTCCTGCCTTCGGGTTTAGCCTGATGTCCATTTCTGGGCCCGCAGTCCCAGAAATGCATTGATAATCCCTACTCAGTGACCGTGGGGCAGCCCCTGGGCAACACTGTGGACTCTGGTTGGGAGAGCTGTGTCTCTAGAATATTTCCCTGTATGGAGGGTCTAGAGTGTGGTCGGGGAGAGTGTGTGGGAGGTAGCAGAGGCCTCTGGAGGCTGAAAATCAGCAGGTCTGCCTCTGGGAGTCAGGTTGCCAGAGCTCTGTGGGGGAGAGACCCGGCCTGGGGCTCCTCGAGTATCACAGTTCTCTTGGGGTCCTTCAGGACTGATGACCTTCCACAAGCACAGCTTTGGGTTCTGGCTTTAGGGGCCAGGGATGCAGACTCCTACTTGTCCTGTAGTTCTCACTCATGCCACCTCCTCCAGGAAGTCCTCCATGACCACCTTGGGACCAGGTTGGGCCTCCCTCCTGTGTGCTCCCACAGCAGGCTTCACTGTGAACCATGATTGCTGGTTACTTAGCTGGCTCAGACAGTAAAGAATCTGCCTGCAGTGCAGGAGATCTGGGTTCCATCCCCGGTTGGGAAGATCCCCTGGAGAAGGGAATGGCTACCTACTCCAGTATTTTTGCCTGGAGAATTCCATGGACAGAGGAACCTGGTGGGTTCCAGTTCATGCAGTCCCAAAAAGTTGGACATGACTGAGTGACTAACACCTTCACACTTTCTTCACTTTCACTTATCGGCCTTCGACACCTCTGTATTCCAGTGTCTGGCAACACCTGATGCTTAATAGTTGCTCAGGAAATTGTGAGGGATGACAGGCTGGTGGGTGGGAGGAGATATCGTGGATATGAATCCAGGCTCTGGAGCCTTGCTGGGTTTGGACTTGATGGATTCTTAGAACTGTACGCTTTGGGCTCGTCATCTGGTGGGATGGGGATATTCATGGTCTTTATCTAGCAGGTAGACTAGATGCATCAAATGAGCTGAGCTGTGATGTGCTTAGAACAGCCCCTGACACAGAAGAGCTTGGTGAATATTGCTTGTTAACTTACATTTAACTCCTTGCAAACTATTACAGAAGAAAGAGGAAGGTGGCCTCAGGCCTGGGCGGTCTAAGGAACTGGCTGGCTGGGAAATGGGATGGGGCTCCCCTGAGACCCCGGTTCTGACCCCCTCCCCTCCCCTGTTCCCATGTAGATGAGCAACAAGCGGTCCAACAGTTTTCGCCAGGCCATCCTGCAGGGGAACCGCAGGCTCTGCAGCAAGGCCCTGCTGGAGGAGAAGGGGCTGAACCTCTCCCAGCGACTCATCCGTCACGTGGCCTACGAGACCCTGCCCCGGGAAATTGACCGGAAGTGGTACTACGACAGTTATACCTGCTGCCCCCCGCCCTGGTTCATGATCACAGTCACACTGCTAGAGGCAAGGATGGGGGTGGCGAAGGGGCTGCTGGAGGGTCAAAAAGATACAATTTTTTTTTTCCCTGCACCGTGTGACATGTGGGATCTTAGTTCCCCAACCAGGGATTGAACCCACACCCCATGCAGTGGAAGGATAGAATCCTAGCAATTGGAACCACCAGGGAAGTTGCAGGAGGATATCTGAGATCACAAGGGGAGGGGCAGCACCTTCACCACCGAAAGGTGATGGTTGAGGATCAAATAGCAGTTGTCACGGCAGGTCAGGCCCTGGTACAGGGCATGCAGGTGTTGTTATAACCCCTCGGCCACAGAGGTATTACAAAGATCATGACTTGAAGTCACATGCACTGCAGCAAAACTCCTGTATGACCCTCCCCCCCGCCCAAATCAACGGCAACACGAACAGTGTCAGAAGGTCTTTGATTGGGGGCATTTCACCAAGCAAACTCATTAAAGCAACTTCTGTTAGTTCCTCCCAGAGTGAGTGGAGTGAGCCTCGTGGATGGGTCATTTGTTCCCCCCGGACTCCATCTTCCACCTGGAAAGTGGGAATAACCAGACTTGCCCTCCTTCTCCCACGTGACTCCTCTGTTTAGAGCCAGAGAATTGCTGGTGGTGCTTTCTGAGCACAAAAGCATTATATCAATACGTATGGGAAGGAGTGTTTATGAACAGGTAAATGTGGGCTTCACATATTTTGCAGGAACATTCTCCCCTTAGGGAATCATCCTTACCTATTGTAATTCTAAAAGTCTCATCTTATGCAACATGATCCAAAGTACCACTTTCTGAATCAGCACTCCTGTATGAGGGACTCTGAATGCTTCCGGCTCTTCAGCCCCAGAACTTGCGGCCCACCCCCATCCCCAGCGCGGGCTCTCAAACGGATGCTTGGCTTCCTTTTGGCGTTTTATAATCTCCACCGTTTCTCTTCCAGAGCTAGGGGCCTAATTACCGCCCCTGCGTATGTTCTTATAAAATTCCTGCCGAATCAAACTGCAGGATCATTAAGCCTCATGGCGTCCTGCTTCTTCCTTTCTTTAATCAGAATATCTGGACTGCAGACCAGAGCTCCTCGATTTGTTGTTCTGGCTTCCTCCAAGTACATGTTGAAGTTGCGATTTTTCCGAGATATTCTTGGACTTGTTCTCCAAGCGCTTACTGTGTTGGTCTATTTATTAACTTCTATTTGAGGACCAATAATAACGAGTTGGCTTGCAAGCTGTGTTTGCTGCCAGGCCACCCGCATGCATGGTGTTAGGTGAACAGATTCGGCTCCCAGGGAGTCCAGCTGCTGGGAGCCCTGAGCCATTCCCAGGCTTAGCCCAGGAGGGCTTAACCCCAAGCTAATTACAGCTGCCTTCCCTCAGCTGATGCTGCTCACAGGGCTGGCTCTTCGTGTACTTTATCTTAAAAAAAAAAAAAATTATTTATTTTGACCACGTCGGGTCTTAGGGCTTCCCAGGTAGCACTAGTGGTAAAGAACCTGCCTGCCTATGCAGGAAACGTGAGACGTGGGTTCGCTCCCTGAACACAAAGCTCCCCTGGAGTAGGAAATGGCAACCCACAGTAGTATTCTAGCTTGGAGAATCTCATTCTAGCTTGGGGAATCCATGCTGAATCCCACGGACAGAGGAGCCTGGCAGGCTACAGTCCATGGGGTCACAAAGAGTTGGGCACGACTGAGCATGCAGAGAGAGATCGGGTCTCAGTTGCAGTGCACAGGCTTAGATGCCCACAGCGTGTGGGATCTTAATTCCCCAACCAGGGGTTGAACCAGGTCCCCTCCATTGCATGGTGGATTCTTAACCACTGGACCACCCGGGAAGCCCCTGGTGGGAAGCCCACCTTTAAAAAAACATTTTATAGTTTATCATTTTTAAGCCTCACAATCACCATGGAAATGTAGACATGAGTATTCCCATTTCCAAATGGGAAAACCATGTGTGTGCTCAGTCTGACTCTTTGCAACCCCATGGACTGTAGCCTGCCAGCCTCCTCTATCCATGGAATTTTCCAGGCAAGAATACTGGAGTGGGTTGCCATTTCCTACTTCAGGGGATTTTCCCAACCCAGGGATCAAACCCACATGTCCTGCATTACAGGGGGAACCTTTACCACTGTGCCACCTGTGAAGCCCCAGAGAAATGGACGACCAGTGAATTAAAATAATTTGCCCAAGGTTATCCAGAGGAGCTGGATCTTTTGTCCAGATTGGTTTCTGATTTTCCAAAACCTCAGCTGTGTAAACTCAAATCACCAATCTAGAAGAAACTGGAAAATGATGAAGTAACTGTTTCAGAGTCCTTATACCAAAGCCCAAGCCTTTTGTTTTATATCCTGTTCCAGTAACCTAACTTTCTGATTCCGTAACAGTGAACATAATGGGAAGCTACTGGAAGAGGGCCTCCTCCCTGCCAACAAGAGGAAGTAAGAACCTGGTTGTGGTAACTGGTTAACAACTTGCTGACACCCCAGGCATGGCAAGAGAGGACAAGAGAAAATGTACAAGCAAACCTGAGTCACAAAGAAACAAGAATTTGGGATCATTTAGTACAGGAGCGAAACCCCCATCAGTTGCTGGAGAAGACATTGCTCCTATAGCCCAGATCAATACCTGAGGCATCCTTAAAATTAAGAACCTAGGGACATGAATTATGCATTGTAGAGAGAGTTCCAGGGAGAAATAGTTAAAATAAACACCCTTTTCGGGCTTAAACAAGTATGCTTCAGTCATCTTCACAAATTCTTATGTGAGGTGTTGATGAGAATTCAGAGCAATTGAAATCCTTGTGTACTGTCGGTGGGAATGTAAAGTGGTATAGCCATTGTGGGAAACAGTATGTCAGTTCCTCAGAAAATTAAACCAGAATTATCACACGATCGTGCAACTCCACTTCTGAGTGTATACCCAAGAGAATTGAAAGCAGGGACTCAGATATCTATATATCCATGTTCACAGCAGCATTGTTCACAGTAGCTAAAAGGTGAGCGCAACCCGAGATCCATCAACAGATGGATGGATAAACAAAATTTGGTAGCTACATCCAGTGGAATATTGGGAAGGAGATTTTGACACATGTTACAACGTGGATGTATCTTGATGACATTATGCCGAGCGAAATAAACCAGTCACAAAAGACAAATGCTGTGTGATTCCACTTCCACACAGTCCCTGGAGTAGTCGCGTTCGTAGAGACAGAAAGCGGAATAGTGGTTGCCAGGGGCTGGGGGGCAGGGAATGGAAATTAATGTTTCATGGATATAGAGTTGCTTTCATCACTTGTACAAGATGAAAAGAATCCTGTGAATGGATAGTGGTGATGGTTGCCCATTATGAATGTATTTAACACCCCTGAACTCTACACTTAAAATGGTTAAGATGGTAAATTTTATGTTACATGGCTTTTGCCACAGTTTTGTGTGTTTTTTTTGGAAATCAACTTATATGGCATTGCCTCAACCCCAAGTGGGTATGTGAGTTATTACTGGAATTAAAGTTTAAAATCCTCCAAACCCTTTCTGCTTAGCACCGAGGAAATGTGGGCAGAGACCTTGAGACCATTTTGTGAACCGTGAACACACAATGAACAGAAGTGGAGTGAGAGGTGGTAGAGAGCTAGCTTGGGTGCTGGTCACCCGGGTGTGAGAAGGACAGATGGCAACTTCCCTAGGGATTCCGCATGATAATAAGCTCAGGAGGGCTTCCGGGCAGTTTCCTGCCTAGTAACGGCCTCTCTGTACTCTCTGCTCTCCTCCAGGTTGCCTTTTTCCTTTACAATGGGGTGTCGCTGGGCCAGTTTGTACTGCAGGTGACCCACCCACGGTACCTGAAGAACCCACTGGTTTACCATCCACAGCTCCGAGCACAGGCTTGGCGTTACCTGACATACATATTCATGCATGCAGGGTGAGTACTGGTGTCCTTCACTCTATCAACAATCCCTGCAGAAAAATAACTGGTCCAGAGAGCCTGGATTGAAATTTTATTTTTTTTTAGTTTATTTTTGTCTACCTAGACACAGGATTTGAGATGGCTTCTTAAAACTTATCTAATACCAAACCAGTATGTGTAAATTATTTGGAGTATATGGGAGATGAAAATGTTTTACAGTTGGTGGTGGTGATGTTTGTGCATACCAGGCCATTAAAACTATACGGTTTAGGGGACTTCCCTAGGGGCGCAGTGGGTATGAATCCACCTGCCAGTGCAGGGAGTTTGATCTCTGGTGGCGAAGATTCCACATGCCATGGAGCAGCTAAGCCCGTGCACCACAGCTACTGGGCCCTGTGTGCTGCAGGTACTGAAGCCCATGTGCCCAGAGCCTGTGCTTTGCCGCAAGAGAAGCTACTGCAATGAGAAGCCTGCGCACCTCAACGGAGAGTAGCTCCCACTTGCTGAAAATAGAGAAAGCCTGTGCAAAGCAATGAGGACCAGTGCAGCCAAAAATAAATAAAATTATATATTTATTATATATATATATATAAAAATTGTACAGTTAAAAAAAAAGAGTGTATGGGAAAGAGAAAGCAAAGTGAGATCAGCATACACAGCATGTGATTCTATATCTTTGCTGTAAGTAGGTTATAGATTTATTCTGAGCTTCCTGGTGGCCAAAGCAAAGAGGGAAATGTGGTCAACCACCAGGTTCATTGTCCATAAACTATGTGTGAGAGTTCCTATAAGTGAAATAAAGCACTGATTTGTTGAAAGGAGGTCTACCTATATGGTGACATGAGTCTTCTGGAGGAACTCTGGAAATATTAGAGTTTCTGTTTACAGAGCCATGTGACCTCTTTTGGGACCTGGAGTGCCACCAGTTCTCAGGGATGCATTTTACCCCATGATAAGGACCTCCTAGCTGGCCAGGTGACCACCCAGGTCCAAGTCTCTTGAATGCACGATCTTGGCTGGAGAGTTTTTACGTAGTGGAAGTGTGGAGTTGGAAAGTCAGAATCCCCGGACCCCAGACCTCTGCAGTGTCTTCTACAGACTCTAGAGAAGTGGAGAGAAAGCGTGGAAAAGCCCTGAGGGTGCCTGTCCCTCAGGCAGTGGGGATGCCAATGGGAAGAAGATCACCCGGGCCCTCATGGTTCTTTCCTTGGGAGAATGACCCACAGTGGCCACGAGGAAGCTCCACTGTGAACCTCTGCTCCTGCTGAGCTTCTAAAGGGGCCACAGAGCCTTCCCCAGCTGGCTGCACCTGCTGGGGAGGCTGCTTTGGGGTTAAGAGACTTCTCTGGTGGTCACTGATGAATGTCTCTACCCTGAGCCTAAGGGGATGGCAGCCTGGCCTGCTATGTCTCAGCTTCGACTTCAGGGCTGAGGAGGAGAGTGGGGGAGGCCCTTCATGCTTGGGTATCCTCATGAGTCAAGATGTGGACACAACAGGAACTGGGGGAATAACTTTGACTTACTAAGTTGTTTTTTTTTAAGTATTTATTTATTGTTGCACTGGGTCTTCATTGCTTCATGTGGACTTCTCATTACAGTGGCTTCTCTTGTGACGGAGTGTGGACTTTGGGAGCACAGGCTTCAGTAGTTATGACACGAGCTTAGCTGCCTGGCAGCATGTGGGGATCTTCCCAGACCAGGGATCAAACCCGTGTCCCCTGCATTGACAGGCGGATTCTTCGCTACTAGGCCACCAGGGAGCTCCCAGCCGTAGGGTCTGGTCCACTGCTGGATGCCCAGCCTCTTGACATGCTGACTGAATGACTGTGGTCTCTCTGTACAGGATAGAACACCTGGGACTCAACGTGGTGCTCCAGCTCCTGGTGGGGGTGCCTCTGGAGATGGTGCATGGAGCAACCCGCATTGGGCTTGTCTATGTGGCCGGTGTCGTGGCAGGTAGGCAGGTGGGCCCAGAGTCCATAGGGGTGAACCTCCCCAGGGCGGCTGATGAGACCCTGTGCCGTCAGGCAGGCCCCAGGCTTCCAGCGGACGCTCATCACCCAGGCTCCCGACTGCTAGGGTTCTCCTCCGGGTACCTCCCCCCACCTCCCCAGGGAGACCGGACGGGGATGCCACCCAGAGGGGGAGGTGTGTGACGGCAAAGCGGGTGGAGGGGTGTGATTTGGAGCTGGCAGACTGACCGAGGTTTCAGTCTCTCACTGCCGTGTTGTAGCCGTGTGAACTTGGGGAAATTCCTTACCTTCTCTTGGCGCCTGTTAAGCTTTAAGAGGGAACTAATGAGATCTGCCACAGAGAGTCGGACACAACTTAGCGACTGAACAACAAAAAGTGAGATATGCGTGCAGGATGTGAGGAGGGCGGGGCGAGGTGAAGAATGAAATAAAGCAAGGGTAGTAAGATCCCAGGGGTGGGGTGGGGGGCCACCGGTACCCGAAGGGCAGTCTTGCCTCTGCCTGGGCTGGCCCTTGATTGACCCACTGCAAGCAGGAGATAGTCTGGCCCAAGAAGTCGTGAGCACTTGTGCCAGCTGGAGGAGTCTGGGCCCTGGCTGACTCAGCCCACGTGGCAGGTGATGCGTGTAATCACTGTGGCCTTGAGGACAGTGTCGCAGCTCCTGGGCCCCCGCCCCGGTGGGAGGGGAGGTGGACCGGAGCAAGGTGGGGAGAGCGGAGGAGATTTCTGCAGGAGTCTGCACCAACTGTGCTTCTGAACAGAGAAATCTCCCTGGTGATGTCTCCAACTTTATTGCTGGCTTTTTTCTTTACAAGGTTTGCTGCTTCAGCTCTTCACCTTGACAGCGGTGCCCAAGGGAGCTTTGCGTGTGTGTTTAAGTAAGATCTTAATCCTTTCTGAGTGGCATTAAAGCTGTCATCAGGAGAGCAGGGCAGCTTCGGCCTTGTAAACAGAGGGCAGGCAGGGACCCCGGGAGTGAGTGGGAGGGCTTCCGGAATCAAAGAGGGAAGGCTCCCACCCCGCCCGCCCACCCGTCCATCCCAGGAGAGGCTGGTCTGCTAGTTTGTAAAGCCTCAGCCTGGGAGGTTGGCCCAGCGCTGTTCTCCTTCACTCCTGGGCTGAGGTTGAAAACTTGGCCACCTTGGACAGCGCCCACACCAGCCTCTCATCTCCCAGAATCCAGCACCTTCTGCATCCTTGAACAAAGGTCTGAGGAGCGTCTCTGTGCGCCAGACTTCCTCAGTCACCCACACACTCCTGAGCGTCGACATGTGGGGATTCAGAGCCACGTCTTCCATACCTACTCAGAGACCCAGATGGTTAATGGCGAGGAACAGGGAAGTGCTCGTAACACTTGCAGTTAGTAGTCAATTAAGTGGGCGTGCCGGAGTAACCTAGAAGACAACACAGATTCAAGATGACTCAGGTCTCGTCCAAACCAGATGATGCCCAGCGGGGAAACAGTGCAGATATTACTTCCCAGGGACACCAGTGCAGAAGGGGTTGGTGTACAGGCAGAAGGGGGCTTGCCAGCTGAACCTGAGGGTGTGGGTCTGTACTGCAAAGCAAACGACGTGCACTGTCCTATTTGAGTCATTGATTCAGAGCAGAGGGCATTCTGGTCACCACATGTCACGCCATTGATCTCCAGGATTGAGCTGATTGATCCGCCTGCACCCTTTCCTCCTCCTCTGCTCTGTGTGTGCATCGCTCTTCAGAGAGGGGGTGCCGGTTCAGACAGTCAGGCTCTGACCAGATAGCCAAGTGCGTGTCCTGTGCAGGCTGTATTTAATCCCCACAACAACCTCCTGAGGCAGGTACTATTACCCTTCACCTGTTACAGATACAGAAGTCAAGGCTTGGAGAAGGAAAGTGACTTGCCTAAGAAGATACAGTCATAAGTGGTGGAGCTGGGCTCCGATCAGGCTGTCTGACCCCAAAGGCTATGCTCTAACATGACCTTAGTGTTATGAGAACCAGAGGCAAGACTTATCCTTCATGCATGGAATTTATTGGAAACCAAGGGAGGTCATTGTTTTCATGTTAAAGATTTTTTGATGTGGGCCATTTTTAAAGTCTTCACTGAATTTGTTACAATATTGCTTCTGTTTTGGGTTTTGGTTTTTTGGTCGTGAGGCATATGGGATCTTAGCTCCCAGACCAGGAATCGAACCCACACCCCCTGCATTGGAAGGCGAAGTCTCAACCACTGGACCACCAGGGAAGTCCTCCAAGGCGGGGCAGTCTTCATAGACATTAAGCCCTGCTCTTTAATTCCTGCCCAATGAAAATATTCCAAATCCAAGGCCATCGCATTTTGTAACAATTATAACTAATCTCTGCTCAGCATGTCTGATGGTCCAGGCATGTGATAAAGGGTTCACGTGTATTATCTCATCACATTCGTCTGAAGTGGCTACTGACACCCCCATTTTATAGGCAGTTCAAAGAAGTGGAATCACCCTGTTTGCTCAGCCAAGAAATCCTAGAACTGTAGTAGAAACTTCCCCAAACCTGTGCTTCTAGCCAATGCTTGAAGCCAAGATGTATCTCACTTCTGCTAATGATTATAGGGCTGAATTTAAATACTTTAACATCCAGTCTTGGGACTTCCTTGGCAATCCAGTGGTTAGGACTCTCAGCTTCCACTGCAGGGGACATGGGTCGAATCCCTGCTCAGAGAACTTAGATCCTGTAAGCCATGTGGTTCGGCCAAAAAAATCAAAGTAGCCCGATCTTTTCACTGTTTTGCCCAACTTTGATGATAAATTCTGTAGATCAGAAGCCATGGGCGCACCCCCCAGAGCCTAGCACAGGCTTTGGCACATGGCAAGCACTGAATGAGAGGGTACATACATAAATAAAGTTAGACTGCTTAAAGGTAGGTGTTCTGGCAATTTTTATTTGGATTTGCTTTTCTTTAGCAACCAAGGGCGGAGAAGGTGATTGGCACCCACTCCAGTACTCTTGCCTGGAAAATCCCAGGGCGGAGGAGCCTGGTAGGCTGCAGTCCATGGGGTCGCTAAGAGTTGGACATGACTGAGCGACTTCACTTTCACTTTTCACTTTCACGCATTGGAGAAGGAAATGGCAACCCACTCCAGTGTTCTTGCCTGGAGAATCCCAGGGACCGGGGAGCCTGGTGGGCTGCCCTCTTTGGGGTCGCACAGAGTTGGACACGACCGAAGCGACTTAGCCGCAGCAGCAGCAGCAGCAACTAAGGGAGGTGCTGGAGGACACCTGCTTTAAATTTTCCAGGCTAAAATTATCCCAGCTGTGCGTTATGGCAAAGTCGCCAGTTCATCACTGTGCTGGCATGGACCCAGGGTTTCGGGGAGTGGAAATTCATAGCCCTGACTAGCACTGGTCCTCTGGTTTGCTGCTGTGCAGAGGTGTGGCTTGCTTCTCTGTCTTCTACCTTCCTGACCTCCGTGGGTTCACACTGCATCCCATAGGTTTGTCAGGAATCCTCCCTGGCCCTGGCTTCCGACCCCGGAATGGCTTTGCTCTGTTGATATGCAGAGCAGCCCACATTTCTACTTGACTTCTCCCAGTCCCTCTGAAAATGAAAGTGTTAGTCACGCAGTCCAGTGTGACTCTTTGTGACCCCATGGACTGTAGCCCGCCAGACTCCTCTGTCCATTGAATTCTCTCCCACCAGACTTCTCTAACCATGGAATTCTCTCCAGGCAGGTATACTGGAGTGAGTAGCTATTCCCTTCTCCAAGGGATCTCCCTGACCCAGGGATCGAACCCAGGCCTCCTGCATTGTAGGCAGATTCTTTACCATCTGAGCCACCAGGGAAGCCCATAGTCCACGACTAATTTGCAGTCATTTAAGGAAAGTCTTTCTGCCACAAATGGAGGGCAAGTGGGTCCAGATCATTTCCTTCTAGATTCTTATATCAGTATTCAAACCCCAGACCCTGGATCTTAGGCCAAGGCTTTTATTATTGTATTTCTGATCTGGAAGGAACCCTGGAGGTCCCCTCCAGTGAATGGCAAACTTTACTCCCCATGTCTCACCCCCATTCAGCCTGAGCAGCTGTCTGCCCTCTGCTCTGTGGGATAGGGGTATAGGTCAGGTTTCTTTGAAAAGAGAGTCTTACTGCTCAAACATTGGACAGCCTTAGAACTAACCTCCTCATTTCACAGATATGAAAACTGAAGCCCAGAGAATTCAGGGGCTGTGTCCGAGGTCACACAAGTAGCCAGTCTCGTCCCCAGTCGACCATCCTGCCACCATCCAGACTGACCTGTGGCCCTGCCTGGGGTCAGGACTCCCATCCCTGCATAGGGTGAGGGAAAGGTCAGTGCATGGAGGCTGGACCCTGCTGCCTCCCTGCCCTGGTGGATCCCGCCGGTGAGGCCGAAGGAGCAGAAGCTGGGCCCATCTGCAGGGACTCACACGGAGGAAAGAGGCCAGCCTGGGAGCTTCCTCTGTCCAGACGGTAATTAAGAGGAGCCCAGCCCTGCAATGCAACCTTCTCCACCAGCCCCAGCCGGGAGCGTGGGAATCCTTTGTCATGCAGATCTCTGCTGGCCTGCAGGCCACCCTGAGATTTTTTTTTTTTCCCCTCCTGTTATATAGGGTTGACCCCATGGCTCAGCAGTTAAAAAAAAAAAAGTTATCTGACAATAGATCAATACCTAATTAAAGCCGAAGGGGAAGCATGAAAGGAGAGAGGAAAGATTTATAGTTGCCCTGGGAGGGGAGAAGGACTCGGGTGTTCTTAGTTCATGACAGTTTATGTTTTCCTTGAGAGATGACATCCCCCTGGAGACGAAGAACCTGTTGTGGGGAATCTCTTCCTGGTAGGATCACAATAAGCTCAGAGCCTTGAGAGCGATCTGGGGTGGCGGCAGCAAGCGATGGGGGGAGAAGGCAGATGACATTGCTGCTACCTCTCCAGGCCCAGGGTGTCAGGTACCCTGGTTCCCAGGCGGGCCCCAGCCTCTTCCTTAGGAGCTGACCCTCCACCCCCATAGGGCCTGCAGAACTTGGCCTTCTGCCTTGCCCTCCTCTCTCCACCCAGGCAGTGACTAATTGGCTCAGGAGCCTGCGGGCATTTTCCAGTGGTGATTTCTGCACACTCACCCTGCCAGCCACCTCTCATCCTCTGAGCCCTGAGTTCTAACTCCCAGTTATTTTTAGTCTCCTGTGTCCTTCCCTGGAAGCCAAAGCATTGATCACACTTAAATGAGACCAGAACAATGCATTGCCCATCTCCTCTCTGCCCAGCTTCCCTCCCAGGACCAAAGTTTCTCATCCTCCAGACCTAGAGTCTGTACCATTCCTTTCCCCCAGGGGGTATGACATCATCTTTCTTTCTTCCCTGGAACTTCTCAAGGACATTTTTCCTCCAAAGATGCTCAGCTCTAGAGATCCTGTTGGTCTGTTGCAGTTTCACTCAGTTGGAGGTGATGCATGGCAGGTTTCTGGGTGCTATTGAGAAAGAATGAGGGTAGAGGGTGGGGATTGACAGGTTAGGGAGTGGCTGCTGGAGAGGCCAAGAGTACACGAGTTTTGTGTTAGGCAGGCCTGGACTCATGTCCTGGCTGCAGCCATTCCTACCAGGTGACTGAGGCCTCAGCCTCCTCATCTCTGCGATGAGGCTGTTAGCGCCCGCCTCAGCGAGTGGGCTTGAGGGTCACACAAAATGTTTGGCAGTTGTCTGACACATAGCATCCCATAAGGGTGGCAGTTTCGGCAAAACTACCGCTACCATTTTCTTGACATCGCTCAGAACCCTGAGATAGCACCTGGTGAGGCCAGATCACCAGGCAGATGGTCTGGGTTGGAGCTCTACTGTGGACAAGTCACTTCCCTCCTTGAGACTTTGCTTCCCAGTTGTAAAAGGAGAGGTTTGAACCAAATGGTCCTTTCGGTCGTAGATGAATCTTTCAGGAAGCTCCAGGGTGATGGAGCTTTCGCTCTGGAGTCTCAGCCCTGAGGCTGCAGCATCCCAGCGCCTGGGACTCGGGGTGGGGAGCGACTCCAGCATCCTTGAATTCTCCGTCTCTCTCTGTACCAGGGTCCTTGGCAGTGTCTGTGGCTGACATGACCGCACCAGTGGTGGGCTCCTCTGGAGGGGTGTATGCGCTCGTCTCTGCCCATCTGGCCAACATCGTCATGGTGAGCACCCCTGTCCCTGAAGTCCTTTCTTGGCCCACCCCACCCCTTCCCCGCCGTCACTGGGCCTGGATGTTAATCTACCGGAGTTGGGTTTTAGATTCTTTTCTGTGCTCCAGCCTGGGCTCGGAAAGCCCCAGGTGGCCTTGGCCAGTAGCCAAATTCAAGGAAACTTCCTCACCCTCTGCTGGGCCATTTCCAATGGGTCCCTTCTGTATATGATTCCAATTTTCTCCAGCCTGGCTTTGCCTGTCTCCCTATTACAACTCTGCTACCCGGTGGCTTTAAAAAGTGAAAATTCTTGACCACTAGCACCCATCAAAATTGTAATTTGTTGTTTCTCATAGTTTGGTAAAAGTAAAGGGCCTTAAGGGCTTCCCTGGTGGCTCAGTGGGTAAAGAATCTGCCTGCCAGTGCAGGAGACACAGGTTTGATCCCTGATCTGGGAAGATCCCAAATGTCACGGAGCAACTGAGCCCGTGTGCCACAACTACTGAGCCTGTGCTCCAGGGCCTAGGAGCCCCAACTACAGAGCCCTCATGCCCTGCAGCCCCCACAATGAGAAGCTGTCACACCGCAACTACACAGTAACCTCTGCTCACCACAACCAGACAAAAGCCCCTGAAGCAGTGAAGACCCAGCACAGCCAAAATAAATAAAATTACAAATAAAGAAGTAAAGGGACCTTAGAGATGATCTCACCAAAATTCTCAAATAGGAAAGAAGGCCCCGACAGGTTAAATGATTTGTGCAAAGTCATAATCAAATTGGTGACAAAAATACGGTCTTGAGCCCACATCTCCTGGCGACCATTTAAGTGCCACTGTCCTCCACCAGCCCGTCACAGTGTCTGGACACCGTCATCCTGTTTCTCATGTCCTTCCTTCCCTTTTCCTGAAAGGCAATCTAGTGAACTAGCTAACAGCAGGGGCTGTTATTCAGCTTAGATCTGAATGGCAGCCACCTACTTCCTTAAGAGTGACCTTGAGCAAATGACTTCAGTGCTTTGTGCCTCAGTTTCTACATCTGTGAAATGGGATGGGGTGGGACGAATGTGATACAGTGAAAATAACCACTTGCTGTAAGTGTTAGCTTCATGCCTGAGCCCTCACTGAAGAGGCTGGGGTGGACTCAGAGTAGAGACAGGACCTTCAAGGCAAGAAGTTGAAAGCCATCTGATAGTCTTAGAGGAGGCCAAGGAAGACAGCTTCCTTGCTTTGGAAGCAGTCTGAAGTTTGGAGGCTGAAAGAGGAGTCGTTGGCAGTGCTTGGTTCACTCTGCCTGATGCCCCCCACACAGGCACAGCCCAGGTCTTACCTATCTTTTCCCCAGTGCCTGGAATAGGGCTGAACGCATGGCAGAGGGTACCCACTGAATCTGGGGGCAGGCGGGAAGGAAGAACCCGGGGTTAGGGGAGCAGGGGCCATGTCCAGGAAAGGAATTTCTCTTTGGGAGCCTCTTGTTCTCACTTTCCTCCCCCATCACTGTCTTCACCCACGTGGCAGATATTCAGATGCTCAGTTACAACAGTTCATAGAGTTCCTCGATTCCCCCACGTCTTATTTATTTTGCCTGCGCTGCCAGGCATGTGGGCTGTTGGTTCCCGGACCAGGAATCAAATCCGCGCCCACTGCAATGGAGTCTTAAGCACTGGACCACTGGGGACTCTCCTCCATTTCTTCTTTATCACCGCTACTGTCAACTGTCCTGCTCCTCAACACGATTCCCTCTTTTTGCACCAAAGTCCCATTTGTACCCTGAGAGAGAAAGAGAGCTGCCACAGAGGCTGGAAAGCCCATGTGAGGGCGTGGCGGGGCGGGGGGCGGTTGGGGGCGGTAAGTGTGTTTACACACAGGGTGCGTGCCGTGGTCTGCTGAGCACCTGGGAGCCCAGGGCCGCCTCACGTGGCCCTTTAAATAGGTCGTTCTGTATCAGCGCCACCGCTTTCCCCAGACACAGCTTTTCCTCTGAATTCTGCTTCCGCCACTCCCCCCTCCCCCTGCCCCAATTCCTTTCTGCAGGGGGAGGAAATGCCACCCTCCCCCAGCTGTTCCCCCCAGGATGTGTCTGTGTGGAAGGACATGAACCAGCACAGCTGAGAAGGGAGAGGCAAGCAGGACTTCATAACGATGCCCTGTTTCCACCCCTCGCCGCCACCTGGGAAGTAGCTCTGGTGTTCTCAGAAGTTCCCACTGTGAGAGCAGACCCAGGGCCCAGGGTGGGGCGTGGGGTTGAGGAGGGGGTATTTGAGAGCAGTTTTCTTCCAGTTTGTACTTCTTTCTGCAAGTAGCCAGTGGTGGTGCAGCTGAGCCCAGTGCTCTTCCAGAAGGACATGGCTTTCTCTGGCCAACGGGGAGCTTTGGGGTCCCCTGGAGCGTGACATTTGGTAGCCCTCCTTTAAAAAGCTGTGTGCTGTTTATTGGACAGTGAAGAATGCTCATTTCACTCGCTTCCTTCTTAGAAAGGTCAGTTTCTTTTCATCAAGAGGCTACCTTTACCCAAACTAGCTCTGTGCCCAGCGATTCGGAGATGCATTAGGACAAGCCAAATGAAATTGGTATTTCTGTGGGTCAGAAGCATTTCAACCTTGGCAGTTTGATGTGGCTCAGCCTAATAGATGACATATTTTTTCTCCCCAGAATGTTAGCAAACGTAAGAGGAGAGTTCTTTTTTTTTCTTTATTTTTATTTTATATTGGTGCTTTCAAACTGTGGTGCTGGAGAAGACTCTTGAGAGTCCCTTGGACTGCAAGGAGATCAAACCAGTCAATCGTAAAGGAAGTCAACCTTGAATATTCATTGGAAGGACTGATGCTGAAGCTGAAGCGCTGATACTTTGGCCACGTGATGCAAAGAGCCGACTCCTTGGAAAAGACTCTGATGCTGGGAAAGATAGAAGGCAGGAGGAGGAGGAGACAACAGAGGATGAGATGGTGGATGGCATCGCTGACTCAATGGACATGAGTTTCAGCAAGCTCTGGGAGATGGTGAAGGACAGTGAAGCCTGGTGTGCTGCAGTCCATGGGGTCACAAAGAGTCAGGCATAACTGAGTAACTGAGTAACAAATAGTTGATTTACAGTGTTGTATTAGTTTCAGGTGTACAGCAAAGTGATTTACTTATATATATCCTTATTCTTTTTCAGTTCTTTTCCCGTGTAAGTTATTACAGGATACTGAGTAGAGTTCCCTGCGCTGCACACCAGGCCCTTGCTGATTATTTTGTATACAGTGGTGTATATACGCTTAGTGGGCTTCCCAGATGGCACTAGTGGTAAACAATCTGCCTGCCAATGCAGGAGACTCAGGAGACATGGGTTTGATCCCTGGGTCGGGAAGGTCCCCTGGAGTAGGAGATGGCAACCTGCTCCAGTAATCTTGCCTGGAGAGTCCCATGGACAGAGGAGTCTGGCAGGGTACTGTCAATGAGGCTGCAGAGTCAGACATGACTGAGCGGCTGAGCACATACATTTAGACTGTTGATCTTTAATTCCAAATGAAGATTTGGTCTGTGTGTATATACCCAATAAAGCACCTCACTGGAGCAGAAGGAGAAAGAGCATGCACCTGTCAGGAAATGTGGATTTGAGGTCTGGTATTACCATCTATTATGCTGTGAGTTCCTTAACTCCTTAGGGATTCTGTTCTCTCATCGGTAATCCTTTCTTCACAAAGTAGTTGTGAGAAAGACATGAAAAAAAATGCATGTGAAAATGTCATTTATGTGGCAGATCGTCATCCTGGGAGATCCTGTAGGTATATGTGTGTTTATATTAGTCAGTTCAGTTGCTCAGTCGTGTCCGACTCTTTGCGACCCCATGGACTGCAGCACGCCAGGCCTCCCTGTCCATCAACAATTCCCGGAGTTCACCCAGACTCATGTCTGTTGAGTTAGTGATGCCATCCAATCATCTCATCCTCTGTCGTCCCCTTCTCCTCCTGCCCTCAATCTTTCCCAGTATCAGGGTCTTTTCAATGAGTTAGCTCTTCGCATGAGGTGGCCAAAGTGTTTGAGTATCAGCTTTAACATCAGTCCTTCCAATGAACACGTAGGACTGATCTTTAGGATGGACTGGTTGGATCTCCTTGCTGTCCAAGGGACTCACAAGAGTCTTCTCCAACACCACAGTTCAAAAGTGTTTATATATATATATTTTTTCTTTCTAACAATTTGTTCCTTTATTTAGCCTGAAACTTTTTATAAAGGTAAAAAATAATTTTAAGGGTGAATATCATCATCATTTTATTTGAGCTCTTTTGATTTAAATTTTATTATTTTTCTTTATTTTCTAATTGAAGGATAATTACTTTACAATATTATGTTAATTTCTGCCATACATCACCATGAATCAGCCATAGGTATACATATGTCTACTCCCTCTTGAACCTGCCTCCCTCCTCCCACCGTCCACTCCTCTAGGTTGTCACAGAGCCCTGGTTTGAGTTCCCCGAGTCATACAGCAAATTCCCAATGTCTGTTTTCGTATGGTAGTGTATATGTTTCCGTGCTTCTCTCTCGATTGGTCCCACCCCTGCCCCGGTGTCCATAAATCTGTTCTCTGTGTCTGCATCTCCATTCAGTTGAGTTCAGCTCAGTCACTCAGTCGCTGCCCTGCACATAGATTCACCAGTACCATCTTTCTAGATTCTAGAGTGTGTCGTGTGCTTAGTCGCTCAGTCGTGTCCGAATCTTGCCACCCCATAGACTGTAGCCTGCTAGGCTCCTCTGTCCATGGGATCCTCCAGGCAAGAATACTGGAACGGGTTGCCATTTCCTTCTCCAGGGAATCTTCCAGACCCAGGAATGGAACCTGGGTCTCCTGCATTGCAGGCAGATTCTTTACCAACTGAGCTAGATCCTATGTGTATGCGTTAATATGCGATATTTGTTTTTCTCTTTCGGATTTATTTTACTCTGTGTAATAGGCTCTAGGTTCATCCACCTCATTAGCACTGACTCAAATGTGTTCCTTTTTATAGGTGAGTAATATTCCATTGTATGTATGTACCACAGCTTCTTTATCCGTTCATCTGTCAGTGGACATCCAGGTTACTTCCATGTCCTAGGTATTGTAAATAGCGCTTGAATGAACATCGGGGTAACATGTGTCTTTTTCAATTATGGTTTTCTCAGGGTGTATGCCCAGTAGTGGGATTGTTGGGTCATATGGTAGTTTTATTCCTATGTATATATTTTATACATATTCTTTAATTACAAATTCCACCGGATGTCTGCACAGGGAATAATCTGAAAATGTGTACTTTATGCTTCAGATACATAACAGAAAAATGTTGAACCCTCCTGTTCTCAGGACTGTACTTAAGCGAAAGAGTCTGCCTGAAATGAAAGCGTGTCCTATTTTTCATAAAAAAAAAAAAAAAAAAAAAGCACTTTGAGTTTCAAACAGCTTGTTTACATCAAGGGATTAAATCTAGAAAATATTTCAACAAACAATCTGGATGGCATTAAAGACCTGCAATCAGGACTTCTTATTTGAAATTCTAGAAGTATAAAGACTCACATAATTGAATAATTTATTAATTGCTTTTTGCTGCGGCCCATAGAGCAGACTTTCATTTTTAAATATACAAGATATTTTCTTATACTTTGCCCCACTCAATAGATGTTTTTCTAAAACGTTTTGAGATCGAAATTTTCACAAATTGAACCGTACTGTCAAAGCACAGGAGAGATTGTTGTCTGAAAGTCGCAGAAGATTGCTGCGTTACAAGGTTCAGTTTATTAAGTAAAAAGCCTGCTGTAAGATTTTTACTTAATGACATCTAATTTTATCTGTGTCATGCTTTCTTGTTTCCTGTGTTGGGTTTTCGTGAAGTGATTTGACAAGAAGTTGTTTCCACTGGGGGTATGTAACGCAGTCTGGGAACAGAACCTCCCGCCTGGGTTTCAGCCTGTGAGCTCTTAGCTGGTTGGATGAGCAAGATGCTGAGAGGCCTGGTTCCCGTCTTGTTTGCCGTTGGTGAGTTACCATCTCACCCTGCAAGGCTCTGGGAGAGAATGAAATTAAAGGGCCTGAAAAAAGTATATATTCCCCAGGGGCCTGCAGGCTTTTCAACATTTATAGCAGCAGCATGGCTGGCGTGTGTGAGGTTTTTCCCCTTCTCCTGTTGTTTCACTGTGCTTATTTTATTGGAGAGAATAATGGGGAGGGGGCTGGGAGATGAGGCAGCTGGTGCAAAGGAGTGACTTTCTAGTTTAACCCGTCAGCTGCTGGGAGGCTGGTCACTTACTGACTGTTCACTCAGCTTTGGGGGGCAGCTGGGGGCAGCCGGCAGGGACAGACAGCACAGACAGACAGAACATAACCTTGCCTCGGAAGTGTGGGCAAACAGAGCCCTGGACTGGGAACCTTGTCAAGCTCGACCTTAACTCACTGTGACCTTGCCCTAGCCCTCCTTGACCCTCAAGTGCAGATGAGAGGGTGTGACTGGATCAGCTTGGCAGACTCCAGTATCTTCCGGAGCCAGGTATGGTGTGGTGGATGAGGCTGGCCCGGCGGGGGTGCTGGGGGGGCAGGGCAGCCATGTGGGAAAACTGGAGTTCCCTGGCTTCATCGAAGGTCATTGAGATTCTGCAGAATTTTTTTTTTTAAGATTTTTTTTTTTTTTTTACCTCTTTATACAATTTTTACAATTAATTCATTTGTTTTGTTTGGGGCTGTGCTGGGTCTTTGTTGCTGCACACAGGCTTTCTCTAGTTGTGGTGCCAGGGCTTCTCTTACTGTGGATCTTGGGCTTTAGGGCCATGGGCTTCAGTAGTTACGGCACACGGGCTTAGTTTCCCCATACCATGCGGGATCTTCCCAACCCAGGGATCGAACTCTTGTCCACTGCATTGGCAGGAGAATTCTTAACCCCTGGCTTCCAGGTTGCGCAGTGGTAAAGAATCTGCCTGCCAGCGCAAGAGATGCAGTTTCAATCCCTGGGTTGGGAAGATCCCCTGGAGGAGGCTCCTGGAGTCAGATGGACTCCCTGCCTGTGGGAGTGGCAACCCACTCTAGTATTCTTGCCTGGAGAATCCCATGGACAGAGGAGCCTGGTGGGTGAGCGTCCATGGAGTTGCAGAGTCAGATTTGACTCAGCACACAGACGTGACTTGCACACTCCTTAACCACTGGGAAGTCCATTTTTGTACAATTTTAAAAGGTTACTTTGCACTTACAGTTATTACAAAATATTGCCTATATTGCCTGTGTGAAACAAATCATCCCTGAGCCTCTCTTACCCCCAGTCGTTTGCACCTTACGGTCTCCTACCCCAATCTTGCCCCTTCCACTGGTTACACTAGTTTGTTTTCTGTATCTGTGAGTCTACTTCTCTTATGTTCTATTCACTGCTGCTACTGCTGCTAAGTCACTTCAGTCGTGTCCGACTCTGTGCGACCCCAGAGACGGCAGCCCAGCAGGCTCCCCCGTCCCTGGGATTCTCCAGGCAAGAATACTGGAGTGGGTTGCCATTTCCTTCTCCAATGCATGAAAGTGAAAAGTGAAAGTAAAGTCGCTCAGTCGTGTCTGACTCTTAGCGACCCCATGGACTGCAGCCTACCAGGCTCCTCCACCCATGGGATTTTCCAGGCAAGAGTGCTGGAGTGGGGTGCCATTGCCTTCTCCGGTTCTATTCACTAGTTTGTTGTATTTTTTAGATGCCACGTGTAAATGATATCATCCAGTATTGGTCTTTCTCTGACTTATTTCACTTCGCAGAGATTCTGAAGTTTTAAAACCGTTCTGCAAGGCAAGCTCACTATCTTTGCCGCAGGTCTAGATACTATCAGACATTTAGATGGATGACTCTTACTGTGTTCCAGTCTGTGTTCTTTACACATATTAATTCATTTCACCTTCGTAACAATGAGGTGGGCTATGAGATACGTACTATTACCTCAAATTTATAAACAAGGACCCTAGGAAAAAGGAATTCTGAGTCATCCCAGGGTGATCTTGCCAGACCAAAAATACAGACGGTACTTTTTAAGGCAAATCCCAGGTTGGACCCAGAGGGGTGAGGACCTCAGCTGAAGGAGAGCGTGACCAATACATTCTAAACTTACTTTGCCCCATAGTATCAGTCAGAACTCAGGGAAAGAGACATGAGGTAAAATATCCAGAGAGCTTTTATGAGGAAAAGGGATATTAGAAGTGTTCCATGTCACTTTTTTTTTTAAGAGTGTTCAGTACATTCATATCATAGTACGATACAAATCACCATCTATCTGCAGAACTCTTTCCATTTTGCAGAACTAAAACTCTATACCCTTTTAACAACAACTTCCATTCCTCTCTCCCCCACCTCCTGGACTCCTCTGTACCTCCTATAAGTGGAATCAAATGCTCTTTGTCTTTTTGGGAGTGGATTATTTCACTTAGCAGCATAATATCTTTAAGGTTGATTCCAGTTTGGGATGAGTCTTAACGTCTTTCCTTTTGAAGGCTGAGTAATATTCCACTGTGTGGCTAGCCCACCTTCTCTTTCTCTGTTCATCTCTCCTTGGACCCTTGATTTGCTTCCACTTTTTTGGCTGTTGTGAATTACACTGCTGTGAATGTGGGTGTCACTTTTAAGAGAGAATGAAGAGCCGTGGGTGGACATCACAGGGAGGCAAAGCCTGGCTGGACAATGGCAGGAAGAAATTTTCCGTGATTATAACCCCTTCCTGGGGCTGCCCCAGGAGCTGGGGAGCTCCCCGTCACAGGGGCTTCTTGGCAGGGGTGTCCCTTTGGGAGGAGATGGCCCACCAGGTGACTCCCAAGGTCCCTCCCATCCTAAGGCTTCCTCATGGAGAGGAGCTGAGGGGCTACCCAACTTCAGCCAACTGAGCCAGCTCGGACTGGGTTGCCAGATCCAATGGAAGGCACCAACTCCTGTTCTGTTCCCTGCCCCCAGCAAGAGTCCCCTGTGGGCAAACCCCAGCAGGGGACAACGTTGTCTTGCCATCTGCTTCTTAGTACAGAACATGTCAGCAAGCAGAGATCAGACTTTCCCACCTGAAGAGGGACCGTGTATCGCTCACCTCCCCTTTTTTTTTTTTGGTTGCAGCATGTGGGATCTTTAGTTGTGGCACGTGGGATCTAGTTCCCTGACTAGGGATCAAACATGGGCCACCTACATTGGGAGCTCAGAGTCTTAGCCACTGGACTACCAGGGAAGACCCTCACCTTGCTTTTTGTGAGGAAGGACATGCTGATCATTGAGGAATAATGGGGAAGAGGGAGGCGAAGGGCAGAGAGCTGAATGTGGCAGGATTTCTGTCTTTGGGACAGCGTCCCTCCATTCCATTCGGTCCACTGAAGCTTCTATAGACATTGCTGTCCGTGCCAGTGTTTAGGAGCCCCGTCAGATTTCATGCATGGGTCCCCCTATTTCAGAGGAGTTCAAGATGTGCCCTTGAGCTGGGCCTGGGCCAGGGAGCAAAGGCAGGGGGAGGTGGGTGGGAGGAAACAGAAGCCGGGGCATCCCCACTTGCCTCCTCCCCCAAGACTGATGTTTTCCAGGGAGATTCCGGGCTCCTTTCTGCTTCTGGGTAAATGGAAGGGATCTTTGAAAGCACTGCAGGAGTGGCCCTCAAAGGAGCCCTGTGGCGAAGTCTTTTGTAAAGTGAACAGTCCTTTTGTAAGGTGAATAATTGTGCTCTGATTATCTGCTTTGGAGGTTCAGAGTGTTCAGAGATTCTCAGGGGAAAGAGGGATTTGTCTGAAGGCCATCTGGCCCACCCCGCTTCCAATGCTTGATTCTCTCAAGCACCCGCTCTGAGTGATGCAAAGCCCCCATGTGGACCCCTCTGTGATGGGAAACTCACCATCCCATGGATCATTCCATCTTTGGACAGCTCAGCTGATTAGAAATGGAAGCGTATCCTGAGCTTAAAAAGAAAAGTCTGTCTCTGAAGTTTTATCCATTGTCTCTGCTTACAGGTTACACTAAATATACCTTTTGCTTATGTTGACTCACTTGATAGCTGACCACAGTGAACTTGACCTCCCCCAGATCTTCTCCTCATTTGTTTCTCGAATGCAGGCTTTTGAGTTCTCCTGTCGTCCTGATGGTTCTGTTTTGACTTGGCTTGCTTTGCTGGCCTGCATCGCTTTGTAACCATGAGACCTAGCAGCTGGGGCAACATTCAGATATCTATCTGTGTCGTGGAGACAGGGACTCGTGTCTCCCAGGATCTAGATTCTCTTCCTATGTTGGTGCAGCTCCAGAGCTTTTATGACAGTACCAACCCCTAAAATCTCCAGGCTGTGCTGGTGCGATCTGGGACTGCGCCACAATCACTTCATTCAGGATTTAATAGAGATGATTTCTTTTTAAACTCCATCTTTATTTTTATTGTACTCCAACTCTTTTAGCCTTTCCTTTGTTTACAAATTTTCTTTTTTTAATTTTTAAAACTATTTATTTTTACATTTATTTATTTGACTGTGCCAGGTCTTAGTTGAAGCATACAGGATCTTTAATTGTGGCATGCAGACTCTTAGTTGTACCATGCGGGATCTAGTTCCCTGAGCAGGGGGTGAACGCTGGCCCCCTGCATTGAGAGCATGGAGTCTTAACCACTGGGCCACCAGGAAAACCCCACTAATTTTATTTTTAAATTTATTTTTGGCCTCACTCTACAGCTTGTGGGATCTTAGTTTCCCGATCAGGGAACAAACCCAAGCCCTTGGCTGTGAAAGTGCGGAATCCTAACCACTGAACCACCAGGGAATTCCCAGAGATGACTTTTTTAAATGTCAGCTTTTCCTAGGCTGGCTACCTCTGCAGAGAAGTGGTCTGATCTGAAACTAATGAAACTCTCTCTCTTTTTTTTTTTTTTCCTAGAACTGGTCAGGCATGAAGTGTCAATTCAAGCTGCTGCGGATGGCTGTGGCCTTGATCTGTAGTAAGTTCTGATAGGGCTGGCTGGGGAAGGGGGGCCCTGTACCAGTCCTGGGGGATGTAGAGATGGCACAGTCCCTGCTCTTTAGGGACTTGTGGTCAAAAAGAGAAGGGAGACATGTTCACAATGTGCAAAGAAGTGGGGGTTACAGGAGGGTCTGACCTCCAGTGCTGCTCCCTGACCTCTACTTTTCACAGACATAGACTGTGCAGAGAGTAAAGTCCACGTAGAGAGGAGAGTCCACATAGAGAGGAGAGTCCACATGGGATAAGGCTGTAGCTCAGTGGTCAGATCAAGAAGAATAACCTTTGGGGGCTTTTATTCCTTTTGGTTTAAAAAAAATTCTGGTTTCAATATTTTTATTTAAAAATGTTTTTCCTTCCAGTTTTATTGAGATAAAATTGACACACGGCCCTGCATGAGTTACAGGTGTACAGCCTGATGATTTGACTTATATACATCACGAAATGGTTAGTACCATCAGCTTAGCAAACATCCGTCATCTCGTATAGATGCAGAATTAAAGAAATTGAAAAAAATTTTTTTTCCTTGTGAGAAAAGTAATTTCTTAACCTTTTGGGTCACGGAGTCGATCCTTTGAGATCTCCTACTGGAAACTGAGGATTACTTTCCAGAAAAAGGCACATATGGGCAAGCTCACATGGGCGTGCACACACACACACACACACACACTCTAAAACTTGCAGTTTAGCAGGCTCACGAGCTATAGCTAATCCACGAACCCTTGTGAACAGGTGTGATGAGGGCCTTCGTTGAGAGAAGCCAGTCTACCTGCAAAGGACATTTTGAGTGTGAAAGACAAGACAGGTTTTCACCAGGTAGACAGGATGCAAGAGGCCACTTCAGGTGCTGCAGAAACAAAGATGCAAAAGAGTGAAGGGTAATGGCTGGCAAGTTGGTTAACAAAACTGACCCATGACGTTTAGGACTGTGTGTGATTGTGTAAGAGATCACTGGAGTCAGACCATGGAGGGATTTAAATGCAAAGAGAAAAACTGGGCTTCATCCCCGGATGCACTAGGAGGCCAGTGAGGGGCTTTAAATGAGGGAGATGTTTACAATTTTGAGTTTTCAGTGACTCATCAGATTGCAGTGTGGAGGGGGAGGTATGTGCAGGGGATAAGACCAGAGGCCAAGAGGCTCATTCTGAGATGGAAAGAGATGAGTCTGAACAGAATAGAGAAGAGGGACACACAAACTCTCATTCAGTCCCCAGAACATGGCTATGAAGAGCGGATTGTTTTTAGGCTCAATTTACAGGCTCAGAACATGAAGGTCACCCCCCTACAGGTGGTAGAGGCAGAATTCAGAGTGAGCCTCTGCCGTCTCTAACGCCCTGCACTTTTGCCAGGCTGGGCAGGAGCTCCGGGACTATCTCTGTCTGGGTCAGCCACTTGGTTTGTGGGGAAGAGGAAAAACTGAGCCAGAACAGATATGGAACGGATAAGGGGCCCAGGTGGGCTCCATTTAAATCCACTTCCACATCCTTTGTACCCCATGGCTTTCAGGATCCTCTGATCTCTGTTTCCTGGATGGCGTTGGAGGATTTCTAATCCCGGAAAGGACCTTCCAGCTCTAAAACTCACAGAATCTTTGAATCAGGGTCTGGGGGCGGCAGGGGGTTGGGAGAGGCTATGGGAGGCAGTGGGCTAGGAGCTAGGGGGAGCATAGCTTCCTCATCTGCTCAGCCTGAATTTGTCTGTTTGTAAGAAAGGGAGCAGAGTCATGAGTCTTACAGTTTAGAAGAATACAACCTGGGGACTTCCCTGGTGGACCAGTGGTTAAGACTTCTCCTTCCAGTGCAGGGGCTGCAGGTTAGATCCCTGGTTGGGGAGCTAAGATCCTACATGTTTCTTGGCAAAAAAAAAAAAAAGAAAAAACAGAACATAAAACAGAATTGTAACAAATTCAATAAAGACTTTAAAAAATGGTCCACATAAAAAATTTTTTTAAATAAAATAATCTAACTACAAGCATTATAAAAACTAAAATGCAATTTTGGAACTGAGACCAATGTCACTCCAACCTCCCTTGTGGACTGCAGGGCCTGCAAGGGAAAGGGCAGGAAGACGCCTTGGCACCCGGGGAGGCAGGAGGAGGTAAGGATGTGTGTCCCTTGCCACTCCTTTTCTGCCATCTATTGGCCATCCCTGGGGTTGCAGGGCTCAGGCCTGGAAGCTTAGGCAATTCCCTGGGGAATGAACATCCTTGGAGGTGCTGGCATCTCTGGGGTGGTTAGGGTGGAGAGAGGCACCCTGGTTAATTAAATGGTAACCTAACAAGGTTCTTTGGGTGATAGGTAATAAAATGGCACTTAACCCTTCAAGAGAGCACGTCCCCGTTGAATTGGCCAAGCTGAGTTTGCACAAGAAGGATGGATTGGAGAGCAAGATGGGGGCATTTTAGGTTCTGACATTCTAACACTTTGTTGAGATTATTTATTTCCGTTCCTTCTTTGCCCTTCTATCCCTTCATCGCTTCCTTTCAACCACAAAAGCACCAGTTCTGAGGGTTCTCCAGGGTTTAGAGCTAGTACATGAAGACACTTAGTAGACTGTAAAGGTCTCACACATAATGAGATTCTTATTGATGTCTCAGCAGTGTAGCCTGGTATGTAGAGTCTGAGACTATACAGATGGGGGGACTGAGCCTCCAGCACTCATGACTGCAGGGGTGCAGGCCCTTTGGGCTTCTGCACAGAGCTGTCCCCTCGGCCTGAAGCGCTCTTCTTAAGGTCTTCTCTCTCTTTTTAAGATTTTTTTCTTGATACGGACTATTTCTAAAGTCTTTATTGAATTTGTTACAGTATTTTGTATTTTTGAATTTTTGGCCACGAGACCTGTGGGCTGTTAACTCCCTGCCTTGAAAGGTGAAGTTTTGACCCGTGGACCACCAGGAAGTTCTGAGTCTTCTCTTGATATTCAAGTGTCCCTCCTGTGGGAAGATTTGGCCTGATTCTCCAAACTGAACAATCCCCTTCCTGAAACACAGCCTTGATTTTAAATCACCTATTTTTTTCTTCCCATAGGGTTTCTTTTGGGCTTCCCTGATAGCTCAGTTGGTAAAGCATCCGCCTGCAATGTAGGAGACCCCAGTTGGATTCCTGGGTTGGGAAGATCCGCTGGAGAAGGGAAAGGCTACCCACTCCAGTATTCTGGCCTTTTACCGGATTATCTTACTATGTAATTATATGCTGGTTGGTCGCCAGATTCTGTAAGCCCTGGGAGAACAGTAGTGTGTCTGCCGTCTTCATGATTATATGTCCAGTGCACACAGCAAACTGTGCTTGGCCTGTTGGGTAGTGAAAGAATTAGTGGCTGGATGACTGGGTGGCTGGCTGGAGTGCAAGACCTCTCGTTCAGCTCCCGCCCCGTGCCCTCCGGTGACCTGTCTGTGCTTCCTCCCCTTGCAGTGAGCATGGAGTTTGGACGGGCCGTGTGGCTGCGGTTCCACCCGTCAGCTTACCCTCCCTGCCCTCACCCGAGCTTTGTGGCGCACTTGGGTGGCGTGGCTGTGGGCATCACCCTGGGTGTGGTGGTCCTGAGGAACTACGAGCAGAGGCTGCAAGACCAGTCGCTGTGGTGGATTTTTGTGGCCATGTACACCGTCTTCGTGCTGTTCGCTGTCTTCTGGAACATCTTTGCCTATACCCTGCTGGACTTGAAGCTGCCGCCGCCCCCCTAAAGGCCTGAAGGACCGTGGTCCAGGAGAGGAGGGAGAAGCAGCATCAGCCAGGAGCAGCCGTATTCTTTTTCTCATCACCAGCTCAGTGAGGCCAGAGAGGAGAGGACAAGAGATGCTGGGCTGCTGTAACATTTGTGTTCAGATCTGAACAGACAGTGGAGGCCTTTTTCTGAAGGCACCCGTTGGAGGAATTGGATGTGGCTTCTGTAGTTTTTCTAGATTGTTCTGAGGACCTCGGGCCAGGGCGAAGGCCTGGGGTGACGTGAGAGTGGCTGTCCCCTCGGGCTGGGCATGTCCCATGTGTTCAGGGACACAGACTGGGTAGCAGCCTTCTCCTTCATCCGCCACCCAGAGGTGCCTAAGAGTGTAAGGAAGGCCCGCGGCTTCTAGTCATCCAGTAGCCAGGCAGGCCGTGTCCAGCCCAGAGGTCACTATGGGGCCAAGACGTGTTCCCTCCATAGCTATTGGGTATGGAGCTCTGGAGTGGAAGGGGGCCTGGTGGTGGAGGATGGTCAACTTTGGTCTCAGCTGGGGGGACCCAAGACGCCCTCCCATGCCTGTTGGTGGGCACTGGGGTGCCCACCAGTGGGGCTCTCTCTCAGGCCTGGAGAGCGCAGAGGGAGATCCTATAGCTCCAGGCTCCCCCTTCCCTGCTCCCTTGCCCTCGGGGTACCTGTGAGAGGAGCCTGAGAGGGAGGCAATAACTTTGTTCAGGGCTTACCTAGTGGCTCGGGTGATAAAGAATCTGCCTCCTGTGCGGGAGACCCAGGTTCGATCCCTGGGTCGGGAAGATCCCCTGGAGAAAGGAATGGCTACCTACTCCAGTATTCTTGCCTGGAGAATCCCATGGACAGGGGAGCCTGGTGGGCTACAGTCCGTGGGATCACAAAGAGTTGAACAGGACTGAGCAACTTTCACTTTCACTCCCCTCCACCCCGCCCTTGCCCTCCCCACCCCCCCACCCCCAGTGCCAGTGGGGAAGGGAAGGGTATCAGCTTCGGACTTCTCCCGGGTGCTGACGTCTCACACCAGTGTCTGGACATCCAACCCCTTTTGTTCAGGGTCTTTTCCTCCCCTTCCACTGCCCACAGCCCCCAGTGTGCCTGTCCTCTGCTTACAGAGCCAATGTTCTGGTACATGTGTACGTGTGTGTGTGTGCATGTGTGTGTGTGCACATATATGGTTTGGTGGGCAGATGCACATGTGATGGGAAAGATGATGTGAGGCCAGCTGGAGGCTGCAGAGGAAACCTGCAGAGGGCAGGGGCTGTGGGGGAGTCCGCCTGAGAGGAAGGGGACACTGAGAGATAGGAAGCTCCCACCCCCTTCTTCCCCATCCCCGTTCCTCTCTGGTGCCTCCCTGAGACTCCCTGACCAGTGGGAGATGTGCTGCGGTGGAGGGAGACCTCCGCCCTTCCAGGGACCTTGAGGATGCTGAGGTTTCCCTCCCCTTTGCCACGTTCTGCTCTGACTCCTGTCTAGAGGAGCCTTCCTGTCTGAAAAGATTATGTTGTGTCTCCCTTAGGAGGGAGGGAGCTTTGGGGGTGCAGGAAAGGCTGGAGCAGGAATGTTGGGTCCTTTTGAAGTTGGGGGGCACAGGGATTCCAATTCAGACAGGAAACTGCTCCTGGAGAAGAATTAGTGGGTGCTTGAGGGAATATTGCAGGCAAGGAGGACAGCCCATGGATGCTCAGAGCCGGGAGGACACATGGAGATGGTCAAATCTGCGCCCCCACCCCAAAACAAGTGGCAGAACAGGGCTGAGGCAACAATCCCCTGCAGGAGCTGGTGCCCACCCGGTGGGGAGGGTGTGGGGAGGATGGCCTTTGATGAACTGTGTCTCTTTATGCTGCCCTGGGAACTCCCTACACTGACAACCCAGAGGGCTGTGTTCCTGCAGGAATGGGGCCGCCACAAGCCTGTCAGAGCCCTTACATATGCTAAGGTCCAGAGTCAGCCAGGCCAGGTATTCACGGGTCTTGGGCCACTGTGATCACCCATAAATGGGCAGGGTCTTCCTACCCCACGACACCCCTACTCACCCCCGGGCTATGCCAAGCCCTTCCCTGTCTTGGCCCAATGATAGATTGTTCTGGTCCCCACATAGGGCTCCCGAGGTCATGCTGCATTTGTGTCAATGCTGTGCTAAGGACACCCTGGCAGGATGGCCCTGGGTGTTTGGCTGAGCCGTGCCAGTCTGTCCCTGCCAGCCATCCTCCACCCTCCTGAGGGCCAGGTGTGGTTGAAAGAGTGAGCTTCTTAGGAGAGGAAACTCTGAGCTGGAAAGGAGGCCAAGAAGACGTGGGCAAAGATGGGGGTGGGAGGGGCTCCGCAGTGGACTGCCACCCCTGCTAACCCTGAGTGATGCTGTCCCTTCTGGGAGCGACAGAGGCTGCTTGTGCTCTGCTGGGAGGCAGGGCATCGCCTCTGTCCTGGCACCTGAGCACTCTGGGATGTGGTGGAGGAAGTGGAGACACTTCTGCCTTTATCTGGTATGGTCTGGAGCGGGGGGCTTCCGCTCTCAGACGTGGGAAGACTGTGAACTGGAAGAGTCTAGAAAGCCCATCAGGGAAGCACCCAGTTCCTTCAGGGCTTCAGATGGAAGCTTGTTACTGAGGACTGCATAAGGCAGAGGTGTGGAGTCTTGCCCTGCGAGGCCTGGGATACACTAAGGGCTCCTTCTCTACACCCCGCACCGCCGGCCCCAGCTGCTCCTGGTCCACAAGCAACCTCCAAGTTCTTTGTTGTGCTCAACGCCCACCTCCGCCGCCTCTCCCAACCACCACGTTCAAGCAGGACCACGCAGTGGTGGCAGGAGTCACTTCAGACGCTCCAGATCTCCAGCCCAGGGCCGGCAGACAGCTGTCCGGTAAGGTTTACTTCTGGGGGTCTGGCTTCCTCCCGGGCAGGTCCCTCTGTTCCCACATTCCCTCCTCATCCAGTATGGCCACCTGACCGGGTGCTGAGAAGCAGAGGGTGGAGAGAATCTTCAGGCTGTGGAAGCCAGTCAGCCTTTTATCCACAGGCTTCAGAGGCTGAAAACTGAAGGTTCCCCAAACAGCAGCCCCAGACTCACCCTCTCCTTACATGGAAGAGGAATCACAGAAACTCGGGAAAGGAAAACGACCTTCCAAGGAGAAATTTCATTTTAGTGACACCACTCATCATTAGTTTTTTAATTAGGAAAAGCTCCTGGATGAGACGCTTTTGCCAGCTCACAGGGTTCTCAATTTCCATGAGAACCATTCTTGCCCAGAGGATTAGGGGAGTCCATGCTCACCAAGCCTGGGTCTCCCTGCAGTGTCCAGTTTCGTTTGCAAATAATGCTGATTCCCAGGTGCAGTGGAAAACCCTTTCCTGGCATCATTCATGTTCCCAGTGCTGGCCGGAAAGCTCCAATATTCCTCTGCCTTAAAAAACTGCCCAGCCCAACACCTGTCTCCCTGCCCCCAGGACTGGAGTAGGTGGAAAAAAAAAAAACCACAAGCTGCAGTGTTTGTTTCTAAATATTTTTGTATCGTGTACATTCTGTATATTTTTGTTGTAACATATTATTTGAGCACAGATTCCATTAAAGATTTTTTTTTTCTTTAAGTCATTGGTTATACAGTTATTCTCACCAGTTTCACCAGTTACTCGGGAAGGGCTGGCATTGGAGCCTGTTTCATCTCGGTCTGGGTTAGGGTTGGGGAGGCAGAGAGGGTGGCCAACAGTGGGGGTGGGTCTGTGATGTATGCCGTACGGATGGGGCATCCGTGCTCAGCACTGGTCTTTCCGGCTTGGTAGTTCTTAGCCTTTCTTGAATACAGTTCTTTTGAGTGGTTGATGGAAGCTATGATTATTCTTCCCATAAAAATGCACAGATAGACAATTCTATGTATAATTTAGAGGGAAAGGGCTGTGAATAAGGAAACTCATCTAGGGTTTCAGGTCATGAACCTCTGTGCCAGCTGTCCTGGTGGGTGCCTGGCCTTCCCCTTCCACTCTGATACTGTACCCCAGAGAGAGCTTAATATTCTATTATTATTGGATGAGTCTTCTTCAAAATATCCTAGATACTTCCTTCATTACCCCAATAGCCTAGTCTTTAGGTCTTTTCTTTCTTGTCATGCAGGATCTTAGTTCCCTGACTAGGGATTGAACCCATACCCTCTGCATTGGGAGCATGGAGTCTTAATCGCTGGACCACCTGGCAAGTCCCTAGGTCTTTCTAGGGGCTGTCAGCACCCTGATCCTAAAAAAGAAATAGGAATGTCCTTGGGGTAAAAGAGCATGGACAGTTCACTTACAGAAGGGGAAAAATAAGAGGAGAGAAAATGTTAAAGGTAGTCTGGTGCTTGGTATGTTTAATAATCAAGTGGGCTTTGAGTTGGTGAAGCCTGAGAAACCATTCTCACCAGTTTCTCTAAGCTAATGGCAGTGTATGTGGTTTGGCCATTCACAGCTTTCAGTGGAGGATTAAACTACCCTGTTAAAATTCAGGGTATGGGAGTTGTTTCTGATCATGTTTTCACATCAGTTTCTTGTGTATCATTTAGAAATATTTCTACATGCTTTCTGGGATGGCAGAAGTCATCCCAGAGCAAATTTTAGGGCATGGTTCAGGCTCAAGATCTAGGATCTGTTTGGAGTGTGGGGAACAGAGTCCTGTCAGCAGCCGTGGTCCCGGGACTCGGTTCCCAAAGGTAAGCTCCCTGGCAGCCGGCAGTCGTTAAACCAGCTTTGCCTCTGACCTCCTACCACTCTGCTCTTCACTCTTGCTTCCTCCCTTCCACCAGCTTCTCATTCTTCCTATAACTTAAAACTGATAATAGGGTAATTATACAGACCACTTAGTGGGTACCTACTCTGTGCCTGGGCACTGGGCGAGGCACTTTCAGTCTTATTTAATTGCACAGCTACTTGAAGTGGGTATAAGTACACCCATATCTACCCACGAAGGGACAGCCTAGAGAAGTTCAGTAACTTGCCAGTAGGATCGCAGCCAAGACGGCCTGGTTCCAAAGTTCCTGTGCTCAGCCCTCGGGTGTTTGTATAGAACTTTAAGGACACTTAAGTTTGTAGAAGTGTCAGGGCGTTTGTTTAAAGATCCAGTCTCGTTGCCCTTGGCCTGGGGCCATCTGGTCACAGTCCTGAACCTTGGCATATTTGCTTGGTGTTCACTTAACAGGATCTCCACTTTGTCAGCCCTCCCAGAAGTAGTTCACAAGAAAACTCACAGCTATCAATTCATTACTGCTCCCTATCACTGCCCCACCAGTGACTTCTGAAATCTAGCATTTCCGCCAACTTAGAGAGATATGAAGTCTGTGAGGCACATTTCAGAAGTTTAGCGGGTATAGGACTGGAGCTGCCCTCTTAGGCCTTCAAGTGGAAAGACTTCGTTGAAGCCAGTGGGGTTTCCATGACAGAGAAGACTCATGGTTAGGAGAAAGGTAGTCCTGGTAACTGAATCTTATTTCTGAGACGCTTGCAGGCTTTCCTGGCATTTGGTGTAAGTACTCCTCTGGTAAAGGACAGGCATTCTGTCATGGTTAATAATGAATGAGAGTGAAAAGAATTGAGTCGGGCCATTGAATTAGACAGGTGTAAGCATACTGGACAATGAATAAAACACTGTGATGGAAATTGCTCATATAGTCTGCCTAATGCCTCCTGCAGGTTGCAGAAAGATGTCTCCTAGCAGGCAATTTGATTTTTTTCAACAAATTCCTTAGCCAAACAAGTATAATTTCCCTCAAAACTTGCTGTGAATTAATAAAAATGTCAGACTGGAGAATTGAGCTCACTGAATAAAAATGACTGTGTTGCTGAGAAGCTAAGTTTTATTGTTATTATAATAAATATAATTACAGGTAAATTGAGACCATTTTTGATCCATGACAAACATACATTTCCTGTGTGTATAGCACACAAATAATACACAATGTATTCCACACTTAACAAATGCTTTTTAAAACTTTGAAAGTTAATATATTAGCTTATTAAAATTTGAATATAATACATGTTTTTGGTCACAAACTCTGAGTTTCTTCTCACGGCCCACAAGACAGTCAGCTCCATATCACTATTTTCCTTGTCTACAGCAGTGATATACACACACTTTTAAAATAAGACTGTATTGTATATAACTGTGTGATGTCATGAGCCTACATTACCAAAAATATATATAAAAGTACATATAAAGAATATGTAATTATGCCTTGACTCTATCCATAAATGACTTGAAGCAGGTAATATATTTGCTTTTAAATGCTATTTACAACATGGACTCTTGAATGATATGTGAATTTGAAAATGAAAAACATATTTTCCAGACTCAAAATGTTGATGTCCTAATGGTATTTATTTAAAAAACTGATTTCCAAGTGGGCAACCCTACCTTAGAAAAAGTCAGACTCAAGGGTTGTACCATAAAATTTCCCATAGTCACTGTGAATGCTATAAAAAAGATGGTACTTGGATTTTTTTCTACACTGACTACAATGCAAGTTATTAAAGTTTAAAACTATATGAAAGCCTTTATGAGGATCCTGAATTGTATTTCCCATTAAAGAAAAGAAATGGCTCAGTGAGTCATGTCTCTAGGTTTCTGTAGAAGAAAAAGCAGAAGGCCGTTGTCAGTTATCTTGAAAGTTAAAACTCAGCACTTAATGTGAATTTAGATGAGTTTAGGAGAGGAGTTTTACGGGCTTCTGTTCCTCTGAGCATCCTGAGGGCAGTGAGAACAGAAGACTTCTGATCTTCCAAACAAAAATCATTATCAAATGGATTTATTAAAGAGCTATGCAGAACAAACTGCAGTCATATGTGTGTAGCTATAGTTGGCTTCCATGGGAATTATCAGTGGCTCTAACGCAGGGCACTTTCAGTTGATTCAGAGTAAAACAATATAAGGCTTGTAACACATGTACAGAAAACTAAAATCAATGTGAAGAATCTCTGTGCGAGTTCTTTATTTTGTTTGCTTGTAAAATTGATGTACTTTGTTTCTTTTTTAACACTCCATTTAAAAACTCCAGCATTTTCATATAAAAGAAAAAGAGAAATTATAGGCTCTTGGCAAATACCTGTGAACAAAAGAATGAAGAAAAGTGATGGGGCCACTTCTGCAGTAGCTTTCCATCAGAGATAATATCTTATCTTGAAGCTAGTGCACCTATTTTTAAAGTTCATTTAATTCCTTACACACTCATGATTTATTTGCATATTGACATAAAAGCTGCCTTCATCATCCATGCCATTATCAATCAGACAAAAAAAATCCATCAAGCACCCACAGGATGCAGAGATCTGTCTTTGAAATGGTGGCATGGTGTTAATCTGTCCTAAAACTAGGAATAAGTTTTTTGAAAGAAGCTATAGTACATTGAGGGATTCCCTGTGGCTCAGTGGTAAAGAATCTGCCTGCCAACACAGGAGACGAGGGTTTGATCCCTGGGTCAAGAAGATCCCCTGGAGAAGGAAATGGCAACCCACTTCAATATCCATGGACAGAGGAGTCTGGCGGGTTGCAGTCCATGGGGTCACCAAAAGAGTCAGACATGAGTTAGCGACTAAACAACAACAGTACCTTGGGAAAGAAGTATTATGATTTTTCTGGGAGGGAAAGTTGCTAAATACTGCAAACTCCTCAGAGAAGCCACAAAATCACCTCTGAAGGTTTTAAGCAACAATTCCCTGAAGCTAGAAGTTATGGGACCAGCAATGTAAAAATTTCACAGTTCTAACATACATCTATCTATGACTGTGAAGACGTGCCTCAGATTTATACATCTAATTGGGTTTAATCTTGAAGATACAAAATGAGAAAATCTATAATGTGTTTTCAAATAATCTGAAATAGCAATCCTATGACAGTTACCAAACTACCACAGTTTTAAACACCACGGCTTGCAGGACTTCACAATACAATCATCTCCAAATACGTCATCAAAAACTCTGGGCAGCAGCTTCTTTCATAAATTCCTCGAGGACAGCTACCACATTTTTGGCTTCAGGCATTTCTTCGTGTTCCACTTTAACAATCTTCAAAAGGATATCTCCACTACCACAGTTCTTTAGGAACATGTAACATTTAAACAAAGCATAATGATTCATTTCTGCCTGCCGGATAAATCTCTTCAAATTATTTGTGTCTTGTATGGCCTAGAAAAAGATTACCCAGTTAACTATGTGTTCAGTGAGATAATAATGAAGCTTGAAAAAGATCTCCTATCCAGCTGAGAACTCAACTATATGTGAATGAAATGTTTGCCTTTTATTTCAAAATTGCTAATATGCTTTGCCCTTGATACAACAAAATCTTTGACATAAAGTAAAAATACAAATCTCCTAAATAAGGTGACAACATGCCTCCCCAACAAAATTCTGAACTTTTAGGCATGGAACTACGTTTTTTGTGCTTCCCAACTAAGATATGCCGTAAATTATAAGACGGATGTCCCTAAAATATAAGCAAGCATTCAATTCAATTTATTGGAAATGCAATGATACATACACAGAGGCCACTGAAAACTATAAATGCCTTTGGAAGATTCTAGCTCTTGTTTGTTTTTCAAAAATTAGAACATCATTTTAATTATTATGAATAAGGCTTACAGTGCAAAAACACAGAATAAGCAAATTTGTGGTTAAAACTTGGACTTTACTTGACAATTCATCAAAAAATATAAAGATAGTGTTTATATATAAAGAATGACAGGTAATACCTTTCATTAGTATTGCCTTTACTATTTCTAATGTCACTGTATCATAGTGGATACATCTGCTCCATCAAAATGTCTTTCTGTTTATTTGCTAATACTAAACGAACATGAAAAAATGTTCAGCCTGAATAATAATTAAAGACAGATTTGAATAGCTATGGAGTGCCAACATTAAAGTAATAAAAATAAATAAGACTGATAAAAAACTGTTATATCAGGTTCTGCATAGAAAACCCATACACATTGCTGAACATTCTGTAATTTGTTCCTATTTTTTTTGAACTGCAAGCTGGCAATTTGTAATAGAAACCAAAACATTAAAACCCTTGACTTGGTAATCCCACTTTTGGGAATATACATTAAGGTAATAATCCAAATGAAAAAAATACCATCCAGCAATGCTCCTTCTGGACATCTCTCTGAAGAAAACCAAAGCACCTACTCAGAAAGATATCTGCAGTGCCATGTTCCCTGAAGCATCACCAACAGCAGCCAAGACATGGAAACAACCCAAGTGTCAACTGATGGGTGAATGGACAAACTGTGGTATATACACACAATGGAATACCACTCAGCCAGTAAACAGAAGAATGAGATCTGCCAACAAGGGCTTCATGCTAAGTGAAACAGGTTCTACAGAGAAAGACATCTACATGTGGAATCCAAATATATATATATTTTTATATAAATATATAAAAAACAACTCATGGACTCAGAGTACAGAGGCAGCAGATAGGGAGTGGGAGAAATGGGTGGACTGTTTTGGTTTTGGTTGAAACAAATTGAAATTTTTACATACAAATAAAAATAGTGATATACCAGTGTCACCTGTCAGGCTGGCAAAGACGAAAAGTTTAGATACCCGGTGGTGTCTGAGTTTGGGGAAACTGGCACTTTCAATGCTATTGGTATAAATGGAAATTGAGGATTATAGTTTTGAAAGTGTTCTAGTTAACAGACATTATAGCTGTGAAGCAGATTTGTTTCCTGGTCACTGGTACTAACTAAACTTTGTGACAAAGATTATATGTGGCACTTGGCACACAGCCAATTAGTTACCTTTAGTTTAAAGTTCTCCAGGACTTGTCGAAAAAGAAAAGGGTTACCTCCTTCAGCACCATTCATAAAAGCCTGCATCCAATCCTCACAAAACCGGTTGCTCCCTATAAAATATTTTAGAAAAATGAATAAAAGTAACATCACAAGACATTTATTCTTCCTTTCTTTTTATTTTCTTTTTTAAATTGAGGTATAATTGAACCATGTAACATTATATAAATTTCAAGTGCACAGCACAAGGATTCAATATTTGTATACATCACAATATTCTTTCCTCATTTATAAAAACACTTATAATGAATTATTTAAGGCTTCTATATTGGTCTAAAAAAACCTTAACTCACCACCTGGCTAAGAAATACCAAACTGGTCGAAGCTCCCACATGCATCTTCCTAGCTGCATCCCCCTATTTTCCCATCAGAAAGGATTATCATGCCCATGTCTTTCTTTAAACCTTTGCCACATACTTTATCTCTAAGCCCTATATAGTGTAAAAAAATTTGCATGTTAAAACTGTACTTTTCTTTAACAGCTCTTTCACTATATAGTATGTTTGGATGCTATACGGAGAGATATAGCTCTACTTCACTCGCTGTCACGGCTGTATAGTATTCTACTGTATGAGTATAACAGCTTAGCAGTTCTCCTGTTGACAGACACTTGAGTTGCTTTCAGTTCTTTCCTTGCCAACAGTGCCCTTATGAACGTCTTGTATTTGTCTCCTTGTGTACATACATAAGAGTTTCTCTATATACCTAGGAGTAGAATTGCTAGGCATGTCATGATTTCCATGTTTCTAGAAATGCTCTTGTTTTTGGCGATTTGGGGATAAACATGTAAAACTGCACAGGGCAGGGAGGATAACTTTGCGTCATTTGTTGTCCGTGTGAAAACAGTGATTGACAAGGCTGTTCCCAGGGTTGTGGCTCACCTGCATTGTGGAACTGAGGCTGGGAGCTGCTGCAGTCGATGATCACAGACTTCTGCTGCTCCTCCGTCATGGCCATGCACAAGGATGTCATGGTGCCTTCGTGAATAAGGCCTTGGAGACTAGCCACGCTCAGAAACCTGCCACACATACAATCTTTTTCCACAAAGTATATTACAGGATGGGAGGGAGAAAGCAAATTCATTCTGCATTGCGTGGTGGGGGAGTTCAAAACAGAAATATCAGACTGGCTGAGGAAAAGGTGCTCTCTTTGCAAAACTGTTCTTTACCTGTGAATGTCTCTCTTTGTTTTTTCATCTGATCCTTTAACCTCAACAGGAGTATAACTCAGAGCCTATGAGAGAAAAATAACGCCCAGTTGATACACCTATGCCAATTTTCCTTGCAGAGCAGCTAGTGACTAAACGTCGCCTCCCCCAACAACCACCGCACCAGACCATGTTTGCTGGACACCGCCCTGGAGCTCTCCAGAGCTGTGTTCAGCTGCTCACTGATGGTCGGGAACCTAGCCTTACTACCTGGGCTTGAGGGGCTGTCCAGGCTCAGCTGCATCCACCCACCACATGAAAAATGAAAAACCTGGCCACTTACTCAAGCCTTCCCCACTGTCCAGATATTCTATTAAATATTTTATTTGGGCATTTTTATATAGTTAAAAATTACTTTGGATTTCCATTTTCCTCTTCAAATTGTTTTAGAAATCACATGTCTCCCACATCACTTCAAAAAGTAATTATTTTAGAGAATTCCCTGGTAGTCTAGTGGTTAGGATTCAACACTTTGACTGCTGTGGCCCGGGTTCAATACCTGGTTAGGGAACTGAGTTTCTATAAGCCGTATGGCACAGCCAAAAAGAAAAAGTGATTAAAATGTTTTATTGTATTAGAAGATAGTATTCGGAACTCTACCTTCGTAGTGTAACTTTCTGGATCTGTGTAAACAGAGTGCGGTGTATCCTTATTGCAAGCATAGTCTGAATGAATATTCAGAGGGCAGGTGGAAGTAATAAGTAATGTTCAGAGAAAATAAGTATGTCTTTAAGTAAACCAAACTATGCCAAAGTGATCCTCAATGAAGGAAATACTTTCGTTTGGGCAATACTTACAGCATGTAGCAGAAAGGTGAGCTTCTCCTGAAAGAGATGGACCACCCTTTGGATGGGGCAAACAACATCTGCAAACCAGCTGCTCAGGTAAGACTGGATGTGGTTCTCCCCACCACTTTCCTAGATTAAGAGAGAATGTCATTTGCTTTGATCTAAGCCTTCACCTTAATTAATACACTTAACATTTTCTTCATGATACTCTTGGCAGTGAAAAGAAATGGGGACCAAGACCTCCTTCTTTTTTAAGCTAATGCCACCAATTAAAACAAAAGGAATTGTAGGAATTTCCTGGCAGTTCAGTGGTTAGGACTCTGCCCTTCATTGCCAGGCACCTGGGTTCAATCCCTGGTTGGGGAACTAAGATCCCACAAGCAGAGAGGTACAGCCAAAAAACAAAAAAAGGAATTGTGATATAACTTTGCTGGGCTTGTTAGGCAGAGAGGGGATTAATTCAGTACTGCATTAAAAAAAAACACACTAAAACATGCATTATATAAAATGAAGAAACTAAAAAAATACAAAATAAAATGAAGAAACTGACTTAATAGGGTTCTATGCTATTTCTTCACTGAAAGGAGTTAGGGCATTTACATGTCCATCTCCTCCCACTGTGCTGTGAACTCCCAGAGATACTCTCTTAATAATCCTTATCTCCAAAAATTAATGAATAAAACTCTTTAAGGGGAGGAAAAAAAATCCTCATCTCCCCAAGCATCTGGTACAGTTTCCCAAACATCCATGGATGAGCTTATAAAGGGCCTGTTGAATGACTGAAGGAACGCAGACAGCTAACATTTGAAAGCGAACAGGGAAGGACAGAGGTCAACACATCAAAGTGCTCAAGCCCACTCCGGTGTGGTCGGACACACTGCCAGGAGCTCATCCAGCTTCCCTGGCTCTGCTGCTCCCTAGGGACTGGTGGGAGCACCCCATCCTGGAGAGCAGCTACCCTAGACTTGCTTGTATCCCTGGCTCACTCCGATGCTGTCATTCCCCTCTGTACTGCCTTGTAAGCACAGGCATGACAAGCAAAAGGAATTACTACCACCTGTAATGGGTAGAAAATTTATGAGTTATACTTAACTCCAACAAACCAAACGCACAGTATTTAAAAGGTATGGATAAGCACAGGCATGACAAGGAAAAGGAATTACTACCACCTGTAATGGGTAGAAAATTTATGAGTTATACTTAACTCCAACAAACCAAACGCACAGTATTTAAAAGGTATGGATAAAGGAATCAATATGGATGTATCTAATTCACAAAAGATCGATTAATGAATAACGGGATGTTTCTAAACATCTTTGAGGTTGAGTTCAAGGACAGTCATCCCATTGCACAGCATGTCTCTGGTGCCAGCGGCTTCGTAAGCCATTAGTTCTGCCCAGAGTATAAATCCTATGTCTAGAAATCAGGAAAGCAGCATCTTCTTCCTTGCTTGGCATGTGACTGTATACCTTTGAACTTAATGGATTGAATTTTTCATAGATACAAAACATCACAAGCAGTCTTATGAAACTTAGAGCACTGTGTCCCTTGCTCCTCTTAACAGCACTTTCCTACTAGCCCACAAAGTAGCACATTTTCAGAATTTAAGTGTCTGTGCCCACCTGGATGCTTTGATAAGAACAGCAGTCACATAATGTTAGTCATTTGGGTCTTTAAAAATATTAATGCAATTGTCTTACCTCACAGTTCATGTTATTTTTCAGCCCTTGAATGTATTTGTCCAATTCAAGCCTGAAAGTATGTTCTTAAGGAAGTGATAAAGGATGAATCAAGACAGGGTTTTATCTCTCAATGGATAATAGGAAAATCTCTTAAATATCTGTTGGTTAAAACAAGCCACGATATGGGAATTTCTTGGCAGACCAGTGGTTAGTACTCCATGCTCTCACCACCTAAGAGTTCAGTTTCAATCCCTGGTTGGGGAACCAAGATCACACAAGCCAAGTGGCCAAAAATAAATAAATTCATGATAAAAACAAGTGAAGACAAACTGGTTGTATGAAGGTATGAGATTGAAGTTAATGCATAAGAGGTAGAAAGGCTTTTCAGGGGTTGGTAGTGATAATCCTCCACTTGCCTGTCAGCATTTCCTTCCTGATATCCTCAGAGACCAAAGAAAGGATATAGCTCAAGTCCTTTTTCAGACCCTCCTAAAAAACAGACCACATACTCTGAAGACTTCTGCTCAGAGTCCGTTGATGCTGTTTGGGGAAGCAGTTTTTCTTGCTGGAAAAGGCAGTAATAACAACCGACTCGGTAACCTGGAATTCTAGAAAAGAAACAAAAAGCTAAAATGCATTCTTTTGACAACTCATGTATGTTGTTTTGTAGGCTTCTCTGAGCGCTGGTCATCCTGATCTGGCAATATCGTTAGACTGCTCTGTAATTTAGAGCTTCCCAGACTTCTCCTTAGTTTACTGGTAACAACAGACGAAAGTGAACCTTCATCGTAATGGGCTTTAGCTAAAGCAGCACCTAACAAACACAGAATTTCTTTGAATTCTTCTGTCTTATGTGAAAAATTCATACAAATTCCACTCTTGTTGACGGTTTACCCATGTTTACATGGTTTATCTGTGTTTTCCCTCCCATAAACATACACGAATCACTGAAGCTCCAGGAGGATGTGAAGTGTTGACCCTGTGGTCTTACCTTTGGGATGTGGCCTCATACTCCTGAAGGGACTCAATGCCAATATCATGGTCTGAAGTGAACTACAATCAAGGGGTGTAATGGAAAGATGGCTGGAATTCAACCAAGGACACCTATATTTAAGCCTGAATTCCATCAATGTGACTGGCCTTAGGAACTTAACTTCTCTGAGTTTATTTCCTCATCTGAAATAGGAAGTAAGAGTATATGCTTTATCACCCCTTTGTAAGGAGAATGGCATTGAAGCTTGTGAAAGCCCTTTACAACTGTACAGTGTACAATTTCAGTTTTGGTAATGAGCTCATTTCTCCCAAGTACAAGACTAAATATGTACCCTTAGGAGGAAGGGTCTCTGCCATTCAGTTAATTTCATTCCTCAAAAGTGTGTGTGTGTGTGTGTGTGTGTGAGGCCCACGGCTCAGCTGCCAGGAAACAAAGATGAACTTTGCAGGTCTAGCCAGAGTTGATCTTTTGGAGTTTCTCATCGCTTCCCATATTTAGCTCAGAAATAAAACCTCAGAACACAGCACATTTTACACTTACCTCAGCTCTACAGCTGCAACATTACCCAGCCCTTCAAAGACTGCTCCCTTAGAAAGACGCTTCGCGATGAAACTGCGTAGCTCTGGCTCCACTTCAGATGGTAGATTAGTATCCACTAAGGAGAGGCTTGACAAATGAAAGACACATGTTCCTTAGCAGTGGACTCTGCATTTATACCCAGTAAGTCAGACAGGACATTGCTAAAAGCCCTCACTAAGGACTCGGCAGAGCTTTCTGTTTGGGTCCTGTTGGTGAGGCTTCTAGGGATGTATGTCACCAAGTACGATCTGCCTTATCTGTTTAAAGTAGTCCTACCTTTCTAGCTCATTTTCTTTAGTATTATGACTCCACTGGGACCCCTCAAACCCACTGACCTTACCTCTTTTTCACAGTAACCTCAAGTTTCTCATCCTCATCTCCCTTCTCCTTACCCAGCTTAAATTCCACGGCCAGTCATTACGATCACCGCCCCGCATACATTCTCATTCAACCCCTTTGTTTTCGCCTCCTGGTATTTGCTTAGCAAAGCTTCAGCCCTGCTTAGTCCAGTTCTCTACCTAGTCTGCACCTGCCCCTGTGCAGCTGAATGTGGCTGGACAAAAGCCCACCACCACAGTGGCTAGTCTCATTTGAAATCAATGACCACCAGCCACCAGCGGGCCCTGACCGCTGCCCAGCTCTCATGCCATCTCCTGGTCCACTCACATCTACTATTTCATGCCTCCTCTTCTTCCCTCAAACCTCCAACTACCCACTGCCCATGAATAAACACACCAGCTCAGTGATTATTTATGACCTAGACACACACATTTCAGTTTGGTTGAGATTAGAATATAAACAGAAACTATAATTTGAATATGTAAGAAGATTTTCCATCACCAAACTTCCCAACAGAGAATATGAACCCAATATGCCTCACATCTTTGGTTCCACATTAAGGAAAATTTCAAACACTGAAAAGTAGAAAGAATAATATAACGAACCTACATGTACCAACCAACCTACATGACCAACGTAGGTATAGGACCTACGTATAGCACTGGGAACTCAATACTCTGTAATGGCCTATATGGGAAAAGAATCTAAAACAGAGTGGATGTACGTATATGCAAAACTGAGTCACTTCGCTGTACACCTGAAACCAACACAACATTGTAAGTCAATTATATTCCAATAAAAATTATAAAACATTTTATTTTCATCTGTACTCCCATGTTGTCCATACCCTCCACCTCCCAGACTTATTTTGGACTTTTTTGTTTTTACACTTTTGATTTTGTATTGGGGTATAGCCGATTAACAAACAACACTGTGATAGCTTCAGGTCAATAGCAAAGGGACTCAGCCATACACACACATGTATCCATTCTCCCCCAAACTCCCTTCCTGTCCAGGCTGCCACATAACATTAAGCAGAGTTCCATGTCCTCTACAGTAGGTCCTTGTCGGTTAAACATTTTAAATATAGCAGTGATTACATGTCCATCCCAAACTCCCTAATTATCCCTTCCCCCAGTCCTTCCCTTCTGGCGAACCATAAGTTTGTTCTCTTAAGTCCCATACTTATTTTGAAGCAAGTTCCAGGCATCATATTATTTCATCCCTAAACTTCTCATTACATATCTCTAAAACATGAGGATTTAAAAAATATATATGTATGTATCTATAACCACAATACTGTTACAGCACCTGAAAAATTTCTTAAATCATCCATCATCCAGCCTCTCGGTGAACATAATATTTTTGTACTATACCCTACTTTGCATCAAGTGTTGAGGTTCATTCATTCCTTCCCTTAGTAAATATATATTAAACATCGACCCTATGCCAAGTACCTACCACTCAAGGTTCTAGGCACGGAGACATCAATGAACAAAAGAGACAGCAATCACTGCTGGCTTGGAGTTGACACTGCAGTATGCAGCAGCAGAGCTATGAAAGGGTATTCAATGGGGGGGGGGGGTAGGGAGAGGAGGATTTTAAATTTTTTTTTTTTAATTTTTTGATACTCATATGATATTGAATATTTACTGGAGTTCCGATCAAGAAACTCAGAATAACTGTCTGCCTAATCAACATGGTGCTAATCACCACGGTATGTGGCTCTGCCCCAGCCTTGAATAAATGAATAAAGGAAAATAAGATGAGGTTCCTAGGGGTGAAGGGGGCTTGATGGTTTCATTCAAGGAAAGCTGAGGGCAGATAAGGTACCCATTGACATCTGCATGCCAGAGATGCCCTTAGGAGAAAAGCACATACACGGCTTAAGGCCAAGCTGTTTTTACCTGAAATCATCACCAGAGGGAGTTTCTGCATTTGTGCCACCTGGGCTTCCATCATCGCTGTCCGCTCGCTGCTGTGCCAATCTGCTCGCCACAAAACCAATTCAGTTATGAACTATGGGCTCTAAGTCAAGTGGAGTATGCCCTCCCTCCCCCAGCAAGCAAGGAAGGGGGCAAACAGACCACTAAAACTGCTGCAAGGTAGAAATACTTGAACCCCGTCCTCCTCCGCCTAGCTTCAATGACAGGGAAACCCCACAAAACAGCGCTGACAGGAGCCCCTTCTCTCTCCAGGCCACTTAAAGGGTAGAGGAAAGCCTAAATTAAATATCCAGAAATGTCAAGGAAATTTTCTCTTAAATGCACACTTTACAGGGAATTCCCGGGTGGTCCAAGTAGGACTCGGCACTTCCACTGCGGGGGGAACCAAGATCCCACAAGCAGCCCCAACAAAAACAAAAAGACTTTACAGGGCCAAAAGAGCCCCAGGAAGTCGGCTCTGGAGGAGGGAGAAGAGGCAGCAAGGACCGACGGTAACCAGAAGGTGGGGGGAGGGAAGAGGGGTGGGGACGGAGGAAAGCGGGGAGACAATGACAGGAAGTAAAGGGGGGATGGGGATTGACTTTATTGAGCGTGCAAGGCACTGCGCTAAACAAAAGCAGAGGCGACAGGAAGGGGCTGAGAAGATGTCAAGGACACAGCGCTGAGGCATGGGAGGACCAGGCGCAAAAGTCCAGGATTGGGGGCCGGGAAGTATGGCGTGAGGCGAGGAGGGCCCTGAGGGCCAGAGACCTTGGCTGGGAGGGGAGAAGACTGCGTTTGGGAGCCGCCAAGCTGCGGAACCCGGAGTGGGCTGCGGGGCCGGGCGGCGGGGCCGGGGCGGGGCCACAAGGGCGGCCGGGCGCTGCACCTGCTTCCGCGGTAGCTGTAGAGACAGTAGTGGCTGCTGGGCGGCGGGTCGAGTCTCCGCTCCTCGGCGGAGCCGCCCTCTTCGCTGCTCTCTAGCTCCTTTTCATCCCCATCCAGCGATTCCTGCAAGGAGGGGAGCATCGCGGCGGCCTCTGAGCGGCCCTGCGTCCCCGCCAAACCGCTCCCCCGGTACCGTACAGTCCTCTATGGCCGGGCTCGTCCGGCTCCCGGCCCTCGCGCATCTGCGTTCCGCTGGTTTCCCGGGCTCTCAGTCGAGAAAGCTGGAATGCCCCCTGATTTTTCTGTCTTCTTTTTCTCACATCATTCAGGTCTGTGCAGAAACGTCACTTCCTCAGAGACAACTTCTTAACCGCCCTATGCAAAACATCCCCCTGGCACCTCCACTGCTGTTGCATCAGTCTCTAACCTATCCCCTTATATTGCTTAATTCTTCATCCCAGTTATCACCCCGACAAGATGTGTTTACTGTCTCTGCTACTAGAATGCCATCTTGTTCACTGCTATACCCTCTGTCCTAGCCCGTGCCCTATGCGGCTCAAAAACTGCCGAATTAGTTTTAAGATTTTGTCACGTCAGAAAAAAGAAAAGATTTTTGTAACGCCTAGGCATCTTTTTCTTGCACGTTTTACCTTATCACCGTATTAAAGATAATAAAGTACACCTACATCCCTTAACTTTATATAGAAAAATGGTAGCTAACATTTATTAAGCATTTTCTGTGTGAGGACTTTTCTAAGTGCTTTACAAATACTTATTCATTTAATTCTCACAACCCCATGAGGTAGATATTATTATTATCCCATTTGACAGAAAAGTAAGCCAAGGCTAGAATTACTTGACTTGTCCACTGGAAAATAAGGTTGTACGTGGCAGTGCTCAGTCATATCCCACGCTTTGTCACCCTGTGGACTGTTGCCCGCCAGGCTCCTCTGTCCATGGAGTTTTCTAGGCAAGAACACTGGAGTAGTTGTCATTTTCTACTCCAGGGGGATCTTCCTGACCCAGGGATGGAACTCGCATCTCTTGCATCTCCTATATTGGCAGGCAGATTCTTTACTACTGGAACACTTGGGAAGCCCTAATAAGTGGCAGAGTGGCTTTCAAACCCACTGACTCCAGAACTCAAGACCACAAAATTAAAGATGACTTGACCTAAATTTATGTCTTAAAGCCATTTATTTGGACAGTTAATCTCAGGGGTTTTTTGTTGTTTTCACTTCTTTAGATCTTTAATTTCTTACAACAATATTTTGGTTTTTCAGAGTATAAGTTCTGAATGTTTGTTAAATTTTTATTCTTTTTGATGCTATTATAAATGAAATTTTCTTAAATTCTTTTTCAGATTGCTGTTGCTTGTGTATAGAAGTACAATTGATTCTTGTATATTGACCTTTGTTTTAAAATTTTATTTTTTAATTGAAGGATAATTGCCTTACAATATTATATTGTATATTGATTTTGTATTGTGAACTTTGCTGAACTCTTATTAGCTCTAGGTTTTTAAAACATGTATTCCTTAGAATTTTCTGTATATAAGTGTTTCAGTTTTCTAGGGTTCCTGTTAAAGTACCAAAGGCTGAGTGGTTTAAATAACAAAATTTATTTTTTTGGAGGGCTGTGCACCTTGGGGTCCCAACAGTAAAAGTGCTGAGCCCTAACCACTGGACCACCAAGGAATTCCCTAAACAACAGAATTTATCGTCCCACAGTTCTACAATTTTAAGTCCAAAGTCAAGCTGTCAGCCGGGTTGGTTCCTTTGGAGAGCTGTGGGGAAAGAGTCTGTTCCAAGTTTCTCTCCCTGACTTACGGAGGTTGTCTTCTATATCTCTTCATATTGTTTCCTTCTATTCCTAACTCTCTTATAAAAAAATTCCCTTTTTGTGGTTAGCGGTTCATGCTTTCACTCCAAGAGGCATGGTGCAGCCAGAAAAAAATGTGGGTGGGGTGGGGGAGTTGAAGTAATTTACACAGTCACAGAGTAAGTATGGAGCTGAGTTAGAGTTGAGTTTTGTAAAACATTTTGGCTCAATAGTGAGAACAGTGGATTGGAGTCTGAGAGGCATGTCAGAGAATGTGACAGTAACCTGGATAAGAGATCAAACTGGTCTGCAGTAGGACATTAGTTGCAGAAAAGCATTTTATTCATTCTTCCTAAAACAAAAAATAAGATAATTCTATTTATTTATTTATGCCATGTAGGATCTTAAGGGTCCACTAACCACTGGACGACGAAGGAATTCCCTACAACTCCCTTAAGCTCTCCCTTTTTTTCATCTGTATTAACCGGGTGTTAACAACGGCACCTACATCACAGGTTTGTTGGGACAAGTAATGTAAAACTTACACCTTGTCTGGCACACAAATGCTTCATGGATACCCGCTATTATTTTTTTCCTTTTAATAGGAACATGTAATTTACCTTACTAGTTATTTCTCTATGACAAACTGTGCTTTAAATGCAGGCAGAGAAAGTTTAAGTGGCTTGCCCAAAGTCATGCAAATAGGCGGTAGAAAGCGATCCCAAGCACCTGGACTCTAAAGCAACTACACTCTTAATTTGTGTTATTCTCTAACTGTCCTCTTAAAACTCTTAGGTTGCTACCCAGGGACTTCAGCATAAAACGCAACTTCTCAGACTGCTCGAGAATCTCAAGAAGTCATCTTTGCCAGCCTCCTCAGCATCATCTGTTGCCATCAGCCCCTTCACTACCAGCTCCAACCTTACTACCTCTAAACTTTTTTTCAGGTGCTCAGGCTCAAAGACTTGCACTTTTTGCACCCTTAGGGAGATACCCTCTCCTCCACCTCGCCTGCTCCCATTCACCCTTCCGGCAACCTTGATACCCTGATGACCGCCAAGGCTCTATAAACCCCGCAACACCTCGTATTTCCATCACCTCGGTGACCATGCTGCCGTAGTTTACGCACCCATCACCAATGTGTGAGTTACAAGACTGAGACTTCGACTTCTTTGATTCGGTAGTAGAAAAACGTCCACCGCTTACTGCAGAGTAATCAGGGCAATGAAACAAAACGAAAAACTGGGCGCTGTCTCAGTTATCCTTTATTTGTAATCTACCCTGAATTACGCTGGGTAATCTTTTCAGCTTTTCCACCCCCTCCTCACCCCTCCAATTCGCGAGCGTCTCGGCGTACCTAGGTCACCATATCCTTTACAAAGAAAAATGAGCTCTGAGGAACTCGCTCGCCCACGAAAGCCGAGATGGCCAGCACTGACAAGATGGCCGGCAGCCCGACGGGGCCGCGAGTCTCCACCCACTTAGGACGGAGGCCTGCGTCACGTCACCCCCCCCCGACCCCCGCCCCTGCTTGGCACCTCCTCCGGCCGCAGAGCCTGACGGGAGACAGAGCAGCGAGCGAAGGCGTCGGCCATTTTGTGGATGTTTCCTGTGGGACGCGGTGGTGGCGGTTGGGTTGGAAGAGTGAGCTGTTCTTCACGTCGTTCTTTACTGTTTGTTTTTTCCTCTTTTTGTCGATAGAGCGCAGTTATGGGTCGCAAGAAGAAGAAGCAGTTGAAGCCGTGGTGCTGGTATCCTTTGTCGGTTTGAAGTCGAGGCCAAGCGGGGGCGCCGGTTAGTGGTGACTGGCTAGGAGAGGCCTGGCTTCGGCCTATGGCGGAGAGTGGGATGTAGGCCTCGAGGTCGGTGGTTTGGTGGTTGGACTGGGATTTGGGAAGACTTGTCAGAAAGTAGGGACCCTGGGGCGAGAGGCTCTGGCAGCTGTGGGTCGTGGGCCTTCGTGACTCAGGAGGTTCTTGCTTTGGTGCGAGCGTTGACCCCCTGAGGCGACTTGGACCCCATCACCAAGGACAGAGTCCCCTGAGGACTCTGCTGCCACACTACGTTGTTTTGGTGACGATTCAACAAAGGGACTTTCTTCGAGTATAATACGCTCATTGACTCTGGAGGATTAGGAGAGAGCTTCCGGAGTCTGTCACCCACTTTCTTTTTTTGGTAGAATCTGGTTTCGTAAAGGCTTCTGTTAGTCAACCCTGATTTCGACCCCCCCCCCCCCTTCCTCCCTTTTTATTGCGGGGGTGGGGCGGGGGAGCTAGTTTCCGCGTCTCGCCCTCTGGCGCGTTAATCTTCGGGAAGTAACAGGGTGGGGTTACTTATCTTTCTACCTAGCTTTCTAGGAGTGAAAAAATACGTTTTAGGAATAAAACGTGGCGGTTTATTTTTTTCCCGGGAACGTTAATAAACTACGTTCCAATTGTTTTTATTTATTGTCTTGTACCTGAAAAAGCTTTGCTACAGAACTGAATTTATTTTTGTAATAGTTGAAAAATGGTTACAAGTTTTGTTAAAGTCCTTTTAGGAAAATCTGATTAGTGAGTTAATTCTCGGTAACAACTCTTCTGGGAGTTTAAATGAAACCTTTGGCAACATAAATTCGGAATTGCAGGCAACTTTATGGGTTTTTATAGGAAATGGTTACTTTTACTCGCAGTGAACTTATTTTCAGATTCCAAATTAGTGTTAAATTCTAAATCTGATTATTTTTATGTTCTACTTAATTGAAGTTCTGTCAATATAAATTGTTTTTTTTCTTTTTTTAATAAACATTGATCCCTTGCAGTTAACATCGTGCGTTTGTAAATGTTGAGAGATTGAACAGAAGTTAATTTCGCATAAATCTGGTGGTAAACGCTGAAATTTGACGAAGCTGTATTGCCTACGGAGATGTGTTTTTTTAGGGTTGGTGAAGAGAGATTGTGGGCTTCCGGGACATTGAAAATTCCAAAATTAGTGGCAGGTTTATTTCTAGTTATATAATACCAAAAGCAGAGTTTGTACAAAGTACTTTTGGTTTTAGCTGTTCCCCGTTTTTAATGTTAAGTAGTGAATAGTGTTCTCTTTAATTGCATATTTATTTTCTATAAGTAATGTTATTGTGCTATATTTTTGTACCTTAACAATAGTGACCAGGTATTGTAATAGAGATTTTGATGATGAGAAGATCCTTATACAGCACCAAAAAGCAAAGCATTTTAAATGCCATATATGTCATAAGAAATTGTATACAGGACCTGGCTTAGCTATTCATTGCATGCAGGTAAGGAGTTTTTTCCTCTTATTTAATATTACTCTATTGTAGTTTGCAAACAGCATGGAGGGAAAACCTTGAATTTCTTTTTGAAACCCAAGGGTGTTTTTTTGTTGTTCATTGCAAAAGATTGGATAAGATGACCAGTTAATTAAAAAAAAAAAAAAGGTTGTTTAGCCATGGAGAAGATAAACTATTGATTTTCTATGTTTAAAGAATTTTTATTAGTATTTACCTTTAAGTTATTGATATCTTCATCCTAGGTTAGATACGTGACAGGCTGAAATCACAAAATATTTCCTCAATACTTGGGCAAGAAAACAAAGATCAGAGATTTAAATTTTGTAGGCAATCTGACCAGTTCTACTCCTGTAAGAATTAGTACATAATTAACTGCCATTACTCTGCCATTGAAGGATTTTACAATCTGTTGCCTGCCTGGGGCTAGGTTTAGTTCCACCATTTATTCCATGGAAGGGTAGTATTGTGTTTTCATTTAAAACTTAGGGTTTTTTTTCATTTCTAAGTAGGGGGAGCTTTGTAATGTATATTTCTGAAGATCTAGTAAGTTTTATTTTTGAAGATGTTTTATTAAACATTTCTTCTACTTTGTCAGTCCAGAATTGCCTGAATTTTTGCGTAATTGGACCCTAGAGAGGCGTGAGATGAAGGAATCCCCATTGGAAATTACTGTTGGTAGGAGGCAGGGAGGTAAATTAAAACAAGATTATTGCTTCCCCAAGCTTAAAAATAAGTTTTTGTAGATCTTTCTCACTTCTCTCAAGCCAATCAGTAATTTAAAATCCATTCAGAAATGTCAGTGCCTGCTACATCCACAATTTTCCATTGTGGCAATCACTGGTTCTTAGTTGCTAAATCCTGTCTGACTCTCTTTGACTCCGTGAACTGTAGCCTGCCAGGTTCCTCTGTCCTTGCAATTTCTCAGGCAGAAATACTGGAGCAGGTACCTTGAACTCAGGTGTCCTTCATTGCAGGCAGATTCTTTACCGCTGAGCCTTGAGGGAAACCCAGTCACTAGTTACCTGTGACTATTGAAAAAGAAATTTAAAAATGAAAAGTTAAATTCCTCAGTCGCATTATAGCCACATTTCCATTGCTTAGTCACATGTGACTGGTGGATGACTTGTATAGCACAGATATAGAACTTTACCATTTATGTGAGACAGCATTGTACAATATTTGAAGCACCATATATATAGCAGTGAATAAAATAGTCATTTTTGTGAAGTTTAGATTAACATTGTGGAGGAAAACAACCTATAAATGTTTACTTAGTCTTATGCTGATACATCGGAGAAGGCGATGGCACCCCACTCCAGTACTCTTGCCTGGAAAATCCCACAGATGGAGGAGACTGGTGGGCTGCAGTCCATGGGGTTGCTAAGAGTCGGACATGACTGAGCGACTTCACTTTTCATTTTCATGCATTGGAGAAGGAAATGGCAACCCACTCCAGTGTTCTTGCCTGGAGAATCCCAGGGACGGGGAGCCTGATGGGCTGCCGTCTACGGGTCGCACAGTCGGACACAACTGAAGTGAAGTGACTTAGCAGTAGCATGCTGATACATGATACAGAACTAAAACTAGGTAGAGGGGAATAGGGGCGGGCCATAAGATAGTAAAGGCCTGAATGACAAGCTGACATCTGAACAGAGATCGAAGAGGATGAGGGAGAGATTCCAGGGAACAGCAAATGAAGAACTGTTACATGAGGAATATTATCCTATATTGAGGGAAGAGCAGCAATGTGCTACTTTATATAGGAGGTCTTGTCGGCTGCTGTGTTTCTTTAAGTCTGAATGAAATGGGAGGTTTTAATTGAAGTGTAACATGCTTTGGTGTACTTTGGGTCATTTTGGCTGTAAGGGTGAGAATAGACTATAGAGTGCAGTAAGTCCGTTTTAGGAGTATTCGAGGCAAGAGGTGATGGTGACAGAGGTAAGACTTTGTTGATGAGGTTAGATGTGGAACGTGAGAAAGTGAGGGGTGGAGGATGATCTGAAGGTTTTTGGCTTGAGCAGTGTGAAAAGTGAGTTGAATACAGTGGTAGTCAATTGGCCCTTGGTATTTTGGTATCACTGTGGGTTCAGCCAACCACAGTTGGGAGTCAGTTGATTGAACCCACTATCAACTGAGTGCAGAAATACACAGATAATGGAGGGTGCCATTTTATATAAGGGACTTGAGCATCCTTGGTATGAGGTGGGTAGTCCTGGAACCAGTTCCTCCTCGATACCAAGGGATGACCCCTAATGTGTAGAAAGCTGCGGGAAGAATAGGCTTAGAGGTGAGAATACTATATCATCTTAAGTTAATTTTGAATATTTTAATGTTGAGAAGGTCTTCTTGAATATCCAAATGGAGATAGCATATAAACAGTTGAATCTACGGGTCTATAGTTTAGAGAAGTTGGAGCTGGAGATAGAAGTTTGGGAGGATACAGTAAAAGGATGGCTATTTTAAGCCATGATACTAGATGTCCTTAGACAGTATAGATAGAAAAGAGGTGCAAGGACTCCACCTTGGGTATCTCCCAGCATATAGAGGTCAGATGATTAAAATAAACCAATCAAGATTGAAAAGGTAGGAAAACTAAGAGATTAGTGCCCTGGAAGCCAAATGAGGTGTTTTAAGGAGAGAGTTAAATCAAAGCTAGTGGTAGATCAAGAAAGCACAGGACAAAGATTGGTTTGATCAAAGTAGAGGTCATTGATTACTTGTCAGGAGTGCTTTCCTAGGATGAAGAAGATGAAAGGCTGATTGGAGTGCTGGCAAGAGAATGAGAGGGAAAGGAGAGGCACTATTTCAGGGATTTGTACTGTAAGAGAAGAGCAAAGAAATGTCATGAAAGCTGGAAGGAGATTAGTTGATAAACTATTAGTAATGTCTTTAATTGAAATTTTCTATTTATATATTCTTATAGCAGCCTGTGACATAGGCATGGCAGTTAAATCAGACACATGCTCCAGTTTTTATAGTAAAAGATGTTTTTCCCCCTCATTACTTAGAAGCATAATGAAAACTAGTTACTGTGTCTGTGGATGTAGCTATATTTCTTTAAAGAACATAGAGATGACTTCGTGTACATCATCAAGAAAAGTAACATTCTAAAAAACCTGGGGGGAAGTGATTACATCATTTATTGAGTAGCTTTATTCATGGATCTTTTAATCATAATTTCTAAATTTCATTTGTGTTTCAGTTTTTTAAATATTTGAGATACTCCTCTAAAGAGAAAAAACAGTTTTCTTTACCTTTCTTCTGTTCTGTGAAAGAGTCTTAAAGGAAAAGAAAAATGTGTTACTTGGACAACTGTATCAAAGTCATTACCCTTACCCTATAAAAGTGATTCTCAAACTTGAACATGCAAAGGAATCACCTTGAAGACTTAGATTCATGGTTGTACTAAGAGTTTCTGATTCAGTAGGACTCAGGTGTGCCCTGAGAATTTGCATTTTTGTTAAGCTTCCAGTTGAAGCCAGTGGTCTAGACAAACTACTTTGACATCCTTTAACCTAAGTTAAAACATTCTGCTGAAGGAACCAAGACTGATCAGGGTTTTACCATATTGGCAGAAGTTACTCACTGAGGGTTAGAAATGTTTGATCTAGGAAAGACTATATAGTGAAAAAAGGTCCTGAATTCTCAGTGTTATACAATAATACATCTTAAGAACTTCTTTTTGTGATCAACCAAATACCTTCAGAGATAGTGACAGGTTCTCTGCTGTGGCAGTGTTAAGCTCCTTAGGTGACTCATTAGTTGTGGGTAATGCTAATTGTAAATGTCACTTTTGTGGTTTGTAATTACTAGCTTCTCAAGTACATCATTGGAAATTTCAGTTTATTCTGATACTTAATATAATAAGGCTTCATAAGCATTACTTAATTCAGACTTCAGACTTCCCTGATTTGAGTAGTACTGTTACTTTATTGCTAATAATTCAAACAAGATTATAAGCTACACATTGCCAAGTGGTTTTTATATACAGTTTTTTTTTTTTAATCTTAAAAATAACCTGAGAAATTAGGTACTAAATTAGATGAAGTAAACTGAGGCTTAGGTCAAATGATTTGCCCAAACTCTAGAAAGTTGGAGGGTTGAATTCAGTCTCACTGTAGCACCAGTTACTCTTAACCTTTATACTAGATGGTCTATGAGTAATTTAAAATTCCTTTTTAAAAAAGACTTTCATGAGGCACTTCTGTCTATCTAATGGAAGGCTTGTGTTTTGTTTATATGGATTTGTTTGTTTTTTAATTTAGGTGCATAAAGAGACAATAGATGCAGTACCAAATGCAATACCTGGGAGAACAGACATAGAGTTGGAAATATATGGTATGGAAGGTATTCCAGAAAAAGATATGGATGAAAGAAGACGACTTCTTGAACAAAAAACACAAGGTAAGTACTAAGATAAATGCTTAATAAGTAAATTTCTTAATAAAGCTTCACTAATGAGAGTATTATTACTGTTTTCAAGTATAAATTTAATGGTCGGTATTAGACCTATTTGGGCTTCCCTGGTGGCTCAGACAGTAAAGAATCTGCCTGTGATGCAGAAGACCTGGGTTGGAAAGATCCCCTGGAGGTGGGCATGGCAACTCACTCCAGTATTCTTATGTGGAGAATCCCCATGGAGACAGGAGCCTAGCAGGCTGCAGTCCATGGAGTCGCAAAGAGTCAGACACGCTGAGCGACTAAACATAGCACAGTACATTAGATCTATTCAGAATTCCACAATTTTGAGGGGTTTTTTGGTCTTATATTTGAAATAGATTTTATTTTGTATACATGGTATTGTTTGGATAATTTTATACGTTATTTTTTTTGCTCATAACTGAATTCCAGGTAGATTTAGCAAGTGTTAAGGCCTTTAAAAATGAAGGTGCCTTGTTTAGATTTATGAAATCACTAGTTGTAAATTTTTAGTACTGTATTTGACTTGGTATTTGCAGCCCTCTCCTATCCAAATGATAGAATCTTCTTAATAACCTAAGAAATATTTTATTTTGAAAAGCGTTACAGGGAGGTCAGACTGCTTTGTCATAATTTACCTTTTGGAGTGAAATAGGAAGCTTGTTTTGTAAAGTATAGCTGATTTAGGAAAATGATTTTTGCCTGCCATAGAATAGGGAGAACATGTTAACCCTTCTTGCTTAATACAGATTGAAAAACCATTCGAAGAGTAAAGAACAGTGTTGGCTGAATTTTTTTTTTGCAAAAAAAATTCTCAAGAGCTAGTTGCATTGAAATAAAGTTTTTAAATGTTGAATGTCTTAAACTTGATTTGTTTTTCTTTTCTTTTACTCTATGGGGAAAATTAATTGAGTCTTTTTTAGCAGAGAGTCAAAAAAAGAAGCAGCAAGATGATTCTGATGAGTATGATGATGATGACTCTGCGGCTTCGACTTCATTTCAACCACAGCCTGTTCAGCCTCAGCAAGGTTATATCCCCCCAATGGCACAACCAGGACTACCACCGGTTCCAGGAGCACCAGGAATGCCTCCAGGTAGCACCTAAGGCCTCTTACAATTTAACATTCTCAAGTCTTCATTGATACAGATTAGAAGTATTAATTCTTCCCTCTTAACTTTTTGTATGTTTTCTTCTTGGTGAAAATTCTTATTTATAGGCATACCTCCATTAATGCCAGGTGTTCCTCCTCTGATGCCAGGAATGCCACCAGTTATGCCAGGAATGCCACCTGGGTAAGAAAACTCTTTTAATTGACTTGTGAGCTGGTGCCTAGTAGTGATCTTTCTCAGCTTGGGTGTTTACATCAATTAAATGTTATTTTGTGGGGTTTTTTTGTGTTTTTTGCTTCTAAAAGATATGGGCTCTATTAATTATTAAACTTATCTAATAAAGAAATCTACTAATAAATTTAAGGAATATAAATTTGCCTCTGGAGAGAATAGATTTTTGGGTTTTAGGATAAATGTAGGCAGCCATCTGCTTCAATTGCATCTGATGTAATTAAAGTAGTTGGTTGTAGATTTGAGTTTTTGAGATTCAGAACTGTCCATGACACTTTGTAGTTGTGACAGAAGCAAATTCTGTAAATGATTTGTCAAATCTTCAAGAACTAAAATGAATTTGAGGTGCCCGTGCTCATCACTTTACTTAAAAATATTGTTGGATGTGAAAGGTATACAATACACTTTCCCACTGTATTTTGAAAATCACAGTTAGATTTTGATTTTGTCATACATTTTCACAGATTGCATCATCAGAGAAAATACACCCAGTCATTTTGCGGTGAAAACATGTAAGCATCTCATTCATAATGTAATTCAGGAGGTATAATCATAATGTCATTTTTTTGTGTGTTTAATGGTATCTATTCAGTTGACTTCAAAACTTTTCTAACCTTCCTCACTAAAACTTCTAAAATTTGCAAACTGACACAGATCTCTTAAAGGAGGGAACTAAAAAACATCTGAGGAAATAGTAATAGACCCACATAAATCCTTTTCTAACTGTGCAGCTGTTTTCCCCAAACTGCTAAAACTTATGAGACTTAGTAGAAGGGGTTGATATTTAAGAAAGAGTATATTCTTAGGTGAAATTACATGCTCTATTATGGAAAGTAATTGAATTTTCTTTAATAAAACCTGTATATAGAAGTTATTCTGTTTGAGTCCTAAATCAAAAATTCACAAAACTTGTAACTTTTGAAGTGAATTGGACACTGATATTTGAAGGTGAGCTCTTCTAAGGAAAGGAAGATAAATATGGGTTATGCTTTTAAGTCCTGGTTTAGTGTTAGGAACTTTCTACATAAAAAGTAGAGACTGAGTTTAGTTTTGGTTATCTTTGGTTATCTTAACTACAGATTGATGGTAGTTTATGTTTGTGCATCCCCAGAAAAAGAAATCTTCACTCCACAGAATACACTTACTATTTTTTCTTTTTGAAAAAAAATCTGACAGCTCTAAAATGGAGGGTTCTTTTTAAGGGGGGAGGTTTTTGGTTTTGTTTTCATTTTTTAATTTATATTCTGTGGATATATTCCAAGTGAGACAAAAAATGATTTTGTTTTCCAGTTACACATTTTAGATAAGGCCTCTTGTTTTTAAGAAGAGTAAAATATTTGTTCTCAATAACTTCAAATGTATTAAAATATTCTTTTAACAGACACTGAATTTTTTCACCCCTATTCTACTGGTAAACCAGAGAGTTTGCTGAGTTTTAGGGGATTTATTTTGATAGGATTGTTTTAGTGTGTTGTATGTTCTTTTCACTTTGATAGATTTCAATATTAGAGGTCAAATTCAAGTCTTTATTGTTGTTTCAGGCTTTTAGCTAGAATATTTTCTAATGTTTTATGCTGTTAATTAACTTTAGTTGTCTCTTGAAATTTGCTTTCTAATAGAATGATGCCAATGGGTGGAATGATGCCACCTGGACCGGGAATACCACCTCTGATGCCTGGTATGCCACCAGGTATGAAATGTTAGTTTCCTTTTTAATATGACATATAAAAATACGACATGTTTTATTCTTAAGTATTTTGAATAACAGATTTATGAGCGTTGGTACAATGTGATTTTAAATTTTCTATGGGTTAATAACTTCTTTTAAAATTACTGTGAGAAATGTATTTTTTTGTTTTGTTTTGTTTTTTTGAAATATATAGTAAAAGTATGAGTTACTGAGCTTGTGACTTAAGAGTGGTTATATAAGGACTATTTTAGACAAGTAATGGAGACCCTTAGCAAGTAACAGAAAAATCCAACCCTAAGTGGTAGATTTGGCGACTATGGCGATAACAAGAACCCATACTTTATTAAATTTGCCGCTTTGCCAGCCTTAGCTTTTGTTCCTCAGACATGTTACTCAGTAGTTCGAAGATGACTCAGGCAAGAAAGGGTGCTTTTATTTCTTTTATTTTATGGCAAAGTAACTTTCTAGCCTCTTAGATATCATTTGCCAGAAAAAGTCTAATGGACCCCCTAGGTACAAGGAAGCCTGCAAATTAATTAAAATATCTTGACTTCTTAGTCTATAATGTGAGGGGATGGGATTTGGTTAGCCCAGGAAATAAGTGTGGCACAGAAGTTTTCATGAGATTCTCTCGATCTGTTGCCTAGTTTTTTAATCCTAGCACGTTTGATTTGCAATCCATAACAGATTCACATGTACTCAAGTGATAGTATAAAAGGAACAGGAAAAATAAAGCAGCAGCAAAATTTGAATCATAGCTAGTGCAACCATTAATTTTGAGGTGGCAACTTCACATACATTATGATCTGAGACAACTTAAGACCTTTAAGGAATAAAGAAAAATAATCTGTATTCATTTGGTAATGGGAAGTCAGTAAGTTTTAAATTATTTTGAGGCACTTGGAAGAACAGCTAGTGGTGCATTCAGGAAAACGTATGTACTTTGGCCACCTCATGCGAAGAGTTGATTCATTGGAAAAGACCCTGATGCTGGGAGGGATTGGGGGCAGGAGGAGAAGAGGACGAGATGGCTGGATGGCATCACTGACTCGATGGATGTGAGTCTCAGTGAACTCCGGGAGTTGGTGATGGACAGGGAAGCCTGGTGTGCTGCAATTCATGGGGTCGCAGAGTCGGACACGACTGAGCCACTGATCCGATCTGATGTATTATTTAAAGGAGTAACTTCGTTTCTGGAATAATTTTTATGGGTATATGACCTATTAATAGTTTTTATTGCAGTTTGCATTAGAGTTCTGGAAACATCTGTCTCTTAGATGATTGAAATAATTTCTATTAAAAAAAAAAGAAATAATTTCTATATGTTTGAAAATTTTATTGCATTAGTAATAGGCCTAATTGTTGATCTGCCCATATACAGGTTTTCTCGTGGTTATCTTTAACATCTAAAAATTTTAAAGAGGAACAAAGTCATATAGAAAGTTGGAGGCAGAATTGTTCCAAGTGGCAAATGCCTAGGTTCTCTGAGCCTCTTTGAGTTCAGCAGTCAAGAGTTAGTAATTTTACAGTATAGGGTTTTTTGTTTTCTTTTTTTTTAATTTAATTGGCTACAAGTTTTTTTAATTCTCTGCAGGTATGCCCCCTCCTGTTCCACGTCCTGGAATTCCTCCAATGACTCAAGCACAGGCTGTTTCAGCTCCAGGTATTCTTAACAGACCACCTGCACCAACAGCAACAGTTCCGGCTCCGCAGCCTCCAGTTACTAAGCCTCTTTTCCCCAGTGCGGGACAGGTAAGGTGAAACTCTTGAAAAAGGAGTGCATTAATATTTAAAGGTAAAGTGCAGTTTACTGAAATCCTTCAGTTTGTCATAGGTTATTTAAGTATTTCCTAATCTTTTTAATATAATTTATTAACTATACTAAAGAGTGGCCTATTCTCTCCCATGTTTGCACACATTGATTTCCTCTACTCAAAAAAGATTAACTGAAACCAGAGAATAGTGTTGTATGTTGTTTTTTCATAGTAATTAATGCTGGTTACTCTTCACTTTATTAGAAATGGAAATTTAATTTCTGAGAGCTTAAATAAAAATGTTCCTCTTTTACATAATGAGCTCTGGGTAGAATGAAACCAAAGACAAAAATGTAAAATCCTATAGCAAATTATTTTGGGGTTCTTACTTTAATCTAGAATTGTTAAACAATGTTGCACTGTTGTAGGAAGGGCATCATTTAATGGATTTTGACCTAGTTACACTGGTATTTCCTATTCGTCTTTTTTTACCCCTCACCAGAACTCAGAAGCAAAAGATTATTTTATATGTAGTATGTATGTAATGGTTGGTAACCCAGTTTCATTCTGAATTAGGCAGGTGTGTTTAATTCATTCAGAATTCAAAAAATCAGGATGTATGTTCTTTATTGTTCACCTTAAAATGATCCATTAGATGTTTTCTTTTTTCAACTCTTTCCTATTTGTAGTTAAAAAGGCACTTTTTAAGTGCTTTTTAAGGCATATTACCTTATGTTTTTGAGGTTGGGGTGATCTCTTTTTTTTGAGAGATGTTATTAAACTTTTGGCAAATATTGTTACTGAGAAAATTGAAGTAATGCGTCATAATTCTCAGTTTAAGGTATCAGTTTTGAAATACCATAGTGCAGAACACCTTAGGTTTAGGTGGAAGAAAAAACTGGTTAATTAGATTTATTGATATAGAATTAAAGTTTTTTTGAAGCTCATACTGTCACTCTGTTTATTGCAAATGCATTAACTGCCTACCTCTATATATAAAACAGCTTTGATGGCATTGTATTTTGCATTTACAGAAATGCAATCTATACTGGAAAAAAAAGTCTACCACGTGGCTTATTTTCACCCATTTGTTTGGAGACTTTTCATTGTTTCCTTTCTTTTATGCTACAGATGGGGACACCTGTAACAAGCTCAAGTACAGCTTCATCCAATTCAGAAAGTCTGTCTGCATCTTCTAAAGCTCTGTTTCCTAGCACAGCACAAGTACGCAGGAAGTTGCAGTTTAAAATTGTTAAAATGGCTTTATAACTTAACCCTTTGGACCCTACTTTAAAACTAAATCTTATCCCAAAAATATATTATTTAATTTTTTAAAAATAAAATTAATGGCTTATAAATCAATGGTATTTGAAAATTTGAACTACATAATAATAGAAAAAAATGTACCCCAAACTCCTATGGCTCTAAAGGGTTAAAAGCATGTAAGCAGTAAGTGCATTATAGTGGCCAATGATTAGCTTGATGCATGAGTAAGCTATTCTGTTTTATGCTGTTTAATGCATCACATATAACGTAAGGAAATTTAGTACTCTGCATTTGGTTCTAAAAATTGGCCTAATTTACATGTTTCAGATGCATAGTGTTACAGAAAGTAACATTTATTACTGGTAACTTTATGCTTAAAAGCTCTACTGAATCCTTTTGTCCATCATAATCATACAGACATTGTTAATTGAGCGGACATTGTATTACTATATAAAGAATACTTCTGAAGGCCATATCTTTAATGTGTCACCATTGATAATTGTTTATGGTAGACTTGGTAACTGAAATTTATGCCAACATTTTTTTGTATTCTATAATTTGACTTTTTGTTTGGTAGATCAATTTTTAAAAAATAATTTAGAGTAATGAAAATTGAACATGTTATTTCATGATACAGTATTTCATCAATTAGGAATAATACAAAGCTTTGTAAATTAAGTAATTTTTGGTGAGGAGACATGCTGTCTGAGAAATTACATAAGCAGTCTTGTTTCTTGTTTCCCCTGCTGTGTTTTAGATGTGCTTTGATTCAGCATCTTTCAATATTATATGTTATCTTAAATTTTGTGGATTGATCATGATGTTAACTTAGTTTTCATTTAAAATTTTGTCCCTTATTGAATGTTAGTGTATTGTTTTTAAGTTAAGTTGGTAGTAAATAAATTCAGTTTTGAGGTTTTGTTGATGAAAGATTGTTTTACAGGCTCAGGCAGCTGTCCAGGGACCTGTTGGTACAGATTTCAAGCCCTTAAATAGTACCCCTGCAACAACTACAGAACCACCAAAGCCTACATTCCCTGCATATACACAGTCTACAGCTTCAACCACTAGTACAACAAATAGCACTGCAGCTAAGCCAGCAGCTTCCATAACAAGTAAGCCTGCTACACTTACCACAACCAGTGCAACCAGTAAGTTGATCCATCCAGATGAGGATATATCACTGGTAAGTTGTTTAAAATTTTTTACTAGCAGAGTTTGATTGAGTACTATTGTAGCAACTTGTTCATTTGAAAAAATTTTAATTTGTGTACCAATGGTCTTACAGTCTGATTGGATGCCAAGTAATTTTTGCCATTAGAATTTTTTATTTTTACCATACTAACTTCACAAAACGAGGTGAATATTGCATATTTTGATCTTAGATCCAGTCCCCATCCCCTAACACTATATCTAAAAGAAGGTAGTGAGTTGGGTTCTTACTCTTAAAAATTAGTTTAGTTGGACATAAACTGGTAAATGAATTGAAGAAGCAGTTAAGTGTGCGATAGAATCTGCAGATTGCTTACTCTACATACACCTTCTTGATTACGGTATCTTGCTGAAGCAATTTATAATTCCTGGATAGCTGTTCAAACATAACATACTTCAAATATAAAAATAGGTGATGTTTTCTTAAGGCATCAAGGTTTTAAGTAGTTGGATTGATTTGTGTTGTCAAAGTAACTGGAATGTAAGAGTACATTTAAAAATGACTATAAAGACTTTAGATTCTTGCCTTCATGCTTAACAACTCTCTGTGTTCATATGTTTCACATCTCACACATTTTTATTCCTAGGAAGAGAGAAGAGCACAGTTACCTAAATATCAACGTAATCTTCCTCGACCAGGACAGGCTCCCATGGGTAATCCACCTGTTGGACCAATTGGAGGTATGATGCCACCGCAGCCAGGCATCCCACAGCAACAAGGAATGAGACCCCCAATGCCACCTCATGGTATTCCTCTTTTTTATGTTTTTTTTATTCAGTATACACACAAAACAAATTTATATGCAAAATACATTACATTTAAAAGTACTGTGCATAGACTGAATCTATCTTTTTGTGTTTTAAATGTGTTTTTTAGGTCAGTATGGTGGTCATCATCAAGGCATGCCAGGTTACCTTCCTGGTGCTATGCCACCATATGGGCAGGGACCGCCAATGGTGCCCCCTTACCAAGGTGGGCCTCCTCGACCTCCGATGGGAATGAGACCTCCTGTAATGTCGCAAGGTGGCCGTTACTGATCTTACTTCATCCAGTCTAATAGGTTTGGAGATTAAACCTTTTCTCAACTTGTGCTGTTTATATAGCCAAGCTTCCGTCAATAAGGCGTCATTGTGACTTTAACAAAAACATTATCTTCCCACATACCAGGAACTATTGGACATTTATTTTACATGGGAAAATTTATTTGGAATAATAAAGCAGGAACTTTTCCTGAAGTTGCAATTTATACTGTATGGCTTCTTTTTCATGTTTCATCTAGGTTTTTAGAAGTGAAGTATAGTAAATTTGGTTCGTTATATTGTGAAGGCGCTGGAATTACATGAACATACCACCTTAATAAAGGCAAGTTCTGTAAGCTTACATTGCTATTTGTAAAGTTATGCCTTCACAGCATTTCAGATGCTGTTGGACTTCATGTCCCCAACCTAGCTTGGTGAGGGCTGTAACTGTCTCCAAGTACCTGTACATTGGAAGTCTGAATGTGTAACAATATTTAATGTATTTAGAGTTCCTCATGTTGCAGGGTTTAAGAAATCTGACCCTCCAAGGTCATGTGACTTTTCTGTACTGTTAAACTTCATTGTAATAAAATGAGAGAAAAATTTATGCCTTTTTATTCATAACCCAGCTGTGGACCACTGCCTGAAAGGTTTGTACAAATGCATGCCAGAGTAGATGTCCACATAATAAAATTCGTAGTTACCAATGCAATTTTGATATATCATTGGATTCTGTCATTGAATTGTAGGTTGTTCGTTAGCTGCATGTTTTTAACTGGATAGTGTATGTGGAATTGTATGTTAATCCTTCAGTTGACAAAAAACTTAGAGATATATACATATATATATATATATGGGTCAGAGTATGAAATCTTTATATTGTGTCACCCTTCTACCCCCTTGGTGTCAGTACATGTTAGATATCATAGAGACTTAAAATGTAAATCCTGATATTCCCTTCTTCCTGCTGCTGATGTTTAGAGCCTAGTGCCAGACCCATTCATTTCCTTTTGATTATATTTGAAACTGCAGTACTGAGTGGACCTCAGAAGCTTTTCAGGTGCAAAATTCTAGAAGCTTAGGTGCATGCAGTAATAGCCTTTTGTGCTGTTAATGGCTGGTATGTATTCTAAGTATAATTATGAGAATCTAAATGTGCCTCTGTTAAGATGGTTAACAGATGGATTTGAAATTTTTTACTATGTTCCTGGAAGATTTCATTATTTCTTTGATTAAATGGCTGCCTTCTGTTATTAAGCCTAAATGGCTTTTTGCTGTTAACCTTTTCATCCTTGGAAATTTGAATGTTAAAACTGTTCTATGGAGAACTTTTCTGTAGAGATGACTGCTATTATTCAGTATCTTGTGTTGCAAGTCTCATAATAATAGCTTGTTGACCACTTTTTGGCATCTATTTTAAAATCTTTTATAGAATACTTTTATGATTATTTAAGTATCAAATGACTTGTACAAAGTATAATTATTATGAACTCGAGTTTAGTTTTCCTCGATATAAAGTTAAAAGACAGCTAAGAAAATAACATTTCTCTATAACCTTATGTGGAGGTGTAGGTATCAGACAGAATCTGAAGTTTTGTTTAAAAAAAAAGTTTAACCATGTAACAAAATACTAAAGGATGTTTTAATTATCATAAAAGAGTCTGTATGTAAGTGACAAGTAAAGTCATTGATTTAAAGAAAACACTGAGTATTACAAAGCTGAGTGCCATTTGTTTTGTTCCAGTGGTGTTACAGCTCCTGTGCTATGTATCACCAGGAAAGCATTTCTTTCTCTACCCTTTTTCTTAACCAGCGCCTACCTACCGAGATAGTTTTGGAATTATCGTATATGTCTTAGATTTGGAAGTACGTATATCATACTGCCCAAGACCTGTGTTGAGAATCTTTAAGGTCAAGATGGCACAATTTAAATTTAGAATTATTAAATAGGAAATGTTTTCTCAAACCAAATATCTCCCAAGCATTTCATGTATAGGATTATCAATAAACCAGGAATGGATGATAGCAATGGGGCAAAGGGGGCAGGAAGAGGGTAAAAATGGGTTAGTAATGTTTCAAAAAATTTGCAAAGCCTCATTTGCATTTAATGCAAAGAAAACCAGTATATTGAGGTTGCTTTCTGAGATCCATGAAGAGAAAACACTAGTACTTTTGAATAAGGGGTAGAATTCTAATTAGAAGTTATTTTAAAATGTTATGCATAGCACTTAGGCACATCATCTCTTGTGTTTGTATGTATATGGCTCAGATGGTGCCCATTTGGTATATTTAATGTGTAATTTGTGCATGCATCAGAGCGTAATAAGCTTCTAGAACATACTTTTTACCTAACTGCTTCTGGGGTCCATATTATGGTTCAGTAATGAGTGGAACAACTTACGTTGAAATAATTTTAACTCTTTGACTTAACTTTCTTAAATAATGGATGGAGTTCAGTTTAAGTAAACTTCATCTGCCCTCAGAGAAGACAGCTTTGGGGACCCAGTTATATACAAGCAGGCATTGTGATTAACATAATTTAGGAGGTTGTCAGATTAATGAGACTGCCATCTTTGGCTCTAGCATACATCCATTGTCACCACTTGAAAAAAAAAAAGAACCACTATTTTTGTCTGGCACTAGTTTCTATTGTGTAGTTTTTACTACTGTATGACAGTAACAAGGCCAGCAGGTGAGGATCAACTTTTGAGTGACTGCTGGAATATCATTTGACTTGAATTCTTACTGTCTTAGCAATCTCTCACACATTTACCAATTAGAAATGGGGTAAATATTCTTTGAGCCCTCCTATTCCACTGATCAAGTTGCATAATTGAACTTAAACTTAGTTTAATTAAATTTAGTTATTTGTGGGGGTGGGGGAGAGTCCCAATAAAAGTATGGACTCAGAATGGAATTACAGTGGACAATAGATTTTTTTTTTTAAAGAGCTACTCCTTTTTTCCTATGCTTGCTTGATCATTGGGATTTTTTTTAATGCATGTCTTTTAAATTAATTGGGTAATGTTTTTCTAAAATTAAAATTTTCTTCTTCCTATAGCCCTGCCATAGGACAGGCTGAGGCTGAGTCTCAGTGTTGCCCTGTTCAGTCTGAGGCAAGTGGGATTTATTTTATTCCTTATAGGGGCTTTCACAGCTTTATGGCTGTTGGATATTCATGTCCCCAAACTTGCAGCAAGTTTGGTGAAGGCCCCTAAATTTAATTAAATTTAGGGTTTTTATACTCTTTTGGCAGAGAAGGCTCTATATTAATATTCACGTTTGACTGTGGTGTTAATAAACAAAATATTTGACATGTAATTTGTGTTACATAATACTTAACAGCCTCAGTAAAGCTGGTATTACTTACATTGAACTTTAGAAAATTGACAAAATTTGACATTCTTGATTTGGAGGCCTGATATGTTTCATTCAAATTTTCCCTTTCACTTTTTAGGAAAATCTGGTTATTTTCTTCTCAAACTATTAAATTTAACCTCAAGGATAAGTTTAATCATTAGATGTGCCACTGGATAGTGAAATCTACTTTTTTTAATCCCAAAGTTATTCATTGAAGGTTGAAAGGCCATCTGGAAATGCTTGTGATTTTTAATATAAATCTCACCACATTAGAGCAAATGTTAATGTAGAGCCCTGTGAAAAGTGGGAAGATGGTGTGTATGTGTGGTATGTATGCGTATACACTACACATTTGGTATAAAAAACGTTTGGGTATTACGACTTACAGTATGGGTGGATTATTTTCAAGCAGTCAAACTGAAATTGTATCACATAGTAAAGTTAGTATATTGAACTGTGGTTTTGGAATGATTATTTTGAGTTTCATTTTTATCTTTACTGAGCAATATTTGATGCAATATGCACACATGAAAAGCATCTATGTATGTTTCCAACCAAAAATTGCTTTTATTTGGTTAAGAAAAGTATGTGTATATGTTGTAGGGGGCAAGTAAATGGGGAACTGGAAGAGAGGCCAAATCATTAACTTGGATTACTCTTGTTCCTTCCTGTGTTAAAGCCATCATTCTATGCAGATAGCATTTTCCTCTGAACAGTAACAGTTAACGTAGTAGCAAACTCAGGCTTGTGTTTCTTTGTGGTTTTAATTCTTGGAAGCGTAAAGAAATACACAATGAATTCCAAATTTTCATGTCTGTAACTAGAACATATGCTTTTCTCTGTAACTGAATCATGGAAAGAAGATAACAATGTTTGAAAAAAGAATATGTCACCACAAAAAAATTCCGTTGGAATATTTTACTCCCTGCTCAATAATTGCACCTTTTAAGACTCCTTAGTTGGAGGTGCTTTCTGTTATAGCCACCATTGCCCCAATATATTGAAATATTCAAGAGTGAAGTTGCTTGTCCCAATTCTGATAGTGATCATTGAAATAATTATAATTGGAATATACTCTTAAACATTTGAGTGCTGGGGTGGGAGGGATTTTCTAAGGGTGACATAATTTATTGAAGGTGATAAGATGTAGGTTCCTTGAACTCTGTAGTTCTGTGATTCAGACAAATAACAATTTTAAGAATTACTTAACTTTCAGGTGTCTATCATGTCCACTGGTAAAACTTGGTAAATTATAGAAAGGAAATGTTGAAGTCACTTACTTTCTGAGATAAAATTTTGTTTAAACTGACACTTGCGTTGGTTATGAGATTTTTTTAAAGTAGGAAACATGTAACCTAAAATTTGTATAAATCAGGTATGTCTTTAAGGTGGTATTTATCTACCATATTGAATAACTTTTGTATGTTATTCCAAAATGAAACTGGTTCTCTCTCACTCTTTTATGGAAGTCTTCTAAAAGAAAGGATTCATTATGAGACTATTGACTATAAGGCAGAGTTTTGTAAGTAAACATTCTCCCAATTATACTTCTGCTTGCAATCCTCATGATTTGAATATTAGTGTAGGTTACTCCTCTCTTAACCTTCTTTCTCAATATTTTATTTTCTGTTATCTGAATCATTTTAATAAATAACCATTTGTTTTTATAGCATATAAATCATCTAACATTTCTGTGTGATTTCTTGGCAAAATAAGCAGCTACATATAGTGTTATGCACATACTGGATATTCACAATTTTGTGGTTAAATATCTCCATTATTTCCAAGTGTTTTCGTGTTTTTACTTGGCATTGTGTTGGAAAATACAGTTTTTAAAAGAAACTAGATTCTTCATTAAGGCTTGGAGAAGAACTGCTTTTTTATAAGCATTGTTTTTCCTGACCTTTTGCATAGTATTTTGGCCATAAAAGGAAAAGCCTTTCATTTTCATCCGAACTCAAAAAAGAATAGTTTGAAACTCTTACTAGTTTGAAATTATTGAACCTTCTCTCTTTAAACTTAATTAATCTCATGTAGTCTCAGGGGAAATTATACTAGTCAGGATATAGAAGTCATTTTAAGGTAGAAATTGGAGACCCAAAGTCAATCTTCACTGAAGCTAGTTTGAGCTATTTATTTCTATTTGACGCAAATTGAACATAGTATTGTAAATGAAGACTGATATAGTTAGGTTATTTAGGAGGGAAATAATGACCAACTTTCTTAAGAAAATATGTTTGTATAATTGTAGTTTTTGTCAAATTAACTGCAGAGAAAATACATGTGAGTAAACTGTTTGAACAATTGATTACTTGGATCCCAGCCATTAATTCCAAATATTGTAGTGCTATGTAAAGTTGTGATACAGCACAGCTTCAGTAATGTGCTGTGTTGGGTCAGGAGTTTTTGTAATGCTTTGTGTGTAAAAAGGGGGAAGTCCTTTATTGGAATTTTCCAGGCCTTTTGGCATTCTTACTGTGTCTGGGTTTTGTTTTTTAACCATTATTATAGTTAAGAATTGTATGTTTTGTTTTGGTTTAATTGTATGTTCAGTTTTGGTTTAAATATAAGGAACTGGCAATGAAATTCATTGATGCCCAACTTGGATAAAAATGAAGAATGTTGTTTACCCAGCTTACTACACACAAACCAGTAGTGATTATTTGGGAGAAGCCATTGTATAGTGTTGTTGACTTTTTTAAGAACCATAAATACAACGAAAAGTGACAGCATTCTGGCCTTGGTTTACATTCATTATGAAAGGTTTCACCAAATCATTTATTGCAATGTAGCTTGTCAACATTTTATTCATAAATAGTTTGGTGGTCAGTCAAAGATGAAAGAAAATAAACAAGATTTGCTGCACCATTTCCCAGTTTCTATTAATAAAACAAGGCTGCTTAAGTACCCAAGTGGACCAAGGAAAGAGTTACTAAAGTTTCTGGAAGTTTGAGTTAGAAAAGTGAGACATTTTAGTTATTGAACAGAGCCTTCCCTTTTAGTTACTAGCTTGTTACTATACTTGTAGGAGAAGCGATAGAATTTACTTTTTTGCCCGGGTTCTTAAAATTGAAAATCTTTAGTATAAGGAAATGAAGTCAAGTATTTTAAAAGTTGAATCTTAAAATATTCAAGTTTACCCTTAGAGTAACCCGTGTTTTCATAGTACACATACCAAAATAGTTTATTAAAATTGAGATGTATCCAAGAGATATACAGTATTAGTAACTCAATCTCGTAAGATCACTCTAAATTTAATAGCCAAAATAAGGTAATTTTTTAAGACTTAGGGAAAAAAATTTTTAACTGTATTAATGTCAGACTCTGAGGAAATTTTATGCGCATTGACTTTTTAAACTGAATTGAACTCCTCAGTTTAATACAATTTGTGTTTTTGTTAACTAGCAGCAGAATTTCAGCATTTGCTACTTACTGGTAGAGAAGAAAAATCCCACAGCCCTGCCAGTACAGGTTAGTTTAATCTGTAAGTACCTGATGTTCCTATTTTTTTCAAACATATCCATATAACCCACACAAGGAAGAAAGCTGTGCAGTTATTAAATGTGAGTATGACTAATAGAGATCCATTGGACACTTTCAGACACACAATTTTTGGGCCAAAGTAGCTCTAGGTTTGATCACCTTAGTTGTAATAAAGGTGTAATACTGCTCCTTTATCTGGTTATGATTGAACCTAAATACATAAATTGTACACAGGAGGAAGACAGTGGCAGTTTCAATTGGCTGTACGCTCATGTTGGTATATAGAGTGCAGGTGTTTGGCTTCAGGGTATCCTACTTAAGCCACTCCTGTGGTGGAACTCATACTTTTTTAACTTTTTACAATATGAATCAACAGACAAAAAGTCACGTTTCCTCACCTCTAGCAGTGATAAATGGCGTGCAATCATAAGCTAGAAAGTTTTTTTTTATACCTTTTTTGATCTTACATGTTTTTAGCAACTTTTGCTGTAATTAAGTACTGATTTTGTTCATCTTTTTTGTATACTATAACCTTTTCTGTTGGTGCACCACCATTGTGGGTTCGTTTTATTTTGAACTAAGCAATATTTTAATTACCATGAACGCTGACTATCAAGAAATCTAGACAGGTTTCTTTGTGTATTCCTCTTGAGGGGCAATGAGGACATATACATTAAAGTTTTTGTTAGTTTCATTAGTTCTACCAGGATTCATTGTCGACTTGAACCATCCTTCAAAGATTTCCTTTAAGCTGTAAATATTATGCTTTTATGTTGATAAAAATTTTAAATACTGAGGAGAGAAGAAGAAACTGTACAATTTAGTTTACACAAGCCTGAACCATTCTTCAGTCTGTATGGCTTCCTCTTCACCTTAAGTGTAAAGTTGTATAATATGGGACAGTCTGTTCATAAAACTAGCTGATCTTTTATTCCTATTAAACTGGGATGGTGATGAGCCACTGAAAACAGATCATCTCAATGTTAATATGAAAGTCATGTTTTCAGTTAAGTGTTCTAATGACCTTGATTTATCAACTGATAATATTTTTTATAAGATACTAGCTTGGTTTTTTTAAATATAAAATTGCCTAAGGGCTTAAGTTTCATTGCCTTTCACAGTTTAATCTGTATAAGAAATGGTGTAGATACAGTGGAAATGGTTTTCCTTAAAACCATCTCTTTAAGCTGCTTTGCTGGTGAGTACTTACTATTTTATACTTCATATAATTACTATTTCTCTAAAGTTGGACACTTTGATGGCAGTGTCTTGAGTTTCTGTGTTCTTCAACTATTATCTGAATCAAGAATGTTAAGGTGATTATTTGACTTCCTCACAGTTCCTAATAATTGGGGCTCACTTTTTTCCTAACCTTCACTTACTAGACTCTAACTGCAGAAACTTTTAACATGTAAATTATTTCCTTTTGGTGAGATAGGAAAAATGTTTTTGCTCAAAACTAACATTTAAGGAAAATCTTTTACAGATTTTTTTGTAGTTGACAGAAAAATTTTTTCTCAGTGCTTTTGATTGCCATTTTACATAAGTATAAAATTTAAAGACCACAATTTCTGTCTGTCCAGCAATTCCTGAGCAGTTAACTGAGAGTAGAGTAAAGGAAAGTTTGCCCAAAATGGTCATGCAGACTAATTGCTTACACAGAAGCCTCTGAGTGAAGCTTGAAAATTTCAAATGTACTCTTAAATCATTCTAACCTTGCATGAAAAGCTTTGGTTGGAATACTGATTTCTAGGACTGTGTATACCAGTGGAAATTAGCCTGAGTATATTTCTAATTACTTGATCCCTGTTTAATCATTGTATCACATAGATTCCGCCCGCCCCCGCTTTAGCATTTAGTCACATCCTAGCTAATGTCAATATATGCTAAGGATGTTCTCAGATTGTTTCTCCTGCTGTGATCTTTGTCAGTCAGTAATAAAGAGGCAACTCTTTGCTTTTTAGTATGAAGAGTGATCGTCTTCTAAAACCTGAAAATTGATATCTGAGTATGTGATAATGGTGATGTATTGTTCTAGATAAGCACTAAACAAAGTGTGGACCCTCAATTGATGTCTTTAAGATTTAAAGTGAAGTATATTTCTAAGGAACTCTGTCCTTTCCTAGCAAGGATAAGCAGACGCTGAAAATTCGGTAAGTATGTAACTTTAAATGCATGTAATATTTGAATAAATAGCTAAATTTCCATGGTTTAAGGTAATATCTAGACATAAACAAGAATTCTTGAATATCCTTTGTGACTTAATGTGTCTAGCATTTTTACAAATTTGTGTGCACACTGATTAAATTGAAAGGTACCTTACTCCTTTGTCTCGTTTGCTTTTATTTTTATAGTGCATTACTAATTTCATATTTCAAACTTTTTTCAGAGTAGAAATAAGTGGCGGGTAAAGAATATCTTCAAGGAAGAATTATTTAAATGTCCCCATCTTAAAACCCAATGATCTTCTGTTTACCTTAAGGCTTCTGTTCTTACAGCTCCAGTTAGATCTGACAGATAATAGGCAACTGATCAAAAATGGGAATGAAATCTTTCTGCTCTTTCTGGAGTGTTGTGGGAATCATTGTATAATAGTAAAATATAACTTAAGGCAACAGTGGATTTTCAGGGAAGCAGTGTTTTTTAAATTAAGAGAGAAAGGTGGTGAGATTTTGGAATCTCTGCTCCCTGGTACACCATTGCTCTTAGTAAAAAGAGGGTAAACGGAGGTTCAAGTGAAAACATTTAATTGTTACAGCAGGGAAGGTGGTTTACATCTGAACACTATGTCTGCTTCTTTCCAAAGTGATACAGCATTTTGTGAGATGGTACAAGATCTCAAAGGGGTGGGGAGAACAGGTGGGTTCCCTCCATTCTGTCTCCAGGCTTCACTCCAGCATTGTACTGGCAAGGAGGGAAGTGAAGAAGAGCAAGTCATACAAGGGATATGATGGTAAGAAGACCCTAAATAAAACAAACAAAGGAGGATAAATGCTAGTCCATGTATATATGTATATGATTAAATGGTCTGGCTAAACAACTTTTGACTGGTAGCTTTTGAATGTAAGTAAATGAACTTACTGATTTAAAAGTTGTAATTAAATACTAGCTTAGAATTTTTACTGACTTTTAAAACTAATCAAAAAAGAAAGATGCTAGCAATTAACACTAGGATTTGCGGGGCAGGGGGGAGGTGGGTGGGTATTTTTAAATTAAAGCTTTCTTGCATAAGTAATAGTGTGTTTTGTCACCTTGACATACCACTTGGAAGCTAGAGCATAAGAAAAATGAAATGGATGACCATATTTATAGTGTTTATATTAAATTTTAGCCTAATGATAGGGTTTGGATGGAAGAGGTGTTCCCAGATGTTCGTTCGTGTGTGGAACCATATAATTGGAGCTCACAAAAAGCCTTTTTCTTTTTTCTCCCCTCTTGAGTTTGTTTGGAAGTGTTTGCAAGGCTTTGAAAAAGGCCAGAACTACCATTTGAAAAATGGTGCTTTATTTTCATATCTGAAACAAGTTTTGGGTTGGATCTTCATTTAAAGGTGGAAGGATTTTTGTTTCTGCATATTAAAAGCAAATGTCTTTTTATTCCAAAGTAATGATTGACCATTAACATTTGAGTGTCTGTTGTTTACAAAGATTAATAAAAATTTTCATTTCTTAATTAATAATACTTGTCTGAGCCCTATTTATTAAGTTGTATCCAGAACAGATTATACTGAGGATGAATTACACACATCAGTTGTCCTGAACAGGTTTTGGTGTGCCTTGGGAAATGGAATCCACAGTTACTATAAATATGGAATGTTTATTGGAAGAAAATGGTAAATAAATTTTAACACTGTGGGTATGGAGTAATTGGTGGTGGTTAGGTTGAACAAGTAGATGAAGCCAGAAGTAACATTGTGGTTTAGGCTATAAGCATAAAATTAAACCTTGCAGTCCCATCCATCTCCATCATTTAGTAGTAGCTGACTTGACCATGAGCAAGTTAGCTTCTCGAAAGTGATGGTAATAATTTGCCTAGGCTTGTGAGAAAAAGTTACTGTAACATAACTTAGCCATGTCTACCACACCAGTGGAAATGGCAGAGTTAGGGTCTAGGTATAGGCAGTTACTGAAAACCTAAAATTTCAGTAAATGCTTATGAATGCCTATTATATGCTTGGCTACTTGCCTATATACAGGTGGACAGAGGAGATACATCCCAAAAGGGACCTTGGAGCTTAGGGTTTAGGAAGCCAGCCCTTGCAAAAAAGTTTTGGGTGAGTGTTATAGGCAAAAGGAACAATAGGTGCAGAAACAGATGGGAAAAAGCCTCTTGGAACAAAAAATCAAGTGCGAGTAGTGGGTTGGGAGGGTGTTTGTGGAGACTGGAGAAGTAGGTAGGCCAATCACAGATCATAGTTTGAATTTTAGTTTAGTGGAAGTCATTGAAAGACTTTGAGCTCGTGAGTAGTATGTATGACTTTTAAAAGCCCATTCTAAGGTGTGTGAAGGTGGGCGGTGGGGTCGACATTATAGGGACTAGGTAGAAGGCAAGAACCTGGCTCTAAAGAGAACTCTAAAGATAACTGAAGTTATGAACTGCTATGGCTGGATAATCACAGAAGAAGTTAGATTATGCTGAGCCTAAGCACAGAAGAATTAAGGTTTGATGGTTAACATGGTTTAGCCCGCACCTGACTTCATTTAGGAAATACTGAGGATCTATGTAAGGAATTGAGAAAACTTCCGTTGTCTTGGTTTTAAGGATAAATGCTAATACAAGAAAGTGAAAATGCCCTCTGAGGAAGTTTGGAGGATGGTAATTCCACCTGCCTTGTGTCTGGGAAAGAGGTAGCATTTGAACTAGGTCTTGAAGAATTGTTAAGGTTTGGGCAAATTAAGAGTATTAGGGGAATGCCTTTAAAATATATATCAATATAGAGAGGAATATGAGTAAAAGTTGTAGAGAATGAGATAAAGTAATTTGAGATAAAGGTCGCTGAATGCCATGTTAGGGATATGCATTCTCCTAGGAATTAAAGTGCCTTTGTTCATTACTGATGAGAGCTGTGGTTGTGGACTACTCTTCAGAAGCAACTTCTATTCCCAGATCATCAGACGCTGCCACCATTTCTCCATTGCTGCTATTGTCATGTGGAGTAGTAGGGCTCAAGAACCATAATTGGGCCGGACCACTGTTGATTGAGTTAAAAACTAGAATTCCTTCTTTTCCCCAGGGCTAGCTTAAAATGTCTGGACAACACACTGTCTTGGACCTTTACTGGGTCATCTTCCTGTAAATACCTTGACTTTTTTTCTAGCACTTTTAAGTAGTAAGGCATTGATCTCTCACTTCAAAAGCTGTTGAATGTGTGAAGTCACTCAGTTGTGTCTGACTCTCTGCGACTCTGTGGACTGTAGCCCACCAGGCTTCTCTGTCCATGGGATTCTCCAGGCAAGAATACTGGAGTGGGTTGCCATTTCCTTCTCCAGGGGATCTTTCCAAACCAGCGATTGAACCTGGGTCTCCTGCTTTACAGGCAGATGCTTTATCCTCTGAGCCACCAGGGAAGCCTTCCAAAGCTGTTACACCCATGTAAATCCTATTTCATATAACTGAATTCTTAGTCTGAACTTTAACTTTTCTGAAAACTGGTTTTTTGTAAAGGTACAGAATTGAGTGTGCTCTTCTTCCAGATTATCTGTACCTGGAATTTGAGAGGTAGAATCAGTGACTGAAGCAAACCATTATTTACAAATATATTTGTTTCATGACTTACTCCTGTGATTTACTGACTCCTTAAAATTGTCTCTTATTGAAGTCTGGCACAGTGCATAGTAAGTGCTCAATAGTTGGGTGGTTTGGTTTTTTTGGGGTTTTTTAGTGATTTTTTTTTTTTTTAAGATAGACATTTGTTTGTGAATTTTGTCTTTTATGAAATTTTTGTCACCAAAAAAGGCAGGATTACATTTTTTTTTTTTACTTCAATTGAGTTGGTACAGTATATTCTTGGTTGTCGAAATATTCATAGCTTTAAAAGTTCTTTGAAATGGTAGGTATTTGTGCTATGTGGAAGAGCATGATATATAGCTATGATCTTAATTACATAAAAGTGGATGCTTAGCTGTGGAAATACACAAATGAGACCTTTGACAAGGACACATCAAACTTAAAAACCTTAGAAGACATTCTTTGAAGAACATTGGTTATAATGACATACTACTGAAGACTTACACAGTTTTGCAGGTTGGTGTCTAATAGTGTATAATAATACTGTGGATGTATTATTTATGTGGATGTGACAAAACCATTTCAACCTTCACTGGGCCCATGATGTTCTGAAGAAATTCTGTGCAAGAACTTTTCCACTGATTGGTTCCATATCTTTCCAAATCCTTGTCAGCTTCTTTGCCCTGCCAGCACACAGGCACTTTTCTCATGGTTTTGCTTCCTAGTTCATGAAGGATGTAAAAAGCTTTTAACTTTAAGATACCATGTCAATGAAAGTTGCTCAGTTGTGTTGGACTCTGCGACCCCATGGTCTATATATAGTCCATGGAGTTCTCCAGGCCAGAATACTGGAGTGGATAGCAGGGATCTTCCCAACCTAGGGATGGAACCCAGATGTCCCACATTGCAGGAGAATTCTTTACCAGCTGAGCCATGAGGGAAGCCCAAGAATACTGGAGTGGGTAACCTGTTCCTTCTCCAGCAGATCTTCCTGACCCAGGAATCGAACTGGGGTCTCCTGCACTGCAGGTGGATTCTTCACCAGCTGAACTACCAGGGAAGCCCTTTAGATATCATATCTATAATCTGTATTTGTACTCTTCATTACTTTGTATTCCGTATTCAATTCTTCATGGCTAACATCTTTTACTATACTCTGGAATTCTGTGACGTGTGTATGTGATTCAGAGCAGTTCTAGGTTTGCAGTAATTAAAAGGGAGGTACAGGGATTTCTCAGATAACTTCTGTCCCAATACCAGCAAAGCCTCTCCTGTCATAGTCATTCATCTTTCACCACAGTGGTGTATATATGTGTGTGTATACCATGAATGACCATACAGTGATACATCATAATCACCCAGAGTCTATAGGTCTGTAGTTAACCATAGGGTTCACCTAGATGTACTTTCTAGGAGTTGGAATAAAAGTATAGTGACATATTGTAATATACAGAATGTTTTCATTGCCCTAAAAATTCTCTGCCTATTCATCTTCTCTGTGTCTACCCCTAGCAATCACTAGTGGGTTTTTTTTTGTTGTTGTTTTCATACTTTTACCATTTCCAGAATGTTATACATTGGAATGATACAGTATATAGACACTTAAGTTGCAGTTAAACGTGTTTAAGGTTCTTCCATGTCTTTGTGGATTTTTTTTTAGTGCTGAATAAAATAAAAATACTCTGTTGGATGTACCACAGTTTATCCATTCACTTAATGAAGGACGTTTTGCTTGCTTCCAGGCTTTGTTAATTACGAGTAAAGCTGCTATAAGCATCCATGTGTAGGATTTTGCATTGATGTTTTCAACTCCTTTGGAATAAATATGAAGAGATAATTGCTGGATTGTACGGTAAAATGTTTTATAGATGAATGCCAAACTCTTGCAGAGTGGCTGCCATTTAGCAGTCTCACCAGCAGTGTATTTAGGCTCCTCTTGCTCTGCATCCTTGACATTTGGTAGTATCAGCGTACTGGACTTTGACCATTTTGGTAACTAGTGGTGTTTCATTTAACTTTGTACTTTCTTCATGTAATGTGGAACATCTTTTCATATGCACGTATCTTTAGTAAGGTTTCTTGTTAAGATCTTTGGAACATTTTTAAATTGGGTGGTTCCCTTACTTGAGCAAAGAGTGAAGGACAGGAGCCTGATGTACTCCTGGGCTGCCATGGGGTGGCAAAGAGTCACACACAACTTAGCAACTGAACAGTAACAACAGCTGCTTTTCCCAATTCTCATTTAATGACTCCTCTTTTCCCTCAGGATAAAGCCTGAATGATGGAAAGTGGCATAAATGATAGAAGTCAAGGGTGGTACAGAGGTTTTATTTTCATAATCAGACCCTTGCTTATCTTCCTAGTTTCATTTTTCCCACGATAGTCTGTTCAAACTCTCTGCCTGAACACCCTTTTCCTCCTGTCTTGGTTCATGTCCTCATCTTTACACTTAGCAAATTTTAGTTTAGAGGTTATTTCCTCTTATAAATCCCAGAGCCTTCCTGACCTTCATATATGCTTTCTTTAAACCAAGTACTCAACCATTAATGTTGCCTGTGTGGACTGGACTGCAATGCCCTTGAATGCAGGTATGTGTCTTACTCATTACATCCCCAAAACCTAAAATGCTGCATGGTACTTAAAGAGAGGCCTTAATTGCTAAGTTTAATTAGACTTGCCATTAGTGGGTTAGTTCATTTCTTCAGAACGGAAGCAGTCCAGATAGACACGTGCCTTTATCTGAGCATTGTGCGACTTAAAATCTGTCTGACTCATCTGTTTTTTGAGCAAGAATTTTTTTTTTTCCCTTTAAAGCAGGATCTTTAGAAGGTACTTATTGATTGGCTAAAGAATAACCCTATCCAACAGTAAAGGTCTCTTGGACAAAACTGAGAAACTTGTGCTTTTTTCAGGACGATTGGAAATGTTTTTTTAGAAGTAACTTTTCCTATAGGATGTCTATCAGAATAAAAAAATTCCCCTTTCCTACATGGTGAAAGATGAGCTCCAGTTTACAGGAGAGGCTGGACTAGGAATTGCAAACTAAAATGCATAGAAGAGCCAGATATATAGTAGAAATGAGTGAGATGAGCCAAATGAAGAGTGTCGAAGTTATGACTCTTCTAAATGAGGTTTATGCATGTGTAATGTTTGATCAAGGTTGCCAGATTTCATTTTTCTAGAAAAGTGAGAAATAGTTTTGAATTTGGCAAAAAGATATTTCTGTTTTAAAAACTGTGAGCCAAACACACCTGCAGACTAGTTCCGTGGGTTACCAGTGTGGGACTTCTTGGATGGAAGCTGATATTTGTGGAGATCTGCCCAACAACTGTCAATACCGGGAAACCCAGGTAGTCCCAGAGTGGAAGGTTTGGCCAAGAAACATGATCTGCCTGCATGGTGGAGCATAATGTCAGAACAAAAGTGAATTACCAGTAATTGGCGACAATGACCCATCTGCAGATTGTAGATGGGAATAAATACAGAAATTAGTGTTCAGCATCAGGATTTTAGTTCCTAGAAGGGTTTTGGCTGCAGTGCAGTACCATAAGAGAGTTGAGAACACAAAAGTAAAACCAGAAGGACCAGAGTGAATATGTTTTGGTGAAAGAAAGCAAATCTTGTAAACAGTCGTAATAAGTAAGTTATGTTACCTTGATTGTTGTTGTTAAACCTCTCATGCACTATGCATAGTGCCTGGCACATAGTGGGCAATAAATGTTTGTTAAATTAAGTATGTTCATCTCTCATTTTGTCAAAAAAATCTCTGATCACCATCAGGATATTGACAAGTGTACCTCAGACCTATTTCTCAATCAGTAAATAAATAGTGGTAAGATAACTCCAGAAGTTCATAATTAACAGCATGTAATTTTTTTACCTGATGCTTGGAAATTGATACAGAGTTCATACTATTGCTTTTTTCAACAGTAAATTTTTGTTTGAATTGTTGCTTATCAGTTTTTAAACCCTGTGTACGAGACAGCAAAAGAGACACTGATGTATAGATCAGTCTTATGGACTCTGTGGGAGAGGGAGAGGGTGGGGAGATTTGGGAGAATGGCATTGAAACATGTATAATATCATGTATGAAATGAGTTGCCAGTCCAGGTTTGATGCAGGATACTGGATGCTTGGGGCTGGTGCACTGGGACGACCCAGAGGGAGGGTATGGGGAGGGAGGAGGGTTCAGGATGGGGAACACAGGTATATCTGTGGTGGATTCATTTCGATATTTGGCAAAACTAATACAATATTGTAAAGTTAAAAAAAAAAAAAACCCATGTGGGGGAAAAAAAAAAAGTCTAAGATGGATCAAATGAAAAAGCAGTAGGGAATTTCCTTGGTGGCCCAGTTGTTAGGACTTGGTGCTTTCACTGCCGCAGGCCTGGGTTCAATCCCTGGTCAGGGAACTAAGATCCCACAAGCTGCATGATGTAGCCAAAAAGTAAAAAGCAATGGTTCCCTGCCCTACCCCCAGTCACAGTCCCAAGGAAAAACTACTTTTAATAGTATTTCATTTGGGTTCCCCCAAGTATACGTAAATAACATCCTTCTGCTATTGACATAAATGTTAACATTTGTTGATTTCTACTGGTGGGTAATGATTTAGCTCTTCTCTCATTTTTGTAGTTCTATCAGTTTTTGTTCCACTGGTGGTTACCTCTGTAAAATATCTTTATTCCTTGTTCCATCAATTAAAAACAGTATCTAAAAAAAAAACAAACCAGTATCTCAGTCCCTTAATAACATCATCATTACTCTTCCATTCTTTTTCTACCTTTCATTTTTTTACATGTACACTTTTCTTCAGTGTCAAGGCTCAGATATTTGCATTTTTTTTATAAACAACATGTTTTGTGTATAGATTGATTTTAAAATTGGAAATAGATTTATGACTATAATAAATATTACTCAGAAGGCCAAGAGGTGTAAATTACATTTCCTTTCCAGTAAAGTTTTTTGTTTTACCCGGAGTCAGTCTGTCCCTGTGTGTATGTCTCGCATTTTGTCTACTTTATTATGTTTGTTGGTTATTCTTAGCTTTTGAGGACAGTGTCAATCTTTGGAATCCCTCCTCCTGTTTTTTTCTTGTGTGCCTTTTCTAAGAAAAATCCATCATGCAGTATTTTAAAAGTTTGCTTGCAAATCCTGGATGCTTTCTGAAAGATGTCTTCATATTAGAGTTGAGAATTGTATTCTCAGCCTCCTCATATGATAAGTGCTGTAAAGCCATGTTAACCTCTTTGTTTCTACAGGAAAACTGAAATTATCCCACAACAGTAAGATTATGTCAGAAAAAAGTATTTTGCAGTGTCTTGTGTATATATATCTAGGATATCTAAAGCATTTAGTTGACAATAATCCAGTGGGAAAATGGGCAAAGGGTATCAACTGGCACTTCACAAAAAAGATGATTGGAATGACCAATAAATGTGAAAAGATGACTCAGCTTCACCAGTAGTCATAAAAATTCAAGCTAAAATAGTAGAATATCATTTCAAAAGCCTGTATCAGTTTGGCAGAAGTTAGGGTCCAGTGGGCTTCACAGGTGGCGCAGTGGTAAAGAATCCACCTGCCCATGCAGGAGATGGAAGAGACGCACGTTTGGTCCCTCAGTTGGGAAAATCCCCAGACATGGGAAATGGCAACCTACCCCAGTGTACTTGCCTGGAAAATTCCATGGACAGAGGAGCCTGGTGGGCTGCAGTCAGTGGGGCTACAAAGAGTAGGAAATGACTGAACACACATGCAAGGTCTGATGATAAAAATGTTGATGAAGATGTGGAACACCATCTCTTGTGAACTGCAAATGAGAGTGTGTTTCATTAGGATACACATTGTGGTGTTGTAATAAAAATCCAACTATAACATGGTTTAATAAAGTGAGAGTTTTTCCTCTCATAAGAGTCCCAAGTATAGGGCTGATAAGAGTATTTGTGACACGCTCTTTTCTGTCAACTTTAGTAGGCACGTTTATTCTTTGGTTTCATGATGGCTACTCCAGTATGGCCATCATGTCCATATGCCAATTACTAAGGGGGAAGTTCTGTTTCATCTTTTTAAAGACATGGCCCAACTTCTATTTTACATGTTATTGGCCAGAACTTTGGCCCATGGCCACAGATAGTTACAAGAAATGATAAGTGATATCTATTCTAGTCAGCTATGTACCCACCTAAAATTTGGAGGATCTGTTATTAAAGAAGATAATATTTTGGACCTGTATAGATGTTGCCACAGAGAAACTAGTTCAGTCACTTGGGAGAGCAATTTGGCAAGATTATCAATAAAGTTGGAGATATACATATTCCTAGATCTACCACTTCCACTTCTAAATCTGTGTCGTATAGAAGCAGATGTGTACACAAGGAGATGTACAGAAATACTGTGGTATTATTTGTAATTGAAAAACTTGAAGCAACTGAATGTTCATCAATAGAGGAACAGATCATTTGAATATAGGTAAATACAAAAAAAGTACAGTTGAATTGTCAACATGGATAAATAAAAAGCATGTGATAAGGGGAAGTTGTATAAATATATTCACAATATTATGGCAAATAATGTTGGAAACATGTAACACTATAATATTTTTTCATACAGGTATGTGTAACAAAAGTATAGAGACCTGCATGGGAATGGTAAATACCCAATATAGGGTAGAAGTTACCTCTTGTTGGGGGTGGGGGTAAACAATGCTTCAACTGTTCGTTCTTAAAAATCTGCAGCAAATACAGCAGAATGCTAAAGCTAGGTGGTGAATATGTGGATATATATGTTTGTAATATAAGAAAATAGCACATGTTTTCATAGAGCTTACAGTTCAGTGGAAGAAACAATGTTTTCAACAATGTAAAATGTGGTGTAATAGTGTGTTCAAAGGGCTGTAAAAATAGAAGTGGATTATTTCTTAACTCAGCCTGGCAATGGTTGTTGAAGAGAGAAGACTGTATGGGAGTGATACCTGAGCCTTGAAGGATGTTGCACAGACAGTAGATGGAGTGGAAGAAAGGTAGTCCATTGCAGAGAGGACAGCATATAATAATGGCTACAGTTTGTATGGCAAACATTTATGTCATGTCTAAATGAAAAAAGAAAATTGATCTAAGCAATTCACGGCTCTGTCTTAGGTAATCCAACCACCATCTACCATCAAAAATGAACTCAGAAGAAGTTATAAAATTTCAGAGGCAGAGCTTTCCAAAACTCTTAGAGAAAGCATTCAATAGAGATCAACCAAAAATTAACTTAAAATACAGGATCCTATGGAAATTTAGCCTAGGGTATCACATCTAAGAGTAAAGGATACAGGCCTCACAAAGTTCTTATCCAGTCTGTTTTTGCAAGAGTGAGCAGTGTTTAAGTGTAACTGATTCACATAACTACAGATGTCAGTTTGGCCTGCCAGTGCAGCTTCTGGCCATGTTTCCTAATTAGAATACCGGTAGACCACCCAGAGACTGCATTCTTGATTAGCACCAGGATTATAGCTTAACCTAAATAATACATTTAACCACATTGCAAATACTGAAGTATTTTAAAGTAAATTACAAACACTTTTTTCTTGACTTCATCTGGCCATCCTTAATTTTTTAAAGTATAAGATGCCAAAAACACCAATAATGTGTATTTGTATTTCAATACTCAAGTACTTCCTTGAAGGTTTCATTATGGTAAAGTTAGAGAAAGGATAAAGAATATTGGTATTTGTCTCATTATTATATCTTCTGGTTTTTTTTTTTTTTTTTTTTCATAATCTTTAAAAATGTGACTGGAAAAAATTGTGACTGAGTTTTTCCTGGGAAGTGTTCTTTATTTTTTTTATGTCTTTTTCTGATTTTGTTTTTTTTTTCCCCCTCTTTGGAAAGTGTTCTTATGAAACATAAGAGTCTTATTCTGGGGTTCATACTCTGGCTAAAAACCTAGGTAATAATTTTTACCTTAGTTATTATGCAAGTAGTGTGGATCAGAATAAACTGTGGGAAATTCTGAAAGAGATGGGAATACCAGATCACCTGACCTGCCTCCTGAGAAACCTATATGCAGGTCAGGAAGCAACAGTTAGGACTGGACATGGAACAACAGACTGGTTCCAGATAGGAAAATGAGTATGTCAAGGCTGTATATTGTCACCCTGCTTATTTAACTTATATGCAGAGTACATCATGAGAAACTGGGCTGGAGGAAGCACAAGCTGGAATCAAGATTGCCAGGAGAAATATCAATAATCTCAGATATGCAGATGACACCACCCTTATGGCAGAAAGTGAAGAGGAACGAAAGAGCCTCTTGATGAAAGTGAAAGAGGAGAGTGAAAAGTTGGCTTAAAGCTCAACATTCAGAAAACGAAGATCATGGCATCTGGTCCCATCACTTCATGGGAAATAGATGGGGAAACAGTGTCAGACTTTATTTTTGGGGGCTCCAAAATCACTGCAGATGGTGACTGCAGCCGTGAAATTAAAAGACACTTACTCCTTGGAAAGTTACGACTAACCTAGATAGCATATTCAAAAGCAGAGACATTACTTTGCCAACAAAGGTCCGTCTAGTCAAGGCTATGGTTTTCCCAGTAGTCATGTGTGGATGTGAGAGTTGGACTGTGAAGAAAGGTGAGTGCCGAAGAATTGATGCTTTTGAACTGTGGTGTTGGAGAAGACTCTTGAAAGTCCCTTGGACTGCAAGGAGATCCAACCAGTCCATTCTGAAGGAGATCAGCCCTGGGATTTCTTTGGAAGGAATGATGCTAAAGCTGAAACTCCAGTACTTTGGCCACCTCATGCGAAGAGTTGACTCATTGGAAAAGACTCTGATGCTGGGAGGGGTTGGGGGCAGGAGGAGAGGGGGACGACAGAGGATGAGATGGCTGGATGGCATCACTGACTCGATGGACGTGAGTTTCAGTGAACTCCGGGAGTTGGTGATGGACAGGGAGGCCTGGCGTGCTGCAGTTCATGGGGTCGAAAAGAGTTGGACACGACTGAGCGACTGGACTGAACTGAGTGAAACTTTGAAACTTAAGATATTTTTCAAATTTAGAATTTTATTTTCAGTGTGCATACTTATCAGAAGCACTTCACAATTTGAAAATGAAATATACTGTGTACGTAGGATTTTTGTATTGCAAACTGTGAAGAAGGCTGAGCGCCGAAGAACTGATGCTTTTGAACTGTGGTGTTGGAGAAGACTCTTGAGAGTCCCTTGGACTGCAAGGAGATCCAACCAGTCCATTCTGAAGGAGATCAGCCCTGGGATTTCTTTGGAAGGAATGATGCTAAAGCTGAAACTCCAGTACTTTGGCCACCTCATGCGAAGAGTTGACTCATTGGAAAAGACTCTGATGCTGGGAGGGATTGGGGGCAAGAGGAGAAGGGGACGACAGAGGATGAGATGGCTGTATGGTATCACTGACTTGATGGACATGAGTCTGGGTGAACTCTGGGAGTTGGTGATGGACAGGGAGGCCTGGCGTGCTGTGATTCATGGGGTCGCGAAGAGTCGGACAGGACTGAGCGACTGATCTGATCTGAGGCCTCATCAAGTTAGTGATAAAGATACTTTTCCTGTAATAGATACTGTGTATCATCTTATATAAATTTCCTCAAACTAATTATACTTTTAGATAAAAATTAGTGCAAATTCTAAACCAGTGTATTCTTGACCAAGAACCTTCAGGCCTCTGTATTACTGAAAAAAGTTTTGTTTGTTTGTTTTTTTTTTTTTTTATGATCTCTGTTTTAGGGATAGAGACAGAATTCTGATTTTCATTCAAAAATGTTTATGAGCCCCTTTGCACAGTTAAAAGCTAAATTTGAGGTGTTTTGTTTTCACCTAAAAAAACTTAGAAAAGGTGGGTAGGAAGTAGTCAAAAGGGATACAAATATTAGGAGTTTTGATATCTACAAAATGAAATCTTTGTTAGGGAATTTACTTGAATATTTATCCATATTGCCATTATTCTGCTCTTGCTTTTCCTGGCCCTCTTTGGATTGCTTCTCTGATCCAACCTTAGTGTTTTCTCTCTTCATTAAGGCACTATTAAGAAACACTCTAGTGCTGGGAAAGCTCTAGTGCTAGGAAACCCAAGGCACCTGAATTGGTTCTTCCCAGCTACCTGCCAGGAAAGGGAGACACATTTAGCTTGTCTTTAAGCCTAGCAAGGTAAGAAGTTTTACCTTTGGAATCAGAACAGCTGTATCTGATTTGAAGATTGGAATCTTTTTTTTATTATCCTGCTTAAAAGTACTGTCTTTGAAGACCCATAAGATATAGAATTAGAAGGCAACTTAAAGATCATTTTACAGAGATGTAGAGAGATGAACTGCTTGAAGCAGCTATTTCAAGCACATGTAGGATGGGGCAAATTAGAACCTGTAGCCCCCCCAAATTAGTAGCAAGAGTTTTTTTTATTTATTCATTTATTTTGGCTGTGCTGGGTGGGGCTTTGTGGCACTCGAGCCTCTCAGCATGTGTGATCTTAGCTTCCCCACCAGGGATCTGTCGAACCTGCATCCCCTGCATGGGGAGGCAGATCTTAACCACTGGACCACCAGGGAAGTCCCCGCAAGTGCATCTTAGTTCTTTAAAAATATGATATTTTAGGCTACCATTTCTTTAATATGAATATGGGCTTTTTTGGCTGACTTTTAAACATACATATATTTCTCACTTTGTGGTCTTGTTTACTTATTCTTTCTAGAAGTGAAGGAGAGGGTTCCCATGATGGTATGACATTTTTCATCTTTATACTGGTAATCGGTAATGCAAATTTCTAAAACTTTTTGTCATCACAAAGCCCCTTTTCATTCTAGGTATTTTCCTTAAAATTTTGTGCATTTGAATTTTATGAAGAATTTCCTGCCTTCCTGAAAATGAACCAATTTATTATACTTAACACACCTTCAGTTTTTTCATTAATTAAACTTTGCCACCAAATGATATCTAGAAATTTCCTTTTTCCTCTCCAACTTAAATAGTGCTTTACTTTTTTTTTTTTGGAAAGAATTTTTTAAATACCCTTATCTACATACTATACAACTCACCCATAAAAATTGTACAATTCAATAGCTGTAGCATACTCAGAATTGTGCAAACATTGCCACAACCTAATTTTTTTTTAATTGTAGTAAAATATTGTTTAGTCGTTAAGTCATGTCTGATTCTTTTGCAACCCCATGGACTGTAGCCCACCAGACTCCTCTGTCCATGGGATTTACCTGGCCAGAATACCAGAGCGGGTTGCCATTTCCTTCTGGAAGTGCTATACTTTGAATTTAAGATTTGTGAAGGGTACCAGATAGAATTTTTTAAATTTACATCAGCCTAATAATGTATTTGCCTTAATCTTATTGCTAATAAACTATGTCAAAATGTGAAAGAAAAAGAAGTGATGCAGAAACTTAAATTGTATTGAAATAAGTTTGGTTGTTCCAGTTTGCTCCTAAGACGTCTTTATAATCTTTGACTCTCTCGGGCTGAGACAGGCACTCCTCTATATTCTCATAGAACTTTCCAGTACTTCTGAGTGGGAATAATAATAATTTGATTCAAGATTGTTCTGAAGATCAAAAGGAATAGTTTATGTGAAGTGTTTAAAACTGTTCCTAGATCAATAAAAGTTAGCTGTTTTTATTAATAGTGTTTTGGCTATGTATAACCTATCATTTTTTGAGCAGTTATAGATTTATTGAAGACCTACTTTGCTATATATGGGAAATATAATTGTAAAATACGGTTAACTAAGTCAGAGGCCTAATGTAGTTTTTTTTTTAAGTTTTTATTTTTAGAACTAATACGACATTTAAAAAAGAATTCATTATTTGTAACCAAAATTGCATATAGTGTGGTATTCATATTTGAATGCTGGATATGGTCAACTCCAAAGTGAGGTACAATTTTTTTTAAATTTTTTCAACATAACAGCTGACACATGAATGTGTGAAATATTTTTATCATATTTTTGCTGTTTTAATTTTATGGTACATCTACTTATATCTAAACAACACATTGAGTTTTGTTTCTAAGCTTTATAAAATTGGAATCATGGAAATTATCCTAAATCATACTAAGATTCATCGATGCTGTTTTGTGTAGTTGCATTACCTTCATATCCATTTTTGTCTGATATACCAGAATTTATTTATTCATTTTCATTTTGATGGCCATTTAGGAGTCCAGTCTTTCTCCTTTACAAACAGTGTTACTGTGAACATTATAACCTGTGTCTCCTGGTACATATGTATGAAGAGTATTAATAGTGTTTCAATTATGTATAACCTATCATTCATTGAACAGTTATATATTTATTGAATAATTGCTGGGTAATAGGATATTCAAAGATAAACTTCACAAGACAATGTGACATTTTCTAAAGTCGGTGAATTGATTTATACTTCACCAGTGACATATGAGTTCCCATTGATTCATTTCCTTTCTAACATTGAAGATTCTCACACTTCTACATTTTTTTGCCAAGTGTGAATAAAATGATATCCTAGTATGGCCTTATTTTTCATTTTTTAACTAGCTTAATTCTCTCTGCTTTTATTTCTTTTATTTCTCAAATGTAAATAACTATTTTTTGTTCTGATTACAAAATTGACTTACTGATACGCATTTTCAAGAAATATTATGTGCCAGGTATGCTTCAAGGTCCTAGGGGGAGAGATACAGCATTGAAATAGAAGAGATAAGCCCCTCCCCTCATAGAGCTTCCATTCTAGTGTGAGGAGATTAACAATATTCAAAGAAAAAATAACAAGATAATTGAAATTTCAGATACTGATAAAGTGCCATGAACACAAAAAGACAGTAAAATAATAATGATTTGTGGGGATGTGTGGATTGGTTGATAAAGAGCTTCCTGAGGAAATAAATCATATGTGAGCTATATCTAATAATGAGAGAGACAGCCCTGTAGACATGTGAAATCTACATGTGAAGGACTTAAGCATGTGAAGAAGATAGGTTAACAGTGTTTCAGGTGGTGGAAGGAGTAAGTCCTAACGTCATGTGATGGGGAATTCTACTATAACTTAAAGGATAAGAAGGGAAAAGAACTTAACCCCACCCGGGGACAGCATGTTAATATTTTTGATGCATGTTTCTTCACACATTTCTCTATGCATTTTTGGTATTTCTTTTCATCTGCTGGAAAGTTAAATGGTAGACTTTTTTTTTTTAATTTGAAGTATGGTTGATTTACAATATTGTGTTAGTTTCAGGACTATACAGCTTAGTAATTCAGTTGTTTTTTTCTATAATTATATTCTGTTACAGATTAGTACAAGATATCAAAATGTAATTTCCTATGCTATACAGTAAATCCTTGATGCTTTCTCTGTATCTCTTTTTTGTATTTTTAAATAGCATATATTTCTTGGTTCATCAAGGATAAAATTTATTGGTTCACTCTATTAAATGTAAGGAAATGATCACACTTGTATTTCTTTATTTTCCTCCTACTTATTTAACTTTAAGAGTTCAAAAAGTAACTGTTAGGCCTTTCATATCACAAATTCCAAATCAAAAGCACATTCTGTTTCATAAGTTGGTTGGCTGGATGATGTGTTCAAGTATGTCTTTCAGAAATGTATAGCTGGTGTATTTCTTGACTTTCTGCATATTTGAGAACATTTTTCTGTTGCCTTCAAACATGACCAGCAATTAATCTGGATAAAGAATTACCATCAATATTCTCTTAAGTTTTGTACCTACGGACATGACGTAGCGAAGAAGGCGACTAAAACCAGCTTTTCCCCTACACCTCTCCATTATAGATAATTTAAATTGACTTTTATCTGTACTTACATGATTTATTTCTAATCTTTAAAGTTCACTACGTTAACCAGGATCTATGTTCCTGTTTGTCTTTTTTTTTTCCCCCCCTGTGACATACTTACACAAAAGAAAGAATTATCAGAGTTCCTGTCCAATCCTTGGAGAATTTTTTTTTTCCTTCTTCTGTTTTTTGGCTTTGCAACATGCAGGATCTGACCATGGATTGAACCTGCACCCCCTGCAGTGGAAGCACAGGCATCTTAGCCCCCTGGATCACCAGTAAAGTCCCCTTGGAGCACTTTTTTTTTTTTTTTAATATTTATTTATTTGGCTGCTCCAGGTCTTTAGTTGCAGCATGTGGGATTTAATTCCCTTACCAAGGACTGAACCCAGGCCCCCTGCATTAGGAGCTTGGAGTCTTAGCCACTGTACCACCAGGAAAGTCCCCCCTTGGAGAACTTTTTAGCTAGATTGAAGAGGTAGATCCTGGTCCTAAGATTCAACAGTAGGAAAATGGAAAGTTTTCTGCCATTAGTAGGGTCTGCTGACTTCCTGGATGCTATAAGAAATATTGAGAATTATTTTGAGTCCAGCTAGTTTTATTGGGAAAGACTACTGTGATTGATTAGTGATGTCTGCCTCCAGTGAGGGAGAGTATTCAGTTCAGTTGCTCAGTCATTTCTGACTTTTTACGACCCCATTGACTGCAGCACGCCAGTCCTCCCAATCACCAGTTCCCAGAGCTTGCTCAAACTCATGTCCATTGAGTCAGTGATGCCATCCAAGCATCTCATTCCCTGTTGTCCCCTTCTCTTCCTGCCTTCAATCTTTCCCAGCATCAGGGTCTTTCCAATGAGTCTATTCTTTGCATTAGGTGGCGAAAGTATTGGAGTTTCAGTCCTTCCAATGAATATTCAGGACTGATTTTCTTTAGGATTGACTGGTTTGATCTTGTAATCCAAGGGACTCTCAAGAGTCTTCTCCAACACTGCAGTTCAAAAGGATCAATTCTTCGGTGCTCAGCTTGCTTTCTGGTCCAACTCTCACATCCATACATGACCACTGGAAAAACCATAGCTTTGACCAGACGGACCTATGAAAAGAGGGAGAGCATAGTAGTATCTAATATGCCAGGTAACAGACCTCCCTGCTGTCTCTGAGAACTATCTTAGATTGTCCTCAGAGAAAATTAGGAACATTGTTGGAGACCAGTGAGAGCTCTTTAAATCCAGTGATGCAGCAGAAACCCCAAGAGTGCTGAGTTCAGACTCCAGAGAGCTGGTGCTGCTCTCATTATTTTACTTAGCTCAGAAGCTGTGAATAACCTCCTATGGCCTATAGCATGATGTCCAAACCCCTCCTTAGCCTATTATGGCCATCATGCTCCTTCATGCTGTTTGCTATATCCTATTGTACAGTTACCTCAAACTAATTTTTATTCCCTGTACACTTCTATAATCTTAGCATTTGTCTACTTTGCCATGGTATATGAAATGCACTTAAGAATTAGAATGTTAAAGTTGAAAGAAATACTGAATATCCTATCAGTGACTCCCAATCCTGGGTATACATCACAATCACTTGGAAAGTTTTTAAGAATACGTATTTTCAAGTCTTATCCCTAGAGGTTTTTACTTCAAAAGGTCTGGGGAACAGGTTTGCATGTGTATTTTTATATTTCAAATTTTATTTATGTATATTATGCTTTAGTCTTTGCTCATATGCATGTTTGTAATAGAGCAGTTATGTAATAATTTTTATAATTTGCTGTTTGTAATGTTTTTCTGTGTTGCACTATCCACAATTTTTGTCAGAAAGGCTGTATAATAACTTTAGGTTATTGACAAGTTGTTTCCTAGATTTTACTTTTATAAATGACTCTACTGTGTGACTGTCTTCCTGCATATAGCATATGTATTTTTTTTTTAAGGAGCCAAACTGGACATTTTATATAAGAATAACATGAAGCCTAGAGAGGTAAGTGGCTTGCTTCTTGTTTCACAGTTAAGAAAAAGAGTAAACTTGAACCTGATTTTCCAATTCCCAATGCAACATGCCTTCTACCACCCATGCTTTTTACATCTTATCCTTCATAGCCTTTTTCTGTACAGCCAGATCCTATCCATCTGATAAAAATTTGTGTAAATATCACTTGCTTCACAAAGCCATTCCTTGCTCAGCCACTTGGAAGAAATGTCCTCTTGAATGTCCTTTATTATCTAGAGTTCTTTTTTCCTTTTTCACTTTTGACCTTATATGATGATAATGCGTTTTGTGTGTTAGCTGCCTTACCACAGGCAATATGCATACTGGTTAGGATTTTGGGCTCTGGAACAAATTGGAGTTCTAGCTACAGCACTAGATCATAGCTCTGTGAACTTGGGCAAGTTACTCAACCTCTAAGCCTGAGTTTTCTCAGCTTTAAAATGGGATTAAGTGAAATACTAAATGTGAAATACCTTGTACAATATCTGGCACACAGCACACAATATATTTTAATTTTTTGTTAATATTATTGCTTTCATTAGCAATTCATGGGACTTCCCTGTCAGTCCAGTGGTTAAGATTCCATGTTTCCACTGCAGAGTGCACAGGTTCAATTCCTGGCTGGGAAACTAAGATCCCAGGTTTGAGATCCATAATATGGGCTCCATAAATATTTGATGAATAAACAATAAAATTAATATTTTAGGTATGTGACTTCCCTGAATAAAGTAAGAGGCCCTGGGTAAATGTTTAATATGATACTGTCGGTACCCTTCCCAACAATAATTCAAACTCACTGGCAGCCATCCTGACTAGCTAGTACCTTGTCCATAGTGCTTCCCCACTCAGAACTCAGCACCTTGGGATTATGTAATAAACAGAGCATTTCTCATCCAGACACAACCTTTGTGAGGCCAACTCATTAAAATTTTTGAAATTGGTGGAAAGAAACTTAAAAAATGAGCTAACTATATATGGATTTTTGTAATTTAGTGATCAATCTCTCAGTTCTTCTTGACTAAGAAATTTGGATCTGAAGTAGATTTTGTTTTGTGCTGCTTTTTTTAAAAAAAAGTTAAGAGTACCATTGAGTCTCAGTTCAGTTCAGTTCAGTTGCTTGGTCATGCCCGACTCTCTGCGACCCCATGAATCACAGCACGCCAGGCCTCCCTGTCCATCACCAACTCCCGGAGTTCACTCAGACTCATGTCCATCGAGTCGATGATGCCATCCAGCCATCTCATCCTCTGTCATCCCCTTCTCCTGTCCCCAGTCCCTCCCAATGTCAGAGTCTTTTCCAATGAGTCAACTCTTGGCATGAGGTGGCCAAAGTACTGGAGTTTCAGCTTTAGCATCATTCCTTCCAAAGAAATCCCAGGGCTGATCTCCTTCAGAATGGACTGGTTGGATCTCCTTGCAGTCCAAGGGACTCTCAAGAGTCTTCTCCAACACCACAGTTCAAAAGCATCAATTCTTCGGCGCTCAGCTTTCTTTTTTTTTGTTGTTTTAATCTGAGTTTTATTGTTGTCTTTTTAATCTAATTATGGAAGTTGTTTATCTAGTTTGGGTAAATTTCAACTGTCAGAAAAGTGTATTGCAAATATATTTTGCACTTTTTTGTTTTTGGCGCTCAGCTTTCTTCACAGTCCAACTGTCACATCCATACATGACTACTGGAAAAACCATAGCCTTGACTAGACGGACCTTTGTTGGCAAAGTAATGTCTCTGCTTTTTTCAATATGCTATCTAGGTTGATCATAACTTTTCTTCCAAGGAGTGTCTTTTAATTTCATGGCTGCAGTCATGTCTGCAGTGATTTTGGAGCCCCCCAAAATAAAGTCTGACACTGTTTCCACTGTTTCCCCATCTATTTCCCATAAAGTGATGGGACCAGATGCCATGGTCTTTGTTTTCTGAATGTTGAGCTTTAAGCCAACTTTTTCACTCTCCACTTTCACTTTCATCAAGAGGCTTTTGAGTTCCTCTTCACTGGGTACATTATTTTTTAATTAATTTAACTAATTTTTGGCTGTGCTGGATCTTCGTTGCTTTGCTTGGGCTTTTTTCTTCTTGCAGTGAGTGGGGGCTACTCTTTGTTGCAGGCATGAGTTTCTCATTGCAGGGGTCTCTCTTACTGTGGAACATAGGCTGTAGGCGCTTGGGCTTCAGTAGTTGCAGCTCTTGGGCTCTAGAGTGTGGTATCAGTAGTTGTGGCATGAGTTTAGTTGCTCTGGGGCATGTGGAATCTTCCCGGACCAGGGACTGAACCTGTGTCCCCTGCATTGGCAAGCGGATTCTTATACTCATTGCACCACCAGGAAGTACTAGGGTACATTATTTTTTAAGTTTTACTCTTTTAAGGTAATTGACAGCTAGGAGAAAATGGAATAAACTTGTCTTTAATAATACCCTGAAGGACTTCACTGACTGTCCAGGGGTTAAGACTGCATTTCACTGAGGGGGCACAGGTTCGATCCCAGGTCAGGGAACTAAGATCTCACAAGCACAGCACCCCACCCCACCCCCCAAAAAAAAACAACTTGAATTTATATTAATATATCATTTTGAATGCAAATTGCTTCATTCTTGAGGAGTTAGGTTTCTATGGTTTGCTGTTTGTGAATTAGTGTTCACTTATAATACTAAAAAGTAAAACTAGAACAAAGCACTGACACATTTAAAGTTTAGTTTCATGTGTCTTCATCCATGTTGGTGATAGGGTCTAATGCTCTGAACACATGGACTTACACATATAAGTCCTTGACCTGGTTTCCTTAGTTCCACTGCTGGGGCCTCTTAGAGTCAACCACAAACTCATGCCAAACCTCAGGCTTGGGACTGACTTCCTCCCTGCCCTATTCTGTTGAAATCATTCTGACTTTAGTTTTAGTATCTGAGCACATGTCTTATTTCCACCTTCTCTGCCATACTCCGGTTTTCAGAATTGACCCTCTTTCTTGGCCTACCTGACATCAAGTTCACTGAGGACTGCTTTGCTCTCACCACTGCTGTGAGCCTGCTGCCCATGATGCTTCCTCATCTGCTGCCAGTCTTTCATGTGATTCTTAATAAGCTGCTAAACTGCCCCAGTTTCCATGTATATCAAAGGACAGAGCAGACCAGAGACACATAGATGAAGCAAACGAAACTGATATGAAGCAAACCCACTGCCCCACATAGGACTGCCTCCACTGCTCTGTGCAGGGGAACAGCTTCCATTTCATCTCTGATGAGACACTTATATCAACGATTGGATCACTCATCTTTTCTCACAAGTTCATTAGAAGTGACTAAGGATTTGTTTCACTTCTTCCCTTCTGGTTCCAGTAGACCATTTTAGGATGCTGGCAAACAACTGGTTGAAATGGGAAACCATTTCCAGTTTCCATGATCAGAATTTGGCAGTTTCTCCTCTTTGCATCTGTAACTCCAGTTTTTATTTGCCTCTGTTATAGTAAATTTATAGTAAAGAGAGTAAATGTTTAAAAAGTTATTAAAGCTTTATTTTTTTCTAAGAAATGCATTCTCATTTTAAAAAATGTGTAAATAATTACTTCTGATTGAGGTATTGCAAATAGTTCATGCTTCTACACAATTCTGCCTTGAACACTTAATGGTTAAGATAAAAGCAGATCTATTTATGGGACTAAAAATGTAAGAGAAAGCCCTCATAGTGAGTGGGGACTCAGGCTCTGGGTCTAGAACCAGGGTGACCAAGAGCATGACCTCTACTAGTAAAACAGATCTCTTTGAGAGCTCAATGATCAAGACAGAAGATCTAGGAATATTGATCGGAGCCAGGGCCTGGGATAGGTGTCAGCTTATGAAAGCAGGCTGGTAATACTGTTGATTTCCTGCCTGGGACTGTTACTTTTTAAAAAACAAAACAAAACAAAACTAGGCCAATGAGAGTAAATGAGAAAAACATGGCTTTGGGGATTTTTTAAACCAAAAACAGCTAAGTAGCTTCTTGGCTCAGTAACTGGATCTGTGATTTAAGACTATCAAAGTAGGCTCAAAACACTAAGACCTAGTTCTTGATTGGAGACTCTGGAGGAGCCTTCAGGAATAGTTAGAGTGGGATAAGAAAAGAAAAGGGAGAGATTTTAAAAATAAGCAGACAGGCCAGCTCTCCCTGCCTAACAGGAAGTTGGCCCGCTGTACTGGCAGTGACCCCCTCTCTCCATTCTGATAAACTTTATTCTTGTCTCAAAAAAAATAAAAACAAGCAGACAAAAATTTTAAGTAGAACCTTTCATTGAAAGTTATTGAGAAACTTATAGCTAAAGACTTCCAAAAATAATAATAATTCAGAACGTGCTTTATACCAGCTGAAAATAATTTTTAGGACAATATGATATATGCTTCAAGAGATAAGTGAAAGAATAACATCTGTTTAAAAAGAAAACTATGAAGCAAAACAGGCAGCCATAAAGTAAATTCTTATTAAAAAGAACATATCAGGGATTTTGAATATAGAAAGTGTGATCATTGAAATAAAACAGAAACTCTAACATGAACATGTTGAAAAGGAGAATCAGTGAACTGGGAGATAGAATTTTTCTAGACTGCAGCAGAGTGGATTGATAAGAATGTTAGAGGATTAACTGAAAGACCCCAGCATATATCTAATGGGAGTTCTAGAACAGGGTTTCAGAGTCTTAATACCTTTGCCATTTGGGGCCAAATAATTCTTTGTTGTGGGAAACTGTCCTGTGTGTTACAGGATGTTTAGCAGCATCCCTGGCTGTTTCCTCCTAGATGCTAGTAGGACAACCCCTCCCCCCAAAGTTGTGACAACCAAAAGCGTCTCCAGACACTGCCAAATCATACCTGGTTGAGAGCCACTATTCTAGAGGAGTAGATTTGGAGGATGGCAGGCAAGTAATATTTGAGAAGGCAATCACTGAACTTTTTCTAGAATTCAAAAAAAAAAAAAAAAAAGCATTACTTTTCAGATTAGGTGTGTAGCCTGAGGACCAGGCAGGATAAAAAGACAAATCCATCACCAGGCACATCATCATTGTGAAATAGTGGGACTTCCAGATAAAGGCAGCAAGAGAGAAGACCCTGTCTACAAAGGGCCGCCAGTTACCCTGTCAGCTGACTTCTCATCAGCAACAGTAGAGGCCAGGAAACAATGTCTCAAATGCTGAGGGCATATATGTCCATGTAGAACTTTATCCACAGCTAAACTAGCATTCAAAAATGAATACAAATTATAAAAATTTTTAGACATGACTTAGTACAAAACCTCACATTAAAATTATTAAAAATACATTTCTGCAAGAGAAGACATGACAGTCAAGTCATGAAGCAAAGTAGTTTCTGTAGTAGGAGAGAATGGTGGCTAAAAAATAATCTGAACACAGTGATTTAACAAGACAGTACATTTAAATCAACTATTGACTGTAGACACTGTTTTGTGATCAGATCAGATCAGATCAGATCAGTCGCTCAGTCGTGTCCGACTCTTTGTGACCCCATGAATCACAGCACGCCAGGCCTCCCTGTCCATCACCAACTCCCAGAGTTCACTCAGACTCACGTCCATCGAGTCAGTGATGCCAACCAGCCATCTCATCCTCTGTCGTCCCCTTCTCCTCCTGCTCCCAATCCCTCCCAGCATCAGAGTCTTTTCCAATGAGTCAACTCTTGGCATGAGGTGGCCAAAGTACTGGAGTTTCAGCTTTAGCATCATTCCTTCCAAAGAAATCCCAGGGCTGATCTCCTTCAGAATGGACTGGTTGGATCTCCTTGCAGTCCAAGGGACTCTCAAGAGTCTTCTCCAACACCACAGTTCAAAAGCATCAATTCTTCGGTGCTCAGCCTTCTTCACAGTCCAACTCTCACATCCATACATGACCACAGGAAAAACCATAGCCTTGACTAGACGGACCTTTGTTGGCAAAGTAATGTCTCTGATTTTGAATATGCTATCTAGGTTGGTCATAACTTTCAGGAGTAAGCGTCTTTTAATTTCATGGCTGCAGTCACCATCTGTAGTGATTTTGGAGCCCAGAAAAATAAAGTCTGATACTGTTTCCACTGTTTCCCCATCTATTTCCCATGAAGTGGTAGGACCAGATGCCATGATCTTCGTTTTCTGAATGTTGAGCTTTAAGCCAACGTTTTCACTCTCCACTTTCACTTTCATCAAGAGGCTTTTGAGTTCCTCTTCACTTTCTGCCATAAGGGTGGTGTCATCTGCATATCTGAGGTTATTGATATTTCTCCCGGCAATCTTGATTCCAGTTTGTGTTTCTTCCAGCCCAGTGTTTCTCATGATGTACTCTGCATATAAGTTAAATAAACAGGGTGACAATATACAGCCTTGATGAACTCCTTTTCCTATTTGGAACCAGTCTGTTGTTCCATGTCCAGTTCTAACTGTTGCTTCCTGACCTGCATACAAATTTCTCAAGAGGCAGATCAGGTGGTCTGGTATTCCCATCTCTTTCAGAATTTTCCACAGTTTACTGTGATCCACACAGTCAAAGGCTTTGGCATAGTCAAGAAAGCAGAAATAGATGTTTTTCTGGAACTCTCTTGCTTTTTCTATGATCCAGCGGATGTTGGCAATTTGATCTCTGGTTCCTCTGCCTTTTCTAAAACCAGCTTGAACATCAGGAAGTTCACGGTTCACATATTGCTGAAGCCTGGCTTGGAGAATTTTGAGCATTACTTTACTAGTGTGTGAGATGAGTGCAATTGTGCGGTAGTTTGAGCATTCTTTGCCATTGCCTTTCTTTGGCATTGGAATGAAAACTGACCTTTTCCAGTCCTGTGGCCACTGCTGAGTCTTCCAAATTTGCTGGCATATTGAGTGCAGCACTTTCACAGCATCATCTTTCAGGATTTGGAATAGCTCAACTGGAATTCCATCACCTCCACTAGCTTTGTTCGTAGTGATGCTTTCTAAGGCCCACTTGACTTCACATTCCAGGATGTCTGGCTCTAGGTCAGTGATCACACCATCGTGATTATCTGGGTCGTGAAGATTTTTTTTGTACAGTTCTTCTGTGTATTCTTGCCATCTCTTCTTAATATCTTCTGCTTCTGTTAGGTGCATACCATTTCTGTCCTTTATCGAGCTCATCATTGCATGAAGTGTTCCTTTGGTATCTCTGATTTTCTTGAAGAGATCCCTAGTCTTTCCCATTCTGTTGTTTTCCTCTATTTTTTTGCATTGATCACTGAGGAAGGGTTTCTTATCTCTTGCTATTCTTTGGAACTCTGCATTCAGATGTTTATATCTTTCCTTTTCTCCTTTGCTTTTCGCTTCTCTTCTTTTCACAGCTATTTGTAAGGCCTCCCCAGACAGCCATTTTGCTTTTTTGCATTTCTTTTCCATGGGAATGGTCTTGATCCCTGTCTCCTGTACAATGTCACGAACCTCCGTCCATAGTTCATCAGGCACTCTATCAGATCTAGGCCCTTAAATCTATTTCTCACTTCCACTGTATAATCATAAGGGATTTGATTTAGGTCATACCTGAATGGTCTAGTGGTTTTCCCTACTTTCTTCAATTTAAGTCTGAATTTGGCAATAAGGAGTTCATGGTCTGAGCCACAGTCAGCTCCTGGTCTTGTTTTTGCTGACTGTATAGAGATTCTCCATCTTTGGCTGCAAAGAATATAATCAATCTGATTTCGGTGTTGACCATCTGGTGATGTCCATGTATAGAGTCTTCTCTTGTGTTGTTGGAAGAGGGTGTTTGTTATGATCAGTGCATTTTCTTGGCAAAACTCTATTAGTCTTTGCCCTGCTTCATTCCATATTCCAAGGCCAAATTTGCCTGTTATTCCAGGTGTTTCTTGACTTCCTACTTTTGCATTCCAGTCCCCTATAATGAAAAGGACATCTTTTTTGGGTGTTAGTTCTAAAAGGTCTTGTAGGTCTTCATAGAACCATTCAACTGCAGCTTCTTCAGCGTTACTGGTTGGGGCATAGACTTGGATTACTGTGATGTTGAATGGTTTGCCTTGGAAACGAACAGAGATCATCCTGTCGTTTTTGAGATTGTATCCAAGTACTGCATTTCGGACTCTCTTGTTGACCATGATGGCCATTCCATTTCTTCTGAGGGATTCCTGCCCGCAGTAGTAGATATAATGGTCATCTGAGTTAAATTCACCCATTCCAGTCCATTTCAGTTCGCTGATTCCTAGAATGTTGACATTCACTCTTGCCATTTCTTGTTTGACCACTTCCAATTTGCCTCGATTCATGGACCTGACATTCCAGGTTCCTATGCAATATTGCTCTTTACAGCATCAGACCTTGCTTCTATCACCAGTCACATCCACAGCTGGGTATTGTTTTTGCTTTGGCTCCATCCCTTCATTCTTTCTGGAGTAAGCTGAAATAAACATTTAAAGAAAGAAAATTTAAACCAACAGTTTCCAAATGTGTTGGTCTTGTTGTTCAGTCGTTAAGTCACGTCTGACTCTTTGTGACCCTATGAACTACAGCACGCCAGGCTTCCCTGTCCTTCACTATCTCCCTGAGTTTGTTCTAACTCATGTCCACTGAGTCAGTGATGCCATCCAACCATCTTATCCCCTGTTGCCCCCTTCTCCTCCTGCCCTCAATCTTTCCCAGCACCAGGGTCTTTTCCAATGACCCAGCTCTTTGCAGCAGGTGGCCCAAGTATTGGAGCTTCAGCTTTAGCATCAGTCCTTCCAATGAACATTCAGGACTGATTTTCTTTAGGATTGACTGGTTTGATCTCCTTGCTGTCCAAGGGATTCTCAACAGTCTTCTCCAGTACCAGTTTTGAAAGCATCAACTCTTCGGCATTCAGCCTTCTTTCAGGTCAACTCTCACACCTGTACATGACTACTGGAAAAACTATAGCTTTGACTATTAGGATCCTTTTATAGTCTTACAAATTATTGCAGGCCCAAAGACCTTTGTGTGTGTGTGTTGTATCAATATTTACCATATTAGAAATTAGAACTAATATTAAAAAATTATGATTTAATTTACAAATAATAGGCCTGCTATTTTGGAATTTTTTATGAAAAATATTTCCTAAGACAAATTTAATGAGTGGCATTATTTGTACATTTTTGCCAATGTCTTTAATGTTTGGCTTAGGAGACAACTGGATTCTTATATACAAATTATGTATTCATCTTCATATTATTATAGATGAAACACATTATTCATAAATTCTTATTTCTGAATTGAAATACCTGAGAAAAATTCAGTCTCATACAGACCTGTAGTTGGAGAAGGGACTATATTAATACCTTTTTGCTTGAAAGCCTAGATTCATTTTGTTGCAACAAGTACTGATTTGTTTTCCTTGAAGTGATAAGTTCATTTTATTTTCAAGGAAATGACAGTCACACACCAATGTCTGTAGAACCATGGGTTATCTGAGCCTCTCAAGTAAAAATGATGTTCTGTGAAAAAAGTGGTTTGTTAAACAATCACACGAGTGATTCTCCAAGAGAAAACCACTGTATTTCTGTGTGCAGTGAAAGTACTTTATGCATATTTCCTATATAATCACCCAGATTTTTGAAGAGATGTATTCGTGGGTCAAAATTTAATGAAATCCACTTTTACTGCCTCATCAAGGGCACTCTGAACCATAACTGGCTTTTTTTCCCTTTTTTTCTTCTTCTGTGAGTTTATGACAATGAAGAATACAAGGACTCCTGGGACAGTTTGGTACCACTGCCTTGATTCATGCTAAGGCACCAGCTGTTTCACCCGTCATTGCTTTTGTATCATCAGTGCAAATGTCAAAGAGTGGGTAAAAGCAACATCTTAGTGATATTATAAAATAGCTTTAACCTTGCCGATTCTTGAATGAGTCCTGGGAAGCACACTTAAAGTACTGCTGCCTTAATAATGAGAGAGGACCTGTTTAATAAGAACCTTTTCATGTCTAGAAGGAAGCATAGCTGAAGAACATTCAGAATAAAGGTTAAGTGTGTCCTTTGAAAGTAAAGAGGAATTATTGAAAGAAAAAGAAGATATCTGTAATTTCCAAACAAGCACAGCTGTGAAAGGGAATATTGACTCTTAGTTGCTAAGTCATGGCTGACTCTTTTGTGGCCCCGTGGACTATAGCCCACCAGGCTCCTCTGTCCATAGGATTTCCCATCAAGAATATTGAAGTGGATTGCCATTGCCTTTTCCCAGGGATCTTCGCAAACCAGGGATCAAACCTGTGTCTCCTGCATTGGCAGGCAAATTCTTTACCACTGAGCTGCCTGGGAAGCCCCCAAAGAGAATATAGAAGCCTATCAATTTAGTAGAAGGCAGGAAAAGAGAAAGAATCAGAAAGAAGGGTAATAGGGGCTTGCCTAGTGGCTCAGTGGTAAAGAATCTGCCTGCCGATACAGGAGACATCAGAGATGTGGGTTTGATTCCTGGGTAGGGAAGACTCCCTGGAGGAGGAAATGGCAACCCACTCCAGTATTCTTGCCTAGAAAATCCCATGGACAGAGGAGCCTGATGGGCTACAGTCAATGGGGTCGCAAAGACTCTGCATGACTGAGCACACATGCAGAATCTCATCTTTTTATAGCAGTGTACTTTTTGTTGTTACATATGTATTTTCATAGAGTTGCTGGGAGGATTAAATGGAGTAATATATAGAGAGTACTTTTTACCTTCTGCTGATCTGCAGGCTACTATCTAATGGAATTAGAATTCCATTAGAATTGAATTGCTCTTCATGGAGTTGCTGTTCTTGGCTTTCTGCTAAGGATCCTAAGGAGTTGGTTTGAAAAGGGAAATTTATAGATACTAGATGAAATAAAAAACCCAGGTGTATGAGGAGTCGTGTGTAAGATCTCTCTGTTTTAATCTGACTGATTAAAGTTTTGAGCAAAGAGAAACTGTGTGATATCAGGGAAAACTGTTATTGCTGCTGCTGCTGCTAAGTCACTTCAGTCGTGTCCGACTCTATGAGACCCCATAGACGGCAGCCCACCAGGCTCCCCCGTCCCTGGGATTCTCCAGGCAAGAACACTGGAGTGGGTTGCCATTTCCTTCTCTAGTGCATGAAAGTGAAAAGTGAAAGTGAAGTCGCTCAGTCGTGTCCGACTCTAGCGGCCCCATGGACTGCAGCCTACCAGGCTCCTCCATCTGTGAGATTTTCCAGGCAAGAGTACTGGAGTGGGGTGCCATTGCCTTCTCCAAAAACTGTTACTATTCACTCATAAATACATTTACTTTATGTATTACATAATGGAAATGCTACCACCTTGTACCAGAAACAGTTTCTACTAGGAAGATCCATTCTGACAGCACAAGGTTCTTATTTAAAATTTGGACAGATTATCTGTATTGTTGAATTTGCCAACAGAGAAGAGAAATATCCTAAAAATATAGCTTGTAATTTACCAACTTAATGCAGACTGCTTATTTGTCTAGTAACCGTGCAGCTCTGTCAAGACTTTGCACATAATGCGTTGGAATCAGCAACATTAGATGCAGCGTGGACTAATGCAGTGAACCTGGGCTAGAAGTCCGAAGAACTGGAAGCAAGTCCTGATGTTATCTGAGACCGAGGGTTCTGTTATATCGATCTTGTTACGGTGGCAAAGCAGTGGTAAATATGGACTGATCGGAAGCATTGTGCAGGATGAAACCTTGCAACTCTGTATCAGTGTGTGTGTGGTGGTGGTGGGGATATGATGGCTAAAACTGACCAAAGCAGTAAGCGCTAATGCATAAAAAAATACAACAGATTCCTTATAATACCCAAAAATAAACGTGAGTTTGAAAAACCCTCCCTGAGATACACGAAACCCTGACTAGACTTCCCAGATCTTAAGATTTTCTTGTGGTTCTGTGTTACTGTATCCTGAAGAAATGGTAAGCAGCTCCTGAGAAGCGAAGGCAGTGAAGAGGTCCTTAAATTTATTAGCTTGCACCAGATTGCCCGGTAAAGTTAGGGCATTTATCTGGCTCTGACTATTCTTCAGAAAGGGACAGTGAAATGCTCTTGAGACAACCCGGGTAACAAAAAGTTCAGGAAAAATTGTCTCAGAAAAGGGACCGAGGAGAAACGGAGACTTCCAGAGAAGAGAAAGCCTGTGTATCAAAATGCCTGCAAGAACACAGGCATTGAATGGTGACATCTGAGTGGCTTTGTTTGTTGGAGTTGTCCTCAGGTGAGGTAAGTTTTTATCTTCTCACTCTCCTCGATCTTTGTATAATTCCCTGGTGCTTTACACTCCGCACTCCATTAGGAGGTGACTCCACAACCTCCAATTGTGTGTTCTGGGCAAGTTCCTTAGCTTTCTCTAAACTAGCCTCCGTTTCCTCAGCTGTAAAACACAGATCTGTGGTGCCTGCTACTAAAGGTGGTTTTAAGGATGAAGTGAAGTAGTATGTGTGAGAGTTTCACTATTGGTTCCTTGATAAGCTCCCTCCTGCTCAGGAGCTCCTGAGATCGAGCCTGATGCCACTTCACTGCTAGCCTCTAGCTGCAATAACGCTAGCACTCTGAGTCTTGTTCTGACCTGTAATCCTTGTTTTCAGTCATTTCACGTCTACCCAGTGGAGGAAAAACAAATGGAGCGTGTTTTAGACATCACAAAGCCCTTTATAAGCGGCTGTGAAGCCAGTAATGATCTCGTTCTTGCACAGGATGGGTTTCTGAACAAGCCTCCTTAGTACAGAGTGTAATTTCGGAGGCCCAAGAAGAAGTCTGAGTACTCCTCACAGAGGCAGAAGTGTAAGCAAACAGTTGCTTCTTAAAAAAGGGGGGGGCCATTGAGATAAAGTTCACATACCAGACAGTTGACCCATTTGAAGTGTAAAATTCAATAGTTTTTAATATATTTACAGAGCTTTGCAACTGTCACCACAGTCAATTTTAGAAGATTTTTATAATTCCAGAAAGAAACTCTATACCCATCAGTCATTCCCCATTTCCCTCCAGCACTCCCAGGCTTAGGGAACAAGTAATCTATTTTCAGTGTCTATATGTTTGCCTCTCTAGACATTTAGTATAAATGGAATCATACAATATGTGGTGTTTTGTGACAGGTTTCTTTCATTTAGTGTAAAGTTTTCAAGTTTCATCCATGTTACAGCACATATGAATACTCCATTCAATTTTATTGTCAAATAATACTCTATCATATTGATAGACTACATTTTATTTATCCATGAATTAGTTGTTGGTCATTTGGACCGGTTCCTTCTCAACTCCCTTTTGCATTTTGTTTCCACAGAGAACGGACTTTTAGAAGAGTAACTTGATTGTACTTACGACTTAACTGTAAAGGCCTTGATGTGGGTGTTTCCTGTTGGTACATGATTTAATCCATTTCATTAAAAAACTGAAAAATGAAGACTTGAACCATTCCTATTTGAAGATATCAGTACTCCTCAATTCTCTAGTATGTAGAGCAGTAGTGTTGAACTATTTACTGGTCCTCAGATCAGATCAGATCAGTCGCTCAGTCGTGTCCGACTCTGCGACCCCATGAATCGCAGCACTCCAGGCCTCCCTGTCCATCACCAACTCCCGGAGTTCACCCAGACTTACGTCCATTGAGTCAGCAATGGTATCCAGCCATCTCATCCTCTGTCGTCCCCTTCTCCTCCTGCCCCCAATCCCTCCCAGCATCAGAGTCTTTTCCAATGAGTCAACTCTTGGCATGAGGTGGCCAAAGTACTGGAGTTTCAGCTTTAGCATCATTCCTTCCAAAGAAATCCCAGGGCTGATCTCCTTCAGAATGGACTGGTTGGATCTCCTTGCAGTCCAAGGGACTCTCAAGAGTCTTCTCCAACACCACAGTTCAAAAGCATCAATTCTTCGGCGCTCAGCCTTCTTCACAGTCCAACTCTCACATCCTTGGTCCTAGTTGTTCCCAATTTTGGATTGTTCGTTTTTTGAACTTTTCTTTACAATTATAACAAAAGTTAAAACATTTGAAATTGAGAAATGCAGATAGGTAAAATTAAAAATGATCTGTAATCTCAACAGTTAAAGACAACTAACCTTAACATACTTTTGAGAATGAATTTATTTGTAAAAATGATACATACTGATTACAAATTCACAAAAAAGTTAAAAAAGAAAATCACTTTGAATTCTACCCCATGGAGAAGGAAATGGCAACCCACTCCAGTATTCTTGCCTAGAGAATCCCATGGACAGAGGAGCCTGGTGGGCTACAGTCCATGGGGTCGCAAAGAGTTGGACATGACTGAGCGACTTCCCACACTCACACACACGTGTTTTCTTGAATAAAAATTAACCATGTTTATATTCTGCAAAAAAAAATAATAATAAATAAATTCTACCCCAGAAGTAACTCTAATAAGTTAAAAGAATTCCAGACGTTTCTACCTTTGTGTGTACATAGACAGAAGGATAGATAGATTGTTGAATGAACAGAGAGAAAATGAAACATATAAATGAAAAATTACAATGATGACTTTTAATAAAAATAACATTTACCTGAATTTTACAGAAGAGTTTTGGGTCCAAGATGGTGAACTGAACACATCTTGAAACTTCAGTTGTTTTTCCGAAACTCTGGAATTGATAGCTAAGAACATGTGTTTAAAGTATTCATAGATGTGCTCTGAAACAAGACAAATTCTCAGAGGTTGTAAGAAATTCCTGACTAAAGTCAGATGGGATTGAGCTGAAGAGGGATGGCAATCCAATGGGCATGTGGGAATTCAGCATATAATACTGCTACAAGAGGTGGGAGCTCCATTCTCAGATAGGACATGCCAGAAAGAAGCTGGGCAATAGGAGCTGGGTGGCACAGGCATAGCCTCCAGGCCTGTTTTCCCTGTACCATTCTCTCCGTAAGTCATGCAGGTGCAACCATTATCCCTAGATGGGAGCAGTGTCTCAGAGATAAGGCAGTGTCTCAAGTGGCTGGCAATAGCAGGGAGAAATGAGGAGCGCTTAAATCCAAACAACTAGCTTCTTTCCTTGTAGCACATTCTACCCATCTTCCAGTCTCACTGAAAAACACATCAGAGCATCAGCCCCAGCAATCACATCTGTACCTCCTCAACATCCTTGACTCCAAGGTCAGCAGCTGAAGTAGAGAAGGTTTCAATCTAGTAGGAACCTTGGTGGAAAAACTGGATCTGTGGTAGATAATCCTCAGATACTTAAGTTGCACTTTGAAATAGAATTAAAAAAAGAAGAAGAACTTTAATTGAGGACACAGAGAATTGGAGAAACCTTTAGAATAAGCCTAATATCATCACAGAGATGTAAGGATATTTCGTCCATGAAACGTGAACAAGTATGACAAAAACGAACCAAACTGGAGATCTTAATGATGAAAACCACACTTTTCAAAAATAAAATGATAGCTAGGTTGAATGGCAGAGTGGGTACACAGAAGAGTGAATACCGTGCTGGAAGACTGGATGGAGAAATTCTCTCAGAACACAGTAGGAAAAGAAAGTAAGGGGTATTCCTGATGGTCCAGTGGTTAAGACTTAATGCAGGGGGTGCAGGCAGGTTCGATCCTTGGTCAGGGGGCTAAGATCTCACATGCCTCAGGGTCAAAAAACCAAAACATAAAACCAGAAGCAATATTGTAACAAATTCAATAAAGACTTTTAAAAGACGTCTGCATCAGAAAAAAAAAATTAAAAAAAAAAAAAGTTGGAGGAATGAAAGACATAGGGGTAGATCAAGCACTAGTTCAGTTGCTCAGTCGTGTCTGGCTCTTTGCAACCCCATGGACTGCAGCACACCAGGCTTCCTTGTCCATCACCAACTCCCGGAGTTTACCCAAATTCAGGTCCATTGAGTCAGTGATGCCATCCAACCACCTCATCCTCTATCGTCCCCTTCTCCTGCCTTCAATCTTTCCCAGCATCAGGGTCTTTTCCACTGAGTCAGTTCTCATCAGGTGGCCAAAATATTGGCATTTCAGATCAAGCACTAACGTCCGTCTAGAGGAGTGACAGGAGAAAGTGGAAAAAACGGAGGGCAGATATGACAATGTTTTTTGTTAATCCTGCAACTGCTGTTCTCTAACCCATCTCCCCTGCTGGCCATGCTATCTCCCACCCTAAATGCTGGTCATGCCCACCAATGGCTTGTCCAGCCACACCTGCAGCTGGGGCATGGGTTTGTGGTCCAATCCCGACCTGTGGGACCAGACAGGAGTTCTGCTAGGAAATTTCTATGCGTATTTCTTCACAATACCAAGAAATGCACAAGGAAGAACTGCTTCCTGTGTTTGAATGCAGTTGTGTGAGGATACTCTGTCTGGAGCTCTAGCAGTCATTTTGCAACCACATGGGGATGACAGCAATGCTGAGAATGGATGAACAGAAAAGTGGACCTTGAGTTCTTGTATACTTTAGATATTCAGTTCAGTTCAGTTGCTCAGTTGTGTCCTACTCTTTGCAATCTCATGGACTGCAGCACACCAGGCCTCCCTGTCCGTCACCAACTCCCAGAGTTTACCCAAACTCATGTCCATTGAGTCAGTGATGCCGTCCAACCATCTCATCCTCTGTCATGCCCTTCTCCTCCCACCTTCAATCTTTCCCAGCATCAGGGCCTTTTCCAATGAGTCAGTTCTTTGCATCAGGTCGCCAAAGGATTGGAGCTTCAGCTTCAGGATCAGTCCTTCCAATGAACACCCAGGACTGGTCTCTTTTAGGATGGACTGGTTGGATCTCCTTGCAGTCCAAGGGACTCTCAAGAGTCTTCTCCAACACCACAGTTCAAAAGCATCAATTCTTCTGTGCTCAGCTTTCTTTACAGTCCAACTCTCACATCCATACGTGACTACTGGAAAAACCATAGCCTTAACTAGACAGACCTTTGTTGACAAAGTAATGTCTCTGCTTTTTAATATGCTGCATAGGTTCATCATAACTCTCCTTCCAAGGAGTAAGTGTCTTTTAATTTCATGGCTGCAGTCACCATCTACAGTGATTTTGGAGCCCCTCAAAATAAAGTCAACCACTGTTTCCATTGTTTCCCCATCTATTTGCCATAAAGTGATGGGACTGGATGCCATGATCTTAGTTTTCTGAATGTTGAGCTTTAAGCCAACTTTTTCACTCTCCTCTTTCACTTTCATCAAGAGGCTCTTTAGTTCCTCTTCACTTTCTGCCATAAGGGTGGTGTCATCTGCATATCTGAGATTATTGATATTTCTCCTGGCAATCTTGATTCCAGCTTGTGCTTCTTCCAGCCCAGCATTTCTCATGATGTACTCTGCATATAAGTTAAATAAGCAGGGTGACAATACACAGCCTTGACGTACTCCTTTTCCTATTTGGAACCAGTCTGTTGTTCCATGTCCAGTTCTAACTGTTGCTTCCTGACCTGCATACAGATTTCTCAATCCCATATATAATATATATTAGGCATTGCAAATGCCTCCTTCAGTACTGTCACCTATTAACTTTATATGGTATCTTTCATGAATAGAAATAATTTTGATATAATCAAGTCCTTGATTGATTGTTTTCCAGTATTGGTTTGTGCTTTTGACATTTAAAGTTCATCCTTGTCTCTAGGTCACAAAGTCATCCTACATTTTATTCCATTGGATTTATGGTTTTACTTTCATATTTAATTCCTTAACTCATCTGAAGTTCACCCTTATAGATGATGTTAGGTAGCAATCCAGTTTTTTTTTTCCTCCATGTAGCAACCAAGTTTTCCCAACTTCACCTAATAAATGGTCTCTTCTGTCGCCATTGATCTGTGATGACTCTTTTATTGTATACCAAATTCACTTTATAAGTGGGTCCTTCTTAGAGTTCTCTTCCTTATTGCTTGGTCTATTGCACTGATGCCCACCTATTTTTGTCTTGCAATACATTGTAATATCCAATAGAGCAAGCTTCCTTTTACTCACTTTTCTTTTTAAAGATTATTTCAACTATTCATAGACCTTCCTCCTTTATATAAGTTTTACGGTATCTTATTGTTTTTATTTAAAGAAAAACTACTTGAATTTTATTTATGATTTGCAGGTTTGGAGATGATTGCTGAACAGAATAAATAAGAAAAAACCTGTACAGAGTCATGTAATAATGATATTTTAGAGCATCAAAAATGAAAAAATATTCTTAAAGTTATCAGAGAGAAAAAACAGATTTCTGAGAAAAGAATAAGAATCAGATTGGCATCTGACTTTTCTTCAGCAACATCAGACACAAGAATGTAGTAGGGCATGTGGGGAAACCAGAGCTTCCTGCTGTGGTCTTTTCTTCTTTAAATTTTTTTTCAAACTTTAAACTTTTTATTTTGTATTGGGGTATAGCCAATTAATAATGTTGTAGTAGTTTCAGGTGAACAGTGAAGGGACTCAGCCATACATATGCGTGTACCCACTCTTCCGAAAGTCCTCTTCCCACCCAGACTGGCACATAGCAGTGAGTAGAGTTCCAGTTCAGTTCAGTTCAGTCACTCAGTGTGTCCGACTCTTTGTGACCCCGTGGACTGCAGCACGCCAGGCTTCCCTGTCCTTCACCAACTCCTGGAGCTTGCATAAACTCATGTCCATCAAGTCGGTGATGCCATCCAACCATCTCATCCTCTGTCATCCCCTTCTCCTCCTGCCTTCAGTCTTTCCCAGCATCAGGGTTTTTTCTAATGAGTCCGTTCTTCGCATCAGGTGGCCAAAGTATTGGAGCTTCAGCTTTGGCATCAGTCCTTCCAATGAAGTTCCATGTGCTATATAATAGATCATATAGAGTTCCGTGTGCTATGCAATAAGTCCATATTGGTTATCCATTTTGAATATCCTGCTATGTTCTTTTTTCCCAGAAGATTTTATGATGTACCTTTAAACCCAAGCTTGATGGCATGGGGACGCCAGAAAATTGAACTGCTCTCTCTGCCCAGAAATTTTACAGATTATCTACATTGAATGGAAGATGCATCAGTAAAAGAATTGAGACTATTTATTATTTAGGTATAATTTAAATGGACTATAATTTTAGGACTTCCCTCATGGTCCAGTGGTTAAGACTCCACGCTTCCACTGCAGGAGGTATGGGTTCTATCCCTGGTCAGGAAATTGAGATCCCACATGTCACGGGGTAAAGCTAAAAGAAACAGTACTCACAGGGCTAAATGAATAATAATAGGCATATGTTATGAACCAATATTTCTTACATTTGACTTTATGCAATTCTTTAAAACATGTTGTATGAGCTTTGGAGTTAACCCAAACACTGGAGTGATGTGATTTTATTTCACGTGCTAAAAGAAAAGGTTTGATAAAAACAATTCAAGATCTCAAGGAAATATTATCTCTGCCAAGAAACACAGCAAGGAAGGCTGTAATTTATGATAGAAACAGCATGTCAAATTTGACTTCAGACCTTTTACTCTCCCTTGATCAAGTCTCTTTCTTTAGCTCGATTGATTGTAAATATTTTGCATCTTTGTATTTCTTATTGGCATAGAGAATGGCAAGTCATGGGATGTTGAAACTCCTGTGTAAAGTTATTTTTAGGTTCACAAGATTGCATCAAGAGACATATTTTTTTTCATGCCACATTTCTGTTTAAGTCAGAATTATACTTGCCAATTTCACAATTTCTTCAAAGTGCTGAAAGGAAAATAAATGTAGCAATTAAGAACTATATTCCAGCCAAACCACCAGACAAATTTGAGGAGGAAATATAAATATTTGGAGGCACAAAAGGAGCTTAGAAAATTTGCTGTCCATAAATTCACTCTGAAATAACGATTTAGTTACTTTAGTCAGAATTTTTTTTAATTTATGTGTTTTTAATTGGAGAATAACTGCTTTACAGTATTGTGTTTGTTTCTACCATACATCAACATGAATCAGCCATAGGTATGTCCTGTCCCATCTCTCACCTCCCGTGGTCATTTTCTGAGGCCTTGCACCCAAGGTTCAGTTTTATCCAGAAGCAAAACGTCTGTTGCCCTAGGGGTGCTCCAACCTAGATGCACACAAAGGATACTGCTACAGGTATGCCATTTTTTAGTCAGTTTCTATGACAGAAGACATGCTCTGCAAGAATGAGGCACAAGAAGAAACAATGAGCAAATGAATGCGTGGAACTTACTGTCTAAACATTAATTATGAACCAAAATTCCAGTTATAGCAATGTGGAAGCACTCAGCAAGAGGAAATGAAAATATGTCAAGGATTTGTAATCCTGTCTTTTCAAGGGGGAGATATAGATATCGACTACCTCTAGATATTATTAGAAAAATAATGTTTAATCATGTGTTTAACAATTTAAAGGTAGCCACTTAGAAGATCAAAAGTTGAGTAGAAAAATTGAATGAAGAAATGACCAATCCAGTGGACGTAAGGAACATAGCAATGATGAGATAAAAAGGAGAAGATAAAACACTCAAAATTTATTTTATAAATTACCATAAAGAAAATGGGTTAAATACACTACTTTTTAAAAAGCTCAGCATGGATTAGAATCATACACATATACCGAAACTTAGCCATATGATCTGTCATAGGAAACAAAGGTAAAACAACATAGAAAACCTAAATATTAAATAGAAAAAGACACAGCAGGCAAATAGTACCTGAAAGACATCTAGAGTAGAAATTCAATATCACTCAAAATGCATGCACACAATGCTATATTCAAAATGGATAACCAACAATGTCCTACTGTATAGCACAAGTAACTCTGCTCAGTTTTATGTGGCAGCCTGAATGGGAGGGAAAATTGGAGAACAGATACACGTGTATGTATGGCTGAGTCCTTTTGCTGTCCACCTGAAACTATCACAACATTGTTAATTGACTATACTCCAATATAAAATAAAAAGTCTAGAAAGCTGTTGTGTAAAGGAGAAAAAATTGTAAGGGGAAATTTTACTTTTTAAAAGGAATCCATGTATAGTTACACAAATAATCTCAACAGTATTAGTATTAGACAAATAGAAAATAAGATACTACAATACTTTGTAGTGAGCCTGTAGAGGGCCTGAGACAGAAAAGATATTAAAATTAACCAAAGAGAAAAGACAGACTGCCTACAAAGGAACTTCAGTTAGACTGAAAAGAGTTATCTTTCACATCCTTGAAATGCTGAGTGAAAATACATGTTAGCATAGGCACTTTGTACCCACTGGAACTATAAGAATAAGAGTAAAATAAAGACATTTTAAATCAACAACAAAGTTAATCACTGATGGAGTTTCACTGAAGGAGAACCATACTGCTGCTGCTAAGTCGCTTCGGTTGTGTCCGACTCTGTGCGACCCCATAGACGGCAGCCCACCAGGCTCCGCCGTCCCTGGGATTCTCCAGGCAAGAACACTGGAGTGGGTTGCCATTTCCTTCTCCAATGCATGAAAGTGAAAAGTGAAAGTGAAGTCGCTCAGTCGTGTCCGACTCTTAGTGACCACATGGACTACAGCCTACCAGGCTCCTCTGTCCATGAGATTTTCCAGGCAAGAGTACTGGAGTGGGTTGCCATTGCCTTCTCCTGAATCAGCCATAGGTGTACATATATCCCTTCCCCTTTGAACCTCTAATCTCCCTCCACATCCTACCCCTCTAGGTTGATACAGAGCCCCTGTTTGAGTTTCCTGAGCCATACAGCAAATTCCTGTTGGCTATCGATTTTACATATGGTAATGTAAGTTTCCATGTTACTCTTTCCATACAACTCACCCTCTCCTCCCTTCTCTCCATGTCCATAAGTCTATTCTCTATGTCTGTTTCTCCATTGCTTCCCTGTAAATAAACTCTTCAGAACCATTTTTCTAGATTCTGGATATGTGCATTAGAATATGATATTTAATCTCTTTCTTTCTGACTCACTTTACTCTGTATAATAAGTTCTAGGTTCATCCACCTCATCAGAACTGAGTCAAATGTGTTCCTTTTCATGGCTGAGTAATATTCCTATATGCAGGTCAGGAAGCAACAGTTAGAACTGGACATGGAACAACAGACTGGTTCCAAATAGGAAAAGGAGTACATCAAGGCTGTATATTGTCACCCTGCTTATTTAACTTATATACAGAGTACATCATGAGAAACGCTGGGCTGGAAGAAGCACAGGCTGGAATCAAGATTGCCAGGAGAAATATCAATAACCTCAGATATGCAGATGATACCACCCTTATGGCAGAAAGAGAAGAGGAACTAAAGAGCCGCTTGATGAAAGTGAAAGAGGAGAGTGAAAAAGTTGGCTTAAAGCTCAACATTCAGAAAACTAAGATCATGGCATTTGGTCCCATCACTTCAAGGGAAATAGATGGGGAAACAGTGGGAACAGTGTCAGACTTTATGTTTTTGGGCTCCAAAAAATCACTGCAGATGGTGACTGCAGCCATGAAATTAAAAGACGCTTACTCCTTAGAGTGTTCTTCCCTGGTGGCTCAGAGGTTAAAGTGTCTGCCTGCAATGCAGGAGACCTGGGTTCGATCCCTGGGTCGGGAAGATTCCTTGGAGAAGGAAATGGCAACCCACTCCAGTATTCTTGCCTGGAGAATCCCATGTACGGAGGAGCCTGGTGGGCTACAGTCCACGAGGTCGCAAAGAGTTGGACATGACTGAGCGACTTCACTTTCACTTTTTCTCCTTGGAAGGAAAGTTATGACCAACCTAGATAGCATATTGAAAAGCAGAGATATTACTTTGTCAACAAAAGTCCGTCTAGTCAAGGCTATGGTTTTTCTAGTGGTCATGTATGGATGTGAGAGTTGGACTGTGAAGAAGGCTCAGCGCCAAAGAATTGATGCTTTTGAACTGTGGTGTTGGAGAAGACTCTTGAGAGTCCCTTGGACTGCAAGGAGATCCAACCAGTCCATCCTAAAGGAGACCAGTCCTGGGTGTTCATTGGAAGGACTGATCCTGAAGCTGAAACTCCAATCCTTTGGCGACCTGATGCGAAGGACGGACTCATTGGAAAAGACTCTGATGCTGGGAGGGATTGGGGGCAGGAGGAGAAGGGGATGACAGAGGATGATATGGCTGGATGGCATCACCGACTCAATGGACATGAGCTTGAGTGAACTCTGGGAGTTGGTGATGGACAGGGAGGCCTGGTGTGCTGTGATTCATGGGGTTGCAAAGAGTCAGACATGACTGAGTGACTGAACTGAACTGAATATTCCATTGTGTATATGTACCACAACTTCTGTATCTATTCATCTGTCGATGGGCATCTAGATTGCTTCCATATTATAACTTTTGTAAATAGTGCTTCAATGAACAATGGGATACATGTGTCTTTTTCAACCCTGGTTTCCTCAGGGTATATGCCTAGGCGTGGGATTGCTGGGTCATATGGTGGTTTTATTCCTAGTTTTTTAAGGGATCTCCATAGCATCTATTTTTGCTTTATTGACTATGCCAAAGCCTTTGACTGTGTGGATCACAATAAACTGTGGAAAATTCTGAAAGAGATGGGAATACCAGACCACCAGATCTGCTGCTTGAGAAATTTGTATGCAGGTCAGGAAGCAACAGTTAGAACTGGACATGGAACAACAGACTGGTTCCAAATAGGAAAAGGAGTTCATCAAGGCTGTATATTGTCACCCTGTTTATTTAACTTATATGCAGAGTACATCATGAGAAACGCTGGACTGGAAGAAACACAAGCTGGAATCTTGATTCAATAACCTCAGATATGCAGATGACACCACTCTTATGGCAGAAAGTGAAGAAGAACTAAAAAGCCTCTTGATGAAAGTGAAAGTGGAGAGTGAAAAAGTTGGCTTAAAGCTCAACATTCAGAAAACTAAGATCATGGCATCCAGTCCCACCACTTCATGGGAAATAGATGGGGAAACAGTGGAAACAGTGTCAGACTTTATTTTTCTGGGCTCCAAAATCACTGCAGATGGTGACTGCAGCCATGAAATTAAAAGATGCTTACTCCTTGGAAGGAAAGTTATGACCAACCTAGATAGCATATTCAAAATCAGAGACATTACTTTGCCAACAAAGGTTCGTCTAGTCAAGGCTATGGTTTTTCCTGTGGTCATGTATGGATGCGAGAGTTGGACTGTGAAGAAGGCTCAGTGCCGAAGAATTGATGCTGTTGAACTGTGGTGTTGGAGAAGACTCTTGAGAGTCCCTTGGACTGCAAGGAGATCCAACCAGTCCATTCTGAAGGAGATCAGCCCTGGGATTTCTTTGGAAGGAATGATGCTAAAGCTGAAACTCCAGTACTTTGGCCACCTCATGCCAAGAGTTGACTCATTGGAAAAGACTCTGATGCTGGGAGGGATTGGGGGCAAGAGGAGAAGGGGACGACAGAGGATGAGATGGCTGGATGGCATCACTGACTTGATGGACGTGAGTCTGAGTGAACTCCGGGAGTTGGTGATGGACAGGGAGGCCTGGCATGCTGCGATTCATGGACTCACAAAGAGTCGGACACAACTGAGTGACTGATCTGATCTGATACTGTCTTCCATAGGGGCTGTATCAATTTACATTCCCACCAACAGTGCAAGAGCGTTTACTTTTCTCCACACCCTCTCCAGCACTTATTGTTTGTAGACTTTTTGAGGATAGCCATTCTGACAGATGTGAGGTGATATCTCATTGTGGTTTTGATTTGCATTTCTCTATTGAGCCATGTTGAGCATCTTTTCATGTGTTTGTTAGTCATCTGTATGTCTTTGGAGAAAAGTCTGTTTAGGTCTTTTCCCCACTTTTTGATTGGGTTGTTTGTTTTCCTGGTATTGAGTTATATGGGCTGCTTATATATTTTGGAAATTAATCCTTTGTCGGTTGTTTCATTTGCTATTATGTTCTCCCATTCTGAGGGTTGTCTTTTCACCTTATTACTCAATATGCCAGAAAATTTGGAAAACTCAGCAGTGGCCACAGGACTGGAAAAGGTTAATTTTCATTCCAATCCCAAAGAAAGGCAATGCCAAAGAATGCTCAAACTACTGCACAACTGCACTCATTTCACACGCTAGTAAAGTAATGCTCAAAATTCTCCAAGCCAGGCTTCAGCAATATGTCAACTGTGCACTTCCAGATGTTCAAGCTGGTTTTAGAAAAGGCAAAGGAACCAGAGATTAAATTACCAACATCCGCTGGATCATCGAAAAAGCCAGAGAGTTGCAGAAAAACATCTATTTCTGATTTATTGACTATGCCAAAGCCTTTGACTGTGTGGATAACCACAAACTGTGGAAAATTCTGAAAGAGATGGAAACACCAGACCACCTGACCTGCCTCTTGAGAAATCTGTATGCAGGTCCAGAAGCAACAGTTAGAACTGGACATGGAACAACAGACTGGTTCCAAATAGGAAAAGGAGTACGTCAAGGCTGTATATTGTCACTCTGCTTATTTAACTTATATGCAGAGTACATCATGAGAAACGCTGTACTGGAAGAAGCACAAGCTGGAATCAAGATTGCTGGGAGAAATATCAATAACCTCAGATATGCAGATGATACCACCCTTATGGCAGAAAGTGAAGAAGAACTAAAGAGCCTCTTGATGAAAGTGAAAGAGGAGCGTGAAAAAGTTGGCTTAAAGCTCAACATTCACAAAACTAAGATTATGGCATCCGGTCCCATCATTTCATGGCAAATAGATGGGGAAACAATAGCAGCTTTATTTTGGGGGGCTCCAAAATCACTGCAGATGGTGACTTCAGCCATGAAATTAAAAGATGCTTACTCCTTGGAAGGAAAGTTATGACCAACCTAGATAGCATATTAAAAAGCAGAGACATTACCAACAAAGGCTATGGTTTTTCCAGTGGTCATGTATGGATGTGCGAGTTGGACTGTAAAGATGCCGAGTGCCAAAGAATTGATGCTTTTCAACTGTGATGTTGGAAAAGACTCTTGAGAGTCCCTTGGACTGCAAGGAGATCCAACCAGTCCATCCTAAAGGAGATCAGTCCTGGGTGTTCATTAAAAGGACTGATGCTGAAGCTAAAGCTCCAATTCTTTGGCCACCTGATGCAGAGAACTGACTCATTTGAAAAAACCCTGATCCTGGGAAAGATTGAAGGCAGAAGGGGACCACAGAAGATGAGATGGTTGGACGGCATCACTGACTCAATGGACTTGAGTTTGGGTAAACTCCGGGAGTTGGTGATGGATAGGGAGGCCTGGAGCGCTGTGGTCCGTGGTGTCGCAAAGAGTTGGACACAACTGAGTGACTGAACTGAACTGAACCGGTAGTTTCCTTTGCTATGCAAAAGCTTTTATGTTTAATCAGGTCCTACTTATTTACATTTGTTTTTATTTCTGTTACTCTAGGAAGTGGGTCATAGAGGATCTTGCTTTATGTCATTGAATGTTCTATGTTTTCCTCTAAGAGTTTTATAGTTCAGGTCTCACATTTAGGTCTTTAATCCATTTTAAGTTGATCTTTGTGTATGGTGTTAGGAAGTGTTCTAATTTCATTCTTTTATGTGTAGCTGTACAGTTTCCCCAGCACCATTTATTGAAGAGGTTGTCTTTGCCCCATTGTATATTCTTGTCTCCTTTGTCAAAAATAAGGTACCCATAGGTGCATGGGTTTATTTCTGGGCTTTCTATCTTGTTCCATTGGTCTATATTTCTGTTTTTATGCTAGTACCATACTGTCTTGATGACTGTAGCTTTGTAGTATAATCTGAAGTCAGGAAGGTTGATTCCTCCAGCTCCATTCTTCTTTCTCAAGACTGCTTTGGCAATTTGGGATCTTTTGTATTTCCGTATGAATTGTGAAATTTTTTGTTCTAGTGTTGTAAAAAAATGCCATTGGTAATTTGATAAGGATTTCATTGAATCTGTAGATTGCATTTGGTAATATAGTCATTTTCACAATATTGATTCTTCTTACCCAGGAACATGGAATATCTCTCCATCTGTTTGTGTCATCTTTGGTTTATTTCATCAATGTCTTATAATTTTCTGTGTATAGTTCTTTTGTCTCCTTAGGTAAGTTTATTCCTAGATATTTTATTCTTTTTGTTGCAATGGTGAATGTTACTGATGCCTTAATTTCTCTTTTTGATTTTTTCATTGTTAGAATATAGAAATACAAGTGATTTCTGTGTATTTATTTTGTATCCTACAACTTTGCTAAATTCACTGATTAGCTCTAGTAATCTTCTGATACTATCTTTAGGGTTTTCTATGTACAATATGAAGTAGATTTTTTTTTTTAACTTGTGAAAAATGTTTAATTGAATACATTGTAACATACATACACATCCATGAAGCAAAAACAACACTTAAAGAAATGAAACTATCTATACCATTAAGATTTCTCATGACTTTTGTAATGACTCCTTCAGGCCTTTTTCTACCCCATCTTGTTCCTACGCATTCATGGATGTCTTTCTGAATACATCTCCTGTTTTCAAGAATTTTATGAAAATACACATTTTTAATATAATTGTATATTTGGTTTACTTCATTCAGAATACTCATTTTGCAGTTATGCATATTGCTACATGTATCCACAATCTACTTTTTATTCTCTACTGTTGTGTATTATCCCATTGTAGGCATATGCAGCAATTTTTTTATCCTTCTGCCAATGAATATTTAAATTTTTTCACATTTTTGACCTGTATAGGAAAGTTGATATGAATATTCATTTGCAATGTTTATGTAAAAATTCCATTTTAATTCTTTATATTTGGAGAGGAAAGTCTGGATCATAATATTAACTTTATTTCTACATTTTCAAGATACCATAACACTGTTTTCCAAAATGGTTGTACAAATTTCTCATGAAAATTTCAGTTATACTCTTTTTTGGGAATAGAATTTAGGAATTTATCTCTTTAATGTAAATGAGAAGTCTCATATGACTACTGCTACAGATACATTTTTGCACTAATGTGTGCCTTCACCATATACTTCCTCCTCACATTTTAGTACTTGTCTCCTGTTGTTGTTTAGTCCTAGGTCCTGTCTGACTCTTTTACAATCCCTGGTGCTTCCAGGCACCTCGGTATATAGGATTTCCAGGCAACAATACTGGAGTGGGTTGCCATTTCCTTCTCCATGAAGTAGATTTTTAAAACAATTTTATGGATGGCCAAACTCAATCTCAGAGAGTTTAAGTGATTTGCATATTAGTTGGTAGTAAAGATTTGTGCTTTGTGTTTGTCCAGCTTCAAATTCCACACTCTTTTCCTCAGCATCTAGTGCATTTCACTGGAGTAACTTGAAAGTCATCTTTAAAGTTTATAAACCTAGCCTGGGAACCTGAAGGACTTACCAATTTTCCAATGACAAATGTGATTTTGGAATAAAGAGAAAGATAAGGAAAGCAGATGGTTGGCTACACAGTTTTATTGAAACCAGGATTTGGTTTTCTGGCCCAAATAATAATTTGTCTATTGCAGGTAGCACAGTGGTAAAGAATCTGTCAGCCAATGCAGGAGGTACAAGAGAAGTGGGTTCAGCCCCTGGGTCGGGAAGATGCCCTGGAGTAGGGAATGGCAACTCACTCCAGTATTCTTGCTTGGAAAATTCCATGGACAGAGGAGCCTGGCAGGCTACAGTCCATGGGGTCACAAAGAGTCAGACACCACTGAGTAACTATATATTCCTGACTTTTTCCATGTCCACATTCCATATGTAATGCTATTGAAATTGACCTACTTTGTTTTTCATTGTAACTTTGTCTCTACCTTTAATGGAAAACCATTAGTATTATTGACCATAACTAGAATGTATTCATAAAAATAAAAACAAGGAAATCTAAACTCCATCTAGATAGTGTTGTCTGCTCTCACTTTGTTAAAAAGATAAAGGAGTATTAGAGAGCCAGTAAAAACATAATGACACCTCACTGAACATTTCTACTTCAATAAGAAGAATTGGAGAACATTTGGAAAGGAAACGTCACAGTATTCCAAAAATGGCAAATATGGTCTGGGTGGACCTCATGGGAGAGGAACTAGAAAGGAACTGAGGTGGCCTTCTATGGAGGTTTTTGGATTCCCTTGCATGATATTCCTTCTTCTCTCCACTCATCTACTGAGTTGTCTCTCTCCCAACTTGGCTCTAGTTTGCTCCAAGTGACAGAGTTCGGTTTCTGTTCCCTTGGCTAACTGGCTCAGTGTCTCAATTTTCCAATTCCTCAGGGAGGAATTGGACTGGTCCAGCTCCTCATTTCAGGCCAGCCCCTGTATGCCCTAGGTCACTGGTTAATCTGTGATAGCAGTCAGATTGGCTCAAGTGAATAATCCCATAGTGTAGGGCACAGACATTGAGGGCAGAAGGTTGTGGCAGGACAAATTCTAGCACTTGTCTCGTCATCCAGCAAATATGTATTGGGTGGTTTCTGTGTGTGCACATAGGAGTTGGGAGTATAACTGGACAAGATTGACAAGGTTTCTGAAACTCTGTGGAGGGAGATGAGCTTAAATAGGTGAAATAATAAAATCTCAGACTGTGTTAAGTCCTAGGTAGAAAATAAACAGAGTGCTATGATGGTTACTGGATTGAAAGTATAGGTGCTGATTCTCTCTTGTTGACAGGATCTGTGGGTTCTTGAGTGGCTCCCCTGGTGGACCTCACAATCCCCATTCATTGACTGCTTCCTGAAGTCCATCCTTCCAGCCTTTTATGATAAGTCTCCTCACTCAGATGGCCCTGCTGAGTAGGTTCTTTCAAGACGGCCCTGTGAAATCTACCTTTGCACTTGGCCCCTGCAAGCACAGGAAGCAGAGGCTCTTTCTCCTTGTCCCATTGTGGGGCGTGTTTCTCTGATCTGGAATTCTGCAGGCCAAAAGTGGGTAACTGTCCTCATGAATGCGTATGAAGGCCCCAGACTCCTGGAGAAACATATCAGGTTCACCTCCAGCTTTCATGACAGTGGTTGTGCAGAGAGGAGCTTAAAAGTTCCTGTGGTCAGCAAGACATACCAGCCTGGGAGAAAGGTTTGGCAGACACCCCTTGTCATTTGTAGTACACTCCTCTTTGTAGTGAGGTAAGCACTTTATCCTCTTCTCTGATTTCTTTCTTTTTAATTTTTTTGGCAGCACTGCACAGCATGTGGGCTCTTATTTCCCCAGTCAGGAATTGAACCTGCGCCACTGCAGTAGAAGCACAGAATTGTAACCACTGGACCGCTAGTGAAGTCCCTTCTATGATTTCTTCTAATGAATTCCTTTTGAATTTTTATGCATCCTGCTGTAGGCTGGAAGTGGATGAAGGCTGCATCTTTGGGGATATAACTGATAACTCTTCTTTAGAAGGTGGGGAGACATGTGGCTTTTGTTCTGAGCTTTGGAATTTATAGCCCATTAACATTCTGGTACAATATTAATTGGGTACCAAATTGAGAAGGGAGGAATACCTTTTTTGAGCAAAGAAAGGCTCAGTTTTAGGAGACATTTAGAAGCCATTTTATCCAATTCCCCAATCAATATCATGAATCCTGTTTACAATCATTTGAACATATCCAGGAACTAGGAACCCATTCCCTAACTCTCAGATCTCAAGGCTGTCAATTACCATGTGAGTTTCACCAAATCATTTAAAACCTTTATCTATAAAGGAGATTTAAATAATATCTTCTTCACAGAACATTGTTGGTAAGATAAAAGGAAATAGACATATAAATTGCCTAACTCAGACAGGGGTCTTCCCTGGTAGCTCGGCTGGTAAAGAATCTGATTGCAATGCAGGAGACCCTGGTTTGATTCCTGGCTCAGGTTCCCTTGGAGAAGGAAATGGCAACCCACTCCAGTATTCTTGTCTGGGAAATCTGATGGACAGAGAAGCCTGGCAGGCTACAGTCTATGGGATCCTGACACAACTGAGTGACTAAGCACAGCACAGCACAGCAACCCAGACACAGGTGAGTCAATGTTGGTTCCCTTTATATTAATAGGTTCCTTTAGGAGGCAGCATGTTACTTTTTCTTTTTGGCCACTCCAGAGCAGCACGCAGGATCTTAGGCTCCTGACCAGGGATCAAACCTGTGCGCCCTGCAGTGGAAGCGCAGGGCCCTAACCAGGGCAATGCAAGGCCCCAGGCTATTGCATTTTTGGATTGTCTTCACCCACAGAAAGATCTTCATGCTGAACTGTCGGTATTCCTTTTTAGTACTTCCTTTAAACTCAACTCTCAGTGGGCACAAAGAATGTCTTTTTTTTCTTCTATTTGACAGCTTTTTGGATGTGTGTAATATTAGTTGAAGGCACTAGAGACATTGGGGAAAAAATCCATTTTTTCTTTATTGAGCTAGGGAGTTGAAGGAGCTATTAGACTTCTATGTGACCCCCCAAGAGGGATTAACTGAATGAATGGGGCAAAGATGATATTTCACTTTCTAACATCAGTTTTCTACAACACTGGTGCATTTAGTCACAGGCTGGCTAGGATTCTGTAGGATTCTAGCCTGAAAAGTGTGTGTGTGTGTGTGTGTGTATGTGTCCCTCCCACGTGTTGCCAGACACTTGAAAGCATTTGAATAGTGCTATGAGTTTGAGTGAACTCCGGGAGTTGGTGATGGACAGGGAGGCCTGGCGTGCTGCGATTCATGGGGTCGCAGAGAGTCGGACACGACTGAGCGACTGAACTGAACTGATTCTTTGTCAGCCACACAGTGAGCACTTTATGAGACTGTTTATTGCCCTGAATGAATGGCTGAATGTGGAAGCTACAAAGAAAGCCAAACAGCTTTCACTGAATACCCAAGCGGGTGCTCAAACACTTCTCTCAAGAGCAAGCGAGGGAGTCGGGGTTTTAGAGGCCTCTTGTGGGTGGCTGGGGACTAGTTTCGGGCTCCCAATGGTTAGGCACCGCCTCGTTTGTTCGTGGGTAGCCGCTAGGCGGTGCCGGAGAGCCTCGTTGGTGGGCGGCAAGCTCCCCGGCTCTCATCCTCACCGTTCGGCCCTCCTCCGCGGCCCCCGCGCAGAGACTACAGCTCCCTTCGTGCTCCTGGAGTGGAGGAGGGCGGGGACGAGGGCGGGCCTTCCGGGCGTGTGTTTCCGGCGTCGGCGGCCGCGGCCGGGGACGGTGTGAGAGCGGTAAGATGGCGGCGGCGGCGGTGGTGGAGTTCCAGAGAGCCCAGTCTCTACTCAGCACCGACCGGGAGGCCTCCATCGACATCCTCCACTCCATCGGTAAAGGTCGCCGCGCGCCCTCTCTGTCCCCGCTGGTCCAGCTCGGCCTGTGTCGGTCGGCGGCGGCGGAGCGGGGCCGGGCTAGCCGGCACCGGTGCTGCTGACTCACTGTGTGTGTGTGTGTGTGTGTGTGTTTGTGTGAGTGTGAGGGGGGCCGGGCCGGGGGCCCGAGGCCGCTCGGAGCTCCCTGGAGCCCCGGGGTCCCCACCCCGGTACGAAGCCCCGAGGCAAGCCCGGCGTCCACTCGCCGGCTGCTGACTCACGGTGGGCTCGGCGCGCGGAGGGAGAGTGGGCCGAGCCGGAGCCCCGTCGCTCCCCAGCCTGGTCTCCCGCTCTGGCCGGTGCGGGCTGGCCCGGGACCGGGAGCGGTGCCGGCCGGCAGGCGGGCTTTGTCATGAGCTGGTCTGAGAACCTCCAGTTGAGGGCCTGAGAAACCCGCTCTGGACAGGCATTTCCCGCCCTTGTTGTCAGCCCAGCCTGCTCGGGTGGGAGCGCGAGCGCTCGCTCTTCTTCTCTTGGAGTTTCCTTTCCTCCGGACGCTGGAGCTGCTACTTCTGCCAGCCCACCGCGGAAAGCTCCACTTGCAGGGGCTCTTCCTGAGTATGTTTTGAGACACCGAGGGGGCACACACCTCAGGTTGGCATTTGGTTTGGGGAGGTGGCCGAGAGGTTCCTTTACCCCCCCGTGTAGGGTGTGAGAACCAGATGTTGGGGTGGGACCGCCCGGCCCGAGGAGGTGACTAATCGTCCTAGACTTTCCCGGAGAGGTTTGGAAGAGAGTTCAGAGAGTTAGTTGTCAGCCGCGGAGTTCCGCGAACTCTTTGCAACCTGCCGGCTGCCCTTTGCCGGAAAAAATGAAAGAAAAACGTCTTAGCACTGTAGTATGATTGTCTCACACCTTGCATGCAAGTGGGGGAACTGACGTGGGAGCCCGAGCCGGTCGCTTCCGACAGTTTTCTAACTGGGATTCAGGTGTGAACAGAAATAAATGTATGATGATACAGAGGGCTTTTAAATGTTCATCCATCAAGGGTTCAGATAGGGCTAGCTCTTCACTACCCAGGCAGTAGTGATGTTTCTAAGGTAGCTGGAGAAGATTCGGATTGAATCAACAAGTAGTTCGAGAATGCACGTGTATGTGGGACCTCCAGGCTATTGACTTTTCAGTTGACTCATCAGTCCGTTGAATTTTGGTACTCCTGACTTTCATGAAGAAAGGACAGTGACAGGATCTTGATGTCTTTATCTTTGGGGCTAGTAGAAAAAGGGAAGAAATGGAGGTTAAGATGCATCAGTGAATGGATGATGTTGGTAAATGAAGGCTGTATTTCAGTTTGAAGTTCTGATCTTGACTTAAGTCAGTTACAGTTGCAGAACTAGAGTTATCTCAATGTTTTTTTTTTTTAATGTGTATTTTTATCCTGTGGATACACACTAGTATTTACAACTAATGTGAGAAGCATGGGTTTTATATTTTGTGTGTAGTGCCTATTATATTGTCTTTTATAAAGTGGGCGTTATGGTAAACATTATAATCAGAGTATTTCTTGCTTGCCCACTGTATTAGGAGAGAGTTCACTGAAAGCTTCTTTGTTAGAGTAAGCTTGAGTCATGATGGTTGACAGCCTTACTTTTTCCAGACTCCATCATGGAGTATCAGAATTTTGGTTTTTGTCAAGTCATGATGCTTTGTAAGAGAAGTGATAGCTAGTGATGATTACTAAACTTATCACTACAAGCTTGAAGAGGCTGGCCAGTGTTCAAGTGGTAGAATAGTTACTAACAGTTGGAAGAGGGACTGTTAGCACAGTTATTTAAGCAGTTCCTAAATACCTTAAACTAGCTTCCCTCCTAAGGACCACACTGGAGCTGTGACAGGATTGTTTTTCCTGAATGGCTTTGTAGACCTGTTTATCCCTAACACATCAGTCAGCTGAGGTTCTCCACAGGCCTAAAGTTTATTGAAAGGCTTTTGACTTTATAGTTATCAGTAACTTGGTCATTTGGTTTTAGTTTGTAGCAGGTAAATATGCAGACAGGTATGTTTAATATTTTAACAGCGCCTGGCATGGGGTGTTCCTCCACAGGCATAAAGAACTTGTTTTGTTTAAATTTTGCATTAGCCAAGTGACAGCAACAGAAATCGCCAGTGTATGTGGGTGAGGGAAATTCTAAGTGGTAGACTGAAAAGGCACATTTAAATTCCAAAGAGGAGTCTATTCTGATGAGATAGATACATGGGACATGTACTGCATGATCAATTTACTTTTTCTTGTTTAAAGTTTTTTCTTTTAAAGCTCTCTAGCATTTGTGTTTTGCTAACTGTTTGAGTTTGTATTTGGTCTTGTGAGGGTGAAATTTCCCTTAGTCTTCATTTTTTGTCAGAATTTTAAGAGGGTTTGCATTTTCCTCTCCCAGTGAAGCGTGACATTCAGGAGAATGACGAGGAGGCAGTGCAGGTCAAGGAGCAGAGCATCCTGGAACTGGGGTCTCTCCTGGCCAAGACTGGACAAGCTGCAGGTAAGTGCTCCAAATGGATTGCTTTCTCTTCTTACCTGAGATGCTGCGTGAAGTTTCACTTTTTTGGTTGGAGTGAGGGAATATAGGACTGTATCCACACAGTTTATTGGTAATGAAGTTCCATTTTATCGTCCACTTGTTGAGCTTTAGTTTTCTGTCAGGAAGTTAAGAGGCCTTTAAACTCAGTTCTTTCATGGATGACTTTTGTTCTGCAGGTGAAGGAAGAATCCTGTTTCTGTTGGGAAACAGTAACCTGTGGTTTGTTTCTGCTTTGGATTTTCACTGCACTCCCTTACATGTGGGCAGTAGCAGTCTTCGGTGCTTTCATGGATCTGTTCTGGTGTACTTAAGGTGGAGAGTACCTAGGCCCCTGCTTTCAAAATGACCAGGGATTTTGTATCCAAGGAAGTGATTTGCTGTCCTTTTTTCCTGATACACAATGAGTAAGACATTAAATGGAGAGAACCTTCCCAAGATTTCTCCACTGGTACCTAGGACTTTGTACCTGTTGTTGCTCAGTCTAGTTGTAATGGAACCATTGACTCTCCAGGCTCCAAGTGATATTCTGATGATGGGTGTGTCCTGGACTGAGAGAGCCCTGTTGGCCAGGAAGGCCTTTGGCCAGTGAAGTGGCAATAGTATCAGAGTAGCCTGCTTAAACTTAACATGGATGATTTTAGTTAACTTTAAAGTGATTTTAGAGCTTATCTCATTAGAATGGATTGAACATAGTTCATCTTGTGGGTTACTTTCCTCCAAATTATGTTGTTATCCAAGAGGATGATAGGTATGCATTAGCAAAACTTGTTGAACTTGAGAACAAAGATCTTTCCCAATTAAGGGTGACAACTAATTATTAGACTTAATCAGTAGAAAGTTGAGTAAAGTTGTATGAAATTGGAAGGATGTATTTATATGGATCTTGCATCTTATTTAAAATATCATTAAAAAGGAAAACTGTTTTTAAGTGCTTACTGTGAACTACCTTAAGCCCAAGTGGGATTTAGCTTACTGAACCCTTGAAACAACTTGATAAGGTAGATACTATTACCCATTTATACTTGAGGAAACTGAGCACAGAAAAGTTAGATATCTTACTTTTACGGGCACCCAGTTAGTACGGGAGAAATAGGATTTGAATCCATGTAGTTCTACTAAGCTCATGACCTTGAGTTATAAAGGCTATTACTTTCCATAGTTATTCACTTATGAGTTATCAGTGGTAGGTGTGTTTTTTTCATTGTATGATGACTTCTATTTACCATGTATATGGATTCCTTTTGCCTGTCAGTTAATGTTGCAAAACAGTTTTAATGATTAGTCCACATGAAATATTGAAATTATTATTATTTTTTTGGCTGTGCTGCACGTCTTCTGAAATCTTAGTTCCCTGACCAGGGATTGAACCTGGACCCTTGGCAGTGAGAGCACAATCACCAGGGAATTCCCTGAAATAATTTTTCTGTTGTTGAACCATTCAGATGTCTACTTTTTCAAGTAGAATGGATAATTAAAAACAGCATGTAGTATAGTCATTGTTTCAGAAAACTTGTCTGAAAATGTTACTGTTTTGCTTGAAATTACTGTTTCCTGCTCTACTCCCCGCTTGTTCATTGCCCCCCACTCCCTGTGATCCATACCTGAGAAGTTTAGAAGTGCACAGGGAAACCTACTGGACTCTTTAACAGGTGAATCATAATAACTTTCAGAACGTTTCCAGGTTACTTATCATTGTTTTCTAAGAAAGACTTTGAGGAGTATGTTAAGGAAGTTTGGGGCCTACATTCATTTACCCATCTTTGCTACTAATAATTGATCAGTTTGTGTTCTTTCCTTTGAATTTGGGGTTCCAGAGAACAGAACATCTGTCTGTTCTGTTAATTTTCAATTTTGTTTTGTTACGTATTTCATATATGGCTAGAATTGCGCTGAGTAGTCTGCTCAAATAGGTAGGATCCCTGCTGGACAGTAGACAACTTGGGAATTAGTGAATAAGACTGTCTGATGCATGCTTGTGATTGAAAATTGTGGTCTTCATTATTAGATGTGATGTCTCGGCTTGGGACCTGCAGATTCCATAGCCTGAGACTCTTTAAAGGAGTGTGCTGAGTTCTGTGAGGTTCTGTAAAGGAAGTTCTGGTCATACATTTGCAAATAACTTCAGTAAGTAAAGAATGAAGAAGTGAATATGATTCTGTCAGAATTTAAAAAAATCATTATGTGTGAAAATGCAAAGAAACAGGGAATATAATCAAGAATGAATAAGAAACAGTAATAGACTAAACTGAAAAATGAACTGAGTCTTTTGGCAACTAAGACGTCATTTGTTTTTCTGTTAGAGCAAAAAGAATAACTTGGAAAAGATACTGTTGTGCTAGCAAGTGCTAGAGAGAAAGGCAGATCCTTAGCTCATGTTTCACTTCTGCCTTTTCCAGGAAGGAAAATGATTAAGAAAAAGATAGAAATAACACCAGAAAGAGAGAATTAAAGCCAAGGTAGGTGAGAGAAGAGAGAGCAGATTCTCTTTTTCAATAAGTTCAAGTTTCTAGGCTCTGACAATTTCTGTCTTTTAATATCAAAAGAATGGTTGTAGCAGATATGTTTATAGAGCCACTGTGATTCTGAGAAAAATCATGGAGGATGGAGAGGTGTAAGGAAAATGAGGAGGGGCAAACATTATTCCACTTTGCAAAAAGATAATGAAAAGAACAAATCCTAGACATTATAAGCTGGTAATCATCGGTAAAGTTCTGGGACAGATTATTTGATTAGGTTTTAATCATATAAAGCAGTGGGTTTGTTAAGAAAAAATTATTCCAAACTCACCCTAGTTCTCTTTGGTTAGCCTTATCGGATCAGATTTGCAGGGCTCTGGGGACAATGGCTTGCCAGCTGTTTTTGTAAATAAAGTTTTATTGGAACATAGCCATGCCCATGTGTTTACATATTACCCATGACTGCTTTTGCACTACAGTGGCTGAGTTGAGTAGCTACTGCTGAGACTGTATAACCCACAAAGTTGAAAATATTTACTATCTGGCCCTTCACAAAAAAAGTTTGTTAACCCCTGGTTAGGAATAATGATATAAACAACGTATCTGATGTAAGCAGAGTTTTTGAACGTTTGGCATGGCAAATGGATCGATTGTTGACCTGGAGGGAAGTCTCTAGCATCAAGCCATAGGGATCTGTACTTGCTCTTCTGGACAGCATCTGGCATATGGCTAAAGCCATAGCAGAAGGTGTGCTTATTTCTGTGGATGATTCAGTACAGTAGAGAACAGATTTAGGATTCAGGGTTGTTGCCAAAGCCAGCAAGACTAAATTGTGTAGAAAGGAAAAAGTTATAGACTCAAACTGTTTATCAGAACAGAGGAACCTGTCTGCACGAAGACTTTATGGACTCAGTCCGAAAAAGAGTGCTGTTAGCAAAAGCAAAACATGCTTTCTTGTGTTACATGTCTGATCAGGAGAACTGAGCCATAACTCTACTGGTCTGACCCTACGTGGAACATTGTTTTCAGTTCTGGGTGCCACAGGTGGTATGTTTGCAAACCAGAATTTATTTGGAGGAGGGCAACTAAGATGACAAGGAATGTAGAAACCAGGGTGTTGGAGGAACAGTTGAAATAGCTAAAGCTATCTAGCTTGGAGAAAGGGAAATTTAGGGAGACGCGTGCATGTGTGCTAAGTTGCTTCAGTCATGTCCGACTCTTTGCGGCGCTATGGACTGTAGCCCACCAAGCTCCTCCGTCCATAGCATTCTTCAGGCAAGAATACTGGAGTGGGTTGCTGTGCCCAAGGAGATACAAGTGATAGTTATCTTCACATATTTGAAGCCATGTGGAAAGAGGCTATAGACTTACGTTTCAGAAAAGAACAATTGAGTTTGACCAAGATTGGAATCATCTGCTTTCTGAATATTTCTGTCACTAGAGATTGTTCAGAATTCTTCCAGGATAATAGGAAACGCTGTAGCACAAGGGACGTTGCACTCGACTACTTTTAAAAAGCTGTGATTATATAATTGAAGTTTGCATACGTGCACAAGGAATTTGAGGGAGAGAAACAGGTGTAGCCTGGCATTGGCACGGAAGACTCAGTCGGACTTTAGCCGACTTGAAAGGGCATCTAAGCTCTACGTAGGTCAGGGTGACGGGGGTGGATTCCAGGTGGTGGTGCAGCACGAGCGAGGCCTGGCTGCAGGCGCGGGTGAATGGAGTGATAGAGTGGGGGAGAGTCTGAGGCGGTGGGAGTCCCAAGTCAGGACCGGAGAATGGAGGGAAGGGTGAACTTTCCCGCTCTGTATAGAGTTCCTTTTATACCTGACACGGCCCCGTGGTTTCTGTGACTGTGCTGGCAGATGAGGATTTCAAGACCCCTAATTAGCATTCTCTGGAGGGAGAGGTTTGCTTGCCCTGAATTCGAATTCTCAGGAGGATGAGTCTACAATTTGAGGCAGTGACACTAAAGTAATTTTAACCTACATTCCAGGAGTTCTTCCTTAGTTGGTCAGTTGAAATATTGTCTCATTTTCGCTCTTGTTTCTAAAGGTGCCCCCTTAGAATTACTGTGCCACCCACTTTTCTCACACAAGAGGGGAAGAAGCCTCAGTCGTGGTCACGTTTTTTGTCATAGTTTTTGTCATAGTTTGACTTAGGTTTTATAGATGAATGAGGAATTTTAAAAGGGTACAGTACAACTTTAAGGGACAGACACCCTAACTTTCATGTGAAAAACTGATTTAGAAGAGTGCCATGCAAATTACATTGTAAAAGACTAAACTGGGCATAACTTTAGGAAGGGAGGAAAAAAGGAACCTGAAAGTGAAGATCTCTGTTGAGATTTCCAACTTAGACAGTCTTGGAAATTAGAAAAAAAATTTTCTTTTAACTCTATAACCTGATAAATTTGTTGATTGTGGGGAAGTGATTTTGTCCAAGGTGGTTGAGGCATGGCATGTTTCCTGTTCTAGAATACTGCTTTCTGAGAGTGTGAGTACTTTGCTGTACTCATGAGATAGAGAGCCTCGAGCATTTCCCAGGATCCTCACAGTAATCCAGTGGCCAAGTGGGGAATGGAATACAGATTTGGTGTAAGCTGTTAACTTTTTTGCTACTCTATTACCTGCTGAGAATGCTTTAAATTCCTATTAAGTTTCCTTTTGACTGCTTCCAGACATAAGTACTGATTTTATTATCTTGGGTCATCTTTTAATGGGTATTTTGTCCCTAATATTGATGGGTACTTTTTCCTGTCACAATTGCCTTCCACAGAGCTTGGAGGACTCCTGAAGTATGTGCGACCCTTCTTGAATTCCATCAGCAAGGCTAAAGCCGCTCGTCTGGTCCGATCTCTTCTTGATCTGTTTCTTGATATGGAAGCAGCCACAGGACAGGAGGTAAGCTACTTGAAGGACGAAAGAGAAGAGTCTTGTTTGGAGCGAAGTCTTGTTTCAGTGAAGGAAGTGCCTGCCTGCACTGTGGTGGTAATGTGTAAGGGACGGCTGGGAGGACAGCGCAGGACTTAGCACGTCAGTTTCTCTTTGTTGCAGGGCATTTGATACTTTGGGTCTGTTCCATGCTTTGCTTTGTAAGTGGAGATTGTCAGTGGTCCCTGGAATCCTCATTACATCAGGGTCACAAACTGATTCTTGTCTTTGAGGTATTGTATTGCCACACCTTTGTAATGTTTTCTGTGTCTGTGGTACCTCTGTGTCACAGAGCTCCTAGTGAGCGCTAATTAAGTCTCGCGGCATCCCTTCTTGGCGTGTCTTGTATGCATTTATGCCTTTATTGAGTGAGCATCCATCTGTCTGTCTCGTGTGTCCTGAAGTGACTGGTATACCTGTCCATGTCCTCTACGAGTTCAGACTAGACCCTGAGCTGTACTGAAGAGTGCCTCTTTGGAATCACTGAGCCTCTTCCAGTTCTTTTCAAAGAATTATCGTTTGCAATTCCGGAGAAGGAGATGCTACCAAAGTTAAAACTCATTTGGTAAAAAGTGGTAGATTGAAGCAGGGTGTACGGTGGTTGCTTGAATCTGTTTGTAGGAAGAATATAGTTGTTGTCTTTTCTGTATTCCTCAGCAGTCATTGAATGTGTGCTGTGTTAGGCACTGTTACAGGTGTTAGGGATTCATTTGTAACAGTGTACAGTTACTGCTCTCATGAGGATTATATTTTAATGAGGAAGGCAGATAATGAACAAATAAATAAAATGTCAAGTGGTATAAAGGCAGGGGTAGGCATTGGTAGGTAGTTATATGTCTCATTATTTGCCATGGCCGCTGTGGGTGTAAAAGATATGAAGGGGCTTAGTGGCATATTGAATAAACAATGGGGAACTTCAGAAACCTAGCGCGTGACGGATCTTACTTTGAATTCATGTCGTTTGTAAAATCTGGTTTCTTTCTTTAATGATTCTTTGAAGCCTAGTTTAAACACCATAAACTAACTTCATTGTAGAAAATTTATTTGTAGAGAAGTCCTCAAGTTCATTTGTTTTTCGCAGAACCGTGTTTCATGATAATAGATCAAAAATAGATATGTAGATGGCTGCCTTTTGAACCAAAGCATTAGAATTATTTTTATGAACAATTTAAAAGAAAAGGTGGTGTTTTAAAGAGGTGTTACTCTTTTGTAACCCTGACTTTTAAAAGAAAATTGCATTTGTGCTCATGAAAAAGTGATGCCACATTTTTTGTTTGAATTAGGATGCCTTAGAATGAGCTGACCAGTAAATGTTAGCTTGAAACAGACTAATAAATGTTACTTGGAACATTTTAGGCAGAAAAAATTAATTATCCAAGCTGCTTCTTTGACTGAGCTCTTGGAATTTGTCTCTTCCTGTAACTGCGCTGGCTCAGTGGCTAGAACTGCAATTGTTTGATGGTCGGTTCTCCTCCTGTATCCAAATTATCCAAATCATAATTTGGTGCTCTCCTGTAATTGGCTTGTGGGATTCACTGGCCTTTGTCTTGTGGCTCCATGTCTGGTTAGGCCCTCCTTTTAACTGTGTGTGTACATTGTTATTCTTCGTTGTACATTATTTTCTTGTCAACTAGAGGCTTTTCTTCCTTATCCTAGGGTGAAAGGGAACACTCTTACATATTGTGTCTTTTTGTTGTCAATGTCGTATTAGTGCTAAGTAAGACCTGTTGATCTTTTTTGTTTGTTTGTTTTTATTGATTAGTAGTTTAGCTTTTTATCAACCAGCCAGAGTCTTACTCCACTTAGCAGGTCTTTCAGTAATTTTTGTGGATTACAGATTATTTGCTTGGTTTGGAATAAATTGTGAACCATCCAGATGGTTCTGTCTGCACCTCAAAGTCAACATAGCAACATCAACATCCAACCATTTATTAAATTCTGTCAATGCAACTTTCTCCAATCTTTATTCTCCACCCTTTTTGTATTTGTTCTCTGTGTACAACTACCATCTAATTGGGTTCTAATTATTTCTTCTTTTTATTTTTTGGAGGTATTGTTCACATACAGTGAGTTCTAATTATTTCTTAGACTACTGCAAAAGTCTCGTACCACCATTTTGAGAGATATCCTACCCAGTAACCCTCTGAACATCTTATTCCTCTCTGTGCATCCCTGAACTTGAGCCTTCAGTGGCTCTCGATTGCTTGCAGAGTTCGTATTTTATGTTCCTCTACAGTACAGCTTAGCAGGACAGTCTGACCTCCTGGTACTCTATGAAGTGTACCACACGTGCCTGGCCTGTTGGGCACTTGACTGTCTGCGGAGCGAGGCCTGTACACTCTTCATGATGCACCTTTCCCTTCTGTGGTTCCGTGTCCAGTGCCCTCTGCTCTGAGATCTTTGCTTGCTGACGTTCCTATGATCTAAACTCCACAGTGATGCCCGCTGTGTTTGCACATGTTACATCTCTGACGATTGTCTTTACGATGGACGCTTGGACGTTTGCCCTATCTCCTTTCCTGTGATACAGTCTCATTCAGATGCAACCTGCGTGCCTTGTGGTGTCACAGCACCTTTCTCATTCCTAACTCATGGCTATTCCTTGACCACGGCTACCTCTGGCCTCACCTGCCATACTGTTCTTTCTTTCACATTATTTACAGCTGTAACACTGGCTTTAAACTGTTCTAACTTTGGGGCATTTTTATACATCTAATTTTTTTTTGGCCATGTTGTATGGCTTGTGAGATCTTAGTTCCCTGACCAGGGATCTAACCTGTGCCCCTTGCAGTGGAAGCATGAAATCTTAACCACTGTACTGACCTGGCAGTCTCACTCTTAGCCTGATCTTAACACAGCCTTTTTTCTTCTTCACATCATTTCAAGTCTTTGTTTCCATCTCGTTTCCTCAGAGACCTTCCTTTATCACCGTATCTAAAATACCCTCTTTCTGCTTTCTTCATGTTTATTTTGCTTATTAACATTCATTTGCTACTTAAAAGATAAATTTCATGAGGATAATTACTGTGTCCTATTCACTGCTGTAACCTCCACACTTAGTTTGGCCCAAAGAAGCTACCTAACTAGTATTTGTCGAAGGAATGTATCAATCATGCCTTCTCCATGGTAGATGCTCAGGAGATATTTTGTTGAATTAAGACTTAACTTTATTGACTTGAGATACAACCATGGGGTATTGTTGCTGCATTTGTCTACGTGACTCAAGACCTCTGACTTGGGAGGGTGGAAAATTCTAGGTGCTTTTAAAATTCTTCGATTGAGTATTGGGAAAGGATAGAGGAGCAAGGCATAGGTAGATCACTCTCATTGAAGTGTTGAGGCCTGGGGCAAAGTACGAAGTTTTAGGACATTTGTAAGCCATGGAATTAAAAGATGCTTACTCCTTGGAAGGAAAGTTACAACCAACCTAGATAGCATATTAAAAAGCAGAGATATTACTTTGCCAACAAAGGTCCGTCTAGTCAAGGCTATGGTTTTCCCAGTGGTCATGTATGGATGTGAGAGTTGGACTGTGAAGAAGGCTGAGCACCGAAGAATTGATGCTTTTGAACTGTGGTGTTGGAGAAGACTCTTGAAAGTCCCTTGGACTGCAAGGAGATCCAACCAGTCCATCCTAAAGGAGATCAGTCCTGGGTGTTCACTGGCAGGACTGATACTGAAGCTGAGACTCCAATACTTTGGCCACCTCATGCGAAGAGTTGACTCAGTGGAAAAGACCCTGATGCTGGGAGGGATTGGGGGCAGGAGGAGAAGGGGACAACAGAGGATGAGATGGCTGGATGGCATCACTGACTCTAAGTTTGGGTAAACTCCGGGAGTTCGTGATGGACAGGGAGGCCTGGCGTGCTGTGATTCAAGGGGTCGCAAAGAGTCGGACACAACTGAGCGACTAAACTGAAGAGATCTAGAAGTGTTGGGGAGTTTAACAGGAAGAGTATGGGGAGGGGATTTTCCTTGCCTTTTTGTATTTGGTGACTCACCGTAAGTCAGATAGAGCTATAGCATGGTCTTCAGCTTGCTGTGTTCCAGAAGCTGATGTGATTCAGGTTAGGTTCTGGTCATTTGCCTAGGATGTGAGGCTGTATGGGTGGGGTGGGTGACTGAGGATTGGGATGGTTGGCAAGGAGAAGGGGAGTAGAGATTTAGGGTGAAGAGGGGAGAAAGAAGACTGAACCAGATCCTTAACCAAAGAGTGAGCTCAAATTCCAGAATTGATTTTACCTTCCAGGTATGTCTAGGCAGTTCTTTGGGAGGCCATTTTTTGGTATAGTCTATCCAACTGAAGCACAGTAGCACGTTTTAAGAAAGCTTACATCAAAAAATCCTGTTGAATTAAATAATTATTTTAATGGAAAAGGGGAGTTCGTGCCAGAGAATTTCACACTTAAAACGGTAGTTAACTTTTTTTTCCCTTAGGAATTTAGTGAATAAAAGCATATAAAAATGGTTTAGTGTTATTTATTTAAAGCTTAAAAACATTAATATCTAATTTGACTGTTTTAAGCTTTTGTACTCAAGTAAGGGCTTCCTCCAGAAGCATGGACTTCTTGTGTATTATTATCTATCCCCTTTATCTGTCATTGTTAGCATTAACAAAGCACAAAGCCTCTCAAACAAAAGGGCAGTGAGTGGCCTTTAAATTTTTTTTCTGAGAACTCATGTGCTGGTTTCACCAATTATAATTCTAGATATTGCAAATCATGTACCCTGTAACTGAAAACTGATAGTTCATGTAAAAATTCTCTACTGTAGGAAAAATGTCTCTATTGACCTGAATTTATTAAGTGTGAGTTAAGGTTGGGTCAAGTTCTGGTCCCAGTGGCTGATCATGACCTTTGGTAGGTCACTTAACATCTGGACTGTCAGGGAAATGGGGACAGGTAAGACGCTAGGGTAGAACTCAGTGTTTCTTAACTAGGGGTGTACATCAGAGAGGCCAACCTTTTATTCCAGACTACTGAATCAGGAGCCTAGGCATTCATTTCAGCATTGTTAAACTTGCTGGGTAAAACTGTTGGTAAGCGTTTCTTAGTCCCGCAAAACACGGAGGACTAAAGACTTTTATTCTTGTTGCTAAAAATATTCAGCAAAATATTTTCAGTTCCATTCATGTATGAACAGAAATCTTACTTTGATTTTGGTCTTTTAGAACATAACTCAAAACTGAAATTGTGATTGGCCTGCTTTTATTTCAGGTTTTGTAGAATTCATGAGGGTGATTGAGTTTAGAGTTGCGGATTGAGTAGCCACTAGGGGGCCCCCTCCGGTGAGTTATAAAGTTTTCATTGACTTGCTGATGAATCTTCCAAATACCATGTAAAGGCATTCACTTATCTACTGAGCTTTATTTTACCAGTTAGTTTTCTGGAAAGCTCAGTTTCTTTTTATCTTATGCTCTGATTGTGAATCTTAATATAAACTTGCAGTAACAGAAGTGATAGATGATCTGCAGCACTTAATACGTACTTGTCAGAACTCCTGTGGCAAGGATACCTGATGGCATGTAGACCACCTGGCCTAGAACACTTAAGATAGTTACTTTGCATGGGACATTACTGCTTGGGTAGCAGGTAGAACTGGGAGTTCAGAGTTCCTTTATAGAAAGTTTAAAAAGCCCCTTTAAGTGTTAGGCTAATTTTAATTTCTTTTTACTCACTTTCATACAAGCTAAGTTTGCTGTACTGTGATGAGAATTGTTACTTGCGCTTTGTAAACTCTGGAAGGGAAGAGTCAGCTGGGCCTTTTGAATCTTAAAAGCAACCGTTGGAAGAGTAAGACACTTGTGCCTAGACTGAGAATTTCTCCCCTTTATGACTGATATAGTCATATGAACACATTATTGTTACTATTCAGGGAAAAATTTCTGCTTTAAAAATGTCTCAGCCATTATAGAACTAACTCTACATTCCAGGACTGCATATGTAGTCTGGGTCCCTCCTGAGAAGGTAGATGAGGAATCTTGAAGACAAAGCTCTTTTCCAAAGGAACAGTCTAAGCACAAATATACTCTGTGTGTAAAAAGCCAAGTTGATTTTCCAGTATGCTATACATATTGAGCGGAGAAGGCAATGGCACCCCACTCCAGTACTCTTGCCTGGAAAACCCCATGGGCGGAGGAGCCTGGTAGGTTGCAGTCCATGGGGTTGTAAAGAGTCGGACACGACTGAGCGACTTCACTTTCACTTTTCACTTTCATGCATTGGGGAAGGAAATGGCAACCCACTCCAGTATTCTTGCCTGGAGAATCCCAGGGATGGGGGAACCTGGTGGGCTGCTGTCTATGGGGTCACACAGAGTCGGACATGACTGAAGCGGCTTAGCAGCAGCAGCAGCATACATCTTGAGATACTATGATCAAGGCATGCTCCTGAGACAGTAAACATGGATAGTAATGCATAAGGAGGAAATGACAGCTGTTCTCCCGAGCAAGGCTTGTGGGAAGAACGTGAGGACATAATGTTGCATATACTGTCTCTCCCTGTTGCAGGTCGAGTTGTGTTTAGAGTGCATCGAGTGGGCCAAATCAGAGAAGAGAACTTTCTTACGCCAAGCTTTGGAGGTATGTGCCTGTGTTGGTATTGATCTCAGGTCTCTAGACGTTTGACAGACTGTGATTATAAATAACACCATCCTGATCAAAAGTATTTTCAGCAGCTTTGTATTCTGTGTACCCATAATGATGGGTAGTAGACCTGCTCATGAGAATTGCTCTGGTTGAAGCTTTGATACAGACCTGCTGCTTGGCTCAGAAAAGTAAGCAGCAGCATGGTTTAGTCATTGGCTATAATAGGAGATAATATCATGGGCTAGATGATTTTTTTTTTAGGCTGAATTTGATGCTATCATCAGGACTTGAATATTCAGCAGTAACAGTTCTGTGACTGTCAATCTTTGATTTCTTTCTTTGGCTTTTTTTCTCCCCTTTCCATCAGTCAATGCCTTTTCTCTTTCCTAGGCAAGACTGGTGTCTTTGTACTTTGATACCAAGAGGTACCAGGAAGCATTGCATTTGGGTAAGTAAGCTGGTGGAAGCTAGTGAAGTGTCTTAGCTGGCTCTGTGTATGTGTGTGTGCGTGCGTGCTCAGTCATATCCGATTCTTTGCGACCCCATGGACTGTAGCCCACCAGGCTCGTCTGTCCATGGAATTCTCCAGGCAAGAATACTGGAGCAGGTTGCCATTTCCTTCTCCATCTTAGCTGGCTAAATGAATGTATTCTGAACCTGGGTACTCTTATTAGTTATGTATTAATAATTTATATTCTGCCTATATCTTAGAAGATTTAAAGTGGCTTATAATTACTGAATCTGTCATGGAAAAATGGCATTTAGAAGTTCTAAGAAACTATCAACATTAGAAAACAAAAGGGTGAAACTGCAAGTATTTATTGACCGTTACATTTACTATATCTGTTTATAATTATCATTAAAATCAGTTTTAAAGATCAAAAAGTTAACTGGATGTAAATACATACAGGAAACCTAAAGTGGGCCAGCTAAAGGCTTCTTTTGGCCTTTGCTGCTGCTGCTGCTAAGCACCCTAAAATCTTTGCCTGCTGCTTTTTAAAAAATTAATGGATATAGCTGGACTATTTTCTCCAGGTGGAAGGACATGACTTTCGTGATCTATTAAGTTGAAAAATTGCCAGTATGTAATTCTTATCCTGCAGAAGTGCTATTTTCATATGGTTCTAACAAGTAGCATTAAAAAAAAAGAAAACTGCTTTAATAGAGATATAATTCACAGACCATAAAATGCACCCTTTAAAAGTGTACAGCCAGTGATTTTTAGTCTGTTCACAAAGTGCAATTGTCACCACTATCTGATTTCAGAACATTTTCATCACCCTAGAAAGTAACCTTGTATCCATCAGCTGTCACTTCCTGTTAACCCCCCATTCATCCTCTGTGTGCCCACCATCCCAAGGCAATCACTAACTAGTTTTGCCTCTGTAGACTTGTCTGTTCTGGACACTGCACATAATGGAGCCACGCAGTGTGTGGCCTTTGTGAGTGGCTTCTTTCTCCAGCATGTTCTCAGTGTTCATCCATGTTGTAGCATATGGCAATGCTTCATTCCTTTTTATTGCTAAGTAATACTCCATTGTATCATATTATCCCTTCATCAGGTTGATGGACACTGAGATTGTTTCCACTTTTTGGCTATTATGAATGCTGCTATAAACAGGTTTTATGTGGACATGGTTTTCTTTTGGGTATATACCCAGGAGTAGAATTCCTGGCATATAGTGACTCTCTTTAGCTTTTGAGGAACAGCCAAACTGCTTTTTAAAGTGGCCACACCATTGTACATTCTCACCAGCAGTGTATGAGGAGAGTTCCAGTTTCTCCACATCCTCACCAACACTTGTTGATATTGTCTGTGTTTTTAACTTTAGCCATCTTAGTGTGTGTGGAGTAGTATCGCATATTGGCTTTGATTTATATTTCCTTAATGACTAAATTAATGATGTTGAGCCTGGGGAAGAAGGGGTGTTTGCAGAACGTTAGTATATCCTAATCTCTTTGCTTTCCCCAACAACCCTAGTGCCTCATATTTCTTATGCAGTTTCAGGATTATTGGATAGGAATAGAGTGCGATCAAGTGCCTGTCTGAACTGGATAAGTAATTTCAGCATTTTCTGGGTGGGGATTCCCACTTTTATTTGAATCTTAGGAGTAAGCTCGTCACATTCTTGGCTGTAATGTCTTTTGTATGCAGAAAGCTTTCAAAGAGATCTGTGTTTCTCTTTTGGAAGACAACACCTTAGCAGAAAATGTAAATCTTGTGAATAGATAACCTCGTTTTGAGTTCAGGCAGGTTTCTTTATCCTGAGTGTTCTTATAAGGGTGAGAGAGGGAAATAGTCCGGTATTAAAGTATTAAGATTATAGCTAACAAGAGGTATCTGTATTTTCTTTCTCTAGGTTCTCAGTTGCTTCGGGAGTTGAAAAAGATGGATGACAAAGCCCTTTTGGTGGAAGTACAGCTTTTAGAAAGCAAAACCTACCATGCCCTGAGCAACCTGCCAAAAGCCCGAGCTGCCTTAACCTCTGCTCGAACCACAGCAAATGCCATTTACTGCCCCCCTAAATTGCAGGCCACCTTGGATATGCAGTCAGGTAACACCCTTAGAAACTCATGTGATGTTTTCTTAAAGCTCATCTTACCTCACAGGTGGAAGGAATCTGGAGTTGGGGCTGAAGAATAAAATTGGCTGTTTTGGCTTAGGCTTCCTCAGGGAAACCAGTTGGAAGGTTACCCCTCTAACTAGCTGCCCGCCTCCTCTTCACTTGCTATGAACTGCCTAAATAATACTAAGAACCTGCTTATCTGTGGTTGAACAGGCAACCTGATTGTTGGCACCAGCATCCTAGAGAGGTCTCACTTAGGTTTTAAAAAGCTCTTCCTTCTCTTCTGTCTTTGTCAGTTACTCAGGATGGTAGCACTCCTTTCCAGGACTGGACTAACCCAAGTCTTTTGACAGTTGGAGACCTTTGTAGAGCATGCTAGGCTTTTCTAAAGGACCTCATATCAAGGCTGAGGAAAGGACCCCACCCCCAACCCCCACCCCTACAGGAGAGTGTAGTGAATTGCCTTCTTAAGAAGTGTGGGAACTGGGCTGGGAGGCCATGGAGTGGCAGGAGGATACTTGCAGTCAGCAGCTTTTATTAGTTATGATTTATTACCATTGTTGGAGGGTGTTGGGATTGGAGGCAGAGGACTAGTTTAAGCCCTGATGTTACCTCTTTGCCATCTTTGTTTCCATATAAAACTGTAAGAGGGAGATAACAGCTGCCATGCTTGCCTCTCAGGTATTGTAAATGTCATTTGGCATGTTTTGTCATTCAGGTGACCAGCAGAAGCTCTAGAAAATGGCTTTTCTAGGTTGAAATTTTAGTTTTGCGAATTTCTAGCTGTGTGATTGGGCAAGTTACTTAATTTATCTTTAGTTCATCTGAAAAATGGTGATGATAATTGTACCTCCTTACAGGATGGTGGTGAGGAGTAAATGAGCTGATGAATGTAAGCTCTTCTCACAGGACCTTGCTTTGACCAAAATTGGCACTTTCTTCAAGCCACTGCTCTTCATCATGTTCTTTTTTCATGGTCAGGAGATGACCTTGCATCATATTTCTCAGAGCAGATGAGGCCATTTTTATGTGTGCTTCCTTTATTTCTCTTTCCTCCCTAGAATTTGTATCACTGTTTTTACCTGTTATCAAGTGTGATCCTTCTACCTGCCTTTATAAAAGTTTTCAGTTTTCCAAGTCCAGTTTTTTGTCTCCACTTGGATCTTCCTCTCAGTCTTTGAACTACCCCAGCTGAAAAATCACAGTCCTCTGTCCTTTTAAAATTGCTGTGTTCTCCTTTTCTGTCAAGCTTATTGGAAAAGCTGGAAGAGTATCGTTACTTTGATGTCTTTTGATTCGTTTCAAGACAGTTACTCCCCTGTAATCTCTGACTTTCTTGGAGGTTGGACACTGTTGAGCAGTCCAGCCTTCTTTGACAGCAGTGTCTTCTCGGGTCTCCTCCTTGAGTCATTGTCCTCAGGCACTCTTCCCCCTGTTGTCTCTCAAGTGTGGGTGTTCCTCAGTGTTGTTTTCTTAGTTCTTTTCTCTTCCTGGTCTCCCTTTTTCCTGTCTCATCTCATACTCTCCCGTGGCTTTAGTTACTACGTAACACACAAATGGTCTCCTCATCTAGATTTCTGGTAGCTTCTCTGTCCTGAATTCCATACCTAAATGTTCTGTAGATCTGAATCTCAGCACATCAAAAACCAAAATTATTATTTAACTCTTCCCCTCAAACTATTCTATTCTACATTTCCTATTTTCATTAGTGGTATAATTACTGACTCAGGTGTTCAGGCTGTTCTCTTTGGAGTGATTTGGATTCCCTTCCTCTTCTTCACCCTTCATATGCAGTCAGTCACCAGATGAGGTTGAGTCTGTCTCCACACCTGCCTGTTCTTTTCCGTCTCTGCAGTCACTGCTCTCATGAATGCCAGTGGACCACTGGCATGGTCTTTTCACTGCCCTAAACGTCCCTGTCACTTCCCAATCCGTCTTGCTTACTGGTCTCATTTTTTTGGAAACACACATCTGATCGTGTAAATCCAGTGACTCTGCATTATCCTCTTTAACTGTGCATTCTAAAGGAAGGCACTCTTTTCACGCTTATCTATGGTTTCAGTCCTAGTCACCAAATGACTTCCTGTGTTCCTGCTCTTGTATATTCTTTGCTTGGAATTCCCCTTTCCGTCTTGTCCCCTTGACAAAGTCCTGTGCATCCTTCTAGATCCAGCTTGCATGTTTCCTTTATAAACCCTCATGAGTGCCTTCTTCACTTTGGACTTCCTTGTGAATTGTATATTCTTTGGTGTGTATTACGATACTAATCTCCTTCTGTCTGTTTTGATGACTGCTGTGAGACTGTGAGCTGCTTCAGCACCTTATTCATATTTTTATTTCCTCTATAATAGCTATATCAGTGCTTGGCATATGGTGGGCCCTTGTTAATATTGGTGTTGAATGAGTAACAGGCTAGTGTTTTTTTGTTTTTGTTTTTTTTTTAATGTCCTACGCCAGTTGTGATGGTTATAGTCCTCATGTGGTCTACATTTGCTAATGTGTTTGAGAATGCAGTATACCAGTTCTTGGGCCTTATTTTACTTTTTTTTTTTTTAATACCAGTCTTATTTTTCGTCTGGTCTATTCTAGCTTTAGACGGGGAGGAAAGGAAAAATGGGCATTTGTCTCATTGAATTTGGCAGTGTTAATAATAGTTTGTTGGATATTTTTGAGGAAGTCTCCTTGGCTACAGAGGAGGGTGGGTTTTCTTCAGGCCTCTGTGTGCTCAGTTGCTCAGTCGTATCTGTTTGCAACCCCATGGACTGTTTCTAGCCAGGCTCCTCTGTCCATGGGGATTCTCCAGGCAAGAATACTGGAGAGGGTTGCCATGCCCTCCTCCACGGGATCTTCCCAATCAAGGGATCGAACCTTGGTCTCCCTCATTGCAAGCAGATTCTTTACTGTCTGAGCCACCAGGGAAGTCCCCAGGCCTCTGTAGTTAAGTATAAGGGTCTGATTCCTATGGCTGCTGAACGGGAGGCTTTCTGGGTAAAGTAAAAGCCCTGGGTATGGCACATACCACTCAGTAGTGGTTATCAAGTAGAAGTTCCCAACTGGTGTGCCAGGCACACAGGCATATGACAGGTAGGTCTGAAACATGGATCCCCTGGGGTCATGTATGAGCATTTTCATCCTTTTACTCCAGAATACTGAGTACTTTCTTCTGTACCTTGCTGTGAAAAAATTGGGAAGTCCTGAGGTGGACACATGGATGGGGCTGAGGCAGGGTTAGAACTGATATAGAGAATCTTAGGCTTAGATGCCTTTCAAGCTAGAAAGTACTATTTTTCATGTCATCCCAAGTGATAGCATAGGTTGGTAATAATTGCAGATTCAGTCAAAGTTAGGCTTATTGGGAGCAACTCGGCTTCTAAACAGCAGAGAATTGGTTAGATAAAGTATGTAGCATATTACCCTAAAGAAATACTGCTTAAGTGTGTACAGTTAAGTTCATGAATTTGGCATTATGTGAAATTCATGTATTGACTGCATCACAGCAAAAGTATATCTATAAAATTGTAAATGACCAGTATCTGGAATGAGACTATATAAGAGGTTGGGTTTTTTTTTTTTCCCATCTCATGAAAGCTACTTAAAAATGTCAAGCTTAGAAAAGTTATCAGAAAGAAATGGTTGATGTTATTAAAGCCAGTAATTTGGGCAGAGCAGGGAGAGATGTTTGGATCGCCTTTCTGACTTGTGAAGATAGTGTCATGGAGAGTGAGCATGGCCTTGTCTAGTGGTTCCAAAGGATAGTGGGACTGCTGTGGTGACGAGACGCATGAGGACCATATGTGGCTTTTAGCATCCCCTTTAGTTGGGTCTCTAACTCGTTTGGGATTAATATTGGTAGATGATTGAACTGGGAGTTCAAAGACCTGGGCTCTAATCTCAGCTTTGCCACTAGATGGCAGTGACTTTGGGCAGGTCTTTTATTCTTCCCTGACCACATCAATAAGTAGATGAGGTTGGGATAGATTTTTGAGGCCCTTCCCAGCTGTGATATTTTATGGTTTTGTTACTTCATATGGTTCTTACCCTTTTCTTTTCAATGTCCAGGTATCATCCATGCAGCAGAGGAGAAGGATTGGAAAACTGCATACTCATATTTCTATGAGGCTTTTGAGGGTTATGATTCCATCGATAGCCCCAAGGCCATCACATCTCTGAAGTACATGTTGCTGTGCAAAATCATGCTCAACACGTAGGTGCACGTTAACTTGGGGGTATGAGCTCTCAGGTCCTTGGTCTAAGATTTTCTGCCATGTCAGGATAGCTTGGGCAGGGAGATTGGCCAGTTACAGAAGCAGTGGCTGCCACCTTGTGGGGTGCCTAAGGTGGAGTGGGAGGATCAAAGCTAATCTAGAGCACTCTTCCTTCCTAGTCTTTTAGAACTGAGGAGACAGATTTGAGAAATATCCTTCCCAGCCCCTTGGAACGTTCTCCTCAGCGTGCAGTTCTGTCCAGAGAGTTGCTGAGCACTGGGCAGAGGGCCAGGAAATGGCGTATAGACCAGCACCAGCCACTAGGCCTTCCGGAATGGGGGTTAGAGGAGAGGTTAGGGAAAGGCTTGAAAAAGGGTGACAGCGGCGAGTGTGGGCAGCTCGATGTCTCCATGTTTTATAAAGAATTCCACAGAATTTTTCCATGTTTCTTTTTTGGGAATGCATGAGGTACTGACTGGGATTTTTTTTTGGATCTTGGGATTAAACAGAGCTTGTGTTTTTATAAGATCTGTTATACTGGGATTTGATCTATAAAGTCATTTTGCATAGCCTTTTTTTTTTTTTTTTTTGGCCACGCTGTACAGCTTGTGGGATATTTCCCCAACCAGGGGTTGAACCTGGGGCCACAGCAATGAAATTAGGACTCCAAGTCCTAATTATTGGACTGCCAGAGAAGTCCCACTGTGGCTTTCTTCTTTAAGTTCAGTTTTTCTGCTTTTCAGCAGTGAGCCCAGAGTGGAGAAAGCCTGGCTCCTGTGGTGTGAGGAGCGTATGGATTTACGGGTGGGGGCTGATTACTTCTGTGGGTGGAGTCTTTTCACAGAAGAAGAAATTTGCCTAAACATAGAAACATAGCATCCTAGAGCAATTGACCAAGTCTGTCTTTTTTTTCTAGCCCAGAAGATGTCCAGGCTTTGGTGAGCGGGAAGCTTGCACTTCGGTATGCAGGGAGGCAGGTAGGGGATGCCTTGACTGCAATTTTGATCTCTGCTCACTCTGAGGCAGTGTGTGGTCAGTCACGGTGTTCACTGATATCGTGCTCTTCAGGTCGCCATTCTACTTTTCATTCTGCCCTCCCTCGCTTATGTTTATCAAGCTCCTTTAGTGTAATTCCTGTACTGTTAGTTCTGGGCCCGAAAAGTCAGTGTTTGGTGCTCTTGTGGGTATCAGGTGGTTTGAGGAACTTAACTCAGAATTGAACTGTAGCATTTATAGTGGGTTAGGTTGCATTTGGCTTCAACCAGAAAGTATATCTCCTATGAGCTTGGCTTGAAAATTTAATGTATGGAATAATATTCTTTAAGACAGTGGAGCCGGGTAAGGTCTGGTGCACATGTCCTTCAGAGAGGTTGGATTACCTGGTGCAGAAACTAGGATTGATGGCTCACTTGAGGGCTTCTCATGTCCATCATACCTTCCCACTCATTTCCTGAGTTTGGGTGTGGTCACGAAGAGACCTTCGGTGGTTGGTAGCCCTGTGTGAGATGCCTTTTATGCCTGAGCAGGTAAGAGTGCTCTGTGTAAAGGTGATGTTTCAGATGTGTGCATCATCACTTCTTTGTATTTTGCTTGATTATCACTAGGAAGTAAGAGTAATCTTTCTAGGTTTTGAGTGCAGTTGTGTCTACAGAAACATTGGCCATCTCACTGTATCTTTGATGGAATGTCCACTGCAGACGATAGCTTCTATCTATACAAATGGCCCTAATTGACTTTTCATCAGAAGAAGTTTCATATCAGCCCCTCGTTTTGACCAAAAGGATATTGGTTATTACTGTAATGAAAGACTCACTGTCATATCTAGAATTAGAGTTAATGAGGTGGGCCAAGAGAGGTGAAGTGTCCAGAGCACAAGGGCAAGTAGCTAGTACTGGTGAAGTCAGACTTTGAGCTTGGGTTATCTAGCTCTGAGTTTCAGGCTGTTCGCATCATTTTTCAGTCTGTAGGACAGATGCTGGAACAGACTCTACTAGTGATGAGTTTTGCATCATTTTTAAAGTCTGCTGTAGAAGACACTACATCCTTGTTTAAGTACAGAGGCTGGTACCAGAGGAGCTCCTTCTTGTTCTTTGTACCTTGATGACAGCTTTCAAGCAGGAGTCAGGCCCACCTCTCAGATGATGAATGTTGCAGATTTCTTGCTGAGTGCAGACTTACTAGCTTGGTCAGGTGTCTTGTATAACCAGATTAGAGGTTGCCCCTCAACCGTTAATTATACCTTCATCACTCTGGGGTTTTAACATTCAGTGTAATATGTAGAGTTTTGATGCCTCAATTCCAATGCAAGTAAATCTTGGCTTATGTCCTGCACCAAACCCAGCAGAGTGAGTTTTGATAAAGCACGAGGTGTGATCAAGTCTCAGGGCAGGAAGGCATCCGGGGGTGTAGGTAAGGGTAGGGAGTCTTGGAGGAGGGGAAAGGATTCACACCTCTCTGGCCATTTTCCCTTTTAGCTTCTCATCTTTGGAGAATGCTTTATCAAAGCCTTTCTTTTGGAAAACTTTGTACTTCCTAGTATCTTCACATCACTTCTGCTTTTGGAGGGAAACTGGCACACAGTGGTACTCCATTCCTCTGGCTTTTCTTCCCAGGCCTCTGAAGAAGAAGAGTCATGGGGCAGGTTCTTCCTGATAGCCAGGAGTTGTGTGGATGAATCACGTTTCTTATGACTTGTGGAGATGTGAGTGTGCGGAATAGATCACTGTCACTCTTCTTCTCTTTATTCTTAGACAGAAGCATTAAAATGTGTGGCTCAGGCGAGCAAGAACAGATCACTGGCAGATTTTGAAAAGGTAAGCATGGTATTGGGTTGCTAGGGAACCAGGTGGAGGGGAGGGCCATTTAAGTACTTAAAATGTTTTTTCATCTTTAAATGCTTACAGTTTCACAAGAAGTTGTAAAGATAGTACAGGTGACCCCATGTCCCATTCACCCAGTTTCCCCATGGTTACACCTTAAGTATAGTACAGGGTCAAAACCAAGACGTAGAGACTTCCTTGGTGGTCCAGTGGCCAAGACTCCCAACGCAGGGGTCCAGGGGCCCGGGTTCATCCCTGGTCAGGGGACTAGATCTGTGCCATTACAAAGACCCAGTGCAGCTAAAATAAACAAGTAAACATTAAGGAACCCAAAATTAAGAACTCTTTTCCCCACCCCCAAGAAGTAGTTAAGCTTTTGTACAGTGAAACTTGAGTTGTGAAATCTCATTTATATACAGTACATTTCAGTTTCATAAAGTTCTGTCATCTGTCTTGCACTTCATTTTTCACAACAAACCTATTACCTACATTTTATGCTTGGGGAAGCTGGGATTTAAAGAGAATGCCTGAGTCGCACAGCTAACTTGCATCAGGGTCTGACACAGGCACCATATGACATGGTCTTAGATGTTCCTTCAGCTCCAGAAATGCCAGGTTTGCGTCTCCTCTGTGGACATCAGTGGTGATGTGTGCATCTGGGCTGAAAGACTCTTCCTTAGGATGAAATTCTAGGCTTACTTAGCCTCCTGTGCCTTTCACTCAATGTTTGCGAAGGTTTAGAAAGGGAGAAAAACCTGTCTAAGCAGCAGGGTGAGACTTATACTTTTCTGAGTCTGCTTCCTGTTAATCTGAGTATAAAGACCAACTTAATAAAAACAAACCTAGATCCAGGAAGAAAAATAGAAACTAGACATTGTGGCTCTCTGACTGTCCCCAAGGTTCATCATCTTCCTTGAGATTTCTTGTCAGTTTCATTTCCTTACTTGGCTTGATTTGCTTGCTTCCCTTAACACGTTAAAGCACAGCTAAAATGAGGCGGGATACTGAAGAATATTATTAAAGATAAATAGATCACATACATGAATAAACAAAGAGTTTAGATTATTTTATCCCCAAATTTGGATGGAACATTTCTAGCAGGGGGGATTAAAAAAAAAGACCATGATCAGATATTTGGGAAACACTAGGGCTAACAAAATTAAAAAGGGACTTTGTTTTCTGGTACCTGCAGCTATGTTGTGCTGATATTCCTTATAAAACCCTAAGAGCTAGCTGTGCAATTCAGCATTTCCCATTATTTAGCATCAGAATTCCCCTGCTCCCACTGCCTTGGAGGCTGTGCTTGTTCTGTGAAACACACATTGAGAACTGCTTGTGCAGTGAATTCAGCTTGTAAGCTGAACTGCTCGTGGGGCTTGCATGGTTTGAGTGGTCAGTGTGAGGCTTTCAGACAGAAGCAAGGTGCCTAGGGTAGGCTTCATCTTTCATTTCTTTGCGTTCCTTGTCTTCTGCCTTCATGGCAGCTCCTTCATTTCTGCAAACCCTCCAGGCCTCTTGGGTCGAGCGTGTAATTACGGGGCCAGCACACTCTGTAGGGAGCCGCAAGTAGCCCGTGGCTTTCAGCTCTCCTCTGTGCCCTTCTCTGCTCTCTTGGCAGGCCCTGACAGACTACCGGGCGGAGCTCCGGGACGACCCCATCATCAGCACACACTTGGCCAAGCTGTATGATAACTTACTGGAACAGAACCTGATCCGAGTCATCGAGCCCTTTTCCCGAGTACAGGTAAGAACCTCCTGGGGACTCCAGCTCTTCTCTGGTGGGAGGGGGTTTCTGGCTCGGCTTCCTCACTGTCTCCCCCTCCCTTCCCACACCCATCCAGATGGGAACTTGCTACCAAGGGTGTGCCTGGGATTAGGCAGGAGACCCCCTAAGAGCTTGGGATTTTATGACAGGGAACAAGAGTTGAGGAGAGGGGGGTGTCAGGTGGAGGCTGGTGAGGTCGCCCCTGCCTGTTTTCGGTGCAGCCTCCTCTCCGTTTTTGCAGTCACCGTGCGTGTGGTAAATGCTGTCTCCTCTGGGCATGTGGGACAGGAGTGTGGTCATTGTAATGATGCAGGGAAGGCAGATGGACCAGGCATGGCTAAAGAGGATCTGGCCATGACATGCAGCCGGGATCCAAGATACGGCACTACCCTCATCCCAGTATTAGAGGCGAAAGTAAAACTTTCTGTGTTGGTGTCTTTTTACCTTTCCTTTTAGATCGAACACATATCTAGCCTCATCAAACTCTCCAAGGTAAGGAGTCCTGAGCTTGTCTGGAGGGTGGGGATGGGGAAGGGCGCAGGTGGAGGGGCTGCCGTTGACACCTACCAGGCCTTATTGCAAAGCTCCCCAACCTACTGCTCAGTGGGGACTGGGGGCCGTGGGCTCAGAGTGGAGCTGCAGTGTTGCTGTTTCAAGCCATTTGCCCTGGGACCCTTTTATACAAGACTTTTGTGTCACTTAGCTGTCAGTAGATAGCTGATCCCCTTAATCATGTGCTTTGATTTTAGGCCGACGTGGAAAGGAAATTATCACAGATGATTCTTGACAAGAAATTTCATGGTGAGTAGCAGCCATACAGGCGAGGGTGCTGGTGGAGGTGATGAAGTGGTGAGGAGGCATCATGCTCTTGTTGATGTTGGATGACGACGCTCTGTTGTTCCCCTTGGTGGCGCCCTGGGATCCTTGCCCACCTCATCCCTGTGATGAGAGCGTATAATAAACACGCACAAAGGGAACAGGAAGGTGACTATTGCCCCTCCTTTCTGGAGAAAGTGAGGCAGCTAGGGAGCAGGCTGCATCTTCAGTGCTTGTGTGTCTAATCCTTGCTTTTACCTGGGTTCGCTTGTGTTTCCTGCAGGGATCTTGGACCAGGGGGAGGGTGTCTTGATTATTTTCGATGAACCCCCAGTAGATAAAACCTATGAAGCTGCTCTGGAAACAATTCAGAACATGAGTAAAGTAGTGGATTCCCTCTACAACAAAGCCAAGAAGCTGACATAGGTGAGTGCTGGCGCCGGGCCGGCCCGGGCAGCGCTGTCTTCTGCCTGCTGAGACTGAACGCCTCCCGGTGGCCTTGCGGGCGGCTTCCCCGATTGACACTGCTCTGTCTTCTCTTGCAGAGTTGGATCTGTAGCGGTCCTTTGGAGAGTGTGTGTGGCGGGAGAGTGAAACCTTTGGGGAAAATGCTAGGAGATTCTTTTTTCTTTCTGTTCTACTTTTCGCTCGGAAAGTTTTTAAATCCTCATTTGGTGCATCTGTATTCCAGCCGATAGGTGTGCCAGTTTTCATGTAATCTTTACTGGCCCGACTTGGGAGTGGGAAAATTGCTTAAAAAAAAAGAAAAAGGAAAAAAAAAAAAGGTTATTCTAAATAAAAGGAAAAAGGCTTACACTACCTAAAGCTGTGCTCTCTGCCTCCCGGGAGAGGGCCGCCAAGCCAGGCGCTCCACCAGCCACCGGGGCTCCTAACCCACCCGCTGGGCGTCACCTTGCCTCCTCTTCCGAATTGGGTGTTTGCCTGACCATCAAAGCAACGACTTTTTATTCTGTTTGTACCGAACCAAAACAAACAACTGTGTATAGACTGCTCTTTTCTTTTTTATTTGAAAATGAGGCGTTTCGGTGTTCTGTCCCCTGCCATACGGCCTGTCCGCCTGCCCTTCCCCAACAGTGGCCCCAGCAGACTGGCCGAAGGTCCCGCCGCCGCCACTGCAGCAGCAGCAGCAGCGCCTGCACGGCTCCGCTCAACCCTGGAAGGAATGGGACGTGGCCGGGAGCTCGTGCCCACCGTGGCCACACGGGGAGCAGTGTGGGCCCTCAGGGGCCTGCTGTGCATGTGGCTCTTTTTAACACAGTAAACTAGATTAGACGTCAGTGTTTTAATTGCCCCCCTCCTCTGCTCTTTTCTGTCTCTCCCTCCTTCCCGCCCCCACCCTCCCCAGCCAGATGACCACCCCATGTCTCCCTCCCTTCCTCCTCTGCCCCCAGGGGAGTCCGGCTGTCTGAAACCCTTCAGCTTCTCTCCCTGTCCCACCGCTCCTCTCCTGCTGTCAGATGGATTTATTCCTTTTTTAAACAGTGAACGTTGGAAATGAGACTGTGGGGTGTGGGTTTTTTTTTTCCTCCTCTTAATTTTCGTTGTTGGGTTTTTGAGCAACCTCATGTCCCCCTCCCAGGGAGCGTCTTTATTTACCTCTTAGAAATGGGACGGATGGGAGGTAGAGCACTGTTTTCCGCATGCTTTGTCTTACGATGAGATTATATAGCAAGGCTTTAATGCCATTTGGGCAGGTAAGCTTCTGCGCCTCTGTTGTGCTCAGCTGTATTCTCTTCTTCCTCTCATTTCCTCTCTCCCCTCTTTTTTCCTCTCCCCTTCCTGCCTCCTTCCTTCTTGCTGCCTTCCTTTTATCTTTCTTTCCCTTTCTCAGATTATCCTTCCAGGTTTTCGTAATAAATTTATATTTTGTAAAAGGATTTTGTTGTACCAGGTTTTGCATCCTCACTGAATCTGACTGGCTTTTATTTTCCTCTCCAGAATCAGGTTTTTGTTCTCACCATCTTTCCCCATCATGTCCAGTCACTGTTTTGGTTTTGGCACCATCAATATCAAATGTACAAACGGTTCTTGCTAACCAACACCAGGTATATCTGATGTTCAGATGAGTTCCAATAAAAACAATTTTTTTTTTTCAAAAAGTGTCCTTTCTTGAGTGCTGGAGGGCTTCTGATCAAGTCCAGACAGGTCAGTGTAGCCCTCGAGACTGGACAGAGCTCTGCTGTCTCAAATTCGCTCCATGGGAGACCTTTAGAGCCAGGGTCATGTGGAGGCCTTTGGGTGAGAAGGTTGGTCTGTGAGGTCTGAAATGGGCACAAGGGCTCAGTTATCTTTGTTTTTCCAAGGTCTCGTGGTCCAGTGAGGACATGGGGTTTGGGTTGTAATATCCTCTGAACCTGTTTCCTCACCTGCACAGCAAGGATGGTGCTTCCTCTGTGGGTAATTGCGGTGGGAGGGTTACATGCAGTTAGCAGAAGGGCAGATGCCTGGAGAATCCTGGCATTCAGTTGTGGTTTAGTTTTAGTTTTTTTGGATCTTGTTCAAAAGCATTGGTTTTCATCCTGCTCCTCAGACTCCTGTGGGACTCTGGGGCCACGGGGAGGAAGGGGTGAGCTCTAGCTGCCAACTCCAGTCCGAGCCACTCTCTGTCATGTTTCAACGTGGTGTCTCTGTGTATAGTTCTACTTGAGGAGGAGTTGTGCTTCAATAAAGGGCTTTAAAAATATCCCACAGGATCCAGGACCAGAGCAGGCTTGGCAGTCCCAGGAGCTCAGAGCCTGCCCTCCCCTCCCTCAGCGTGTCTGCTGACTCCTCTAGACCTGTGCTGCCCAGTGTGTGGCTGCAGGCCCCGTGCGGCCATTCAGCCCTTGAAGTGTGGCTCGTTCAAACTGGGGTGTCTTGCAAAAGTAAACAAACCAGAATACTTTGAAGAAGGTGAAAAAAGAATGAAAAACTCATTGCTCAACTTCCTTTTTACATATGTTGAAATATTTTGTGCACTTACTAGGTTACATAAAATATACTATTAAAATTCACCTGTTTCTTTCACTTTTTAAATGTGGCCGCTAGAAAATACTGAGTTAACTCTGTGGCTTGTGTTTGTGGCTCACATTACTATTACTGTTTTTCAGACAGCACTGCTCTAGACTTCGCAGGACTGCTTCCTTTCCCAGACCTCGATAAGCTGCATCCAGCTGCAGCTGAGAGGGTGGGGTGGCCCATGGGCTAGCCTGGGCCTGGCTCCCTCACTTAGAGGCCCTCCCTGGCACTAGGCTTCGCGGTGCCAGGGCTTCCTTGTGTGTTCATGAGATACTGATGGCGTTGGGAGCGGCGGCTGAGGCCCTTGGCTCTGAAACCCTGCTGCAGGCTAGAGTTATGTAATCTGTGCTGCCCAGAAGGGCCACTAGATGCTGCTCTGTGATGCCTGAGAGAACAAAGCATACTTCCTTAGGAGCCAGGGCTCAGCCTGGCTTTACTGGAACCCTTTCGGGGGCTGGCTGACTGGGGCACTGACCTCCCTTCCTTGGGAAGGGGGCATGCAGAGCATGGGAACGCTCCAGGAAGTCCTAGCTCAGCAGCGCATGTCCCAAGCGGGCTGGCCCTTCCGGCAGCTAGAGACAGACTATAGGATAAAGAGGCTGATGGATGGGGGTGGGATCTGGAGCGCTTCCCTGCAGTTCTCTGGTGAAGAGCGGGAAGAAAACAGCTGTGCATCATTTATCTGGGTCTGCCTCCTGGGTCCTTGATTCTGCCGTTTCGGGCAGATGGTTGCTCTTCCTTGCTTCGCATTTGGAGCAGTGATGGGAGCTTGAGGAGGGTGGTGGTGGGCTGGGTGAGCAGAGTGGTGTGGCTCCTCAAAACAGAGCGGGCATGACACGCGTGGACAGCGTCTAGGGTTCCTCGGTCACAACAGCCAGTATGCTGGCAGCACCATCCCATTCATGCCCTGCTGCACACGTGACTTCACCTCTGACAAGTGTGAGGAGGTTGGGATAGTTCTGCCAAGAGCTCTTTTTGAAGGTAGTAGGTGAGGGCTGACTGGACAAAGGCAAGAGAGGACATGAGAGTGGCCAGGCTGGAAAAGGCCCAGGCCAACGCGAGCTTCCATCATGGTTTGGGAAGTAGGATGGAGTCAAGTGGAACTGCCCACCATGAGCTGAGAATAGTTAGAACTGAAATCTGCAGGTACCGGTAGCAGGGTGGGTCCAGATAGTTATAAGGGGTAGATTATAGGCTTAGAAATCTAAGCATATTTGGGAAAGTGGAAAGCATTTATTCCCTGCTTAACCATCCATAATCTGAAGGGGACACAGGAAAAGCAATGTGGTCACAGGCCAAGTCAGGAGCGGGGCCTCCACTAGGGGCAGAATGAAAAAAGGCTGGGGTCCAGCTTTGCCTTACGAAGTCACTGGGCCAGGGACCCGGAGGAGACTGATGCTCAGCTCCTTCTACAGAGCACAGCTCCATTAGAAAAGCAGGTAGGGGCTGTTCCTTGAGCATTCAGAGGGAGGGGCACACCAAGCTAAGGGCCAGCCTTTACCTTCTAAGTTAAAATGACAGCTGCTGTGGATGTTTCTAAAGAGCGCCACAAGAAGTAGCCTGAGTACCGAGCACTGCATTTCCACTATATGGCCACCCAGGCCATTACTGACAGAGAAACCTCTGGGTAGTACTTTAGCAAATTCTAGTACTTTCTGATGATGTAGCATTGTTGTGACACCAGATTTTAATACTGCTCAGGGCAGTAGGCAGAGCTGACACAGGTTGCTGGAGTGGTCTGGGCATCAGGGGACTGGGTATTCTCTGGACTGCCACTTCCTCCTTACCAAGTCCAGAGTGGTAATTGGAAACAGGACATGGTTTAAGTCTCTCTCTCCTCTTTCCCAGGTTAGTGGTCAAATCTGAGTCACCCATCTCTAGAACCAAACTAAAAGAATAACAAGAAGAGCCGTTGTGAAGGATTCTTGTTCTTTGTGAAAAGAAAAGTTAACAGAACCAGAATTTGACTCAGAATTTAATAATTTTAGGAGCGCCGAGTCTTCAAATTATACCCGCTTAGCATGAAAAATAAAGTCGGCAGATCAGAGGCTGGTTGAAGCAAGTGCTTCAGTTGTACTATAACAGATAAAGAGGGCCTGTGGAAATTCTGAGGTCACATTAAGGATGGGCTCAGTATTCATCCGTCTCGGGGGCAGTGACCGAGCCAGGAGCCTCAGGGCCCTGTCCAGGTGTAGTGTGGGAAGGCGAGTAGCTCCGTGGAACGGCCCAGAGCAGCCTACGCCTCTGGCTTGTATTTCTGAGACTTACCTGGTTGGTGGGCATTGACCCGGATGGGACAACAGAGGTCTCGGAGGGAAAAGCACTCTGAATTCATGGGACAGTCCCCTCCGGATGCGCGTGGCACTGAGGCCTGCCCCCTCTCCGCCCTTGCTCCCTGAGCGCCCTAGCTTCTGTCCCCGGGATCTCGGGCATTAAATGGAAGGAGGCTACTCGGGTCCCAGCCTCCGTGGACTGCTTCTCGGGCGGCCGGGGCGCGGACGCTGCCGAGGGTGCCCCCGCCGCCGGCAGCTGCGGACGCCGCGGCGGGAACAAAGGCAGCACGTGTCTGGGCGGGGCGGCGGGCGGGGTCGCTCCCCGGCCCCGCCCCAGCCCTCCCCGTCCGGAGCTCCCCACCCGCCCAAGCTCAGCTGCGCGGTGCGTTCGCGAGTCTCACGCGGTCGGGCTGCTGCTGGCGCGGCAGCGCCGAGCGGGCGGTGAGCAGTGCGGGGAGGGGGCGGCTCCGCGGGGCGGGACGGGGAGGTGCCGCGAGTCCCCGCCGCCGGAGTCTGGGTCCTGGATGGGGCGCGGCGAGTAGAGAGGAGCCCGGAGCTCGCGGCCGCGTCGCTGCCCGCACCGCGCGCCGCTCGTGCTGAGCACGGCGGCGGCCCCAGCTCCCGGGTGAGACCAGGCCCGGCCGGCGCGTGGGCCGCGCGCGCGCGCGCCCGAGAGGGAGGCCGCTGAGGTGCGCGCCGGGGCGGGCGCGGGCGCGGCGGCGGCGGCGGCGGCGAAGGCGGCCGAGCGGGGGGCGGGGCCGCGGCGCCTGCAGAACCTTGGACAGAAGCTCCCGAGCCGCCGCCGCCGCGCGCGAGCCCCGCCGAGCCCCGGGACCGCGGCGCTGAGCCGCGGCGCGCATTGCGGAAGGTGCGGAGCGCCGGAGCCACCTGCTCGGTAAGCCTGCCCCTCGGGCAGCCCGCTGTCCCCGGGGGACCGGGGCCGCGGCCAGTGTCGAGGCGGGGTCCCCGGCCGCCTCCGCCGGCTCCCGCGCCCCCGCGCTGCCATCCGGACCGCGGCGGGAGCGGGTCTCGGTGCCGCAGTGGAGAGGCCGGGGTTGCGGCGCGGGGACGCGGGCGGGGCCGTGTCAACCAGGGAAGGCCCCGGGCGCGGGGCCGGGGCCGGGGCCGCCAAGGCCGGGGCGGAGGAGCGCGGCGCGAGCCCCGCCTGATGCTGAGAACCATCTTGTTTTGCCCCCACAGATCCGGAGGGGCGGCACGCGACCTCGGGAGCGCCCCCGCCTCCCCCTGGCCGCCGCGGCTCGGTGAGCTTCTTTCCTCTAGCCGGCAGGCTGGGCGCGCAGGGGCGCGGGTCCCCGCCCGGCGCGCAGCGGCACCATGGGCACGGTGCTGTCCCTGTCCCCCAGCTACCGGAAGGCCACGCTGTTTGAGGATGGCGCGGCCACGGTGGGCCACTACACGGCCGTGCAGAACAGCAAGAACGCCAAGGACAAGAACCTGAAGCGGCACTCCATCATCTCCGTGCTGCCGTGGAAGAGGATCGTGGCCGTGTCGGCCAAGAAGAAGAACTCCAAGAAGGTGCAGCCCAACAGCAGCTATCAGAACAACATCACGCACCTCAACAATGAGAACCTGAAGAAGTCGCTGTCGTGCGCCAACCTGTCCACGTTCGCCCAGCCCCCGCCGGCCCAGCCGCCCGCCCCCCCTGCCAGCCAGCTCTCGGGTTCGCAGACCGGGGTCTCCTCGTCCGTCAAGAAGGCCCCGCACCCTGCCGTCAGCTCCGCAGGGACGCCCAAACGGGTCATCGTCCAGGCGTCCACCAGCGAGCTGCTGCGCTGCCTGGGCGAGTTCCTCTGTCGCCGGTGCTACCGCCTGAAGCACCTGTCCCCCACGGACCCTGTGCTCTGGCTGCGCAGCGTGGACCGCTCGCTGCTGCTGCAGGGCTGGCAGGACCAGGGCTTCATCACGCCGGCCAACGTGGTCTTCCTCTACATGCTCTGCCGGGATGTCATCTCCTCCGAGGTGGGTTCCGACCACGAGCTCCAGGCGGTCCTGCTGACCTGCCTGTACCTCTCCTACTCCTACATGGGCAACGAGATCTCCTACCCGCTCAAGCCCTTCCTGGTGGAGAGCTGCAAGGAGGCCTTTTGGGACCGCTGTCTCTCCGTCATCAACCTCATGAGCTCCAAGATGCTGCAGATCAACGCCGACCCCCACTACTTCACGCAGGTGTTCTCCGACCTGAAGAACGAGAGCGGCCAGGAGGACAAGAAGCGGCTCCTCCTCGGGCTGGACCGGTGAGCCCGCCAGCCTGCATCATGGCTCAAGGATTCAATTCATTTTTAAAAATTTATTCTTAAATCAGATTTTGTGTACAGTATGTGTTTAGCAAAGCCACCAAGGGCCTCTCCCTTCCCACCTCCCCTCCTTGGGGTTTTCCTCCACCCTGCCAAGAACTCTGGGCGCTTCTGAACTCCTGAACCTTGTGCAACATTCAGAAGATGTATTCAGAGCCACCGTGGCCCCCAACGTCTCACTCTGGGGAATTGAAAGGACTGACTGGCCTCTGCTGCCTGCGCCCTTGCTGGACCAAGGCAGGGAAGGCGGCCCACAGCCAGGCAGCCCAGGGAGGAACTGGAGTTTCTGGTTGGAGGCCCTTTGCTGGCTCCTGTTCTGGGTCGTCTGTTCTCCCAGAGGCTCCTGAAGCCGGCCACCTGGACTGCGCCGCACGTGGGCTTAGGAGGCCAAACGCCCGTGGCCCTGGGACAGCCTCTTCAATCGAGGGGAAGCCGGCCTGGTGCGAAGATCATGTCCTCTAATTTGGCCATGCACGACCCTGGTTTGCTCTTTTTTCTTTTTTAGGGAGAAGGGCTTTCCTTTCATGGAGACATGGAACCGCCCCCACCCCCCAACAACCTCCCCTCCTTCGTCCCCCACCCCCAGCCCTGTTGGTAGTGTTGGTTAATGAGCTGGTTTGACTAAGTTCTTTCATTTTGGGTCCCGGCTCCCAAGGGGTGGGGTGACGCCAGGGACAACTCCTTTCTTGGGTGAATTTTTCATTTGAATCATGCAGCTTAGTCACCCCGTGGCGAAGGCCAGGGCAGCTGCAGGTGCCCATTGTCAACAGCCTGCCTCCCGGGCAGGTGGGGCTGCCATGCCTGGGACTGAGCCAGTGCCCATGACATTTGCCCTGCGGAGCTGCAGGGATTGGGGCGGGGGTGATATCAGGGACCAGGGTGATGTGGTAATGATGCGCCCCTCCCCTCACCCCCTGTTGATGTAAAGCTGTTTCCAAACAGTTGAGTCTCTTCTGAAGACGAAGCCTTGTCCCGAAAGGCCCAGGGAGACGGCTGGATCTTGGAGACAATTATGAGCCGGGAGCCGAACTCCTGACTGCCTGCTGATTCTCCCGCTGATCATTTGCAGCTGCTGGTTTGGGTCTCCACCTTCAACCTTAGTGGCTGTAAAAAAAAAAAAAAAACCCATGATGTGTCACTTAATTTTCTTTCTGATTCTCCCAGATTGGTGGCTGGGGGCTTGGGAGAGGACCCAGAGAAGGGAGCCAGCCTTCCGTGATCCCTCTGGCTTTGGGGAACAAAGACTGATGTGAAGGCCCACAGAGAATTCTCTCTTCCAGTCTCAAACCCCAAGGGGAGCTGGAAGGGGAGGCTGGGGGTGAGGGAGGCAGGGGGGCCGTTTTACATAGGATTAGCTTCCAGGTGGCTGCCATTTCAGCACAAGCACTACTGAAATTCACATAAAAAAGAGAAAGCTGTGAAACTGAGCTCCCGATTTAACAGGCCCGGCGTCGAGCCTGCGGCCCCGTGGTGCTCGCGAGAACGAGGGCCTGCCCCAAGCTGGGAGCACGGGCCTCAGCTGCGCCCTGAGGCCCACGCCCAGCCGCTCCCAGGACCGCCGGCCAGATTTACCTGCCGCGGGGCTGGAAGGAACCCGCGGCTGCCGGCGGGGACCTCGCGTGCAGAGCCTCTCCTCCGCGGGAGTTGTCACACAGCCTGTCTGTGCAGATTCTGCTGCCGTGTGTGACCCGAGGTAGGCGGCCGGCGGTGGCGGCGGGGTCCCCGGCAGCACACGAGGGTGGGGGAGGGGTGGCGTCCCGGGGCCAAGTGTCAGCAGCCGGGACCGGGGTCTGGAGTCGCTCCTTCGTGGGCCTTGCTGGGCCTGAAACGGCGAGAACGCGCACCCGCGAGATTCCAGTCGTGTGTGTTTCCTTCTCTCTCCATATTTATTTTTTTAATTTATGGAGGCGGTGCAAATTTCAGGAATGGTTGGGGACTAAAGAAAGAAGTCTCTAGTTCCATCCATATGAAGCCTGGCGAGGTCTCCTCCTCTTGCACTGGTCATCAGTATTGTGTAAAGAAACCGATATACTTGAGTGTGCAAGCAATGAACCCATTTGACATGCTGCTATGAAGACTACTTTTAGAACAATTAAAAAAAAAAAGAAAAACTAATCTACAAAAAAAACCCCACCCTTTATTCTTTAATTGTTGCTTTTACAGTGATATTGTGCATGCAAACCAGGAGCATTTTGTGTCTTAAGAAAAATAATCTTAGAACAGATGGCTGTGAAAATTACACCCGTGCACAGAACAAGTCACAGGAATAATAGTTCAGGATTTGGTTTTCCTCTTTTTTCTTGTAAAACCTGAAGGGTTGATATATTCTTTCCATGCAGTTATTAGAACTTAGTTTTGTTCTAGCAGTTGTTAAACTTGCAATGAAAAGGAAATGTGCCATTTTTTTTTCCACTTGGAACTATTCTTAGCTGTATATTTGAAACTGCTAATTACACACGTGTGATGTATGTTGGTTTTTAGTGCAATTTCTTCTGTAGCTATTCTTTGACCAAACTGTGGGTATTGTTAATAATAATTTATATTTGTCTCATTTTTGTATGTATGCGTAGCGTGTTTGTAAGTATGTGTGGTTTATAATCTGACAAGGTCATGAAGCTCAGTTTGGCTGTAATTTAATTCCCCTCCCCTTATTTTTATTTATTTTTGTACTGTGCTGATTAAATAAAATGCACTGACCATCCATTACACAGACTGTTTTTTGTGGGCACATCCTTCAAGAGCAGTCTGGGGGCTCATTTTTATAAAGGATTCTTGTGCTCAGAACATAATTGGATTGTGGTGTGGGGGAGGGGAGGAGGGCAGGGTTAGGGGAGAAGGCTTAACAATTGTGTTCACTGTTAAGGTGATTAAGAAAGAAGCCCAGGTGAAGTCAACTTGGGTTTCTTGGTGTGGCCAGGGCAGGAGTTGGTCTCTCAAGGCCCAGGACCTCCGACCAGGGAGGGTCAGGCCCAGGTATGGCCTGGCGAGGGCTGGGCCCCCAAGTGTGCTGGCCCAGGCTCTGCTTGTAGCGCACTGCCCCAAGGTCCCCCGGGCAGCAGGAGCCGGCTGGGTCCGTGTGGTTCAGCCCCGCCAGCCTAGCTCTGTGCAGGTTTCAAGAGGAAACTCCAGCTCCCAAATAAGCAGCCTCCCCAGCCCCTAATTGTGGCAAGGCTGGGGCCCCCTACCGGTTGTATTGCCATCGGTCTGTGCTCACTCTTGCCACCAGCCTGGGCCTTGGAGACCTGGTGTTTTGGCCTCAGTCCTCCCCGGGCTCTGCGCCTGGTGGGCTGGAGCTGCCCTGGGCTTTGGGGGCACTTGTTCAGGTTGTGCCTTTGAAGCTGGCAGCCTTTCGATCGGGGCGTCTTCTTTGTCTTCTGAGTTGGAAGCCGTCGTTGCGTGCTCCGGCCAGTGACTGGGGGTTGGGAGCATCCTCTGGCTGCAGCACCCTGGGGTGCTGGGGTTGCCCCATCTCCCTGCAGGGCCTTGCTTGCCGGCAGCTCACCCACCCCAACCAGAGGGCTCAGGGAGGGGCTGACCAGCCAGCCAGGGTGCACTCAGGCCTCTACCTGAGCTGCAGCCCTGGGCATCCGGGCCTTGCGTTTATTCTTTGCGCATTTGCATGCTTCGATTTCAGTAAAGGTGAAAGCAAAGCGCTTTCAGTGTGCAGGCCTCAAAATAGTGGTTAACACCACCACCTGGCCCCCTCCTGACTCCTCCTCCTCACAGCTGTTTTCTATTTAATATTTTTCATCAGAAGCCTCAGGCCAACTATCCTCCATTTTTACCTTACTTGTGCTTAATGCTCCTTTCAGCCTCCAGGATAACAACCGACTTTCTACATGCCCAAATTTCACCATTTTAGATAGTTTTCAACTCAATAAGCAGAATACCTTTAAGAGTAAGATTTAATGCTTTATTGCTCTTGATGATAAATCAAAATATGCTTTAGAAATAAAGTTAATTTAATGGAAAATAGGAATATACGCACCAAACCATAAAACCACATTTAACTAAATCACGAGAAAACACTTCATTGCATACAATCACTGTGTCCCCCCTGCTTTGCCTTCGGCGCCATGATCACACCCGAAATTCTTTCCCTCAGTGACCACACACACTGACTTCTTGCAGGACATCATGAAAAAGTGCTTGTGGACGGTGCTCGCGCGCCGGCCCTCAGCCGGGAGGCACTGCGCTCGAGGGCCAGAGGCCACACCCAAAGGCGGGAGGTCGGACTCCGGAACCCCCCTCCTCTCCAGCCTCCGAAAGGCACTCATTTGGCATGTTCTGTTTTGGTGTGTCTAAAACATAACGTTTGCATGTATCTAGTAAAGCAACAAGTTTGGGGCAGTAAGTGGAAAGGAGAGGCGATGTTCCAGTTGAGGAGGACCGATAGCGTCAAGGCAGTTGGCAAAGCTGTGGGTGTTGCTGAATGGGGCCCTGTGCGGGTAGCTGACCAGGCTTGGAGGATGAGAGTGGGTTTCAGAGACCAGGATGGCAGCAGGGCTCTTGTGCTGTGGATGGTATGGGGTGTGCATGTGCTCAGAGCCCTGGGGGTGGTGGCAGGCTCTGGGTGTGCTGGGCGGGGCTGGGGTGCTGGGGTGGGGGGAGGGGAGCCCCAGGGGTGAAACAGTTAAGAAAAGCCAGGATGTGTTTCTTGGACACCCTGCCTGGCTCCGCCTGGGGCGTGGGCCCACTCTCAGCGCCCCCTTAACCACATGGGGTGCCTGAGTCTTGACTCTTGAAGGTTCCAGGCTGGGAGCCCCGGGGCTGCCCAGGGGAGTGCGGCATGGTCCCGGGGCATCTGGAGCACACGTGCGCTCTGCAGGGCAGGGACTGGCAGGGCGCCGCTCTCCTGGCTTGGGTGGGCATCCTGGCCTGGCCTGCAGTGCCAGGACCCCTGCTCTCTTTCCTATCGCTCCCCTTCCCCAGGTTCCTCTGGGCCCCGACCCTCCTGCCCCCGGCCTGGTTCTCCACGTGAGTGTGAGGCAGAGGCATTGGAGGGGGAAAACTTCAGACCCCCTAGTGCTCCCCTTTCTTTCCATTTTATTAGTGTTCCTGACACCAGTGTGGCACAGCGGATGTGGTATCTGGTTAGTAACCCTGCTCCTAACTGCAGAAATAAGTGTAAGACAACCACGGCCTGGGCTGCATGGTTCAGTAAGACGGTTCCTGGAGCATTCCCCGAGCCATGCTCTCTGGGCAGAGGGTCAAGGGGCTGGGGGCTGGCTCTGAGTGGGACAGACTGCCCACTGGGCGAGGTGGTTCCTTTGGCCAGGGGCTCCTGGGCTGAGGGGCTGGCTCTCCAGGTGAACCTGCTCACCTGGTGGTCTTGGTGGGCTGCTGGGGAGAGGGGGTCCATGGGGAGTTCCGAGAATCTCCCTGAACCAGGGCGTGGGGTTGCTATCCTTAGGGAGGAGGGGGCACCTGAGCCCAGAGAGGGCAGGGCTACCTCTCCACAGCCGCCCGCAACTCCAGAGGCTTGGTCTGGTTGGAAACAACATCCAGGCTCCCCCAGCCCTCCCCTGGCAGGGCCAGTAGCCAGTCACAGGGCCAGGCAAGCCTATCTGACCTGGCATGGGGGTGGCCCTCACTGACCAGAGGGGAGCTGTTCTGGAGAAGCTGCTGCAGGCTGGGCAGGACACAGGGTCTTTGATTTGTTGAGGGGGCCGTGGACAGTCGGGACAGAGGAAGACAGAGATCAAAGGCAGAAGCCGGACTGGACCTCAGGGAGGAGCCACAGGGGAGGCAGGGGGCCCCGTCCCAGCCTGGACCCTGGTGAGCGGGCATCTAGCGGCGGCTGGGCGGGCAGCCCCCGTCTCCCTGCGCTTCAATTGCCAGGCACGCTGAGGATGAAGCCTGAGCGATTCTTGGTGAAGTCAGGCTGCGGCTGGTTGAGCCGTGTCTCCACAGAGACCGTGCACTTCTTCCCGTGCAGGCTGCACTGGACGGGGTTGGTGACGTTGACTTGAAGGTGGCGCTTCTCACTGGAAGAACCAAGAAGACAGGCAGTTAGCAGGTGGCCGGGGGTTGGGGGGAGTCTCCCGGGCCACCCAGGTGCCCCCCAGGCTGGGCACAGAGAGGGTGAGGATGGGAGAGATGGCGCTTGGTTATAGGCCCAAACCAAAGTCATAGGCGAGCCAGGGCCCAGCTCCCGAGAACCCACATGTGGGGCAGGACAGAGCATGGAACTGCAGCGGAGCCGCGGTCACCACCCTCGGGCCTGAGGCCAAGGACCAAGGCCTGGGCTTTAGATGTCAGCTGGGGGATGTGGCGGCAAGGGGCTCTGATGTGATCATCCGCTTTCTCTGATGCCAAGAGAGAGCCCCAGGGGTGCTGCGTCCAGGGGCAAATGGAGGCTCTTCCCTACCCATGGTCTCCGACAAGAGAAATGCCTTCCGTGAGTCCTGGCTCGGCCCTGGCTGTCGTGGGTCTGGCTGTGAGAACCAGTCTGATGCCAGTGGCCCTGGGGTCGGGGGTGCTGCCCCCACATGGGGCGGCTTTGTGGTTGGCAATGTGGCAGGGAGGGTGAGCGGCGCTTCTAACCGTACTGCTGGCAGCTTGTGCGTGTTCCCCAGCCTGGGGGCCATGTGCCCTCCTGGCCCAGCCAGGGTGCCGGGCGGGGAGGCTGTGCACTGCTAGGTAGAGGCAGTGCCCGGCCTCTGGCGCCTTGAGATGTACCAAGTGCACTTCAGGTGCCGTCCACGTAAGAGCTGGGAGACCTGTGGCCGGCACGGGCTCACCCTGCGCCTTGTGCCTTGCTGGCTTTCTCAGCACCGGGAGGTCTGGACGGGCTGGCCTGGCTCCCTGTGCTGGGCCTGCTTCAATTCCCCTGGGGCGCTCTTGGGTGTGGTCAGGTTGGGCTTCCTGGGTGGTGGCTGCTCCTGGCATTGGATGGGGGATGCCAAGGGTCCACCTGGATGGGAGGCCAGGCCGAGGCTGGCCCAGGGGAGAGGGAAGCGCTTTCCAGGCACTGCCTGGCCTGGGTGACACCATCTCTCAGACCCTTTACTCCATAGGAAGAGCACCCGTGGGCAGTGGCACGCTTAGCCTCTGAGTGCCCGGAACACCAGGCTGGCCTTTGCCGCAGCACGGAGGGGCAGCTGTGGCCGTGTTCTTAGGGGCTTTCCACATGGCTGTTTCCTACCAGCTTTCTTGTTCAACGTGTTGTTGGAGCAGAAAATGGGCACAGGAAGAGACCCACTGTTATTTCTCATGGGCATTAGGTATCTGCTGCTTAATGTCTCGTCCGCTGCAGCTAAAACCTTGGCTTAGATGGCTATTTTTAACCAGGCTTGGGCATAAAAATAGCAGAGCCCATTGTGGGCAGTGCCTTGGGCACCTCTTCACTCCTGCAGGAGCCAGGATGCCGTGCCTGTCGTCTTGGTGAGGGGTCCTTGGACCCTCCGGACCAAGCGGAGCCCTGGCACTGAAGCCCTGCTTGCAGCTGGAGATGCCCCGAGTTCCTGCCTCTCTTTGCAGGGCTGCTGTGGGGTTTGGGCAGAAGAGAGGGGCTTGAGTAGTTACACGTGTTGAGGGCAGGAAGAAGCACCGGCTTTCTGGTCTGAAGAGCTGGGCGGCTAAGCGACCCCTGGCTGATGCCATCCACACTGCCATCAACTGACAACAGAGTAAGGTAATGTGGATTGAGGCTGACTTGTAGAGGAAGAAAACAGAATTACCACACGACCCAGCAATTCCACTTCTGGATATATACCCAAAAGAAAACAGGTGTTCAAACAAAAACTTGTACAGGAATGTTTATAGCAGCATTATTTACAGTAACGCAGAATAAACTTTGGATATAATTCATCCATTTATGATAAAAAACACAACCTCTTCAGATAGTGGGCACAGAGAGAACACACTTCAGTATAATAAAGGCCATAAATGTGGCAAACCCACAACTAACATCATACTCAGTGGTGAAAAGCTGAAAGCGTATTCTCTAAGATCAAGCGCCCACTCTGGACACTTATTCAACGTGGTTTTGAAAGTCCTAGCCACAGCAATTGGAGAAGAATGACCATACCGCCCAAGGCAATCTACACTCGCAGTACAATCCCAAATTACCAATGGCATTTTTCACAGAACTAGAACAAGAATTTTTAAAATTTGGGTTTCCCTGTGGCTCAGCAGTAAAGAATCCACGTGCAGTGCAGGAGATGTGGGTTCAGTCCCTGGGTCGGGAAGATCCCTTGGAGGAGGGAATGGCAGCTTACTCTAGTATTCTTGCCTGGAAAGTCCCATGGACAGAGGAACCTGGTGGGCTACAGTCCATGGGGTTGCACAGTTTGGGGTTGCATGACTGAGCAACTGAGCACTCAAAAAAATTTTTTTGGAAAATACATATGGAAACACAACCCCCCCTGAAAAACCAAAACAATCCTGAGAGAGAAGAATGGAGCTGGAGGAATCGCCCTCCTTGACCTCAGACTATACTACAAAGCTACAGTAATCAAAACGACGTGGCATGGCATAAAAACACACTTATAGATCAGTGGAGCAGGAGAGAGCCCAGAAACAAACCCACACACTTACAGTCAATTAATCTACGACAAAGGAGGTAAGAATACAATGGAGAAGAGACAGTCTCTTCAACAAGTGGTGCTGGAAAAACTGGACAGTAAAAGAATGAAATCAGAACACAACACTATCTACAAAAATAAGCTCAAAATGAGTTAAAGAAGTAAACATAACACCACATACTATAAAACGCCTAACATATGCCTAGGAGTGGGATTTTAGGGTCATAGGGTAACTCTTTGATTCTTAAACTACTGTCCTCTATAGCAGCTATACCAATTTACTGGAGAAGGCGATGGCACCCCACTCCAGTACTCTTGCCTGGAAACCCATGGACTAGAGGAGCCTATTGGGCTGCAGTCCGTGGGGTCGCTAAGAGTCAGACACAACGGAGCGACTTCACTTTCACTTTTCACTTTCCTGCATTGGAGAAGGAAATGGCAACCCACTCCATTGTTCTTGCCTGGAGAATCCCAGGGACGGGGGAGCCTGGTGGGCTGCTGTCTATGGGGTTGCACAGAGTCGGACATGACTGAAGCAACTTAGTAGCAGCATACCAATTTACAGTCCCACCAAGAGTGTAGGAGGGTTTCTTTTTCTCCACACCCTCTCCAGCATTTAATATTTGTAGATTTTTTGAAGATGGCTATTCTGACTGGTGTGAAGTGATACCTCATTATAGTTTTGATTTGCATTTCTCTAAAAATTAGCAACATTGAACATCTTTTCATGTGCCTTTTGGCCATCTGTATGTCTTCTTTGAAGAAATGTCTATTTAGGTCTTCTGCCCACTTTTTGGTTGGGTTGTTTATTGTTTTGATATTAAGCTCTATGAGCTGTTTGTATATCTTTGAAATTAATCCTTTTTCGGTAGCATTGATTGCAGATATTTTCTCCCTTTCTGTAGGCTGTCTTTCCTTTTTGTCTATGGTTTCCTTTGGTGTGCAAAAGCTTTTAGGTTTAATTAGGTCCCATTTGTTTATTTTTGTTTTTATTTCCATTAGGAGACAGATCCTAAAAGATACTGCTACAATTTAGGTCCAAGAGTGCTCTGCCTATGTTTTCCTCTAGGAGTTTTATAGCATCATCCCACTACTGGACATATATCTGGAAAACACCATAATTGAAAAACATACATGAAAAAAAAAATAAATAAAAAACATACATGTACCTCGGTTCACTGCAGCACTGTTCGCACGGAAGCGAACTGAATTTCCATTGACAGACGAATGGATAAATAAGATGTGGTACACATATGCCGTGGAATGTGACTCAGCCGTGAAAAAGAATGAAATGACGCCACTCGCAGCAATGTGGATGGATGCAGAGATTATCATATCATGAAGTAAGTCAGAGAAAGGCAAAGATATGGTATCACTTATGTATGTAATCCAAAACTTGGCACAAAGTTTAAAATCTTATTTACAAAACAGAAATTGACATGCAGACATAGAAAACAAACTTACGGTTCCCAAAGGGGACAGAGAGGAGGGAGAGAGAGAAATTAGAAGATTAATATATACGCACTACTATACATAAATAAGCAACAGGGACCTCCTATATAGCACAGGGAACTATATTCAGTATCTTCTAATAAACTACAATGGAAAAGAATCTGAAAAATAATATATGTACATATAACTGAATCACTTTGCCGTACACTCGAAACTAACACAACATTGTAAATTAGCTGTACTTCAATAATTAAAAGGTAGAAATAACCCAAGCATCTATCAACTGATGAAGGAACAAACAAATGTGGTCCAATAAAATATTATTTAGCCATAGAAAGAATGAAGTAATGATGCCTGCTACAACATGGATGATACCTTGTTAAGCTAGACAGAAAAAGCTGCGTTATATAATTCCACTCATATGAAATGTCAGAATAAGCAAATTCATAGAGACAGAAAACAGAGGAGTTGGGGTGTTCCTTTGATGAAAATATTCTGGAACTCATCAGTGGTGATGGGTGTGCAACACTGAATGTACTAATTGTGACTAATGGTAAATTTTAAGTTACGGGTATTTTACCACAAATTTTTTTTTTTTCAAGTGGGTTGATCTAAAGGAAATGTAAGAACTTGCCCTCAAACTGTGTTTTTTTTCCTCAGCATTTTAATAGGGTTTTAAGGCCAGCGAGGGGTTTCTTGTGCTTATCTTGAAGACAGACCAGTGCGGGCGGGTCCAAAAGGCAGATAAGGGAGTGGATTCTCTGCAGGTGTCAAGTGACATCTTCTGCTGGAGCTTCACCACACGGGAAATCTTCAGGGAACCAGCGCACGGTCCTTAGTTTTTAAAGAAAAGAGAGCAGATTTTATAGCTGCTGATGACAGCTGTGATGGAGGCTGCTGGCTGTGAGGGGGAGGGGCTTTCCTCCCCGTTTTCTGTTACCGGATTTAATGGCTCAGCAAACTGTGGAATTCGGGTACTTTCATCTCGTTTCATCTGTTCCAAGCCATCATTGCAGACAAATGGCCTTGATCAAGTTACTTTGCTTCCGTTTCCTCCAGTCCTGTGTTCACCAGAGAAATCCATGGGTCAACACAAGACCGGATCCGCGGGCATCCCTTGCAGCCCTGCGCTGAAAAGTCTTGCCTTCAGTGTGGTAGCACCAGTGTCTGCAGGGGCCGAACCAGCCCAGAACTTGTCCCTGCTGTCCAGACCCCTGCCCCGCAGCAGCCCGGGACTTGAGCCACCTTCTCTCTCTCTTTTTTAAATTTACTTATTGTGTCTGTGCTAGGTCTTCGTTGCTGCGAGAGGGCTTTCTCTAGCTGAGGTGAGCGGGGGGCTACTCTTGAGCTGGGGTATGTGGGCTTCTCACCGTGGTGGCCGCTCTTCTTGCAGAGCACGGGCCCTAGGCGTACGGGCTTCAGTGGTTGTGGTGCAAAGTCTTAGTTGTCCCTCAGCATGTGAAATCTTCCTGGACCAGGGATCAAACCCACGTCCCCTGCATTGGCAGGTGGATTCTTGCCCACTGGACCAGCAAGGAAGCCCCGCCCTCTGTTCTTGAGGGGGTTCCCTGCTGGAGCTCTAACTCCTGCACTTGAAGGGAACTGGGATGCGAGTGAGGGGAAGTGCAGTGGGCTGATGCATGGATCCTCTGGGGGAGTGGCCAGCAGTTCCAGAGACTTCAGGGCTAACGCAATGATCTCTGTGTTTGGTCACAGGATGTGGTGGGAGGAAGCTTGCTTTGCACCAAGCACAGGCAGGTCGTAAAGAGATGCTTTTCGCAGCGGTGAGACATGTAGTGTGTCACAATAAACTTTAAATTCACCAAGACGGGCCGCCCTCCACCTGAATGCCTCTGGGGCACAGTGCAGGGTCTCCAGCTCCCAGGGAGGACAATGGTCTGCTCGTTTCTGCAGCTGGTCCCTACATGTTTCGCTTCTTGCAAGAAGGAAGTCCTTTGACACGAGTCCTTCTGCTTATGTTAAACCGCAGAGGGCAGCTTTCAAAATCCTGCTGTATGAAATGCTACTTCTGTTTTTGTCAGGGTCAAACGGACACTTTGACCACGGTCCCTCCTCAAGCAAGTCTGAGAATCCAAGCGCCCGTGCAGTCTTGAGTGGGGGTGTCACATCTCCTGGCCTGCTGGGTCTCTCTGGGTTTGTGGCTGGTGAGGGATGGGGGGGCGGGTGACACCATTTTAAAAAGTTTTTTCTTTTTTTTATTAACTTATTTGGCTACACTGGGTCTCAGCTGCAGCACATGGACTCTGTAGTTACTCCGAGGCTTGCAGGATCTTATTTTCCTGACCATGCAGGGATGGAACCTGCATCCCCCGAACTGCAAGGCCGATTCTTAACCATTGGACCACCAGGAAAGTCCTGTGACACCACTGGGACTGAGTCATTAATGGTTCTGGGCAGGCAGCATGTCCTGAGGACCCCACGCAGCCTGCATTTGCCTCCTCCACCACACCTCCGAATGATAGGCTCCGGGTCTGGTGGGCAGAACCCCTGTGGCCCTGACGCCTCCCCTCCAGGCAGGGACACCTTCCCCCAGGCTCTCCTCTCTCAGCCCCATCACCCGTCTCTCCCCCACCCACTCTCCTCCTCTTGATGGAGATTTACCAAGCACCCATGCTGGGCTGGGCTCCATCCAGAGAAAGTGAACATAAAGAGGGTAGGATGCAGGTTCCGACTTCAAGGCACCCATTCTTTTTCTTTTTTAAAAAAATTTTTCTCTTGTATGTATGTGGTCGCTCAGTCATGTCCGACTCTTTGTGACCCTTTGGACTGTAGCCTGCCTGTACAGCCAATTAACACTGTTGTGATAGTTTTAGGTTGACAGCAAAGGAACTCGGTCATACATATGCATGTTTCCATTGTCCCCCAAACTCCCCTCCCAATCAAGCGGCCACGTAACACTGAGCAGAACTCCCTGGGCTATATGGTAGGTCCTTGTTAAGGCACCCGTTCTTGACAGGAAGATGGGCAAGCGCGAATGACCCGAGATACGCACAGGAGCCACCGGAGCGTGGGTGGCTGGCCTGGGATGCCAGAGGGGATGACGTCAGACAGACGCCTCGAGAAGCAGCAGGGATCGTGCAGGAGCCTGTTTCTGTCTCCTCGCTCCCTAGATACGTTTATCTTTGGTCCTTTTCATTCTATACATTCTCCCCCAGTGCCCTGCTTCCCTGGTGGCTCAGTGGTAAAGAATCCGCCTGCCAGTGCAGGAGACCTGGGTTCGATCCCTGGGTTGGGAAGATCCCCTGGAGAAGGAAATGGCAACCCACTCCAGTATTCTTGCCTGGAAAGTCTCGTGGGCAGAGAAGCCTGGCAGGCTACAGGCTACAGGGTTGCAGAGAGTTGGACATGACTGAGTGACTGAGCACGCATACCTCCACCCTCTCCTCCAGGGTGTCACCCATAACTGGGGTTTCAAGGACAATTACCCAATCAGTGCCCCCTGTCTCAGCCAGAGGCCCGAGCACATAGGTGCAGCCACCTGCTAGACAAATCCCCTGGATGTGCTGCAGACAGCTGAGCCTGTGTGTGTCCAACCCTGAGCTCATCCTCTTGGCCCCTTCCCCAAACTGCTTCCCTCCTCCTGTCGAGCCTGTCACAGGGAGACGTGTCATCATCCATCCATCACATAGGCTGGGAAGCCAAGCTCAGCCCGGGTCCCTCCTCCGCCCACGTCATTACTGAGTTCTCTCTTATTTCACTTTCTCGGTCTCTCTCCGCGGCCACCCTTACTGCCCAGAACCCCAGCCCCCTTTTCCTACTTATGAACACAGCCGCCTAACCCAGTCTTCTGTCTTCGGTTTGCCCTGCACTCCACTTCAAACATGTCCTCCTCGTTGTTATCAGAGAGATATTTAAAGGCACTAAAAGATGCTGTCATTCTGCTGCTAAAAACCTCTTCAGTCATTCCCCAGTGCTTTCCAGAACCACCTGCCTCCCACTCCCCACCCCCAGACCGAGCTGGGTGCCCCCTGTTCTCTCGAAGCCCCGAGCAGGCAATGGTGCTGCTTCCAACAGTGTGATTAGAGCTGACAAGCTCTGCTCACTGTGTACAAATGTCTTCAACATGAACACGATTCCCCAGGAAGAATATTTAAAATCAAAGTGGAGGTTGCAGGCCAGGAAGGGTGACCCTCCAGGGCCAGGAAGAAGGACGGGGTGGGATGTCAGCGGATGCCAAGCCAAGGACACTCAGGCACCAGGGCTGAGATCAGTGTGAGGCTGCCGGTCACCAGGAGCCTGCCTCCCAGCGTGGCAGAGAGGCACAGAGCCACGGTGTGAGAAGATACACACAAAAAGGGTTTTCCAGTAAAAAAGAAAAAAAAAGAAAACCTCAAGCTTTCTTCTCTCGACCTCTTGAAAAACAGATCCACTGCAGGTTCCCAAAGGCAGGGCAAACCTGGACACCCAGGGCGAAGAGAGACACCGCTTGCAAAGGAATCATAGGCCTGCTCATCCACTAGGAGGGAAAAATGAAAACACAGACTCATCAAAGGGTTTATGGAAAATATCTGTCAACCTGGAATTCTATCCCCGACCCATCACCTGAGCACGGGGCCAACAGAAAGACTTTCTCAGACAACGAGGGTGAGCCCCGGGGAGCTGGGCAAGCTCAGCTCTTGGGTAAAGAAGGACCCTGTCGTTCGTCAGGAAAGACACTGAATCCAGAGGGAAAGCGTGGTGCGGGCGATGTGCTGGGAGCAGACCCACCGGCAAGCACGCAGGTCAGTCTCAGCAAGCGGTAAACAGCACTGATGAAGGCGACTGAGCGTTTCAGACCAACGCGGAACAACATCCTGGAGAAGAGCAACGTGAGACATGGGCTGTGGTCCCAGGAAACTGTTCCAGGGTCCCCGTCTCATCTGGGAGGAGGGTAAGGAGACTGATGAACTTCAGGTTCCACAGACAAGCACAAAAGTAAAGGCAACTGATGGTAAAGGAGAAGGTAAGACTGCAATGCGCACGTTCCAAAGAAGCGGAAGGAAGCGGGACAAGACAGTCTGCTTCACTTAATGGAAGGAAGGAAAGGTGAGCACGAGGAGCAAAGAAGGAACACGGGGACGAGAAAACATAAGCTGACACGGAGGTGAACCCCTGTTAACCTCAGAGACATAGTAATACATCTTTTGTTGTTTAGTTGCTAAGTCGTGTCTGACTCTCTTGCGACCCCGTGGATGGTAGCCCGCCAGGCTCCTCTGTCCATGGGATTTCCCAGGCAAGAATACTGGATGGGGTTGCCATTTCCTTCTCTAGGGGATCTTCCCAACCCAGGGATCGAACCCGCGGCTCCTGCATTGGCAGGCGGATTCTTTATCGCTGAACCACCAGGGAAGCATGTCTTTTGTTACCTGAACTTTACTGACTGCAGTGTTTCAATATTCACTTACATAATAAATTATTGGCCACACTCGTTAATTTCGGCAAGAACCACCCCCACCCCACCCCAGCCCGCCCTGGTCAATAATGTGTTAAAAGGGAGTTCTCAGACTGAATTGAGAAATGTGGCTAGAAGTCTATTTGCAGGAGACCCATCTCGAGCCTACTGACAAAGATAAGTTAAAGGAAGAAACAAGATACGCAAGGCAAATGTTAATCACAAGAAAGCTGGCAGACAGCGCTGCTGCTGGGGAAAGAACTGGTGAGATAACGCTCTCCTTTTTCAAGGAGTTGTTCGCTAGGAAGATCCTCTCCAGAAGACAGCGAATACATTTGTGTGAGACGGCGTGAGATGTGCAAAGATATAATGACATGTCCGCAAATAGTCAATGATGTTAATATACTTTCCCCCCAAACGTACAGGTCTGCAGACAATGTTAAAAGAACATAGACTTGAACCCAATTAATAATATAGATTTGAGCCAAATAAATAAGCTTTGTGTGCTCAACTATATTCAACAATTAGAGAATACACATTTTTTGAAATTGGAGTGTAACTGCTTTGCAATGTTGTGTTGGTTTCTGCTGTACAACAAAGTGAGCCAGCTATATAGTATACCTATATCCCCTCCCTCTTGGACTCCCCCCAAACACCCCACATCCCACCCCTCTAGGTCATCACAGAGCACCGAGCTGAGCTCCCTGTGCTATACAGCAGCTTTTCAATAGCCATCTGTTTTACACAGAGTGGTAGTATATATATGTCAGTGCTAATCTCTCAATTCATCCCATCCTCTCCTTTCCCCACTCTGTCCACAAGTATGTTCTCTACATTTGCGTCTCTATTCCTGCCCAGCAAATAGGTTCATTGGCGCCATTTTTCTAGATTCCCCATATATTTGTTAATATATTTGTTTTCCTTTCTGACTGACTTCACTCTAAATGACAGACTCTGGGTCCATCCATGTCTCTACAGATGACCCAATTTTGTTCCTTGTTATGGTTGAGTAATATTCCACTGTATGTATGTACAACATCTTCTTTATCCATTCATCTGTTGATGGATATTTAGGTTGCTTTCATGTCCTGGCTGTTGTAAAGAGTGCTGCAATGAAGACTGTGGGACATGTGTCTTTTAAAAAAAGTTATTTATTTGACTGTGCTGGGTCTTAGTTTTGGCATTTGGGGATCAAGTTCCTTGACCACGGATCAAACCCAGGCCCCCTGCATTGAGAGTTCAGATTCTTAGCCACTGGGCCACCAGGGAAGTCCTGCATGTGTGTCTTTTTGAATTACGGTTTTCTCAGGGTGTATGCCCAGTAGGGGGATTGCTGGGTCATACAGTAGTATTACACATGATTTTAAAGTATACTTGGAATAGGTACCATATCCTAAAAAGAAATTCAATAAATACTTAAGAATTAGCATCAGACTGAGACTATCTGACGATAATACAATATGAATAGAAATCAAATAGAGACTATAAAAACAATAGTAAGTACTGTATGCTCTTTTGCTAAGTGCTTTACAAATAGCAACTCATGAGATCCTCATGACGGGATGAGGTAAGTTCCATCATCAGAAGAGGACATGAGGCCCCAAGAATCTAACTACCTGCCACGATCAGAAAGCAGAGCCAGATCTGAACCTGGGCATCTGGGCCAGAGCCCAAGCCTTAACCTCTGTGTACACCGCTACTAAAACAGTCGCTAGAATATAATCATTAGCTCAGCCCCCTACTTCCTAAGAGCTTCTGGGCAGTTTTCATCCCCTGATCAAGAGCTCCTAAGGGCAGCTATCTGATACAGAATAGGAGTTCCATAACTGTCTACAGAAAGAATGAATTTTTAAGAGAGACATCATTAAGAAAGCAGCTGGGACTCGTTTCAATGTCAGACGCTAACCAGAAGACCCAAGGGCAACATCAAGCCTCTTCAAAGCGGGGTTGATGAGAAGTGAGTTGGAGCCACGGGTGAGTAAGGGCTGGGCTCTGGGGCCGCACCTGCCCTCCTGGCACTGCGCTCCGGGGGAGGCGGTGTGGAGGTGTGGAGTGTGATTAAGGCGCATGAAGAGGCCCTGGGGGTGCTCACCGTTCCCGAGATGCTTTTCGAGAGCCAGAGAACCCTTCTGCAAAGTGAATCATTACTTTGCTTTCTAAATCCAAACTCTCACATCCTGGGTGTTCCCTCACCATTGCTGATGACGTTCTCAGGGAGACAAAAATGTTCGTAGGGTGACAGACACTTGGACTGATGGATTTTGGAAACATACATGCAAGGTTGGAGAAGTTCCAGGAATGACATCAATGAACATGTTGTCATCTTTTTTTTTCTGTTTTTCGAGGTTGAATGGAGATGAGCAGACGCTGGCTTCATGCACATTTCTTTTTTAAAGATTAATTTTTGGCTGTGCTGTGTCTTCTTTGCTGCACTTGGGCTTCCTCTGTGGCGAGCGAGGGCTAGGTGCGGTGCACAGGGTCCTCATTGCGGGGGCTTCTCTTGTTGAGGAGCATGGGCTCAAGGGCACACAGGTAGCTGTGCACGGGCTCAGATGCCATGTGGCATGTGGGGTCTTTGCAGAACAGGGATGGAACCAGTGTCCCCTTTTATCCTGGCAGGAGGATTCTTAACCACTGGACCACCGGGGAAGCCCTCCATGCACATTTCGCAGTAATCTCCTGAGTAATGTGAGCAGATACTTCCCAGCATCACTTAGCTGTTGGTTGGCTATGGCCGGTACAATTAGCAGCGTCTCTTGTGTAGCTTTAAGAGGGGTTTAGGGGGAAGGGAGAGCTTGACAATCAAAACCATCCACTTATAGGGAACTTCCTCCCATTAGGCACTGCCTTCCACATTTTACCTGCTTCATCTCATTTAATCCTGACCAACACCTTACAAGGCACTGCCATTACTTATGCCCACGCCGCAGATGAGGGCACAGAGGCTTAGCAAAGTCAAGGAGCTCCGCACACCCAGAAGGCTATGGCTGTCTCTGAGTGACTGTAGCCCCGTTCCACTTAGTCCGCACGCTGAGGTATTTGTCCAGTTGTCGTATGAGGGCATTATTTCTGCTGCACACAATTCTTTAACATATTGAATCTGGTGCTGTTTGGGGATCTTGACCCATAGCCAGGACCCCCACTGTCACCACCTGTCCTCTGCTTCCTGGACACGCATCTGTCTGTCCATGCATCTGGCTGTGCCTGGTCTTAGTTGCAGCAAGTGGGATCTTCGATATTCATTGCCGTGTGCAAACTCTTAGCTGTGGCAATGTGGGATCTAGTTCCCTGACCAGAAATCGAACCCAGGCCTCCGGCATTGGGAGTACATGGAGTACTAGCCCCTGAACCACCAGGGAAGTCCTGTTTCTGGACATTTCCCACTGATGTTTTCAGGCTTGGTTGACTGCAGGCCATCAAAGAACGGGTGCTCTCCTGGTGTCTGGAGAACTTGTGTACTTTTAAAACCTGTTGCCTGGTGCACCCAGCTGTCTTGATTTTCCAGCTGGAGTCCCCGAGGAGGACTGTTGCTCTCTGGAGGCTCCTGGTTTCTGGTTTTGTCATCGAGAAGGTTCCTATTCTTCGTGTGCTGGAGGCCCTTCCCTGGCAGGGCAGACCGAGGCACTGCTGGATGTGGCCTGGATGGGCTACATCTTGAGATGGCCAGCGACTGCATTTGCTTCCCTTCCACCAACATCAGGGACCCAGGCGGTGAGGATGCTCCGCTTTGCTTTATGTTCTTGGAATCTGGACTCTTTAACAGGCCGCATTCCTCTGTCCCTCCCCAAATGTCCAAATTGATGCTTTCTGCCGGGGATAATGAAACCTTTCAAAACTGAACTAAAAGGACAAAACCATACTCACCGCTCCCTCAGACATGAGAGAAGAACAGAAAACAGAAGCAAGAAAATAACACGAAGCCAAACCCCTACCACAAAACAAATGGGACAGCAGCTGTGGACAGAGCAGCGTCATGGGCCAGGGGCTGGGGCCGCCCCATCACTTCCAACGAGAGGGCGTTGGCTCTGGAGCCCGAGTGGAGTGCCTCTGTGTCCATCCCACTTTCCCTGCCCTCCTCTCTCTCCTCACCTCTTCCGTCTTCTTTCTCTTGGCCTCCCTTCGCCTTCTCATCTCAGTGATTTGCTCTACAGTTTTTGGGGCTTTATTTTATCAAAATATATCTGATTTTTCCCCCTTTGCTGTGTTAAGCATTTTTTTTTTTCCAACTTTGCTGTTTTCTGCTTTCATTTGTGCTTCTCCTATCCTGACACTTCTGTTAACAGCACCTCCAAAGTTAGCTCTGTCTGTGAACACTGCTGCTGCTTTTCTATTCGCATCATTAATGAAGGTGCTAAATAAGACTGGATTGAACACGAGCCAGGAGCCACATCTTCCTTTGAACAGATGACTTAAAAAAAACAATTTTATTTATTTATGGCTGTGCTGCTGGGTCTTTGCGGCTGCGTGGGCTTTTCTCTAGTTGTGGTGAGCAGGGGATACTCTGCAGTTGCAGTGTATGGGCTTCTCATTGCTGCAGAGCACAGGCTCTAGGGCACGCAGGTTTCAGCAGTTGCAGCCCATGGGCTCAACAGCTGTGGCTCCCAGGCTCTAGAGCACAGGCTCAGCAGTTGTGGTGCACAGGCTGAGTTGTTCCAAGGGATGGGGGACCTTCCCGGATCAGGAATAGAACCCATGTGTCCTGCATTGGCACGTGGATTCTTTACCCCACGGGGTCACCACGGAAGTCCAGATGATTTTTAGTGGGTTGTGAGAACATCATTCTATATCTGCCTATTTGGTTCACCATCGTCAAGAAGCATCTGAGCTTCTGTTTGTGTGGGCCTGTGGGTTACTGCACAGGGGAGCTCGCAGGACCCGTCTCTCCATCTGAAAACTGGACATCTCGGGTGGTTTGTGGACACGTGGACACACACACACACACACACACACACACACACACACACCACGACATAAATTCTAAAAAGAGAGTCATCAAAGTAAGCAAATATAAGATGAATGACCTCCCTTGGGCTCAGGGATTCCTCAGCATTATCTCAAAACATGCCCTACATCCAATATCTGAGTCTAAGGCTCTGAGATGCAAGATAAATAATAAAACAGTCTCCATGCTCAAGAAGCTCAGTCTGGGGAGGGAGGCCGACTTGTCCACAGATGGCTGCTATATCTGCAGGGTGCACTCGGGGAGCACAGGATGGGGGCAGGGAAGAGTCCCTGCCTGCTCTCGGCCTGGGTGCCACCCCTAGGGCTGTGGGGGTCCTGGCTTTGCTATGCAGACGCATCATGGAAATAAACTGGGCTCTCGGCACCCTGGTCCAGAACGTGACCTGATTTCTCTCCCTCACGCTGCTCCCCATCTGTGTGGAGCGAGGCAGAGCCTCGGGGCAGGGTGCCGAGGCCCCGGGAAACAGGTCCAGCAACCCTCGCCCACTCCTCAGTCCAGCAGCCGCGCCCAGTCTGCCTGGCATGTCTCCTCCCTCCGACCACATCCCTCCAGGTCTAACTGTCCTCCTTCTCTGCAGCCTACTTGGGCCTCAGCAGCCCAGATCTCCAAGATCCAAAGACAGGAGGTGACCAGTTGCCCCCTGAAGCAGGAGGAGGACAAATGAGATGCCTTGCAGCCTAAAAGTGAAATTGACAGAGGACACGGGGAATGCAAGGGTGGGGCTGTCGTTTAGCACACAACTGTGTTTGGTGACTGTGGTGCGAGAGAGGCTGGGGTAGATAACAGGCAAGGAGGTTAGGCTTAGTTTTGGAGGCAGTGGCGACGTCCTTAAGGATTCTTGAGTGGAGAAGAGAGGGACTACTTTGTCAGTGCCCTTCCGCTATCTGAAATTGACCTATTCGATTCTTGGCTTGTTGACTGTCTTCCTGTGGCGCCCACCCTCTTCCCAAAGATTACCTCCATGGGAAAGGGCCCTCTTCCATATTGCCATGTCCAAGAGCATTTGGCATAAGGTAGATAAATTTAATAAAAGAATGAATACATGAAACTGATAGGAAACAAGTGATGTCGAGGACAGACTAAAGGCGCCTTTTTTTTTTTTCAATTTTAAAACATTTTTATGTTTATCTTCCTTTTAAACTTCTACATAGCTGAACGCACCAATTTTTTAATTTATTATTGGAGTATAATTGCTTTACAATGTTGTGCTGGTTTCTGCTGTGCAACGAAGCAAATCGACTCTATGTATACGCATATCCCCTCCCTCTCGAGCCTCGCTCCCCGCTCCGCCATTCCGCCCCCTAGGTCATCACAGCGCACCAAGCTGAGTTCCCTATACAGCAGCTTCCCACTCAAAGAACGGGACTTAGCCACTTAGCTATTTTACACATTAGGTGGTGTGTATACGGGCTTCCCTGGTGGCTCACATGGTAAAGAATCTGAGTGTATATATGTCGGTGCTCATCTCTCAGTTTGTCCCGCCCTCCACTGCCCCCTCACGTCCAGATGTCTGCACTCTATGCCTGCATCTCTGTTCTTGCCTTGCCTATAAATTCATCTGTACCGTTTTTCTAGATTCCATATATATGCATTAATATACAATATTTTTCTCTTTCTGATTTCACTCTGTATGACAGAGCCCGGGTGCATCCACGTCACTATAAATGACCCAATTTTGTTCCTTTTTACGGCTGAGTAGTATTCCATTGTATACACATATATACCTCATCTTCTTTATCCATTCATCTGCTGATGTATATTTAGGTTGCTTCCATATCCTGGCTATTGTAAATAGTGCTGCAGTGAACATTAGGGTACATATGTCTGTTTGAATTATGGTTTTTTCAGGGTTTATGTCCAGGAGTGGGGTTGCTGGGTCATATGGCAGTTCTATTTTTGGTTTCCATACTGTTCTCCACGGTGGCTGTATCAATTTACATTCCCACCAACAGTGCAAGAGGTTTCCCTTTTCTCCACATCCTCTCCAACATTTTACTATTTCCAGATTTTCTGATGACTGCCACTCTGACCAGTATAAGGTGATACCTCATTGTAGTTTCGATTTGTATTTCTCTAATGATAAGTGATGTCGAGCATCTGGTGTGTGTTTGTTTTGGCCATTTGTATATCTTCTTTGGAAAAATGTCTGTTTAGGTCTTCTGCCCACTTTTTGATTGGGTTTTTTTTTTTTGGACATTGAGCTGTATGAGGTGTTTGTATATTTTGGAGATTAATCTTTTGATGGGGGCATTGTAAAGCAGGCAGATCAGGTAGGAAAAAGGCCTGTGGTTGTTAAGAAGGCAGAAACAGGGCAAGTTTGAGAGATGCTTCAGAGCAAGAATTTGGTGACCAACCAGACCTAGACGGTAACAGGGAGCGTCTTCTGCGTTCCTGGGTGTCAGTGTGGGTGATGGAGAAGGAGACAGAGAGTGAGTTTGAATCTGGACAATGTTGAGTTTTGCTTCCTCTGCAAGATGATCCTAAGGGTTTTGCTGCATGCCATGAAGACTTACTCGGGAACATATGCCTTACAGCCCTCTCTCCCTTAAAGGAACGTGTGATCATGAGGCAGATCATATATCAAAACTGTTTTCCCAGACCTATTCTGTTAGCAAATTCTATTATAAAACAGGTATTTACAATATTATCCTGGTGCTGTGCTATATTAAGTAAACAAGCCTCGAATTTTGACAACAGTATGTGTGGGCCTGATATTCTCACCCACCTGATACTCTTCACCATGTCTAACTTAAAGAAAAGCATTCATTTATTTGGCTGTGCTGGGTCTTAGCTGTGGCTCATGGGGTCTTTTAGTCGCAGCACGTGAACTCTTAGTTGTGGCCTGTGGGATCTAGTTCCCTGACCAGGGGTTGGGCCCCCTGCACTGGGAGCGCAGAGTCTTAGCCACTGGATCACCAGGGAAGTCCTACTTTTTACCCAGTGGTCTTCTTTCTGATACTTATCCCACCATTCTTTTCAGGAATTTTTATCTGAACATGCCCAAAGCTAAAAAGCAGCATTCCCAGGAGCAATGATGCAGATTATAAAGGTGGAGTAGAGGGGGGAGGAAAAGAAAGGCCTAATTCTTGCTTTGCAAATAAAAGGTCACATTCTCTAGAAAGGTGGTGACTATAGGAAGCCGGAAACTGGTCACTGTCCAATGACAATTGGCACATTATGGTTTACTGAACAGTAACGTTCAAGTCCCCACGTAGGGGCGGTTTGCATGTCAGACTACTGGAAAAAGTAATTTCTTGTGGATGGTAACCAGTCCTTTGGAATTTGGGCTATAACACCCCAGGAGTCTGACATTCCAGCTGGCAACAGCAGCAGGGAAGAGACAGGTCTTCCAGCTTCTGTGTATTTCTAGTAATGTTGCTTAATCAAGACAGGAGACAATAGGCCTGGTGGAGAGAACAGGCCTTTGGAATCTGCCGGTCTAGGGTGTGAATCCAGCTGTATGGCTTTGGGCGATCATATATCCTTTGAAGCTTGGCTTCCTGAACTGGGATAATTAACAGTGGGAATGCTTTCTTCTAAAGGGTTCTGGTGAGAATTAAAGAAAATATACTTTGACACAGTGGCTAGGGTGATGCCCAGCTCAGAGTAAGTGCCCTTTGAACATCTGTTATGGAGTCAAGTGTTTTTTAAAAATTATTTATGATTTATTTGGCTGCATCAGGTCCTAGTTGCGGCTCGCGGGATCTTTCGTTGTTGTGTGTGGGCTTAGTTGCCGTGCAGCACGTGGGATCTTCCTTCTCTGACCAGGGATTGAACCCAAAGGTGGATTCTTAACCACTGGGCCACCAGCGATGTCCCATTTTTTAAAAAAATATTTATTTTTATTATTGGGCTGCACAAGGTCTTGGTTGCGGCATGCAGGATCTTCAGTTGCAGCATGTGGGATCTAGTTCCCTGCTTAGGGATCAAACCCAGGCCCCCTGCACTGGGAGTGCGGAGTCTTAGCCACTGAACCACCAGGGAAGTCCCTGAGTCAAGTGCTCTAATGATGGAGGTTCTTATGTTAAGAATGTTGGTTAAACAATTGATACAGGGGCTGGAGGGACCCTTGTCCTTGGGCCTCAAGGCCTCTTCACTGGACCACAGATGGCCCTGTCCTTGGGCCTCAAGGCCTCTTCACTGGACCACAGATGGCCCTGTCCTTGGGCCTCAAGGCCTCTTCACTGGACCACAGATGGCCCTGTCCTTGGCCTCAAGGCCTCTTCACTGGACCACAGATGGCCCTTTAAGAATCAACCTTGTTACTTCCTACCTAGGGCCGTATTGGTAAAAAAGCTTATCGATTCCAGAAGGCCCTTTTCACGTGTTCTTGAGTATTTTAAAATCCCACCTCAGCTGACAAAACATACTTTTCTCGGGGGCGGATGACACAGTTCCTTTTATGCATTTTCCACCTCACTCTCACTAAGCCTCGCAGCCCATCCAGGCAACCGTAATCCACAGTGCGGGATATCTGATTAGGTAGCACATAGCTGGGGATTCTGTTCTAAGGGGAATTCAACAGGGTTAAAACAGAAGCCACTACCTCATGAACCAACCCAGAACAGTGAGATGAAAAGAAGCAAACTGCCCACTTTCTACCACCTGTTTGAGAACAGAAGGGTTTGTGCTCAGTTATGCCAGCTAAAAAAAACAAAAATGTACCCAGACTCGCTGTGGTCCAGAAGCCTTTACCACTTGAATGCTTTGGATGGAAGACCCACCCTGTGCTCCAACAGACCCTTTCATGCTGGTAATAACAGAGGCAGCCCAGGTCCTTCCATCAGTATGTTCTGCACACATCTTAACAGCTCTGCTTTTCCTCTTCTGCATGTGCTATTTTAAGCTAGAACATAATGCATCAATTTTCAGACTCTTACTCAATGCCACCGCTACAGAACTGAGAACTCGGTAATTTTGTCGGGCGGTGCAGAACAATATTCCAACAGATGAAACGTCCCATGCAGCCCGACTTCCCCATCCCTGGGATGTGGCATCTATTTCTGGCGCTGTGATGAGAGAGGAGCCAGTGGCGGTGGTCCAGACCTGCTCTCCCGGGCATCCCACATCACAGAAACCATTCGCTGTGTTGCCGCTGCTGGGAGACACATCAAAAGCCCCGTTTGGGTCCCAAGACCATTCAACTGCTCTCTTGGTTTTTAAGTTCCCAGAAATGGGTTGTTTGGATCTGGGCTGGAGCTTGCTGGCTGGGTTCGCTCAGACCACATTTGTGCTTTTTTCCTTGCTACCCTGAAGAATTTCTCTCCACCATCACTAACTTGATTGAAGTGCCCGAGACTAACCCTTAAGACTAACCCTGCCCATCCTGGTCTCCCAAGAGATTTCAAGGCGAGTGTCCCCATGTGCCTTCTTGCCAAGTTTGCCTTGACCTTGGGGGCAGACACACTACTAGTGGAAAGTCAATTGCCTCGGATACGCCGGCGGGCAGTTTAGGCAGATTTCCTTGCGTTGTGTGTGGACAGCTTTCATGGCTTCTAACACAGGCCTTATTTACTGCCAGCCGAGTTACCTGGGACAGACAGTGGAGCAATCTGCTGCTACGCCTGCTGGCTCGTAATGGGTTAGCCACATTTTCCAGAGATCTACTCTTTCTACCTGGCTGGTATAAATGGGCGGGGCCCCTCCCCCCCAGCCCTCCAGATTCTGCTCATTTTAGCACCTATCAATTACAAAATGGCACAAATTAGACTGAGGGAGTGCATAAGTGATTCTACTGAAAAGTGAGTAACAATAATAAGCCGACATCTCAGTGCTCGGTCTAAAAAACAATCCAGTGATTCAGCCATCTCTGATGGGGACCTTGAATTACTGGCCCAACTTCATCAGCATAAAAACAAACCAAATACGCTCTTCCTCTGGGGCTGGAAGTCAGACACCCTGAGTAATATTTAGGTCACTGCTGCCTGGGCAAGTCTGAAAAATGGTTCATGCCCTGATTAGACAGTTACAGATTTCTTTTAAACGACTGTCAAAGGAGTGGACCCGTGGGCTTTTTAAGGCAAAGAGAGCTTCTATGAACAGTGGTGAAACAACCCGAAGTGGGCTAAAGCCAGTCATCTCTTTGTTCAGCCTAAAGTGTACCAGCATCAGCTTGACAGCTGAAATCGAATCTCTGGGTTTGGTGAGTGTAAGTGTCCCTGCCTCCTCTTGCCTGCATTTCTGGGGTCCCACAGAGCCACACGTGATTGAGCACATGAATCATCAGAGGAGCATCTGAAAAGCAGTGGTCAGTCCTTGCTCGAAGAGGCTCTGATCAGCTAGTCTGCTTGTGGGCCCCTGGACGTTGGTGTTTTTCTCTCAGTTTTGTTTATTTTTGGCTGTGCAGGGTCTTCATTGCTGCGTACGGGCATGCTCTAGTTGTGGTGAGCAGGGGCTACTCTCCAGTTGCAGTGTGGTGGCTTCTCTTGCTGCGGAGCATGGGCTCCAAGGCACATGGACTTCAGTGGTTGTGGGGCACAGACTCAGTTGCCCCCTGGCATGTGGGATCTTCACGAGCCAGGGATCGAACCTGTGTCCTCTGCATTGGCATGTGGATTCTTAACTGCTGGACCACCAGGGAAGTCCTGGATATTGGTGGCTTAAGGCCCTGGCTGGTTTTCCTGCACGCCCCTGCCTCAGAGCACCAATGCCTCATCTTCCCTGCGAAGTACTGGGAGAAGGACGGCCTGGCCTTGCCTTGGGTCAGGGCTCCAGTCACCTGCTCAGGACTGGCTTGGCAAATGACAGAGATCCCCTCATTTACGATTTAACTGATTCATCAAACTTTTTATTATGAGGAGTTTCAGACATATTCCAGATACACAAGAATTATTTAGGACAGCTTCCTAGAGGTACTTTGTACAGGGAAGATGGAGCCCCTGGAGGGTCACTAAGCTCACAAGAGATGATGGAGATGGGACCCCTCCTGGTATCCCGGGCTCACCCTCTGGACAGCCCCAGGCCCCATCACTGACAGCACCTCTTTCTGGTCCACTTCTTATCTCTTTCTTTATTCAATAGATGTGTACTAAATCCTGCCTGTGTGCTGGCCCCTGAAGATAAGGGACGTGAAAGATAGGTGCTGTTCCTTCCCTCACCAAGCTTATAGTCTGGTGTGGAGATGTACATAAACAAGAATTAGCCACTCATCACTGTGTATCCCTAATCCTGGGAAGCGCTCTGAATGTAAAAAGTGCAGAAGGCTTTGGAATCACATGGTGGGACCCTACTCTGGTCTCATCTACTTTTGGGGGAATTAGGGAAGAGTTCCCTAGTAGTACTCACAGTTTCACTTACTGTGTATCAGTGCAGGCATCGTTCTGTGTGCATGCAGCCGATACATACATACATATCCATACATATCACTGAGGGCTGACTTGAAAGCAAAACCCCAGCCTTTAACCAACCTGAAAGGCTCACTTTTCATTTCATTTCAGATGTGGGAATGATAGTGAAGGTGTGTGATGGAAGCAAGATAGTACTGGAGTGCCACTGACTCACGACCCTGGTAAGAGTGGTCCAAGGTTTCTGGCTGTTACTCGGTGTTTCGTCATTTACACGTTAGGTGTGACCTTCAGAACATGGAAAAAGTCATTCCAAAATATCCTGTTAAACCCAATACCTAACTATGTATTGGATACAGTTCGTGTCTAGAAAATGCTTTCTATTTAGCAAATTTGGTTAGACCATGGTGTGTCCTCCTTACGGACACTCCAACAGCGTGGCACCAATCTTTTTTTTTCCCTTGAAGACGAGGGCATCGGTTGCATCGTGAGCCAGTCTGGCATTTCCAGCCAGTGCCATCTGAGCTGCTATGCTGCCTCGAGACAGAGGGATGACAGGAGGGTTCTGGGCTGGGGATCCTTACGGTGCCTCATCACCCTTCCTTATCAGCTTATGTGGATGCTAACAGCACCCCCAAACTCCAGGCAAGAGTTCATCTTCTGGAAGCCCTGGTAATTCTGCTCTGGGGAGCAACAACCCCATCTAGACGGGACCTCCTGTAGCTGCTGAGTTATTTGAGGCCTAAGGGGGTGAGGCAAGAGCGTTTCCATGACTGTCAGCTTCAGTCCCTCCGGGGAGCGGCGGGGTGGGGGGCCGGGGCCGGTCCTCTCCTGCCAGGGTGACCACAGCGGGCCACGGGCCAGACAGACAGACCACGAGCTGAAGGGCATCCATTCAGGTGCGGGAAAAACAAGTTTCTCTTCTCTTCGTCCTTTTTTGAAAAGGCTGGTTTCAAGTGAGGCATTAAGGTCCCCGGGAATAACAGACGGTTCCAGGCCTGTCAGTGCCGCCGGGTCAGGGGAGCGGCCGGCTTGATCAGGCACCTGCCGGGGGGTGCTGAGTCCAGGGGTTCCCAACCTGCGGCTGCTCCGGGAGGGCTGGGGCCCGGGAACGTGGGGGCGGGGCAGGAGGGGGAGGGGAGGCAGGACAGAAAGGGGGAGAAAAGGCAGATGAAGGGAAGAGCGGAGACGAGGGGCGGGGTGGGGGGAAGGAGGATGCGGGGAGCTAGAGAGACAAAGGGAATCTGCACCGCCGGGTGGGCTGCGGCGGGGGAGGCGGCGGCCCGGCTGCCGCTTTTAGCTCCACCGCTCCCGCGGTCGCCATGGCAACGCGGGCTTAGCGATTCCATCTGACATTAAAATGCCGCCGCCTGCCCAGAGCAAGGGCGGGGGTGGGGGGTAGTGGTGGTGGTGAGGGTGTGTGTGTGTTTGTGTGCGCGCGCGCGTGTGCTGGGGCCAGTGGGTGGAAAATGTACGCGCGCGTGCACGCATGCGCGTGCACGCACACACGCCCACCCGCCGAGGGGCCAGGCGGCGCGGGCCCCCTTTTAGCTGTAGTTGTACGCATCATTTACCGCGCCCCCACCCTCCCATCCGCCCTCCCTCCTTCCGGCTGTTTTTGTTTGTTTGTTTTTCTAGAGAAGGTGATGATTTGGGGCTTAGATCATCTGCTGGCATATTGGTGAGCTCACCGGGTTGCCGAAAGGGAATGGGAATACGGATTTGGGTTAGAAGGGCGTGTGACTGGCCTAAGACAAAAAGCATCAAGAAACGGAATATCTGGGCAAACAGGCTTTCTTTCTTTCTTGCCTTCCCTTATTTATTTTTTAAAACAGGTCTATGAATTAGCTAGAAATAGTTGAAGGGGAGGAGGATGGGCTACCGTGAAGATAGGAGTGAAACAGGACTAGTGGAAACCCTGAAGACCCAGGCCCAGGGGAACCATCCTGCAGCAATCTGCCACACGTGACAATTTTCCTGCTTCAGATTCCTGCTCCAGAAAAAGAAAATCAATCTGTACTTTTTTTTTTTTTTGGCACTTGAAATTCCACCCCATGGTATTCTCTCTCAAACTGTATTTCAACACAAACAGGGAAAAGCTCATGAAACTGTAACCTGAGGGCAGAAATTGGCCTTAATCACCTTGGCAACTGCTGAGCCCACCATGGACTCGCCACACCCCAGACAAGGGTGATGCCCCAGCCACTGGCACATGGCACATCTGCAGAGAAGGCTTCCCAAGACCAGCCTCCTGTGTGTGACAGGAACCAGGCCCAGAAACATCCGGGAAGCACGATGCCCCCGAGGCCCCGCCATGAAAGCAAAGACCCACGGGTGTGGGTGGGAAGTTTTTGAAAACTCAGCAAAGCGTGGGCAGGAACATATGGCTTCTTATCCACCAGGTGAAGTCTCCCCTGTATGACACATCTTGCCTGGGTCTGGAGCATGACACTTGGTGAGAAAATAAAGAAGGATGCTGATTAATAACAGGCGTGTGACAGGCTGGTGTGGGCTGGCAGGAGCTGGCTCCCAGCCACTCTGCGATTCCCAGGAACGAGAGGGCACCACCATCTCCAGCTGAACAGAGCGCCCCTTCCTGACCCACAGACCTGGGTCCATGTATCTGGACAGGCACTGTGTCTGTTCCAAGAATCCTCAGTCCTTGGTGATAATCTGAGAAGCTGCTCTGGTATCCCAGGGTAGGGTAGGGGTCTTCTCAACCAGATCTTGCCACAGCCAGGACAGAAACATTATGAATAAAAATAATAAATGCAGACCGTGATCATTCCTGCATCCCAGAATTCTGAGATGACTATCGTCAAAGATGGGGGCAAAGCTCATCTTCCAGGCAGGTGGAGAATAAACAGGGGATGGAAGGACTAAGACGCTGAGAACACAGAGTGGGGAATGAGCCCTCTTGGCTCAGTAAGGCCTCCTGACAACGCACCATTCAGAAGACTGACCAAAAAGACCCAGCCTCGATTCTTGAAGCTGCAAATTCTAGAGCTGAGCCTTGAGAGGGGCTCTGACCTTGAGGGCTGCTTAAGCAGGGAGACATCTAGAATATTCCAGCCAGAAGGCTGTCTATTTATTTCCTCCAGACCTCTCCCTTAGGGACAGATGGGCCGTGCCTCCCCCTAGTGTTACTGCATCCTGACGGTGGAGAAGTTCTTCCAAACCATGACAACCAACCTACTCCTTAGAAACACACCTAAAATAGGGATGCGCAGGCCCAGGCGGTGCACGCCGTCTCTGCAGTCTAAAAGGAGTGCTCTGCTGGCGGGCGTCAGAGCAGTCTCCCTTTAGAGGCCGACTCTGTGTGATAAAGGCCCACAGCTTCCCACGCAACCATCAGCAAACTGCAAAGAACTCTGAGGAAGTTAAAGGAAGAGGAATTTTCACAGCCTCCTATAGGTTGCTCCTTTGCTCAGTAGCTGGTGCTTCCAGGAGTATTAAATACAGACACTAGTGAAATGAATGCCCAATAATTTAAAATGATTTGGGAGAACCTTAATGGGCTGAGACGTGGCTCATGATTGCTTCTTTGTCCATCGAATTCTAACCAGCCAACCTGGATTAAATAAATCGCAGTTTCCCTGAACTATTTCACATATTCATAATAAAATGTGGTAACCCCCTACTTGCTGTCCCAATTCCCATCTCACCACGGGAGGCCTGTTGTTTTCTCCTATTCATGAGTGGAAAGCACTGGATTCAGGGCTAGAAAACCTTTGGACCAAAAGAAGGTGCCTCGATGATCAGAATAAAGGAATTCTGCCCCAAACCACTCTAATCTCTTGAAGGCCTTCTTAATTTTTTAGATGCTTCTTAAGACGAGTTAGAGCATTACAGGGCTTGGAAGGGATGCTGGGTAAATGTATTAGGAAGATGAGACATACCGTTTGCTAAACAGAGCAGAGTCCTGGGGAATGGCGTACAGAACGAGTACCACGTGATGCCAAGATGGGGTGAGACGGGAGGAGGATGGGATGAACTGGTACAAAGGGCACTGGGGTATGAAGCCACGGGGCAGGATGAGGACACCAATGATGGGAGACCGAGGAAAAGCTAGAGCAGAGGTGGAGACGTCCCAAAGCCAAGACTGATTTATCCTAGACTTCTGAGGAGGGCCAGCTCCACCTGTGCCTTCCACTGAGTTACATCATCCTGCTCATCCATCTCCTTATGATCTGAGTCCCTAGACCTCTTGACAAGGATGTGCTCTCACACCACGTCCCCTGCCTCCCCACCGTATATAAGACAGAGGACCAAAGATGCAGAAGACAGAGGGCCTGAGGGCTTGCTAGTGGCCAGGATGAGAAGGAAAGAGAGATGAGGACATGGAAAGACAGGAGGGGTGAGAGGAAAGACAATGGGGGGTATTCAGTACAGGAATAGACCTTCATTAGACTCTTACAGCTTCACGTTCCGGATAAGGAGCCGGGCCCAAAGAGGCCGTGAACTGGGTGAGATCACTTAGTAGGTGGCGGCGGAAGTGAAACTGACACCCAGACCTCAGGTTTCCAACTTGGCGTCCATTCATCTACTTTAAGAGAGGCAAGGAAAGGGCAGAAATACCAAATCTCACCAATAGAGAAAGAGCAAAATGCAAATGAAAAACAGAAAAAGTCTTCACAGGAAATTGAGGAGATTCTAAAAATCGGTCCACTTAGCCTTTGTGACAAAATAATAAAACCAGAGGCAGTGAACTAAAGCAGCGGTCCTCATCCTTTGGACTGGTTTCGTGGAAGACAATTTTCCCGTGGATGCAGGGAGGATGATTTCAGGATGGTTCAAGGGCACTGCATTCACTGTGCACTTTATTTCTAATCTAATGCCGCCACTGATGACAGGAAATCCATGGCCCAGAGGCTGGGGAACTGAACTATTCAGAGGACCAGTTCTTCAGTGAGTCTGGTGGGAACAAATAACTGCTTCTCCACTGACAAGCCGTGTGCCTGGGGGCAAACTTCTAAACCTGTCCAGCCCTCAGTTTCCTCCATCATGAGATGGGGATAATAGGGGTATCACCCCGCATGTAGATTTTTGTGAAAATCAAAAAATCGTGATCAGTGGCAAAGAACTTTCTCAGCAGTGCCTGGAGCATAAACGCTTCATAAGGGTTACTATTATTATGAAGACCACGGAGCTAATACAACCAGGGCCAACTTCATTTTTTCTTACCAGAAAAGTGCAGTAAAAAATATTTATGGGTGGTTTCTCTGCATGGAAAAGCATATCTATTTTCTTTAAGTAAATGAGTATCTGTATCTTTTTGAATTTCCCACGATAAAAAAAAAAGCATCCTTTTGCTTCTGTCTCTGGTGAAGCATACTTCCTTCTGATGTCACCTTTCTCTTGCCTCCACTGGTGAGAAAGTCCCAGTCTCAGTTTCACAACTAAAAAAAAAGGGTTGCTTCTTAGCAGAGCCGCACAAGCTCTCTCCACGTTGCCCAGGGCCGAGGTGGAGGATGGGAATAAGGAGGAAGTTACTTATCTGTGCGTTTCATTGCTTTCATTTTCCATAGGAAGGCTCCGGACTTGAATTAGAGCTGAGATTAGCAAGCCTCAGTCTGAAAGGGTTCGGGGCGGGGTGGCGGCGGGGGAGCCATATGTTTTTCACCATCTGTGAAGTGGGTACCACAGTGTTCAACCAACTGATCTGGAAGGGGAATGGCGAGGTCCTCGGGGTCTAGGAGTGTTACTTCTTCAGCCACTCAGGTGATAACTCTTCTGACCCCTGATCCAGTGGCCCAAAGACAAACCTCCCCTCTCTCTCCTTCCCCTTCCCCCTGTGGATTTCTCGGGCTAGCTCATTTACAGACCTGACTCCTGAAGGGTTTTACATTCCTGGTTATTTTTAGCCTCATTGAGTCAAAACTGTTCGAACGTGGTCACCACATGGCATGCAGCTGGGGAGAGCAGCTGCCGTGGGTGGATTTCCAGTCAGTGTTACTTGAATTTCTCGTCAGGTGCTCTCTAAAATTCCCTGTGTCTTTTTCAGGTGATCTCAAGAACTCCCCCACCAAACCCCCTGGAGTTGTGGGTGTGACGCCCGAGCTGTGTGCATCACTGTCTTAGCACCTGCTCCAGGTGAGTGTTGAATCCAGAACCCTGCTAGAAGGGAAGCTGTAGTTCAGTTTCCGGGACTGAAATTTCTCTGCCCCAGAACTCTCAGGTCTTGGATGAGAGACAGGGTGGTGGGCTCTGGTTCTGACAGTTTCCTTAAGCCCACCCCTCCCCCAGCTTTCCAATTTGAGAAATGGGGGCCATGGTCTCTTGGGGGGTCTCAGGAAGAAAGCGGGGAGGATGAGGCAGCTTGCCGGGCCGTGGGGAGCCTACTTTCAGTGATACCGCTTAAACGTACAGGAGGCTGGGTTATTCAGCCCGGCGAAGAGCTGTACTGGACCGCATGCTTCCGCCTGCTTTTCTCTATCTTTTCTCCACCTCCTTCCACCCCCTGCTTACCTCCCTGTCTCTGGGTCAGGCAGCTACTCGTTTCTTGGTCCACCATACACCCCTCTGCCGTGGTGCTTTTGCCTTCAGGCCTTTTGCACACACTGTTCCCACCTGGAAGGCCCTTGGTCCATTTTCCAGACCAACTTCTTTTTTTCAAAAGCGTATCTATTTACTTGGCTGCCTTGGGTCTTAGTTGCGGCGTGTGGGATCTTCGCTGCAGTGTGTGGCTTACTCTCGTTGCGTGCACGGGCTCTCTCGGGCTTAGCAGTTGTGGTACTCGGGCTTAGTTGCCCCACAGCATGTGGGATCTTAGTTCCTCGACCAGGGATGAAACCTCTGTTTCCTGCCTTGGAAGGCGGACTCTTAACCACCGGACCACCCAGGGAAATCCCCAGACCAACTTCTATTTGTCATTTGCGTCTCAACATCAGCATATCTTTTGGCAGTCTTCTCCGATCCTTCAAGGCAGGGTTGTCTCTCTGTGTACTTAAACGTGTTAGATTGTAATCGTCTGTTTCCTCATCCAGTACCCCCCACCCCCACTCCCGTTAGACTGTAATCTAGGATCAGGGTCTGGTTTACTGCTGCTGTGTCTCCACTTCCCAGCCCAGTGTCTGGCCCAGCACATAGTAGGTGCTTTGTAAGTATTTGCTGAATAATATTTCAGACTCATCAAGAACTGCCTCTTTTTTTCTCCCCTCCTATATATTTTTTTAGACCGTATCAAACTCTTTGTTCCTCAAATCAAGTTCTCTAACCCAGCTATTCAGATGAAATCCTTTTTTGGTTCTGAGTTTGGAAAAAAAAAATCTTCAATTGTATTTATAGGGATGAAATGTGATGCTGTCGACGCCTGGGTAGTGTCTGTGTCTGAGGGAAACACATCAAGGGAAAGTGGAAATGTGGGCGGGATAACTGGTAGGAGCTAGAGACTTTGCCTGGGTCTCCTGATCATTCTCCTTCATGAAGCCTTCTTTTTTTGTGGGCTGGTAAGTTTGGAGCCCTATTTTCAAGGCATGGTTCTTTTTGACAGGGAGACACCACAGGTTTTCAACCAAAAAAAAAAAAAACAAACCCAACAAAACCCCCCAAAACAGCTCTGATTGATCATGTGGAACTGTTTTCTGTTCCTTTCAAGAGAATTCTTACAGTGGAGAGGCAGTGTTCTTCTACATACAGTCCCCACGAAGGTCCCTTCTCGTGCCCGCCCCACCCTTCTGCTCCCAGCAGATAGGAACCGACGCCAGGGCCGCGATTATCAACAGGGCCACACAGCTTCTCGACGCCGACTTTTCACGGTACTGTTTTTCATCCTTCCACAATGGCTGTCTTTCCCCAGCCCTCACCATCAAATGATAATTTTTATGCAGCAGTATACACGGTGTTTATGGCAACAGCGCACGACTTGTAGAACCGCAACACAGGATTTGGCATGGGATTCAACTTTTTGCCTGCAAAAAGGCCATGGGAACAAGACTTCCGTGCAAACGTAGGGCTTCAGAACGACACCAGTGGCATCTGCAGCTGTGTCTGGTGTCACCAGATCCGCCCTGCGTGCTGGTGAGATAACTGGCTGGTGGAGGCCCACCACCATGGGGAGGGGTGTGGGCAAGATGGGTGGGGCCAGGTGTCTAGTATGTTGAGATACTCCCAGGCACCGTGGACCAGGAGCCAAGGATCTGCTGCTTACCCTCACTGACTTGACATTCTAGAGATGCCCCGGCAGACACGCAGAGGCAAGGCGTTTTCCTGCGTGAGATGAATCTAAGCAAAAGCGAAACAGCTTGGTTCTCATGGCAACAAATCTGACCTGCTGGGGGGGTCTTCCCCAGTGTAAAGCGTGTGCCTGTCCTGCCCCACCAGCCAGTGGTTCAGGGGAAGAGGGGGGCCTGATGGGAGGAAATGTTTAATGTCTTCTGCCCTCTGGAGGGCTGGCCGCAAGACACCCAGGGCCCTGTGGCTACTGCAAGTGGCAGAAAGTAAGAAGACAGAAGGTACGAGGGCAGTTTGGGAAGCTGGGCTCCTCAGCTTCAGGAGGAAGTCGAAAGGCAGGGTGGTGAACCCTGTAGAACCTGTGGGGGTGGTGTGTGTGGGAATTATGGGGCTGGGCAGGAGGGCAGGCCGAAGGATGGGTCCACAAAAGATATCCACACCCCGACCCTGGGACCTGTGAATGTTACATTCTACTGCAAAACAAGGATGCTACAGCGGTGATTACATAAGGCTCCTGAGACGGGGAGAGTATCCTGAATTATCCAGGTGGATTTTAAGAGCAATCACAAATGTTCTTTTTTAAGATTTTTTTTTTTTTTTGGATGTGGACCATTTTAAAAGTCTTTACTGAATTTGTTATAATATTGCTTCTGTTCTATATTTTTGGCCACAAGGCATGTGGGATCTTGGCTCCCCGACCAGGGATTGAACCTGCACCCCCTGAATTGGAAGGCAAAGTCTTAACCACTGGACTGCCAGGGAAATCCCACAAGCGTTCTTTTAAGGGGGAGACAGGGGGAGATTTGACATGGACAGGAGAGAAGGCGATGTGATCAGGGAGGCAGAGACGAATGTGCTCAGATGGTCAGCCATGTCAGACTCTTTGCGACCCTGTGGACTATAGTCTGCCAGGCCCCTCTTTGTCCATGGGGTTGTCCCAGCAAGAAAGTGGAGTGGGTTGCCATTTCCTCCTTCAGGGGATCTTCCTGACCCAGAGATTGAACCTGCATCTCTTGCATCTCCTTCATTAGCAGGTGGGTTCTTTACTGCTAGCACCACCTGGGAAACCCCAGAGACTGGAATGATGTGGCCACAAACCAAGGGATGCTGGCAGCCCCAGGAGCTGGAGGAGGCAAGGAGCGGATTTTTCCTTAGAGTCTCTGGGAGGAGCACAATCCTGCTGACCCTCTGAGTTTGGGTCAGAATTGTATCAGTGATACTAATTTTGCACTGCTGGGAAAATGCATTTCTGCTGTTTAAGCCACCAAGTCTGTGGTTATTTATTAAAGCAGCAGGGAGAAGCTAAGCTACAGTTTTAGCTTCTAAGCCATTTGATGAGACTTCTGACTCTTCCAACAAGCATTATAGGGTGGGGCCAGTAGAGAGAACAACAAGCATTTCACAGTATTCACTACATGGAGCCTGTATCAGAATTCTGAACACACACACACACCTCTCTCCTGGATTTGAATGAGCAACTGCTTGTATCTAGCTTTGCAGTGTTACACTGACTCTAGAGTTAATTCACTGCAAACTGGAACAGGCAGCTGCCAGCTGAAAAAAAGTGTGAGATCATCTCCCCCAGCTTAGTCAGGGAGGGTCGGGAGGGCATCACAGATGCACGATGGAGACAAGAGGGGAAGCCAAAGGCAGTGAGGGGAGGCTTCCCTTTGAGGTGCAAGCATCCTGGACAGAAGGGAGAGGAACATGCCCCCCAGAACAAGGAAAAGGAAGGTCCTGCCTGCAGCTCTGAGAAGGTGCTTCCTCAGGAAGAATAAGGGGAAAAGGCAGGCCTGACCCTTTTTCTGTTCTGTCCCCAAACTCTTCCCTAGGGATGTATTATCCTCCTAGGTGAGTGATTTATTTATCACTTTATTTTACTGGAGTATAACTGCTTTATAATGTATCCGTTTCTACTGCACAACAGAGTGAGCCAGCCACGTGTGCACCTGCATCCCCTCTCTCTCAAGCCTCCCTCCCACCCCTCCCCCATCCTGCCCCCTAGGTCATCACAGGGCACTGAGCTGAATGGGTGATTCAGTTTTAAAAAGAGGACTACGGGGCATCGACCACTGGGTGTGCTATGTGGATGCGACCAGCCCGGGTGCTCCTTTGGGTGGGCGGGATCTTTGGGCTGCTGTGGCATTTGGGGTAGGGTGGGTGGCTGCCATTCAGCTTAAGGAACAGCTTCTGGCTTAGGAGGTTAAAGCGTTTCTGTGGTCCCTCCTAGGGAAGACAAAGAGGCGTGGGAGGTGAGAGAAAGCCACTCTCTCCATGGCCTGGGTAGCGATGCCAGAAGCTCTCCTGTGAGAGAGGTGCTCCAGGCCGTGGAGGAAGCCCTGTGCAGACTTCCCACGGCTCAACAGGCGTGGGGACCAGTCCCCTCACTGTGACTGGTCCCATAGCCCCAGGCTCCCAGCTATACTGACACTTGAACGATAATATGTTAAACCCTTGACTCAGCGCCACTTACTTAGCATGCACAGTGTCCACAGCATTAGAGGAGGTTGCATATAGGTTTGCAGGGAAAGAACAGTGGACCCTTGAACAACATGAGTTTGAACTGTGCAGGTCCCCTTATACATGGATTATTTTCCATAGAAAATATGGCAGGACTATACCATCTGAGACTGGATGAATCGTGGATACAGAGGAACAAAGCATATGGAAGGCCGACTGTAAGTTACACCCACCTGGATTTTTGACTGTGTGGAGCGTTGTACCCCAGCCCTGTGTTGTTCAAGGGCCAGCTGTAGATAGCACAGTTTCTATTCTCCGGGGAGAAACAAATACAAATAAGAAGAGCCAAACCAGGGACTTCCCTGGTAGCTCAGACAGTAAAGAACTGGCCTGCAATGCGGGAGACCTGGCTTCAATCCTTGGGTTGGGAAGCTCCCCTGGAGGAGGAAATGACAACCCACTCCAGTATTCTTGCCTGGAGAATCCCATGCATAGAGGAGCCTGGTGGGCCATTATGGTCCATAGGGTCGTAAAGAGTCCAACATGACTAAGGACTAACGCTTCCATTTTCACTTTCACTTCCAGTGGGTAAGACTCTGTGCTGCCAGCGGAGGGGGCCCAGGTTCAGTCCCTGGTCAGAGAACTAGATCCCACATGCTGCAATTAAGAGTGTGCATGCTGCAGCTAAGACCCAGCACAGCCAAGTAAACCAAAAAAAAAAAAAAAAAAGAGCCAAGCAAAGACACAGGTGACAGATGTCTTAAGGCACTGAACCCAGGAGGAACTAGCAAAGGGTCCAGAAGACCTGTGCTCATCAAGCCCTCAGTTCCATGCCTCTGTGATCTTGGGGTTTAAGTCTTTGTGTCCATCTGCAAAGGAGATTTAACGTAATTACCAATGGCTTGGCTTATTTAAACAATTGAACGAGATAATGTATGTGAAAGCACTCTTAAAGCTACAGTGGTTGTGCCTCAACATACAATATGCAGCATAAGGAAATATAAAAACTTACACTCTGAGGGGTAGAAAAAAATACAGACTGTTAGCTTAATTCCAAGAATATAATAATTTCATTATGACTCATCAGGATACTCTGGGACAACAATGAGACACATTATTCAAGAGAAAAGAACATCTTGATATTAAGTACAGCCAACATTGATTTTTGTCTGCCTCCTTCTAGAGAACTGATTCACCCCAACAGCAGCCACAGGCAGAGTTGCCCATGACAGGACCACACACTCCAGCCTCAGGGCTGGAGCCTGGGCAGAGATCATGTGATTCAGGGTGGACCAATCAGAGGTGTTCCTTGGTTTCCACAGATTTTGAAGTAGGAAAGATTTTCCCTTCCTTTTAGGTTGCTACGCTGGCACAATACAAGCCTGCCACCGCCCATGGCCATGATGTCCTCTGTGTGGAAGAAGCCTGTAGTAAGACAGAATGAGGCCAACGCACAGACACTCTGGGGAGGAGAGCAAGAGTCTGATTATGGGGAAGAAAAAGGGTCTTGCTTCAAGTGCTTAAGCACCCAGGGTCCTACAACTCTGTGAGTTCTTTTCAGGATATTCGATTTTGGGTTTAAAACAGCTGCTTCATCTGAAAGAGTTCTGATCTATAGAGCAAGCTTACCCAGACATACTAAATAAACCTTGATGAAGGGCGAGTAAGAATGTTGGAAAAAGATTCTACAAAGGTCATTGCTTCTCCTGAAACACATGAGATGAGCTCACCATTTGGAGATATCAATCCCAGTTTTCTAAACCTGGCTCAGCACTAACAACCTTCTGTATTAATCAAACAAAAAGGCCACGTGCATGCACCATGATGAATACCAGGAGACGCATTCAATGAGGGTCTGGCTAGATCATTCTAACACCTGACGAGCATGACCAGCACGGGGAAAGGGATTCAAAATATACGCAGGAAATAATGCTGAAAGGTGGACAAGAATGACTGGGACAACATTTCAACTAGAATATTAACTACCACTTATTATTTTCCATGCTGTTCGCTTACTGAACAGGAAAAATTCATGTTTCAACGGCAGCATCAGGAATCACAACCTTTTACTATCTTCAAGGTCACTAGATGGAAAGCTTACATTTGCTCTTAATGGCCATATCATTATGTGGCTGCAAAACATCATCACCAAAGAACCGATCTGCTGTGGCGTGGTATTTAATCCATCGTGCTCCTGTAGGGTAAGAAGACTCTCAAAGCCCTGCCCTGCACCATCCCTGGCTCCATTATGGTTGCTGAGAGTTCCACGGACAAGTTCCGGCTTAAGCCTGGAGAAGGCAGTTCTTGGAAACAAGTATCAGAGACAAGGAATGATAAAAATGTGAATCTTTCTTGGAACCCCTTTCTGATCTCCATCTTTTTTCTTTCAACCAGACAAGATCTGTCTTCTCTGTAACCTCTACACAAGTTTATTATTTTTAAAATCTATTTTAATTAACTAATTTTTTGGTTGCACTGTGCAGCATGTGGGATCTTAGTTCCCCAACCAGGGATCAAACCCATGATCCCTGCAGTGGAAGCACAGAGTCTTAACCACTGGACCGCCAAGAAGTCCCAACACAAGTTTATATCTGCTACTAATAGGGCCTACTCAGTGACAAATTCAGAAATTAAGAGCGTTTGTAGCAGATGGAACAGTATGGTGGTGACCTATGGCCTTAAAAGAGGCACCCATGGTAGGGAATTTGGATTAATCTAAGAAGCATAGATGGGCGAATATTCAAAGTCCAAGAAAAACAGTACGGGGTAGAGTAGTGGTTGGTCGTTTAGTTGCTAAGTTGTGTCCGACTCCTGAGACCCCATAAACTGTAGCCTGCCAGGCTCCTCTGTCCATGGGATTTTCCAGGCAAGAATACTGGAGTGGTTTGCCATTTCCTTCTCCAGGGGATCTTCCCAACCCAGGAATCGAACCTGTGTCTCCTGCACTGCAGGCAGATTCTTTACCGACTGAGCTATGAGGGAAGCCCCATGGGGTAGATGGTCTCACTAAAAATTCTATGTGCACCTTAGAGTATGTAGAAGCTGGTGAGTCCATTCTGCCATAGCAGGGCTGAGACCCTCTGCTCCCATTGTTGGGGGTAAAATAATTCTGTACCTTTATCCACATTAAGGATATTTTTGCATGGTGGCACTAAATGGTAGCTCAGTTGGTAAAGAATCTGCCTGCAGTGCAGGAGACCCCAGTTCAATTCCTGGGTTGGGAAGATCCTCTGGGGAAGGGATAGGCTACCCACTCCAGTATTCCTGGGCTTCCCTTGTGGCTCAGCTCGTACAATCTGCCTGCAATTTGGAAGACATGGGTTTGATCCCTAGGTTGGGAAGATCCCCTGGAGAAAGGAGAGGCTATCCACTCCAGTATTCTGGCCTGGAGAATTCCATGGACTACAGTCCATGGGGTGGCAAAGAGTCAGACACGACTGAACAACTTTCACTAAATGAACGAGAGATCCTCTTTAAGAAACTGGCCTTCATGATGGCACCTTGCTTCCTCGGGTTTTCCAGGCCAGGTCAATGAATTCAGTCAATAGCTGGTTTTCTACCTTTTTTCCTGTCTCTCAACATCCCTGAAGTGCCTGACGTGGTGGCTTTCGAACACTGTCTCACATGGCCTCTGTGGTACAGCATGTTCTCATCTTCCTGTTCTTTTTTTCCCCCTAATATTTATTTATTTGGTTGTGCTGGGTCTTAGTTGCAGCATGTGAACTCTTAGTTTCGGCATGTGGGATCTACTTCCCTGACCAGCGATTGAATCCAGGCTCCTAGCACTGGGAGTGAGGAGTCTTAGCTACTGGACCATGGGGAAGTCCCTTGTCTTCCTGCTCTGTAACCTTCTCCTTGTTCCCACCTCTCCTCTCTTCCTCCATCCATATGGCTTCATTTCTATATGCTGATAGCCCCCAGATCTACACCTCTAGCCCATGTGAACCCCAAGCCTTAGATTCAGCTTCCTACAGGGCATCTCCCCTTGGATGGGTGGCAGCTGGTTTACTGTACACCCACCCACCTGAGAAGCCTGTAGACGCTCCCAGACTCCATACTCACTCTCATGCCACAGCCATCCATCACCACGTCCTGCATCTTTACCTTTTAATTTCTTTCAAATCTGCCTCTTTCACCCTTATTTCCACTCCACTGTCCACACTTTCATAGCATCTCACCCAAATCACTGTGACAGCTTCCTTTCCATCTCCCTGCCTCCCCTCCAGATGAATGATCCTACACAGATATAAACATGTAAGTTACAAATATGATCTCTGGCTTGAAGCTCTCCTTGAGTCCTCATTACCCTCAGGGACAAGTTCAAACTGTTTCCAGTGTCTCTCTGATCTGCTTACCTCTCCTGTTCTGGCTCCTCACTCGCTCCCGAGCTCCCTGGGTTCTAGCCCTACTCAACTATTTCCAGATCTTCTGTAGTCCTGCTCAGTGTCCCTAGCTTTCACTTGCTTCTCCCTTTGCTAGAATATACTCTTTCCTCATCACCCCCTTCCATATTCCAAGACAGTCCTAAGGAAATAATCTGAAATGCCAACATGTTTCTATTGTGGGATACTCATCACAAAGTACAATAAAAAATCTTGAAAACTACCAAAATGCCAACAAAAACAGCCTTAAAAGGACTGAAGTTTTGTGTTACTAGAAAATGGCTCATCGTATATTAAATGAGAAAACCAAATTATGAAGGTTGCTTTCCATCACAACTTCATAGATACTAAAATAGCAACAGTAGTTATTTCTGCATGGCAAAATCACTGGTGATTTTAATGTTCTTCTTCAGACTTTTCTATATATTTATTTTTAAAAAACTTACCCATGTACATGCGATAATTACTTTCATAATTAGGAAAAACCAGTTATTTTTTAGAGAGGGACATCCCTGAGCATGTAATAGGAGGGTGGTGGTGATTGTTGTTCAATCACTAAGTCATGTCTGACTCTTCATGACCCCGTGGACTGCAGCACGCCAGGCTCCTCTGTCCTCCACTACCTTCCACAGTTTGCTCAAATTCATGTCCAAATAGGAGGGTAGATGTAGACCATGAAGATTCTATTTCTCAAGGGAAGAGTGCTTTCTATGGAAAGTTTAAATCCTGAACTGGGAGGATATCTAGAAGATTGTGAATGAGTTCTATAATCATCTGTTGCAAAGGGTGAAGTGAAAAAACAGCTGAAGAGGGTGTGTGTGGGGGCAGTTTCTGCTCCCATGACAAATGCTAGGGCTAAGATTAACTCATCTCTGGGATGTGTTTCCATCACTGAATAAATCCCTCCACTCTCTCCTCTTAACCCCCCGTCGATATGGGCATATATTTTAGTGTGGCTGAACCAGTGGAAGGGCCCCAAGAACTGAGTGAGCAAAATATGGTTAACTCACAGCCCCTCAGCTGCTGTGCTTCAGTCAGCAGGGAGCAACAGGTGGTATCCTTGCCAATCTGTGTGTCCAGCTATGAACGGAGAAGGGAAAGTTAACACACAAACGTTTTGTTCTCCAGAAAAATGAAAATCATTTGGATAAGTCTGTACAGCTGTATCCAGTGGCCACTTGAGTGCTGGCCTGAGAATATTATATATAAAGGGAGTTTCCCACCTAGTCAGACATGTATGCTATTTCCATTAAAGGTTATTTTCTGTCTCAATTAAATCTGGAGTTAGAACAGTACCAGAAGCATAAGCAGAGTTAGAAGAGAACTGTGTGCTTTGGGAAAATGAGATCAAACGCTTAGCTTACATGAAAACGTCACCTTAATGCACAAAACTGAAAACACAGCATCTCTGGCTCACTTAGGTATAATTGCTGATTAAATTTTCAGTTAATGACCTAGCAGGGAGCATTTGTTGCAAGGCATGTATTAAATAATGAAGCAATCAAGCAGATAACTGAAAAACATACTTTTGAAACAGAGTTCAACCTTTTGGAAGAAAGAGAAACAATATAATATTTACAGGAAACCCAGTAACATTTAAATAAAATCTTTGAGAATCCACAGGTGTGTTCCCTGCAGAAACAAGTCTGTAGCAACAAGAGGGAGAAGGCCAATTTCTTATGAATCACCCTGTTCCTGCGAAGAGTGTGTGTCCTTAAAGACAGGAGAGACGAGAGACAGAGGATGGTAAGAGAGAGGAGAGCAGATTACAAGTTTCCCAGCCACAGACTCTGATTCTGTTATTTTCTAGGTCTGGAAAAAAGGAAACCAGCATGAAATCACAATCTTGATGAGCACAACAAACGAAGATCCTATTGTATCAGGTCATTTAAAACTCCAAATTGACTTTTATTATTACAGCTGGATAAAGTGAGTGAATGCTTATTGGTTTAGATATTAAAATGAACCATAAATATGGCTGTTAGGGTTAAGTGAGTGATGAATCTTACGTCCTGGCTTAATTTCCCAGATTTTCAAATGGATGATTCTAAAGGCAATGCCAATTTATTAGTTTCTCAGAATTAGCTTTAAGTTGGAAAAAAAGATAGCATGAATGAGAAAACATTATTATGCAGTATATATTTCATTTTAAAGTTTGAATTATTTCTTGGAATCAGACCTGGGTCTGATCTGTAGAATTTTCCACTTGAAAACCTTTGTGCTGTGTGTTTAGTTGCTCAGTCGTGTTCGACTCTTTGTGACCCCCTGGACTGTGGCCCATCAGGCTCTTCTGTCCATGGGGATTCTCCAGGCAAGAACACTGGAGCGGGTCACCATGCCCTCCTCCAGGGGATCTTGACAGCCTTAAACACTGGCAATATTCCAACAATTGTTACTGACTTCTTTTTTAAGCTTCATTACCCAGGATTTCATTTTGGTGGCTTGAAAAAAAAAGTCTGATGAATCGCATCCTTTCACAGTTAGAAATCGAAGCGTTCACACTTCTTGTCAGCAGGAAGTGGAGGTTGGGAAGAATTCTATTTTTGGAGTTGAAAGGCCACCTTTGACCCAGAAATGTGTGGTTTCATGAAAGATGTTCCTCTGTTCTGTCTTACTTGATTTACCCAAGGAATGGAGAAATGCTTAAGAGTGTAACTTCATCAGACTTGTTTCCTCCCAGTGCCCTAAGTGCCCTAAGACAACCCTATTGACCATACCTAAAGAATTTTAGATTTTCAAGTGTTTAATTTGGTCTTATGTGATCCATGTCACAGTCATTTAACTTTATGTTATTCAAAACCTTCCACGTTGAAATCTTGACACTTTTTCTAAGATGTGAGGATGTATTCTTCATCTAGATCAGGGGATAAGAGATGAACAGTCTGAAGCAAGGATTGATCATCAAGAAGCAAAGGGATCCTAGAGAAAGAAGTGAATCCACAGGGAAGGAAAATGTATCCTGGTATACTGCTTGGCTCTGAAGGAAACAATGTTTATAAAGTTATAGTCATATAAAGAGCAGTTATTGGTTTTCAGCTTTAGGGTCAATCAGCAAAGTGTGAAACAATGTAAAGTAAAGTTCTAGGTGCCAGAAGTTCAAGCAAGACACTGTCTTCATCTTCATTCCACGTAGTGGTGTGAAGAGATGGGTCTGAAATTTATGGAGCATGAAAAAGTGATTCTTACATATTTTTGTATTTCACAGATTCTAAAAGCTCACATCTTTCAACCATTAATATATTTTTATATACTTTTAATTAATCATTTATTTCTGGACTGTGCTGGGTCTTCACGGCTACTTGCAGGCTTTCCCTGCGGTGGTGAGTGGGGGCTACTCTCTAGCGGAGGTGCCTGGGCTCCTCGTTGTGGTGGCTTCTCTTGAGGTCCGGGGTGTGCGTCCTTTAGTAGTGGTGAGTGGGCTCAGTAACCCCTCAGCATGTGGAGTCTTCCTGGACCAGCGATCAAAACCCATGGCCCCTGAGTGGGCAAGCAGATTCTTAACCACTGGACCCCCAGAAAAGTTCTAATATATTTGAAACTGGGATACACCTTACTCTTGAGAATACCTTATAAGTATAATTGGCAATGTTGTTTTCTTTGGTGGAACAGACAATAATGGCACATCTTACATTTGACAATGCAGTATCTTGAGTTGTAAAAAGTAACTAAAAGTAAACTAAAGATAATGAAAAAAAAAAACACAAAAACTAATAATACTTGGGAGGCAGTGACCAAAGACAGCTAAATAAACCATCATCTCTTAGAATCAAAGGTTAACAGAAAATGTCTAAACCTGATAAATTTTTAAAAATGGCAGCATGAGCCTGTTGTTTATGTATCTTTTCATTTTAAACCCTTCCACTGTTTTTTTGGCAGGGGGTGGGGGGGGTGCGGGGCGGGGAGCACACTGTGCAGCTTATGGGATCTTAATTTCCCGACCAGGGACTGAACCCAGGCCCCAGCAGTGAGAGCCCAAGTCTTAACCACTGGACTCCTGGGGAATTCCCCACTATTTGACTTTTAAAAAACAAGACTGTATCAGGTTCTTGTCGTTGCTGTAACAAATTACCACAGTCTTGGTGGCTTAAATTAAAAGACGCTTACTCCTTGGAAGGAAAGTTATGACCAACCTAGACAGCATGTTAAAAAACAGAGACATTACTTTGTCAACAAAGGTCCGTCTAGTCAAGGCTATGGTTTTTCTAATGGTCATGTATGGATGTGAGAGTTGGACTATAAAGAAGGCTGAGTGCAGAAGAATTGATGCTTTTGCACTGTGGTGTTGGAGAAGACTCTTGAGAGTCCCTTGGACTGCAAAAAGATCCAACCAGTCCATTCTAAAGGAGATCAGTCCTGGGTGTTCATTGGAGGGACTGATGTTGAAGCTGAAACTCCAATATTTTGGCTACTTGATGCGAAGAGCTGACTCATTTGAAAAGACCCTGATGTTGGGAAAGATTGAGGGCAGGAGGAGAAGGGGACGACAGAGGATGAGATGGCTGGATGGCATCACTGACTCGATGGACATGAGTCTGAGTGAACTCTGGGAGTTGGTGATGGACAGGGAGGCCTGGTGTGCTGCGGTTCATGGGGTCGCAAAGAGTCGGACATGACTGAGCAACTGAACTGAACTGGTGGCTTCAAACAGAAATTTACTCTCTCCTAATTCTGGAGGCCAGAAGTCTGAAATCAAGATGTTTCTAAGGCCATGTTCCTTCACAGATTCAAGGGTTCTTCGCCTCTTCTAGCTTCTGGGAGCTGCCATCATTTCTGCACTATGCCAGTCTCTCTCTCTGTCTTCACATCACTGTCTCTGTGAGTGTCAAATCTCCCTCTGCCTTTCTCTTATAAGCACACTTGTAGCACTTAGGACCTACCTGGATAATCTAGGATAATCTCCCAATTTGAAGATCCTTAACTTCAGTCGTGTCTGACTCTTTGTGATCCCATGGACTATAGTCTACCAGGCTTCTCTGTCCATGGGATTTTCCAGGCAAGAGTACTGGAGTGGGTTGCCATTTCCTTCTCCAGGGGATCTTCCTGACCCAGGGATTGAACCCAGGTCTCCTGCATTGCAGGCAGACGCTTTACCCTCTGAGCCACCAGGGAAGCCCAATTATATCTGCAAAGACCCTTTATTCCAAATAAGTAACATTCACTGATTCTGAGTACTATTAGGATATGGACATATCTTTGGGAGCCATTATCAGCCTACTCATGCATTAGTTTGATTTAAAAAAAAAATCCTAAGTTATTATACAACTTGAAGCTTTTCAGTGACTACCCATAGCTTCCAGGATCAAGTTCAAATGATGTACTGGTTAAAAATATAGTCTCTAAAGCAAAAGCAGAGGAAACAAAGGAAAAATAGGTAAATTGGACTTCAAGATTAAAAACTTTTGTGCTTCAAAGGATACCATCAAGAAAGAGAAAAGACAACACACAGAGAAAATAACATAAATGATAAGAAACTTCTATCTAGAATATACAAAGAGTTCTTAGGACTCGATAATAAAAAGACAAATAACAATTGTTAAATGGGCAATAGACATTTCTTGAAGGAAGATACAAAACTGACCAAAAAATACACAAAAAGATGCTATCCATCATTAGTCACTTAGGAAATACAAACTAAACACAGTGAAACACCACTTCATACTAGCTAGGATGGTGACAATAAAAAAGACAGATAGTAACAAGTCCTGGCAAGGGAACAGAGAAACTGGAACCTTCATGCACTGTTGGTGGGTTATTCATTAGTCATAATATCCCCAAAGTGGAAACAACTCAGATGTTCTTCCACTGACAAACGGATACATAAAATGCAGGCTATCCATATAATGGAATATTATTTGGCAATGAAAAGCAATAAGGAATATGAGACATTGCTATAATATAGATGACCCTTGAAAACACTACCCTAAGCGGAAGAAGCCAGTCACAAAGGACCAGGTATTGTATGATTCCATTATACGAAATGTCTAGGGTAGACAAATCTATAGTGATAGGAAATGGATTAATGGTTGGTTGGGGTAGGGGTCTAGAGGGAATGGGGGATGGGTGACTGCCAATGGGTATGGGATTTCTATTTTGTTTTAATTATGTAGGTGTTTATTTTTCGCTGCACCGAGTCTTCCTTCACTGCTGTGCATGGGCTTCCTCCAGGCGCAGCGGCTGAGGGCTACTCTCTAGCTGCAGTTGGAGGTGCTTCATTGCAGTGGCTTCTCCTGTGGAGCACAGGCTGCAGAACTTGGGCTTAGTTGTGGCGCGCAGGCTTAGGCGCCCGGCGGCATGTGGGATCTTCCTGGACCGGGGATTGAACCCGTGCCTGCTGCATTGGCAGGCAGATTCTTAACCACTGGACCACCAGGGAAGTCCTGATATTTCTACGTGGGGTGATAAAAATGTTCTAAGTGGATTGTGGTAATGGTCACACAACTCTGAATATACTAAAAACCATTGAATTACCTGCTTTAAATGAGTGACGTTTATGACATGTGAAGTCTATCATAGATAGATGATAGACCAGTAGACAGACAGTCCACTCACTCACTCGGGTCCAGTCTCAGTTCCATGAGAAGGTGTAGGTGGATGAGAGAACATGCACGGAAGACCTCAGCACAGTCCCTGGCACTGGGACTGTAGATACCCTACATGTGACCACTGTTATTATCTGCCTGGCATTTGGATCACTGTGGGACTTGGTCCTGGCCTACCTCTGGCCCCTTTACACCGCCCTTAACCCCTTTTCAGGACAGTTGCCACCCTGCGTCCCCTGCCCCCAGCTATGCTACCTCTTAAGTGCCCCCTGAAACAGGCTCAGCACATCCTGCTTTCACTAGAATACTCCCCCCTGCCTGCACCTGGTTAGTTCCTCTTTTCCTCCCCTTCTGTGTTTCCTGAGCCCTTGTCTCCCAGGAAGCATCCCCTACGGGCTCTAAGACCGCCTGCCCTTCCCGCCAGGTCCGCTGTGGCCCCCACAGCTCTGGGTACACAGTCTCTCGTGGCACTCGCCATGCTCTGTGGCATCTGTCTGCTGTGTCTTATTCATCTTTCCACGCTCAGTGCCAAGCAGAGTGACAAAAATGTAAGAAGTGAACATGCTCAATGGCCGCTGGGCCTAAAGAGAATTACTGCTGTGCCAGCAGTAGAGCAAAGTCTCTCCCAGGAGAGAGCAAAGATTTTTTCTCTTGTTTTCCGGGCTGAAGAAGTCGGTTTCTCTGGGGATGGGGTGCTTGGCACGACCAGCCTCGTGCCTTATCTTCCACGTGCACACGTGCAGACGTGCCCGCCGCCTGCTTCCCATGGAGGGATGGAGGGATGGACGCAGGCCTGTCGTGTGACCCTGTCGGTTTATTAGCACTTTACTGAAGTGCGTGTTCAGACACGTGCACTTAATGGAAGGGACAGCTGAAGAGCAAAGCCAGCGTGATATTCACACCATGCAGCATAGGGAAAAATGCATTTGCAAACGCCGTAGGAGGTAAAGCTCCAGAAAAGCCCACGGTCTGGGGACAAGAAGGAACAACTCCTTTCTAAATATTCCCCGTAACATAAGCACAGCTGGTGAAGAGTCCAGGGAGGCCTGTGTGAAACCGCCTCTAACCCTCAGAGGTAGTGAGCGCCCTACCGCGGAGGCACCCACACTGCGGAGGGTGCCGTGGGGAGCGAGGAGATGCTGGATTCGGGGACCCTTAGCTCCACTCCAATGATTAGAAGACACGATGTGCCGATTTGAGTGTCTGGTGAGAATTATCTGGAATATGCGGGCTGCCACTCTGCACAACTCCGGGATGCCCTTTGCGTCACAGTCTAGGTGAGAGGCACCCCCCACCCCCGCCGTACCCCCGACGAAGTGCCGCCCTGCAGGGACTCTGTAGTTGTTATGGGCAACCGGGCTAAATCTTGATTACAGACTCCTGTGTCTATTACAGCAAAACAGGCTTGCTTAATTTCTTCTTTTAAGGTTTGTAGTATCTTTATTTTTTTTAAATTATTTTTCATTGAAGGATAATTGCTTTACAATCTTGTGTTGGTTTCTGCCACACATCAACATGAATCAGCCACAGGTATACCTATGTCCCTTCCCCCGTGGCTTACTTAGTTTTATATGACTCTGGCTTTTTTTTTTTTTTAAAGAACACTGTCTAAATTGTACACACATGGCTTAACGAAACGGTGACATATTTTAAAGGAAACTCCAAACCCAAGGAGGGCTGAGTTGGTAAAAATTTTCATCCCTGGTCGCATCTTAGGGTTGTACTCCAAACAAATGCTAGCCACTGTCTCTTGGCCTCAGTGTATGTTGTTGGTTAGTCAGAAAGGCCACTAGCTCTCAGGGATCCTGAGAAAAGATGCCAGATGTCGTGTGTGAAAGCCAGCACATTTGCCCACAGACAAAGCAGACCCAACTATTTCTGCATGGGTGTCCCGTCAGGAAACAGCTTTTCCTTCTCTTTTTTAAGCCATGTCACACAGCATGCGGGATCTTAGTTCCCTGACTAGAGATGGAACCCAGGTCCCCTGCATTGGGAGCATGGAGTCTTAACCACTGGACCACCAGGGAAGCCCAGGTGTTCCTTCTGTTTATTAAAACAGAAAAGAATCAGCACTGGCATATGCACACACATGTGTACATATGTGTACACACATGTACACACCCTCTTCCTTCCATATATCACATATATTAGAATACTATATTAGATATTTAATACATATATTAAATATATATGGTGGCACTAGGTAAAGAACTTGCCTGCCAATGCAGGAGACATAGGAGACCCAGGTTTGATCCCTGGGTCGGGAAGATCCCTTGGAGGAGGGAATGGCAACCCATCACTCCAGTATTCTTGCCCAGAGAATCCCATGGACAGAGGCGCCTGGTGGGCTACAGTCCATAGGGTCACAAAGAGTCGAACATGATTGTAGCAAGCTACTTGGCATGCATATAAATATAAATTAGTCGAATTTTCTATCTTATTAGTTGATTCAGTAAAATATGTGATGGAAAATAAAATGAGTGTTTTTAGTTCTCCATGGTTTTTCCTTCTCTAAATTTCCCGTTCCTTGTACTGAGCATAGACCTGGGCCACGCGCCTTATAGCACCAACGCAGAGTCACTGCTTCACGTAGGGGAGGGCGGAAGGCACCATCTGTCCATGTTCCAAGGTCCCCGCAAGCACCCCATCCTCTCGGACCTCTCCCTGCCGCACACGATGGCCTCCCGTCTACTCCTCTCTTTAAAGTGGGGAGTGGGTAAGAACACGGGCTGAGGAGTCAGTGAGGACTGAGCTGAAATCCTGACTCTGCTGCTGACCAGCCGTGGGCACCTCTGGTGAGGGACAGAGCTCCTCTGGGTCTCAGCTTCCTCATTTGAAAAATAGGAGCAATACCCGCCCCATTTGGGGTTACGAGAAGCTCAAGGAGAAAAGCTCACGGAAAGCACGTGGCTCAGGGGCAGTGTCCAGCCAGTGGTCAACAAACAGCAGCATCTCCTCTACTGCGCTGCTCTCTGAATGGACTCTGCCCCCATTATCAGGCTGTGAGCCCTCTGAGGGGTCCGATGTTTACTGAATGGGGAAATGGATCTGACAGGACAGGAAAACCACGGCACCTCCTATTGACCTGGTGCTCCTGGAGAATCACCACCATGCGCTTCCTCTGCCCCACTTCTGCTCCTAATCAATCCGACTAAGGCCTTACTGCTTTACCAGCAAGGTGGTGGATTTCCACCAGCAAAGACAGCAAGCTGTGAATGACTCTGATACATTTTTACTGTAATATATAACCTCTCTGCTCAAATATCATATGCAATTGACCACAGGAAGGACAGGCCTGCTTTCTAAAGGTTATGCAGATGATTTTTTTGTTCCAAGCTAAGTGTCTCTCTTTCTACATTATATTGTATTATAGAATACAAGTAGGCTGACATACTTTCCTCCCTTGCTTCTATTTGTATACAATTAGAATTTAAGGTCTGTTCTCTTTTCTTGGCTTTTTTTTTTTTTTCCCCCTCAAGGACTTGGGATACTTGAGGGTATACATCTGAAATCCTGGGGTAGATTCCTGTGATCATTAATTTCATCAGGCTTGAACAGGGCCAGCTTAGCATGGAGACTCACATGATGCTTTCCTACTCCGAGAATAACAGGCACTGAGGCCCTCACAGGCCACGTGGCTGCCGATTCAGTCCTGGGTTCCCCTACCTTGGAATCCCGCAGGCTGCCTGTATAAGGGCGCTGAGCAGTTATTCATTCTGATGCTGTGCTGACAGAAATGGCTCTCCCAGCTATAGATTTAGGCACTTGGAGGGCTGAACAGTAGCTCATCCACTCTCTAGTTTTTCTTTGGAATTCAGTAATGAACTCATTAAATCACCAACTTGTTGTGACAGGAAGTCATTCAGATGCTGATGCTATTGCCATGGAAACCATCCCTCTGCTCCAAGCTCTGTCTCTGCTGAGGAGCACCCCAGCTCCATAATTACTGTCATTCCCCCAAATAACACTGAGCCATCACGGCTCCAAGCAAATCCAGAGCAGGGCATGCAGAGTCTCTATTCTGCTTTCAGACGGATCCTTGTTGGTTTTGGTGTATTTTTAGCACACATTTCTCTTCTGAACCAGTTGTCTTTTAAATGCCTACATGCTGGCTCCTTTCCAACACCTTTCTTAGAGAAGCAGACAAAAGATTTTTGGGGGGGATAACTGTCAGGGATAGGGATTAAAGGGAACCCACTGCTTTCCCAAATCTTTGTGCTTCCAAATATAGAAACAAATGAGTTCTTCTGCCTTTTGAGACCCTCAGAAACAACTCAATTCTCTTATAGTTCATCTTTTATAAAACCTAAAGGTTTATGGATAGATGAGTAATGCCCGGATGCAAGTTCAAAGACGCAACACAAGTATGAAGTGTTTGCTTTGTTTTGTTTGTATTATCTAGGCTATTGCTAAATGCCAATACCAAGACACAAAAAGAGAGAAAGTACACTCTTATCCGGAGTAGCAATCAAGTTTTTTTTTTTGAGATAAAAATATTTTACTTATAAACAGGATACAATTTGGTACTAAATACCAAATAACTGGCTGAAAAATAGAAAAATTTCATCAAAATTTTAATTTAGCATTCTATAGGTATGTAAACATATATTAAGACTTGCCATATTTAAGATTTATTTTTCAGGTTTTTTTTTTTGTTTTTTTAATTAATTTTTATTGGAGGACAGTTGCTTTACAATGTCATGTTAAATCAAGTCTTTTTTTGAATATGCCATGGCACCTGGTATACAGGGAATTTGAAACATAACCATCTCTTAGCAAATGAGAGACACTGTACCAGGCATTTTGCATTCTGTTTCATGATTTAAATTTATCTGCATGAAAATCCCATGAGGCAGATATTTTTATTCCAATTTTACAGCTCAGGAATGTACAGCTCAGAGCAATTAGGTAAATTAAATAAATTCCACACTCTTCCATACTGCAGAGGTGTTACCACATCACACGTGCTGTGCCCGCAGGCATAAAGGTGACTTCTGTTGCCTGAGAATCATAGGTGCCTGGATTACAAAAAGCCTTTCATGACTCTCTGTTTCAACTAACCAACCCCTTTTAGGACATCCCAGCTCATTATCTGCTCTCAGCTTGGGTATCACCAGCAATGGAGAATTAACTAAAAGCAGTCTGTATCTGGACAGCTTTCTCAGAGAAGCCTGTTCTGCCCATGAGCAAAGAGCAATCATCCTGGGAGCGTCTACTGAGCGAAACTGAGGCCATTTGGTTGTGGCTGAGAGTCCTCTAGGATATCCAGGTACGGGTGGGAGAAGAGGGCGATAAGAAGGAACTAGGTTAGGGTCTGCTTGAGCGCAACAAGAGCATCTCAGCAGACCACTGACTCTGTGACCATTTGCTCTGTGCGGAAGAAACCTGTTCCCCAGAGCCAGTGGGAAGCTGTGTTTTTTTCCCCCTTTCTTTAACTTGGTGACCATTTATAATTTTATTTATGTAAAACCTTTTTTGGAGTGCACTTGCTTTACAATGTGGTGTTAGTTTCTGCTGTACAGCAAAGTGAATCGGTTATATATGCATCCCTTCTTTTTTAGATTTCCTTTCCAGTTAGGTCATCACAGGGCACTGAATAGAGTTCCCTGTGCTACCTGGTAGGTTCTCAGTAGTTACCGATTTTATATGTGGTGTCAGTGTACATATGCCAATTCCAATCTCGCACCCCATCCCACCTCCCCCCTTCCCTTTGGTGTCCATACGCTTGTTCTGTATGGGGGAAGCTATGTTTTGAGTGAGACTCAAATCATACACACATGTGGACATATACTCTCAACAAAAATGCATCTCTGTTCCAAACAGAAATACCAACATTTAAGAAGGGCAGTAAGCAGTGATCCAGCTTCTGAAAATGTTAGCAAGGTCAGGGGAGGAATACCACACTGACCTTGCAGCTTCACGAAGTTCTGTGTTTAGTGCCGTGAGGATCATTTCTTTCTGCCCCAGGGAATGAGGTTTACTCCTACAAATGCTCAACTGCCTATGCCTTAGACTCTACACTCCTTGGTGGCAAGTTCTGTAATATGTGCAGATATGTGTTACCTGAATGATCCCTGACAAGCCTCTTTAACCCAAGTGCCTCTCTTTCCTCATCTGTAAAATGAAGGATGCTGCTAATTACATTCTCTACTTTATGGGAGTATGGCCAGATTGAGCTGCAAAGTGCAAAAAAAAACCAAAAAAACAAACCCTGAGAAAAGCATCAAATCTATAAGAAAAAAAAAACTGTGCCTAGGGACTTCCCTGGTGGTCCAGTGGCTAAGACTGTGCACTCCCAGTGCAGGGGGCCTGGGTTTGATCCCTGGTCAGGGAACTAGAGGCCACGTGTAGGAACTAAAGAGCCCGCACGCCACAACTAAGACCCAGTGTTGCCAAATAAATAAAAATACTAAAAACAAAAATTCCCAACTCTGTATTTGATGAAAGGGAATATGTAAACATAAACAATTCCAAGCTTAATATTTACCAGAAGTGAGATCAAATCTCTTTACAATTATCATGAAAACCAAAATGATTTTCTAAGCTTGGAGCAATGATTCCTTTGAAGCAATATTCAGCGTAAAAATTTTGATACTACAGGGTTGTGATTTGTTTTTTTAGTGTTCACTGTCTCATGACCTAACCTGTTGCAAAGATTAAAGCAAAATTTTCCAGTTAATCACAGAGGATTAGTAAGGCCTCTATAATTCTGCATCAGTAAAAAAAAGAGCAGATCACACAGAGTCCAATGTTTTTAGTCTTTATAGGTTTGTTTTCTAAGTAACTTATAAAGGTACTTGTGAATATACTCTGCCTAATTCTCAAAAGTATCTGATAGCCTACAATAAAAGAAACAGAAATAATAAAAGTGAAGTAATTTGAAAAGAATCTTTTCATCCAATTCACAGCCATTTGTTCTTAATAATACCTATGAAACAGAATTCAGCTAGAGTTACAAATGAGATCCTCTATAGTTTCTGACACTGAAAATATTTTATTCACCGTAACCAAACACAGGGCTGGTAGGAAATGACTTCTGGGCGAGGGGGCGGGCTGGGGTGGGGGGAGTCTGTGAAATGGACTGAACTACGGGACTTGAAGAGAACGAACATGAATACAATTATGAAGTGGATTAAATCAAGATGCAGCGCACGCCCAGATCACGTGTTTTATTTCCATTTGGATGTAACAGCTAGTTTCAGGCAGAATATGCTAAGACAGCCACACAAAAGGGAAATGAGTCATTGACTAAATACCAGAAAAGCTTAGGCCAACTGGCTAGACCGAGACTCAGCCACGTCTTTTTCTGCCTCTGTTCCACTTCTATATCCTGAAAGCGCCACCTTATCATAGGAGGGAAATCTTTTTGGCAAATACGCCTGGGACACATCCAGCTGTACTCTTCCTCCATGTCACACACACACACACCCACGCATCTAAGAGGCTTAGGGATGCATGTGGTTTTTTTCCCCAGCAGTCTTACCTCCATAATTATGTTTGACCTAGACTAACATTAACATATTTTGCTCTTCCTGAGCAAGCAGCAATCAGCATGAGGTTCCACCTTCCTTGGATCATAGCCCATCATCCTTTCTCTCTCTTTCTCTCCCCCCATTCCCACCAGCATAAAAGCCCTGGCACAGGAACTCTTGTCTGTCTTGCTGACTCTCTGGTATAGTGCCTGGCATATTGTTGGTACTCAATAAACATTTCCTGGGTGAGCTGAAGAAATACTTTCAGTCTCTCCTAGAAGCTCTCTGCTTTTTCCTCAGCCTAAAAGCTTGTACAAGTCTCCTCATTAAGTAAAAGACCAAAAAAGTCCACCGTTCTCTTCTCCCCACAAGCCATGAAATACCCGCCAATTAAACCACCCATAATGTCAGTGCCCTTGTAGCTCCTGTCTTCTCTCCCATCACACCTTATAGCCAAGCTTCTTAAGAGAGTGGTGGTGGTGGTTTAGTCACGACGTCCTGTCAGACTCTTTGTGACCCCAGACTGTAGCCCCCAGGTCCTCTATCCACGGGATTTCCCAGGCAGGAATACTGGACTGGGGTGCTATTTCTGTCTCCAGGGGATCTTCCTGACCCAGGGATTGAACCCGTGTCTCCTCCGTTGGCAGGAAGGTTCTTTACCACAGAACCACAGGGAAGCCCCCTCTTAAGAGATCAGTTTCTGTGTATACCATCTTTACTTCTGTAGTGTTCATTCTTTAACAGTATTCTTCTGCAATCCATTGCCTCCCTCCCTCCCTTTCATCTATCCACCTACCCTTTTCCTCCCATCTTTCTTTTTCTCTGCTTCTGTAAATATATATCAATGCCTGCGATGTACTAGGTACTGCACTGGGAATATGTATTGAAAAAGACAGAATCTCCAAAGTGGAAGTGCTCTTGATCTGTGCGAGAAACAGGTGTGTCAACTTGAGAGTCTTAAACTGGGGTCCAACTCCCCTGGCTGTGCAGGAGTGTGCTATACTAAGTGACGACCTGGAACAAACCCAGCGCGTATAGAGATGACAAGGAGCCCCGTGGGAGAAACTGCTGAATTTCATTTAAAAAAGGTAGATGAGAACAATGGATATACAAAGTTTTGTTTTTTCCCTGGCAAATTGGCAAGTGAAATCCAGTGCCAAGTGAGTAACTTGGTACAGGAGGCGTGTGGATAGTTGTCTGTAAGAGTGTAAAATGCCATAAGCATTAGAGAGCTAATCTAGACAAATGTATGAAAAGCCTTGAAGAATGTATACGCATTGGCCCTACAATTCCACTTCTAGGAATTCCTAAGGAAGCAATCATGGATATAAATAAATACACCTCTCCAGCTGCAGTCCATGGGGTTGCTGAGAGTCGGATACGACTGAGCGTCTTCACTTTCACTTTTCACTTTCATGCATTGGAGAAGGAAATGGCACCCCACTCCAGCGTTCTTGCCTGGAGAATCCCAGGGACGGGGGAGCCTCGTGGGCTGCCGTCTATGGGGTTGCACAGAGTCGGACACGACTGAAGTGACTTAGCAGCAGCAGCAGCAGCAAGGACACTTAGAGAAGCCTTAAGGGAAGCCTGGCATGTTTCAGTCGACGGGGTTACAAAGCATCAGATACGACTGAGCGACTGAACAACAACTAAAGACAATTATCATCGCGTTGCTTATATCGCGTTGCTTATAGTACTAAAAACTGCGAACATTCTAGATGCTCAACAGTTAAGGGTTGACAATGAAACAATATACAGAAATAAGTTTTGGTTCATTTTCAGCATGAAATAACATACAGGTATGCAAAGTTGTGCTGGAGAAGAATACTGAGTGACCTAGGAAGACATTTTCAGAATGTTTGCTCTGCATCCTTAAGGGAAATAGCAATTATAAAACAGAATGTATTAAAAAAAAAAATCTCATTTTTGGAAAACTGTATCAGAATGCAAAAGAAGATACGGAAATGTTAACAATAGTTTGCATGTGCGCTTACAGATTTTTTTCTTTAGTGTCTTTGTGTACATTTCCCCAAATTTCCTCATAAAGAGTTACTTTTGTTATCAGAAAAAGTATTTTTAACTAGAGACACAAAAATTCCCTTCTGTTTTGGCTGCCTGTTGTCTACTGGATGAAACCCAAATCCCTTTGCCTGATAAGCGAGGGCTGTCACAATCTGGCTGCTCCCCGGCAGTGTCCCAGCCTGCTCTTCCGGGCAGAGACCCATATTCAAGGCTCCCCAAGTCACATGCTTATCCATCAACAAGCTTTGTCTTTCTAAACCTTTGGCTGCACAGCCACGCCTCTCCTTTCCAGCATGCTCAAAGGATTGCTGAACTCCTCATCCTTCTAAATGGCCTGCCTCTCCAGTTCCTGATCTTCTCACAACTCCACAAGCCTTGGCACCAAAGTCTTTTCTGCCTCAGGGCCTTTGCACCTACCATGTTCCTGCCTGGCTTTGTCTTTACACGACCAGCTCCTTTCCATCTTTCAAACCTTAAATGTCACCCCTGGGGATTTTCCTCGTGGTCCAGTGATTAAGAATCTGCCTGCAATGTGAGAGACCCAGGTTCGATCCCTGGGTTGGGGAGATTCCCTGGAGAAGGGAATGGCTACCCACTCCAGTATTCTTGCCTGGAGAATCCCATAGATAGAGGAGCCTGGTGGGCTACAGTCCATGGGGTTACAAAGAGTCAGATAAGACTGAGTGGCTAACACTTCTGCAATGCAGGGGCCTCGGGTTTGATCCCTGGTTGAGGAATAAGATCTCCCACGCCGAGGAGCAACTAAGCTGATGTGCCACAGTAGTTGTGGCACGCTCCTGGAGATCCTGCGCCACAACAAGAAAGTCCAGGTGCCACAACCAAAGGCTCCAAGTGACGTAACCAAGACCTGATGCAGCCAAATAAATGGCTAAGTATTGAAAAAAGATGCCACCTCTGCACTTGGCTTTTTCTGACCACTCCATCCAAAATAGGTCACCTCCTTTAATTCTCTGTCTCAGAGCCCTGTTACTCCTCCTTAGCACTTGCTACAGTAGAGAACTATTTTTATTTACTTGTTCACTCATTTTAGGGGGATTGCCCCACTTGAGTATAAGCTCCAGGAAGACAGGGGCTATGATCTGACCTGAGGCCTCACACCTGGTAGAACAAAGATCTTTCTGGAATGGACAGACAATGGGAAGGCCAGATGTTCTATATGCATTCCTCTGTCTTCCTGTGGGATGCTGTATGTTCATCTCCACCAACCTTTCCCTATCTGTATCTTTTTTATTTATTTGGCTGCACAGCTTGTGAGATCTTAATTCCCCAACCAGGGATTGAACCTGGGCATATGGCAGTGAAAATGGGGAGTCTTAACCACAGGGCCACCAGGAAATTTCCTTTCTATCTGTATTTTTGAAACCACTAATGCAGTTGTTCCTAACAGACCCTGAAATGGACTGCAGGTACTCTGAGATGGAGACTGGATGCAGGGTCAAGGTCCTGTCGCACACTGCAGGTGCTCAACAAGCGTGTGCTCCGAATGAATGGAGGAGGGGCTCCCAGTGGATGGAGGAAACCATTCTTGGGCTGAGCAGTTGCTGCAACTCACACACATGATGAGACACTGCCCACATAAGTCTTACACTTTGGGTGGACACAGGGTTTGTGGTGAAAAAAAGTTTTAACTACATTTTATGAAGAATTCTGAAAGTGAAAGTCACTCAGGCGTGTCTGACTCTTTGTGACCCCATGGACTATACAGTCCATGGGATTCTCCAGGCCAGAATACTGGAGTGGGTAGCCGTTCCCTTCTCCAAGGGATCTTCCCAACCCAGGAATCGAACTGGGGTTTCCTGCATTGTAGGTGGATTCTTTACCAACTGAGCAATGAGGGAAGCCCAATGGAGAATTTTAGCAACTAGTTAGGTAACAATTAATTCTTGAGCTTCAAAAAAAATGAACAACAGAAAATTATAAGATGCTAATGAAAGAAATCAAAGATGACATAAACAGATGGAGAGATATTCCATGTTCCTGGGTAGAAAGAATCAATATTGTGAAAATGACTATATTACCAAATGCTATCTACAGATTCAGTGTGATCCCTATCAAATTACCAATGGCATTTTTCACAGAACTAGAACAGAAAATTTCACAATTCATGTGGAAACACAAAAGACCCCAAATAGCCAAAGCAGTCTTGAGAAAGAAGAATGGAGCTGGAGGAATCAACCTTCCTGACTTCAGATTATACTACAAAGCTACCATCATCAAGGCAGTATGGTACTGGCACAAAAACAGAAGTATAGACCAATGGAATAAGATAGAAAGCCCAGAGATAAACCCATGCACCTATGGGTACCTAATTTTTGACAAAGGAGGCAAGAATATACAATGGGGAAAAGACAGCCTCTTCATTAATGGTGCTGGGAAAAGTGGACAGCTACATGGAGAAGGAAATGGCAACCCACTCCAGTACTCTTGCCTGGAAAATCCCATGGATGGAGGAGCTTGGTGCAGGCTACTGTCCATGAGGTCGCAGAGAGTCAGGCACAACTGAGCGACTTCACTTTCACATGTAAAAGAATGAAATTAGAACACTTCCTAACACCACACACAAAGATAAACTCAAAATGGATTAAAGACCTAAATGTAAGACCAGAAACTATAAAACACTTAGAGGAAAAGAAAACATAGGCAGAACACTCAATGACATAAATCAAAGCAAGATTCTCTATGACCCACCTTCTACAGTAACGGAAATAAAACCAAAAGTAAACAAGTGGGAACTGATTAAACTTAAAAAGCTTTTGCACAGCAAAGGAAACTATAAACAAGGTGAAAAGACAACCCCCCAAATGGGAGAAAATAATAGCAAATGAAACAACAGACAAAAGATTAATTTCCAAAATATACAAGCAGCTCATACAACTCAATGCTAGAAAAATAAACAACCCAATCAAAATGTGGGAAAAAGACCTAAACAGACATTTCTCCAAAGAAGACATACAGATGGCTAACAAACACATGAAAAGATGCTCAACATTGCTCATTATTAGAGAAATGCAAATCAAAACCACAATGAGATATCACCTCACATCGGTCAGAATGGCTATCCTCAAAACGTCTACAAACAATGCCTGCTGGAGAGGGCGTGGAGAAAAGGGAACGCTCTTGCACTGTTGGTGGGGATGTAAACTGGTACAGCCACTATGGAAGACGGTATGGAGATTCCTTAAAAAACTTGGAATAAAACCACCATATGACCCAGCAGTCCCACTCCTAGGCATACACCCTGAGGAAACCAGAACTGAAAAAGACACATGTATCCCATTGTCCATTGCAGCACTATTTACAATAGCTAGAAGATGGAAGCAACCTAGATGCCCATTGACAGATGAATGGATATAGAAGTTGTGGTACATATACACAATGGAATATTACTCAGCCATAAAAGGAACACATTTGAGTCAGTTCTGATGAGGTGGATGAACCTAGAACCTATTATACAGAGTGAAGCGAGTCAGAAAGAGAAAGATAAATATCGTATTCTAATGCACATATACGGAATCTAGAAAAATGGTACTGAAGAATTTATTTACAGGGCAGCAATGGAGAAACAGACATAGAGAATAGGTTTATGGACATGAGGAGAGGGGAGGAGAGGGTGAGATATAAGAGTAACATGGAAACTTACATTATCCTATGTAAAATAGATAGGCATTGGGAATTTGCTGTATGGCTTAGGAAACTCAAACAGCGGCTCTGTATCAACCTAGAGGGGTGGGTTGGGGAGGGAGGTTCAAAAGGGAGGGGATATATGTATACCTATGGCTGAGGCATGTTGAGGTTTGACAGAAAACAACCAAATTCTGTAAAGCAATTATCCTTCAATAAAAAAATGTATATGTTTAATTTTTAAATGAAAACAGGCTACTATACTAAATAAAGTTCTTACTTGACTACAAAAAAAAATGAACAACAGCAAATCTAACACTGATGATAGAACTATAAGAAAAGAGAAATATCATAGTGCCTTTGGGTCTGTCAAAAAGTGAAGAATATATTTATTAATCTAAGAAATTATAGGCTCCTTGTGTGGAACCCATAAATTGATGTTTGTTTTACAATGTTCTCCCAGAGAAACATTACAAATAATGCAGGGCATTACAGACAAATAATGCAGGGCACTCACCCCAATTAAGGCAGCTTAAGAGTGAGATGGTTTAGGACTTCCCTAGCAGTCTAGTGGTTAAGACTCTGCACTTCCAATGCAAAGGGCGTGGGTTCAATCCCTGGTTGGGGAACTAAGATCCCATATGCTGTATGGCCAAATAAATAAAGTAACTGCTGGATACTTAAAAAAAAAAAAAAAGGGTGAGATGGTCTAATTGAAGTATGCTGAATGTAGAGATGATCCATGACTTGTGGGAGAAAACATTAAATCTGACTAGTGCAGTTATTACTCAGTGAAAAAATGCGAGCCTTTCAATTTGGAAGCCTCAGTCTCTCTTTGTGAAAGTGGTCAAACTGGATGGGTCCTGAGATACTGTGTTGTTAGGGGTCAGTCAAGTTTCTCTCTAAAGGGCCAGAGAGTGACTATTTCAGCTCTGTGGGCCAAACTGTACTGCAACCACTCAACCTGGCTGCTGCTATGTGGATGTAAATGGACAGTCAGTGTTCCCACACAGTTTTATTTGTGGACGATGGAGCTGAATTTTATATAAACATCAGGTATCATGAAATGTTATCCTTCTTTTTGATGTTTTCCACTAATTGCTTAAAAAAATGCAAACCCACCTAGGTGGTGGGCCAGGTTTGGCCCACGGGCCACTGTTTGCTGACCCCTGGGCTGGTTTATGACAGTTTATCTTCAAGGGCAGTAGTGGGACAGTGAAGAGACGTGCTCTCAGAGGCAGAGCCTTGATCTCCGAAGGGTAAACTCTGGACTTCCCTGGTGTGCAGGAGCTGAGATTCTGCACTCCCAAAGCACGGGGCCTGGGTTCAATCCCTGGTCAGGGAATTAGATAACGTATACTGCAACCAAGACTTGGTGCAGCTGAATAAATAAAAGTAAGTATTAAAAAGCTAGGAAAGATTGAGGAAGGAGATAGTGAAGGACAGGAAGCCTGGCACGCTGCAGTCCATGGGGTCACAAGAGTTGGACATGACTTAGTGACTGAACAAGAGCAACGAAAAACTCCACAAAGAGTACGTTCCAACACTTGAGCATCAAGGCCCAACAGAAACAACTTATTTCTGAGACCAGAAAACAATGTCGGGTGCTGGATGGTTAACAGTTAGTTTAAGACGAGGGGGAAAGATTTCATTCTTGGAAGCGAAGCGTGGTCTTTGAAGTTTGATTAAAAGCGTTTCGTTCACACTTTATGGGAGCACATTATATTAGCACCTTTCACTGCAGGATCAACGGAAAAGAAGTAACGTGCCGCCATCCTCACGCGGCTGCACCTGTGGCTGGAAAAGGCCAACGAACTGCTCTCCACTCAAGGGCTCACTGTCAGAGGATGCAACTTCTGACAATAAGAGAGCCCAGAAACGTCCTTCTTTTCATCCAAAAAAGGCTCCCTCCACACTTCTGACCAGTTTGGTTATAGAATGCATTCCCAGGGAGATGAGAGGAGACGGAGGTCATGTCCAAGGTCTCTTCTGCCCTCTCATTTCCTGTTCTAAAGTGTGCTTCCATTCCAAATAGTTTACTCCTGCTCTGAATAATCTGGGTGCCTCGCATAGGAGAGGCAGCAGCACCTAAGGGTACAAGATGCCGGGGGTGCTTGTCTATTACGAATTAGCTGTGATCTGGGGCAAATTCCTCAACCTCTCTCTGCTTCAGTTTCTTCAGGTATAAAAGGAGGATAATCAGTGCACCCACCTTCTAGAGCAGTGAGGTGTGTGTGTGTTAGTGCCTGTATGGGGCTTTGAATGGAGTCTAGCATGGAGTAAGGACTGGATGAGTGTTGACTATTTTTATTATCTTCTGTCCTATCAAGAAGCCCAGAATGTGTGCTCATGTGTGTACTTTCACACACACACACACACACACACACACACACACACACACACAATTTGATCCTCAGCTGGCCAGGTATCACTCGCTTTTCACAAGGAATAAACTGGGGCTTAGTGGCTCAAGGCCACTCAGCTATGAATCTTCTTTTGATTATGAACCAAATGGTCCTTCAAAGGCTTTTAAATGATTGAATGTGATCTTCAATTTCCTGCCCTTTGCCTGTTGTGGAAGCTCCTTAAAGAAAAAGTTGTATAAAAAAGTGTTTAAAAAAAAAATCCACCTACTTGTAATCTATATGCAATAGAGGGTCTTAATTGTTGGATGTTAAGTTTATTTTTCTCATATGCTTTATGATCATTACCTTTTTAAAATCATATTTTATTATTTCCATCCCTAATATTCCTTCTCTCTTAAATGTCTCTTTTATTGATCACCTACCATCGATTTCTTGAAATGTACAAAAAAACTATGTTCGTTCCCAGCCACAGACCTTTAAGTATTTCTTGACCTTTCAGCTTCACCTTCTCTATTTATCACTGCTATGCATGTAATGACAGGGTAGTTATCCCATAGTAACCCTCATTTAACTGCAAAAGAATGGTTGTGGCAAACTGAGCATGTAAAATGTAAACTCTTTGCTCAGTCATGTCCAACGCTTTGCAACCCCATGGACTGTAGCCCACCAGGCTCCTCTGTCCATGGAATTCACGAGGCAAGAATACTGGAGTGGGTTGCCATTCCCTTCTCCAGGGGATCTTCCTGCCCAGGGATTGAACTGAGGTCTCCTGCACTGCAGGCAGATTCTTTACCATCTGAGCCACCTGGGGACCCGTAAGCAACAGAATGTTCTTGGAAAACTGAATATGTTTGCTGTTAAAAAAGTAAACTATTCTGGGAAAGCCTAATTCCTCCTAAAGCATAAGCTGCTGTTTAGTCACTAAGTGGTGGCTGTTTCTGACCCCATGGGCTGCAGCATGCCAGGCTTCCCTGTCCCTCACCATCTCCTGGAGCTTGCTCAAACTCATGTCCACTGACTCGGTGATGCCAGCCAACCATCTCATCCTGTCACCCCCTTCTCCTCCTGTGTATAAGTACAATATCTAATTCATATGGTCATGGTAGGTCAGCAGAGATACCGTTTCAAGTTTATAAGGGCTGCTGAGACAAAGGCAACCCAGATAAGTAGTATTCCTGGAAACCTGCTGCAAGAAAAATGTGTACGTTAAGGAGTCTTTGAATTAAAAAGAACTGTTAATACCCAGAAACAACTAAAATAAATGATCCGTGATATAAAAACTTTCATACCAAAGTTGAAACTCTGATTCTCAAGATTAGTTGGTGAATCATTCAGAGAAAGTTATGTTTTTGAAGATTTTTACAAGCAAACTAACAACATTTATTACTGTCACTGACTCAGTCCTCGGAGAAGGCAATGGCACCCCACTCCAGTACTCTTGCCTGGAAAATCCCATGGATGGAGGAGCCTGGTGGGCTGCGGTCCATGGGGTCGCTAGGAGTTGGACACGACTGAGCAACTTCACTTTCACTTTTCACTTTCCTGCATTGGAGAAGGAAATGGCAACCCACTCCAGTGTTCTTGCCTGGAGAATCCCAGGGACGGGGGAGCCTGGTGGGCTGCCGTCTGTGGGGTCGCACATGATTGAAGCGACTCAGCAGCAGCAGCAGCAACTCAGTCCTGGGCTTCCCAGGCGGTGCAGTGGTAAAGAATCCTCCTGCAGGAGATGCAGGAGACATGGGTTTGATCCCTGGATCAGGAAGATCTTCTGGAATAAGAAATGGCAACCTGCTCCAGTATCCTTGCCTGAAAAATTCCATCAACAGAGGAGGTTGGCAGGCTATAGTCCATGGGGTTGCACAAGAGTTGGACACAACTGAGCGACTGAGCGTACAACTCAGTCCTCTTATACGTTCTGCACATTTTTTGCTTTCCTTTTTTCTTTTTTTAAATTCTAACATTCATACATGTTCATTGTAGAAAACGTGGAAAATGGAAGAAAGTATAAAGCAGGAGAAACAAAAATTTCCCCATAATACTACCTTGCCATCTCAGGAGAGAATGTTGGTTAATATTTTGACATGTTAACATAGTAACATTGATATTTTACATATCCTTCTAGTGATTAACTTTTGCCATAAAAGTCAAAATGATTTCTTACCATTTTCCCTTGACTGTCATTGAAATAAAGCTAGAAAGCATAAAAAAATTGAAAGAAGAACAGAATCACTTAGCATTAACCATTTTGGTATATTTCCTTCAACTCCTTTTTATGTCTGTATTTTTTTCAAAGTTGTGATTACAACTGGATATATTTCATATTTAAAAATCTTATATCTTAAGCACTTTCTTTTGACATCAAAAAGTTTGTAAAGATAACTTTTAGTGGCTGTAAAAAATTTCATCATAAGTCTTTACTTGTTCAGATATTCTTTCAAGGTTTTGGCTGTTTACAGTTTTCACTGTTTATAGATAACTGCTATATACATCTTTAAGTGTAGATTTTTGTCCACATTTCTAATTACTTTCTGAGGATATATGTGTTGAAAGGAGACTGTTAGGACAAAGAATATGAGCATTACAAAATTAGTAATGTTATTTTTTCCCCTCTGACTCTAAATGCATGATATAACCCTTGAAATAAGTCCTATAATATTAAAAACTAAATTATATTTCCTTTCATCCCTTTTAAGGGCAGGAGGCTTTTCATGGCTTTTGATTCATGCTTGCAAATGGTTTTCCACATCTGTATCAGTTACCTCTCTCATTAGCAATAAACGAGTGCAGAATCTTACTGCATTCTCACTAGTGAAGAACGTTATCCTTAAAAGAAACTCCACTGTGGGAGGTGGGAGGAAGGTTCAAGAGGGAGGGGACACACATATACCTGTAGCTGATTCATGTTCATGCTTGGCGGAAACCAACACAATATTGTAAAGCCATTATCCTTCCATTAAAAATTGAAGGGAAAAGCAGTATCTTATTGTTTTGTTGATACCTTTGATTATTAATGAAGACATTTTTTCAAATGTGTGTCATTTGGGGTATCTTTTTTTGGGTGAATTTTCTTAACTATCATAGGTATTTCTAAGTACACAGGTAGTGATTAGTGGTGTGTGTGCTCGGTCGCTAAGTCACGTCTGATTCTTTATGACCCCGTGGAGTGTAGCCCATCAGGCTCCTCTGTCCAGGGGATTTCCCAGGCAAGAATACTGGAGTGGGTTGCCAATTCCTCCTCCAGGGGATCTTCCAAACCCAGGGATTGAACCTGCCTCTCCTGCATTGGCAGGTGGATTCTTTACTGCTGAGCCACCTGGGAAGCCCACTGATTAGTAGAGGATGATGTTCATCTAAGACTCATAAGTATGTACCTTAGCCAACACATCTGGGTACCAGCAGGAACCATTTCACACTAAGAGTCAGGAGAGTGAAGCGCTGCTTCACCCACGAGGAAAGCCATGCAGGTCTGTGTCCTCTCCCTCCACCGCAGGCCTGACCGTCAGTCACACCTCAAACTACTGTATCTCAGTTTAACATGAGCTCCTAAGTATCTGATGTAATGTATCTGATTTTTTTTTTTAAACCCTTCCTGGTATGATGTTATTTTGGTTTACTACCATTCTTGCTGGACTAAAAAGACTACGTGGGAATATAAAAGTAGCGGAAGCTGGTAAGATATATCCACAATTGATTAAAATCTGTTTTGCTTAACTTTATCTGTCAGCATCTGCAAATCAAATTTCCCCCGTAACCACACTGGCTTCCCACGACAACGTGGGGTTCTGGGCGCTGTAGCTCTAGTGTGGAGGTTGCGAGCAGAGCCTAGGCACCCAAGGAGTGGAAACTCATGCCCCTGCGTTTGCTGTCCCTTCAAAATTGGGTCAATTTTGGGTCAACTGTTCCTGGGAAGGTAACTGTCCATGAGCAGGTAGGTTTTTCTTATGCTTGCTCTGAAGTGTCTAATTACTCACACAAATCTGGATCTGACATCAGCTTCCTTCAGTGTCACTTAGGAAAATCTCGGTCAGCATGTGGGTCCCTTTCCTTTCTAAGCCGACACCCTATACTTAGCAATGATTGTTAAGTGGCCCTGTAACTGGGGCTGCGGTGCAGCGTACAATCCAGGGTGAATTCCTCTAACAAGAGCCTATCTTTCTTCTGCCTCTTCTCTCCTTTGATGTTTATTTGGTGCTTCCGGTGCTGGGCAGTGGATGACTCAGATGTTCACAGGACACATCCTCTGCTCTTAGGGAGCTTACAGTTTAATGGGGGAGAGAGATGAAGAGCATAGATTAACTAGAAAATGAAGGGAAGGTAATGGTGACCACAGAGATAACGAAAAAAGAGGCATGGAGCCCCCTCTAAGAACTTCACGCGAAGGAATCATCTGGGACTCCAGGTCATGTGACTTTTAAGGGGGAGGGTACAGAAGTAGATTCCAACAAGGCCCATCTACATGAAAATAAATTAAAAAACAGTATATTGAATTTTATTTATTTGGCTGTGCCAGGTCACAGCTGCGGCATGTGGCATCTTCAGCTGTGGCATGCGAACTCTTAGCTGTGTCCTGTGGCATCTAGTTCCCCAGCTAGGGATTGAACCCTGGCCCTCTGCATTGGGAGCCCAGAGTCTTAGCCACTGGACCACCAGGGAAGTCCCCTGTCTGCATCTTGTTGTCACGGTGACAAAGGGACTCTGTGGTCCTTCTAGAGACAACAGACCCCCTATTCTCACAATCACACAAACCACCATCACCTTTGTGACAGTGCTTGCGGTTGCATAATGTATGGAACTAAAAATAATGTCATCATCTAGGAAACACTGTCGTGTGCTAAATCTGTCCCTTAAAGAGACGGTTCTTCTCTGCAGCCACAGGAGATATCCTGGCAGCACCAGCTTTCACAATGCAGTTCCCACCGCTGTCTTTCTTAAACCTCACCTGCTGGATCCTGGAGCCCTGACCAGGGCGCAGCTGCTCAGACGGTCGAGTCTATTCAACCTTTAGCTCTCGGTCACCTGCTCTGTCACCTTGGCCCCCGAGAGCAGTTGCTCTTCATCTGGCCAGCAATGGTTTGGTGGCTGAGGACACATCTATTTGGGACCAAACTGAGCCAGAACGTGACCACCACCGAACACTGGCAAGGAAGGATTGTGTCACCAGTGGCGTCTGAACAGGGAGTCCAGCACCAAAGGTCAACTCCATGCACCTGTTTCAGAGTTTCTCATTACGATGAAATACATTCAGTGATGAGAAATAACATCTATGACTTCCCAGTCATTCACTACACAGTTTCTGAGCATCTGGTTCAGAGACACGGTCCTCCCCTTGTGGAATTCCTCACAACTTCCTGAAAGTGAAAGATGCTAATTAACGCATGCACACAAATCTATTATAATTGCGGTGTTGTGAAGGAAAAAAAAAATAGGGTCTTACTAGATGACATGAATACGAGGACTTAAGACTTGTCTGGGAAAGAGGTCATTTAACCTGAAACCTGAAAGATGCCCAAGGGTCCGTTCTCAGCAGAAGGTTGAACACTTGAGACATCTCCCAGATAGGTAGGGTGGGCCCCTTGCTTGAGGAGGTAACCATTGTTCCCAATTTACAATGGGGTTACATCCCGATAAACCCATCGTATGCTGAATATCTCAAAGCCAGAAATGCAATGAATACACCTGACCTACTGACATCCTGGCTGAACCGAGCCCATCTTCAACATGCTCAGAACACTTACATTCGCCTACAGCTGGGTAAAATCATGCAAATCAATGTTTGTTTTATCATAAAGCATTGGACAGCTCATGCAAGTGGTCAAAGACTGTACTAAAAGTGTGCAGCAGACTAGTCCTCTGGGTACAGCGTGGTCTTACATGTGTGTGTCGGGGGCTCACACTCCACATTCCCTGCTCCAGGGGATCTTCCCAACCCAGGAATTGAACCGGGGTCTCCTGCATTGCAGGTGGATTTTTCACCAACTGAGCTACCAGGGAAGCCCTCGTACAGAGAAAAAAATGATAAGTCAAATGATGTTAAGTTGGGGACCACCTGTGAAAGTAAGTGGGTGTGACCCTGCAGGTGAGGAGGAGCAGAAGGTGCAGATGCTGGCCTTTTGGGGTGTTAATGGGACAAAACTACCGAGACAGCAGTTTCTGGCTGAGGGTAAGGGGACACTGTAAAGGGTAACAAGTGGCAGTAGGGGCAGAAGTTGATAAATCAACACATTACCGACCAGGGGATTTTTGCAAAAACTAACGCCTATGGCGTTAACTTGTCTCTGGTCAATAATATGTTAAGAAATGAATGAAGGAGATAGATAATAAGGTCCTACTGTACAGCCCAGGGAAAACTATATTTAATATCCTGTGACAAACCATGATGGAAAAGAATATTAAAAAAAAGAGTGTAGGACTTTCCTGGTGGTCCAGTGGTTAGGACTCTGCGCTTCCAGTGCAGAGGATGTGAGTTTGATCCCTGGTTGGGGAGCTAAGATCCCACATGCTACCTGGTATGGCCAAAAAATGGGGAAAAAAAGAATATAAAAATTACATACAACAAAACATGTTGTGTGTGTATGCGTGCTAAGTCATTTCAGTCATATCTGACTCTTTGCAACCCTTTGGACTGTAGCCTGCCAGGGTCCTCTGTCCATGGGATTCTCCAGGGAAGAATACTGGAGTGGGTTGCCATTTCCTCCTCCAGGGGATCTTCCCGACTCAGGGATGGAGCCCACATCTCCTGCGGCTCCTGCATTGCAGGTGGATTCTTTACCACTGAGCCACCTGGGAGCCTGCAGAACCTGTTATAAACAACTGAAAAAAAAAGGAGTGAAGAAGAAAGAAGAGGTATAATGCATCCTAAGTAGAAGCAGTGTTAATTTTGCCCATGGCTGTACCCCTGGTGCAGAGGCTCAGCAAGTAATACGTGCACAAAAGTATTAGTTGGGTGGTGGCTGTATTGGGACAGAATCGATTCTGTAATAATCATGATGACAAGCAGAACAGACTCAGCCATCACTGACTGAGCACCTACTATGTGCCGCAGCTGTGCTCGGTGTTGGCTAGGCTAACCCCAATCTACCAACACGGGAAGCAGGTGTTGTGATCCTCACTCACGGATAAGGAACTATCAGGTATCAAGAGGTTAGGAAATGCACAGTGTCTCATCCAGAGAGGCGCTGAAATGCAGGCCAACGTCAGCCCAGAGCCTGAGCCCTTTCCGCCACATCACGCTGCTTTTCAAGCATGAACGTGTTCGTGAGTTGGGCTCCAGGCTTTTCCAGATGACTTGGCTGCTGCAGGGTCTCATGCTGTCACTGTGCTTAGTCACCCCATCCGAGCAGCCCCGTAGGAAGCATACGTGCCCCGGATGTGGGCGATCACAGACGTCCACCTACAAGATGCATTTACCAAAAGTGCCTTATGCAATGAGGCTGTGCCAGGTTAGGTCAGGGGTACTAGCGAGGCCACTCCTTCAGGTTGGTCTCCAGATCCAATTAACTCAGCTCCGTGGCTTAGTGACACACCTCGGCCCGAGTCATCTGTCTCAGAGAAAACACCTGAGAAGTGTGGGTGGCTTCGCAAAACCTGTTTGCAAGACCAGGAAAGCCATTCAGAGCAATGTCACAATGCAGGCCAAGAACAGCTTCCTATGAAAAGATCATGCAACCTTCCTACCCAAACTTACATGATCAGAGCCCCTCTGCCTTGCAAAGACCTTTTCTCAAGTCTCAGGGCATTTCCTCCTCTAAGAATTTCTCAGAACCTTCTATCAAATATCTCTTTGATATTGTTTTAAAAAAAAAAAAAAAGACAGGTTGGGAGATACAAAGCTAATACAATTTCTGAAAATGACTAAAAATTTAAAAGACTGTTCACATTCAGAGTATCTATGCAGCTTTGATGCTGTTCAAACAACTATAACTGTAGACAGAGATGTTCTTAGAACCAATATTTAGGCAAGCTTCGCTGGTGGCTCAGACAGTAAAGAATCTACCCGCAATACAGGAGACCTGGGTTTAGTCCCTGGGTCAGGAAGATCCCCTGGAGGAGGGCATGGCAACCTGCTCAAGTATTCTTGACTGGAGAATTCCATGGACAGAGGAGCCTGATGGGCTACAGTCCATGGGTCCCAAAGCGTTGGACGTGACCGAGTGACTTTCACTTTCACTAGGCAAGCTTATTGTTTGGAATATGATCAGGATGCAGTTAGCTTTCAAGGCAAGTGCTAAATTGTTGGCCAAAAGGTTCATTCAGGTTTTTCCATGACATCTTATGAATGAACTTTTGGGCCAGCCAAAGAGCTCTACATTCTCTTTCTCTGCTTCTAGTATCTTCCCTCTACAAACTGTCCTCCTCATGGCTGCTGGAGTTATCTTTCCAGAACACAAATCTGATTAGCTCACTGCTTTATATAACCTACTAATCCCGCTTGTGTTGTGTATATAAGTCAGGTGGTTTTGTGATGGATCGTCTGTCTGGGACACTGTTTAGAGTTAAGAGAGGCAGGTCTATTAATTATTATGTCAGGGTAACAGCCATAAACTAAACTGTGACTGTCCCTGGCAAGCTATGAGCTCTGGTCAGCTCACAGAGAAGGTGGCTGGCAATCTGTCCCCACGAGATCAGGCTCTGAGAGGCACCTGCTCTTCCTGTGCTTTCTGGCTCCATACTTCAGCCGTTCCCTGCTTTTCAGCTGGAGGGTGCTTCTAGACCAGCTAGAAGAACAGCTCCACATCCTCTCCAAGGCAGACTTAGAGGCTTCAACCTCTACACTTTCATGCACCTTTAACACCGTCCTCACTGGGGCATCAGCATGTGTTTGCGTTCATATTGTCCTTCAGGACCACAAGCTCCTCAAGGTCAGGGATTGAAGCATGTGTGTGGCTACCAGCAATGTATAGAAGGTGGTTTCTTGTGTCTTAAGAGCTCAGTAAATGTTCGTTGATGGTAAATCAATCCCATGACTAGAGAATCTGAGAGCTTTTCAATACCATACCCTGAGGTGACTGCCAATAAATGTTCATGACTACAGCCTCTTATTGCAGAGCCAATGACTGTCCCGGTATCACAGAAAAACAGTATGACATGAGCAATTTGTTTTCTCAGTGGTGGAGACAGTAAGAGTTATTATTCACTTCTGTTGTTCATTGGGGATGGTGTTGCTCTGGGCCAAAAGGCTGCACCTGGGGAGGGTGATTCATCCCTGCGGTGTTCTGAGCTGTCTCAGGCCCAAAGGCATTCAGGTCTCCTGGACAGTAATTCGTGTGCGGCGCTCAGGCTGCAGACAGACTCTCTGTTGGTATCTTCTACAGCAAAGACTCCTGTGATGTTCCTGGGCAGTCCCTCCCGGTCTAACCTGTCTCTTTACAACCAGGAAACACCCAAGGGAAGCGAAAGGAAGTTTCTCAGACTGAGACCAAAAAATGCCACCTCCCTCTGGGTGAGCAATGGAGTGCACACCCAGTTAGGTGAATTCCCTGTCTCCGGAAGCAGGAATCTGGGAGGGATGAGCCATGACTGGTCAACGATTAGTATATTGAGCTAAATCTCAATTTCCAGTGACTTTATTGAGTTAGGAAGTAGACGCAGCTCCCTGGCCCTCCCACTATGACTGCTTTCCAGCTTTTGTTGATCTTGAGCATGGATAATTTGAATATATTAAAGAGCCAGAGAATAAGACCCATGAATAGAGAGACAGAAGATCAGATGAGTATAGGAAAGTATCATAAGGTGAGTCACTAGATGGTGACATCTGTTCCCACAGTCCCTGAGCACAAGAAGAAATTGGAGTGTAGGACATTTGGGTTTAGAAAGAGGACCAAGTTTCCAGAGGGATACTTAAGATCATTAAGTACATAACCAAAGGAGGTGTGGAATAGATTTGACTGGAGGTCTTTAAAAACAGAGCCAATATTAAGCAGTCACGATGCATGCTGGTCAAACCTGAGCATTACCCAGAACTGGCTGGAATCTTTAGTGTTTCCACTAAAGTGTTTCCCAACACTACAGTGTCACGATCAATTGCCAGTGAGCAGAACCCCAAAGCAGAGGGACCTCAGGAAGTCATCTGATCTTCTCCTTGGCCAAAAAGTTTGGGGCGGTGCGGGGGGAGCTTCCCAGGTGGCTCAGTGGTAAAGAATCTGCCTGCCAATGCAGGAGCCACAGGAGACGCGGGTTCAATCCCTGGGTGAGGAAGATCCCCTGGAGGAGGAAATGGCAACCCACTCCAGTATTCTTGCCTGGAAAATCCCAGGGACAGAGGAGCCTGGTGTGCTACAGTCCATGGGGTTGCAAAGAGTCAGACGTGACTGAATGAGCACAAAAAGTTCGTTCTGATTTTTGTAAGATGTTATGGAAAACCTGAACAAACTTTTTGGCCAACCTAATATTTGCAGTCTTTCAACATTTCGTCCATCCCCGACAGCCAAAAACTTGTCCTGGGACTTCCCTGGTGTTCCAGTGATTAAGAATCCATACTCCCAACGCAGGGGGATAGGGGTTCAATCCCTGGGTGAAGAATTAAGATCCCTTATGCCTAGGCCTTCCCAGGTGGCACTAGTTATAAAGAACCAAAGCAGGAGATGTAAGAGATGAGGGTTTGATCCCTGGATGGGGAGGATCCCCCGGAGAAAAAATGGCAAGCCACTCCAGGATTCTTGGCTGGAGAATTCCATGGACACAGGAGCCTGGCAGGCTGCAGTCCATGGGGTCAGAAAGAGTCGAACAAAACTGAAGTGACTTAGCACGCACCCAGATGCCTCAGGGCAACCTAAGCCCTTATACCCCAACTACAGACCCCATGTGCCACAGCTAGAAAGAAGCACATGCTCCACAACCAACGGCCGGCACACTTCAGTGAAAGATCCTGCAGGCCACAACGGAGAACCAGAGCAGCCAAAAAGAAATGTTAAAAAAAAAAAAAAAAATTGCCCTGATGCTTAGTCAGATTTTCTTGTTTGTAAGATGAGAATGAGATGGTTTCTTCCTACCAGTGGACACACACAGTAAGCCAAGGTAATCACATTGTTTAAGGCTCTTCTGACATTCCTTGTGGCTTCAAAGCTTCTGTGGGGAAGTCCCAGAAAATCTACCAGACTGGGTGAAATCCGAGTTTGTCGAGATTACTCTGTGCACAGATGGATATTATAATGCCAAGCTTCGGGGTCTGAGGTATTACATTAAATATTAAGGGGTTAGGGATGGAAACCGGATGGAATCTAACCCAACATTCTTCCTAAAACACACAGCATCCCCCGGGTGTCCATCAACACCGCAACTATTCTCCCGTGGATATCAGCCCCCCACCCAGTGCGCGTGTCTACTGGGGAGGAGGCGGTGAGGGAAAGAAGTAACAGATGAGTGCTGAGCCCAGGCGATGGAAACGGTGGTCCCAGGGGGAGCAAGGGGTCTGCTCCCAAGGGGTCTTCTCAAGGGAGAAGGTGGTGGGGCCAGAGAAGAAGCAGAAGTCATAGCAATAAATAGGCTGAGAAGGTAGAAGGAAAAGTAAATAAAAACACATAGAGGAAAATTTCTTCGAATAGTAACTCAAGAAGCCTTAAAAGGGTCATTTTCCCATTCATGCTTGAGCAGGTCAGTCGGTGGAAAGTGTGTGCTCAGTCTGCTGGGCTGGAGGAGAAGCAGGAGAGAGGAGGCAGGTGGTGGGTAAAGAAACTCCCATTGATAGGTAAGGGGACAGCGAACTGACCACAAGTCTCCAGCAAAAATATGTCCTGGCAACCCTCCCTGTGACGCTGCTGTCCAGGGTCACTTTTTCAGCGTCTGTTCCTGTTGCTGGCCTCCTTCTGCCCCTTTGCACTGCTTCCTGTCTCAAGTCTTTCTTCTCTCCCTGGGACTCTCCATCCCATTAAGTTGGCCAAATAGCTGAGAAAAACTGTGAATTCTGGGAGGGGCTCAGATGGTTCTCTAGAAGGTGGTAGAGGACATGGAACAAGATTTACATTAGAATTAAGTCAGAATTGTCGAAACGCCTACACGTCAAGAAAGGAACAGACGACTAACCTTTTCTTTTGACACCCAGCAGCATACCCACCTTCTAGAACGCTTTAAAGTGGAAGATTCTTGCTGTAATTTTCGAGAAATAAGACTCTTAACTCCTCCTCCCTCCCCACTGTTCAGTTAATTTGGGGGAAATCAAAGAGTCCCTCCAAGCCATTTGCAGAGAATCTGATTTTGCTGAGGTCATTAAAAGCATTACCCTTTTGTTCTTTAACAAAATAACCCACACAGAGGACTGGGGGAAAAACACAAACAAACCAACAGTCCCTTGACCCGCTGCTTCCTTTTTTCATGCTTGTTTTTTAAATTGCTTCCACTTTTAGTTCTTTGGTGGTGAGTTCCAATCACTAAAGACTATGCTTATAGTGTTCTTTCTTTCTTTACCAATTTTGGATATTACCCATTGACTTCTTTTTATGACAGATCTGCATTTATATTACTAATAATCTCCTCTTGGGCTTCCCTGGTGGCTCAGATGGAAAAGAATCTGCTTGCAATGCAGAAGACTCGAGATCAATCGCTGGGTTGGGAAAATCCCCTGGAGAAGTGAATGGCTACCCACTCCAGTATTCTTACCTGGAAAGTCCCATGGACAGAGGAGCCTGGTGGGCTACAGTCCATGGGGTTGCAGAGTCAGACATGACTTAGCAACGAACACTCACAACCTCCTCTCGCCCCCTCATCTTTAACTTAATCAATATAGTTGTGCACTTTGGATTCTCTTTATTACATAAAATAATAGAGGCATCCTTTGTTCCATCAACGAGAAACCATATTTTTACTGTCCCCAGGATAGGTAAGGATCCTGGCACCTCTATCCTTTAGCATTTCTGCTTCTCTCCCAAATACTTGTACATCCTCAAGGTTGAGAATAGTTCTTTTGTAACATCTCCAACAATGGACTTTTTTTTTTTTTTTTGGCAGCAGGGCATGTGGGATTTTAGTTCCCTGACCAGAGATCGAACGCATGTTCCCTGCATTGGAAGTGCGGAGTCTTAACCACTGGACCACCAACAAAATCCTTTCAACAATGAACCCTTGTTTTTATCTCCAAAAGGTGCTCCCATCCCAAACATCCCACCCTCAGTCAACTCTGCTCCACCTACCAGGTGCTGCAGCCAGAAACAAATCCTCACCTGCCCTTTCACCCCACGTAAGTCCTGTCGTCGCTGCCTCCAAAGCACATTTCCACCCTCTCCACTGCTAAGACACTAGTGCAAGTCATCCCCTTCCCTCTCCAGGACCAGCTGCTCTTATCTTCCTGTAAATCTGTCCTCTACAAAAAAGCCAGACTGGTTTTTCTGAAATATAAATCAGATCACATCACATCACTCCTCTTCCTAAAAAGTGATCTCTCTTTCCAACCTCCTCACCATTGCCCGTAAGACCTTCAGTGATCTGATCTGGGGTATCTCAAACAGCCATGCTCTTAAACTCTCCCCCTCATCCACTCTGCTCCAGCTATCTTTTGGCCGTCACAAACTGACTCCTGTTTTAGGGCCTTCACTCTTCTGCTTGGTAACACCCTGCATCTTTTCCTTCTCATCTTTTGAATCCTAACTGGAGTGCTCCTTCTGAGAGGCCTTGTGGGAGCAAAAACACCCTCTTACCCCTTGGTGTGCACTCTTATGTTATCTTGTTTATCTTCACGCTGTTCTAGACATCATCCTACTTTTATATGTTTATTGTTTACCCCCTGCTTCCAGAATGTGAGCATTGAAAGCTCTTTTGTTCACTGTATCATCTTCTAGAACAGGGCCTGGTACATGGAAGGCATTAAAAAAATACGGACTACGATCAGCTCAGTGTTCTGCAACATTGCTAAGGTTTCCATGCTTAGCAATTGCTTTGACTAAGAATAATTCCAAAAGTTGGAAATCAAGCAGTGTTTTATTATTGCAACCATGTAATTATTATTCACTACTTAAGTGATATCCCAAAATACATTCTCTCTTGAATGTTTTTTTTCCTCCTTGGAATTTATAATTGCCTTTTCTCTTCGTGGTTTAGCTTTTTTTTTTTTTAATTAATTTTTATTGTAGTATAGTTGCTTGATCATGTTGGCTGTACAACAAAGTGAATCAGTTATATACTTACATATATGCCCTCTTTTTTGGATTTCCTTCCTATTCAGGTCACCACAGAGCACTAAGAGTTTCCTGTGTTTACAGTAGGTCCTTGTTATTTGTTTTATGTATGTGCTCAGTTGTGTCTAACTCTTTGTGACCCCATGGATGGTAGCCCACCAGGCTCCTCTGTCCTTGGGATTTCCCAGGCAAGAATACTGGAATGGGTTGCCATTTCCTTCTCCAGGGGATCTTCCCGACCTAGAGATCAAACTTACATTTCCTGTGGCTCCTGCATTGCAGGGAGATTCTTTACCTGATGAGCCATCAGGGAAGCCCAATATATACTCTATTGATATTATGCATCTATTTTATATACAGTATCAATAGTGTATACATGTCAATCCCAAGCTCCCAGTTCATCCTATCCTCCCATCCTCCCTTAGGAAGGTCTAGCTTTGTAGGATAGACTAGAACCCACAAATCCCCTCTTTTTCCAGGGACCGTTCACTCAGTTCAGTTGTTCAGTTGTGTCCAACTCTTTGTGACCCCACGGACTGCAGCACGCCAGCTTTCCTTTCCTTTACCAACTCCCAGAGCTTGCTCAAAATCATGTCCATTGAGTCGGTGATGCTGTCCAACCATCTCATCCTCTTTCATCCCCTTCTCCTCCTGCCTTCAATCTTTCCCAGCAACAGGGTCTTTTCCAATGAGTCAGTTCTTCACATCAGGTGGCCAAAGTATCAGAGTTTCAGCTTCAGCATCAGTCCTTTCAATGAATATTCAGGCCTGATTTCCTTTAGGATGGACTGGTTGGATCTCCTTGCAGTCCAGAGGACTCTCAAGGGTCTTCTCCAACACCACAGTTCAAAAGCATCAATTCTACAGCGCTCAGCTTTCTTTATAGTCCAACTCTCACATCCATACATGACTACTGGAAAAACCATAGCTTTGACTAGACAGACATTTGTTGGCAAAGTAAACTCTCTGCTTTTTAATATGCTGTCCAGGTTTGTCATAGCTTTTCTTCCAAGGAGCAAGCATCTTTTAATTTCAAGTCTGCAGTCACCACATGCAGTGATTTTGGAGCCCAAGAAAATAAAGTCTGTTACTGTTTCCATTGTCTCTCCATCTATTTGCCATGGAGTGATGGGACCGGATGCCATGATCTTAGATTTTTGAATGCTGAGTTTTAATTCAGCTTTTTCACTCTGCTCTTTCACTTTTATCAAGAGGCCCTTAAGTTCCTCTTCACTTTTTGCCATAAAGGTGGTGTCATCTGCATTTCTGAGGTTACTGATATTTCTTCTGGCAATCTTGATTTCAGCTTGTGCTTCATCCAGCCTGGCATTTTTCATGATGTATTCTGCATATAAGCTAAATAAGCAGGGTGACAATATACAGCCTTGATGTACTCATTTCCCAATTTGGAACCAGTCTGTTGTTCCATGTCCGGTTCTAACAGTTACTTCTTGACCTGTATACAGATTTCTCAGGAGGCAGGTAAGGTGGTCTGGTATTCCCATCTCTTGAAGAATTTTCCACAGTTTGTTGTGATCTACACAGTCAAAGGCTTTGGTGTTAACAATAAAGCAGAAGTAGATGTTTTTCTGGAATTCTCTAGATTTTTCAATGATCCAATGGATGTTGGCAATTCACTGGTGCCCTGGATTTGCTCATGCTGATTTGGGTGGATGACTTCACCAAGTCTAAACCACAGCTGCCGCTCGGGCTTCGTTTCCTTCGTGATGTGGATCTGCCACCTCCTGGCTCTCATGTCTTCCTCTTTCTTGCTTTATTTCCTTAGTTTGTGGGAATATATCCTCAGAAATTCTCCAATGAAAGGGTGTGTGGAAAGCCCCTGCTTGTCTGACCATGTTTTCCCCCTTCGTTGTCTGTTTTGCTTTTTAATTTCACACTTGATTAATACTTTGGCTGGGTAAAGAATTACCAGTTGACAACACTTTCCTCTCAGTGTGTGAAAGACAATTTTCCATTGTCTTTTAGCATCTGGTATAAGTGAAGAGAATTCACATAGGTACACACTTTAAGGTATAATCTCAGTCCCTACTAAGACTTCCCAAAAATGCTGTTTATAGAAGACAAAGGGAACAATCACATCAGGCACTGGCAAAGACTACTCAGGGTGATGAATACAAGAGAAAATTCTGTAAAGCTAGCTAGTTTAAATTACCTGAATCGCCTTGAGTTATAGTATGCTGAGTAAAGAAATTCAATTTTATTTCTTCCAAAATTAGGCAGTTCTCCACAAATTCTTCTCGTGATCAGGGTAAATCAGCAAGGAGATCCAACCAGTCCATTCTGAAGGAGATCAGCCTTGGGATTTCTTTGGAAGGAGTGATGCTGAAGCTGAAACTCCAGTACTTTGGCTACCTCATGCGAAGAGCTGACTCATTGGAAAAGACTCTGATGCTGGGAGGGATTGGGGGCAGGAGGAGAAGGGGATGACAGAGGATGAGATGGCTGGATGGCATCACTGACTCGATGGACGAGTCTCAGTGAACTCCGGGAGTTGGTGATGGACAGGGAGGCCTGGTGTGCTGCAATTCATGGGGCTGCAAAGAGTCGAACACGACTGAGCGACTGATCTGATCTGATCTGATCTGATTTACCCTGTTCACGAGAAGAATTCGTGGAGAACTGCCTAGTTTTGGTAGAAATACTTTCCTACAAGTCTTTTACTAATTTTCTTTTTTTTTTTTTTTAAGTAAACCTCTTATTCACAGCATTCCTTAGTTCACCTGCATGGTTCTCAGCACAATTGTAACTGCTTTTTTTGTTTTTAAAATCTATTTGTAAACTCAGTGTGGGAAGGAGGGGTGTCTTTCTGTTTCTGGCATCTAACTTGACTACAGAAGGTCTGGCACTTTTGAATTAGGGCTCACTTTACAGGCTGAAGAAATAAAAACAGCCATACAAGGTGCAATACAGCCTCAGCTCTCTGAAACTCAAGATGCAAGCCCTGCTGAGTTCTGTAGGCTCCCAGTCTTCACACACAGACAGAGATCATGGGTTTTGCAGTCAGAGGACTTGAGTTTGACTCTGACTCTGCTTTGCTACTTATTAGCTGTGAGACATTGGGTCAATCATTTATATGGTCTGAACCCATTTCTTCACTGTAAAATGGGGACAAGATTGTCTACCCTGCAGTAGAGCAACTTTGAAGATTAAATCCTATAATTTATGCAAATAAACAGACACAATAGTAGGACCTTAAGTAATGGTTACTACTACTGTTTTCATTGATAAAGGCAATAGGGCCCTGCCTCGTGGTCCAGTGGTTAAGAATCTGCCTTGCAATGCAGGGAACTCAGGTTTGATCCCTGTTCGGGGAACTAAGATCCCACATGCCTTGGGGCAACGCAGGCCACTTGCCATAGCTACTGAGCCCGCACACCACAACTAGAAGGCCCAGGAGCTGCAACGAAAGGCCCCGCACAATGCGACGAGACCTTACGGGCTGCAGCTGAGACCCAACACGGACCTCCGCCCGCCCCTGCCCCCCCACCCGCCCGCCCCCGCACCCCCCCCCCCGCCCGCCAAAAAAAAGCTATAAAAAGTTGGTATATAGAAACCAAACCTAAAGCATTCATTGCAATGAAAAAACAAATCCAGAATTTATATACTGTTTTATATAGCACTAAGCATGATGATAACACTCTGTAGCAAAACTGAAAAAATGAACAAGTTTCTAAATCTGAGGCTCCTTTTGGTCAAGACCCAATGTCCTTCATGACTCCTGCAGTTCCAACCCTGCCACTTCTGACTGACCTTGTCTGTATAGCTCCATCCATTAAAAAATCGTTAGGCAGGAGCCTTAAGCTACAAAGTCTTACATTTGATTTCTTTTGCATCCTTGTCCTTACTGATGAAAATTCCAAATGAGTGAAACAGGAATAAGTGGCGTTTTACTGTAAGTTATAGGTTTACAATAAATTTTGTTTGGTTAAACAAATCAAATATGCATGTGGTATAAACAACATGCCACTGAGAAAGGGAATTTGGGGGGTGACTTAGGGACATTGATCTTATTATTTCAGTCATATTAGATTAGATGCATTGAGTTCTCTGTTTGCTCAGGAGGTTTGCTCTTTCCATCTCATGCTCTGGCTTTCACTTACATTTCCTCTGGGGCGGGCTTCTCCTAACTTTGTTTTCCATTCATTATCTTGTGAGGATTCCTGTTTTTGCTTTAGGAGTATGCCTGATGACTGCTCTTCAGAGAGATGATAGCTAGACTGGGGGGTCAGAATAAGGTCATCACAGACTCCTGAATTCCCAAGATGATTATCTGTTCAACTACCTCTAGGAGCCATCAATCTGGGGTTCAGCATGCCCACAGCAACGGGAAAGGAAACAAGGCTTCTTAAAAGCTAGGCTCCAATTATGCTTATCAGCAAGGGGGCGTCTTTCTGTTTCGGTTTGTGGTCAATCAATGCCCTCGTCTGGAGATCTGACAACAGCGGAGGTGCACAAACAAGGCAGACAGGAACTTCAAAGCCACAAAAGCCTTATGTTTGATTCCTTTTTACCTACTAAGGGGAATCTGCTAATAGCATCCGAGAATAAAATGGCAATACATTTAGCTCATTGCTAGGTAGATCAGGGGAGAACCAGGGAGAAGAACAAGGACACTTAAAAAATAAAATCTATTTTCACAAATGTGCAAGATGAAGAACACTGTTGAACAGGCAAGCTTGCTACTCCGCCCTATTTGCTATTTAGGGTCCAGGCGCCATAACCAATGGCTAGTTCTTAAACCATAAGGTTTTACTTTGAAAGGAACCTGGATCTCCTGACCTTCTGACTCTTCTATCCAAGACAGAAACTGAACAAGGGACAGTGCATTTAGGAATCTGCATTTAGAGTCACCTGCCAAGGCTTCCCGGTGACAACTGTGACTGTCTAATCTTTTATACAAACGAAGGTGAAAAGGTTTTCTAAACATATAAAACCCTAAAGGAAATTCCATGATACTTATCAAAAGCACCACACACACACACTTTGGATCAGGATATCAAAACCACCCAGCTGGACTACATGATATGATGGTAGGCTAGGGGCTAAGAAATGTGCTTCTGGGAGTTAATATTCGTATCTTCTCAATCTGACAAACACCAGCTTTGATTTCTTACTGCCTTTCTTTTACAAAGCCTAAGTGACTTAGAACAGGAATCATGTGTCCTATCTAGCAGTTAATCAAGGTCTCTCAGGTGCTGAAACGTTTGTTTTTACATCCTTCCTTTTGTAAAAGGTGTACCTTCAGGTTGGAGTTCCACTCTCTGGAACAGATGGCTATCATTTAACTAACAATGCTGAGTTTGTTTACCAAGGATTTGGAGTCTAGTCACAAAATAGTGAATATGATTTAGCTTCCATCAGTGACAGGCAAAAATAGAGCTTAAATAAGAATCCAACAGATGGGATGGCTTTTAAGATGCAGAAACAAGTTTCAAAGAGACTTTGGAGTTAGCTGTTAGAATGCTTGGATTTATAAAATGCAAGAAAAGATTGGTAGAAATTGTATATAAGAAAGTAGCAGAACATGGTGCTGAAACCTCATATACATAAAGTAAGTTACTTGGTAAAAATATTTCCCTTTGTGGCCTTAAGTTCAACCCATATGAGAGGTCCAATGTATTGCCATGAAATAATAGAGGGTTCCCTGGGATATAGGGTATCAGAACCCCTATGTGTATAAGGTTTGAAAATTGTCTCAGACGGTAAAGAATCTGCCTGCAACGCAGGAGACCCAGTTTCAATCCCTGGGTGGGGAAGATCGCCTGGAGAAGGGAATGGCAACCCACTCCAGTATTCTTGGAGAATCCCATGGACAGAGGAGCCTGGTGGGCTACAGTCCATGGGATTGCACAGGGTTGGACATGCCTGAGCGACTAACTCAGTCACTATAATCCCTATGTCTATAAGGTTTGAAATTGTACCCCAGTCTTCTCAGGATCACCCACAATTTCCCAATCGCAGAATTACTGCTTTCACCTAGTAGCAGAATAACCACTTCAGAACCTTGCTCATCTGGGTGTCAGCGTCGGCCGGTCAGGTTTAGAACATCTACATCCGGACTTTCAAGTTTTCACTTACAAAACAGGTATCTTGAGCTGGTCTTCCCGAACTGGTACAGTATAAAAAAATTACACCTCCAAAGTATAAAGTTATAAAATTTAGAATATAAAGAGATAAGGTAACATTTTACTTCCACTCAATCTTTTTGATTATTTTTTTCTTTCCACAAATTGGCTTTCACTCTCAACTCGCAGTCACTCAGTTGTGTCTGACAGACAGTCGCCCGCCAGGCTCCTCTGTCCATGGAATTCTCCAGGCAGGAGTACTAGAGTGGGTAGCCATTCCCTTCTCTAGGGGATCTTCCTAACTCGGGGATCAGACCTGGGTCTCCCGCATTGCAGGTAGATTCTTTACCATCTGAGCCACCAAAGAGTCACAAAGAGTTGGACACAATTGAGTGACTAAGCACACACACACACACTCAGCACTTAAAGAAAGACACTTCCTAAGGTCACCAAATCAAAGGGACTTTCCAGCTCTTAAATCTCCTTTAACGCTGAGGCATCTGACCATGCTGTCCTCATCTTTCCAAGAGATTACCTCCCTCACATCGCCTGCTACTTTTCTGACTTCCCATCCATTAAACACGGGATTTGCCCAGGGTTCTGATCTGATCCCTCTTTTCACACTCCATGTTCTCGCTGGTGCCTTCCTCTTGCTTTGGCATCAATTCAGACTCATTTACATGGCCTTTAAGTTCCTTGACCATCTGGTTATACCGATGTACTTTTCCAGAATTTCTTGCCACTTAATCTGCACAACCTCTGAGCTTGCCACACCAGACTATTTCTCACTACGTCTCAGAGCAGAACCCATGTATTTTCAAATATTCCCTTTATGGCTTTGTTCATGCTGTTTTCTTCTACCCCAAATGCATAGACCCAACTCACATGGACCACCTTCCCTAGAGTCTAGAGTCCAGTTTCAAGTTTATTAATAGCTTCATTGTGGCATCAATGACATCTGGTAAACCCCACCCATTCAAAGTGTACAACAGGGAAAGTTCGGAGATGTGCATATACCCTGAAAGCCAGGCTCAAAATATCTGCCACCTCCACAAGTTTCCTTGTGCTCCTTTGTAATCCCTCCTTCTTGACCCCTCCCCACCCATTCTCGTTTCCCAGACAACCACTGATCCGCTTCCTGTTACTACAGCTTAGCTTGTATTTTCTAGAGTTTGATAAAATGGGATCATACAGCATGTCCATTTTTAAGCTGGGCTTCTTTGACCAAAGGGGCTTCTCTGGTGGCTCAGATGGTAGAGAATCTGCCTGCGACGTAGGAGATCAAGGTTCGATCCCTGGATTGGGAAGATCCCCTGGAGAAGGGCGTGGCAACCCACTCCAGTATTCTTGCCTGGAGAATCCCATGGATAAGAGGAGCCTTGTGAGCTACAGCCCATGGGGTTGCAAAGACTCAAGATACGACTGAGCGACTACTACTTTCACTTCCTTTGATCGAGCATTCATTTTGAAATGAATTTTGAAATTCAGCCATCTGGTAGCATGTATCAATGGTCATTCTTTTTAAACAAATGTTTTATTTTTAATTGGGGGATTATTACAATACTGTGATGCTTTCCGCCACATATCAACATGAATCTGAACAGAAGCCCACTGTATGGGTACCACAGCTTGCTTATTCATTCACCTGTTAATGGCCATTTGGGTTGTTCCCAGTATTTGACTGTTACAAATAAAACTGCCATAAGCAATGTGGTTGAGTCTCTGTGTGCCTAAATACTTTCATTTCTCCCTTTGGTAAATTCCTAGGAGGGTAGGTGTATTTAACTTTTTAAAAACTGCCACCATTTCCCAAAGTGACAATACAAATGATCCAATTAATACAATTATCCAAAATGGACGATGGGACAATCCAAAAATTATGCAGAGTTGCTGAATCCTGTCTGAGGGGTAAAACAATCAATCTTTCACCACTAAACATGATGTTAGCTTTAGGTTTTTCACAGGTGCTCTGTATCAGATTGAGGACGTTATTTTTATTGTTAGTCTGCTGAGAGTTTTTATCAGAAACAAATGTTGGATTTTGTCAAATGCTTTTCCTGCATCTATTGAGATATCATATGGTTTTTTTCTTCTTAGTTTATTTATATGGTACATTATGTAGATTGATTTTTGAATGTTAAATCAACCTTGTATTCTTAGGATAAATCTCACTTAGTCATAATGTATTATTTGCCTTATATATTGTTAGATTTGATTTTTCCTTCTATATATTGCCCACCTGCAAAGTCACTCAGTCGTGTGTGACTCTTTGTGACCCCATGGACTGTAAGCCTGCCAGGCTCCTTTATCCATGGGATTTTCCAGGCAAGAACACTGGAGTGGGGTGCCATTTTCCTCCTCCAGGGGATCTTCCTGACCCAAGGATGGAAGCTGTGTCTCCTGTATTGCAGGTGCATTCTTTGTCCTCTGAGCTATTGGGGAAGCCCTTCTATATACTGTGGAAGTAGATGTAATCAGTTTTGCTTACATTTTTTACATCTCTGCTCCCAATGGAGATTCGTAATATTTTTGTCTGACTTTGGTATCAAGGTGAGACTGGCCTCACAGAATGAATTGGGGAGATACTTCCCAATATATAATCGAATACAACAATATATAAGACAAATAATACATTATGACTAAGTGAGATTTATCCTAAGAATACAAGGTTGATTTGACATTCAAATATCAGCCTACATAAGGCACCATATAAATAAACTAAGGAGAAAAAAACATATGATATCTCAATAGATGCACGAAAAGCATTTGACAATCTCCTTTTCAGTTTTCTGGAAGAATCTGCAAAGACCTGGTATTATGTCTTCCTTAAATGTAGAGAATTCACCAGTGAAGCCATCTGGATCTGGAATTTTTTTTTGTGGGAAAGTTTTAACTACTAATTCAATTTTTTTTTTAAGTTTTTTTTTTTTTTAAATGCAGACCAGTTTTAAAGCCTTTATTGAGTTTGTTACAATATTGCTTCTGTTTTATGTTTTGTTTTTTTGGCCCTGAGGCAGGTGGGATTCAACCAGAGTCCTTTGCATTGGAAGGCAAAGCCTTAACCCATGGACCACCAGGCAAGTCCCTCAATTTCTTTAACAGACAAAGAACTAGTCCAGTTATTTCTTCTTGTAGAGTTTTGATAGTTTGTGACTTTTAAGGAATTTGCCCATTTCATCTAAGCTGTCAAACTGATTGGCATAAAAGGTTAATAAAAATAATCCCTGTTATCTTTTTAATATCCATAGACTCTATGGGTTTCACCTTTTTCACCCTGATATTGGTAACTTTTGTCTTCTATTCTTCCTTATCTTCTTGCTAGATGCTAATCTATCTTATTTTTGTTTCACCTGTATTTGCTACTGTTTGTTTTTCTGTTATTTATTTCATTGATTTCAGCTCTGATATATATTGTTTTCTTTCATTTTTTTTTGCTTATTTTGGTTTAATTTGCTCTTATTTTTCTAGTTGCTTGGAAGTATAAGCGGAACAGCAATAGATTTGAGACCTCTCTCCTCTTCTGTTCTGGGCATTTAGTGCTATAAATTCCACCTATGAAGTGCGTTAGCAGCATTACATAAATTTTGATATGCTGTATTTTCATCTTTATGAAGTTCAAAATACTTTCTAAGCCTTCATTTTAATCAACTCTTTGACCCATGAGTTGCTTTGAAGTGTGTTATTTAGCTTCTAATTATTTGGGGATTTTTCGGAGATCCTGCTGTTATTGATTTCTAATTTCATTTCACTATGGCAGGGATCTTGAAGCCTTTATATTAATTGTGATTTGCATCATGGCCCAGAATATGGTCTGTTTTGGAAAATATATACTTGAAGATGTAAATTCTGATGCTGTTAGATAGAATGTTCTAGAAATGTTAATTAGGTCTACTCAGTTGATACCGTGGTTCAAGTCTTCTGTATGCTTATTTTTCTGTTGACTTGTTTTATGAATTGACCCATATTACTTTGTTACTATTATTTTTTAAACAATTGCCTTTTAAAAAGATTGAACAAGGGAAACAGCTTATATATTTACTCATGTAGCTGTTATTTCTAGTGCTCTTTATTCATTTGTGGAGATCTGTATTTCCATCTGATATATGTATATGTATGTATGTGTGTGTGTGTGTGTGTGTGTATGTGTGTATATATATATATATATATATATATATAGTATGTACCTAACAGAAGCAGAAGATATTAAGAAGAGATGGCAAGAATACACAGAAGAACTGTACAAAAAAGATCTTCACGACCCAGATAATCACGATGGTGTGATCACTCACCTAGAGCCAGACATCCTGGAATGTGAAGTCAAGTGGGCCTTAGAAAGCATCACTATGAACAAAGCTAGTGGAGGTGATGGAATTCCAGTTGAGCTATTCCAAATCCTGAAAATGATGCTGTGAAAGTGCTGCACTCAATATGCCAGCAAATTTGGAAAACTCAGCAGTGGCCACAGGACTGGAAAAGGTCAGTTTTCATTCCAATCCCAAAGAAAGGCAATGCCAAAGAATGCTCAAACTACCACACAATTGCACTCATCTCACACGCTAGTAAAGTAATGCTCAAAATTCTCCAAGCCAGGCTTCAACAATAAGTGAACTGTGAACTTCCTGATGTTCAAGCTGGTTTTAGAAAAGGCAGAGGAACCAGAGATCAAATTGCCAACATCTGCTGGATCATAGAAAAAGCAAGAGAGTTCCAGAAAAACATCTATTTCTGCTTTATTGACTATGCCAAAGCCTTTGACTGTGTGGATCACAATAAACTGTGGAAAATTCTCAAAGAGATGGGAACACCAGGCCACCTGATCTGCTTCTTGAGAAATCTGTATGCAGGTCAGGAAGCAACAGTTAGAACTGGACATGGAACAACAGACTGGTTCCAAATAGGAAAAGGAGTTCGTCAAGGCTGTATATTGTCACCCGGTTTATTTAACTTATATGCAGAGTACATCATGAGAAACGCTGGACTGGAAGAAACACAAGCTGGAATCAAGATTGCCGGGAGAAATATCAATAACCTCAGATATGCAGATGACACCATCTTATGGCAGAAAGTGAAGAGGAACTAAAAAGCCTCTTGATGAAGGTGAAAGAGGAGAGTGAAAAAGTTGGCTTAAAGCTCAACATTCAGAAAACGAAGATCATGGCATCCAGTCCCATCACTTCATGGGAAATAGATGGGGAAACAGTGTCAGACTTTATTTTTCTGGGCTCCAAAATCACTACAGATGGTGACTGCAGCCATGAAATTAAAAGATGCTTACTCCTTGGAAGGAAAGTTATGACCAACCTAGAGAGCATATTCAAAAGCAGAGACATTACTTTGCCAACAAAGGTTCGTCTAGTCAAGGCTATGGTTTTTCCTGTGGTCATGTATGGATGTGAGAGTTGGACTGTGAAGAAGGCTGAGCGCCAAAGAATTGATGCTTTTGAACTGTGGTGTTGGAGAAGACTCTTGAGAGTCCCTTGGACTGCAAGGAGATCCAACCAGTCCATTCTGAAGGAGATCAGCCTTGGGATTTCTTTGGAGGGAATGATGCTAAAGCTGAAACTTCAGTACTTTGGCCACCTCATGCGAGGAGTTGACTCATTGGAAAAGACTCTGATGCTGGGAGGGATTGGGGGCAGGAGGAGAAGGGGATGACAGAGGATGAGATGGCTGGATGGCATCACTGACTCGATGGACGTGAGTCTGAGTGAACTCCGGGAGTTGGTGATGGACAGGGAGGCCTGGCGTGCTGCGATTCATGGGGTTGCAAAGAGTCGGACACGACTGAGTGACTGATCTGATCTGATATATATATATATATTTTTTTTTTTCCTGCCTAAATGACCTTCTTTAATATTTCATGTACTATGAATCTCTGCTGCTGCTGCTGCTAAGTCGCTTCAGTCGTGTCCGACTCTGTGCGACCCCCTAGACGGCAGCCCATCAGGCTCCCCCTTCCCTGGGATTCTCCAGGCAAGAACACTGGAGTGGGTTGCCATTTCCTTCTCCAATGCATGAAAGTGAAAAGTGAAAGTCAAGTTGCTCAGTCGTGTCCGACTCTTGGCGACCCCATGGACTGCAGCCCACCAGGCTTCTCTGTCCATGGGATTTTTTTAGGCGAGAGTACCTTTGTGTATCTGAAAAGTCTTTAATTCACTTTCATTCTTAACGTTATTACTACTTGGTACAGAACTGTAGGTTGACACTTTTTCCCTTCTGTATTTTAAAGATGTTGTATTGCTTTCTCACTTTCATCATTACTGATGGGAGATCTTCTACAGCCTTATATTTATTCCTTCTCATAAAATGTGACTGTTTCCTTTGGTTACCTTTTAGAATTTACTTTCATCATTGGCTTTGAGCATTTGATTGTGATATGCCTTGGTGTGGCTTTCTTCATTATTATTACTTTGGGTGTAACTTCTAGGATTTATGTGTTTATGAGATTTTCACTAAATTTGGAAAGTTTTCAGTCATTATTTTTTTACTTTTTTTTTTTTCTATCTTCCCCGTTAGCTGGGGACTTCATTTCCTAATATATTCGACTGGCTGAAGTTATCTCATAGTTCACTCATGATCTGTTCCTTTTTCAAACATTTTTTTTTCCTCTGTGTGCTTCAGTTTGGATAGTTTCTATTGCTGTTTTCAAGTTCACTAATCTTTATTTCTGCAACGTGTAATACGCTATCGATCCCATCTGGTGTACTTTTATGTCAGACAGAGTTTTCACTTCTGGAAGTTTGACTTGGGCCTCTTTCAATGTCTTCTATGTCTTTAACTGTTTGCTATAACTATCTTAATGTCCTTGTTGGTTCTTTTTAACTTCTGTGGCAGTTCTGGGTTGGTTCTGATTTTTATTCTCATAATGGGTTGTATTTTCCTGCTTCTCTGCAAGGCTGCCAATTTTTGATTGAATGCCAGACACTGTGAATTTTCCCTGCTTGAGGGTGGCTGCTTTTGTATTCCTATAAATATTCTTGAGGTTTTCCTGGGTTGACGTTAAGTTACTTGGAAATTAATTTGATCCTTCTGGGTCTTGCTTTTAAATTTGTTAGAGGAAAACCAGAGCAGTGCTCAATCTAGGGCCAATTATTCTCTACTGCTGAAGCAAGACCCTTCTGAGTACTATACTTAAAAAAAAAACCAAAAACTTACTCGGCTGCAGTGGGTCTTAGCACGTGGGATCTTTGATCTTTGTTGTAGCAAGCAGGATCTTTTAGTTGAGGCATGTGGGATCTAATTCCCTGACCAGGGATCAAACCTGTGTCTCCTGCATTGGGAGCGTGTAGTCTTGGACACTGGACCACCAGGGAAGCCCCTGAGTACTACACTTAATGCCCCGTGGCTTACTGAGAATTTCCAGTCTGGTTGCTGTGAGCAGGTGCTATTCCCCACTCTCTGTGAGTGCCAGCACTGCCACCTCTAATCTTTCTGATTGTTCTTTTGTCCTCTGGTGGTTCCCTAACAACACGCGCTGACCAGTATTCACGCGAATACTTAACAGGAACCCTTGCGGACCTCCAGTTCCCTGCGTAGCCCTCTGCTCTGTTCCTCTAACCTGGGTGACCTCATTTATTCTGTTTCTCATGAATCATCATCCTTCAGTGATATCCGGTTTCCTGAACATTATTATTTCATATATTTTGTCTGTTTTTTTTTTGTTGCATTAGGCAAGAGGGTAAATTTCATCCTTGTCACTCCATCTTGGCTAGATGTGGAAGGTCACTTTTTAAACTTCAGAGGTCCCCTTTTAAGCCTGGCACAAACACCACTTCACTTTGATGAAGTTTCCCTAGAACATTTTCCCATCTGTCACCTCTGTCTAAAAATATACCCTGACGTTTGTGCATTAAGCCACTTTCTTTGTACTCTTATGAGCTTATTATGAGTTATGCATTTGACAGACTGCAAGCTTCCTGATGGCAGGAGGTGGGTCTTTGTATCACTGTGTCATGTCTATGTATCAACAATGTCGATAAATTATTGAGCCTCAAGACATATCCCCCTGACCCCATTTCTGTGGTGCTCACTAGCCAATACTTCTGTTTTTACCATTAACCACTTGTAAGCATACAGTTCAGTAGTGTTTCTCACACCTCCAGAGGTTTTTCCCATCATGCAGATAGAAATACATATATATATATACACATGTATCTTAATGAATAAAGACATTTGGTGAAGGCTTTTAATTTCAACTAAAAAAGGTTGATTTGCTGAAGGGCCTACAGCGAGCTGGTGGTGATGTTAAGACCAGAAGACACACTGCCTGTTTCCTGTCAAATACTCGTTCCTACCAGGTCTGTTAATTCAATGCATATGCTGAACACAGAAGGCCAAGAATCTCCACGCATCAAAGAAGCCTCAGATGTGGAAAGTCAGAAGTTACTAATTCCGAATGGCATAATTTAGCAAGGCCGGGCTTTGTTTTTTTTGTTTTAATTTGTCTTGGTTAGAAAACAATATTCTCTAAGAAACTGTTCCTTGATTTTTTTTTTTTTCCTGACATGGGGTTTTCTGAGTCATCTAGTACTGTAAGGCTGCTTACTTATTCCATTTTATATCAAAATTTCTTTTCTCCGTATAGCCTCAGTCCGATTCTTTTCATTTTCTATGATATCTCTAGGCCTGGTATCTTTCTAAGAGCAGGATATATAACTTTTTGTTTCCTTTAGTAATGATTCCATCTCACCCAGGATGCATACGTGGGATTGAGCTGATTTTTTTCCACTACAAAAATTTCATGGGAACGTACTGGTTGTTAGTTGCTTTGCTTCTGGAGGAAAAGATATTCTGAAATAATCTTATAACTTTTAAATATGTTTTTCTAGTTATAAATTTAACAACGACGATCACAGAAAATTTGACATTCATCATTTTTTAGGCAAGTTAAAAAGAAAGCCAAAAATAAGACATTAAACGCAAAAACCATTTAAAAAATCATAAATGTCATGTTGGCTATTTCTTTTGGTCTCAAATGTGAAGCAAAGGCGGCTTGGAACAATTTTTCTTCACGTCAAAGAGACGCTGGAGGAAGTAACTGCTATCACCTTTTGAAGAAAGGCTGGAGGATGGGCTCTGAATTCAACAAAACCACCTTCCCCTTTTTACAGAGAAGCCTGCTATCTGCAGAGGGTCTGGCCAGGAATGTATGCCATGTTGAAACAACTGAGCAAAATGTAAGAATTTTGTTTTCTGGTGCAATTTCAGTGTTCTAAGCTCTAGAAAATACCATACCCCCAGACCCCTGGAAATTCAAGAAAATGGTTCCAATTAACTATGAAAGAATGATCTCTTACTTTCCTCTCCAGCAATGTTTGCATATCCTTAGACTTGTCTCATTTGTCATTACAAAATTCATTTTCTCCAATGGATTCAACCATCTATTATTTTCATTTCAGTTGTGTATTAGATTTTTTTTTTAATTTCACCCCTGAGGAAAAATTAAAATAATGCTGGGAAGAATTGAAAACACATTGACAAGAACAACAATGTCCTACTATATAGCAGAGGGAACTATATTCAATATCCTGGGATAAACTATAATAGAAAAGAATATAAAAAAGAATGTACACATATGTATAGTTGAATCACTTTGCTGCACAGCAGAAACTAATAAAGCACTGTAACTTAACTGTATGTCAATTAAAAAACACATGGAGACCAGTCTGAATGGAGGAGGGAAAAAATGGAATTACAGCTGTCTGGCAATGAAGACACTAATATAGTGATTAAAAATTCCAAATCACTGATGTCCTTAATTTTGATGCCCAGAGATGAGGCAAAAACTACAACCAACTGGCAGATTTTCAAACATTTTCTAAAAAGCTCTGTTACAAAATCAGCAAAGTTAAATTGGATAAAATACAGCCTCACAATATCCATTTATAAAGAAACATCTCTAATACCTACAGAGGAGTTTAACACTCTAATATTTACAAAACAGAGACGCTTGAATAAAATGGCAATCCACTCCAGTACTATTGCCTGGAAAATCCCATGGACAGAGGAGCCTGGTAGGCTACAGTCCATGGGGTCGCAAAGAGTCGGACACGACTGAGCAACTTCACCTTCTTTTCCTTTCAGTATCTTAGGAGGGAGACTAAATGTTGGCAATAAAGTATCAACTATATGTTTTACCAAGATCCAACAACATCTGCTGTATTATTTATTAGTAGATAGCAGTGCATAAAAACTGTTGATTTGTGTAGGGCTTGAATGCATTACATTAGGACTCTTGGGCACAGGCTTTCCTGATGGCTCAGTTAGTAAAGAATCCGCCTGCAGTGCAGGAGACTCAGGTTTGATCCCTGGGTGGGGAGATCCTCTGGAGAAGGAAATGGCAACCCACTCCAGTATCTTGCCTGGAGAATCCTATGGACAGAGGAGCCTGGTGAGCTATAGTCTATGGGATTGCAAAGAGTCAAGACATAACTAAGTGACTAAACCATACCTCTTCGGTACAAGGACAGAAACCCAATTCCTATAGCTTAAGTGAGGGGGAACTTGTTATGAACCAGGATAACTCATTGAGGAAAAGAAATCTGTCAAATGGTGAACTCACCAAAGGGCAATATGCTGAACAACAAATCTGCATATCTCACAGACCTGTTTTCTGTTTATCCAGTTTTTATTGGATGGATTGGCTGGATGCTTATGGTTCTTGGGCTGTCTGGCTCTTCCTCACCTATCGGCCTGTCCCTTTTGCCCACCCCCAACCCCCAGATTGGCACCCAAATGGATGGGTGCACACACTCTCCTCTCTTCCTCTGTTTCAGCTACTTCCAGCTCGAACAGCAGGGCCAGAAACAAAAGGACTCCTCCTTAAACTGTCATGAAAACTGATCAATTACACTTTCTGGAAATTCTCAAAAGCTACTAATTGCCATCTCATCTAGCTGAAGCACTGTCAACTTTTTATAAAGGGTCAAAGGAACATATTTTCGGTAAACTGGTAAGTTGGTAAATGAGATAAATTAGACAGTTGGGCAAACTTGATGGAAGAATACTAAATGTCAAATGGAAAATAACTGAAGGAAAATTTGAAGATTTAGTATAAGCTAAATTTCCCATAAGGAAATGCTAAAATCTGTGGATTCTGACAGCTGCTTTGTATTTTAAGATCTGGTATGGAAAGTGGGTGGTGCCAGTTTCTAGGAAAAGCTTGAGTCTGGATGACCTGAAATGCAGATGCCTCTCTGTGACAGACCATAGTATCTGATACTGCTATTTGGGAAGGGTCGTATGGGGTTTTGAGGCCCTTAAGAGCACAATGATTATATAAAATACGCTTGCTAGTTCTTTGAAGAATCTAACAAAAGGACACCCTTCCCTAATAGTTCTAAGTAAATGCCAAACAACATATGTGCAAACAGAGTGAAGTCCATTTTTCAGCTAAATTTCATGAAAAGACTAAGCCAATCCGAGACCCTTAGTTTAACTTCAACATGCCTTAAAATGCTGTGACAAGGAATTAATTCAAGAAGGATATTCCTTGAAACCAAGTTTTGGTAACTGCAAATTTTTGCAAATTCAATGAACTGGCCACTTGGCAAATTGACTTTTAGTGAATTGAATTTTTTAAAAAATCTACTCTTAAAAAACTGGAAAAAAAATCCCACATAATAAAATATTCACCTGCCTAACAATTTCCAAGTGCACCTACAGTATGGTCCTGTCAACCACATGTGTGACAGTGAACTGATTTTTGACAAATCAGCCTTCTTCAAATCATACACAATCTAGTGTCAAACAAGGTCATACAGTGTGAAGGTCACAGGGAGGCTGGCGCTGCATTTCAGCCGACACGGGCCCGGATCCATCGGATTCTCCTTTACCGCGGTCTCTGCTTCTCTGTGGGTCAGCCATGCCGTGGTTTTCTTCACCTTTGGAAATGCGGCTGCCCCAGCCCCCGGGTGTCTGGAGAGGCAGTGACCTGTGCGTCTTCTCTGGACTGAGGGCCAGCGATCTCCAGGAAGGGGGAAGTGGTGCAGCATGGGCCACGTGCCACCCCTGCACTATTCATCTCTGCCAGGGGGTCAGGGATGCGAGGATGTGGTGCCGCCGGTGGGAGCCGTGGAGATGAAACACAGGGGACAGGGAGCTCCAGAAGAAGGGGCTGCTGGACAGACCAACGGCCGATGTCCCCTCAACTCAAGCGCCTCCTCCCTCTGTTCAGTGTTACTGCCATCCATCCCTGGAGAAGCTTCTCTCCCTGCAAAACGGCTGTAGAATGCAGCGAAGCTCCTGTAAACCTCTTACTTCCTTGCTGTTCCTGGCGGCGAAAATCTAGGTCCTTCTCATCTTAGGGATTATCTTTTTTTGGCTAATAACTATATATTTTGGGTAACCAAATTAACAGCAGGGAAATTACAAACGCTAAGGAATTTTGCCATGGCTCTTACTCCTTTGAGGACGTTTAATTTCTAGTTTTATTACTGAGAGTCGCACTTGTCTTTCTACCCTCTACCGTACTCGTTCTTTCTCCATTTAATTCATTCTTTTTGGCATATGGGGGCCGCAGATGTATAGCAACTAGCGTCTTCAGTTTTCCATTTCCCTTTTAAGTGGACGACTGTTTTGCCCTCCTGAGCATGTTTAACATGGAAGATGATGTCATTTAACATTTAACATGGAAATGTCATTTAACAGGAGAGATAACATGTTATTAGGCTTTGACTCACTGGTGTTGTATATACATATATATATATAAATATTTTTTAAAATTTATTTTTGGCTGCTCTGGGTCTTTGTTGCTTAGGCTGGACTTTCTCTAGTTGCAGCGAGTGGGGGCCACCCTTCGTTGTGGGCACAGGCTTCTCTTTGCAGTGGCTTCTCTTGTCGCAGAACATAGGTTCCAGGGCGTGTGGGCTTCAGTGGTTGTGGCACATGGGTTTAGTTGCCCCTCAGCCTGCAGAACCTTCCCAGACCAGGGGCTGAACCTGTGTCCCCTGCCCTGACAGACAGAAGAATCACTTAACCACTGGACAGGCAGAAGAATCACTTACCCACTGGACCACCAAGAAAGCTGCAACATTATATAATTTAATACTTACGTCCTCCCTATAACCTATATGATAAAGTTCAAATTCATTAGCTTGGGGTCCTACTTCAGCTACTTCTTTCCACCAAGCTTTTGCACATTCTGTTCACGTCTCTGGGGAAAATCTTGCCCCATCCCAACTGATAAAACTCCAGCAAGCCTTGGAGACCCAGCTGGATGATCAGTTCATCCCCTGCGCTTCCATGGCCTGGCCCTGTCACAGCTCGCTTCAGGCAATGGAGTGTGCACACCATCCCATCTTCCCCATGAGATCGAGAGCTATCTGAGGAAAAGGATCACACGGTCCATCTTTGTATCCTTTCCACCCCCCACAGCCAGACCTGCAGTGAACGCATGGAGAATGTAGGCTAAATGATGGGATGAAAATATAACAGTGTTTGTTTCAGATGAAAAAACACTTGGTTAAGTAGTTATGCTTCCTATACAGTCGATAAGACTTGAAATAAACACATGAAGAAAGCTTTAAAAAAAAAAAAAGCCTGTTCATTTAAATTTTCTATCTGACAATTTAGGAAAAAATCCCAACAGCACAAACCAGGGTGTGAATTCACGAAAACTTCACAGGACGATCTCCACGTGAACACATTGCAACGTTTAGGGCTGGGCAAGAGCTCAGTTGCTCAGTTGTATCAGACTCTTCACGACCCTATAGACGGACTGTAGTCTGCCAGTCTCCTCTGTCCATGGGATTTCCCTGGCAAGAATACTGGAGTGGGTTGCCATTTCCTCCTCCAGGGAATCTTCTCAAAACCCAGGGATTGAACCAATGTCTCCTGCATTGGCAGGAGGATTCTTTACTGCTGAGCTGCTGGGGAAGCTTAAGGGCCTTCAAAAAAGTAATACGATTACCCTAAATGTACCATATCTCCCTGCAGTGATGCTGAAAAGATGATCAGTTTTCCAGTACTTTTGGATTTTCTCTTTCAACATGAAAGGCAAAGATGGTTATGTCATAAAGCAAATAAGTATCTTTGATCTGCACAAAAGTCTTCAGTAAATCTCCATCATAAGAGCAGGTAAGGCTGAGGATGACTGTGCACCCTGCATGTCCTCAGAGAGGGCTTTTGTCCAAGGGCAGCTGCTTCTCAAGACAGATGGCACAGTGCAGGGAGAAGAAATGGAAAGTCGGTGGATGGTGCACCGTCCTCAGCAGCTGATGCACCTTAATGCTGTTTGATTTCGGTCCTGCCTTAGTCATGCTGAAAAGCTTTTAAGACTTTGCTCTGTGTTCTTTTGTGTACAGCAGATGGGCAGGACTGTATAGAAATGGGTTCAGTTCATTCCCTGGAGGCCTGTTACTTGCAGGTGAGGTATCCCATCTGGGAATGGGCAGGCAGGTCTTAACAGCAAACTTTGTAGGGTCACTAAAGACCATTGCTTAGAGTGAGGGATGGCTCTTTCTGGGGCAAGCAGAGGTGGCAGATAGAATGCTGGTTCTGCCAATTCTCATCTCATTTCTCATCTCCACCCTCCTTCACTCCTCTCTCTGAACCTCAGCCCATTCCTCACCCTGCCTCTCTTCACTGGGGTACGAGGGGATGCTATTGTTGCACCTGATTTGATAATAATCATTTTACAAGCACAAAGGTTTAGTGGTTTGCTTTTTTTTTTTTTTTTTTAATGCTACCTTTGTCACAATGACCATATGAAAATATCACGTGTTCATCCTGGCCATTTTCTAAGTCAGTTCATGAAACCAATGGGAATTGCTTGGGTAGCCCACTAAGGGTGTAGATTCCTAGAAATTAGGATTTACTGATAGAAGGGGCCCAGGGATTTGCCTTTTGAATAAGCACTTCCAGGTATTCCAGTGCAGATGCCACCCACACTTTAAGGAACCCTGATAAAGACTGTTATATTTTTTTCATGGCAAATTCTATTTCTTTGTGAGGAAATACCATAATATGTTTAACCATGTCTATTTTGATGGACTTCTACAGTTTCTATGTTTTCACAATGAGTAATGATGCTGCATTGTTTCTTCTGCCCAGGGTCACTTTCTGCTTCTTTTGCGAAATGTTGGCCTCATATATTTCACCACCAAACGTTCCCACCCAGCTCTATCTTGCCCTGTCCCAAAAGAGGTTCTTCCCGTGGTCTTACTGCAGACTTTCATATTCTGAGAAGACCCACTTCTCTGGTCAAAGTGACTGCCCCTGAGATAGGCATCTCACCCACATGGTGACAATCTTGTTATGCTGACACAGGAAGATTTTCTTCAAGTATGTTTTAAGCTAACACATTTTACTGAATATACGATGCCCTGCCTGTAAGATGCACCCTTGTGTATCCCTGAGATGTTGCCCATTACCACTATAAGAATCCACCAGTGCTAAGTCGCATCCCAACTTCAGAGAAGCCAAAATTTTAAAAAATGTATTCTTAAAATCAATAAAACAAGTCTTAGTTTTGCTCAGTGTGTTTCTCTTTTCCAAGTACACCTATTATTTGAATGTAAACCTTTTGTTCTCTGTCTTCCGTATCTGTCAACTTCTTTGTTACTCTACCCTTCCTCTGTAAACCAAGAGACCTTCTTAAACTTTTCTTTCATACCGATTCTGTTTTCTGCAATACCAATTGTGTCACTGCTGGATTTTCATTTAAATTTTTCGATATCTTTTATTCCATTCAAATAATTGGACACTTTTGTTTCTCAGCTTGCCCCTCTTCGTCTCAGTCTGTCATGCAATCTTTGGTCTGTTTATGCAGAATCCTTGCTTTCTTAAATTTTATTCAGGCTATAGTTTCTATAATGTGAATTTTCTGTTATAATACTTTTCGGAAACACACTTTTCTTTTTCTTTTAAGGCTGTCGTCTATATCTGTGTCATTGCTACTGACTTTCATAAATAAGGAGACAGTTCTGGTGTTACACAAAAAGGGCATATGGATTTTTTTGGAGTCTTTCTTATGGTCCACCTGTTTGAAGTTAGAATTCATTTTTCAGCTTTAAAAAAATATTTATTTGTTTTTGGCTGCTGTGGGTCTTTGTTGCTCTGGGTGGGCTTTCTCTGGTTGTGACAAGTGGGGGCTACTCTATACTTGCAGTGTGGGAGCGTCTCATTGCGGCGGCCCCCCTTGTTGCAGAGCATGGGCTCGAGGGTGCTCAGTGCGCTTGGGCTCAGGAGCTGTGGCACACAGGCTTAGTTGCTCCTTGGCATGTGGAATCTTCCCAAACCAGGGATCGTACCTATGTCCCTTACAATCGCAGGTGATTCTTAACCACTGGACCACCAGAGAAGCCCCATTTCTCAGTTTTTCAGCTGGAGAGCTAGCTTATGGACACAACCGCTAGATGTGGATGTCTTTTACTTATTATGAAGCTGCTATCTGAGTGGGAATCCCTATATCTTGCTTCCTTGTCAGCTTACTGACAAGGAGAGTTTGAAATTATTTCTAGTTATTTTTTTAAGAAATAAGTAAATTACTACTTATATATATATTTTAAAGTAAATGTAAAGCTGCAACTCCCAGCATACAACATACCCATGGCTCTTTCAGCCCATAGGTCTTTTAGTTGCTAATTTACTATCTTGAAATACCCATTCACTTCTGTAACCAGATGTACTACATTGCTTAGAGTGATAATCCTGCAGCTGGTAGAAGATGAGAGGTGTTCATAAGGGGAAGGAAAATGTCAGGGCTCTTCCTTTCCTTCATACAGAAGGAGGACTGTTACCATCCTCTGGTGGACAAGATGCAGAGTGGGGGGAAAGGACTAGAAGTATCCTTTGGCCCAAGGGGGATAGCAGTCAGTCTCTGTTTTCACCAGTTATCTCCTGGGAGTCTTCTGAGTGCCAGGAATGTTCGGAACATTAGGGAAACTGCAGTGAACAATACAGTCCTGCTGACTTGGGGCTTGTATTCTAGTTGGAATATATACAATAAATAAACAACTAAAGACAGAGTGTCAGATGGACATGAAAGCCACGAGGGAAACAGCAGGGGAGGAGTCAGGGGGCACTGTGGTGGGTGAACTGCTCTTCTCTACAGGATGGCAGAGAAGGCCTGATAGGTGACATGTGAGCAGGTGTGAAGGATGGGCCTCTGAGCAGGCATCTGGCTGAGCAATGTTTCTGGTTTCCAGTACTAGTAAGGCCAATGGCATCTCTTTCTATGTTTTCATGTATATGTATCTCTATTGGAAAGCAAAGGTGGGCGAGTGGTGGTCACTCACTTTTCCATCACCATGAATCAGAGGACTTTGATAATCATCATTTTTTTCTTTTTTGCTCCATCATGTGGTACAGCATGTGGGATTCTAGTTCTCTGACCAGGGATGGAACCCACGCCCTCTGTACTGGAAGTGCAGAGTCTTAACGACTGGGCCACCAGGGAAGTCCCAATAATTATCATTTTAAATGGCCCCAATACTCTGTTCAGGAGATGGACCATAATTTAATTAACAAATCTTCTATTTAGCTGACTCTTGAACAACACAGGTTTGAACTTCCCAGGTCTACTTATGTATATGGATTTTTTTTCCAGTAAATACTATTTGTTGTTGTTGTTCAATTGCTAAGTTGTGTCTAAGTGTTTGAGACCCCATGGACTATAGCATGCCAGCCTCCTCTGTCCTCCACTATCTCCCAGAGTTCACTCAAATTCATGTCCATTGAGTTGGTGGTGCTATCTAATCATCTCAAATTGTCTCCCCCTTCTCCTCTTGCCTTCAATCTTTCCCAGCACCAGGGTCATTTCTAATGAGGAACACACAATTCCCCAGCTGGTTGAATTAATGGATACAGAACTGTGGATGCTAAGGGTGGACTACAGGACTTGAGCATCTGTGGATTTTCCGCCAGAGGGTCTTTGAGCCAATGCCCCCTGGATTCTGAGGGATGACTATAGTTGTCTATCTACATTATTTTCAACTGTCTTTCTTTTATCGGCTCTGCTGATGGCTCAGATGGTAAAGAATCTGTCTGCAAAGAAGGAGACCTAGGTTTGATCCCTTGGTCAGGAAGATCCCCTGGAGAAGGGAACAGCAACCCACTCCAGTATTCTTGCCTGGAGAATCTCATGGACAGAGGAGCCTGGAGGGCTACAGTCCATGGGCTCTTTCTTTTACTTACATATTTTTAGTAGGAATATAAACTACTCTGATTAGTAGCCAGGCATTCAAGGAAAGCAGTTTGGGAATACAGATTAAGAGCCAGGAACACAGGTATCCGGGCTCAGGGGCGGAGGAGTGTGGGGAATGAGGAGGAGCAGGAAGGGGTGAGCACTGGAAGCACAGGACAGACAGGGCCAGGAGCAGAGGGCTTTGTGAGCTGGCCTTGCCCCTCCCCTTCACCTCTGCTCAGGAGGCCTCGTCTCCCCCTGTTCCCGTGGCCATAGCCAATGGCCTGCTTCTTAGTCTGATTCTACCCATAGTTCAAGTGTGGGTTAAAAAGAACATAAGCGAGGGACTTCCCTGATAGTCCAATGGCTAAGACTCCGTGCTCCCAACACAGGGGGCCCAGGTTCAATCCCTGGCAGGGGGACTCGATCCCACATCCTGCAACTAAGAGTTCCTGTGCCACAACTAAAGAACCCACATGTAGATATTAAAGAGACTGCTTATGAAAAACAAGACGCAGATGGCACTGACTCCTGGCTTGCATCCACAGAAATAGAATGGGGAAAATAAGAAGTTTCTGTGCCTAAGACTGGGGTTATACTGAGGTTTCCAGCATCCAGACAGGCAAATGCCTGGACAGCTGCTTAGGGCAGATGGGTCCTTTGACAGCTTAATATTGCAGAGTTTCTGGTGACTCTGTAGTTAGGGCAGCCAACGTGAGGCCATCTGTTTACTAGTGGGCAGAAAAGCTTACTACCAGCAGGTAGTCACTGCTGAGCATGAGATACAAACCAAAAGTCAGGTCAGCCACTTTCATCACCTCTGCAAAGCAAACCGGCCTGGGAAACCACTGGTACAAACACCAGAGACAAAGAAACCTCACCTCAGCGTCATGTGACCTACACAATCGGACCCATGAAACAGTAGTTTCCTAGGAGCTTTTATTTGCATTTATTTCAACATATTCAATGCCATGAGAGAAACCATTTGCTCAGAAAGCTCTTTTGTTCTTTTCTACTTTTCTAAACAGGAAAGGAAAATAACCATGAATTTAGGGCCTTCTGTAATATACCTAAAAAGTAGCATGTTTTATTATTTAAATGAAAAAAACTTAGATAAGTAATACATGTATTTGTTGCAAAAGGTTTATAATGAAAAATAAATAAATCTCCCTCCCATACCTCTTTCTCCTGGTACCCCATCTCCCCTCTCCAGAGACAAACAGAATTACTCATTTCCTGAATGTCTTTCTAGATATGGCTTATAATATACATAATTGTTGGAGTAAGAAATGGCAACCCACTCCAGTATTCTTGCCTGCAGAATCCCATGGACAGAGGAGCCTGGCAGGCTACAGTCCATGGGGTCGCAAAAGAGTCAGACATGACTGAAGCGACTTAGCACATACATTAATTGTGTGTGTGTGTGTAACACAATTTTTTAATTGGCTGTATTTAAAATGAACAAAGCCTATTATTAATAAAAAGCTCTGGGAAGTACTGCAGTAAAGAAACCTATTTAACTTCATCAGGGAATCCTAAACATACTTGACTTCAGGCCCCCTTCTTTTCTTCTTTGGTATAATTTCTGGTCTGTGGAATGTAGCCAGGACTCGCTGGTATGGCTGGATCAGGTGTTTCTGAAGGGCGTCTGTGCTGAATGGTTTCTGAGCCATGCTGGTTGTTAAATATTGTAAATGTCACACCTCAGAATATACTTCATTAAAAGACTGCCTTCAAATGTTTTAGAAAATGTGAAATGTGTGGGTGAGTTCTTGCAGAGGCAGAAATAATGGGTCCAGGTTAAGGAAAGACTGAAGGAGGTGAGAGTAAGGCTAATTTATATTTAGTTGGATTCAGTTTCAGATTAGTATGGGGAGAAATGCCAGGAAAGGGCTGGCTTCAATTTGAGAGAGAAGATGGTCATGAGAAATTCATTAAGTAGAGGAGAAAGCCGTAAGCTTCATCATTTTTGTCTTTGTTTTTAATCATGAAATATTTCATACATCAATGTATTTTTCATCAAGAAGTTTGATTTGAATCTTTTTTTAAAAAATATTTTCCATGTCTTTAGTTAACTTTTGAACACCTGAAATTTAGTTATAATAACTGCTTTCATGTCTGTATCTGCTAATTCTTACACCTTTGTCAGTTGCGGATTGGTTTCCATTGGATAATGGTTTTCCCCTTGTACTGGATTGCACTGTCCTGCCTATTTGTATGCCTAGTAATTTTTGATTAGATGTCAGACATTGTGAATTCTGCCTTGTTGGAGGTGGATACTTGTGCATTGCTATAAACATTCATGAGCTCTGTTCTAGGACATAGTTAAACTACTCGGTGGCAGTTGATCCCTTTGGGTCTTGCTTTTAAGACTTATTTGGAACTTGAGGGGGATCCTACACAGATCTCTAGCATTCCCTCTCTGTGCTCTTCTTCCCTCTTTGGCAATCTGTCCTGAAAAATTCAGTTGCCTTGATCTTCCCAGACTCTTGTCTCTATCTCCTGAACTCAGGGAGTCCCTTTCCTAATCCCTTGTTCTGATACGTGGCTAGCATTTTGTTCATGGACTTTAAGCCCTAATCCTCTCTCTTTGAAAGTTTTAAAGACACTGACTCCTGTTCAGATTCAGTCTATCAATGGTATGTTTTGTTATTTTGGGTCTTTTCCTCCCAACTTTTAACTAGAGAACTTCTTAGAATGCACTTGAAGGAAATTCTCTTAAAGATAAAGTACTGGTTTGGAGTTAATTTCTTATCGTCTTTGGATTTACAAAATTAACCCAGGGACAAGAAAGATTACATGCCACATCATTATGCTTATAAAATACAATATGATTTTCAAAGTTACAACAATGCTCTGATACTTGACAATACAGAAAAACAGCTAGGAAAAAAAAAAATCAAATTAACCTTTTCTCAAGAAGCCAATAGCAAATTAACTATAGTTCTAAATCAAAATTTCCAAGCATGAATTTTCTAGGGACAGACAGAAGGATTTTCCCCCCTCTCATTTGTACTTTAATTCTTAATTCACAGAATTAGAAACACAGGATAAGGACATCAAAAAAAAAAAAAAAAAAGAAGACAAAAAGAGCTCATACAGGTCAATATATATATATAAAACCCAATCAAAAAATGGCAGAAGAAAAAAAAAATGGGCAGAAGGTCTAAAAAAGCATTTCTACAAAGAAGACATACAGATGGCCAAAAGGCACATAAGATGCTCAGTATTGCTAATTATAAAAGAAATGCAGGTCAAAACTATAGTGAGGTATGACCTCACATGGATCAGAATGGCCATCATTAAAAAGTGTACCAATAATAAATGGTAGAGAGGGTGTGGAGAGAATGGAACCCTCCTACACTACTGGTGGGAATGTAAATTGGTACAGCCACTATGGAGAACAGAATGGAAGTTCCTTAAAATACTAAACACAGAGCTACCATATGATCTTGCAAACCCTCTCCTGGGTATATATCTGGAGAAAACAACAGTTTGAAAAGATACATATGCTGCAATGTTCACAGAAACACTATTTACAACAGCCAAGATGTGGAAGCAACCTAAATGTCCATCAACAGATGAACGGATAAAGATGTGCTATATATACCCAATGGAATACTACTCAGCCACGAAAAGAATGAAATAACTCAATTTGCTGCAACATGGACGGACCTAAAGATTAACATATTGAGTAAGTCAGATAAAGACAAATACCAATATGCTGTCACTTGTACATGGAATCTAAAATATGATGCAAACGAACTTATTTACAAAACAGATTTATAGACACAGGAAACAAACTTACATTATCAAAGAGGAAAGCAGGTAAAGGAGGGACAAATTTGAAGTTTGGGATTAATTGATATACATGTTGTATATAAAACAGACAACCAACAAGGACCTACTGTATAGCACAGGGAACTATACTCAGTATTTTGTAATAACCTCTAAAGGAAAAGAATCTTAAAAAAATAGGTCTATATGCATGTATACCTGAATCTCTTTGTTGTAAATCTATACATGAGACACTGTAAATCAATATACTTCAATAAAAAATACACATGGAATAATTAAAAAATCCCAGTAGCTTGACAGCCTTCCCTTCCCTCCATTTATACATTTTAAAGACATTTAAAAGTCTTACATATATTAAAGAGAGAAAGGTATCTTAGACAATATGCTAGGACAAGGAAGTCATTGATGGATTCCACAACTAGATTCACATATTTCCGCCATGTGTAGAGGCATTTAACAGGAGTTAGAAATTAAGAAACAAGGACTCAGATTGAGCAAAAATACTTAAATGTCCCAGGCAAAAACCATTTAGTAGTACAGGCATCCAAATGAAAGGTAACAAAGTAAAATCCCTTTTGACTATCCATCTTTCGCTACAACTACGTATTAAGAGGAAATGGACCTGCTTATCTGAGTTATAGACTTTACTGTAGAGATGACTTCTCCATGTCTTTCTCTTACATTCTAAACCCTTCAGTAGTTCTCTTAGCTTTATTTGGCAGATAGGAGGAAATTTTTCAAAGGCCTATATATTTATTGTTATCTTTTGGTAATTCCTCAGTCAGATTCTTATTTTCCACCAGGTGACCACTCAACATCATTTCACTTATACCATTTGAAAGCATTTAATTATGTAAGATATTGAAAGATCTGTTTTGGTCTAGAGCATAAAATAAATGGCCTCTGCAGCTCACTTCTAAAATTATTCTCCATGCATTTGTTAGCAAAAAGGAACACCATAGAATTACATGTGTGAACGTCAGATACTAAATATGCCTTTGTTTAGAGAAAGAACTCCACCTCTAAAACAACTCCAATAAATAACCAGGCAAAAATCCTCTACTTAGAGTTATCCGCTCACTGAACACCATCACCATCAGGATCTGTTGCCTGTTTTTCCTTCTCACATCACTGTTCACTCCATAGACATACACAATCACACTAGGCATCAGCGAGGTTTACTATGAAGTTCTCTGACAATACCGCATTCCCTCATGACTCCATGTTTTTGCAGAGGTAATTGCTTCTTAGAATTCCTTTAGTCTTTGTGGACCCACAAGTCATCCTACACCTGCCTTCTAATTTGTTTATATTCACAGCAGATACTTGAATTGATTATACTCAGGATAAATGAGAAGCTGTGATACTAAGAATGTAAAGTAAGTTTTCTGTCTTTTGGATTTAATTACGTTTGGATTGGCAGTGAAGAAATCACCATTGGGGAAATCTCTGACTGTTGGTTCAGCTGGAGGCTGGAAAAGCAGAGGATCATTCCTAATCTTGAACTAAGCTGGGATGCTAATTTCGCCTTCCGCGAAACAGATGATTTAAGTTGTCCTTAAGAAGGAAAATAACTCAACATGCTAAAACTGGCATGAAACAAGTTCAGTGAGAATTATGATGAAAGATTTCATCTATTTTAAACTTGCCTTCGTTAAGCAAAAACCAAACTTTACCTCTTGAAATGATTCACCAGGACTCCAACCAGTTCTCCGATTCGACTTTCATGGGTTGGCTGTTTGCTGAAGAGACAGACAATTAGGTCTTTGTTGTCTTTTGTATGGAACACTACAAGTTGGTCCTTTCCATTGGAGACGCTTAGACCGGTCAACTGCAAAGAAATATAGCATAGAAAACTGTTAGGATGGCTCTCAAAATAATGAATTTAAACAGTTTGTAGTGGTTTTACTCAGTAATACTGGTGATGTTAATCTTTACCAAGTTTTATGAAATAAGCAGATGAAAGGAAATAATAAAGATAAGAACAGAAATTAATGAAATTTAAAGTAGAAAATAGTGTAAAACCAATGAAATAAAGAGTTGATTCTTTCAAGAGATAGGTGAAATTGCTAAATCTCTAATTTGAAAGAATAAAAGAGAAAAGACCTAATGACCCATATCAGGAATGGAAGAGGGGCTATTACTACAGACCACATAGACATTAAAAGGATAAAAAAGGAATATCTACAACAACCTTATGCATAAAATTGAACAACTTAGACAAAACCAAACCATTCCTTGCAAGCCACAAACTACTAAAACTCACCCAAGAAGAAACAGATAACCTGAAGCTTACTTTATCTATTACAGAAGTTAAATTTGTAGTTAAAAACCTTTCAAAAAAGAAACTTCAGGCTCAGATGATTGCATTGGTAAATCCTACCAAATATTTAAAGAAGAAATAACATCCATTCTCTACATCTCTTCTAGAAAATGGAAGAAAAGGAACACTTTATAACTCATTTTATGAGCATTGTCCTGAAACCAAAAATTGACAAAAGCAATATAAGAAAAGAAAACTAAAAACCAGTATCCAATATCTTTCATGAACATGGACTTATTAGACTGGCCAACAAAATATCAGCAAATCAAATCCCAAACTACATGAGAACAATGACACATCATGACCGAGCGGAGTTAATCTAAGAAACGCATAGCTGGTTTTGTATTAAAAATATCAATCAATATAATCCCTCATAGCAACAGAATAAAAAATAAAGCCACATGATTATGTCAACTGACGCAGAAAAAGCATTTGACAAAATTCAACATCCATTCATGAAATAAATCTCTCAGCAAAAAGGATTAGAAGAGAATTCAACCTGAAAACGACATCTTCCAAAATGCCACAGCGGACATCATGCTAAGTGGTGCGAGACTGAATGCTTTTCCCAAAGATCAGGAGCAGTGTCAGGATTTCTGCTCTTACTGCTGCTGGGCACTTTCATACTGGAAGCCCTAGCCAGTGTACCAAGGCAGGTTTAAACAAATTAAAAGGCATACAAATTAAAACAGACGAAACAAATGGCTTTATTTTCAGATGACATGATCGTCTATGTAGAAAGTCCCAAGGAATTTACAAAATAGGTCTTAGGACTAATATATGGGTTTGGCAAGGTCACAAATACCAGGGCAACAGACAAAAATATTTCTATATACCAGCAACGAAAAACTGGAAACAGAAATTTAAAACCAAAACCATCCACAACTCCCAAACCAAAAATACTTGGACATAAATCTAACAAAATGTGTGTAGGATCTGTAAGCTGAGAATTATGAAAGGTTGATGAAAGAAGTCAAACAAAAATGCTGATGACAAAAGAAAATATAAATACATGGAGAGAAATAATGTGTTTTAGGTTGAAAAACTCAATATGGTTGGATACTGTCAATTTTCCTCAAATCAATCTATAGATTTAATGCAATTCTGACCAAAATTCCAGCAGAATTTTTGGTAGATATCAACAAGCTGATTCTAAAATATATATGGAAAGGCAAAGAAACGAGAATAGCAAAAGCCATTTGAAAAAAAAAAAAAAAGTTGGAGGACTCATAGTAGCTGATTTTCTTACTATAAAATAACAGTAATCAAGAAAGGTAATCGTCAAGAAGACTGTCAAAGGAATAAAAACATAGATCAGTGGGAACAGAATGGAGAATAAGATATAATCCCACATAAATACAACTGATTGATTTTTCACAAAAATGCAAAGGCAGTTCAATGGAGAAAGGATCATTTGAGCATTTGGGTAACTCAGCATTTCTCGGGATTTGAACACCCACATGCCAAAAGAAATAAACATTGACCTAAATTTCACACTTCATGAAAAAGTAATTCAAATTGGGCCATTGATCTAAATGTAAAATGTAAAACCGTAAAACTTGTAGAAGAAAACACAGGAGAAAATCTCTGTGACCTTGGACTGGGCAAAGATTTCTTAGGAATGACATGAAAAGCACAACCCAACAAAGAAAAAAAAACTGCATAAAATTTACAACTCTGCTCTAAGAAAGACACTGATGGGAGAATGAAAAGACAGCATGCAGACTGGGGAAAAAATATCTGCAGAGACAGATCTGATAAAGGACCTATGTCCAGAATAAAGAACTCTTAAAATTCAACAATGAGAGAGCAAACAAATCAACTTAAAATGAGCAAAAGATCTGTAGTCACTTCCCCAAATAAGTCCATGCAAAGATGGTCAACATGACTAGCCATTAGGGAAATGGGAATTAAACTGCAACAAGATATCATCACAAGCCTGTCAGAATGGCTGAAATCAAAACAAAACAAAGAGGAAGATGAACAGCAAAAGTGATTAAGACTAAATGCTGGTGAGACTGTAGGACAATCAGAGGAACTCTCACACATTGTTGGGAGGAATGTAAAACGGTACAGTCACTGGGAAGACAGTGTCACAGAATTACCACATGATCTAGAAATCTCAGTCCCGGGCATTTAGCCCAGGGAAATAAAAACTTAGGTTCGGACTTCCTTGGTGGCGCAGTGGATAAGAATCTCCCTGATAGCTCAGTTGGTAAAGTATCCACCTGCAATGCAGGAGACCCCAGTTTGATTCCTGGGTCAGGAAGATCTGCTGGAGAAGAGATAGGCTATCCACTCCAGTATTCTTGGGCTTCCCTTGTGGCTCAGCCAGTAAAGAATCCACCTGCAATGCAGGAGACCTCAGTTCGATTCCTGAATTGGGAAGATCCCCTGGAGAAGGGAAAGGCTACACACTCCAGTATTCTGGCCGGGAGAATACCATGGACTGTATAGCCCATAGGGTCGCAAAGAGTCGGACATGACTGAGTGACTTTCACTTTCACCAATACAAGAGACATGGGTTTGATCCTTGGTCCAGGAAGATCCCACATGCCGCGGAGCAGCTAAGCCTGTGCGCCACAACCCCTGAGCTCACGAGCCACAACTCCCATGTGCCTAAAGCCCATGCTCCACAAGAGAAGCCACTGCAATGAGAAGCCCACGTACTGCAAGGAAGAGTAATCCCCGCTCACAGCAACTGGAGAAAGCCTGCACAAAAAGCAACGAAGACCTAGTGCAGCCAAAAAAAAAAGCACAATTTGTGTTCACACGAAAACTCACACATGAATGTTTGCACATGTGCGTGCTCGTTGCTTCAGTCGTGTCAGGCTCTGTGCAACACTACAGACTACAGCCTGCCAGGCTCCTCTGTGCATGGGATTCTCCAGGCAAGAATACTGGAGTGGGTTGCCATGCCCTCCTCCAGGGGATCTTCCCAACCCAGGGATTGAACCCACGCTGCCTGCATCTCCTGTACCGCAGGAAGATTCTTTACCCACTGAGTCACCTGGTCTCAGTCATGAGTGTTTAAAGCAGTTGTATTCATAAGTGCTCCCAACTGGAAACAACCAGAATATCCATCAACAGGTGAATAAACAAACTGTGATACAGCTATATGATAGAATGCTATTCAGCGATAAAAAGGAATGAGTTAATAATACAAATCATGGATATGCAACACCAAGGCTTGCTTTCAAAGGCATTATGGTGAGAGAAAGCATCCAGTCTCAAAGGTTACATTACTGGATGACTCAATTCATGAGATATTCTGGAATAGAGCTGTCAGGGTTTGGAGTCAGGTGGAGTCTGACACAAGGAGTTTTGGGGGGTAATGAGATGACTGCATCTTCATTGTGGTGCTAGTTCCAGAAATCTATGCATGTATGAAGACCCATAGACCTGAATACCATCACCACTACCAAATTTTATTTATTATACGCAAATTTAGAAGATATAGCTCCTTGGTTGTTTTGATCACTAGATCTACTTTGGTCAATAAAGCAGGTACCTGAGTGATCTCTCACTCTGTGGTTTGTTCTCTGACTGCAGAAAACACCAAAGTGCCACCTCCTGGCTACCACAGGTGCTGTCGGTTGGTCTGGCAATCAGCATTGACAGGATATCCACTGGGGGCAATGCAGAGTGCCAGGCGGCCAGGGGTGGGGACGGAAGTGCCAGAGATGAAGAAGGTATGCTTTTCTCTTCTACAGGGATTCATGACCCAGCTGGATGAGTGGAAGAGACAAATACCCAACAACTGAAGAGCTTTTAACAGTTCATACATTTGGAAGACCATCTAGTCTCATGCCCATATTTTACAGATAAGAAAACTGAGGCTCAAAGAAGTGAGCTGATTTGCAGACCTTGAAACTGGAACACAAGCTTGTGGACTGACCCAGATCCATGTTCTATCACAGTAGACTTTTCCAAATATCATGCACAAATGAACATAAGCTGTAAAAATAAGTATCCCTAAATGTCATGGAAATAAATTTTCAGAGGAAGGGAGTTTTTCGGTTGATTTTAAAGAATGCCGGGGTTGGTACTCAAATGAGAGACGGGAAAATATTCAAGTAATTGGGAATCATTTCACAACCTACACAGATCATGGGCTTTTAAAAAAATACTTATTTATTTTTAATTGATTGATGATTGGTTTACAATACTGGTTTGATTTCTGTCATACATCAACATGAATTAACCATGGGTATTCTTTACCACTTCACCATTCTTTACCACTGAGCCACCTGGGAAGCTCCTTGATAGCCACTAACCGTCTAGTCAAGGCTATGGTTTTTCCTGTGGTCATGTATGGGTGTGAGAGTTGGACTGTGAAGAAGGCTGAGCGCTGAAGAATTGATGGTTTTGAACTGTGGCGTTGGAGAAGACTCTTGAGAGTCCCTTGGACTGCAAGGAGGTCCAGCCAGTCCATTCTGAAGGAGATCAGCCCTGGGATTTCTTTGGAAGGAATGATGCTAAAGCTGAAACTCCAGTACTTTGGCCACCTCATGTGAGGAGTTGACTCATTGGAAAAGACTCTGATGCTGGGAGGGATTGGGGGCAGGAGGAGAAGGGGACGACAGAGGATGAGATGGCTGGATGGCATCACTGACCCGATGGATGTGAGTCTGGGTGAACTCCGGGAGTTGGTGATGGACAGGGAGGCCTGGTGTGCTGCGATTCATGCGGTCGCAAAGAGTCAGACACGACTGAGCGACTGATCTGATCTGATCTGATACCTATAATTTCCTCCCTCTTGGATCATGGGTTTTTTAAGGCCTGTGTAAGAGAATATATAAATCTTTCTCTCACTTAGATGTATAACATCCAGATGATTTTTTGTTTGGTGTACATTTTTTTAAATAAAATAATTTTATTTTGTTAATTTATTGGCTGCACTACATGGCATGTGGGAATCTTAGTTTTTCGACCAGGGGTTGAACTCACCCTCTGTCCTGCATGGAAGTGTAGAGGTTTAACCACTGGACCACAGGGAAGTCCCTACACTGGCTTTTTAGAAAGTTCTTTAAAAAATATTTTATTGAAGTATAGTTGATTTACAGTGTAGTGTTAATTTCTGCTGTACAGCAAAGTGACTCAGTTATACATGGGCTTCCCTGTGGCTCAGCTGGTAAAGAATCCGCCTGCAATATGGGAGACCTGGGTTCGATTCCTGGGTTCGGAAGATCCCCTGGAGAAGGAAAAGGCTACCCACTCCAGTATTTTGGCTTGGAGAATTCCATGGACTGACTGTATAGTCCACGGGGTTGAAAAGAGTTGGACATGACTAAGTGACTTTCACTTTCTTTGTTATATATATATATATACATATATATATGTTTTCATTTCTTTTCCATTAAGGTTTATCACAGGATATTGAATCAAGTTCCCTGTGCTATACAGGAGAAGCTTGTTGTTTACCCATCCTATATATATTACTTTGCATCTGCTAATCCCAAACTCCCAATTCTTCCCTTCCCCACCCCAAGATGATTTTTATTTTTATTTTTTTCCAGATGATTTTTATATGACTAAATTAAAAATATCATTTTCATTAAAAAAACATGCTGTGTCTACGACGCTTCACTCTCCTTTGATTATTTTATATGCAAAAATGCAAACTAGAATTGATGGAGCACTTCACAGGAGAGCTTGATTAAAGCCTAATAAAATGAGAAATCTAATAGCACTAACTTCGCTGGCACATCCCAGCAACATTAACTGCAGGGGTTTGGGGAAAGGGACTGCTGTGCAGCTATGAATGCTGAAACCATCCAGGGAGAGGGTCCCTTCTGGATGCTGCTGGGCCAGAGCAGAGGCGTCTCTGATGGTTTTCTGAGCCACCTTCCCACCTCAGGGGGTGGGCTTCCCTTCTTGCCCTTCCCTATTCCTCCCTGTCTGGATGACTTCACCGAGCATAGGAATTCCTCATGTGTGCTCAGGGCTTACAGCAGTGCCAGAGTCCCAGCAGAAAATAGGGCAAACGGCACCTACTTTCCTCTGCTGCACAAATAATGAAAGATTAAGTCCCTGTTGTCATCAAGGCAAGACAAACAGCATCCAGGATGTCTCTTTTGTTCTGGGAGACAGGATGGTAGGTGGGGGAAAGCAGCGGAGTAAAGGATGACCTGGGTGTCATCTCCGTTTAGCCATGTGAGCTTGAGAAAATCATTTAATTTGGAGCGCAACTCTTTCCTTTTCTGCAAAATAAGGATTCTACTAGATGCTCTGTTTGCCTCATAAGTTCGTGCTGCTGCTGCTGCTGCTGCTGCTAAGTCACTTCAGTCGTGTCCGACCCTGTGTGACCCCATTGATGGCAGCCCACCAGGCTTCCCCGTCCCTGGGATTCTCCAGGCAAGAACACCGGAGTGGATTGCCATTTCCTTCTCCAATGCATGAAAGTGAAAAGTGAAAGGGAAGTTGCTCAGTCATGTCCGACTCTTAGCGACCCCATGGACTGCAGCTCACCAGGCTCCTCCATCCATGGGATTTTCCAGGCAAGAGTACTAGAGTCGGGTGCCATTGCCTTCTCTAATAGGAGCAACTCGGGCATGCAAAAAAGATAAATAAACAAAACCCCTCTGCCTTTGAGGGTCTTTCCACTCTAAGAGAAGATATGCCAGCCAAATCTGAAAAACTACAGGAGTATCATGCCAAGGGAAGGTACTGTATGCAATTACATCAGTTAGAGAAGGGATTTTACCTTAGAGATCTCTAGGCACCCAAAACACACAAATAAGTTCTCTAAACAAAAGTGAAACTCCTTATCAAGGCTCCCCCTCTACTAGCTGCCTTCTTATTTCTCATAATCCAGGGGATCTCTACACTGTGATAAATCTAAACCTTCCTCCTCTTTGGTTTTAAAGGTTTGAGCAGGGCAGATACAATCTCTGATGGTCATCTAACTCAAGTCTCCCAGACTCTCTTCCGTATGGATAATCAAATAGTGAACACAACCAGATAAGCAAAAAGAATGTATAACTTTCCAATCATTAGTAAAAAAAGAATCAATAAAACTCGAACAACAACAACTAGACAAGAAGAAGGAAATAGCAGGGAAGTATTAAAAATGGAAAGTGCTTGAATAACACAAATTTAAAAAGCCAAAATACTGTCATTTTTTATAAGAAATGGGATATAACTCCTTTATGGGATGAAGATGGCTCACAGATTAGGTCAAAGACAAAATTTAACTATACTCCATTTATAACAGAGTATAGATGTTTAGATGCATCTAAAACAAAAAGACACAGAAAGATAAATCAAAGGATGGACAAAGACGTGCCAGGAAGAAAGTGAGGATGGGAATAGGAATAATAGGCAAAGCAAAATCCAAGGCAAAACCCACAAGACTTGTTTCTTTTATATTGACAAAAATGTAATAAAAAATGAAAACGATCATCTTCATGCGACTGAATAACATGGTACTGAAACGAAGCAAAAACTGTTCTCACGCAAAAGAAATGGACAAAATCGCGATGTCCGTGGGTGACCTGGTGCTTGGCAGTTCTAGTAGTCAAAAAGCAAATGAGTGTGGAGACCGTCTGAATAATCAACAGATTTGATTTTGTAGTTACATGAAAATCTTATACACATTTATCGTGGTCCCCAGAGCATTTAGAAGGGAGGCCTGGCATGTTGCAGTCCATGGGGTCGCAAAGAGTCAGACACGATTGAGCGACTGAACTGCACTGATTATGAATTGGGCCAAAAGTAACACTTCTCTTCCCAGTTACAAAAAGTAGGATACGCACTGGACCTAATCACAGTGAGATAAAACTAGAAAATTATATAAAGGTTAACAGTAAAACAACCTTATCATTGAGAATTATTTTTTTTAAAGTATCTCTTTAGGCTGGATTAAAGAGATGATAATTGCAGTTATAGACAATAAAGAAATTAATGAAAAAGAGAATTTTACATTAGTATTCATGGATGCAGTCAAAGCTACATTCAAAAGAAAACACACTGCCTTAAATACTTTTGTTATTAAACAAGAGAAAGGAAGTAAATTAAATACCAAAGTGGAAGTAGTGAAAGTGTTAGTAGCTCTGTTGTGTCCGACTCTTTCTTTGTGACTACATGTCCATGGAATTCTCCAGACAAGAACACTGGAGTGGGTTGCAATTCCCTTCTCCAGGGGATCTTCCTGATCCAGGGCTCAAACCCAGGTCTCCTGCACCACAGGCAGATTCTTTACCGACTGAGCTATCAGGGAAACCCAAATTAAATAGGTAGATTGAAACCCAAATTAAATAGATAGATTAAAATCTATCTATTTAATTTTAAATCTAGATTTAAAAACCTAGATAAAGGACTAAAAAAACCAAAGTAAAAATTAGTGACGATAAAAGCAGAAATTGATGCATGAGAAAAACAATATAGATGATAAACCCAAGAGTTGGTTCTTTGAACAGACCATTAAACCACCAAACCCATGGCAAGGTCTAGTCAGGAATAAAACAAGGCAAAAACACAAATATCTAACATGAGGAATGAGAAAGGGATTTAAGAAAGGATGTGTTGTTTTTAGAAATTATGAGAATGACATTTATAATTTTCTGTTAATAAATTAAGTAGTTTGTGAAATGCATGCTTTTAAAGGAAAATATAAATTATAAAAATTGACTCAAAGAAAGGTGAAATAATCAGAATCAATTCATATTATTGGGCACAGATGATGGGACAGGCAAACCACGCCCCAGGTAATTCCTATGCTGTGGAAAATCCTCTAGAACAGAAATGGACAGACACCATCCCGACTCATTTTACTTAATCCTGGCAGCAAAACTTGAGGAATATCTCTTTCACAGACACACCCCCAGAGACCAATCTCATAAGGACAGATGCAAATATCTGAAAGAATTAACAAACTGATTTCAGCAGGATAATACACCATGACCAAAAGGGCATATAGCCCACAGTGTAAGGATGGTTCACTAATAAAAAATGCACCCACATTGCTCAGCTTATTCATAGGTCACATCTATGTGTTATCTGAGTGCTTTTCCCACTAGAATTATCTCCTTGCCTGACAGCTTTCTCTTTAGGCAAGTATGAAGTTTTGTCCTTCTATTGTTTTTATTTTACAATACTCCTTGATAGATAAAACAGTATTTCTCTTTACAGTATATACTAGAATGTACTTAAAAATTAAAAAAAAAAACTTTTTGTTTTGTATTGGGATATAGCCAATTAACAGACAATGGTGTGGACAGTTTCAGGTGAACAGCAAAGGGACTCAGCCATACATATAGATGTATCTATCTGTTCTCTGCTAAACTCCCCTCCCATCCAGGCTGCCACACAACACTGAGCAGAGTTCCCTGTACTACACAGTAGGTCCTTGTTGGTTATCCATTTTAAAAACAGCAGTTTTAAGTATATGTTGATCCCAAACTCCCTAACTATCCCTTCCCCGATCCTTCCCCATCCCTGCAACCATAAGTTCAGTTCTCTAAGTCTGCAAATCTCTTTTCATGTTGTAAGTTCATTTGTATCATTTCTTTTTTAGATTCCACATATAAGCAATGTCATTGGATATTTCTGCTTCTCTGCCTGACTTACTGTACTTATTATCATATCATCACTACAATATTAGTTTAAAAAATACTTATTTATTTATTTGGCTGTATTGGGTCTTAGTTGCGGCATGCGGGACCTTACTTCTCCAGCCAGGGATTGAACCCTTGTTTCTGCATTGGAAGGTGGATTCTTACTGGACCACCAGGGAAGTCCCACTACAATATTAGTTTTAAGTTTTTTTCTAACCCAACAGTAATCTTCAGCAGCAGAGCATTGTGGATAAAGGAGAGAATATACTTCCTCCCTTGTACTCAGCTGGTAAAGAATCTCCTGCAATGCAGGAGACCCTGGTTTGACTGCTGGGTTGGGAAGATCAGATGGAGAAGGGGTAGGCTACTCACTCCAGTGTTCTTGGGCTTCCCTGATGGCTCAGACAGTACAGAATCCGCCTGCAATGCAGGAGACCTGAGTTCGATCCCTGGGTTGGGAAGATCTCCTGGAGAAGGAATGGCAACCCACTCCAGTATTCTGTCCTGGAGAATCCATGGACTATATAGTCCATGGGGTCGCAGAGTTGGACATGACTGAGCGACTTTCACTTTCACTTGTAGAAAAGTATTATCAGGCTAAAACCAAGCATAATGACCAATCCTAGAGACCTTGGCTGGATCTTCAAATAGAATTTTTAAATGACAGAGGCTATGTTAATAGATACTGTCTATTTTTTTTGTTGTTTTTACTACTTTTATAAACAACAGGTAAGAAAATAATTAACTGGAAATGAAAATATATGATTCTATTCACACCAAAACACTCCATACATCTTGACCCATCAAATACTATTTTTAAAAATTGAGGTTTTTACAGTAAAATTAGGAGCAGTAAAATTCACAGATGTTTAAGTGTTTAGGTAGATGATTTTTGACATCCAAATCAAGAGAGAGAATATTTCCATCATGCCAGAGAGTTTCCTCTGAATGTTCTTTTTAAAGACTTAGTTCTATATTTGTAAGTCAAATTGACTTACTTAGCTTTTGAGAGCTAAAAAGATTAGCTCATTACTTAGACCTAGAAAGCCAGAGAGCCACTGTACTAAGAACAAACTCACAAAATACAGAACTTTCCCTTCATCTTTTCTCTGTTTTCATGAATTGTACCTTTAGGATTGTGAGAATTTTACAAAGAAAATAGTTAATCTTTGAAGGTGACAAACCAGGCAAATGCTATAATGGTAATCTTAAAGGAACTAATTAAAATACAATAATAGAATATAGGTTTATTCAAACTGCTTGAAATAGATGGTTTGGAATTTAAACTATATTTGGTGGCCTATATATTCTACTTAATGGGCTTCCCAGGTGGCTCAGTGGTAAAGAATCCATCTCCAATGCAAGAGATGTGGGTTCAATTCCTGGGTAGGGAAGATCCACTGGAGAAGGAAATGGCAACCCATACCAGTAGTCTTGCTTGGAAGATCCCAGGGACAGAGCAGCCTGGCAGGCTACAGTCTATGGAGTTACAAAGAGTTGGACACGACTTAGTGACTAAACAACAATATTCTACTTATTTAGTAAGATTCCTTGCAAGAGAATTTGACTTCATTTGATTTCTTTTAATAGACTGATAATCTTTGGTTTCCAATCTCCAGTTTTCAATAATTAAAAAAATTATGTTGAGGCTATAAACCCACAGTTGTTGGATTAGGTTCAGCCTCGCTTTGTAGGATAAGAACAGGAACAGGGTTAATAATCCCTCAAAGTCCAAGATAACCACCTATCATCTTTTTATCTTTTTTTCTTTAAACATATATCCACTCTGTTAAAAATTCTTGTCCCATATAGGTCGTTACAGAGTACTGAAAAGAGTTTCCTGTGCTATACAGTAAGGCTTTATTAGGTATCTATTTTACACATGGAAGTATGTATATGTTAATCCCAGTCTCCCAATTTATCCCTCCCCGGCCCTATCACCTGGTAACCCATAAGTTTGTTTTCTACATCTGTGACTATTTCTGTTCTGTAGATAATAAGTTCATTTCTACTATTTTTAAGATTCCATATATAAGGGACAGCACATGATATTTGTTTTTCTCTCTCTGACTTACTTCACTCAGTATGACGATCTCTAGGTCTCTCTGTGTTGCTGCAGATGATATCATTTCACTCCGTTTTATGGCTGTGTAGTAGTAACCCACTGTCTATATGCACCACATCTCTGTCCATTCTCCTGTCAGTGGACATTCAGGGTGCTTCCATGTCTTGGCTATTGTAAACAGTGCTACAGCCAACACTGGGATGCATGGATCATTCTGAATTATGCTTGCTGTCTCTCTTGCTTCATATTCCATCTTTATCTCCCTTTCTGCACCTATATGTGGGCATACAAGCTTTGTCACGGAAAACTGTGGGGCCTCAAAATGCAGCCTATAAACACCAGAATCCCAAACAATAATTTCTAGAAGTTGCAGACTTCTGGAGACTGTGGGAATCATGAGAAAAGGCTCTGACACTTTATGACAAAATCTCTGATAATGGAATGGGCCACAAGCACTTTGTGACTTTGAAACAAATTAATCTTTTTTTAAAAACAATATTCTTCCTTTTCTATTCCATTAATCTGCCATTCATCTTTTTAACATTTATGATTCTCCATTAATCTGCCATTCATCTTTTTAACATTACAATTCTAAAACATATCACAATTCCACAAAACTTGCGTTTTCTAAATGTCAACCCTCTAAATATGCATTTATTTGAAAAAAGTTAATCTTTTAAATGGTGACCAACTCCTTTAAAAACCATCCTGGTCTGACCAGGGAGGAGAATGCACTAGTATTCACTCTGGGACCTTCTCTTCCAGACTTACTCCTGGAAAGCAGCTACTCCAAGTCTTTTTGAGTGGGGGTATCTCTTTTCTGTAGTTACTGCTCTCTACATACACCTCTAAGGGACTGCATTAACCTGGGGTCCTCTCACCCCCATCAGGGATGTGATTAACACACAAAGGGCTTTCATAAAATTGTGCTGGTCATTTCACTTCTTCAGGTATTTTCTGTGTGGTGATATACACACTTGGCCTTTGGGATTTAACTCTTCTCTACTTCAGTTCTTTGGTTTGACTGCAGAGTTATAATATTTATGCTCTTTTGATCTCAATTAACAAATTGATTTGGCTGCTCAATGATGGAGAACATTCTGTTCATTCTGTTTTCCATTCAGAGGCTTGGGAGACAGATGCTCTGGCTTTTTGCAGGATGCCTGGTGACTTTATTCCTTGCTTTTGTGTCTCTGCTCTCTGTTCTCCCAGTTTTCCTTTTTTCTCTCCCTTTACCTCTTTCTTTCCTTCCCTCTTCCTTCCTTTCTTTCTTCTCTCTTCCCCCTCTCCTTTGCCCAACTAGCTATAAATCAGAGATCTTAATGATACTGATTTGTCATGGAAATAACGTACTATTTGGGATAAATAAGAGTTTATCACCCTATGAAAGTGTTAGTTGCTTATTCGCGTCCAATTCTTTGCGACCCCACGGACTGTAGCCTGCCAGGCTCCTCTGTCCATGGAGTTCTCCAGGCAAGAATACTGGAGTGAGTTTTGCCATTTTCTCCTCCAGGGGATCTTCCCGACCCAGGGATTGAACCTGGGTCTCCTGCATTGCAGGCAGATTCTTTACTGTCTGAGCCATGAGGGAATCCCAAGAATAGTGGAGTGGGTAGCCAGTCCTTTCACCAGGGGATCTTTCCCACCCAGGGACTGAACCCTGGTGTCTTGCGCTGCAGGTGGATTTTTTACCATCTGAGTCACCAGGAAAGCTCATCTTATTCCTCTATGAACAACCATCATTTGGGGCAACAGAGTGCTTGTGCTTTGAGTCATTTTGTAGGAGGGCTGACTATCCCGAGGTCGCTGTGCTGTGAGGTCAGGTGCTGACCTTCTAGTCAGCAGCTCTGGGATGAGCCCTCCCAGCCTCAGCACTAGATGAGTGAGCATATGAGGGTCCCAAAGATCCTCAGTCATTGGGTAACTCCCAGCTTTTGTGACTTCCCAACTAAAACCCTGCATATTGTGGAGCAAAGGTAAACTGGCCCCATGGTGCCCTTTTCAAATTCTGGACCCACGGAATCCGTGATCATAATAAAATGGTCATATGCTACTAGATTTAAAGTAGACAACCAACAAGGACTGACTGTATAGCACAGGGAACTTGGCCCAATACTCTACAGTAATCTAAGTGGGAAAAGAATCTGAAAAGGAAGGATACTTGTATGGGTATAACTGAATCACTCTGCTGTACACTTGAAACTAACACATCACTGTTAATTGACTATACTCAAATGTAAAATAAAAGTGTAAAAAATAATTAAATGGTCATATTTTTTTTTTAACTCCACTAAGTCTTAGGGTGGAAGGTAGCACCCAAGCAACAGTTGACTGAAATCCAAATTTGGGAGCTGTGAGGTGCTCCTGTAGCAGAATCCTTAAACAGTTGGCCCTGGCTTTGGGAAGTGGGTGGTAGCTGGAAGAGCCTTGAGGAGCCTGCTGGTGGAATCACGATGGGCTTTAAGGAGGCGGTCACGAGGGCCTGAAGGGAAGCAAGGAAAATATGATCTCAAGCACGAGGCAAGGAGGCTTTTATCATGAAGTGGTGGAAAACTTGATAACCCTGCTGCCTATGGGAAGGCAGAGAACAGAAGATGTACCTAACAAACTGGTGCTCAAGATACGGATTTCCAGACAGGATGCCGGACGTGCCATCTGGCTGCCTCTTGCTGTCTATGAAAACACGTGAGAGGAGAAGCATGCTCTTAATACAGAGCTGCTTGGCTCTCATGCAAAGTTTAGAAGAAATATAAAGGAGCTTGCACTTGCTGGGTTTGAAAATAAAACTGTTTCTTATTCTCAGCTTCTCCAGATGGCAAAGGATTCTCAAATTAAGAAATGGTTTCAGGGCAATGATCAGATCCAGAGTGGGTCTGTAAAAATCCTTTGTCAAAACCTCAGAAAGATCTAAGGCAGTACTTCATAGAAATCTCCAGGCAGATGAAAGGCTCTAAAGATCTTCAGGGCATGCCTCACAAATTTTCTCACAATGAGGCTCTGAAAAGTCTTAGGGGTCTTGTCCCATAGTAGCTCATAAGGAACCCAAGAACAGGAGAGCTTATCTTGCAGAGATTTGTGGGCACGGTTTTAGTGGATTATAAATTTTTAAAAAATCAGCTGCTTATTGTTGGCCGTGCTGGGTCTTTGTTGATGTGGACAAGCTTTCTCTGGTTGTGGGGAACAGGGGCTATTCTCTAGTTGTGATGCTTGGGCTTCTCACCGCGGTGGCTTCTCTCGTTGTGGAGTACACGCTCTAGAACACGGGCTCAGTAGTTGTGGCACACAGGTTTAACTGCCCCCCCAGCACGTGGGATCTACCGGACCCAGGGATGGAACCCGGGTCTCCTGCATTGCAGGCAGATTCTTAACCATCTGCGCCACCAGGAGGTATAATCATAATAAAAAGTAGCTGGTTGTAAGTTTGGGGTAAATTGTTATGCAGCAATAGTGACCTGAAATCAGAGAAACCTTAATTTTGTAAACGTATCATGGAAAGAATGCAGAGTTCAGGATAACTAAGAGTTTATTCCTTTGCAGAAAATATTACTTCCAACAAATTAAAAAAAAATTTTTTACCATGTTGGAAGAATATGTAAGAACACAGACTTTCTTACGAAGTTTTCCAGCTTCCTTAAACATTATAAAATTATTCTTTTACTTTCTTAAGGATTCAGAGTTGTTACAATGAACATTAATTAGTAAATGTGCTTTAAAACAGATATATCTTCAAGGCTACTGGCATTCCTGTGACCACACCCCTGGACCACAAGCTCCAAAAATAATACCGGTGTGTGTAAATAAAGTACATGACGTTCTACTGGTGAAATAAAGCCTTTTCTACACAATACAGGCTGTGAGCAGTACCAAAAAAATTGTCTTCAAGCCAGTTTAATCAACTTCAGGCACAAGCACCTAATTATAAGCCTAGTACTACTGATCAATATTATTCAGGCCAATGAAAATAACTGTAATCAACTGACTAAAGGCTTGAGTTTCTATTATTGATTGACAAGGCCCTTCAACCCTTGATTTGAATTGCTTGATGAAGGCAACTGAGCAAAACTCTTTAATAAATTTCCAATACCAATCTATCTAACTGCACTGAATATTAACAACATTTCCATATCTACTCCAAGTTTCTCCAAATAGTCCTCACTTGGACAGGGAATCAAGGGCATCACCAAGAAGAAAATGTGCAACCTAGTCATAATGTTTTCATCACAAATGAACTTCATACTTTATGATACAAATTAATTTAGAGTGAGTTACCAAGGAACCTGGGCCCGCTATAGCCTCTTTTATTAATTTAAATGCTTGAGTCATTTTTTCCTTTTGGTGCAAGTATCTCATTTGTGGCATGCAAATTTGATTATTTATTTGGCTGCACGGGATCTTAACTGTGGCATGCAGGATGTAGTTTCCTGACTAGGAATTGAACCCTGGGACCCCTGCATTGGGAGTGTGGAGTCTCAGCCACTGGCCCACCAGGGAAGTTGCAAGGCTTTTTCATATTTAGATTAAGTTTGTCAAATTCCTTATTGGAAATGGGATTGCTGCTGCTGCTGCTGCTGCTAAGTCGCTTCAGTCGTGTCCGACTCTGTGAGACTCCATAGACAGCAGCCCACCAGGCTCCACTGTCCCTGGGATTCTCCAGGCAAGAACATTGGAGTGGGTTGCCATTTCCTTCTCCAATGCATGAAAGTGAAAAGTGAAAGTGAAGCTGCTCAGTCGTGCCTACCAGGCTCCTCTGTCCATGGGATTTTCCAGGCAAGAGTACTGGAGTGGGTTGCCATTGCTTTCTCCTGGAAATGGGGTTCAGTTCAGTTCAGTCACTCAGTCATATCCGACTCTTTGCGACCCCATGAATCGCAGCACGCCAGGCCTCCCTGTCCATTACCAACTCCTGGAGTTCACCCAGACTCACGTCCATCAAGTCAGTGATGCCATCCAGCCATCTTATCTCATGTCGTCCTCTTCTCCTCCTGCTCCCAATCCGCCCCAGCATCAGAGTCTTTTCCAATGAGTCTTTTCCAATGAGTCAACCCTTCACATGAGGTGGCCAAAGTACTGGAGTTTCAGCTTCAGCATCATTCCTTCCAAAGAAATCCCAGGGCTGATCTCCTTCAGAATGGACTGGTTGGATCTCCTTGCAGTCCAAGGGACTCTCAAGAGTCTTCTCCAACACCACAGTTCAAAAGCATCAATTCTTTGGCACTCAGCCTTCTTCACAGTCCATCTCTCACATCCATACATGACCACAGGAAAAACCATAGCCTTGACTAGACAGATCTTTGTTGGTAAAGTAATATCCCTGCTTTTGAATATGCTATCTAGGTTGGTCATAACTTTCCTTCCAAGGAGTAAGCATCTTTTAATTTCATGGCTGCAATCACCATCTGCAGTGATTTTGGAGCCCAAAAAAATAAAGTCTGACACTGTTTCCACTGTTTCCCCATCTATTTCCCATGAAGTGATGGGACTGGATGCCATGATCTTCGTTTTCTGAAAGTTGAGCTTTAAGCCAACTTTTTCACTCTCCACTTTCACTTTCATCAAGAGGCTTTTAGTTCCTCTTCACTTTCTGCCATAAGGGTGGTGTCATCTGCATATGTGAGGTTATTGATATTTCTCCCGGCAATCTTGATTCCAGCTTGTGTTTCTTCCAGTCCAGTGTTTCTCATGATGTACTCTGCATATAAGTTAAATAAGCAGGGTGACAATATACAGCCTTGATGTACTCCTTTTCCTGTTTGGAACCAGTCTGTTGTTCCATGTCCAGTTCTATCTGTTGCTTCCTGACCTGCATACAGATTTCTCAAGAGGCAGGTCAGGTGGTCTGGTATTCCCATCTCTTTCAGAATTTTCCACAGTTTATTGTGATTCACACAGTCAAAGGCTTTGGCATAGTCAATAAAGCAGAAATAGATGTTTTTCTGGAACTCTCTTGCTTTTTCTATGATCCAGCGGATGTTGGCAATTTGATCTCTGGTTCCTCTGCCTTTTCTAAAACCAGCTTGAACATCAGGAAGTTCATGGTTCACATATTGCTGAAGCCTGGCTTGGAGAATTTTGAGCATTACTTTACTAGCGTGTGAGATGAGTGCAATTGTGCGGTAGTTTGAGCATTCTTTGGCACTGCCTTTCTTTGGGATTGGAATGAAAACTGACCTTTTCCAGTGCTGTGGCCACTGGTGAGTTTTCCAAATTTGCTGGCATATTGAGTGCAGCACTTTCACAGCATCATCTTTCAGGATTTGAAATAGCTCAACTGGAATTCCATCACCTCCACTAGCTTTGTTCGTAGTGATGCTTTCTAAGGCCCACTTGACTTCACATTCCAGGATGTCTGGCTCTAGGTGAGTGATCACACCATCGTGATTATCTGGGTCATGAAGATCTTTTTTGTACAGTTCTTCTGTGTATTCTTGCCACCTCTTCTTAATACCTTCTGCTTCTGTTAGGTCCATACCATTTCTGTCCTTTATCGAGCCCATCTTTGCATGAAATGTTCCCTTGTTATCTCTAATTTTCTTGAAGAGATCTCTAGTCTTTCCCAGTGTGTTGTTTTCCTCTATTTCTTTGCATTGATCACTGCGGAAGGCTTTCTTATCTCTTCTTGCTATTCTTTGGAAATGGGGCTAGAACCTACCAATATCAGCCAAATAGCTGGGTATCAGCCAAATGGCTAATTGTTTCCTTTTGGCTAAAAATCTCAGACCTATTGGAGGTCTCTCTCAACTCTCTGGCAGTTTGAATTCCTGGGTTTGCAGCTTAGGACCCAGTAGTTTCGTGAAAAACTGAATTTTAATTCCAAAATGACTGCTCTGAGGAGACAGCTCAAGAAATCACTCCAACAAGTGTTTAATACCAAGCCATTTAGTGGAACTGAACTAAATCTCCTCTGAGCCCTCCTGTACGTTCAGTTTTCATGTACTCCAAACATCAATATGACCGCCTGTGAGAGACTGACTCCCTTTTAATTACTGCTTCAGATTTACTGTTGTGGGCTTGGGGACCAGATAATCAGATTCATCACAAGGGTGCATGATGCAAGATAAATGGCCCAAGAGGGCCCTCCTTTAGAAAGAGCATGCAAAATTTAGTGCACAAACTCCATCATAGTTATTTTGACTATTCAGGAGTTGTTAAAATTTCTCCACTTGTATTCTGTCTATTCCCTCTGGTCCATTTAGGCTGATGCTCTCAAACTTGACTGCACGTGAGAATCACTGGGGACACTCTGGTTTATTGGGGCTTGGAAAGGGCTGGGCATCCATAGTTTTAAAACCTCCCCAAGTGATTCTAATCGCACAAAACCATTGATTTAGGTAAAACTGTTAAGTAACTTCAACTTAGACAAATTATTATTTTACAAAGCTACTTGTTTTACTAATTGAATCAAGTTTTACATGATTTTGAATTTATTTTTTTCCTCTTAAACCACTAACTTACTTAAATTACTCTCCTCACTGGTCTTTTCTTTGAATTAAAATAATTTTAATTAAATGAATAATTAATTAAAATAACTCCAGGCAAGGGAAGAGGTCCAGGTTTTCTATGAGACCTTTGCTGATGGAAGTTGGGCGTTGGGGAGCGGCTGCAACGCTCCTGGGTGTTTTTCTCAAAAAGAACACTGATTGTCAAAAAGGTTTCTGTTTTGCTAGGCTGCCCACTTCCTGTTCCTCTGGCACAAGAGAACTTTTTTGGTCTGTGCCATCTGGGAAGGGGCTTCTTTGGCACGGGAAGTACAGAGACCAAAAGAAATCCCAAGGAACCCACTGCCATGTGGCTTCTCAAGTCTCCAGTTAGTGCACTTTCTCTCCATCTTTCAGGAGTCTTCTTAACGTTCGTTTTATAATATGATGTTTATGGTTTTCAGATGTAATTAGTGAGGAGGATGAGGAGAAATTAATCTATTCTATCTTGTCCAGAACTGGAAGTTCCAACTTGCTATTCTAGATCACACACACCAACAGATTAGAAGATGTAGCTTCCTCCTTAGGGAGTTTACAATGTGGCTGAGCAGCCAGGAGGCATTCACTGTAGGAGAGGATGACCTGGGTCTAGTGGGGGAACAGGCTGCTAGTTTCCCTCTCTTTAAGACTAAAAATTCTCAAATGTGAACGCAAAACTTAGACCTTTCCTGGAGCGCCAGGTGGGTCCTCGGCCCATCTGGGGAAAACTCAGATAAGGGTTCCTTGGGGACCACTCGTTTGACCCAGCCAAGATGAAGTTCATTACCTTACTTTAATTTATTCTTCTCGGGGCCCTATTTCAATCCAATATCACCAGTAGCACCATGTCCCGAGCCCCCTAAAATATTTACTAGAATGGTATTTATTTCATCAGCCTCTTCCCAGTTCATCCATACTTTGCTAACGCTGTCAGGATTAGCTTCCTAAAAACCAAACCTCATCTTGTCTCCTAAACTTGTCCCTCTGCATTGCCAAAAGCAGTTGTTCACACATCCCTTCGTATGCTTAGTCACTCAGTCGTGTCCAACTCTTTGTGACCCCATGGAGTGTAGCTGCTAGGCTCCTCTGTCCATGGGGATTCTCCTGGTAAGAATATACTGGAGTGGGTTGACCTCCTCCAGGGGATCTTCCCAACAGGGATCAAACCCAGGTCTCCCGCATTACAGGCAGATTCTTTACCATCTGAGCCACCAGGGAAGCCCAAGAATACTGGAGTAGGTAGCCTATCCCTTCTCCAGGAGATCTTCCCGACCCACGGATCAACCCGGGGTCTCCTGCATTGCAGGGGGATTCTTTACCAGCTGACCTAAAAAGACACAAGTACCCCATATATAAAAATGCACAAGTGTTTGCACTTATGAACCCCTGAACTGCTTCCTTGTCTGAGAAACCATGTCTGCCCCTCCTCCACGCTTTCTCAGCAAATCACGCCTCTTTGTTTTAGCATGTAATGAGCTGTCCTGGGATGACGTCTGTATATATCTGCCTCACCCACCAAACAATGAGCAGAGACTCTGTCTTCTTCCTCTTTATTTCCAGTACCTAGCACAGTGCCCCAGCACCATGGTAGACCTCAGACAATCACAGTGTATTGAATGTGTGGAGGACAGTGAGTAAAAGGTAGAGACGAGGTCGAAGGGTTTATCCCGCCACATTATCTCCATCCCTAGCACATTGCAAAGACGTCTTTATTTAGATATAATACCAATAAAAGAAAATCTTCCATGTGTCTGTTATATCAGAAAATCAGATTCTCCCTGCAGTGCACTAGAACTTCACTATGATGGATTCAGTGGAAAGAACCTTAGCTCTGAACCTCAACCAGAAACAAAGAAACAAGCTCCTTTATTTAATACCTAAGAGTTCAGGACCAGGGTCGGACCGTCTCCCAGTGATATGTGACAATGCATGGTGATGTCCGTTACAAGCGATGAGAGTCAGCAAACATAAAGTGATGATCTTATACCACTCTTGTTGAAGGAAAATCTTCTGCTAAGACTATTTGCAAACGTAAAACCACAGTCAGTACCTTAAAGGTTTAATGTTTTTAAAAAAGAACTTTTAATTTCGTACTGGAGTATGGCCAATGAAGGATGTTGTGATAGTTTCAGCTGAACAGTGAAGCGGCACAGCTGCACATATACGTGTGTCCATTCTCCCCCAAGGTCCCCTCCCATCCAGGCTGTGCTGTGCTTGGTCCCCCAGTCCTGCCTGACTCTTCCCGACCCGGCCAGGCTCCTCCGTCCATGGGGATCCTCCAGGCAAGAATACTGCAGCCACAAGACATTGAGCAGAGATCCCTGTGCTGCACAGTAGGTCCCTGTTGGCTATCCATTTTAAATATAGCAGTGTGTACAGGTCCATCCCAAACTCCCCAACTATCCCGACCCCGCATCCCCCACCCATCCCCCACACCCATAAATTCAGTTCTCTAATCTGTGAGTTTCCTTCTGTTTTGTAAGTAAGCTCATTTGTAACATTTCTTCTTAGGTTCCACATACAAGGGATGGCATAAGATAATTCTCAGGAAGGTTTATTTTTTGGATACATTTCACAGGCTTTTTAGAAAACACACACACACTCTCCCTCTCTGTCATTTTCTCTCCTTCCCTCTCTTTCTCTCTCATACACACACACACACACACACACACACACACACACATACATACATATAAGAAACATCTAATGGAAGAACTGAATTTGGTGGCAAGTCCAACTTTCAACAAATGTTTCCAAACGTGAATCGGCCACAGGGATACATATGTCCGCGCCCTCCTGACCTCCCCTCCCATCTCCCACCCTCTAGGTTATCACAGAGTACCGGCTTGAGCTCCCCGGGTCACACAGCAAAGTCCCACTTGCTTTCTATTTTACATATGGTAATGTATATGTTTCCATGCTAGTCTCTCTGTTCAGATGCAGACCAGTTTTTAAGGTCTTTAACTGAATTTGTTGCAATACTGGTTCTGTTTTATATTTTGGCTTTTTTTTTGGTCCCAAGGCATATGGGATCTTAGATTCCTGACCAGGGACTGAAACCATGCCCTCTCCACTGGAAGGCAAAGTGTTAACCACGGGACTGCCAGAGAAGTCCCTCTTCTCTCTTTTTAAAACAGGATCTTGGTTGTATGTGTTATTTATCATCAAGGGAGGCAGTGCTAGGAAGTCACCACCAGGGTTGTGATTCTAAGGGTTCCAGAGTCAAACGAAAGCCAGGGGCCATTCCCTGTGAGCTTTGTGACCCTGGGCTATTACTTTAATTTTCTGAGTGACAGTTTCCCCTGGAGATATAGGTACAATCATCTGTATCTACATGGCTGCCACATGCTTGTGCTGGGCAGGCTGGTTGGCTTCTCTGCTTCTCCCACAGGCCTGTGCGAAGACTGGGTGATGTATTAGTTCATTGCTAATGCCTGCCAAATGCACAGCATATAGTAGGTGTTCAAAAATATTGACTGCAGAAAAGGGAGCTCTGATAAGACAGTTGTGTAAAAGGAAGCCTATTCCTGCAAGCTTAGAGATGTTTATGTATGTAATCCAGCATCTTTTGGCTAATATACATAATGATTGGCATATTTTGGCAAAGGTTTCCCAGGTGGCGCTAGTGGTAAAGAACCTGCCTGCCAATGCAGTAGACATAAGAAACGTGGGTTTGATCCCTGGGTTGGGAAGATACCCTGGAGAAGGGCATGGCAACCCACTCCAGTATTCTTGCCTGGAAAATTCCTTGGACAGAGGAGCCTGGTGGGCTACAGTCCATGGGGTTGCAAGAGTCAGACACGACTGAAGTGACTTAGCACACATTTCTGTAAATGCACAGATCCTTTATGTGTACACCTCTATTCAGGGCTTTGTTTTAAAAGGATCTTGTTACTAACAATCTGACCTCTGGATAAATGAGGTGGTGTCATACTAATTTTCTCATACTTTAGTTTTTAAAGGCTTTGTGTTTCTTTAACGAGATAGCTTTTCAAAGGAATCATGCGTGCGCTCTGATGGTTGCTGCTTTCAGACACTGCTTTGATACATCTTTTACATTTGTAATTGAATTTCCAAGTACAGTACTAATGAAAATGGACTCTACCTTCTGCCCCAAGGCACCTTTTGACATTGTAACTTGGTTTGCTTATTTAGTATGGTTTAGCGTAAGCGGTGCTGTCTAACTCATACAACAAAAGACATTTACTTCCAAACAATGTCAGGAAAACAATCAATAGGGTAGCTTTGAAATTCTGACTTTCTTCTCTTATTAAAAAAGAAAGTGAGAGAACCTGGCTAGATGTCCCACTTCTTAGAAGTATTTTAAAACCATGTGGCTCACTCAAATCCAAATATGAAATAACTGAGTGTTGAAAGAAATTATAAGGAGTGGACCATTTCACTGCTAAAGCATCAGAGCAAGAAAAGATTCTTAAAAAAATTAAACTGAAACCCTAACACCTTTATCTTTTAAAATTCTTCTTTCATACAGACATCACAATTTTTTTTTTAAGAACGGAGGTTTCCAAATATCCGATATTGCTAAGCAACGCTCTTTGTTATAACAGGCAAAAATCTAAACGTTTGCATGAGATGTTCGAAATACTACAGCTCGCAGAAACTCACTGAGAATTAATTAGGAAGGCAAGTTTATTACCCAAATAAATAAATAAACCCAAAGCCACTCAGTGTCTGACATTAGGGGTTATATACTTTCCATTAAAGAGGACTAATAAATATAGTTTAAAGGCTCAAGGGAGGAGTGAGGGGGAGAGGGCTGGCAAGCACCAGCTCAGGCGGTGCCAGACATCAGCTGACTGCCTCCATTGAGATTACCATGGAAACACCTTCTCCTGGGATATAGCCACGAGGGCAGGGTGCTTGAGAAATGTGATGGGGAGCAGGGCCTGAGGCCGATGGATTTTTAGCAGGGTTCACCCCTGTAGCACATTATAAGGACAATCCATCTTTCAAATGAAACAGTATCTTTCCAGCGAGTCACGTCAGATAGAGTAATAAAGCATGAAGCCTGGCATAATTACGATCCATTCACCTCTACAAAACAGTCACATCCTTTCAGATAATTGTCTCTCTTCTCTCCCCTGCCTGCTTCCTATTCTCCCTAGAACTAAAGGAGGTATTTGTGTAAATTAATTGGCTGCTTCCTCAGCCATCAAGCCCATGCTGATAAAAAAGGACTATATCAAAAACAGCCTTCACGGGCAGATTCAAACATTTTTCAAACCCACCCGTCAGGCAAAACCAACACAACTCTGCCAACAAAAGGGTAAGAGGAGTCCCAGCTGAGGTCAGGTTAAATGTTTCAGTTCATGTGGTCTCCCTCGAAACCGGTGAACAGATTTTATGTTTATGCAAATTAAACTCGGTCTTAGCAACCAGCTCCCTGAGCGCTGGCTGGGGAGCACCCATGTCCACAGGAACTCAAAAGGCAGCAGGGCACTGATTCAAGCGATGTGCCTCAGCCATGGGGTGCAGTTTCCCCCACCAGTTATAGGGATTTCTAGAATGATGAGTGGAGTTCAAGAGGCGTGATCAAAGTTTTGAACACAACATGACTAATTGTGTGGGCTGTTTCTTGCCTTTGTCTCTGCATCAAGCTGTGGCTACCAGGAGTCTTCCCGCTTTGCAAAACATTCAGATTCTGACCCCACCATCCCCCATACAAATTTTAACCTTTCTTGACAACTGTATTGGAATTAATGTTTTAATTTTATATTACCACTTACAAATGTAGAAAGTGACTCAAGGGGGATGACACTAATTTGACAATAATACAACATTCCTAATCTAACTGTATCTGGAAAGTTACACTGTGGTTAAAAAAGGGATCACTTGTAACTTGAGTATTTCATCCTGACTGCTATGGATAATTATTTGATCATGCCATTTGTGAGAATATTCTCAAAAACCTGTCACAGTTTCCTATTTTTATCTTTCCTGTGAAGAGTGCCTGGAATCTTGATTAAATGATAAATTGATTTTTGCTAATGCAAGGGAAAAAAAGGTCCCTGATTTATCTTGTAATTATATTTTACCTAGGCTTATGTCAAGATCACTTGTCATCTCCTGAACACAAACCAACTAACCACAGAGAGGGGAGACATGATATCTGTAGTTAAAGACTGACTGAGACCCCAGTGAGTGCTGGGTTATATAATTTAGGGTAATAGAAAAATAGATGATACCACGACACATCTGTTAGAATGGCTAAAGTTAAAAAAAAAAATCTGATGTAGAACTCTTGATCATTGTTGGTAGAAAAGCAAAACGATAGTCATGTTGGAAGACAGTTCAGTGGATCTTATAAAGCCAAACTTGGCCTTATCACAGGACCTAGAATTGTACTTGAAGGTTTTTACCCAAACAATTTGAAAACTTGTGACTATACAAAAACCTTCATGTGAATGTTTCTAGCAGCTTTATTCATAACTGCCCCAAACTGGAAGCAACTGATATGTTTCAATAAGCCAAAGGATAAACCAACTATGGTACATTCATACAATGGACTCCTATTTAGCAATAAAAAGAAATAAGCTATCAAGCCACGGAAAGGCATATACAAAACCTCGAATACTGATTCCTAAGTGAAAGAAGCCAGAATGAAAAGCATGATTCCAAGCATATGATATTCTAGAAAAGCACAACTACAGTAGAATGATCAGTGGTTGCCAGAGATTTGGGGGAGAGAGATAAAAGTTGTAGAAATACATAAGAAGTATCCATTTTCCCTTCCTGGCTGCCTGAGGAACCACCAGGAGGAACAACACAGTAGCTATCTGGACCAGGAAGTTCCTGACCAATCAGCTATGGAAACAAATGATCACTGATGTCCTTCATCCTGGCCTGGCAACAGTACCCAGGACAAAAACTGGGGGGAAAACCAGACAAAATACATAAGACTATTCTAGCTGTCATCTTCGTACTTGGATTCAGAACCATTTTGGTGGTGGCAAAGCCAATAGCTTTGGTGTGATTTACAATTTCTTGGATAATGCAAAGGAAAATAAATCCAAACACAGACTTGCAGAATGTGGCCTGTATAAGAAGAAAAAAAAAATTCAAGAAAACAGTGAAAGGAACACAAGAGCAGAATGCACAAAGTCAGCAGGACTGTAAAGGCCATCGTTGGTGCTGGCAAAAAGGAGGGAAGACTCTGCAGTGATTTTATCTGTGGTGATTGCCCAGATTTTAAATGAGAGGATTAATAAACTATAAAAACTTCAATATGAAAGTATCAAAGATCAAAGCATTGGCAGAATTTTGTTATAAAAAGAGACTGGTAAAATAAAACTGAAAATAACAGGTATTGTTACTGATGGGCAGCTTATTAATAGGTAAATACTTAATGGCCATTTTTATCTTAATTTTTTATGCTAAATTCTAATTGTTCATAGGAAAACATGGGATGTGTTCTATAAGTAGTTGGAATTTAGGCTACAGCAAGGCCAACATCAACTCGATGGACATGGGTTTGGGTGGATTCTGGGAGTTGGTGATAGACAGGGAGGCCTGGTGTACTGTGGTTCATGGGGTCGCAAAGAGTCGGACATGGCTGAGCGACTGAACTCAAGGGCAATATAATAATAGCTTGGCTACAATGAAACATTTCCTAAAGATCCACAAGGCAGTCAGCTGTACATGTGCCTTCTTTACTGACATGCAAGATATAATCTTAAGTGTGTGGAAGTATAAAACTGAAAGAAAATGAACACTTTCTGGGACTTCCCTGGTCGTCCAGTGGCTAAGACTCTCTGCTCCTAACGCAGAGGGCCTGGATTCAGTCCCTGGTCAGGGAGCTAGATCCCACATGCCGCACCTAAGACCCAGTGCAGCCAAATAAATGTTAAAAAAATTAATATCTCCTGATTTAATTTCCAGCTTATAGGAAATACAGAGACTAGAAGAATAAGTTAAATGACCATGAGGAAACAATTAGACAAATCCAGACTAGCCCAGTCCTGGATTCTTTAAAAACTCAACATCATACATACCAAGTTTTGGTGAGGATGTGGAGAAACCACGACTCTGACGCTGAAAACAATGCAAAATGGAGCAGCCGCTTTGGAAAACAGTTTGGTAGCTCCTTACAAAGTTAAACACATGTCATGAGGAGTACTTCCATTCATAGATAGCTACCCAAGAGAAATGAAAACACATGCCCACAGAAAGTCTCGCATGTGAACGAATGTAGCAGCCAAACGCCCATCAGCTGGTGAGTGGAGAAATGAAATCTGATACATCCACTCAATGGAGTATTACTTAGCAATGAAAGGAGAGAACCAGTGATACTCGGGACATGGATGAACCTCTGAAACATTATGCTCAATAAAGGACTCCAGACACGAAAACAGTATCTACTGTATGGTATGATTCCATGTACATGACGTTTTTAGAAAAGGTGAAAGTATAGACACAGAAAGGTCAGTGACTGTCTAGGGCTGAAACTGAGAGTGGATTTACTACAAATGAGCATGGGAGAACTTTCTCAAGTGATGGAAATGTTCCAAGACTGGAATCATGTGATGTTTGGACAACTGCATACCTTTACTAAAAATAACTGAACCGGACCTTACAATGGGTGAATTTTGGGGTAAGTACTCTAAATATATTAGTTCCAGGGCTGCCATAACACAGTAGCAGAGCAGGTGGCTTAAACAACAGAAGTCTGTTGGCTCAGAGTTCTGGAGGCTAGAAGTCCAAGACCAAAGTGTGGGCAAAGCTAGCTCCTTCTGAGGCCTCTCTCCTTGCTTGCGGGTGTCTGTCTCCCCGCTGTGTCCTCCTGTGATCTTCCTCTGTATGTGTCTGTGTCCTAAAAGGACACCATGTCTTACCAGGTGGTGCTAGTGGTAAAGAATCCGCCTGCTAATTCAGGAGATGCTGATTCCATCCCTGGGTTGGGGAGATCCCCTGGAGAAGGGAATGGCAACCCCATCCAGTATTCTTGCCTGGGAAATCCCATGGACAGAGGAGCCTGGTGGGCTACAGTCCATGGAGCTGCAAAGAGTCAGACACAACTGAGCGACACAGACAGACAGACAGACAGACACCAATCATAGTAGATCGGGGCCCGCCTTAAGGTCTCATTTTAACCTAATTACCTCTTTAAAGATTCTGTCTCCAAACACAAGTCCTATGTTAAAGTACCAGGGGTTAGGACTTTAACAAATGAATTCTGAGGGAACACAACTGAGCTTATCATAGTAAATGATACCTTAATAATGCTGTTTTAAAAGTCAATTTCATGAAAAAAAAAAAAAAAAGCGGGATGTTGTCTCTAGAGGCACAGTTTTGGACTAAAAGATATGTAATGACCAGATCTAAAATATGAACGTAGATAGGATTTTTAAAAAACAGGTATAAAAGACATTCTTTGAACAACTGAGGAAATCTGAACGTGAGCTGACCAACACATAATGGATAATGATTATATATTATGTTTGGTATTATAGAAATATTAAGATTTTTAGATATGAAAATGGTGTTGTGGTTAAGAGGGATGTTCTATTCTTAGGAGAACGCACACAGGGGCATTTTAGCAGTGAAGTGTCATGAGAGAGAGAAAATAAGTATGACAAAAAAGAAATTAAACACTTAATGAACCTAGGTGAAGGGAATATGGGTATTCCTTATAATATTCTTTTAATTTCCCTATACATTTGAAAAATTTTATAATAAAAAGTTGGAAGAATACAATTAGCAGTGAACTCTGAAGGGGTAGAAAGTTCTGTAGAAAAGGCACCTACCTGTATCCAAGGTTTCCTTCATTCTTTTCCTTCCTGGCTAATTGACACAGAAAATATACTCTTCTAAAGCTCACATCCAGTTATAGCTTTTTATAAGTAAGAAATGATTAGTGTTTGTTTCTACTACATAAAATCTAGAATAAAACATACCATAGTTTTAGAGTTTTAAAAATTTGACAGGGAGCTCAGTGGTAAAGAATCTGCCTGCAATTACAGGAGACCCAGGTTCAGTCTCTGGATTGGGAAGATCCCCTGGAGGAGGCCTTGGCAACCCACTCCAGTATTCTCGCCTGGAGAATCCCATGGACAGAGGGGCCTGGCGGGCTACAGTCCATGGGGTCACAAACAATTGGATACGACTGAAGTGACTGAGCACGCATGCACGCAGCGAAGAGGTCACAGAGTAGAGATGGCTAGAGGGTAAAGAATTGGCCTGCAAAGCAGGAGACACAGAAGACGTGGGTTCAAACCCAGGGCCAGGAAGATTGCCTGGAGGAGCAAATGGCAACTTACTCTAGTATTCTTGCCTGAAAAATTCCATGGACAGAGGAGCCTGGCAGGCTACAGTCCACGGGGTTGCAAAGAGTCAGACACGACAAGGCAACTAAGCACTAAGCACATTTAGAATAACAGATGACAAAAGCAAAGACTTTTTAAAATAGGAGCAGCAAACCGGTGGCCTGTGGGCTTACAAGATGTGTTCTATCTGGCTTACATGGCATTTAACAATCAGGAGATATTACCTATAATATAGACTTCAACTTTTCCTGGGTGAATCCAAAGATTTGGCATATGGGTCTCTAGAGAGGTCACAACAGATTACAGTGGTAGCTGCTCCTTGATCAGTATGAACTTCATTCATTTCTAAACCTGACTCCTAAAGGAATTTTACTTTTTCACAGAGGAAATGGGTAAACAGCAAGCTGTCCCTTCTGCTAGGATTTGCTTTATCCTCAGCTCTCTCCTTCATATGGATACAGCTAATGAGAATGTTGGGTTTCCCTGGTATCTCAATGGTAAAGAATCTGCCTGCTAATGTAGAAGATGTGGGTTCGATCCCTGGGTTGGGAAGATCCCCTGGAAAAGGAAACAGTAACCCACTCCAGTATTCTTGCCTGGGCAATCCCATGGACAGAGAAGCCTGCTGGGCCTCAGTCCATGGGGTCGTAAAAGAGTCAGACATGACTTACTGACTAAAAAAACAACAACAATAATGAGAATACTATATTGGGAGGAAGGTGAAATTGAAGTGGGAGATTTTGGAAATTTATTATAATTTTACAGTTCATAAAATCTCTGCCCAACAGTAATTAAAACTGTCATTGGCAGAAAGATAGACAGTAGACCAATAGAACGGAGTAGAGAAACTAGAAAGAGACATATGGCCACTCTGATTTATAACAAATGTAGTGCTGAAGAGCAAGTGGGGAAAGATGGTCTTTTCAATATGCGATGTTGGGCCAATTGTTTATATGGGAAAAAAATAAACCCTGAGCTGTTGCCTTGCACATACAGAAAAATCAATTCTAGGTGGACTGTAAGATGTCAATACGAAAGGTGCAGCGATAAAGCTTATAGAATATGATAGATGAGGATATTTTCACAACCTTGGGATAGAGAATGCTTTCTTAAGGAAAAATAAAAAAGCATCAACCTCAGAGGAAAAAAACGGATAAACTGAAGTATAGCAACATGAAAAATGTTGCTCACAGAAACACTAAAGGAATGAAAAGGCAAGTCACAGAGCTGGAGAAAGTATCTATAAGATCTATAACTGCCAATGGGCACATACACAGAATATAAAAAGAACTTCTAAAAATCAATTTTTAAAAGACAGCCCAACAGAAACACAGCAAGAGACATCAACAGGCAATTTACAGAAGAGGTCCAAATGACCAGTAAACACACAGCAAAGGGCTCCACCTTATTAGTAATAGGAGGACAAAGAAAACCCACAGTATGTATCTGTCAGTGGATCAATGGATAAAGATGTGGCATACATATATGACGTAGCATTATTCAGCCACGAGAAACAAGGAAATCCCGCCATTTGCAACAACGTGGGTGAATCCTGAGGGCATTATGACTGAAATAGGCTGGGTAGAGAAAGACAAATACTATAGGACTACCGTCACCAGTCTTTCTGGCACCGGGCATCGGTTTCGTGGAAGACAGTTTTGCCATGGACTGGGGACGGGCTGGGGGCGCTGGATGGTTTCAGGGTGAATCAAGAGCATTATGTTCACTGTGCACTTTATTTCTCTTCCCTGGTAGCTCAGCTGGTAAAGAATCCACCTGCAATGCAAGAGACCCCAGTTCAATTCCAGGGTCAGGAAGCTCTGCTGGAGAAGGGACAGGCTGCCCACTCCAGGATTCTTGGGCCTCCCTGGTAGCTCAGCTGATAAAGAATCCACTTGCAATGTGGGAGACCTGGGTTTGATCCCTGGGTTGGGAAGATCCCCTGGAGAAGGGGAAGGCTACCCACTTTAGTATTCTGGCCTGGAGAATTCCATGGACTGTACAGTCCACGGGGTCGTAAAGAGTTGGACTTGACTGAGTGACTTGCACTTTATTTCTGTTATTACATCAGCTCCATCTCAGATCATCAGGCATTAGATTAGAGGTTGGGGACCCCTGCTATTGATATCACTTATATGTAGAATCTAAAAATGAAAAACTCAGAGAAACAGAGAGTAGAGTGGGGGTCACTAGGGGCTCAGGGGGAGGTGCGGAAAACGAAATGTTGGTCAGAGGGCACAAACTTCCAGCTAGAAGATGAGTGAGTTCTTGGGGCCTGTTATACAGCATGGTGATTACAGCTAATACGGCATTACATAACTTGAAAGTTGCTAAGTGATCAGCTCTTCAGTGTTCTTACTACAAAAAAGAAATGGCAATTACATGGTGTGATGGAGGTGTCATCTAACGCTATGGCGGTAATCATACTGCAATAGATCAATGTATCAAGTCAACACACCTTAGACTTACACAATGCTATGCGTCTGTTATATTTCAGTAAAGCTAGACCCGTCCCCCACATGTGTAACTACCACACCTACCAGAATAGCTAAAATTCAAAGGACTTTCAGCTTTGCAAATGAGATCTATACCATTTTTCTAGATTTCACGTATATGCGTTAATATATGATATTTGCTTTCCTCTTTCTGATTTCACTGTGTATTGCAGTTAAGGGAGAAAGGGCGGGGTGGGAAGAAGTAGATTGGGATTGACATATATACACGACTGATACTGTGTATAGAAGAGACAAGTAATGAGCACCTACTGTGTAGCACAGGGAACTCTCCTCAGTGCTCTGTGGTGACCTAAATGTGAGGGAAACCCAAAAAAGAGGGGATACGTGTATATGTACAGTGCATTCACTTTGCTGTATAGAAGAAACTAACACAACATTAAAAACCAACTATACACAAGTTAAAAAATAAAAAAAGACTGTCAGGACCTAGTGTTGGAGAGAAAATGGAGCAACTGGAACTTTCACATGTTGGGGGTGGGGGAGGGTTGTAGACCAGTGTGACCACTTTGGAAAACTGGAATTATCTACTGAACAGCAATTTCATGCCTGGGTACTTGTCCAATGAAAAAGTATGCATCACTTGGGGCTGGTGCACTGGGATGACCCGGAGGGATGGTACGGGGAGGGAGGTGGGAGCGGGTTCAGGATGGGGAACACGTGTACGCCCGTGGCGGATTCATGTTGATGTGTGGCAGAACCAATACAATATTGTAAAGTGTTCAGCCTCCAATTAAAATAAATAAATTTAAAATTAAAAAAAAAACTATAAAAAAAGTATGCATCATACCAATACCAAAACACATGCATAACAATGATTCTAAAAATTTCAAATATCCATCAAGATGTGAACAGATAAACAATTTGTGGTGTATTTGACAAGGAAATACTACAAAGCGGTGAAAATGAGCAAACTAGAATTACAGGAAACCACATAGATGTTCCCATGAACATAATGTTGAAAGAAACACAAAAAGGAATACACAATGTTTGATTTCACTTACATTAAGTTCAAAATGGGCAAAATTATGCCTCTGAAAAGGAAAGAAGAGATAGTGACTGGGAGGGGGCATATGAGTTTTTTTTTTTTTTTTTGGAGTCTTATATCTTGATTTTGGGAATGGTCCCAAAATTATACCAAAATGGTCCCAAAATTATCAAGCTATAAAGCTATGGTTTTTCTAGTAGTCAGGTACGGATGTGAGAGGTGTACCATAAAGAAGGCTGAGAGTCGAGGAATCGATGGTTTCAAACTGTGGAGCTTTGAGAAGACTCTTGACAATCCCTTGGACAGCATGGAGATCAAACCATTCAATCCTAAAGGAAATCAACCCTGAATATTCATTGGAAGGACTGATGCTGAAGCTGAAGCTCCAATACTTTGGCCACCTGATGCAAAGAGACAACTCACTGGAAAAGACTCTGATGCTGGGAAAGATTGAGGGCAGGAGGAGAAGGGGGCAACAGAGGATGAGATGGTTGGTTATGGCCTATTTGAAGCACTGTTCTCCCACTGGCACTTTCCCACCAGGAAAACCTAATGACCTACCCTCAGTATTCAGCAGGTCCAAATGTGACTCGGGCCTTAAGGACAACAGTCAAAAATTGCAGGGAGAAGAGATCATTTATACCCCCAAATGAATTAGTCATTACTCATGCTATGCTAGGAGAAGTCAGGGAAGACTACGCATAGATTTGCAAATGCTTAACAAGGAACTGAAGGACCAATTTGGATCATGCAGAACTGGTTGCCATGGTGAGGCCTCATCAGAGACAGTATTCAGTGTCACTGCAGAATGAAACTCTAATGGTTTGTTGGGTTGGCTAAGGATTCATACCTTAGCCTAGCACTGGCCCAGGCTGGATGGCAAGAAAGGTAATTGTTAGACAGGGGACACACAAAGAGGGACTTTCCTGGTGGTTCAGTGGCTAAGACTTCATGCTTTCAATGCAGGGGAGCCCAGGTTCGATCCCTAGTCAGGGAACTAGATCTCTCGTCGAAACTAAGAGTTTACAGGTTGCAACTAAAAATCCCACATGCCACAACGAAAAGGTCCCACATGCTGCAACTAAGACCTGGAGCAGCTAAATAAATAAACATTAAAAAAAAGAAGACACACAAAGAGAAGTAGAGATAGAGAGTGGCAGAAACTGACACCATCTAAGCATCATTTTGCTGGGCGGGACACAGGATAACATGGTCTCTCAGAGCTGCCTTAAAACCTGAATAGTGCCCTGGGTTCCTATGAGATTTCTTTCCCTTACTACCGTGTGTATCCTTTCTTTAAACACAAATCAAAATAGTACGGTATATGGTCATGTTGGGGCCTAGGGCAGGCCCCCAAATATGTATCAATGGCATATTGAGTATTTTGAATTAAAGTTACTTAAGAAGCAGCCAATGCAAAAAGGACACATTGACCCTCCTCTCCGTTTCTCTGAAACCAGGAAATAAATCTCCCGTATGAAAGGTGCCCTCTTTGGACCCAGAGAAAGACATCAGTAGGACCAAAGACAGACAACTCAGGTCCGAGAAGCCTGTATAAATAAACCTTGCTCCTTCTTCACTAATTTACCTCCCAGGCTCACCCCTTGGCTTAAATTCCTCATAATCATGCCCGAACCTAGTTTCTTTGTTCTTCCAAATCCTCACAAATTTATTGTTTCTTTATACACAAAGATATTAAGTTACCCACTCTTAGACATTCTCTGTGCATCTTTTTACGATCTCCCATTAAAAAGCAGAGACATTACTTTGCTGACAAGGTCCATATAGCCAAAGCTATGATTTTTCCAGTAGTCATGTATGGATGTGAGAGTTGGACCATAAAGAAAGCTGAATGCTGAAGAATTGATGCTTTTGTACTGCTGTGTTGGTGAAGACTCTTGAAAGTCCCTTGGACTGCAAGGAGATCAAACCAGTCAATCCTAAAGGAAATCAACCCTGAATATTCATTGGAAGGACTGATGCTGAAGCTGAAGCTCCAATACTTTGGCCACCTGATGAGAAGAACTGACTCATTAGAAAAGACCCTGATGCTGGGAGGGATTGGGGGCAGGAGGATAAGGGGACGACAGAGGATGAGATGGTTGGATGGCATCACTGACTCAAAGGACATGAGTTTGAGTAAGCTCCAGGAGTTGGTGATGGACAGGGAAGCCTGGCATGCTGCTTCCATGGGGTCGCAAAGAGTTGGAAATGACTGAGCGACTGAACTGCCTGATGCCCATAAAACTAAGTTGGGTTTCCTCCTGTTAATCTGTCTTGTGTCAACTTTATTATTAGTCCAGCCACAGATACTCGAGAGGAACAGAGGGAATCTCTCTCCCCCTTCCCACAATCACAATCTGTTCCCCGGAGCCAGAAAATCTCACTGACACAGGACAGGCAGCCGGGCAAAAGCAGGAAGGAAGAGCAGAGAACGAGAGGAGCAAAGGGTGGGATCAGTAGTTAGGTTTTTATTGATTACCCTTATTTCTGAAAACTTTCCAACTTGATTCTGAAACACAGTGTTTCCAGAGTTCTTTTCCTTCCTGGAATAATTCATAACCTTATGGAACTGGAGAGAAATTAGAACTCATTTGGCACATTAGAAGAGAAAGGAGAAAGCGGAGGCCCAGAAAGAGCGGAGATTTCTTTTTCATTCCATTTCCTTTAGTCAATCTCTTTTCCCCACCATTTAAGCATGATGTTCTTGAATCATCTGCCCCTTCTCCCTCTAGACTGATAATTTCAGCCTCAAATTATACATGTGTCTGCTCCTAAATTTTTATCCTAAGTGCTGAATGCTATGCTCTTTTATACAATGTTAGACTCCAGTGATCGACGGCATGTTTACTTACAAGTGTCATCAGTGTCTGAAACTCAACTTGGTTAAGACTGAAATCTTTCTCCATCTCCTCTCAGCTTCTTCATCCCTGCCATGAGCATTATCATTTTTAAAGCTTCCTTGTCGTAAACTCTTTTTTAAAAGATTTTTTGATGTGGACTATTTTTTAAGGCTTATTGAAATTGTTTCAATATTGCGTCTGTTTTGTGTTTTTTGTTTGTTTGTTTTTTGGCCCCAAGGCATGTGGGATTTTTAGCTCCCCAATCAGGGATCAAACCTGCACCCCTTGCATTGGAAGCCGAAGTTTTAACCACTGGACTACCAGGGAAGCCTCCTTAAACTTTTAAAATTTCAAAATATTTCATACAAAAAGGGTAAAGAATAAAATAATATTCACATCCTTATTATTCAGACTTAATATTTGGCTGTATTTGCTTCAGATTGAAGGACATCTTTACAGACGCGGCTGGAAGTCCCCAGCCCCATTCAATCTGCTCCCTCCTGAGAGGTTTGATGCTTGGGTGGGGCTGATCCCCTGGAGGAGGGCATGGCAACCCACTCCAGTATTCTTGCCTGGAGAATCCCATGGACAGAGGAGCCTGGTGGGCTACAGTCCCTGGGGTCCCAAAGAGTCAGACACAACTGAAGCGACTTAGTATTATAGCACAAAGGCTGAGGAGCCTCAGGACTGATCCAGGAGGTGCAGGGAGCCAGGGAAGGGAGTGGGGAGGTGGCTCAGGGTGGGAGGGTGGCCAGTAGGGCCCATTATTAAGCAGCTACTATGGTGGGCAGCGCAGCTTATTCCTATAGAAAAGCTCCTGCAAATGATGTAAAATACACTTCAGAATTATCATGGACAATGAATGGTGCGGCTTGGAGGATTTATATGCCCACACCCACTAGTCATGTAGGTGGCTAGGGGTGGGGATTATTTCCAGTCAAGGGTCCCAGCAGTCTGTGGGGACCTTTGAACAAAGATGCTGGCTATTGGAAGTTAGGCTGGAATGTACAAAAGTGGAAAGGACATCAAAGGGATGTGGGTGACAGCGTCGGTGACAGTGTGTGTCCTGCCTACTGACCTCAATTTACCTTTATGTTTACCTAAACATTGTTACTTTAAAAAAATACATTATTGATAACATTGATGATGATGATGATGATGATGAAGAGGAACAGTGACTATAACTATACACCAGTCAACATGAAAAAGGCAGAAAATAACTTCGGTTCAAAGACCTGTTTAACTACTTACTGGATTTTTATCATGCACCTGATTGCTCTCTCTTTAGTAGAAAGTAAGAAAAAGAAATACACATTTTACTAGACTTTGACAAAATGTGACCTTCTCCCTCATCTTCCTTCATCTCCTTCTTCAAGACTATGGGGTTAATAGGCTTAAATGGTGATTGATATGAGATTATAGGTCTTTGCTAAGAAGACTACCTATGATCAAGAATGTCTTAGAACATCATTTCCTTCTAAGCTGAAATACATTAGCCTTTTTACTGAAAGAAAGCTGAGCACCGAAGAATTGATGCTTTTGAACTGTGGTGTTGGAGAAGACTCTTGAGAATCCCTTGGACTGTAAGGAGATCCAACCCGTCCATCCTAAAGGAAATCAGTCTGGAATATTCACTGGAAGGATTGATGCTGAAGCTGAAACTCTAATACTTTGGCCACCTGATGTGAAGAACTGACTCACTGGAAAAGACCCTGATGCTGGGAAAGATTGAAGGCAGAAGGAGAAGGGGACGACAGAGGATGAGATGGTTGGATGGCATCACCAACTCGATGGACATGAGTTTCAGCAAGCTCTGGGAGTTGGTGATGGACAGGGAAGCCTGGCGTGCTGCAGTCCATGGGGTTGCAAAGAGTTGGCACATGACTGAGCGACTGAACTGAACCAAAAGGGAGAAAAGTGTGTATGTATGCATATGCAGTGAGGGGACCAGGTGATGCAGTCAAACTTCAACTCCATCGTCAGGCAATAAGCCTGCAGCAATGTTCTAAGTTATTTAGCAAAGCCAGGAACAGCTTGCCTTCCTTGAACCTCACAACCAACAGGACTCCTGATTTAACAAAATAAAAAACTGTAAAACAATATGTTTCCTATTTCCTTTTGCAGAGGCCAAAAGGATTTAAAACAATCTTTAAATAATACTCCTCCTAGATCTCATGATTGGACAAACACAGACCTCTCTCTCTAAGAACTAACAGATAGAAAAATCACCTGAGACATGGGAAGATCCAGCAGTCCAGGGGGATCTTTTTCAAGAATCAGAACAGTTACTTGTTAAGCAGATCCCATAGAGCAGAATAAAAATTTTTTTAAAGTTTCATATTGAGATTCAGGGGCTTCCCAGGAAGTGCAAGTGGTAAAGAATCTGCCTGCCGATGCAAGAGATGCAAGAGACGTGGGTTCCAGCCCTGGGTTGGGAAGATCCCCTGGAGAAGGAAATGGCAACTCACTCCAGTATTCTTGCCAGCAAAATCCCAGGGACAGAGGAGTCTCGTGGGCTACAGTCCATGCGGTCATAAAAAGTCAGACACGACTGCACGTGTAAAAGAGAGGTAATGGTTTCATAAAGTTGTTCTCTACTATTTCTTTACCTGATTCCACTTCCACATAAAAACAAGCCTTATGATAAATCAATAAGGAAATACATTTTGTGTCACCGTAGTTAAGCTCTGAGTAGGATAAAGAAAGGTCACATACAATGCAGAGTCCTACACTTTCAAACAAAATGTGCCTTTGTTATTCTATTTGAAGCTTTGGATACTCCATACAGAAAATTGTTCTTCTGCATAAAATAGGAGACGGGCTGAACATTTCAGGAATTCATGGGCTCTCTAAAGCCCCAAAGGTTCTTGTGATCTGTTGACACCCTAGGGGTCCATGAGAACCAGGTTAAGAATCCTTTGTTTAGAGTGAAGCAGAGAACACTTACGTTGTATAGAGGGATAGTCTTCATCACCTTGTACTGCTTAGTGGGATCCATTTTATACAGGTGACGGTCAGTGACAAAAATTGCTCGATCTTCGACCTTACTAAATCGATTCACCTGTAAGAAAAAAAAAAAAGTAAACCATAATATCTCATCAAAAATGAAATCAAATGATCTGCCAGGAAAACATCTAGGGGCTGGTACAAGACCTTCTAGAACTAACACCCCCAAAAGATGTCCTTTTCATTATAGGGGACTGGAATGCAAAAGTAGGAAGTCAAGAGATAGCTGGAATAACAGGGAAATTTGGCCTTGGAGTACAAAACGAAGCAGGGCAAAGGCTAACAGAGTTTTGCCAAGGGACTGCACTGGTCATAGCAAACACCCTCTTTCAACAACACAAGAGAAGACTCTACACATGGACATCACCAGGTGGTCAATACTGAAATCAGATTGATTATATTCTTTGCAACCGAAGATGGAGAAGCTCTATACAGTCAGCAAAAATAAGACTGGGAGCTGACTATGGCTCAGATCATGAACTCCTTATTGTCAAAGTCAGACTTAAATTGAAGAAAGTAGGGAAAACCACCCGGAGAAGGCAATGGCACCCCACTCCAGTACTCTTGCCTGGAAAATCCCATGGACGGAGGAGCCTGGTAGGCTGCAGTCCATGAGGTTGCTAAGAGTTGGACATGACTGAGTGACTTCACTTTCACTTTTCACCTTCACGCACTGGAGAAGGAAATGGCAACCCACTCCACTGCTCTTGCCTGGAGAATCCCAGGGACAGGGGAGCCTGGTAGGAGGCCGTCTATGGAGTCGCACAGAGTCAGACACGACTGAAGCGACTTAGCAGCAGCAGCAGCAGCAGGGAAAACCACCAGACCATTCAGGTATGACCTAAATCAAATCTCTTACAATTATACAGTGGAAGTGACAAATAGATTCAAGGGATTAGATCTGATAAGAGTGTCTGATGAACTATGGATGGAGGTTTGTGACATTGTATGAGGCAGTGATCAAGACCATCAGCAAAAAAAAAGAAATGCAAAAAGGCAGAATGGTTGTCTGCAGAGGCCTTACAATTAGCTGAGAAAAGAAGAGAAGCTGAAGGCAAAGAAAAGGAAAGGTATACCCATTGGAATGCAGAGTTCCAAAGAATAGCAAGGAGAGATAAGAAAGCCTTCCTCAGTGATCAACGCAAAGAGAGGAAAACAAAAGAATGGGAAAGACTAGAGATCTCTTCAAGAAAATTAGAGATACCAAGGGAACATTTCATGCAAAGATGGGCACAATAAAGGGCAGAAATGGTATGGACCTAACAGAAGCAGAAGATATTAAGAAGAGGTGGCAAGAATACACAGAAGAACTGTACAAAAAAGAGCTTCATGACCCAGATAATCATGATGGTGTAATCACTCACCTAGAGCCAGACATCCTGGAATGTGAAGTCAAGTGGGCCTTAGGAAGTGTCACTATGAACAAAGCTAGTGGAGGTGATGGAATTCCAGTCAAGCTATTTCAAATCCTAAAAGATGATGCTATGAAAGTGCTGCATTCAATATGCCAGCAAATTTGGAAAACTCAGCCGCGGCCACAGGACTAGAAAATTTCATTCCAATCCCAAAGAAAGGCAATGCCAAAGAATGTTCAAACTACCACACAATTGCATTCATCTCACACGCTAGCAAAGTAATGCTCAAAATTCGCCAACCCAGGCTTCAATAGTATGTGAACCATGAACTTCCAGATGTTCAAGCTGGTTTTAGAAAAGGCAGAGGAACCAAAGATCAAATTTCCAACATCTGTTGGATCATCAAAAAAGCAAAACAGTTCCAGAAGAACATCTACTTCTGCTTTGACTATGTCAAAGCCTTTGACTGTGTGGGTCACAATAAACTGTGGAAAATTCTTTAAGAGATGGGAATACCAGACCACCTGATCTGCCTCCTGAGAAATTTGTATGCAGGTCAACAAGGAACAGTTAGAATTGGACATGGAAAGGCAGACTGGTTCCAAATAGGAAAAGGAGTACATCAAGGCTGTATATTGTCACCCTGCTTATTTAACATATATGCAGAGTACATCATGTGAAATGCCAGGCTGGATGGATCACAAGCTGGAATCAAGATTGCTGGGAGAAATACCAATAACCTCAGATATGCAGATGACACCACCCTTATGGCAGAAAGCAAAGAACTAAAGAGCCTCTTGATGAAAGTGAAAGAGGAAAGTGAAAAAGTTGGCTTAAAACTCAACATTCATAAAACTAACATCATGGTATCTGGTCCCATCACTTCATGGCAAATAGATAGTGGTCCCATCACCTCCATGGCATCTCATGGAAACAGTGGAAACAGTGGCAGACTTTATTTTTCTGGGCTCCAAAATCATTGCAGATGGTGACTGCAGCCATGAAATTAAAAGACACTTGCTCCTTGGAAGGAAAGCAATGATCAATCTAGACAGCATATTAAACAACAGAGACATTATCTTGCCAACAAAGCTCCACCTAGTCAAAGCTATGGATCTTCCAGTAGTCATGTATGGATGTGAGAGTTGGACTAAAAAGAAAGCTGAGTGCCGAAGAATTGATGCTTTTGAACTGTGGTGTTGGAGAAGACTCTTGAGAGTTGCTTGGACTGCAAGGAGATCCAACCAGTCCATCCTAAAGGAAATCAGTCCTGAATACTCATTGGAAGGACTGATGCTGAAGCTGAACCTCCAACACTTTGGCCACCTGATGTGAAGAACTGACTCATTAGAAAAGACCCTGATGTGCGGAAGGATTGAAGGCGGGAGGAGAAGGGGACGATGAGATGGTTGGATGGCATCACTGACTCAATGGACATGAGTTTGAGCAAGCTCCAGGAGTTGGCAATGGACAGGGAAGCCTGGTGTGCTGCAGTCCATGGGGTGGCAAAGAGTTGGACACAACTGAGCAACTGAACTTATTCTGGTGGTGGAGCCAAATTCTATAATAGATGTTATCCAGCTATGACCACTCTACTGGATGCAAAAGAGATGGAAAAGGAGGAGGTACTTCCAGATTTGTGGACTTTTACAATGTAAAGGTCACAGTTTTATAATTTATCAGGGAAAACAAGAAAAACGCATAAGAATTAAAGAACAAAAAAACATGTAACCCAGACAGAACAACAGAAGTGAATAGGCAACCCACAGGAGAAAATTTTTGCAAATCATTTATCTGAAAAAAAACTCTTATTTAATGAATACATAAAGAATATATGTTGTATCTAGAGTACATAACTCAATAATGAAAAGACCAAAAAATTTTTTTAAATGGGTAAAGAATTTGAAGAGACATTTCTCCGGAGAAGATACACATGTGGCTGTAGAAAAACATGAAAAGGTGCTTGAGATCACTGGCCATCAGAAAAACACACATCAGAACCACAGTGAGATATACCACCTCACGCCCACTAGGATGGCAATAATATAAAAGACGGACAGTAACAAATGCTGGCCTGGGTGTGGAGAAAGTGGATCCGTCATTACTACTAGTGGGGGTCTAAGATGATACAGTCCCTTTGGAAAACAGCCTGGCAGCTCCTGAAACAGTTAAACACAGAATGCCCACCTGGCTCACAAAGTCCCCTGTTAAGATATACCCAAGGGAACTGAAAACACATCCACGGAAACACTTGTGCCTGAATGTTAACAGCTGCCTTAATCATAACGGCTGCAAAGTAGAAACAGCCCAATGTCCATTAACCGAGGATAGAATAAATAAAATGTGATCTATCCATACAATGGAATATAATTGGCAATAAAAAGAATGACGTCTTGATACCTGCTACACCATGAAAGAACCCCGACAGCATGCCAAGAAGCCAGTCACAAAGGACCGTGTGTTATACAATTCCATTCATATGAAAAGTCCAGAACAAGCAAATCTATACAAACAGAGCATAGATTAGTGGCTTCCCTGGGCTGGGGGAAAGGGGAGGTTTCGGCATGGGGGGACAGCTAAGGGGTGTGGGGTTTCTCTACAGGTTAATGAAAATGTCGACAACTGGTTTTAGTGAGGGGTATTCAACCCTATTCTAAAATCATGCACTTTAAAATGGTGAAAGATATGTTATGTGAATCATATCTCAATGAAAAGTGAAAGTGTTAGTCACTCAGTCGTATCTGTAATTAAGATGAAAACAGACTCTATGTGGTAAAATAATAACTACTCTTGGTAGCAATGATTTACTTCATGTAGCAACATTTTTTTTGCCATAAAGGAAAACCAGCACTTGTCAGCCTTCTTGAAGCAAGGTGCTTGCAGAGTTTCTGCATAGTTTTTCTAAGCTGTTTTGCACAACCTCCTGCGATGCTTTGTGAGAGACAGGGTTCCAAGTCAAACTGGTTTGAGGAACTGCAAACCACAGCCTCCCCTGGGGTGTTCAGAGCCCACCGATACATCAAGTTTCATAGAATTCTGCATTATAAGAGCATGTTTAACCCATCATTCCTGGTGGTTCAGATGGTAAAGAATGTGGGAGAACCGGGTTCGATCCCTGGATTAGGAAGATCCTCTGGAGTAGGAAATGACAACATGCTCCAGTATTCTTGCCTGGGAAATTTCATGGACAGAAGAGCCTGGTGGGCTACAGTCCATGGGGTTGCAGTCAGATGTGACTGAGCGACTGACACTTGCACACTTTTTTCCTGAATACACTTACTTGTAGAATTCTTTAAAAAAAAAATCATATTTAAGGGAACACTGGTTTGTGAAAACCCTCTTGGAGAACACTAGTCATTTGTATCCATCTTAGGATATGGAAAACAAAGAACATGGAATTTGAATAGCAAGTAAAAGTCGGGCTCCTCATCTTTTGTGAGATCACACGGGGAAACAGATTAAGTGTGCTGCAAACGAAAATGGAAAAAAACAACTTGTTGCATCACTTCTCAAGGTCACACAAGATTTGAAAAACAGTAGGCCATAGTGCTCAAGTGCAGACTCTAGCTCTTCAGATGATATGTCCATGAGTTAATCAGGAAACCAACAGACAAAACCCTCAAAGCAACAATTCCACTGAAGCACTGTTTAGAAATATTACATTCTTTTTATGCAGAAATGTAATTTCTACGGAGCACAGGTCATAAGTCTCTACCTTGAGCTTTAGCAGCTCAAATCATCCTTAATGCATAAATCAAGTGAGTGGGAAGGACATTCATGTAACCAAGGAAAAGCTTTGAGTTGCATAACTTAGCTAAATCAAAACAAATCAAAGACAAATGTTTTCGAAACAAATGTGAATTTATAAATTCAGATTTAAAGTAATTCTAACATAGGAAGGGACATAATTTTTCTTCCTCTTAAATCATAAAGTAATAGAAAAACTTGATCACAGATTCAGTGTTAGATAGGCTCTTATCTGATTTCTTCTATTACCCAAGCTAAAATCCTCAACCAGAGAAAAATCTCTAGTTATATTGCTCTTGCCTGAACACTTCTAGGGATCTGTCTGTAGGTTTTGTCAGCTCCACAGGGGCCAGAGATAAAGTTTCCCTGGAGTCAGACCAGGAGAAAACACATTATGGGTGAGAGTACAACCAGTCCATCCTAAAGGAGATCAGCCCTGGGTGTTCACTGGAGGGACTGATGCTGAAGCTGAAACTCCAGTACTTTGGCCACCTCATGGGAAGAGTTGACTCATTGGAAAAGACTCTGATGCTGGGAGGGATTGGGGGCAAGGGGAGAAGGGGACGACAGAGGATGAGATGGCTGGATGGCATCACGGACTTGATGGACATGAGTTTGAGTGAACTCCAGGAGTTGGTGATGGACAGGGAGGCCTGGCGTGCTGCAGTTCGTGGGGTCGCAAAGAGTCAGACACGACTGAGCAACTGAACTGAACTGAACTGAACTATTTGCACAGGTCTCCCACCTTAAAGGACATTTTATAGCTGTGTGTGTGCTAAGCCGCTTCAGTCACATCCTACTCTTTGTGACCCTATGGACTGTGGCCTGCCAGGCTCCTCTGTCCATGGGGATTCTCCAGGCAAGAAAGAATACTGGAGAGGGTTGTTATGCCCTTCAGGGGAATCTTCCTGATCCAGGGATCAAATGCATGTCTCTAATGTTTCCTGCATTAGCAGGTAGGTGCTTTACCACTAGCACCGCCTGGGAAGCCCTTTTATGGGTGTAGCTATGGAAAGCGATTGTTTCAGAAAGAACCAAAACATAAAGAAGAGGACTTGACTAAAATCATACCAGGTTTACCTACATATGTCCTGGACGACTGGAAAGTTGCTAAAGATGACATTATCTAAGCTATGATGTGAAGAAACACAGTGTATTATTTTGCATTGCACTTAGAAATACAGAAGCATGACTAAAACATTTTCCGTTTGTTTTTCTGCAGTAGGACCTAGGGAGACACATGTTGTCAGACATCAAATTGTCATCACTAGAAAGATAGAATTAGGGATGCCAGGTTTTTCTAAGCAGATGATGTAATTCTCAAAACCATCCGGCTCTCTCTGATCAGTTGTCCTGATGACTAATTTGACCGTGATACTAGAAAGGAAGTATCCTAGATAGTGGATATGAGAATTCACTAAAATGGTACATTCCTTTGTCAAATTAAAAAAACTGGCATCATGGCTTATACTGTTTTGTGTGGGTGTGCGAATCTGGTTAGCAAAAGTCACTTCTTGGTTGTCTCATGAACTCTAGGTATACTGATCAAATAGAATTTCTGGATCTAGAGTTCAGAATTCGACTCTACACTTTGGTAACCAAGATACTACCAGCAAGCTTTCCATGGTGACATTTCATTCGACGTTTAAAACAGGCTGCTCTCTAGTTTGTTAAAAAGTCTGTATAATATTGAGTTGATCTCTTCTTCCACAGAATATCTGAATGCTAACATCCATTATGTAAGAACACATACACTACCCACTCCTCTCAGCGCCTGGTAATGACAGTTCCACTTGCTATTTCTATTAATTTGACTGTTCCAGATATTTCATGGAAGTGGAGTCAAACAATACTTGTCCTTTTGTGTCTTATCAAATATCTTCAAGGTGCATCACCCTGCAGCATGCATTTCATCCCGTCATGGCTGAGTAGTATTCCATTGGATGGATATGTGTATTCTTTATTCAAATATCTGTTGATGAACATTTGGGCTGTTTCTACCTTTAACTACTGTGAAGAATGCTGCTATGAACACTGAAGTACAGTCAATGATCTTTTAAAGAGATTTAACTGATAGGAAAAAGATAATATATTTACCCATGTAGCTACCACTTTTCCTGTTCTTCATTCTTAGGGGTATGTCCACGTTTCCTCCTGCCTGGAAATATTCACTTCCCTAATTAGACTTTATAGCCTAACCCTAATATTGTAGTCACTTCAGTCATTCCGTCAGTGCTTCACCATATAAGCAGGTAGAGCCTGTGGATGATGTAGCCAGTCATGGACCTCTTGTTCCGTCTGGCTGTGGTCATAGCTAAGTCAGTTTCACCTGAATCAGTCTTTTCTTTCCAGGGAGGTCTGTTTCCAGCCTGCCTTACCTTACGGACGTGACAGGAGAAGAGGACGTTCATGTATTTGTCCTTCCGTTTTAGTTCATTCGCAACGGGCACGAATGTGCCTGAGGTCTGAGGTGTATCTGGTTTCTGAAAGAGACAGGAAATGTGGTAAAAGGTGTGTGCTTAACATTTTAGATGAAAACATCATCTGTTACTGCTTTATACCTCTGCTCATGTATTTTCACACAGGTCCTTTTCACCTCCCCACCCCGGATGATAAGCTACTAAAGGGTTATTCTAACACCAAAGATCCTAGAATATTTTAAAAATCAAGAATGGGAGAGAGGATGAAATACAGCGCTGGGAATAACTGATACAAAGGTGGGTAATTAAAAATAGTTGCTGAATTATGCAAGAGAAGGTTTAAATGATCAAAGCCAGGTTATTGAATGTACCTAATTCATATGGATAGAAGGCAGAGAACACTCTCTCTCTCTTTCTGGTTTAATATTTATTTATTTGGCTGCATCAGCTTTTAGTTGTGGCTCACAGGCTCTCGAGCACGGTCTCAATTATTGTGGCTCAGGGCTTAGTTGCCCTGAGGATGTGGGATCTTACTTCCCCAACCAAGGATCAAACCAGTGTCCCCTGCATTGCAAGGGAGATTCTCTACCACCGGACCACCAGGGAAGTCCTGATAACTCTCTTTAAAGTGAGGGACATACCCATGTGGTACACTTAGAAGCCGTACAGTCTTTTAGTTTAGTATCTCCCGTAAGATTTAGCTTCTGAAGGTGTCTTAGTCTTTCTATAAATTCCTGGAGAAAACGTCTTCTCTTTCTTTGTTAAAGGAGCGGAAGTAGATTGCACTTTGTTCTCTTGGACTTACCGAAGCAAGATAGTTGCCCTCCCAGGCTCTCTGGAGCCCAAGGTCAGCCCTTTGACCCTTCAACATTTCCACGGCTGCAACCTTTGCTCTCACTTGAGGCAAGTCTGAAGCAGGTATGGTCTTGATAAGTTGGGATGCTCTCCATCTGTAAGTAAACAAACAAAATGTTTTAAGACTTTAAAAATACCATCCTATTCATTCTCCAAAATAACTGAAGCTGCCTTTAAGTAGAATTAAATTACTTCCACATCACCCTGAAAAAAAAAAAACCCTCCAAAATATACATAGAATGTGTTAAACGACGTAACAGTTTTATGTGGAGAGAGATTTTTGTAAAACTTCCTTTGCTGTTTGCATGTTTTGGAAGCAACCAGAACTTAGGGATACATGGACTCTCTTAATATCTATAGTTAGGGCATAAGAACTCTGGCTTCATCATTCATTCACTCATCAAATGTTTTCTAGGCACTTACTAAACTTCAGATGCTGTTCTAGGGAGCAGAGGCACAGCTGTAAACAGACAGACCCTTTCTGCTAGGTGCTGATGTTCTAGAAAGCAGAGTTTAGTGTTAGTTGCTCAGTTATGTCCGACTCTTTGTGAGCCCATGGATTGTAGCCCACCAGAATCCGCTGTCCATGGGGTTCTCCAGGCAAGAATACTAGAGAGGGTTACCATGCCTTCCTCCAGGGGATCTTCCCAACCTAGGGATTGAGCCCACATCTCATATGTCGGCTGTATCAGCAGGCAGGTTCTTGACCACAGAGCCACCAGGGAAGCCCCAGAAAGCAGAGGCAGATGAGAAATAAGCGAGTGAGTAGACACCCAGTGTGGATGATGGAATTAGGGCTATGAAAGAAAACACGACAAGGAACCGGGGAGAGGAGTGCAACAGAGGGAAGGAGCAGAGAGCAGGCGTCAGACGCCAAGGCTGGTCTGGAGGCACCCTGACAAGGACAGAGGAGCAGGAAGTGGCGGGGACCGCTGTATGGATGCTTGGGCAAGAGTGTTTAGGGCGAGAAAACAGTGAGCGCCGAGATTCTAACGTGTGAGCTGGCTTGGTGTCTGAGGGCAACAGCAAGGAGTCCTGTGAGCCGGAGCAGGAACCTGCGGGAGGGGGACCGAAGAGGGGGTGTCAGGGAGAGAGCCGGGGCCAGAACCCACAGTGCCATGGAGGCCATGTGTCGGGTCAGTCTGTCCCCTCTTCACTCCCACCGTGGCCCAGGACCGGGTCCACCGCGGACTGACCCCAGGGGCCTGTGGCAAAGAGCTGTGCTGGGGAATTCAGATCTGACCCACCCAACCTGGGGGGTAGGCGGGCGGGGCGGGGGATGAGCACACACTTCTCCTCCTGATCAAGCAAACCTCCATCTCCTAGATACATGCAGCGGACAACAGCTGCTGCCGGCAAGCTCAGCAGCCTTGACCCCAGGAAGAAGCTGGGTGCGAGGAAGGCACCCGGCCTTCCCAGGATGAAAAAGAACTGCTGTGAGGGATGAGAAGGTGGCTGAAGCTAGAAGCACAGACATGTTATAAGAAAACAAGGCCCCGCGATTCAGAGCAAAATCCTTGAACACACTTCTCTCAGGATTCTACAGATCAAAAGTGCAAGGATCAGTTAAATACCATGCAGCAATGAGACCAGGGGTTGGTAAACCACAGCCCGTGCCAAATCTCACCCATGGAGCTAAGAATAGTTTTTACGTGTTCAACAAAACAAAACTATGTGACAAAGACCATGTGGAGCCCATAAGCCCTAAAATATTTACTATCTGGCCCTTTACAGGAAAAGAGTGCCTTTGAACCAGATTAATCCAACTGGCAAGACTCTGTGTGTGTGTGTGTGTGTGTGTGTGTGTGTGTGTACAATCAACACACAGAGCAGATGTATTATTTTCAAAATGCTCATTGACTGTAAGTCTTAAGAAGGCTGGGGACGGTCTTTCACAGCTTTCTTATTTATCACTGTATCCACACGAAACCTAGGTCAGTGGCTCTGACACAGCAGGTGCTCAGTAAATATTTGCTGAGTAAATCAACTGAATTTTACACAAAATAATCAATTCTAGGCCATACATAAAACCTCCAAGCCTTAAAAAAGAAGACTGTACAGTCTACACTGCAACATTATCAAAATCAATAATTCTTTGCAGCTGCTAAAATTATAACATAGATCTTTATTTACTGTGATGGACAGGTCTCCAAGACTTATTTTTAAGTAAAGTCATACAGCCACACATAGATTCCTGCTTATAAAGAAAGCTGAGCACAGAAGAATTGATGCTTTTGAACTGTGGTGTTGGAGAAGACTCTTGAGAGTCTCTTGGACTGCAAGGAGATCCAACCAGTCCATCCTAAAGGAAATCAGTCCTGAATATTCATTGGAAGGGCTGATGCTGAAGCTGAAACTCCTATACTTTGGCCACCTGATATGAAGAGCTGACTCATTTGAAAAGACCCTGATGCTGGGAAAGACTGAAGGCAGGAGGAGAAGGGGACGACAGAGGATGAGATGGTTGGATGGCATCACCGACTCAATGGACATGAATTTGAGTAAACTCCGGGAGTTGCTGATGGACAGGGAGGCCTGGCGTGCTGCAGTCCATGGGGTCGCAAAGAGTCGGACAAGACTGAGCAACTGAACTGAACTGTGGAAATAAAGAGAGGGAAAGAAACCCAGATAGTATGAGCAAACAGTTCCACAGTACTTACTATGTGCAGGCACTATCTGAAATGCTTTATATCTATTTACTCATAATCCTTTCAGAACCCTATGAATGGGTGCTATGATAACGGCCCTTTTCCAGATAAGAAAACAGAGGCACAGAGAGATTAATTCATTTGTCCAAGGTTACACAGCTGGTCAGTGGCAGCTAGATTCCAGCGTTCGCGTTCTTAACACTATATCATACTTCTCTTATATGGCATTATATGCTTGTAAATGTATAGACAAAGATTTAGAAGGGTACAAACTAATTGTTAATAAGCGCTTATCTTAGGGGAAAGAAAGAAAAGACAAGAGACAGTGTGGAGGATTTCAACTTTATATCCTATAAAATTCTATATTATGTCCCTTAAAAAATGACATGTATTCAGGTATTGCTTCCTTACTTTTTAGATTATGTAAAAAGTGCAGGTGACAGATGATATAATTCATGGAAAAAATGAATCTGCACACTAAGAAGGCTCTGCCGAGCTTTACAGCTGACAGTTATGGGTCACACTGGACAGTGGAGGGTTGAGGTTCTTTTGCGTTCATTAATTTTCTCCTGTCCTATTTTTTTCTTTGTATGAGCAAACCTTTTTTTTTTTTTTTGAAAGCAAATGAGATACATATCAAAGAGCTTTCCTCCCTTTAAAAAAAAAAAAAAACAAAACAAAACTTTTTTTTTTTTTTTAATCTTTTGATATTTGCCACCAGTTTACATTCAACACATCAATCAGTTCATGGTGTACTTGGTAGAATACCATGATGCCAAATGACCATATTTGAGAACCATTAGCTTAGAGGAGCCTGGCATGCTATAGTCCATAGGGTTGCAAAGAGTCAGACATGACTGAAGCGATTTAGCACAGTTTAGTTTATAGGGCTTCCCCAGAGGCTCAGAGGATGAGCTGGTTGGATAGCATCACTGACTCAATGGACACGAGTCTGAGGAAACTCTGGAAGATAGTGAAGGACAGGGAAGCCTGGCGTGCTGCAGTCCGTGGGGTCACAAAGAGTAGGATACGATTTAGGGACTGAACAACAATGGCTCAAGAGCTAAAGAATCTACCTGCAATGGGTCAGGAAGATCCTCTAGAAAAGGAACTGGCAACCCACTCCAGTACTCCTGCCTGGACAATCCCATGGACAGAGGAGCCTGGAGGGCTACAGTGCTTGGGGTTGCAAAGGGTCAGACGCGTCTTAGGGACTAAAAACATACATACAACTTTGTTTATGTGACTAGATGCTGTATGTAAGACATAGCTAAATATATCCGGTGCATGCTGGCAACAAACAAGCTTAAAAAAACAAGAAGAAAGAAGCTATGAATAACTACAAAGTCAGATTCAGGGAAGTTTATAAAAAAAATGAAGATTAGCTGGGAAGGTATCAAATGTGACATGGATGTTAATTTATTTACTTATTTGTTTTTAAAAATAGCTTGCTCTATAACAGTGTTTTCTTTCATTTTAAAATCACCCAGGACCTCCGCTTGGGCTGTGCTCCCCAGCACCGTTAAATAGGACTTTTCAGAGGTGGGACCTGGGCCTCACTGTGTTTTACAAACTCTTTGTGAATGTCAGGTGTGGACAGAGAACCACTGCTCTGAAAGGATAACAGACTTCCTAGTATGAGTGATATGTGGTAATTCTAAGAGCAAAAAATAAAAGAAAGTAGAGACATCATGCTAATAGCTTATCTTAAACATGGCTTGACCTGGGCCTTGTGGCATACCACTGACCACTGCTACAGGAAAAATACGTAGACTGTTCTATTTTCTGAGGGGTAAGCAGATGCCCTTTGACAGTGAAATCATGAAGGTGGAGACACAAGGTAAAAGCCAATGGAAGTGTTAGTCGCTCAGTCGTATCCAACTCTTTGTGACCCCATGAATTGTAGCCCGCCAGGATCCTCTGTCCATGGGGTTTTCCAGGCAAGAATACTGGAGGGGGTTGCCATGCCCTCCCCTCCAGGGGATATTCCCCACCCAGGGATCAAACTTGTGTCTCCTGCATGCAGGCAGATTGTTTACCGTCTGAGCCACCTGGGAAAAATATAGCAAACAGCAGAGCTAATATCATGGCCTCAGGTTTGTAACTTTATCTAATAAGTGTGCTGTCATACATGGACGCTGCACATATCCACAGGTTCTTACCTATTAAAAATTGCCTGTAGGACCTCCTCGAAACGGTGAAGAACTTTCGGCGGGGTTGGCCACTGCACGTGCTTGCCGTAGTCCCTCATGGTCTTGATGCCGTGGAAGCGCCTGGCCACCTCGTGGATGTAGGACTTGACCTTGTAGCGACGGTAGTATCTGATAATCGTCAGCGCTGCTCTGGTCCTCTTGTACCGCATGCGGGCCAGGGTGCCCCGCCACACCTTCATGATCGAGGAAAATAAAAAAAGGAAGATGTTGCTGGATCACTTTGAAATCACAGACGCTCCTTTACTTAGATGCTCAACCTGGAAATTTGCATACATCGTAAGATCAGCCCAAGCCGAAGCATGTCAATTCTGCCTGCCACCAACAGATGGTGCCAGGAGGCACACCCATCATTTTGACTCAGAGTTTAGGGGGTTTATTATCCACAAAGAAGCGTGTGGAGTCTGAAGCAGAGCCCTGTTCTAACTCTAAGGTCACGAAAAGAAGAAAGCCAAAATACCATTATCCTTGGATAAATATTTTAAGAATGTTGAAAGGAAGCAAGATGAGTCAGAACCCAAAGCCATCAACATCCACAGTTCTTTTATGAAACCTAGCTTTGCACAGACTACACACATCGGCTGCTACTATAATGTTGCAGTGGAGTTAGGAACTGATTTATTCCTGTGCAGGGGTCTGTGCAGCCCCCCTCCCTGGGTGTTATGTAAACTCCTGTGAATTTAGATGTATTCCTGGGGAAAGGGTAAAAAACAGATGAATGATATCACAGAATCTATGTCCAATGTTTGCAGTGCTCAGAAATCAATCAGACAATATGTAAACATTTCAGTGCCTGCTTTATCCAAGCATAGTGAAGTCATAGATTACTTATATTTGTCTCAGGATCCCATCCTTCTCAACCTCTCAAGTAAAAAGAAATATGGTATAGTCTTCATCATTGACTCTTCCCCTAACTATGCTATTACCAAATGTATCTTTTCTTGTGCAGTATTTCCAGTATAAATTGCTTTCTTTTCCTTTCTGCTACTAGAGTCCCAAGACCCCAAACTTCCTCACTGTTTTCTTGGATAACCTCCTCGGACGAACTGCCACCACCGTCCAGGTGATACTCACTGCTGCTACTTAAATGACTGTCTGAATTCTTAGGTTGATGGTACTATTTCCCTCCCTGTCTCTGGACTCTCAGGACCAAGAAATTCAACCTCTAATTCAAAGCCCACACAGTATGAATTCTCCAGGATTGCTCAGGGTTCTTTTATTTCTTCTTAGATCCCCATCTGTGGCCACCAATTTCTCACAGAAAAACTTAGGTGATGCCTTTTTCAAAAAATAGTATTTATTTATGTATGTTTGTGCTGGGTCTTCATTGCTGCATCACCTTCTGTCTAGTGGCGAGGGGGGCTCCTCCTCATTGCGGTGCGTGGGCTTCTTAGTGGGGTGGCGTCTCTTGTTGGGAGCACAGGCTGTAGACAGACCGTGCAGGCTTCAGCAGTTGCAGCACGTGGGCTCAGTAGCTGTGGTGCACACGCTTAGTTGCTCCGTGCCATGTGGGATGTTCCTGGACCAGGAATTGAACCCTCGTCTCCTGCACCGGCAGGTGGATTCTTATCCACGGCACCACCATGGAAGTCCTGTGATGCCGTTTTCTTTCTCTATTTTTTTCCCCAGGTGATTAAAAAAATTTTTTATTAACTTTTATTGGAGTATAGTTGCTTCATAATGTTATAGTAATTCCTTGCTGCAGAGCAAAGTGAATCAACCATTTGTATCCATATAGCCGCCCTTTTTTAGATTTCCTTCCCATTAGGACACCCCAGAACACCGAGGAGAGTTCCCCGATGCCTCTTTCATTTAGCCATTTTAGGCTGGTTTTCACAAAGGTTCCTAAACATCCCACGAGGTTGCACTGCCCCTCCTTTCCAGCCTGCTGCACTAACATGCGGAGGCCATTCACGGACCCCAAAGAGGAACTAACGGATCAAGAGAAACCGTGACATGTGAGGGAAACACGACCAGAGCAATTTGTGATGAACCTGGAGCTCATGTATAAGCAGAATATATAGAGACGAAGAGGCAGTGAGAAGTGACTCATGGCTGTGTGTGCCAAGATGCCTTTCCTCCTGTAGCTGAATCCATCACACACGTGGCCGTGTGAGGCCTCCACCCAAGTGCTAAAATAGAGGTCCCTTCTTTAGTATCTTGAAAAACCAAGAGTACAATTACAGGGTGGAAGTGTGTGATTCAATTGCTTAAAGAAAACACATTTTTAAATTCTCATACTGTTTGTTGCTTTTTTTTTTTTTTTTTTAAGAGAAAGGCTATTAAGACTCCCTGGAGCCACATCTATATAGGAAATCAATCTTTAATTTTTAAGAAGTGTTTTATAGAGATTTTTGTTAAAATGTTTTTGGTTAGACTCTTCAGTAATCTGAAAAAAAATGTGTAAGTGCTTTTTAAGGGGTAGGGTTTTTTGTTTGTTTTTGACAGCCTTGGAGATTTCATCTGTGTCTTGGTTAAATTAGGTTTTGTGTAGCTAAAAAATCAAACAGCACAAAAATACTATAAAAAAAGACAGTTGCCCACCTAAGCCCACTGCCTCAACTTACAGTGTCATTCCATTCCAGCTATTCTAATTGCTTCTGGTATTTACAGATAATACATATAGGCTCTTATTTCTTGGTGAATCTTTTTAGACCCTATCCAAATTACAAAAGTTGGTGAGTTAGCTCTTTCATCATCACTGTTACTATTCCTTTATCACTCAATAATAATTACATCAAAATTTTAAAGTGTTTCTACTGTTACATGTTATATTAGCTATATTATAGGTTGCATGAATAATTTGTATAATACATGTATACATAATATATGTTATATATGAATTTGGTTCATCACTGTGCTAAGGAGCATAATTGGCTACCATTCCTTTACTTTATTATATAAACTTGCTTTTACAGGTAATAACTGTCTGGTTTTTTAAAAATGTGCCTTATTTCCTAAATACTTATGCTAATTTGTCCAAATGTTCTACCAGACTCATCAAATGATCAGCAACAATGTTTCCAATTGTCAAGCTCATCACTAGAATGTGTTTTCTTTGATGCTCCCTATGTCCGCATGCTCTTTGAGCTCACTCCACAGTTCCTATTCTGGGACTTTTAAAGGTCTCTTCCACATTAGATCCCTGATTCTTGAACTTAACGTCTTCATCTTGGTTTCCCTCCCTCCAGTAGCTTCCAAAAAAGGATGCATGGCCAGTAAATTTCTATTCTCTTTAATTTCCTTGAGAGTACAAAGCAGTTGCCTAAAATACTTGTTTCCTGGGGTATAAGGGCAGAGGAGTGGAGAACAGGCTCTGGACCAGACTGTGTCAAAATCCTGGCCCACTCCAGCCAGCTGGGTGAACTGGGGCAAACTTCCCAATCCCTCTGTGCCTTCGCATTTTTATCCATAAGATGAGGATGATAGGACTTCCCTGGTGGTCCAGTGGTTGAGAATCCGCCTGCCGGTGCAGGGGACATGGGTTCAACCCCTGGTCTGGGAAGAGCCCACGTGCCACGGAGCAACTAAGCCCATGCGTCACAACTACTGAGCCGACACTCTGGAGGCTGTACTCTGCAACAAGAGAAACTACCGCAATGAGAAGCCTGGGCACCGCAACTGGAGAGCAGACCCTGCTCACCACAACTAGAGAAAGTCCGAGCATGGCAACCAAGACCCAGCACAGCCAAATATAAAATAAAATTAAATTTAAAAAAGATGTGGATGATGATGGTGCTGATCTTGTAGCAGTGGTGTGAGGATTAAAGGTTTCACTATACACAGGACACTGAAAATAGTGTCTGGCGGGTATCTGGAACTCAGTATGCATCGGTGGGTAGGACTATTTGAAATCTAGGCCTTGTCTTCAGGAGGCTGTGCTACTTTCTTTCCTTTTAAACATTTATTTGTTTATTTATTTGGTTGCACAGGTTTACTTATTTGGCTGCGGCATGTGGGATCTAGTTCCTTGGCCAGGGATCGAACCTGGGTCCCCAGCATTGGGAGCTCAGAGTCTTAGCCACTGGACCACCAGGCAAGTCCCTGTGCTACTTTCTCTTTTTGTTTGTGCAGATTTTCTGCCTTGGTCACCAGTCAGTGTGGTCTGGAAACTCTGATGAATGTGAACCATTCCTCCTCAGTATGCCATTTGCCCTGGATAGTGTTTGATGGTGTGTTATTTTATTCTTTTAATGATAACATGGACCGGGTGTCCATGATTGATATGCCTTATCTGGGCTTTCGGCTGCCCAAGAATGGTGGAGAGAGAGCTGGGGCTGTGGATGACCACTGACTTCTTTCCTTAATACAAATGGAATCAATGCATCGGAGCTTTGCTTCAGTGAGTAAGGGGGGTATCATCGGCTTTTGGCTTGGCTGGGGACACACAGTCTTTCCCTGTGTCTTGTGAAGCTTTTCCTTGGTTTGGCCGTAGGAATTATCCCCAGCAGAAGCTTCCCCTCTTTCATGCCCACTTACTGACGTACCAAAGTCTCGCCTACTTACTGATGTACTCTTCTCGCCTGGTGGGGGTTGGGGTGGGGATCAGTCCTCTTGATGGAAGAAAGGGTTCCTGATGGAGGTGGTTGTACCAACCCTTCTCTCTAGGAACCCTTATACATAAGGCCAGAGCCTTGAAAAACAGTGAGACTTTTCAGAATTCCCTCCTTGTACTTTTCCACATTTCATTCTTGTCTTTGAAGAATACATATATTTCTTTTTAGCAGCGTCTTTCAATTCGGTCCAATTTCAGTTTTTGGATAACACTTCTCAAGTTTATAGTATGAACTTGGGAACTTTTCTTGCTTTCAGGGTTGATGGTGTGTTCTCCTTTATGATCAAAACGAACATTTTAATAATAACCTTTTAAAATGTTACTTTTACATTTTTGTTCATTTCAGCAAATTTAGGGGAGAGGACTTTCATGAGCTTGCAGTCACACCATCAACTTTATCAGGAGTCCCTTAGGCTTTATTTACTTTTCTAACATCAGAGAAAAAGTAGCAATGAGACACTACAGAGACAAATGATTCTATGCAAAAAAAAAAAAAAAAAAAAAATTCATGTATTTTTCCTTATATTCAAAGCCTAGTTGGTTTAAACCAATACGCTCCCATAGAAGTTTGCATTTGTGTGGGAAAGGCTGTTGTTAATTTTCTCATCAAGGGTCTGAAGGTTGAAATTTAAGGTATGAGACAGATTTTTCCCATTTCCCTCTTTGTTTAAAGAGCTTAAACTGTGGAGTTCTTCAAGTCATATAAAGAGGACTCCAGAGAGGACTTTGCCTGATGATGGAGTGTCAGAAAGGAGAAAATTAACTGTTATATTCAATAAGCAAATGCTTAATGAGCATTTGAATATGCCTGGAGAGGTTCAGCAACAATCAAGGGAGCCAGAGAGGGCCTCATCAACAACATGAACGCTGAAAGTGAAACCACAATATACTGTGTGCTTTAGGATCGGACGCAATAGACAGGGAGCCGAAAGCTGAAGGAAATATGACGGGACCTGGCGAGGAAGTTATCAGACGCTGTAAGGCAGAAGGCAGACTGACAGAGGAGAGGGCAAGCAAGTCGTTTCTTAGGTGGAACTGAAGATAGAGGTGAAGAGAGTGGCCAACTTGGAAGTTACGACTGAGATATATAAGAAGAGAACATTAGAGCCACAGGGCACATCCCTGCTACCGAATTTTGGACCCAATTCTTCTCTTCAGTACCGTGACCCCCTACAGTCAATTTCATTTTTGTAAAAAATTTATTGTTTCCTTTTAAAACACAATTTTATTGGAGTATATTTGCTTTACAATGTTGTGTTAGTTTCTACGGTTCAGCAAAGTGAATCAGTCATATGCAAACATATATCCCCTCTTGTTTGGATTTCCTTCCCATTTAGGTCAGGCTTCCCTGATAGCTCAGCGGGTAAACAATCCGCCCACAATGTGGGAGATCTGGGTTTGATCCCTGGGTTGAGAAGACCCCCCTGGAGAAGGGAAAGGCTACCCACTCCAGTATCCTGGCCGGGAGAAATTAATGGGCTGTATAGTCCGTGGAATCACAAAGAGTCAGACGTGACTGAGCACCTTTCACTTTCTCATTTAGGTGAGCAGTGAGCCCGGAGTAGAGTTTCCTGTGGTATACAGTAGGTTCTCATTGGTTAGCCATTTTATACAGAGTATCAATAGTGTATACATGTCAATTTCGCAGCCAAGTGATCCTTTTAGGACCAAAGTCAGATCCTGTCTCTTCTCTGCCTAAGACTCTGCCACTGTGCTCCATCTCTGTCTTGCCTAGAGTGAAAGCCAAAGTCCCTCCTGTGGCCCACAAGACCCACATAGTCTGGTACAATCTCCACGCAGCCCCTCCCACTGTCCTCTCCCTGGCTCACTCCAGCCACACTGCACCCTGCTCTGCCCTGCACCAGCCGCTGGTCTCCGGGCCTTTCCACGAATTGTCCCCTCTGCTGGAAGGATCTTCCTCCAGATACCACCTAGCTATCTTCCTCACTCTCTAGTCTGCACAAATGTCACCTTCCCAATAAACCAGGCCCTAACCATTATATGTAAAAATTCCTCTTGTCTCTGCTGCACCACCTGCCACCCCCCCCACACCTCCCCCACCCCGCCCCCAGCCTTGGCACTCCTCATTCTCTGCACCAGGCTCTATTTTTTCTCTTGCCTCCAGCACTTCACACTTTACAACATCTGTAACTTACATATTATTGTATTGTTTATGCTCTCCCTCTACAGGAATTTAAGCTCTGCTAGGCCAGGATCTTTGCCTCTTTTGTTCACAGACGAATCTCTACTGCCTCAAACAGAGCCAAGGACATAGAAGCCACCCAGTAGTATTTGTTGAGTGACTCAATGTTTTCAACTTCATCTTGCAAGCCAGATACTAAATCTTTCATTTTTATCATGTTTCCCACTTTTAAGAGCTCATCCTTGTTCTACAAATAGCCCTCTTAAAAGCATGTTGCTCTTAGCACTATTCACAATAGGCAAGACGTGGAAACAATCTAAATGTCCATCGACAGATGAATGGATAAAGAAGATGTGGGGTGTGTGTGTGTGTGTGTGGATATGGGTGGTGGACTTCACTACAGGGTGATTAGGTGGGGGTCAACCAGCTGTGGGGGACCCCAGGAACGTCTGTATTTTAAATTGTTTTCTCTTTGCTCCCAGAATTCTGAGTGAAGAGGACTGGAGGGAATCTTTAGTATCTAGACTTTCACTTAATATACTTGGTTTCAATATGGTGCGTAACCCTTCTCCACTGGTTCCTGGTATCCCTAAGCCAGAGCTTTTCTGGTTCAGTTTCTTCAGAGTAAATTTCTTATCTTCTATCAAAATGAGACTGAGGCAGCCCTCAGCTTTGTGAGGCTGGGAGGCCTGGGTATATAACTGCTCTTATACAGATTCCCAGGTGGAGCTAGTGGTAAAGAACCTGCCTACTGATGCAGGGAATGTAAGAGATGAGGGCTTGATCCCTGGGTCGGGAAGATCTCCTGGAGGAGGGCATGACAACCCACTCCAGTATTCTTGCCTGGAGAGTTCCATGGACAGAGGAGCCTGATGGGCTACAGTCCATGGGGTCACAGAGTCAGACATGACTGAAGTGACTTAGTACGCACACTTAGAGTTTCAACCAATCTCCCCCTTCAGCTCCACCGCTCTCCCCTACCTACAGAGGTACCTGTTCCTCCCCACCCTGAATCTTCCTGCAGCCCCATGGCTGGGTGATCTGGCTTGCTTGTCCACCTTCTTCTCTGCAGACACTTAGATTTCAGCTTTCTCCACTGGCCTGGGGGACTCACCACATGTTCACTTCCAAAATTACATTGATGCCTCTTGTCTGCTGTTATTTCCACTATGGTTGTATTTGTCCTTGTGGGTTTCTCCAATTTTCATCCCTGAACTGCTAATTGAGGGGTTCTGAGGGGGAGTGGATATAAACACAGTCGGTCATGTCTAACCAGATGTTTTATAATACCATCTTGATTCTACCATGTTTTCCTCTGGCACGTACTTCTGCGGTGGTCAGGCATTGCAAAGCAACATCTGGCAGTCATTAAAGTACAAGATACACTTTGCAAAAGATATAGGATTCTAGGTTACACTCTATTAAGAAGCAGGTCAATTATATATCTTCAGTTTAACTTCAAAAACAAACATAGATCAGCTTTCTGTTTTTCTCTAGTTTTTCATGTTTTTGTTTTCTAGTCATTATGGGTGCTAGGACCATTCGGGCTGTCTTCAAATAGCCCCCTGTTGCCCTGAATTGGATATTCTCTTGGTTTCTATAACCAGAATCCTTCAAAATTCCAGCTTCTAAGCTTCCCAGGCCCTCTATGCCTAGGGACAACTTTTGGTAGAATCATCTTTCAATTTCTATCTTCCATATAGATTTTCTGGCCAAGTTCTAACAGTTTATGGGTGTCAAGGAGTTGGGGTACAGGAGAATTTATTTAGGTACCAGGCTGAACTTTGACAAAATTGTAGGGTACACAAAATCTGTCTTTGGTATCCATACACCCCATCATATTTAGAATACGACATCCATTTTGGAATATCTCATGATTGATTAATGAAGGCCTGGCCTCTCCAAGAGTTATTTTAAAGGAAGATTCAAAGAAAACATTTTCTGAGTTGTTCCTTTTCAACTCAAATATCTCCATGAGGGATAACATGAATAAAGATCTGATGTGCTATTTTTAAAATGCTAGAGTACCCTTTTTTTTAAATCAGAATAGCAAGTTAATATGTATGAAGAAGAAAGTAAGACTCAGTGAATATAATCTGTAGTTTCTTAGCATAAATTTTAACACAAAATTCCTTGGTTTCACAGATAAGTTACCATTTTCAGATAGCTTAAGGGACAAATTAAGCAATAATGAAATACACCAAGTGAAGTAAGTCAAAGACAAATACCATATGATATTACTTTAATTCCACATGTAAGTGGAATCTAAAAAAAATGATATAAATGGATTTATTTACAAAACAGAAACAGACTTAGAAAACAAGTTTGGGACTAACATATACATACTACTATATATAAAATAGGTAACAAGAACGAACTGTATAGCACAGGGAGCTCTAATCAATACTCTGAAAATTCTGTAATGACCTATATGAGAAAAGAATGTGAAAAAGAATAGATACCTGTATGTGTATAATTGAATCATCTTGCCATACACCTGAAACTAACACGGCATTGTAAATCAACTATATTCCAGTACAAAATGAAAATTTAAAAAGAAATGATGAAGTAACGAGATCTTCAGTCAATAAACAGATGTAAACCATTCAACTAAAGAGATGCCCACCCCCCAAAAAACAGCATGTGTGAGTTTGATCATTATAAATTATCCTGATGAACTTAGCTGTGTGTGTAGGGGTGTATGATTTAGAAACGATCACCCCTGAGCTTTACTTTGGTCTCATGAACCTTCATTTGGGACTCATATGTTTTCTATATGGCCTTGGTGAGATCCATTAGCCCAGCGATTCTTTAGTGCCCACAACTGTTGCTAATACAACAATGCTGTAGTCTGATAACCTCCTTGTAACTGTAACTTCAATAAGCAACTGAACCTCCCAGTCAACTACTGTCAGAAGATTAGCTTAACATTAACTCTGTCAAAACTCAAATTGCAATTATTTTGAAAGCAAAATTATTTCAGCTAACAGGTTAAGTCATTCTGATGGGCCTTTCAGGATTCAATTTTGTTCAAAAGTAAACAGTCTGTGGAGTTTACTGAAGTGGCTACTTTCTTCTGTTTGGTTTAAAATCTTTTTTTTTTTTTTCCTTAAAAGAAGAGGTACAAAGTTGATCATTCATCTTCAAAATCGCTCAGGTCAAGGCTATTTCAAAACTGCTTCTTGACACAGAACTTCAGGGTATGGGTCAAGTGTTTAGGCATTTCAGCAGATCCAATGAGGTGTCTGTTTTAGGCTTGTGTGAAGACACCTGCTGCTTTCTCCACCCACAGAGTCACTGTCATCTAAGACGGAGGTGGCTCATGAACCAGTCAGGGGACAGGTTGGGCTTTTATCTTATATAACAAATGTTCTCACTTTTCTTCCTTTATGTCTGGCATCTAGAACATGCAGAATGCCTTAAAAAAAAAAACACAAAAAAACCTAGTAACCTTTGCTTCAGATGCTTGCAAATGATCTCAATTTTGAATGGTTACCTAGATCACTCAAAAACTCAGACAATAACCGGTATTTGAAAGGCCCAGCCAAAGGTGCACCCCAACATTCTTTTGAGTTTCAAAAGTGAATTTGGGGACACAGGGCCTTTGAAATGCCCCCTGGGAAAAAAAAAAGCGTTCCATTTTCAGTAAGTTCAGGAAGGCTGCATACTGCAATTCTTTTTCAGAGATTCATAACATACATTTGATATATTTAAAGCTCTGAGAAGTTCCATGTAAATAAATCTATTCTAACTTTGTTCAACCAAATTTTTAAAACATATTTAATTACAGAATCCTTTGTACACAGATTACTCATTCATTTTGAAGGGGATCAAGATACACTATCCCCTTATGCCACAGTGTCATAATAAGAGTTACTGAACATTTGTTTGGTCTATTAATATAAGAGCTCTGAGAGATGGTGAAGGACAGGGAAGCCTGGTGTGCTGCAGTCCATAGGGTCACAAAGAGTCAGAGATGACTGAGGAACTGAACAACAACAATTAATAGCAGAATTTCCCAAATTCCTTCTGTATTTAATGGTTTTTATAGGAGAACCAGGAAAAAATGGGAACATCTATGATATTCTAAGGAAAACTACATATGCCTATGAGATAGCTGGAAAACAACTACAACTAATCCCTTAAAAAGTAAGATCTGGTCAAAGTCCACATGTAATGAAGGAAATCTCCATGAAACGAAGCTTGACTTCCTATCACAGTGAGGCTCTTTCAAGGAAGTCAGCACTGCCAGAGGGACAGCTCCCCGGCTGGCTTGGAGTTTGGGGGTGGAGTGGAAAGAATCTTTCCCTAGAGAGGCCAGCATTCCCTGCATACTACTTTGCAGGCTTCAGATGCTTTATAAGAACACATATTCATATTCTATCACAACAGCTACCGATAACGAACAAAACTTTTAAAGTGTTAGAGGTTCTTTCTGATCCACAGTGCACACACATGGCACTGACAACCAGTATCTTTGATTCTCATCTGGTTATTGTGATTACTCCTCAGACTAGGGAGAGAAAATATTATTCCATTATTATATACCAGGCCTTATGCTAGACTCTGGACATACATTAAAAACAGGTTTTTAGAAGCACTTATACTTGACATATTTTTGTACCTTGCTGCTTTATGTTTCTCTTTCTAATAATTCAACATTAAAAAAGCAGGGCCATACATCTGACGTAAGTTTCTTGAAGTCAAGCATTATATTTTGCTGGCAAATGCTTGGCTTTGAGAAACAGTCATTTTTCAGACCTAAAACTGCTTCTACACAGGGATGCAATTAATATTTGCAGCTCTTGTTAGGAGCCTGGCTCTTGCTGCAGGCAATGGGTGATGGTGGCAGCAGGGTTTTGTTGAGTCTGGCTCTTTTAATATATCCCTGTACCCCAAACATGCCATTAGTCCCCAGTGTCCACACCGATGGGGATACGAGTGAGGATGCTTTCTGGAGGGGAATTTCAGAATCTAGGGAGAAGGAAGTAATCTGGAAAAGGTCCTTACATCAAATATGCTTTCTCTTTCCATTTTCTGTCTTGGCCTGTAATGAATGTAAGGAGGAATCGCAGGATAGGAAGCACACTTACTAAGGACAGATATTTTTTTTAACACTTCAAATGTACACAAGTTGAAAATGATATGATTAAATAACTACAAAGATCACTCCTGGTTATTACTCAATGCCAAAGAGAGGGGGGAAAAAAGAGAATACAACTGCACTGTCTGCGTGCATGATTTATCATAATAGTAGGTACCACATGGTCAGAATAATGAATAGCTCATGCTAGAATATGTTGTGGGTGAGACAGAAATGTTACTATTCAGAGAAAAATCTAGAGTAAAATGCTAAGTTTTCTCAGTGATGTTGAGGTTTTATATTTGTGCACACAGCTATCACTATATTACTGAAAATCCAGAAACAGATCTAAAAAATTCTAGTACCTGATCTATTAATTTTCCAAGATATGTTTTATAACATAGTATTTGAAGACTGAAGTTTCTTAATTATATACCAATCAAGTCGGAACAGATTTAAAATGAATCAACAGGAATATAATTTTCCAACTAATATAAATACAATATAGTTTTGTTAAGATGAAATTATTTAATTTTATTTTATATTGGAGTATAGCTGATTAACAATGTCGTGACAGTTTCAGGTGGGCTCCATTCTCCCCTAAACTCCTCTCCCATCCAGGCTGCCACATAACATTGAGCAGAGTTTCCTGTGCTCTACAGTAGGACCCTGTAGGTTTTCCATTTAAATTCCTTTTTATAAACTGCATATTTCCCTTTTTTTCAATCCATTTTCTTTGGATCTTTTTTTTTTACTGATTTGTACAAGCTCTATATAAATTAAGGGAACCATTCTTTTGTTATTAGTGTTTTAAATATTTTTTCCAGTATGCCAATGATCTTTTGATACTGTTTGTAATATACTACCATAGAGAAGTTGCTTTTTAAAAAAAATTGAGTGCAGTCAAATGTACTCATTTTTCTTCTTTGGTTATACACATATTTGACACAAAGTTGAGAACACATAATAATCATAAAGTGCTTTGCAATGCTTTTTATGTTATACATCAAGCACATTTCCCCATGTGATCAAATACCTTCTTATAACATGATTCTGAACAGCCTCACAGTACTCAGCAAGAAACATGCATGTAATTCAGTTAACCAGCCTCGTACTGTATGGTACTTGTGGTGTTTTCTGCTTTTTAAAATAGCATTTTAGGAGTATCATTGCACCAATTCTAATTCTAAAGGAGAATTGCTGCCATTACCCATTTCCAACTGCCACATATTTAAGTACTCCTTACCAAACTCCACCATTTGAAGAGCTAAAAAGAATTAACTAAATTGATACAAGCTAACCTACTGTATATGCTATGATTAAATTGCTTTGATTAGGAGTGTTATTTTTAAAAATTCACTAGCTATTTGAATTTTTTCTTCCATGAATTCTCTCTTCATACCTTTTCTTGTCCGTCACATATTCATAATTTCACCTCATGATTTGTAAGGGCTTTTTATATATGAAGTAGGTTAACCTTTTATTACATTTACAAAGACTTTTGGGCGTTTTGCCTTTTACCATGTCCTGGCCATGGCTCTTGGTTCTGGCTAATAAACCATGAGAAGACATTTTCTAGGTGTTTCTGAGAAAGAAAAATGTCTCACTCCTCAGAGAGAATGCCCAAGGACTTCTAGAAGTGAATTCTCTCCTTGAGTAAGTAAATATGGCTGCTGACTGTTAGCAGCCATCTTGCAACCACAAGGGGGAGCCTCACTGAGAGTGAAGATGATCCAGAAAGCTTCCTGTTGTATGAAATAAATCTTTCAACACTCTTCACCAGAGTAAATTAAGGTTTCTTCGCCTCCCCCTCCTCTCTCCTTACCTTCACCCTTCCCTCCTCTTTCTCCCTCCCTCTCCCTGCCCCTTCTCTATCTCTCTCCTGCTTTCTTCCTTCCTTGCAACTGAACACAACTTTGCTACAAAGATATTTTGAGACTCAGAAATTGTAAAGGTTTATGCTGTGATATCTATCAATCTTTGCCCTTATGATTCTTCTTTTGCTGCTGCTAAACTCAGAAAGCCCCTCCCTACTTTAAAATCAAATATCTGAGGGATTTCCCTAGCAGTCCAGTGGTTAAGACTTTGCCTTCCAATGCAGGAGGTAGGGGTTCGATCCCTGGTCAGGGAGCTAAGATCCTACATGCCTTGTGGCCAAAAAACCAAAGCATAAAACAGAAGAAATGTTGTAACAAATTCAATAAAGACTTAACAGAAGAAATATTAAAGAATCAAATATGTGCCCATGAAATGAATTTGTTAAGATGTAAATGGTATGGACCTAACAGAAGTAGAAGATATTAAGAAGAGGTGGCAAGAATACACAGAAGAACTGTACAAAAAAGAGCTTTACGACCAAGATAATCACGATGGTGTGATCACTCACCTAGAGCCAGACATCCTGGAGTGTAAAATCAAGTGGGCCTTAGAAAGCATCACTACCAACAAAGCTAGTGGAGGTGATGGAATTCCAGTTGAGCTATTTCAAATCCTAAAAGATGATGCTGTGAAAGTGCTGCACTCAATATGCCAGCAAATTTGGAAAACTCAGCAGTGGCCACAGGACTGGAAAAGGTCAGTTTTCATTCCAATCCCAAAAAAGGCAATGCCAAAGAATGCTCCAACTACCGCACTGCACTCATCTCACACGCTAGTAAAGTAATGCTCAAAATTCTCCACGCCAGGCTTTAGCAATATGTGAACCGTGAACTTCCAGATGTTCAAGCTGGTTTTAGAAAAGGCAGAGGAACCAGAGATCAAATTGCCAACATCCGCTGGATCACTGAAAAAGTAAGAGAGTTCCAGAAAAACATCTATTTCTGCTTTATTGACTATGCCAAAAACTTTGACTGTGTGGATCACAATAAACTGTGGAAAATTCTGAAAAAGATGGGAGTACCAGACCACCTGACCTGCCTCTTGAGAAACCTACATGCAGGTCAGGAAGCAACAGTTAGAACTGGACATGGAACAACAGACTGGTTCCAAATAGGAAAAGGAGTACGTCAAGGCTGTATATTGTCACCCTGCTTATTTAACTTATATGCAGGGTACATCATGAGAAACGCTGGGCTGGAAGAAACACAAACTGGAATCAAGATTGCCGGGAGAAATATCAATAACCTCAGATATGCAGATGACACCACCCTTATGGCAGAAAGTAAAGAGGAACTCAAAAGCCTCTTGATGAAAGTGAAAGTGGAGAGTGAAAAAGTTGGCTTAAAGCTCAACATTCAGAAAACGAAGATCATGGCATCTGGTCCCATCACTTCATGGGAAATAGACGAGAAACAGTGGAAACAGTGGCTGACTTTATATTGGGGGCTCCAAAATCACTGCAGATGGTGACTGCAGCCATGAAATTAAAAGACGCTTACTTCTCGGAAGGAAAGTTATGACCAACCTAGATAGCATATTGAAAAGAAGAGATATTACTTTGCCAACAAAGGTCTGTCTAGTCAAGGCTATGGTTTTTCCAGTGGTCATGTATGGATGTGAGAGTTGGACTGCGAAGAAAGGTGAGCGCCAAAGAATTGATGCTTTTGAACTGTGGTGTTGGAGAAGACTCTTGAGAGGCCCTTGGACTGCAAGGAGATCCAACCAGTCCATCCTAAAGGAGATCAGTCCTGCGTGTTCATTGGAAGGACTGATGCTGAAGCTGAAACTCCAATACTTTGGCCACCTCATGCAAAGAACTGACTCATTGGAAAAGACCCTGATGCTGGGAGGGATTGGAGGCAGGCGGAGAAGGGGATGACAGAGGGTGAGATGGCTAGATGGCATCACTGACTCGATGGATGTGAGTTTGAGTGAACTCTGGGAGTTGGTGATGGTCAGGGAGGCCTGGTGTGCTGTGATTCATGGGGTTGCAAAGAGTAGGACATGACTGAGCGACTGAACTGAACTGAAGCTATGGAGTGGGATGGGGAGGGGACTCAATCACAAAGAGGGGAAAGCCTTTATTTCACAATTATTTCATGAATGGCAGGAAACTGTGTCCACTCTAGTAGATTATCCATAATTAAAGATGTGTGAAATGCCCCCTAAAGACCTGGAATCTTTGAAATACAAATGAGTTACCAGTTTCAGCTGATGAATATGATGGGAGAAATGTTCTATTTGGATCAAACTTATGTGAGTGGACTGAATCTAAGTCAGATCCTACCTGGTCAGGCATTAAGAAGAGTTAATACTGGAAATCTTTATGGGGATGTCTCCCCTGAAATAGTTGAATAAAAAAAAAAAAAAAAAAACACTGGGAAATAATCAAGAAAAAAAAAATATACCCACATACATAAAATTATTTGACTACAAAAGGCATAAGCTACAGTAAAAAGGGTATATTCTATATATTTTAATATACAGTCATAATAAATCATCATGCATGCATGCTGAGTTTCTTTAGTTCTGTCTGAGTCTTTGCAACCCTATGGACCACAGCCTGCCAGTCTCCTCTATCCATGGGATTCTCCAGGCAGGAATAAATCAGCATTTTCACACAAAGTCAGAGCAACCATAAATTGGATTTAGAGAATAAGTAGAGTGCTTTTCGAATGAACAGTGTTAGACTGTCTATAAACAGCTCGATCTTGCCTGTGAAATATTTTAGGACCATCAAAATTGACCCTTCTTTTTGGTCTTTTTCACTCATCTCAACTGGCTTGTGATCAATATTTCATGGAACCCTTCTATAGCTGCCCTTCAGGTATCCTTCCAAAAAACCCAAACCCAAATTTCAGCTGAAAACTTCACAGAGAGAACTCCTGCTGCACTGAACCTTGAAGGAAGGGATGCATCAGCAACAAAAAGTGACCGAAGCACAGACGCTGGAGTGATAGCTCTGAAAATGCCTTCCGAATGTTCATACCCTTTCTCGCTGTGGAGTTTTTGCTTCTGCGTTTCCCTCAGCTTGCATCTTCTCTCCCTGGAATTTTCCTAGGGTCAGCCCCTTCTCCATCTTTGTGTGTGTGTGTTCGGTCCTCAGTCGTGTCTGACTCTTTGCAACCCCATGTGCTGTAGCCTGCCAGGCTCCTCTGTCCGTGGAATTTTTCAGGCAAGAATACTGGAGTGAGCTGTCATTTTCCTCCTCCAGGGGATCTTCCCAACCCAGGGATCAAACCTGCATCTCTTGCATCTCCTATATTGGCAGGCAGATTCTTTACCACTAGCGCCATCTCACTTCAGTGTTACCTCCTCAGAGAGGCCTTCACTGACCAGCTCATTCCCCTTGATCTCTGAATGACTTTCAGTCCTTCCTTCCCTTCGTAACTGTTACACAGTTTATAATTATTTGTTGACTTTTTTTGGTCTCACTCCTCGATTAGAATGTATACCCCATAAGGACAAGGACTATTTTTATTACATGTATCACTGTGTCTCCTAAGAGTGCCTGGCACTAAACACACTTGTTGAATGAAAGTATATACATTGGCTTGAATACACTAAAGATCTTTTATTATAAGTTTAAAAAGAAGACTGTGGAAGAGCCCCCATGGAATGTTTCACAGCCAAATAACCTTAGGGCTTAAGAGCCCACGTAAGAGAAACAGATAAGCCATCCTGTTACACAACAGAACAGACAAGCCAGGCACCTGACGAAACATTCAAGGAGAAACACACGGCAGCTGCCACACAGCTCTCAAGTCTTAATGGAATCTCAGAAATCAATGTCAGTGGTTGATGGTTCTAGAGTAGTCTAGCATGAATAAGCACTGACTTGGAAAACGGCTGCCAGTTTGTCAGTGAGGGGCCTGATGTGTGAAAAAGCCTGCTTTTCAGTGAATATTCTACTTACATGAAAAGAGTTTCACTAAAAACACAAGTATTCATCTTAAATAAGTTGGTTCTAACTATGAAAATATGAATATTCCAAATTAAGTTCCCAATTGCTTGTTCATCCCAGTTAACAGGATTTTTCACAAAAAATTTCCCCTTTTGACTCCCACCCCTCTCCCCCCAACCTTGCTGTTTTTGGACAGAAGTCAACACCTCAGTGTCACTGCATTTTATCAAGAGACCAAGGAAAATGCAACCTGTTACATCTTTACTCACTCTTGGAGCCAAAGTGACCAAGAAAGAGCCCATAAAACTCTACTGTGTATTATTCCGTTTATTTCACTGGGCCTGTAGGAATAATCTGATTCCTCTATTACTGGAATGAGAGGAAAGAGGTGGGGAAAACCCTAGACTGGGAAATTCTGCCAAATTCAAATATACAAATATTGTATGCATGCATGCTAAGTCGCTTCAGTCATGTGCGACTCTTTGCGACCCCATGGACTGTAGCCTGCCAGGCTCCTCTGTCCGTGGAGATTCTCCAGGCAAGAATACTGGAGTGGGTTGCCATGGCCTCCTCCAGGGGATCTTCCTAACCCAGGGATTGAACCGGCAACTCTTACTTCTCCTGCATCGGCAGGTGGGTTCCTTACCACTAGCACCACCTGGGAATCCCCACAAATATTATATACTAATTCTCAAATGGACAAAAATCAAGTTACAAGGGATGGATAAGGAACCAGCTCTTGGTCAGACCACTTAGATGAACTAGCTGTTCAGGCTCACAGGCTAAGGACGACTGAGAAGACACCCCTGGGCCACAGACTGGTACCAGTTTGTGGCCTGTTAGGGACTAGGTCACACGGCAGGAGGTGAGCGGCAGGTGAGCCAACGAAGCTTCGTCTGTATTCACAGCCACTCCCCATGGCTCTTTTGTCACCCCCAGATGTCCAGTTGCAGGAAAACAAGCTTAGGGCTCCTGCTGATTCTGTATTACAACGAGTTGTATAATTATTTCATTATAAATCACAATGTGATAATATTATAAATAAAATGTACAATACATATAATGCGCTTGAATCATCCCAAAATGATCTCCCTCCCCGACCTCGGTCTGTGGGAAATTGTCTTCCATGAAACTGGTCCCTGGTGCAAACAAGTTTGGGGACTGCTGCTGTAATTAATGTAGTTTTGGCTTTAACTCAGCAGCCGATAGGTATTCTCTACTTTCCTCTCTCGTTGAGAGGTGATCCAGCAGATATTCTATTCTTCCAAAGGCGCAGAAAACTGTTTTTTTTCCATACGTCCATGGAGTCCACTGAGTCACTACATTATGGCAAAAGGAGAAAAGTAGCTCAAGAGAGTCTCAGAGTTGCCATGTCTGTGGAGGTCTATCCTCTAAACCCACAATCACGGAACAAGTTTTCTGGGATCATCACATTCAAGATTGTACTTATCTGGCCAGGCTAAGACCACAAAAACTCACAGCTCCTTGACTTATCTGTCAAATAACAACTACAGAAAACTGGTTTATTACTAAATTATTTGGCTTTGAACCCTTGATTTTCTTCCTCTTCCAAATACGTATGTTAATGTAGCTGTAAGTTAACTGTCATCTACAGAAAACCCTGAGCTTGGTTGTTACTATAGCAAATTCATTCCTTTCCTCTTCATCTACATGGGTCATCCCACTGATGTGACCTGCTTTGGTCAATGTGTGGTCACCCCATTGTGACAATGTGTGGTGACCTCAACAGTTTGAAATGTGCTTGTGTGGTGAACTGTGCCCTCTTAGGCATTTGCTGTTATCGTGAGAAGAACATGCCCCAGGCTCCACTGACATCAGCAAAAACAAGCTACATGTAGAGCCAATCTGTAGTCAACCCACGGCCTGGGATGGGCTCAGCCAAAAACGGCCAAACCCTGGATGCATGAGGAATAAAGAAATATTGACTGCTATAGCCACTAAGGTTTAGAGTGGTTTGGTGGGCTGAATAATCCTCCCTCCCGCATATATACCTCTCAGTCCCTGGAACCAGTAAATGATACTTCATCTGACACAAAAAAGGACTTTGGCATTGTGATTAGGTTAATGATCTTGAGATGGGTAGATTATCCTGGATTATCTGGGTGGACCGTAAGTGCAATCACATGTATCTATATAAGAGGGGGGCGGTGGGAGATTTGAAGAGGAAGAGGAGATGGCATGTGACTATGGAAGCAGAGACTGGAGCCACAAACCATGGAATTCTGGCAGCTACCAGAAGCTGGAAAAAGCAAGGCACAGATTATCCCTATAACCACTAGAGGAAGTATGGCCTTGATGACACCCTGATTTTGGCCCAGTGAAACTGATTTCAGACTTCTGGCCTCCAGAACTGTGAAAGGATAAATTCCTGTTGTTTTAAGCCACTAAGTCTGTGATAATTTTCATAGCAGCCATAGGAAACCAATATAGGTGGTTTGTGGCATGGTTATGCCAATGGTCAACTGATAGATACCCAAACCAATAATAATAATATTAGTGTTAATAATATAATGTTAATAATTATACCAAACACACAGTAGCTGCCATATGCCAGGCACTGATCAAAGTATGTTGAATATATTAAGTCCTTTAATACTCACAACCATACTATACGGTGGTACTCTGATTTCCCTTTTACAGATGAAGAGACAGAAGAACAGAGAAGCCACAGCATTTCATTTTGTAAGTGCTGAGCAGGGATCGGACCCCAAGTGCCTTGTGGTTGACTGAAGCTAAGAACTACCTGCTGGTTAGGCAGCAGTTGAGTCAAGAAATTACACAGAAGTTAGTGATTCTTCAACTCTGGCGGCAGACTTAAAACTTAAAGGCTTCTTTCCCAGTTGGGAATAACTCTTATGCCAACTAATTACTCCATTTGCTTGGTATGATGAAGGTACCTCATTTCAATGCACACGACTAGCTCTTGAGTATTAATAAACATAACACAGCTAATAGGAAACTTTATAACTCCCAGAGCACCTAGTATTGAATCATGATACAATAATTATATTACTGGCAAAATACCACCCAAGCCACTCTGCAAAGGATATTATGCTGGGGCCCCTGGGTGGAGTACAAACAAGCAAAAGGACACTGCTTCCCTCAACAATTCATCATCTGGTTGAGGAGAAAAGACAAAATGTGCAAAATTACAAATGATCTGCAGACGAAAGAAATCTTAGAATTCAACAGCAATCTTTGAGCTAAAGACCTTTTTTTAGGGTTTTGTGGGTTTTTTTAAGTATTTTTAAGTCTCTGTTGAATTTGTTCAACATTGGTTCCGTGTTCTGTTTTGTTATTTTTGGCTGTGAAGTACATGGGATCTTAACTCCCCAACCAGGGATTGAAACCACACCCCCTGCACTGGAAAGAGATGTGTTAGCCACAGGCCCAGCAGGGAAGTCCCTGAAGACCTCAGCTGGGTGGTTCTCTGCCCTGCCTCTTCCACAGAACATCTGGCAATAGGAAGACTTTCTAACAGAAAACATTGCATATAAATAGCCCTAAATTTTCTTTAGTTATAAATGAAGCCCCACAAAGGAATGACTCACGGGTTCCTCCTTAGTCTGTATAATGGACCTGTGCACCTGTATGCACGTGTGTGTGCTTGCACACATGTGAGCATGTGTGGGTATTTCTAGAATTAATGTGGTTAAAAAGAAATCACACTGAATATCCTGTTTTGTAACATATATTCTTATTTAACATTTATCATGAGCACTTCGGAGAAGGCAATGGCACCCCATTCCAGTACTCTTGCCTGGAAAATCCCATGGATGGAGGAGCCTGGTGGGCTGCAGTCCATGGGGTCGGTAGGAGTTGGACATGATTGAGCGACTTCACTTTCACTTTTCAGTTTCCTGCATTGGAGAAGGAAATGGCAACCCACTCCAGTGTTCTTGCCTGGAGAATCCCAGGGACGGGGGAGCCTGGTGGGCTGCCGTCTATGGGGTTGCACAGAGTCAGACACGACTGAAGCGACTTAGCAGCAGCAGCAGCATGAGCACTTGATTAAATTTCTTTATATTGTCTTTGTTAATGGCTGCTTAGTTCTCTGCCGGTTGGATGTATTATAATTTATATGACTCAATGTTTTTCTCCATCATTTTCCACTTTCATGAGAAATACTGAAGAGAAAATTCTTACAACTAAACGTTTACATAAAGTCTCAAGAATTTCCTTACTATAAATTTCTAGAAGTATAATTGCTAGATTAGAGGCAAACCCAACCAAATTTTAGATTTTTTTGGAAACACATTGCTAAACTACCGTCTGGAAAGTTCTCACGTATTTATTCTCTTGCCAGCAGTAAACAAATCCTCAGCAACACTGTGTAGGATTAAAAAAAAAAAAAAAACCTCAAGTATTTGATAGATGAAAATGTTTGCGCTAGCCATTTTCCCCTTCTTATTCTTTTTGGTGGACTGATTGTTTATATTCTCCCTCCATTTTCTAGTATTTATTTCTTTGGAAGGGCCTTTTGTACATTAAAGGTATTTATATTCTGCACATGTTGAAATTGAAAAGATAGCATTTAAAGCCACTCTATGTTACCCCATAAAGAGAAACTGTAGGCTCTAAACATATGCAATAAATAATGATACATATCCCAGAACGTGCTGAATATTTCAAAAATTTTTTATTTTGGTTAGCAAAACTTACTAGTCCAAGCAGAATGTGTTTAAATGTGCCAGGAAAAAGAATACAAGCCATTTCTGACACACTTAGATTTCTTGGTAGTTACGTATGTTTGCCGTAGCAAGAAAAAGCTAAAGTAAACCCTAACATCGCAGCCCTTATGCTTAAACCACACAGACTCTATGATATACCTATCAGGACATTAGAATGTATTTTGCCACCCATAAAGTGTCTTGGTGTTGTTGTTTAGTTAGTAAGTTGTGTCCAACTCTTTTGCAACCCCATGGATTGTAGCCTGCCAGGCTCCTCTGTCCATGGGATTTCCTAGGCAAGAATATTGGAGTGGGTTGCCCTTTCCTTCTCCAGGAAATCTTCCTGACCCAGGGACTGAACCTGAGTCTCCTGCATTGGCAGGTAGAATTCTTTCTTGTTTTTAATTGAAGAATGATTGCTTTACAGAATATTGTGGTTTTCTGTCATACATCAAGAATCAGCCATAGGTACACTCATGTCCCCTACCCTCCTGGACCTCGTGCCCACCTCCCTCCCCATCCCACCCTTCAGCCTGTCGCGGAGCCCCTGTTTGAGTTCCCTGAGTCATACAGCAAATTCCCACTGGCTGTCTATTTCACATTTGGTATTATGCATGTCTATGTTGCCCTCCCCATACATCTCCCCTTCTCCCTCTTCTCCGCCTGTGTCCATAGGTCTATTCTCCTATGTCTGTTTCTCCATTGTGGCAGGTAGATTCTTTACTGCTGAGCCACCAGGGAAGCCAATAAAGTGTCTTGGCTTAATGAAATATGTGGCAAAAGGATGTACTTTTTGAAAAAAAAAAAAAAAAAGTCAGTTTTGAAAATCACCCTTTTTTTTGGGGGGGGGTGACATTTTACATAAACTATCAGCATGGCCATTAGACAGTGAATACTCATTATACTATTTTCTTTGCTGCCTTTAATATTTGTCACCCAATCGTTTCCCAAAGAATAAGAGGGAACTTACATAGGAGGTTACCTAGACGACACAGTCACCCAAAGAAAGAAAGTGAAGTCACTCAGTTGTGTCTGACTCTTTGCGACCCCACGGACTGTAGCCTACAAGGCTCCTTTGTCCATGGGGTTTTCCAGGCAAGGGTACTGGAATGGATTGCCATTTCCTTCTCCAGGGGATCTTCCCAACACAGGGATCGAACCCAGGTCTCCCGCATTGCAGGCAGACGCTTTACCATCTGAGCCACCAGGGAAGCCTTACACAGTCACCCAACTGAGGAATAAAGAACAGGTAGGCAATGAGGGTGGGGTGTCAGTCACACTGGAACCCCCAACTAAGAATGGTTCCTGGATTTGCGTACAAACGCGAATCCTGAGCTAACTGGAAGCTTCAGCTAATGCAAATGAGTTGCCTGGATTTCATTATTTCATGAGGTTGGTAATTAAATACTCCCTGCACCCAAATATGCTTTTAATTTTTAAACAATAATGTTTGTCAAGGAGGAAGAAAAATTAATTGCTCAGCAGTGATTCAATGGTATTTTGCTTGATGTGGCTGTCTTCCTCCAGATAAGCTTTTGGTGTACACCTCCTATCTGTACACTTCATTTGAGTCTGGAATGGCAATCCTTACCGAGTTGTTCACTAGTTTTTAATTTAATGTAAACACCTATTCATTGAATCACCTCCCCTTCACTAATTAATTCCTTGCAAAGAGTCAATTTCTTGAGCTTCCAGCAATTAAAAAAGAAAAGTGCCAGGAAAATGTAACCAGAGTTGGTTGTTTTTTTTTTTTTCCTTCCACCACTTTTAGAGGCCAGAAAATGTTGTCATGGAGACAACAGCTGGTAGATTATGAGGGACAGGTCTCAAGAGAGAAGTGTCTTGGAAAGGGAAGATCAAGTTGAAAAAAGAGTGAGAAAGAACCACTGCAAGCTCCTTCACTAAGCATTGTGGGGAGCTCAGCTGAAAGAGGTGTTTGAGTGAACAAAGAATAAAAGAAGTATTTCCTCCTTTCTTTCAACTAACATAGGAAATGTTTTTCTTCCAAAGGGGAACAGATTTCTTTTAAGCAAATCTCAAGCATATGTACATATCTTGACATAATTACATTTTAAAATTGGGATTCACACTGATGCACCAAATTGGTTGCCTTAGTAATGAGATATCACCCAGGCAACGGATTTGCTGCTCTTTCTCGAGAGCAAATCATCTGCTTGCAACTTACAGGGGGAGCGGGCTGGGGAAGGGGTGGCAGTGGTCGCTTCCTGGCAGTTATCTGAGAGGAGATAAATAAGAAACAAATTCTTTTTGACATGTCGTCATTATTTTCCAAATATGCTTTTATCTTTTTTATTCATCAGTTGGGTGGGAGGAGGAAAAGGGTAGGTGGGGGTAGGAAAAGAGAGAGGGAGGGAGGGAGGAGGATGCTCTGTCATTCCAGTGCTGCTGAAGCATTTTTATTGTTCTAAAAGGGCTTTGCATTTGTCAATATGTAAATACTAAATGGCATCAGCTATTGGCCGACATTATAAATCAACAGAAATTTTCTTCACAATAATAAAAATCAATGACTTGTATTGCGTAGTTATTTTAATGACACTGCTTAGTAACACACGTAGGGGTAACGCTTCAACATTCAAGAATCATTTACTAAATGTCTTGCAGATAGGAAATACTCCTTGGCTTCTTCATAAAGAACATCCATCCTTTCCCATACCTATTTCCATTACCACGACTTACCAACAAATGTTTGACACACTTTCCTGGGGGCTTCCCAGGTGGCACTACCTGCCTGCCAATGGAGGAGATGTACGAGATCGGGTGGGGAAGATCCCCTGGAGGAGGACATGGCAATCCACTGCAGTATTCTTGCCTGGAGAATTCCATGGACACAGAAGCCAGGTGGGCTACAGTCCAGAGGGCTGCAGGGAGTCAGACACGACTGAAGCGACTTAACACGCATGCACACACACTTTCTTGCTGGAGGATTCTGATAGCGGGTGTTTTTCTTCTCCTCTTATACTTTGCTTTCACCCCAATCATTTTTGACATTCTGGTTATTAATAAACCAGTAGTGATCTCCCAATGGCCAGATTACGTGGGCACTTTCAGCCCTTTATTTTGCTGCATAACTCTGTGTTTGACACTGCTGATCATTCCTTCTTCCTTGAAACCCGCCGCTTCCTTTGCTTCCCTGACTCAAACATCCAACTTGCTGGGCGTCTTGACTTGAATGTCTCAGAGGCACTTCGAACTATGCTCCAAGCTATTAATTTCCTCCAAATATGCTCCTGCCTCTGTTCCTTTTCTCTCTCTCTCAGTTGTTAGTGGCACCAGCTGTCTAGGAACCTTCCTCTAACATCGAAGGGGCAGTTTTTATATTAATGATCCCAAGGGCTGGACTAGTCTACATTTATTACCAAACACAATATTGAATATTTTTGTTTAAATATTTTTGAATATTTTTCTAGAAACACTTGCTCCTTGTTTTTGTCATAGGAAGTTTATAAACAATAACCATAGTGACAATTAACTGCTATGACACCAATGACCCAACTCTAATGAAATTCAACCTGTACAAATGGTTTATGGAATAGAGATGAAGAGCCATCTTCCCTACAAATGGCCTTTGAGTAAAATGTGAACTTGACAGAGTGGTTCTCAAACTTTTTGGCATCTCTCCCTCATCCAGAAGGGATAGGCTACCCACTCCAGTTTTCTTGGGCTTCCCTCGTGGCTCAGCTGGTAAAGAATCCACCGATAATGTGGGAGACCTGGGTTCAATCCCTGGGTTGGGAAGATCCCCTGGAGAAGGGAAAGGCTACCCAGTCCAATACTCTGACCTGGAGAATTCCATGGACTGTATAGTCCATGGGGTCGCAAAGAGTCAGACACAACTGAGCGACTTTCATCTTCACTCACTTCATCTGGAAAGCCTTCTCTTCCAGCTCAGGTAGGTGGCTGGTCTCAGCCCACCTGGCAGTCATTACCTACTCAACAGAGTCATAATTACTCAACTGCACTGGTCTGAGTGCTAACACATCACCCTCCTGACTGGGTTGTCAGCTTCCTCTGGGTGAAGCCCTGTCTTGTTCACTGTACATCCCTCTTTAGTAACGAATGGGAAAGTCCGTGTTTATTACTCATTGAAAATGCATGAGTTCCCTTCTCCCACCCGACCACACATCACAGTGTTGGAAAAGGCACTTGCAACCCATTTCTTTTCATCTCCTACTGAAAAGACATATCATCATTTGATCAAGGGCACATTTTTCTTTATTTCTTTCAGTCCTTAGCCATGGTCAAACAGCATATTTTTAACCATAAATATTCCCCATGAATAAAGCAGTGAATGGACTGGCATTGGGGGCAACCTCCCTTATCACCCAGGAAAGCCTCCCCCTCCCTTCCTGTAATTCGGCTTATGCTTTGTCTACAGTCATCCACACACACCTTTCCCAACCTACTCATGGCTTGCAAGTCACTTTTACTACAACAAACAAAAATCTCTTCTCTTGGAGCATGTAATCTCTGTAAAAGAGTCACTGATCATTTTTCATGACCACACACATGTCAAGAGCTGATTCATATAGGAAACAGCAGTTTTCTTCCCACCGTAGTGAAGATATATCTTAGTTCATATATCCAAGAGTCAATGACTCAGACATCACTAGGTGTCCACCCAGGTCATTTAATAAAGGAATTTTGCCAAATTACCTTCTTTCTCTCTGAGCATGATACCATCATCATCTTTGCGGCTGGTTTTACAGTTTTCTTCAATAGTGTAAATCACACCTGTTTTTCCTATAGGGAGGGAGTTCACACCGAATGATGCTACTGTGGTCTAAGTGAACCATGGAGAAGAGCGTGCATGCAGAAGGCTGGGCCACTGGGCTCAAACCCCAGCTGTGGGGCTCACTATTGGGGAGATTTCCAGCAAGGTACTCTGGCTACTTAGCTGGCTTGAGGTCCCTTTCTTTTTAAATGAAAATAGTGATAGACACTCGTTTACAGAGTTCTTGTAAAGATTCAGTTAATATATATAAAGGGCTCAGAATAGTGCCTGTCAGCCAGTAAAGATTACTGTATTAGTAGGTGTCTTGGTTTTTTTTTTATATATATACTTTAAGGGCAAAAGTAATCAATTTCATATGAGAGATAATTATTTTGCTTTTAGTCTGAGAAATCAAACACTTGATTGGTTTCTCAAAGAAGCTGGTAAGCTTTGCTTGAAAAGGAAGTGAGAGCCCCACAGCTTCATGCTACTATTTGACAAAGTTTCACAATAAACAATATATCAAGGAATAGGGCCAAGTGAATAACTACACCCATACAGTCTAGTTTTCAGATAATGATTCTATTCACACTTTTTCTCTGGCTGATTTACAAAATTATTCTACTCAGACCTATACGAATCTTTGAGATTACTTATAATAGTGATGATATTATTCCCAGTTTCAGAATTTGCTGTTTTCATGACACACTCATGTTTTAATGAACCACTTTTAACTCTTCACAAGATCTTTTGTGTGTTTGGGGCTATAATATAATCCAACAATGGGAGTGTATAAAATGCAAATTTAACAAATATAAGAACATACAAATAATATTAAGTTGCTAATCAGAATAAACCAACCAGGCCAGTCTTTAAAATATACATTTTTTAAGGATGAAATGGTACATCACTGGAAATCATAATTAATGTGATAAAGATCAGTGTGTTTCATTCTTGAAAGTGCCTTAGCTCAAATCTCTAACCACGTGTAGAAAGACATTTCTAAGTCAACTGGGAATAAGCAACACAAAGTACACAATAATAACACATTATTGTTAATTTTATATAGTATTATAACAGTATACTAAAATCCTTATCTGGTACTGGTATGTAAGGACAAAATGACAACATAAATTAGATTTCCTTTCAAAAACACCAGACCAAAAACACATAAAAACATGTGGTGAATACTAGATAAAATAAGAGTAGTAAAAGACTGATTCTTGTTCAAGCTAAGAGATGGGGACACTACTCTTTCTACTTTTGTGAATACTTGCTATTTTTCACAACAAAAACTATCAAAAAGAAAAAGGAAATACACTTTTTATCAAGCTACATTAAAAAAATGACTGCTCACTAGACCCTCCAAATGCAATAAATTCCAGAAATGAAAAATAGTATGTTTAACATTCCATGATCAAAATTATAGTAAAACTAAAAATTAATTAATTCCAGACATCCTGGAATGTGAAATCAAGTGGACCTTAGGAAGCATCACTATGAACAAAGCTAGGGGAGGTGATGGAATTCCAGTTGAGCTATTTCAAATCCTAAAAGATGATGCTGTGAAAGTGCTGCACTCAATATGTCAGCAAATTTGGAAAACTCAGCAGTGGCCACAGGACTGGAAAAGGTCAGTTTTCATTCCAATCCCAAGGAAAGGCAATGCCAAAGAATGCTCAAACTACTGCACAATTGCACTCATCTCACACACTAGAAAGTAATGCTCAAAATTCTCCAAGCCAGGCTTCAGCAATATGTGAACCATGAACATCCAGATGTTCAAGCTGGTTTTAGAAAAGGCAGAGAAACAAATTGCCAACATCCGCTGGATCAAAAAAGCAAGAGAGTTCCAGAGAAACATCTATTTCTGCTTCACTGACTATGCCAAAGCCTTTGACTGTGCAGATCACAACAAACTGTGGAAAATTCTTCAAGAGATGGGAATACCAGACTACCTGACCTGCCTCTTGAGAAACCTGTATGCAGGTCAGGAAGCACAGTTAGAACTGGACATGGAACAACAGACTGGTTCCAAATAGGAAAAGGAGTACATCAAGGCTATATATTGTCACCCTGCTTATTTAACTTATATGCAGAGTACATCATGAGAAACACTGGGCTAGAGGAAGCTCAAGCTGGAATCAAGATTGCCGGGAGAAATATCAATAACCTCACATATGCAGATGACACCACCCTTATGGTAGAAAGTGAAGAGGAACTAAAAAATCTCTTGATGAAAGTGACAGAGGAGAGTGAAAAAGTTAGCTTAAAGCTCAACATTCAGAAAACTAAGATCATGGCATCTGGTCCCATCACTTCATGGGAAATAGATGGGGAAACAGTGGAAACAGTGGCTGGCTTTATTTTGGGGGGCTCCAAAATCACTGCAGATGGTGACTTCAGCCATGAAATTAAAAGATGCTTACTCCTTGGAAGGAAAGTCATGACCAGCCTGGACTGCATATTCAAAAGCAGAGACATTACTTTGCCAACAAAGGTCTACCTAGTCAAGGCTATGGTTTTTCCAGTAGTCATGTATGGACGTGAGAGTTGAACTGTAAAGAAAGCTGAGCGCTGCAGAATTGATGCTTTTGAACTGTGGTGTTGGAGAAGACTCTTGAGAGTCCCTTGGACTGCAAGGAGATCCAACCAGTCCATCCTAAAGGAGATCAGTCCTGGTGTTCATTGGAAGGACTGATGTTGAAGCTGAAATTTCAATACTTGGGCCACCTGGTGCGAAGAGCTGCCTCATTTGAAAAGACCCTGATGCTGGGAGGGATTGAGGGCAGGAGGAGAAGGGGACGACAGAGGATGAGATGGTTGGACGGCATCACCGATTCAATGGACACGAGTTTGGGTAAACTCCGGGAGTTGGTGATGGACAGGGAGGCCTGGTGTGCTGCAGTCCATGGGGTTGCAGAGAGTTGGACACAACTGAGAGACTGAACTGAACTAAAAAATTAACAAAAAAGTCAGAAAATGAAAAAAAAATACACTCAAAACATTTATCACCTGGAAATGATTTTAAAAAAATTTTTAAATAACATTTTTTTGGGAAATAGGAAATCTAGATATATAATAATTCATGAAACCCTATAGATATAGTAAAAGTGGTTCTCAGAACAAATTCCATAGTCCATTATTAGTAACTGTGAAAGAATAAAATGCATGAAATGTCCAACTCCAGAACTGGGAGGAAGAGAATCTCCTGCTTGCTTCTTCTTTTTACATTCCCAAAAAAGAGGAATTGATGAAAATAAAGAGTAAAATCAGTAAATTAAAAACAGGAAAATGGTGGTACTAACAAGAGAGCTGGTTCTTGAAAATGCATTACTAACTAAAGTTGATAATAAAGAGTGAGTACCAGTCAAATACACAAAATGAGTGATCTGAGGGAATGATGAAAAAGGAAATGAAAAGAAACATAAGAGACAACTTTGTTCAACTCTGTTGAATTAAATTTGAGAAACTGAATGATTTTCTAAGAAAATATAAGTCCAAAACTGACCCAAAACAGACTAATTCTTTTAAGGAACTATAAGAAAACACTGCTGATCTATTGATAAAAGAACCCTATATGTTGTAGAATATTTACACAGTATAATTTTGCTAGTGGAAAACCAAATTTATTATTTTAAAATAAAAAAGGTCACTCACTACCCTACAATTCCATCTAGAACTCCACTTTAAAATTAGAAACAATCACATATCATTTTAGCCTACATTTTGAGAATTTATTTCACAGCTTGAGGAACCTTTCTTGGCATTCCATCATCCCTTTTTCTCTTTCACTCTTTTCCATACTTTCTCCTTCACTCGTTCCTTTGTTCTACTCTATACTGCCTTTGTAGTGTAGCAGTGAGTCACTCAGTCATGTCCGACTCTTTGGGACCCCACGGACTATAGAGTCCATGGAGTTCTCCAGGCCAGAATACTGGAGTGGGTAGCTGTTCCCTTCTCCAGGGGATCTTCCCAACCCTGGGAATGAACTCAGGTCTCCTGCATTGCAGGCAGATTCCTTAGCAGCTGAGCCACAAGGGAAGCCCATAGTGTCTTTGAGATTGCATCAATTTTGCTATGATCTCATAATCAAACTACAACCATCCTCTAATTTAGGAAGCTACCAGATGAGCAAAACTAAAATTCTGAGAGACAAGATTCAATGGAATACTACTCAGCCATAAAAAAAAAAACGAAATAATGCCATTTGCAACAACATGGACAAACATAGAGGTTGTCACACTGAGTAAAGTTACTCAGATAAAGACAAATCTATGACATTGCTTATTGTTGTTGTTTAGTTGCTAAGTCAGAGAAGGTGATGGCACCCCACTCCAGTACCCTTGCCTGGAAAATCCCATGGACGGAGGAGCCTGGTGGGCTGCAGTCCATGGGGTCGTGAAGAGTCGGACACAACTGAGCGACTTCCCTTTCACTTTTCACTTTCACGCATCGGAGAAGGAAATGGCAACCCACTTCGGTGTTCTTGCCTGGAGAATCCCAGGGACAGGGGAGCCTGGTGGGCTGCCGTCTATGGGGTCGCACAGAGTCGGACACGACTGAAGTGACTTAGCAGCAGCAGTCGCTAAGTTGTGTCCAACTCTTTGCAACCCCATGGACTGCAGCCTGCCAGTCTCCTCTATCCATGGAATTTCCCAGGCAAGAACACTGGAGTGGGTTGCCATTTCCTTCTCCAATGCATGAAAGTGAAAGTGAAGATGCTCAGTCGTATCCAACTCTTCACGACCCCATGGGCTGCAGCCCACCAGGCTCCTCCATCCATTGGATTTTCCAGGCAAGATAAAACAGATAACTAGTAACGACCTATTGTATAGCACAGGGAACTCTTTGAGAGTGATAGGGTTGTTCTAACATTTATAACAGACAACAGTCATCAACCAGGAAGGTTCCAATCAAACTGAGAGATATGGTCATCCTGGTTTAGAGTCAAAGCCTGAATCTGGTCAATCTCTCAGCTAGGTATAAAGAAGAAACACATAGCATCAGATCTGTGACAACAAACCATCCCCCGGATAAGCACTGAGGATCAAAAGCAAGAATCTGGATATACACAGAACAGATGTGGCAAAATAACTTACTATGGCAGACAAAAAACAGAGATTCAACTTTCAAATTTACAAGCTGTCTTAAGAAAGATAACAGAACAGAGGAAAGGCAATATTAAAAAAAAAAATTAACAGAAGAAAACTGTTTTAAGATGAAACAGAATTTTAAGATTCCACTCCAAAAGTTTTTCTCTGAGTTCTAGGCAAAATAAATGAACAAGACCAACACTTAGAAATATCTTGGCAGTTGGGAGGGAAGAAAAACTTTTATAATTTGCACATGATGTAATCTTTTACCCAGAAAAATGAATAGAATCAATAAATATGAATCAAGAAAGGCTTCATTTTGGATACAGATAAACCAATATAAGCCAAATCCAATGGACATAGGAGCCTGTATGGCTACAGACCATGGGGTCGCAAAGCATTGGACATAACTTAGCGACTGAGCCTGCAAGCAAACACACGCAAGCCAATACTATTTCTCTATACCAACACTGCCATGTAGAAAATCTAATAAAAACACAATAATAAAATCCCAACAGCTACAAAAATAATAAAGTATCTAGGAATTTACCATGAATTCATAAGGTACCTCTTAAGTCTAAAAGTCAATAAAATGATCTAAATAAGCCTATTCTATACTCTTAAGATGATTTAATATTATAAAAATGTTAACCCTTTCAAATTAATCTATAAATTCAATGCAACCATAATAAACAGTATTGTTGAATTTCATGAACTCAATAAACACACATTAAAATTCATATTACAGAATAAAGGTCTATGTATACAATAATCAACCTCAATAAAGAGTAGGGAAAAAAAGTACAGAAGATGGACTTATCATATACTAAGACGTACGACAATAAACAGTGTGTGTCATTGAGTGTAATGAGAGGCAGATATAAAAATGGAACCCCACACAGTGCTCAGAAACAGAATACATGTAATATATATGTATATATAAAAACTTCATACACAATAAAAGTGGCACCACAAATTAATAGGAAAAGAATAGATCATTTAGTAGGTGACACCGAGAAAACTTGCTCATCATATAGAAGAATGTGAATTAGAGAACCACACACTCAGGTGGATTTTGAATGGATTGAAGACCTAAATGTGAAGGGTAAAACTATACAGTTCATAGAAGAAAACACAGGAGAGTACCTTTGTGACCTGGAGACAAGGCAAGCCCTCTTAGACAAAATTCCAAAACACAAAGGATAAGGCAAAAAAAGTTGAAGATTTTCAATTATGTCAACATTAAGGATTCTCTTCAACAAAGCATATTAGAAAGTTCAATAGAACCCCTACAGTAGGAGAATATATTTATAATGTCTGAAGTGAAAGAGAGACTAACGTCTAAAACAGTCCAGGAATTCCTGCTCATCAACAAACAATGATACTAACTCCAGAAGAAAAGCGGATGAAAGACAGGAATGGGCAGTTTACAGGAAACCCCCGAAAGCAAACACGCATTTAATTAGATGTTCAAGTTTAATGGTAATCAGAGAAAGAGGAAATATAATAAAACAGCGTGATCTCATTATACTTAGTAGTCTGGCAAAATCTAGGTACCTGGATGATACTGAAAATGATGTGGGCACATAGTAACCTCTATATGCAAACTGGTGACGTGCAAACTGGCAGGCATCCTGGAGAGGAGCAGCCAGGTCTACACATGCCCAACGACCCAGCCACCCTTCCCTTGACAGATACTCCATTCTCACAGAAGGACATGAATTCTTTTTTTATCAGTTTTTACATTAAAACGTTTCATACAGAAGGTATGGAAATGGGTAAGGGGAATAAAAAGAAATAGTGAGCGAATGAAATGAAAAGGGACCCTGCACAGATCAATAATGACAGGTACCATGATCTTAGGAGCAGTGATAAGTCAGCACTACACACTTCAGTCAAGGGCTGGCAGTGGGTCATGATGGGTGAGACAGCTGGTTTCAAACGAGTTGGTCAAGCTTTTGAATGACAAGACAGAAAAAAGTTCTCTATGCAGTTAAGATGAGGCTAACTCATTTTGATCCAGTTGACCAAAATCAGACTACTTCCAGATCCACAGACAAAAATCAGACTACTTCAAACATCTCTCTGATTCTGAATATCAGAAGACGAAATATCTTTGGCGTTTGCAGGATAAAATTGATTCTTGTTGTTGTGTACTAGAGAAACCAAGACAACACTGTAAAGCAATTATCTTCCAATTAAAAATAAATGTAAAAAGATATTTTAAAAAATTGAACTCACACAGGTAAGTTTTCCATGTGCAAAGGCAACAGAAAATACTCTAAGAGATGCATAGATGCAAAAAAATTACATCATTGTGAACATTTCTTGACTCAGAGAAAGTATTCAACTCATTTTTAAGAACATAAAATCAAAGCCTTATCGTCATATAGAAAATGTAAGATTACCTTTTGTAGAAAGAGGACAATCCTTACAAGCATCTGAGCGCGGAGCTCTTCCAAGGTAAACAATGTTCGGGGTGTTCGAATGAAAATTTTGGTCTTCCCATAAGCCACATCATCCTGAAAGCCACAGTATTCGACCAGTTTCTTGACAGCCTCTTTGTCTGAGGGGAGGTCATGGTTGGGCCAGGTGAATTCAGAGATCATTTTGTACCTTGATGGGGAAAAACAAACAAACAAACCAGGACATGGATTAAGGGAGAAAAACCATGTGGTATTAATAGAAGCAGAAAAGCTATTCAATAAAATTCATGCTTCACAGAAAGGAAAAAAAAAAAAACTTCTTAGCAAACTCAGAATAGAGATGAATTTCATTAGCTTCATAAGAGACACAGAAAAAGTCTTCAATAAAATATAATACTCCTTTAGGATAATAACTCTTACTAAACCAGAGTTAGAAGGGTATTCCTTAATTTAATAAAAGCTATTTGCCAAAAACTTGCAGCAAATATTATCTGTAACATGGCAACCTTGGAAGCATTCTCTTTGCAAACAGAAACAAGACAAGGATGCCTCTATCATGGGTTTTTGAAAACATTACTTAAGAACAACATGACTCGTTTCAAAGGAAATCCACCAGATTTTCAGATAAACTATCATCAGTAAAAGAAAACTAAGCCGTGTTTTACATATAAGGTTAACACACAAAAATCCTTTGCAATTCTACATAGAAGTAGCCACCAGTTTCTCAATATGTGGGCCTCTTATAAGTTAGTTTACCACACACCAGCTTCTTGGTGACGGTGATCATGAGCAAGACAGAAGTCAAAGTCTCAGCCTTGCGTAACCTAATCTCACAAGCAACATTCCATCACTTTTGCCACAGTCCGTTTTGCTAGAAGCAGTTCACGAGGGCCAGCCCACTCTCCTGGGAAGAGGAGTACGCGGGCATGAACACCAGGAAGCGGGGATCAGTGGGACAGCTTGGAAGGCTGCCTACCACAGTGCTTTCCTCCTATCCTTGGTGCAAAGTTTTTACATGGAGTCGAATTTAGTATATTTTTCACTCACTACATCTGAATTTTAAGTCTTAGTGAAAGAGGTTCTCCTCACACTTAGATTACAGGGTAATTCACTTAGGGGTTCTTCTAGGACTTGCATGTTTCCATTTTTTACATTTGGAGCTCTGATTCATTTGTAATTTATCTTGGTATACGGAATGGATCCGACTTTACTTCTGAAAAAACTCTATTTCCAATATTATTTACTAAAAAGTCGGTCTTCCTCCCTCTGAGTTAATACGCTATTTTATCATATGCTAAATTTTCATATGTACTTTAATTCATTTCTAGGCTTTTTGATCTGTTTCACTGCTCTCTCTGCCCATCAGTACCACAGGGTTTTAATTATAGATGTTCTATTTTAATATCCAGTGGTCTTTTCTCTTTCTTTTCCTTTTAAAGGTCTTTCTAGATATTCTTGGATGTTTATTTTTCTATATGAACTTTAGAAGTAATTTGCATAGGGAAAAACAATCACAAAACAACAAATCCTTGTGGGTATTTTTTGGGGTTCCCATGCATTAAATTTGGCTATGATGTCCAGTTGTCCCACCCAAGAACCAGGGATTGGTTCAAGTCTACTTTTGCGCCTTCCAGGACTCTTCATATTTTCCTCCTAGGAATTTACCCATTTCTGGTTAAGATAATATGTATCTAAGGGGCATCTGATTCCTCCTTCTTGATATTTCTCTCTTTTCCTAGTTTCTATCTCAGCTTCCGTGGCAGCATGCTCTTCCTGGATTCCTTCTGTCTCTGGATATTTCTTCTCAATCTCATTTTCTGGCTACTGTTCTTCACTACCGGACCTCGAAATGTTGGAGTGCCCCGGGGCTCCTATCAAGCCCTCGTCTCTCTACGTACAACCTCCCACATCACCTCATCTATTCCGTCCATTTCATTTTTCAACTCAAGCAATTATTATCCCAAGCCCAGTTCTCAATTCTGAATTTCACACTCACATATCCAGTGCCTAAACAGACCTTGCTGCTACTGCTGCTAAGTCGCATCAAGTCGTGTCCGATTCTGTGCAACCCCATAGACGGCAGCCCAGCAGGCTCCTCTGTCCCTGGGATTCTCCAGGCAAGAATACTGGAGTGGGTTGCCATTTCCTTCTCCAGGCACTTTAAATTCTTCTTTCAGTCCTTCCAACCACAAAGTCATTGGTTACCAAAGCCAGAATCCTGGGAATCGCATTTGATTCCTGCTCTTCTCTTTCATTCCTTCTCATTCATCATCGAGTCTATTGATTCCACCTCCAAAATATATTTAAAATTCAGCTACTCTCATCTTCACTGCCACAATCCTAAGAGAAGCCACCATCAAGTTTACTACAGCAGACTCCTAAACTGTTTCCCATTTCTTCTTCAATCCATTCTGCATATTCAGCAGTCAGAGCAGTATTCCCAAAAGCCTCACACATTTTTATCTTTTACTGCTCTCCTGCTTTCATTGCTCTGCTCCAACAGCCTTGGCCTTCTTTAGGGTCTCGGTGTTGTGGTTGCCTCTTTCTTGCTTTGAGGCTTTGTACATGCTGTTCCCACTGCCTGGAATACTTTTTTTTTTTTTTAATGGAAATCCTGATTTTTTAAAAAAAATGTATTTATCTATTAGGCTGCATGAGGTCTTAGTTGGGACATACAGGATCTTCCATTTTAGTTGCAGCATTTGAAATATTTAGTTGCAGCATGCGAACTCTTCGCTGCGCCATGTGGGGTCTAGTTCCCTAACCAGGGATTGAACCTGGGCCCCCTGCATAGGTCTAGTCTTAGCCATTGGGCCATCAGGGAAGTTCCCTGGATTGCTTTTTTTTTAAAGCTACTCTTTGAAAGGCGGAGACTTCTCATCTTCTAGTCTTTTTTGATTTTCCTCCATCAATCATCATCCCCATTATTCCTAAAACAACCAGTTGTGTTTCTTTTCCTCACACCATTCGTCTCAGTTTGTAATCATATTGATTTGCGGGTCTGTCTGTTGAATGTCTGTCTATAAGTACCACGAAGGTAGAGATTTTGTTTTGTTCCTCACTATATGCCATGTGCCTATCATGTTGTCTGCCACACAGGGAGGAGAGAGAGATCTGTTAAATAAAAGAATGGAAGAAAATACATTTAAAAGTCTAGTCACTTGCCAGATAGAGACAGAAACCGAAACCGGAGAGTTCTGATACAAAGAGAGAGGTAACGATGTGCAATATCACATGAAAAAAGGAAATAAAATTCAAAAACTTGCCAATTAATTATGAAAGTAGAATAAGAGTCAACAGGCAGTAATGGTGTGTGTTCAAAGTTTTAGGCATTCTGCAGGAACTAGAAGAAATCGTACAGCCACACTGCTCAGCTAACACATCAGGGTAACGGTGCCCTTCCTCTCTTTCCTATGGTTGAGGGCACAACCCCAGTTCTCCAGCAAACTAGCATCCTGAACTTGCAAATGAAAAAGCTGAACTCATCTGCTTTCTGACAACTAGTTTTTAACCTCCCTGGAAGACTTTAGCAGCTTTTAAGGTTATCAGTACCTTTAAAATCCTTTCTCTCTTTTGATAAAAGAATGAAAGTGACAAGAAGTCTAGGCTCAAAGCTAGCTTACAAAAAAAAAATCTGCAGAATCTAAAAACAAACTCACTGTGGAAATGTTACTTTTTCTCCCACCAAGACTGAAAACATTCGTCCAGTGTCCTACACACTTTTCATCCTACCGCATACAGCACTGTTAATCAGTTCAATCAGTATATGTAAATATTATATTTATAGGAAAATACATTCTTTTCCCTGTCTTGTTAATTAACATTTCTATCCTTCCCATAAACAGCACAAGTCTTTACTTCTCTATATTCCTCATTCCCATTTTAATTTTTGTTGCAAATGATTACTACCGATATCCTTCCCCGCTCCCCCCAACCCCCCCATTATAATGGAAACCACTTGTATAGATTTCACAAGAAGTTTTACTGACTTATTTGTTCAATATTGCTTTTTTGCATTCCACATTTCCCTTCTGCATTTATATTCCTTTTTGCTAAAGTACACCCTTTCGAAGATTTTTCAGAGAAGTCTAGGGATAGTAAACTTTCTGAAATTATATATGTCCGGAAATTTATTTTGTTTTTATTTTGCCCACACTCTTTTTTTTGTCTGTGCTGGGTCTTCACTGTTGCATGTGGGTTTTCTCCAGTCGCAGTGAGTGGGGTCTACTCCCTAGTCGCAGTGCTCGGGCTTCTCACTATGGTGGCCTCTCTCGTGGGACACAGGCTTAGTTGCCTCGCAGCACATAAAATCTTCCCGAACCTGGGATGGAACCTGTGTCCCTTGCATTGGCAGGCAGACTCTTTACCACTGGACCACCAGGGAAGTTCCCTGCCCACACTCTCGAATGATAACTTGGCATGGAAGAAAATTCTAAGTGTAAACTTCATTCCCCTTCATGGTGCAGATACTGCTCCTTTGACTGTTTACACTGAATGTCGCTAATGAGAAGTCTGATGACAGTATGAGTCTCATTTCCTCACAGGTAGTTTGCCTTTCTTCTTGGGAAGTCTAAGCATTTTTCATTATGCCTAGAGTTCTGAAAGTGAACATAAAGTAAGTTCATTTAAAAAATTCGTATGTTTTACACTTGGTGTATTCTTTCAATCTGACCCCTGGACTCTTCTTTCTTTTAGAGCTCCTGCTAAATGGCTTTTGGCCCTCCTGGATCAAACTTACACTTGGTGTGACCTTTCTTTAGAACGTTCCATCTCTTTTTCTCTGTGATGAGGTCTGGGAGAAGTCTTCAGCTTGATATTCTAGCTCAATCTTCTAGCTCACTAACTCATTTAAAAGAAGTTTAGTTTGAAAAAAATTTTTTTTAATTATGGTAAATTTTATGTATTGTAAAATGCACACATTTAAATACACAATTCAGTAAGTTTTGAAAAATGTGTCCACTCATGAAACTGACATGTCAATCAAGATGAAGATCATCTACATAATCACAAAGAGCTCCCCAATTACCTTTCCCCCTTTCCAGCCAACTCTCAACCGAGAGCAAAGCACTGCTCTGATTTCTGTCTGTTCATGAGCTTCATATGAATCCAGCCAACTCTCAACCGAGAGCAAAGCACTGCTCTGATTTTTATCTGTTCATGAGCTTCATATGAATGGCAGCATAAAGTATGTCCTCTCTGGTGACTCCTTTTCACATAATGTTTTATTCATCCATGCTGTTGGTATAGTATCAGCTGCTCATTATCTTTTTTTTTTTTTTTTGGCCACACTGCATGGCATGTGGGATCTTAGTTCCCTGACCAGGGATTGAACCCACACCCCCTGCATTGGAAAAGTGGAGTCTTAACCACTGGACCACCAGGGAAGTCCCTGTTCATTCTCTTTAATGCTGACTTGTAACCATTATATGATGACACTATAAATTGCTGACTCATTCTATTGATGGACAATTCACTCCAATTGTGCTTAATTTGGTTTTCACTTTCCAAATCCCTAATTGGTTCTTTTTAACAACAACAACCTGTTCTTGTTTTGAACTTCATATTCCTACTTTAGGACTAAAATTCTCTCCTTTATCTCTCTGAGAATATGAATAGGCTTTTTCCAAGGTCTTCTCCTTGCTCTAGTTCCTTGGGGGTGAGGTTTTGCATTTGTCGAGCTTATTGGTTCTTTCTCATTGGTCTGGTCTTTCTCAGATGTTTGATTTTTATCTCATCTCCTACCCTAGAATCCTTCTTCCTACGTGTACGTCTTGGCCTTTGTTGGCCTCTTGTAAGGTGGCTATTTTTGCTTCCTGAATCTTGTATTCCTAAGTATTTTATTCTTTTCGTTGAAATGGTGAATGGAATTGTTTCCTTAATTTCTATTTCCTCATTATTAGTGTATAGGATGCAAGGGATTTCTGTGTGTTGATATACCTATGATGTCTCCCTTGCAGTTGCTCAGGTGGTTCTTTGTCCCGGCCATTACGGCAGCCTCTCAGTGCTGCAGCTGGGATAAACTCCAGACTGTAGCTGAGATGTCTCCTGAACGCCAGCTGAAGCCTCAGCAGGCAGTCTTTCCTTAAAACTGTGACCTCAGCATACTTCTGGGTCTACATGTCTGCCTCCTATCGTATTTAGGAGTGATTCTCATCTTTAAGGCTCACTGAGCATCCCTCTTTTGATTTCATAGTGTAGCTGTGCCTTTACTTGGCTTTAAATACACATATTTTATATCACTGGGGGATGTTCTGGAGTGGGAATGGGAGATTTAAGATTGTACTCCTAAGCCTATCATATCTGAAATTCATAGGTTCTTTTTCACCTTTTCTATTTTTACATGAGTATTAGAAAACATAATCCAATCCTTGTAGTATGTCTTCTGTGCCAAAAAAACACACCAAGCATCTTGAGTTGAAAGTAAAATAAGCACAGAAACAGACGAAACGTGAGTAAGGATATGCACTTGCAAAATTCCTTGTCCCCGCCAAATCAAGTTGCTTATTCTCTTACTTCAACTACTCTCCGTGGCTTCCTCTTTGTCTCATGATATTTTTTAGTTAGATAAATACACATTTTAGATAAATAATTCTTTCAGTTCAGCCCCATCCTATAGCTGCCCATTCCCACCCTGTCTTTCTAATACTCGACTTCTGCTGATCTTACATAGCCGACAACACAAAAAGAAATACTACCATCGAGTACTTGCTGGAATTCTGAGTAATGACAAGGGATGAGTAGTCTTCCTATTAACATCATTTGACACTGAAATCAAGACAGAATGAACACATTCCTACTCTACAGACTCAATAAAAAAGAAAAACCAAATTTAAAGAACAGCATGATCTCAATAAAGAAAATGATCAGTTTTGAGCATGACTTTCTGATCAATAAAAAATTGTCTCATTTTTCTAAGCTATTCTGCTATAAAGTTTTATTCATTCCAAGAGTCTCCAATTAGCCTGAATCCCTTTCACTTCTGCACACAAGTAGCTGAACACTGGTGGAGAAGAAAAGCTGACGCTGAGGGGGGAGGGGGGTCTCACTATACACTTACAATCTCAAACCTCAAATGGGTGCTCAGGTCTTCCTGGTAGCAAAACCACTGGGAGAGAGTGGGAAAGCTCTCCCGCTCTCTAAAATGAGTATTTCTGTTTCCTTGTCAACCCCCCTCACCACCTCGCTTGATCCTCACTCTCAGCCTCACGACCTTGCCTCATACTTCAAGAAGAAATACAAGCAATCAGACAGGAGCATTTTCATTGGTGCTATCAGTCGGCCTTTGAGGCTTCCTGCCTTGGTTTTCATATTCTTTGCCTTTCGTCCTGTTGCTAGGGGAGAAGGATCCCTGCTCCCATCTAAAGCTGACCAACCTTCCACTTGTGCTGGGATTTCATTCCTTGCCTTCTCAAGGAGGTTATTATTTCAGTTACCACCCTCCCTTCTGTGTGGCTGGTTTCTCTCTCTGTTCTGAATCATCGCCACCTGCATTTTGAACATTTTCTAGAGTCTCCTTGACTTCACATTCCACTCTGGCTGCTGCTTCCATTCTTCTCTGTTCTCATTCACAACACACATCCTTGAGTTGTCCGTGGACATCCAACTCTTCACTTCACTTTCCCATCCTGCTCAAATGGGGCTCTGACCAGCTCTTTCTCCTCTGACTTCTGTGCTGCCTGGTCTAATGGTTAAGCTTCTGCTTTTCTCTTACTGGATGGCATAGTAATATTTAATATAATTGTACTTCTCTTCTTGAAATGCCATCTTCCCTTGGCTTCTGTGACCTAACCCTCTTCTGATATTTCTTCTCTCTCATTGGTCACTTCTTCTCTTTTCTTTGCTGGTTCTTTCATGTCAGACCACAAACCTAAATGTTGGCATGGGCCTTCTCTTCTTTTTCTATCAAGTCCCAAGACTTTATATATAATCTATGTATCAGTAGACCTTCACTGGTGGCTCAGAGGTTAAAGCGTCTGCCTGCAATTCAGGAGACCTGGGTTCGATCCCTGGGTTGGGAATATCCCCTGGAGAAGGAAATGGCAACCCACTCCAGTATTCTTACCTGGAGAATCCCATGGACGGGGGAGCCTGGTGGGCTACAGTCCACGGGGTTGCAAAGAGTCGGGCACGACTGAGCGACTTCACTTACTTACCTACTTATGTATCAGTAACCCCAAACTTCCTATTTCCAGCCTGGAAGTCTTAACAGAACTACAGATTTATATGTCTAGTATATTATTTAGTATTTCTACCTAGGCATTTAGAACCATTTCAAACCTAACATAGTCAAGAGACAAATCTTGATTCCATCTTTGCCCTAGTTCTGTGTCCCCCTCTTCACACTTCTCTTCCCCAATCTTTCTTATCTCAGAAAATGGTACCATGCTTATCCAGATGCTCAAGCAAAAATCTACATGTTACCCTTCATCCCTCTCTACTCCTCTCTCATTGAGTCAATCCATCAGCAAGTTTTGTCTACTTTCCCCCAAAACCTATCCTAGTGGACCTATCAGTCCACTACTCTTGGATCTACAATAATTCCTTGTTCAAGGAACTCTCACTGAGCTGCCTCTCCTGGATTCCTGCAATAGCATCTCTAAATGTCTCCTTGCTTCCTATTCACACAGCAGCCACAGTGATCTCTTAACATCCATAAGATTGTGTGGCTTCCTGCATAAAATCCACCAATGGTTTTCTACCACCCTTGGCCAAAATCTAAACTGTTTAGTCTGATGACAACGTGCAACATGATCTGGCCCCCGTCCATCTCTCTGATCTCAACCCACACCACTGCCCTGTTGCTCAGCATCCTCCAACCATACTAGATGATGTTTGGTACCTAAAACAAGACACTTATTTCTGCAAAGGAGACTTTTCTCCACTGTTTCCTCTGCTTCACCTGCTCTTTTTCTTTGACTTTTGTATGGCTGACTCCTTACATTCATTACTATCTACTTAGAGACTCCTCACCAACCAATATTTTATGTGTTTATTCATTCATATTTTTGTGAAATCTGTAGTCTACAACATAGGAAATGTTGAATAAATATTTTAAAATAAATGAAAAGATGGGATTTAAAACAGTATTTTTAAGATCTCAGGTGTCAACTAGTATTATTGTTACCAATAATAAATAACAATAGCAATGACACCTTATATTGAGTGATTACTATATGCCAGGTTCCCATTCTAGGTGTTTATTTTATAAATGTTATCTCATTTCAGCCCCAGCAGCCTTATCAAGTAATTACTATTATTATTCCCATTTAAAAAATTAATTTTCTCCATTCTACACATAGGAAACAGAGGCAACTGGAAAGTTATATGATTTTCCCAAGGTCAAAAGTCCCGGTCAAAGCCAGGATTCAATCAGGTAGACTAATTTTAGGGCTTCCATGATGATCTACTTAGTATCTTTTTATTATGATAGTCACTAATATCAGTAATGATAAGCAGCATTAACTGAACTTCTACTATGCGCCAGGCACCTAGGCTTTCCACTTTGGTTAATTTAATTCTCACAACAAAAGCCTTATAAGGTAGCATTACTATACTCATTTTGCAAATGCAGAAACAAAGAAGTTAAATTTCTAGCTCCAGGTCATGCAACAGACGTGTGGTAGAGCCAGGATTCCAGCCCACCTGTGACTCTAAATCCTTGTTTTTTCTCCTATACTACATGCTTATATTTTCCCAATGAGGAATTCATTTTTTCCCCATGGTCCATAAACCACAAACTCAAGGGGTCTCCTGCCAATTCTAGGAACGTCTTTCATATTTGTAGTTTCCTCAACTCTTCTGTTCACTCAACAAATATTTAGACCGCCTGATACGAGCGGATGCGTTGCTTCACATAGGGAGGGCTCCGTAAGTCTCAGTGTGCTATCGGGTTTCTCTGTTTCATCTGTTCTCACCTGTGAAGAAACTTCTCGTAGGTCTGGCGGAAGGCAAAGCCTGCCCGACGCACCCTCACGTTTTCTAGGAGTCCAAGATACTCGACTTGATGCCGGCAGCGTTCATCATCAAAGATCTGTGGGGATTTCATGTCATTGGGCTTGATGCAACGTACATAATATGGTTCCTAAAGAAATAAACCAGCAAATGGTAAGCTTCAGTGGAGAAAAATCTCAGACTAAAGACACTAAGATGAAAAGGAACGCATTTGAGTCAGTTCTAATGAGATGGATGAACCTAGAGCCTATAATACAGAGCGAAGAAGGTCAGAAAGAGAAAAACAAATATCATATATTAATGCATATATATCTTCCCTGGTGGCTCAGAGGTTAAAGCATCTGCCTCCAATGCGGGATACCTGGGTTTGATCCCTGGGTCGGGAAGATCCCCTGGAGAAGGAAATGGCAACCCACTCCAGTATTCTTGCCTGGAGAATCCCATGGAAGGAGGAGCCTGGTGGGCTACAGTCCACAGGGTCGCAGAGTTGGATAGGACTGAGCGACTTCACTTTCACTTTCTTCCAACGCATATATATGGAATCTAGAAAGATGATACTGATGAACCTCTTTGCAGGGCAGCAGTGGAGACGCAGACAGACAGAACAGACTCATGGACACAGTAGGGGAAGGAGAGGGTGGGATGAATTGAGAGAAGAGCATGGAAACACACACATCACCACATGTAAAAGAGACAGCCAGTGGGAATGTGCTGTATGACGCGGGGAGCTCAAACCTGGTGCTCTGTGACAACCTAGAGGGGTGGGATGGGGAGGGAGGTGGGACGGAGGTTCAGGAGGAAGGGGACATAGGTATACCTATGGCTGACTCATGTTGATGTATGGCAGAAACCAACACAATACGGTAAAGCAATTATCCTCCAATTAAAAATAAATAAAAATTAAAAAAAAACACACTATGACTAACATGTAATTAGTGTTAACTGTGTCAAATTAAGCTTTGTGACTCTAATTTCTCAGGCACAGACTTGTGAAAAATTCTTCCTTTCTCTTCAATTTACACTTGGAAGTTCTCAGGCATTCTGCTACATTTTTGTATTATTATGTTTTAGGATTCATCAGGAAGAGTAGAAGTGGAATAAAACTAGCGTGTAAGTAATTGAGACAAGTAAACATCAAGTTTTTGTGTATTTACAGAAACATGATTAAAAGTAACAGAAGTAATTTAATAGACAGAGTCAGAAACTATGATAAAGACGCATTGCAATGAAGAATATAAAATATTAGGCTCAGCTCTGGCACATAGATGTGCTGGATTCAGCTTTGAATCATTACAGTCCTTCAAACTGGAATAGTTTCTTTGGAATATCAGTGTTTTTAGATGCTTAAATGGAGCAAAAGAAATCTAGACAAAGATTATATACAAAAATGGGCCTCCAATTACTTCCATAAATAGTTTTGCAAATATAATGTTTGGAACAAGATAAAAGTTAATCAGATATACAAGAAGCCAAGATAACATGAATTAGAAATAGCAAAACAATATACAAAATAAAAAGATCTGCAGGGGTCCAGATGTTGGGATTAGCAGATAGAAATATCAAAACAACTATATTTAGCATGTTCAAGATGACAAAAGGCAATATTAAGAATGTTTTAAAGAACCAGAACTATAAAAAAGAACCAGACCAAGGACTTAAAGATGCAATAGTAGAAATTAAGAACTCATTGGACCAGTAGAAGAGTACATTGGAAATAGTTCAAGAAAAAAATAGTAAACTAGAAGGAAAGTGAGAAGAATTTTCCCAGAATGGATCATGGAGAGACAAAAAGACAGAAAATAAAGAAGAGAGGTTAAGAGGCATAGAAGACATACAGTGAGATGCTTTAATTAACTGGAGTCCTACGGAGAGGAGACAGAAGGGACAGAAGCAATATTTGAAGAGCTAATAGTCAAAGACTTGGCAAAACTGATGAATATCAATCAAGCTGGAACAAACTGAAAAAGTGCTACAAACTGCAAGCAAGATTAAAAAAAAGGTACATCAGTAAGACTTCTGAAAACCAAAGAAGAGCAGCCAGAAGAAAAAAGACTTATTACCTAAAGGAGCAACAGTCTAATAGCTGACTTCTCAAAAGAAACTACGGAATACGGAAGACAAATGAATATTATGCTTGAAATGCTGAAAGGCTGTCAGTGCAGAATTTTACACCCTAGCAAAACTATTCTTCAAGAAGGAAAACATGTAGACTATTTCCAGGTAAACAAAAACAGAGAATTTGTCAACATCAGGCCTCATATACAAGAGGAGAAAATTCAAACAGAAGAAAAATGGCCCAAGATGAAGGTCAAAAAAGAAGGGATAAATGAGGAAATCCAAACAGATATTACAGTACTTAGCATTAATAATGGTGATGGTGATGTCATCATCTTCGACTTAGAATTATATACGAACATATTGTATATATTTACATGTATACATAAATGAAATAAATATTTGTAAGTACATGACTAAAACAGCACATAAGTTGGGAGGAAGACAAATGGAATTAAGATGTTTTATGGACCTTGCATTGTCTAGGAAGGAGATAAAAACACCAAATAATATTAGATTTTTATAATCAATAATGACACCGTAATAATTTGAGTAACCACTGAAACAGTATTATGGTGTAAATCTTCCAAAATAATAAAGTCAATAAATGTAGTAATAAAATATCATTGTCATACTAGTGGTTGAGGGGTGGTAAAAGGAAAGGATGCCTCTCTAGGTCTAACTAAACATTCTGACTCAAAAGATTTACAGCCCACACTTGGCAGGAGTCTACTCAGAAGGACAAGAACATGGCTTGCCAGCAGGCAGTGTCCAGGTCATGTGGCAGGCCACACAGCAGTCAGGTGATAGCTTAGGCACGAGATGAGGTCCGTATCAGACAGATGTAGGAAGTGCCCTTGATTTAAAAGCCTCACGCCCCATAGGATTCAATATCTCTCACAGCAAATCTAAAGATACAGCTTCCAGGGTCCTTGAAAGGGACATGCCTAATACATGAGTCACCACACTCAGGAAGCCAGAAGTATGACATTCCCACCAGACATTTCTCATTTTCCCAGTGCAGGTACACTTTATCAATAGGGGTAATTTTTACCTTAGGTGATGTTGCCTAGTAATATGGTTGATGTACATCATGCGTTTAACAGGGGAACAAAGCTAGAAATTTAACTGAGGTTATCAGGCAGAAGGAATAGAATTTTGCTTACCTTTCACCCACAGTAATCAATCAAAAAGGTTAGAAAGGGAAGAAAAAGAAATAAAGAGACAAATAGAAAGCACTAAGGAGATGGTCAATTTGTAAACAACATACAGTAGCTATGTTAAGAGTAAATGCAATAAATGATTTATTCAAAGGACAAAGATGGGCAGAATGGATAAAAAGCCAAAACTACCTCTGTATGCTATTTATGAGTCATACCTGAAGCATAAAGTCATGGAAAGACTGAAAGTTTTAAGGACAGACCATGCAAACCCTAGTCAAAAAAAGAGCTAGTTTTAACTATTTTATTCCTGCAAAAGTGACTTTAAGGCAAAAATCAATACAGAAATAAAGATTTCATAGTGATAAATGACTCACATGCTAGGAAGATATAATAGTTCTAAGTTGAATAAGCTTAATAAATTCACAAAATATTTAAAGCAAAAATGGAAGGCATATTAAGAAGCAGGCAAATTCAGAATTACAGTAGGTTTTATCACATTTCAGCACTGACAAAACAAAGTAATTTTAAGAATGTGGAAACGCTGGACACTAATATGATGCAGACTTGACCTAACGACTGTGTACAGACTATTAAGTGCAAATAATTCTAATACATAAAGAAAACTTACATCTCTAAGGGCTGAAATCACACAGAGTATATCCTCTGATCAAATGAGATTAAGTTAGAAATCAAGAGAAAGAAGATAATTAGAGAATCTTAAGATGATTGCAAATTAAGAAATATACTTCTAAATTATCCTTGGGTCAAAAAGAAAATTACAGTGTGAATTAGAAAATATTTTGAACTCAATAATTTATGCAATCATGTGGGCAAGGCAATCTTAGTACAAGGTATCATTTGAGTCATGTAAATAACTTTACTAAACAGAAACCAGTTGAATGGAATTTTACCAGTGTTGACTGATTATGCCCAGAAAGGGGTAACACTCACACCCATCTAAGGGGTGGGGAATGCCCTTTCATCCTGGTTAGTAATATAAAAACCTTCAGATAAGGAATCCAGTGCAAATGCTTTCTCTATATTTCATCAGCATTCTGTTTCAATTTATAAATGCCGCCTCCTCTCTCCTTATAAATATCCAGACTGACTCAACCTAACAAATCCTAAATTTGACAAATTCCAAGCATCTTATTAAGGTTAAGTCACAAAAGTTAATAGTGATCTTATCATCTGGCACTTTTAAACCTTTTTCTCCCTATATTTTATGAGAAAAACATCCTTCGACAAAGTATGTGTTTGCTGAATCATTTCAGTCATGTCCGACTCTTTGAGACTCTACGGACTGTAGCCTGCCAGGCTCCTCTGTCCATGGGATTCTCCAGGCAAGAACACTGGAGCAGGTTGCCATTCCCTCCTCCAGGGGATCTTCCCGACCCAGGGATCGAAACTGCGTCTCTTGCATCTCCTGTATTGGCAGGAGGGTTCTTTACCACTAGTGCCACCTGGGAAGCCCTTGCCAAAGTACACCAATCAGTATATATGTTAGCCAGAAGATCCTGGATTTAGATATTCATTTACTTAGCCTGTGTTGAACAGTATCAAATAGAGCCAATGGCAAATTAAAGTTCTTTTAATAATTTACTGACCACCTGTTCAGAGTGCTTTATGAGGTATCAGTGAAAGTCACTCAGTCATGTCTGACTCTTTGCGACCCCATGGACTGTACAGTCCATGGACTTCTCCAGGCCAGAATACTGGAGTGGGTAGCCATTTCTTTTTCTGGGAGATCTTCCCAAGCCAGGGATCAAACCCAGATCTTCCTCATTGCAGGTGGATTCTTTACCAGCTGAGCCACCAGGGAAGCCCATGAGGTATCAAGAGAGAGAGAAGATTAGTAGAAGTCATTCCTTAGATTCTAAAGACTTATAATCTAGGTGGCAATGAGACACGTGTTTAAAAATACTATGCGTTATAGTTAATAATACTATATTGTACATTTGAAAGTTGCTGAGAGATTCTTAAAAGTTCTTATCACAAGAAAAAGTTTATGTATGGTATAGATGTTAATTAGACTTATTGTGGTGATTATTTTGCAAAATATACAAATGTCAAGTCATTATGTTGTACACCTAAAATGGATAGTTATATGTCAATTATATGTCAATAAAATACACGAATAATTACAAATTTTTAAATAAAAAAAACCACCGTGTGAACTCAAAAAAGCAGAAGTTAGGGACCTTCACTTCCAGTGATGAAGGACTAGGCAATTCCTATCAACTTTCCTGAGAAAGTCACTAGGAAAAAAGTGCTATAAAATTATGGGGGGATGGGAGAAATCTTCATTGCATGAAGAGCTAATAACATAGCCAAGATGAGACAAAGACTAAAGTCCAGGGAGGATAAAGCTGGCCTTGAGGTCTGCTTCCATTTTCGAGGCAACTGTCTGCCGATCTATAGAGGCAGCCATGAGGCTCAGCACAGCTGCTGGCAGCCTTGAGGGGCCTGGGGGATGAAAGCTGGAGCCTGAGTCCTCAGACACAGGACTCCACTCTGGTCTGGAATCCTGAAAAGTTAAACTCAGGAGTTATAAGCTGAATGGAAAACAGGTTGGCACTTCCAGGGAAGGCAGACAGCTCACTGCTAAGCCCCTGTAGGTCCTGAAATTTGATTAAGGTGATTTCGGAATGTCAGAATTTGCCTGATACATCTTTTAAAACATAAACTTTCAACTTTTCTGTTAGGATTAGATGTCATTAATAAGTGGCAATGTATCTGTTGTTGTTCAGTCGCTGAGTCGTGTCTGACTCTTTGCGACCCCATAGACTGCAGCACGCCAGGCTTCCCTGTTCTTCACCATCTCCCTGAGATTGCTCAAACTCCTGTCCATTGAGTCAGTGATGCCATCCAACCATCTCATCCTCTGTCATCCCCTTCTCCTTCTGCCTTCAATCTTTCCCAGCATCAGGGTCTTTTCTAACGAGTCAGTTCTTCACATCAGGTAGCCAAAGTACTGGAGCTTCAGCTTCAGCATCAGTCCTTCTCAGGATTGATTTCCCCTAGGATTGACTTGTTTGATCTCCTTGTTATCCAAGAGACTCTCAAGAGTCTTCTCCAACACCACAGCTCATAAGCATCAATTCTTTGGCGTTCAGCCTTCTTTATAGTCCAACTCTCACAGCCATACATGATTACTGGAAAAACCATAGCTTTGACTATATGGACCTTTGTTGACAAAGTAATGTCTCTGCTTTTTAATAATGCTGTCTAGGTTTGTCACAGCTTTTCTTCCAAGGAGCAAGCATCTTTTAATTTCGTGGCTGTAGTCATATCTGCAGTGATTCTGGAACCCAAGAAAATAAAGTCTGTCACTGTTTCCCCATCTATTTGCCATAAAGTGATGGGACTGGAGGCCACGATCTTAGTTTTTTGAATGCTGAGTTTTAAGCCAACCTTTTCACTGTCCTCATTCACCTCCATCAAGAGGCTCTTTAGTTCTTCTTCACTTCTGCCATAAGAGTGATGTCATCTGTGTATCTGAGGTTACTGATTTCTCCCAGCAATCTTGATTCCAGCTTCAGCCCAGCATTTCACATGATGTGCTCTGCATATAAGTTAAATAAGCAGGGTGACAATATATAGCCTTGATGTACTCTTTTCCCAATTTTGAACCAGTCTGTTGTTGCATGTCTGGTTCTAACTGTTGCTTCTTTACCTGCATACAGGTTTCTCAGGAGGCAGGTAAGGTGGTCTGGTATTCCCATCTCTTTCAGAATTTTCCACAGTTTGTTGTGATCTAGTGTAGTCAATGAAGAGGCAGATGTTTTTCTGAAATTCTCTTGCTTTTTCTATGATCCAACAGATGTTGGCAATTTGAACTCTGGTTCCTCTGCTTTTTCTAATGTGTCTGTATTCCTTTTCTTTAATTTGATTTGACAATTTTGTTCCATTTACATTCACTGTACTTATTAATATATTTGGATTTTTCTCTAACATCTTAATTTGTCCCAGCTTTCCTATGTTACTCTGTCTCCTCTTTGCTATGTTTTTTAGGACTGATGATTCTTTTCTCATTCTGACTTCCCCTACCCCCAACTACTAGCTTGTAAGTTAAAAACTCATTTCTATTATTTTAATGACTACACTAGAAAATTTTACATGTACTTATAACTCATGAGAGTTATAAGCTAATCAATACATTTATCCTTTTCCTGAACAACCAAGGACCTTAAACACTTGAAATATAATAACTCACCCTTCAGTTTATATGCTATTGTGCTATTTAATTCTAACCTGCATTTTAAATCCAATATAATATTATTTTATAGAGTCAGTTGATTTATATGCATCTACATATTCACCAATTTCTTTGCTCTTCATTTTGCATTTCAGACTTTCATTTAGTAATCAGACATCCTCCTACCTGATATATATCCTTTAGCATTTCCTTTTTCTTTGCTTTGTATCTATTTTATTTTTTAAATTATAAAACTATGATAACACATTTATAGGAGACTTGGAAAATACAGAATAAAGTTACATATATATTTCCATATATATGTACGGAAATATATTTACATACATATAGTTCCACTTTATATTACAATTTTTTAAGTAGATAAATTAAGATTTTCAGTTGGAGTTTCAATATCAAACTCTCAGAAATTAATAGAATGAATGTACAGAGTAGTAGAAGAACATAGTAGACCTGAAAAGCATTATGAACCAATTCTACATAATTAAGATTTATACTATGGTTTTTCCAGTAGTCCTGTATGGATGTGAGAGTTGCACCATAAAGAAGGTTGAGCACCAAAGAACTGATGCCTTCAAACTGTGGTGTTGGAGAAAATTCTTGAGAGTCCCTTGGACTGCAAGGAGATCAAACCAGTCAATCCTTAAGGAAATCAACCTATTGATGATTATTCATTGGAAAGACTGATGCTGAAGTTCCAGCACTTTGGCCACTGATGTGAAGAGCCAACTCATTGAAAAAGACCCTGATTCTGGGAAAGACTGAAGACAGGAGAAGGGGATGACAGAGGACTGACTCAATGGACAAGAGTTTGAGCAGGCTCTGGGAGATGTGGAGGACAGGGAAGGCTGGCGTGCTGCAGCCCCTGGGGTCACAAAGAGTTGGACACAACTGAGCAACTGAACAACAAGATTTATATAATTTTCACACAACAGTAGGATATAAATTCTATTCAAGTTCCCACTGAATTTCCTTTAGTGTGGTTCTAACTCTGTTTTTATTTTTTCAGAAAGATTCTTTGTTGTTCATGAAAAATAAATTCTCTCAGTATAGAATTTTGATTTATTTTCTCTAGGCCTGTTACTCCTTCAAAGCTAATCTGCTTTTAAGGTATTTTCTTTGTCTTTGATATTCTGGGGTTTCACTAGAGGATTGGGGGCAGATTTCTTTTAATTTTTCTAACTTGGGATACACTGGACTTCCTGACTATCTCTTTCATCATTCTGGAAATTCTTTTTCTTTTTCTTCAAAAATCGCTCTGCCCATTCTCTCCTCTCCATGCACATCAGACCTTTTCATTTTATCTTCCATGTTTCTTAATATGTCTTTTATAAGTTTCATTTCTTGGATGAAGTGAAATTCTGGATAATTTCTTTGATTCTGTCTTTCATTTCCCTATTCTCTCTTCAGCTTTGTCTTAACCAATGTTAAATCTATCCACTGAATTTTACATTTTAATTATTTAGCTTTTATTTCTATCAATTACCTAGTCACTTGCTCTTAACTACTAGTTCTCGTATTTTTAGGACTTTCATTTCTTGAAACGCATTAAGCATTCTGGGAGTCTTTCTGATAATTCCATATAAGACATTTTCATGAGGCTTCGGTTTAGTCTCACCTCCCTTGTGTCCTGTCTTGCTTCTTTATATGTGTGGTCGTCCTTTACTATGAACTGCTTTTTTTCCCTAGAACACCATCTGTGGAAGTTCTATTTCTTTAAGGTCTGGTATGAAGGTGGTTTCCTCTCTGCTCTCATCAGATGCCCAGGGGTAATACCAGACCTGGATGGACCACTTTAAATTGTTGGCTTCAGTCTTTTCAGGCCACCTAGGTATGAGTTTGGACTGCAAATCTCATCAAAGCGGCTTATGATTATTAATTCTCAAGGGAGGTTCACTCACCCCACTTGGCTCAGTGCCAAACTCCAAGGCAGTTTTCCTTCCCGACAGTGAGGGATTATTTCCAGAGCTAGCCCTTAGAGGAGGCAACCCTCTAGAGACCTAGCTTTGTGCAGCTGGTGTATACATACTTGTGAGTGTGCACGTGGTTTGTAATCCCATATGAGTCACCCTACTCTGAGCAGACCCTGGCCTTCCCTTCAAGGACCCAGTCTTGGACACCTATACTCAAAGGTACCCGCACTCAAAGGTACCCACTTCAACAACTGCCCACAGGGTGAAAGTGGCATGGTGCTCTCCTCACTTTCCCTTCACTCAGTTAATTTCTGCCTTCCCTCAGCACCCGGCCTACACATTCCTTGCTTTCTTGTTAGTTCATGACTGTATTTAGGAAGTTGGTTTTTTATAATTTACCTAACTTTCTGGTTGTTTTCAGTTGGTATTAAAGGCCACTTTGTTCACCCTATTGCCATCAAATGCATTGCTGCTGCTGCTGCTAAGGCGCTTCAGTCGTTGTCCGACTCTGTGCGACCCCATAGACGGCAGCCCACCAGGCTCCCCCATCCCTGGGATTCTCCAGGCAAGAACACTGGAGTGGGTTGCCATTTCCTTCTCCAATGCATGAAAGTGAAAAGTGAAAGTGAAGTCGCTCAGTCGTGCCCGACTCTTAGCGACCCCATGGACTGCAGCCTACCAGGCTCCTCCGTCCATGGGATTTTCCAGGCAACAGTACTGGAGTGGGGTGCCATCGCCTTCTCCCATCAAATGCATTACTCACATGTATTTTAAAAATCTTCATGTTTATGTTCCTAGGTGAAACTCACCTCTAATTTCATTTTTTTACTGTTAACCTTGTACTAAGGTCATAGTAATCTCATAAAATAAATCGGGTAGTGGCTTCTCTTCTTCCCATCCTCCAAAACCATGTATGTATGATAGGAATTACTGGCTCCTTGAAGGATTTATAAAACTTATCTATAAAACCATCTGGGCCTGAAGTTCTTGGCAGAGTTGGAAGAAGGCAGACTTCTGATTAGTGATTCAGAATCTCTAAGGTTACTGATTTACTCAGGTTTTCTATTTCTTCTTGAGTGAATTTTGATAACATTATTCTAGAAAACTAGTGCTTCGCAGGTCGTGCTAGTAAAGAATCCTCCTGCCGATGCAGGAGACACAAGAGATTCAGGTTCAATCTCTGAGTTGGGAAGATCCCTTGGAGTTGGAAATGGCACCCCACCCCAGTATTCTTGCCTAGAAAATTCTATGGGCAGAGGAGCCTGGCAGGCTACAGTATATGAAGCTGCAAAGAGTTGGACACGACTGAGCATGCACACACATTCTATTATTAGAAAACTAATTGTGAAGATTCATTGGCATAGAGCTGTTTGTAATACTCTGATGCTTTATTTTATTTATTTTTTTTACTTTTTTTTTTTTTTTTACTCTGATGCTTTAAAAAATCTCTGTAATATAGAGGTTGTAACCTATTTTCATTCTGAATATTGTTTTCTCTCTTTAAAATCAACTTTTTAAAGGTCTAATTAATTTTTTGATCTATTACTTTTAGTTTTTGCTATTTAAAAATTATTCTCTCACTTTCTTTAGATTTTCCTTGGATTCCCTTTACTGACTTCTTGAATTGTATCTTATCTCATTTACTTTTGATCTTTTTCTTTGTTTGTTTGTTTTTAATAAAGGCTTAACAAGTGGGCCGCTTTAGGAGCGTTCTACTGATTCTGATAAATTCTTTGTCATGCAGTTTCACATATTTTGTAGTTTCCATTCAGATTTCTTCTTCAACCTGTGAGTTATTTAGGAGAACACTTTTTTAAAGTTCCCAAGCATATTAAAAAAAAAAAAAACTTTTTAAAGGCTTGTTTTTATTTCACTTGCTGTGAGGATGGAGAATACATCTGTGTATATATTTGTTAAAACAGTGAGACTTCCTTTGTGCTCTAGCTTATGGTCATTTCTTAAAAATGTTCTATGTATACTTCAAAGGAATATGTATTTCCTATCCCCTGGGTACAGAGATCTTTTGATTAAAGTTTAAATTTGGTTTTCAAAGCTTCTTCACTCTTGCTAAGGTTTTTGCTTCATCTATCAGTTTTTGGTAGAGGTGGTTTAATATCTCCCTCTAGAATTGTGAACTTGTCAATTTTGCCTTTTTCGCCTTTTACATTTTTCAGGGTCGTCATCTTCTTTTTTTTTGCTTTTTAGAATTTAAGTACCATCATGGCTGTATTGTTAGGTACCTAGTTCAAAATGGCTTTATTGAGTATTTTCTTTTTATTATTACTAGTCTATCTGTATTTAATAGATTTCCCCCTTAAATTTTATGTTCTCTCACATTAATATTGCCTTCACCAGTTTTCTTGGGGGAGGGGGCTTGATATGTCTTTATCTACCTTTTTGTTCTTAATCTTTCTGCAGAGTATTAATTAGCTATAATAACTCCTATGAACAACACGGCAAAACCTTGGTCTTATTGCAGGTTAAGTTCCAGACCACGGCAGTAACATGAACACAGCAATAGCGTGAGTCACATGAATTTTATGGTTTACTGGCTTTCTGGACTGACGGGTTGTCTCTATTCTTTGGCTTGTCCCTGCTCCCTTTCTCATTCCCTACCACTATACACACAGAGAGTGCGGAGCTGTAGCAGAGACTGCTAGGCTAGTTGCCTACCTCATATACAGTACATTTTTCCTACTTTGAAACGGAATACTGACTTCTAGCTGGGAGCAATGCTAACCAGAATGAAAGGCACTTCCCAGCTTCCCTGGCAACTAAGCACACCAAATGAGATGGAGCTAAAGTACTGTATGAGGCTTCCAGGAAGTCTCTTTAAAAAGGAAGAAGCTCCAGCTGCCATCTTGGACCAGGAGGACAGATGCCAAGCATTAAGACAGTAGAGCAGAAAGACAGAAGGAACCTGGATCTCTAACAACCTTAGAGCTGGGATACCTTCTTCAGCACTTCATTTACACAGACAGAACTAAATGTCTCTTCTGTTTAATCCACTAATTTGGGGGTGGGGTGGGGTTTATTTGTTTAGCAGCTGAATGCAATTCTCCATACAGAACTGATAAATGGTCCTAGAACTTTTATTTAAAAAATGTAACCCTGGGACTTCCCTCGTGGTCCAGTGCTTAGGAGTCTAGCTTCCAGTGCAGGGGACATGGGTTTGATACGCGGTCGAGGAACTCAGACCCCACATGCTACAGGGCAGCAAAGCCCATGCACTGTGACTGCGGAGCCTGCACTCTAGAGCCCGTGAGCTGCACCTGCTGAGCCCGTGCACCGCAACTCCTGAAGCCCATGTGCCCCAGAGCCTGCGGCTCCAGAGCAAGAGAAGCCCCTCTGTGCTGCAACTAGGGAAAGCCTGCATGCCACAACGAAGAGCATCTGCATGCTGCAATAAAGACCCAGCACAGCCACAAATACATAAATGTTAAAAAATGAACATTTAACTACCAAATAGTGAAAATAAAAATGATTCTTTTCTAATTAACTTGAACATATTTTACAAACAATATATTACAAGGAATGTGTTTCATAAAGTACATTCTATAAAATTCGGCGTGCGACTCTCTTTCTCGTGTCCCATGCCTTTCTTCTAGGTTTTTTCTTGCTGGATGACGCAGGTTGAAGCTGACTTGCAGAGAAAAGCTGAGGGACAAGAGGAGGGGTCTTAAGGGTATTCAAGTCTACAGCCCTGGTAGCCTTAACCCTCTCTGCCTTTCTGGAGGTTTGATTATACAAGCCAACACACTGTTCTTATTTGTTGTCACCTGAGGTCAAAGAATCCTGACGAAAAGAACAGAAAGCTACTGAAGAGATGTATTCTTATGGCATTTGCCTAATTTATCCACAGTGAAGTAACCAAAAATAATATAGATTTAAATTTTTAGAGAGGAAGTTGATTAAAGAAAAAAAAAAGATAAAAATGAAGAAGAAAAAATACACTGGAAAAACACCAGGAGAGAAAGATAAAAATGAAGGAACTAAAAATAATGAGCCCCAGAATGCTGCCTAATTTATCAAACTCATCAACAGCAGCAGTTAAGAGTAGAAATCTGTTCTTCAAGGGGAAAAAAACCTCAGACTAAAGTTATCAAACAGTATGAGGCCTCAAAGGAACAATAAAAAGCAGAAACGACTGCCCATAGTACATCTTTTCATTTCAACTATTAAAACAGCCTAAGGGCAACACTTAAATACTAAACTTCCTCTTACAGCTCTATCTGTAATTTGTATTCAGATACAACATAAGGATGGTACGTGACAATTTAACTCAAGATTTTTTTTTTTTAAAGCCAGGCCTTGTCTTCAGCACAGGGCTAAAATTTCTTTTATCAGGCACATACTATACCTGTAGTATACTGTTTTTATTTTTTTAAGATCACATATAAGACTTTCCCGTTGATGACAACAATATAAAAGGCCTAAATTTAAGATCATTCATCTGGGACACAAACAACTGTTTCACCAGGCCATGTTAAAAAACAAACAAAACAGTATTAAGAATTACTATAACATTCATTTAAAATACATGTTCTTCAATTTGATTTACTATAGTTACCTAAAAAGCAAATACTATACATACCTTTCTCATTAACATATGTCAAGAGAGAATCCATGAAATAAAACGGGTATTTTAAAATGAAAGTAATTACCTTTGATGCAAGGTTGTCTACCAGAGCAATCATAGAATTTTTAAATAAGGTGGCAGCGGTCAGTGGTCTCTTGGTCACCTCTGTAATGCTCAGTTTGCCTTCAGGCCACATATTCTTCAGCACAGGATTTGAACTGAGAAGCACAGAAAGAGTGGCTTGAACGTTACATTCAAATAAGTGGATTAAGAATTGCTAAGCATTCCTGCTGAACTGTATCCTGGGAGCCACAATTGCACTGCAGACGCAACTCACTAGGCCTGATTGAAAGAATGATTTCACCTGGAAAATCAGGCTGAGAGTATAATGGCAGATACCACACCACAAAATGAGAAGATGTGTCTAAATCACGCCACCTTCGAAAAGTTCTTTAAATTTCTTTAAATGATTGCGTTGTTACTATTACGTAGGATATTCTGATGGTTTACACAGCTCTATACCATATACCTAAAATCAAATGGTTTTGGTGATTCTTACAAGAATGAGAACACATCATAAACAGGAAAATGATCTTCAAGGTCGTGTCAGAAATCAGGAAAGGGAAAGCATTTTTTAAAAAACTGGAGTATAATTGTTTTACAATATTGTGTTAGTTTCTGCTGTACAACAAAGTGAATCAGCTATATGTATACAGATATCCCCTGCTCTTACACTTCCCTTCCACCCCAGCCCCATCGCACCCCTCTGGTCATCACAGAGCACCAAGCTGAGCCCGCTGTGTCACGCAGCAGCTTCCTGCCAGCCAGCTATTTTATACACACGGTAGTGTATGTCAGTGCCACTCTGTCCATTCATTCCACCTTCTCCTTCCCCTGATGGGCCCACACGTCTGCTCTCTCTGCGTCTCAAGAGAGTAGCTTTTAATTGACACAAACATGCATACAGTATACATCACAAAAAGCCAGGTCTCTCAAAAAATACAGATAGGAACAGAAAATAACCACTTTTACATCGTCTTCTCATAAACCCCTTTACTGCAGTTGAATTATGATCACATTTATAGGTAGTGCTGGCAGCTCCAATATTTTATTGATGTGACACTAAGATGGCTGCAATCCAATTCTTAAACTTCAGGCCAGTTTTCAGGCTAAAAGTGATATATTCCTTACTTGGCTCTGTGGAGATCTTTTTATAAACATGTACGGTGGTCTCGGCTCTGATTTTCTCCCTGTTTCATATGGGTGCTTTTGATTTTTTAAAAATTACTTTTTATTGGAGTATAGTGACTTACAATGTTATGTTGGGATTGACATTCACACACTACTATCTGTAACATAGATAACTAACAAGGACCTACTGTGTATAGCACAGGAAACTCGATTCAATGCTCTGTAATGATCTATAAGGGAAAAAAAGTCTAAAAAAGAGCAGATATACGCATATATATAACTGATTCACTTTGCTATATACCTGAAACTAACAGAACACTCGGTGCTTTTGATTTTAAAGTAATTGGAATTCAAAATGTTGCTTGTTTTCTGAAAACTTCTATCAGACTTTTTTCTTTCTTAATTGGGGGTTGAGAATCAGAAAAAAAAAAACTTAACATGGATCTTTTCTGCTAATTGTGTTTACTGTTGTCATCATTTTGCCCACTTTTCTTTCCCTGGCATAAAATTGAGAAAATTGAGTTGGTTCCCCAAACATCTAGTAAACCTCTATACATAGAGGTTCTAAACATTAGTAGCAAACTGCCAGAAAGGACAAGAGCGAAGAAGATAAACAGTGAGGTGAAGACTGGCTAGGCTGTGAATGAAGGCAGAGAAATATTCCTGACCCTGACCGTTGCCAGCAAGCTGTGCCAACTGCCATCAAAATGCGGCTATAAAATAATGCATGATCTGTGGTTCATGGACCCAGTTTTACTACGTTATAGTCCTATTCCATAATTTTCCAAAGATAACATGCCAATAAAAATGACCACATAAATGTATATTGCTTTCCCTTAACTTTACCATTCCAATCTTTAGCAGAGAGAGAACTTGAGGCAATTGTTCTCAGTTTTTGATGCCCATCGTGCCTGAATGCCTTTCTAACACCAAAGGAATATTAATAGAATTTTCAGGAAGTAGAGTGTGTGCACTTTGAAAATCCTGATGCATGTCAAAGACAGAAAGTCACTGTCTTTGGTCTATGCAGTTTCTATCCCCAGTTCCACTCTGCTCACTTTTGGCCTTGTTTAGACACTACCTAATGAATGAAGGGTGGCGTGAAAGTTGGAAATGAAGGAAATAAGATGTTTATTATTATTTCTTTATTTGGCTGTGCCAGCTCTTTGTTGTAGCATGTGGAATCTAGTTCCCTGACCAGGGAACATACTGGGCTTCCTGCATTGGGGGCAGGGATTCTTAGCCACTGGGCCACCAGGAAAGTCCCTATTATTATTATTATCATCAAACAGTAGAATTGATGTGTAATGAATCAAAATAGACAAGTTCAATTGTTTTCAGAGAGAAAGAACTTTGAGGTTGGTAAGTCAACATAATTTTCAAATATTTAAAAGAGCTTTTTCCTTAAAGGGGAAGCTTATTTATCCAGAAACTCAGTATGTGTAACAGAGAAGGCAGAACTTAGCTGGCTAATGAGAGAGAGGGAAGAGTGGCCCGTGCACCTGGCATGCCGCCTGTCTGCTTCCTGTCTCCTTCCCTTTACACACACACGAGCAAGCATACATGCATGGATACGCTCCAGAACTAGAGATCCAAGGATCACTCTTTAAACAGATATAAAGAAAGGATTAAAATTTACGGAGGTCATTTAGCCATGGAAGTATCAAAAAGTATCCAGAGGCAAAGGCAGCCCATTTAAATACTAAGAGGATAGTTTTAATCAAAATTATTTCAAGACTTTGCATCCCACTAGCAAGACCTTTCCTACTATGGCAATATATACAATAAGCTGCAACTGTTTTATGTTTTTATACCTTTGGCAAGACCATCCCTGCTGTGAAATGTCTTTAATCACTAGACTTATCTAAGTTCCTTTGTTCTGATTCCAGGCTTACCAAGCAACTAAGTATCCTTTGGATGATATTTTTCACTGTCAATTAATAAACTAGAGTTCTATTTAATTTCCCAGACAGGTTTCCAATAGGGAAGAAGAGCCTGGTAAACCAATGCAAGTGTTTCATACCACAAGACCCTTACGACTGTCTGAAGTCCATTCGCTCTGTTTCTGTGTTAGTCCTGTGAGCCGGGATTACCAGAATCCACCGCCAGAAGGTGGCGCTGCTCTCGGTGAGCTGAACCTCTGGGCTTCCCGGGTGGGGCTAGTGGTAAACAACCTGCCTGCCAATGCGGGAGACGTTCAATCCCTGGGTCCTGAAGATCCTTTGGAGAGGGGCACAAAAACCCACTCCAGCACTCTTGCCTGGAAAATCCCACGGACAGAGGAGCCTGGTGGGCTGCAGCGCATAGGGTCGCAAAGAATCGGACATGACTAAAGCTCCTTAGCACGCTCGTAGACAGCGAATGGCACCCTGTGCAGCCTCCTGGAACACAGCCCGACTGCCTCCTCTGGGCAACACGCCCTGACTTTGCCCCTGGACGACTGAGGCCGTTTTTCCAATTTGACTTTTTGACATTTTTTATACAGAGCAATGTCAGACTCTTTGGTTTTTCCCTCAAAATGAGTGCATCGTACCTGATAAACCACTTATTGAAACTCCTCTCTGAAAGTCTCTCCTCCCCAGATTGGTTCTTACATGGATTCCCTCTCAGACCCCCACGCCTCTGTGCCTTTCTAGTGTTGATGGCTCTATCTCTGCTCCTGGAGGCTTCATCCACATAGACGAACCACTTTATAGCAAAACCTTTTGGAAAAAACGGTTGAAACCCACCGTCGCCTCATTCTCATTTTCTGTATTCTCTTGACCCACTTCCGTGAGACATCTGTCTTCATGACACTGTAAAGTCAGTGTTGTACTGACCTTCATGTTAGCAAATCCAGCGGTGAATCTTGTTCCTCACGTTACTCTGCTCTTGATAGTGTTTGGCACAGTTGATCATTTTTACTTGGCCTGGCCACCCTGACACTGGATTCCTGGCTTCCTTCCTAACTCACAGGCATGCTCTCAGCTTCCTTTGCTAGTTCCTCCTTCCCTGCTTGACTCAAAATGGTGGAGTGTCTCAGGGATTCATCCTCCAATCTCTTGTCTCTTTTATTTTTTGTCTATGCTCACCCTAGATAACCTCAACCAGGACAATGGCTTTTAGTACCATCAACAGATGGGCCACCATGAATTTATTTCTCTGTTCCCGCCTTTACTCTTGAGTTTCAGATGCACGCGTACAATTGCCTATTTGGATGGATGTCCAGGACACACCTCCCACAAAACATATTCGAAGCGGTACTCTTTATTTCCCCCCAAAATGAGCACCTCCTCTGTCTTTCCCACAACCAAGCATCCCGTCCCCCTTGTCTTTGACTTCTGTTTTTTTTCCCCATCACACATTCTATCCATCAGCAAATCTTGTTGGTTCTACTTTCAAAATATCACCCACTTGGACCATTTTCCATTTCTGTCACCACCATCCACGTCTCAGCCTGGATCACTAAACCAGCCTCCTGCCTGGTCTCCCCAGGTTTACTCCCGCCCTTCACAATCTGGGTTTTACACAGCGCTTCCAGTGCTTTCTTTAGAACAGACATCATATCATCCATTCCAATGGCTTCCCGTTGTGCCTGGCTCATGGACTCTCTCTGAGCTGGGCCTGTGGACCTCTCTGCAGTCATTCCTGACTGTTCTCCCCTCCCCTCACTGATTTTAGCCACACTGACCTTCCTGCAGTCAACACAGCCATGCTTGTCTCCACCTTAGCATCTTGGTGAGCTAGTCTTTCTCTCTCTTTGAATGCTGCCCCCCATACTCATGGTTTGCACCCGCACTTCACTCTGGGCTCAGTTCAAATGACCCTTCTTTTAAGGAGCCTTTTCCCACCACACTACCTGTAACACCTCCATGGCCCTTCTTGGTCTATACCCGCAATCTCTCACCTAACTTTGTTTTTCTTCATAGCACTTGACACTAGCTTAAAGTTCCATCTTTTATCATTAACTGTCATCTCCACTAGAATAAAAGACCTCAGGAGGGCAGGGACTTTGTCCAAGGTTTTTCAACAGCTGAATCCCAAGAGTACAGGGGAATGTGTGGCTCAGAGGTGCTCCATATATCTTTGATGACCTGCTGGCCAGTGGGCTGAGCTGACTTAATACATGAGCAATGACACTTTAACCAAAAGAAGCAGTTGGCTAGGAAGCTTCTCTTCTTCATGAGCCTTCTTTCCAAAGAATCTGTACCAGATGTGAATTTGCTGTCCTCTGCTTGGCTTTATTTCTCCATGACTTTTTCACATTTTCTTGGGTTGTGAGAAGATTCTATCCACTCTGCACTGATCACCACTGACGTGAGAGCCACTCTGTTATTAGGGTGGCCCCACGGCTGGAGGCAAAGACACTGTAGTGGGAATCCGAGTGTGTAAAGCTTTCGGCTGGTCCAGAGCTTACCTGACACCCTCCCATCACCACTGAGCTGGCCTGGAGACTGCTGAGTACAATGGCAGGGACAAGAAGGATGGCAACAGTAAAGAGAGAAACCGAGGAAATCCAAGGGAAATTGAGGAACACTGTATTAGTAACAGGGTCCCTGCCCTAAGTTTACAGATTTTATCATCATAAAGTAACAGATGATTTCACTAAGTATGATCAAACAGAAGTATACAAATTGCCAGAAAACTCTTAAAACTGTCACACAGAAATAATCATGTGCATACATATTATGTAATATATGTCAGCAAGCTAAATATAAATATTAATAAAATTTTAATCCTACCTGTTATACATGAGGCGCTTGAAATCTTGAAATAAAGTGTCTTTGTTTTTGTCAATAAAACCAACGACAGAATACCTAGTTGAGACAAAAGAAACACGGAAAACACATTATTCACCAAGCAAGAGCCATTTCTAAGCTTTTCTAGAAGTCTACAAGCCTTTCTACTGTTAAATAATGCCATCAATCATGTATAAAGCTTGTCCACCCAGTTCTGAGTTAAAGAATATCAAATTTACCTACTCTGTGGACAGGGTGATGTTTCTGCCCCTCAAAAGGAGGGCAAACATCAGTGCCATCACTATGACTAAGATCATCACTCCACTGGTTTGTGGCTTACCTCGAGATGCTGACTTCTAAAAAGACAGCTGTGTGTGCCATCCCACATTCCTAAGATAAAAGCAAAACGGCAACGTACAGGATCTAAGAGCCTCATCCGTGGGGAGGTGAGATGACTTGCCTAAGGCTCGCTCACTGTGTTCAGGGTGGGAGAAAAGATCCAAGGAGAACTGCAAAGGATGGTAAGATTGGGATAAGCAGGAGAGAAAGAGGAAGGCAGATTATCCAGGGCAACATTAAACAAAGGCGTGGAAGCAGGCACATGCACGGAGTTGTTGGGAGGAAATGAAAAGGTCAGTGTTCATGGTGTGGAGGGTGGGATGTGAGTAAGGTCTCAAAGCTAAACTTGCAGCTGGTGGGCAAGGGGCTGCCCTGCTGCAGTCACTGGCATGGATCCAGAGGGAGTAAATCATGGGGGAGGGGGTAACAGTACAGGGTGATGCTGTGTGATCAAGACAGGCTAAGAGGTTAGGGAAATAGTAACTCAAGAGGTGGCTGCTCCCTATAGCTCTCCTATCTCGCCTGACTGTATTTTCTTCCTGGACAATCACATCACTGTAGACCAGTGGTCCCCAATCTTTTTGGCACCAGGGACTGGTTTTGTGGAAGACAATTTTTCCATGGGTGAGGGTAGGGGATGGTTTGGGGATGATTCAAGTGAATTACATTCATTGTGCACTCTATTTCTATTATTATTACATCAGCTCCACTTCAGATCATCAGGCATTAGACCCCAGAGGTTGGGGACCCTTGCTGCAGACAATTCTATGATCTCTAACTCTGATGCCTCACCAGTCTTATATTGTTCCAGCCGCTCATGTTTCATTCTGCAAGAAAGTTTCGTGCTGCCCACGGGCACAGTTTTAGGCCACCAGGTCCAAAATAATTTCCCTGCCTCCTCCAATCTTGGTCTTCTTCCTACTACCTTCAAGTCATTTTTGACTGAACCCTTAAAGTCACCTGATTCTTAATGTATCATCAGACCCTTACAATTCAAAGTCCTTATTCTGACCTTTTAGACTCATTGTGATTTGATCTCAATCTACTTTTCTAGGTGTCTCTACTTCTCTATGCCACCAAAAGGATACACTCCAGTCAAATAGGCTAAGGTGATAGTTCCTGAATCTTTCTAGCATCCTTCCCACTTTTTCCTAGAAAAATAATTCCTAGCACCTAATGATCAGCATCTGCCTATCTGGGTTTATCACACACAGTTAAAGGTATTTGCTTATTCTGAAAACACATGTTATTACTCATATGGAAATTATTTTCAACCATCTTTTGTTGTATCAATATATATATATATATATACACAAATGTGTGTATGCATATACATCTACATGGGGCTGTCCTGCTCAGCTGGTAAAGAATCCGCCTTCTAGGCAGGAGACCCCAGTTTGATTCCTGGGTCGGGAAGATCCTGTGGAGAAAGGATAGGCTACCCACCCCAGTATTCTTGGGCTTCCCCAGTGGCTCAGATGGAAAAAAATCTGCCTGCAACACGGGAAACCTGGGTTTGATCCCTGGGTTGGGAAGATCCCCTGGAGGAGGGCATGGCAACCCACTCAAGAATTCTTGCCTGGAGAATTCCCATGGACAGAGGAACCTGGCGGGCTACAGTCCATGAGGTTGCAAAGAGTTGGACACGACTAAGCAACTAAGCACAGCATATATATATATACACACACACACACACACACACACACATACACGTGTGTGTGTGCTAATACTGTGTGTTATTACACACACAACCCCACACATGTATGTATGCATCTTACATGGAAAGCTCTTTATGGGCAGGGACCATACTTTATAAAGTATTGGGCACACAGAAGACATCCAGTAAAAACCTAGAAAAGGGTTGAAAGGCTTAAGGAGAGACAGAAGGGGAATCGGCGGCATCACATATTCCTCTGTGGGGCTGGCTAGCTCTCTGGACGGGGAGTCTGGACACCTAGGTATTGTCTCAGCTATTCGTCAAGCTTGCTGTCTGATGCTGGGAAAGAATGGCACACACTCTGGATAAATGCCTCCATCTGTGAAACAGTGGCTGCCCCGCCTGGCCTCTAAGTCCAGCCCTGCAGCTATGCGGATCCAAGCTGTAAGAGGGCACCCGGTGAGTGTGGCCTGAGTGATCGGAGGCGGCCATCTGTATATCACTGGATCTTCCCTCTTCAGGATTCTGGAATCTGGAAATAGCACCAGAAAAAGTGGAATATTGTGCCATCCTGGCGCGAACGGCTAGTTTGACAGATGGGGGTAATAATTTTGAGCCATATTATTTTACGATTCTAGAGTTTTGGTTTTTTTTTAATTTTTTTTTAACTTTACAATATTGTATTGGTTTTGCCATACATCAACATGAATCCGCCATGGGTGTACATGTGTTCCCCATCCTGAACCCCCCTCCCACCTCCCTCCCCATACCATCCCTCTGGGTCATCCCAGTGCACCAGCCCCGAGCACCCTGTCTCATGCATCAAACCTGGACTGGTGATTCGTTTCACCTATGACAATTTACATGTTTCAATCCATTTCCCATATCATCCCGCCCTCGCCCTCTCCCACAGAATCAAAAAGACTGTTCTATACATCTGTGTCTCTTTTGCTGTCTCACATAGAGTTATTGTTGCCATCTTTCTAAATTCCATATATATGCGTTAGTATACTGTATTGGTGTTTTTCTTTCCGGTTTACTTCACTCTGTATAATAGGCTCCAGTTTCATCCACCACATCAGAACCGATTCATATATATTCTTTATAATGGCTGAGTAATACTCCATTGTGTATATGTACCCCAGCTTTCTTATCCATTCATCTGCTGATGGACATCTAGGTTGCTTCCATGTCCTGGCTATTATAAACAGTGCTGCGATGAACACTGGGGTACACGTGTCTCTTTCCCTTCTGGTTTCCTCAGTGTGTATGCCCAGCCGTGGGATTGCTGGGTCATAAGGCAGTTCTATTTCCAGTTTTTTAAGGAATCTCCACACTGTTCTCCATAGTGGCTGTACTAGTTTGCATTCCCACCAACAGCGTAAGAGGGTTCCCTTTTCTTCACACCCTCTCCAGCATTTATTGCTTGTAGACTTTTGGATAGCAGCCATTCTGACTGGCTTGAAATGGTACCTCATTGTGTTTTTGATTTGCATTTCTCTGATAATGAGTGATGTTGAGCATCTTTTCATCTGTTTGTTAGCCATCTGTATATCTTCTTTGGAGAAATGTCTCCAAATGTCTTAGTTCTTTGGCCCACTTTTTGACTGGGTCATTTATTTTCCTGGAATTGAGCTATAGGAGTTGCTTGTATATTTTTGAGATTAATTCTTCGTCCATTGCTTCATTTTTTATTATTTTCTCCCATTCTGAAGGCTGTCTTTTCACCTTGCTTATAGTTTCCTTTGTTGTGCAGAAGCTTTTAATTTTAATTAGGTCCCATTTATTTTTGCTTTTATTTTCCAATATTCTGGGAGGTGGGTCATAGAGGATCCTGCTGTGATTTATGTCGGAGAGTGTTTTGCCTATGTTTTCCTCTAGGAGTTTCTGGTCTTACGTTTAGATCTTTAATCCATTTTGAGTTTATTTTTGTGTATGGTGTTAGAAAGTGTTCTAGTTTCATTCTTTTACCAGTGGTTGACCAGTTTTCCCAGCACCTCTTGTTAAAGAGATTGTCTTTTCTCCACTGTATATTCTTGCCTCCTTTATCAAAGATAAGGTGTCCATACTCACGTGGATTTATCTCTGGGCTTTCTATTTTGTGCCACTGATCTATATTTCTGTCTTTGTGCCAGCACCATATTATCTTGATGATTGTGGCTTTGTAGTAGAGCCTGAAGTCAGGCAGGTTGATTCCTCCAGTTCCATTCTTCTTTCTCAAGATTGCTTTGGCTATTCGAGGTTTTTTGTATTTCCATACAAATTGTGAAATTATTTGTTCTAGTTCTCTGAAAAATACTGTTGGTAGCTTGATAGGGATTGCACTGAATCTATAGATTGCTTTGGGTAGTATACTCATTTTCACTATACTGATTCTTCAGATCCACGAACACGGTATATTTCTCCATCTATTTGTGTCCTCTTTGATTTCTTTCACCAGTGTTTTATAGTTTTCTATATATAGGTCTTTTGTTTCTTTAGGTAGATATATTCCTAAGTATTTTATTCTTTTCATTGCAATAGTGAATGGAATTGTTTCCTTAATTTCTCTGTTTTCTCATTGTTAGTGTATAGGAATGCAAGGGATTTCTGTGTGTTGATTTTATATCCTGCAACTTTACTATATTCATTGATTAGCTCTAGTAATTTTCTGCTGGACTCTTTAGGGTTTTCTATGTAGAGGATCATGTCATCTGCAAATATTGAGAGTTTTACTTCTTTCCCAATCTGGATTCTTTTTATTTCTTTTTCTGTTCTGATTGCTGTGGCCAAAACTTCCAAAACTATGTTGAATAGTAGTGGTGAGAGTGGGCACCCTTGTCTTGTTCCTGACTTTAGGGGAAATGCTTTCAATTTTTCACCATTGAGGATGATTCTAGAGTTTTAATTTAAATCAGGAACAGGTATTAAGTTTCTTCAAATGCCTCTTTGGCATTTAGAGAGATGATCGTTTTCATTTTTTGTTGTTTAATCTCTGCCTGTAATGGGTTATGTGAATAGAATTCCCAGCATCAAAAAGAAGGAGAAAGGAAAAGAGGGGACTTTAAACAAAAACCAGATAATAAGCAGTGTGGGTAGACAAAGCACGCTAAGTGTAGCAGACTGAAAAATGCCTCCCTTGAAAGACATGCTGTGCTGTGCTTAACCGCTCAGTCATGTCCGACTCTTTGTGAACCTATGGACTGCAGCCCGCCAGGGTCCTCTGTCCATGGGGATTCTCCAGGCAAGAATTCTGAGTGGGCTGCCATGCCCTCCTCCAGGGAATCTTCCCAATGCAGGGATCGAACCCAGGTCTCCTGCATTGCAGACAGACAGATTCTTTACCATCTGAGCCATCAGAGAAGCCTTGTCAAATTCCCTGGAAATTGTGAATATTACCTTGTATGGTAAAAGATGTGATTACATTGAGGATCCTGGGAGAAGAAATTCATCCCGTGTTATTCAGGTGGGCCTTAGATGCATTCACAAGTGTAGTTTTAAAACAGAAACAGAGGGAGATTTAATACAGACACCCCAAAGAGGAGGTGGCAATGTGACGATGGAGGCTGAGACTGGACTGATACAGCCACAAGCCAAGGAAAGCAGGCAGCCACCAGATGCTGAAGAAAGCAGGAAACAAGCTTCCTCTAAAGCATTCAGAGTGTGGCCCTGCCAGCACCTAGATTTCGAACTTGTGGCCTCCAGAATGGGGTGTCCCTGATGGCTCAGATGGTAAAGAATCTGCCTGCAATGCAGGAGACCTGGTTCGATCCCTGGGTCAGAAGAGCCATGAAACAATACATTTCTATTGTTTTAAGCCACCAATTTGTGGTCGTTTTTCATAGAAACCCTAGGAAACTAAAAGACTAAGGAAGTTATATGTTTTTTGTTTTATTTTCTTACCAATTTCTACTTTTATCATACTGTAGCCAGAAAATGTAGCTTGTGAGAATTTTACTTTTTTGAATAATATGTGAAAAATCATATGGGAAAACTGGTTTTTGCTCATATAGTTGCCCAACTACCCGTAGTTCTTCATGTATAGTGATGACTCTCACTTCTGGGCCTGTATGCCTGCTGTCTCTCTGCTTGGAATGCCCTCTCATCTCCTTCTCTTCCTAATTCTGTCTTCCAACTAAGCCTCTTTTACTTTCTAGACTCATCTGGAATATCACTTCCTTCAAGGCTTGGCTACACTCCTCACTCTGGGTTAATTATTCCTCCTCAGTGTTCCCACAAGGCTTTTCCCTGGTGGCTCAGTGGTAAAGAACCCACCTGCCAATGCAGGAGATGTGGGTTCAATCCCTGGGTCAGGAAGATCTCCTGGAGAAGGAAATGACAACCCACTTCAGTATTCTTGCCTGGGAAGTCCCATGGACAGAGGAGGCTGGCGGGCTACAGTCTATGGAGTGGCAAAGACTTAGCGACTAAACAGCAAACAGCAGTGTTCCCATAATGCCTTGTGTTTCTCCAGTTTAACCCTTTCCATTCTTCATTATAATGACTTATCATGTATCTGCCTATATCCTCCACTAAGCTGTTAGCATCATCAGGGCATAGTCCATGTTACTCATCTTTCTATCCCAATTCCTAACATACTTCCATGGTTTATTTAACCATCAGTTGATGCTGACCGGATGTCAACTATTCCAGAAACTATGGATGGCCACACATGATGTGTCTTTAACAAATGTTTGAAAAGCAAGGAATGAATGAAGCTATGCCAATGTTTTAAGTGAAGAAATTAAAATATATTGGCATCAGAAATGGCTGGAAAATGCAAACGAATAGGAAAATAATTTCTATTTCCCTTAATTGTATCTTCTGCAGTGAGGCTGCATGCAAACCACCACGTCAGGCACCAGAGTGAGATACTCACACCACGTCCCCCGCATAATGTCGAATTCGAAAATCTCGATCAAACTCCAGGATTTTGTCCGAGGCGCAGAGCTAAGAAATCAAGAAGGAAGGAGATGATCTTGAAAATAGACATTTTAACTTTTCTAAAACTATGTTCCAACTTAATAGGAGAAGTTAATCATGTCACAAATCATGATATCATTATGAACGAAGTCCCAGTATGTGGGGGTTTATTTAACTTGGCAAATGTGGTAAAGATTGAGAACTTTCCCCCCCGAAGTGCACAGAGCCAGACTGCATTTCCTGGCCACCTTGGTGACTGGGAATGGCCAGGTGACCAAGCTCTGGACAATGGAAGGTGAGTGTGAGGGGATAAGGCTCTTCAAGGTCAAAGCTGGTAAGAAGCGGGTGACTCTCCTCTGTACTTTCTTCTCAACTCCCACTAGTTGGATGCAGAGAAGGATGGTCCTGAGGGGATGGAAGAGCCTAAAGATGGGAGCAGTCTGGGACCCTGGGAGAGAAATAGACTTCTGCTGTCTATGACACTTAAATCTCCGCTGTTAACACAGCCCAGCCAACCTTGACTGATAGAGCCTCTCTCTCCTCCATGTCCCACTTAAAGAAGACCATTTTGAGGATTTGCCATCTTCTATGCATGGATATCTCATTCAATACTCACAACTGATATTTAAACTAAGGATTATGGATTCTCTTTTACATACATGAAAACTAAGCCTCAGACAGGTTAGGTAACTGGCCCAAGGTCCTATAGCTGATAAGCGGTAGCTCTGGGAAGAGTTCCTGGGACCAAATGCCATGTCTGTACTCTGCTATGTATACGTCAACCTGGCTCACCCGTCTTCTGCTAAGCTGGGACTCCAGGTCTACCACTTCACAGAAGATCAACCTTCTGTAGCTGTTTCTCACTGAAGAGGACCTCTCTGAGAAGGCAGTTTTTATAGAGCCCTGGATCTCTGTAAGTTTCTGCAATTTCCTTATTACAGAAGCACGTAGATTCTTTGACCACCCTATAAAGGATCACTTGATATCCTTTAGGTTCAAAAGCGGATGTTTAAGAATCCGTAACTATTGGGACTTCCCTGGCAGTCCAGTGGTTAAGACTTCACTTTCCAATGCAGGAGATGTGGGTTTGATCTCTGGTTGGGGAGCTAAGATTACACAGTGCCTCACAGCCAAAAAACAAACAAACAAACAAACATAAAACAGAAGCAATATAAAGACTTTAAAAATGGTCAACATTAAAAAAAAAAAAAAGAATCCGTAAGCATTGAGTATGGTTACGTAGAAACATCACTTGGCTTGTCATGCTAGATAACAAACAACCCCAACCAGGATGGTGGGTTCTCTATGGATGTAGACTGTTAAGGGAATAATTAGTCTATTAATTCAAATTAATAATTAAAGGAAGTTAGAGTCAGACTTCTGAGATTGCAGTCTTGTCTCTACCATCTACATGCTTTGTTTCCTTCAGTAATCACTTATTGTAGAGTTGTTCTAGAGGTTAAACCAACTGTGGAGAACAAAGCATCTAACATTCAGAGGGGTCTCTGAAATATTTAATTCCTCTCTCCTTCCCTCTCTCTTATCAACCACTTTTACAAAACCCTTCTACTTATAAAACTCCCAAAGGAAAAAGACTCAAGAGACATCTATACTAATTGAATATTCTTACATTTAGATACTGCAAATTCTTAACTGATCTAAACATAGAACTTTTTAGATTTTTCTTTACTTTAAAAAAAATAAGACCTATTTATCATTCAACTTTACATGTTAACAATACTTTTAACAGTAATTTTATAGTTTATTGGATCATCTGTCTGCCTGTGCATGATAATTTTAATACATGACAAACAGTTTAGCCCATAAATAAACACAAGCCAGAAACCTCTTCTTTAACCTGTCAATAAAAGTAGTTAATCATTAGTAATCAATAATGAATTAAAATACCTGCTGTGACATACAGGATAATAGCATTTATTTAACAGAAAGGTTCACAGTGATGAAAATATCCTGACAGCTTGGTTATTTCATTTCTTTCATTCATTAGGCAAAAATCCCAGAAAAGAACACAAAAAATTTCCATTTCAAGATATGTCTGAGAGATGCTGCTGCTGAGGGAGAAAGGAGCCACCTGGTCTGAGAATTGGGAAAACCTGGGCTCCTACAATAAAAAAAAGAAAAGAAAATTTCCATCTTCACAGATAAATTACTACTTAGCCTTTCAAGTCAGTAGTTAGTGCTTAAAACTACTGCATGAACAGCTTCTACTTTAAATATTTGGTTGATACATTCAGGTACATAAATGGCCAAGGTGAAACATAACAAAATGAAGCGATTCCTCATGTGAGAATCATAGTTGTTTATCTAATCATATGGAGAGTTGCCTGTTTTAGTTCAGAATTCAATATTTCCTAAGATTTTTTTGGTATGATCATGACCAATTCAATTTGATAAACAAGGATTGTCTACCATCTGGTAGACATAATACAAGGCGAATCTCCAAAGTCTGAATTATTATTATAAAGAACATTTTTTACCCAGCCCCTCAGAGATGGGACATTTGCCCCTGTCACTGTGCCATCTTTAAAAGTATCACTCTAAATAATTCATGTGGCTTCTAACTTTGCTTACTGTTCTGTCCCCAGCCGTCAGGATTGTACCTGGAAAACGAGAGGCACTTATTCAGTATTTGTGTTATAAACGGGAAATGACTGGAGGAATAACTGTAGCTGGAACCCTAATGTCAAAGATCAGACCATAGGGACTTTCCTGGTGGCCCAGAGGTTAAGACTCCGTGCTTCCAATGCAGGGGGTGTAGGTTCAATACCTGGTCAGGGAACTAGATTCCACATGCCACGCAGTGTGGCCAAAAGTAAAAATTAAAACAAAGATAAGACCATACTATCTGAAAGCTAACCTACAGCAGGCTACACATTAGTCTTCAGTAACAGACCAAAGAGAATGTCTTGGAGATAAACTGGTCTAAAATAAATATCAGCCAGTAATCTATTTCTTGGCGATTTATGCTTTCTCTAGTTAACTGTGGAATCTTACTGTTCTAATTACATAATGTCAAAAGGGACAAAGTTAGAATATAGATTTATTCATACTAAAAAATGGCAGTATGTCATAGATTTACATGGAATTATGGAGGAGCAGAAACGTTTGCCTCTTTCTTCCTGGAAGCGAAGAAGCACAGGGCCTGTTTCTCCTTCAGCTTATGGTTGCTGGACAAGCCTGTATTTATAGGGAACACCTGGGGATGATGGTGTGTCTCTCCTAGGACAAATATCATGGCGAACATATCATACGCAAGGCGCAGCACAAAGGTCTGATAACCACAACTGCCACCAGTTATCATAGAAGTATGATCTGTTTGTAACATTTTTAGAATGTGAAAAATAGGGAGTTAAAAAGGTCACCCATTTATTTAAGGAATGAGTGTCCTTGTAACATGAGAATTTCAGCTAGAATTTCTCGTTTTCAAGAAAGTCACATAGTCTCACATAGAGCAGAGCACATATACTATATTTTTATAAGTGAGGATTACAGTAAAAAGTCATGGACAAAAGCTATTTTCAGTGCCATAGTTATCGGATGCAGGGGCAAAATTCTAGCACATGAACAAGGTCTCTGTACCTATTGGTTATAAATGACATCATGCTTTCTAAACAATTGTGTTCATTTTTCCTATTTCTAGCAAATTGAGTAGTCTAGAGTGCCCTCTCCTGGACATTATGATTTTTATCAATCACACCATCCCATAAAGAAGGCTGAGCACCAAAGAATTAATGCTTTTGAACTGTGGTGCTGAAGAAGACTCTTGAGAGTCCCTTGGACAACAAGGAGATCAAATCAGTTGATCCTAAAGGAAATCAACCCTGAATATTCATTAAAAGGACTGATGCTGAAGCTCCAATACTTTGGCCACCTGATGCAAAGGGCTGACTCATTAGAAAAGACCCTGATGCTGGGAAAGATTGAAAGCAGGAGAAGGGGATGACAGAAGATGAGATGGTTGGATGGCATCACTGACTCGATGGACATGAGTTTGAGCAAGCTCCGGGAGATGGTGAAGGACAGGGAAGCCTGGCGTGCTGCAGTCCATTGGGTCGTAAAGAGTTGGATATGACTGAACAACAACATCATCATCCCAGTAAACCAGACAGGCAGAATTTATCCACAGCAATACATCATTTCAGGGATGTTTACAGCCTTTCATACTCGTGTGGACATTCTTGTACCCCAACATAAAAATTCATTTGATTCTGTCAAACAATGAGGAAAATCGTACAGATCAAAATGAGAGGATGTGCTCATTATACACGGTACCTTGCGGCTGGAAAAATGGCCGTGCTTGCCCAGTTTGCTGTTAAGTGCTTCTAGGAACATTTCATCAGTGACTTTGCCGACGTTCATGCAGGCGTCATCCAGGATGGCAATGATCCCCTTGTGCTGCTGCTCCACCAGGTCCACGATGATCTGATTGTTGAAGTAATCAATCTGGAAGACACAGCAAAGAGCCAGTTACAAACAGGACGGGAACCAGGTGCAACACCAACACCTCCGCGGGTATCAGGAGTTCAAGTCACTCTGATGTCAAATATGTAAATCACAATTAATGAGGCTTCCCTGGTGGCTCAGACAGTAAAGAATCGGCCTGCAATGCAGGAGACATGGGTTCGATTCCTGGGTTGGGAAGATCCCCTGGAGAAGGAAATGGCAACCCACTCCAGTGTTCTTGCCAGGAGAATCCCATGGACAGAGGAGCCTGGCAGGCTACAGTTCACGGGGTCACAAAGAATGGGACATGACTGAGCGACTAAAACCTTCAATGCTAAAATGAGTACATGTTTTAACAGAGGTTTTTTAAAAGATGCATTTATTGACTTTGTATCATAAAACATTTTGTCTTGGGAGTTCCCCGGGGGTCTAGCGGTTAGGATTTCGCACGTTTCACTGCCATGGCCCTGGTTCAATCCCTGGTCAGGGAACTGAAATCCCACAGGCTGCAGAGCTTGGTCAAAATTTTTTAAAAATTGCCTTAAATGAACACAGTAAGTCCCCTACAAATGAATGAGTTCCATTCTCAGAGTGTGTTTGTAAGTCCAACAAAGTTAACCGAGGTACCCAGCTAACACAATCAGCTATATAGGTTGTACTGTAATAGGTTCATAATATTCTTCACATAAATACTACACACATAAAAAAATGAGCAAACACAAAAAATAAAGATTTTTCACCTTATAGTACAGTACCTTGAAAGTATAATAGTACAATAGCCGGCACACAGGGGCTGGCATGAACGTCTGCATTTTTAAAAGTTTGCAACTTGAAGGTTTGTATAGAGGGGACTTACTGTACAGCTCAAGGTGAAAATTATAAAGTAGATAATGTTTCTTCCTTCACCAAGTCTTATTTTAATCCTGTCTTCATACCCTGCACCTAACCTTACTCCCCATACTCTCAATCTGTTGGCTGTTAATCACAAGACCCATATTCCACTGTGCTGTGCTGAGTCACTCAGTTGTGTCCCAACTCTTTGTGACCCCATGGACTGTGGTCCGCCAGGCTCCTCTGTCCATGGGGATTCTCCAGGCTAGAATACTGGAGTGGGTTGCCATGCCCTCCTCCAGGGGATTTTCCCAAGCCAGGGGTCGAACCCAGGTCTCCCGCATTGCAGGCGGATTCTTTACTGTCTGAGCCACCAGGGAAGCCCCCATATTCCACTGCTGCTGCTGCTGCTAAGTCACTTCAGTTGTGTCCGACTTTGTGCGACCTCATAGATGGCAGCCCACCAGGCTCCGCCATCCCTGGGATTCTCCAGGCGAGAACACTGGAGTGGGTTGCCATTCCTTCTCCAATGCATGAAAGTGAAAAGTGAAAATGAAGTCGCTCAGTCGTGTCCGACTCTTCGCGACTCCATGGACTGCAGCCTACCAGGCTCCTCCGTCCATGGGATTTCCCAGGCAAGAGTACTGGAGTGGGTTGCCATTGCCTTCTCCGCCATATTCCACTCAGTCAGTTCAGTTCAGTCGCTCAGTCGTGTCCGACTCTTTGCGACCCCATGAATCACAGCACGCCAGGCCTCCCTGTCCATCACCATCTCCCGGAGTTCACTCAAACTCATGTCCATGGAGTCGGTTAGGCCATCCAGCCATCTCATCCTCTGTCGTCCCCTTCTCCTCCTGCCACCAATCCCTCCCAGCATCAGAGTCTTTTCCAATGAGTCAGCTCTTTCCATGAGGTGGCCAAAGTACTGGAGTTTCAGCTTTAGCATCATTCCTTCCAAAGAAATCCCAGGGCTGATCTCCTTCAGAATGGACTGGTTGGATCTCCTTGCAGTCCAAGGGACTCTCAAGAGTCTTCTCCAACACCACAGTTCAAAAGCATCAAAACTTTGGCGCTCAGCCTTCTTCACAGTCCAACTCTCACATCCATACATGACCACAGGAAAAACCATAGCCTTGACTAGACGAACCTTTGTTGGCAAAGTAATGTCTCTGCTTTTGAATATGCTGTCTAGGTTGGTCATAACTTTCCTTCCAAGGAGTAAGAGTCTTTTAATTTCATGGCTGCAGTCACCATCTGCAGTGATTTTCAAGCCCAGAAAAATAAAGTCTGACACTGTTTCCACTGTTTCCCCATCTATTTCCCATGAAGTGGTGGGACCGGATGCCATGATCTTCGTTTTCTGAATGTTGAGCTTTAAGCCAACTTTTTCACTCTCCTCTTTCACTTTCATCAAGAGGCTTTTTAGTTCCTCTTCACTTTCCACTAGGTGCCCACACGTAACCTGGAAGTATTACTTGATACCTAACTTGATGAAGTTAAGGTGCTACACAGAACTTGCATTTTTAGTTACATCACCCTGTCTGACCAAAATGCCAGAGTGTCTCCTCCAGTTTCCCAAAAGTTAAAAAGCATATATGGATCTAACACAGTTTTTCAGGGTACAATATAAAAATTTTAATTGTCAGATATAAGGATCCATAAAGAGTAAGAATACACTTTTCATTTGCTTCCACAAGCTGAAAAAAAAGTTATAAACAACTTCTGAATCTTTCTCTACTTCAAGACATACAAGGTATGTATAATAATCCTCTTCTACACCTGTTTCTTCTGATCAAAGTGTGAAAGTGTTAGTCACTCAATCATGTCCAACTTTTTGCAACCCCATAGACTGCAGCCCACCAGGCTCTTCCGTCCATGGCGTTTTTCAGGCAAGAATACTGGAGTGGGTTTCAATTTCCTCCTCCAGGGGATCTTCCTAACCCAGGAATCGAACCTGGGTCTGCACTGCAGGCAGGTTTTTTATTGGCTGAGCCACCAGGGAAGCCTGTTTATCCTGACAGCTTGCAGCATACATATCACTAGACTCCGAGAGAAAGCACGCATGGGCCTGACTCAGGCAAGCTGTGCATCACGTGAAGAAGGGCAGTCTATGCACTTTAATCCCGTGTGTTGATACGTCCCTGATCATTCAGGAGGTACCTGATCTGAGAGTGGTCTCCATTACCCTCTCTAAAATTGACACACTCACAATAGATGAGTACTATGTCTCATGGATTCCTGCTCAATGGTAATTTAAAAATCCAAGGGCTCGTGCCAGCTGTGGTTTTCAGCTCCACCTCTATTTCCAAGCCCTCCTCTGCATTCCATGAACTCAAAGTCTGCAAACTGGGTGGCTTTTACTTTTTTTATATTTTTCTGGTTTGTCTAAATCAGCGATCGGAGAAGGCAATGGCACCCCACTCCAGTACTCTTGCCTGGAGAATCCCATGGATGGAGGTGCCTGGTAGGCTGTAGTCCATGGGGTCGCTAAGAGTCGGACACGACTGAGCAACTTCCCTTTCACTTTTCACTTTCACGCATTGGAGAAGGAAATGGCAACCCACTCCAGTGTTCTTGCCTGGAGAATCCCAGGGACGGGGGAGCCTGATGGGCTTCCATCTATGGGGTCGCACAGAGTCAGACACTACTGAAGCGACTTAGCAGTAGCAGCAGCAAATCAGTGATACTCAATGGGGTGTGACTTTCCCTGGAACCCCTAGGGCATCTGGCAATGTCTGGAGATGTTTTTGATGGTCATGACTAGGAGGAGGCCAGGATACTGCTCAACATCCTACGATGCACAGGACAGGCTTGGTACAAAATGTTAGTACAGAGACAGATTAGCCCTGGTCTAAGTATGTACTTTTATTGTGGGCACTTTATTACATTTCTCATCAGGGAAAAATGTTATTTGTATCTTTGGAAAAAATATTTTTAAAATGTTCAAAAAGTAGGAACTCTATATTAATCAACATAGCTGAAATCTTAGACTTTGCAACTATGGAATTAAAGACTAAGCCTTTTGTCGTTAAGGCCAAAAGAATTAAGTTTCCCAAATTCCAGCTGGCTATCTACAAGTAATTAGTCTTTGCTGAAGAGTCCAGTAGCTTTTGGTTCACAATTGAATGCTGCTTTAAGCACTGCCTAAAATTGGGGTTTACAAATCAGGTTCTTCCAGCCACCTGGCATTCCCAAGAGGTTTCTTAGGGGACGCAGGAGATAAAGAGGTGGGATGGAGTTTTTACTTTTTATTTAAATTAATTTTTATTGGAGTAGAGTTGATTTACAGTGCTGTGTTAGTTTCTGCTGTACAGCAAAGTCAATCAGTTGGATGTGTGTTAGTCGCTCAGCTGTGTGTGACTCTTTGCAAAGTCAATCAGTTGGATGTGTGTTAGTCGCTCAGCTGTGTGTGACTCTTTGCAACCCCATGGACTGCAGCCCGCCATGCTCCTGAGGCCATGGCATTCTCCAGGCAAGAATAAATACTGGAGTGGGTTGCCATGACCTTTTCCAGGGGATCTTCCCAACCTAGGGATGGAACATGCATCTCTTATGTTTCCTGTATTGGCAGGCAGGTAGCGGTACTACCACTAGTACCACCTGGGAAGTCAAAGTAAATCCGTTACATACCTACATATGTTCACTCGTTTTTAGACCTTTTCCCATATAGATCATTACAGAGTACTGAGTAGAGTTCCCTGTGCCATACAGTAGGTCCTTATTAGTTATCTGTATTATATACAGCAGTGTGTCTGTGGTGCTAGAGAAGATTCTTGAAAGTCCCTTGGACTGCAAAGAGATCAAACCAGCCAATCCTAAAGGAAATCCACCCTGAACATTCACTGGAAGGACTGATGCTAAGGTTCCAGTACTTCAGCCACATGATGGGAAGAGCCAACTTACTAGAAAAGACACTGATGCTGGGAAAGATTGAGGGCAGGGGGAGAAGATGGCAACAAAGAATGAGATGGTTGGACGGTATCACCAAATCAATGCACATGAGTTTGAGAAGACTCCAGGAGATAATAAAGGACAGGGAAGCCTGGCGAGCTGCAGTGCAAAGAGTCGGACACGACTTATCAACTGAACAACAACGAAAAATGTGTCTATGTCAATAAGTTTGGGGGTTTTAAAGGAAATACTTGCCCAGAATAGGAATTCTAATTTGGGCATTCGGCCTGTCCTCAGTAACTGTTACCCTTAAGAGAGTCTTCTGTTTCCTCCAGGACATATTTCTCTTGGTTTATTTCACTAAGAATTGTTTTAAAGGGCTTTTCCCTCCTTTTTCATATGTTTGTAATAGCCTCCTGCCATTGCTGACTTTTCCTTTTCTCAACTATGCCTGTGGGATTTGATGTTCTGATTGTTACAGGATATTTTTGACCAGTATCTCTGAACCACATCTGAATAACAAGTTTTATGATTAAATTTGTTATAAAAACCTAAACCCTAGTTATAATTGTGTATTATGAGACACAACAGATTCATTCTATGAAAGTTGCATATTAACTTTACTGAATTACATGTTAAATATGTGATGAGAATTCACTCTTTAAATCAAAACTGTACGCAATCCTATTAGAAAGTAATAATACACCTGTGGTTTATTTATAAATAGGTAATATTTATACTAATATATTTGAACAAAATTTTTTATGGTATTCTAATATATAACACAATGGAAGGCAAAGAAGCAATTTAAAGCAGGAAAGCTAGTTATTATACCATATATATACATATATAAGATATAAAATATGTAATTATATATAATATATATGTATGTTTCCAGTATCTACTTTTCCTGAATCAGAGAAGATAGCAAGTAAGAAGGTGGGAAGGAATATAAAAGTAATTTAAATACAGCATTTCAAATAGGTTTTTACTGCTTACACTGAGTATCAGAAAACAAATATGGACTTCATTGTCTATACTTGGCAAAGGATAAACAGAAATAAAAGGAAACTCAGAAGTTTTTGAATTTTTAAAGTCTGTTCACAAAATTGTTTATTAATAAAAATTTCAAAGAAAATGACAAGGTCCCACTTCTTTCATAAGCAGGAAGTCTAACGGTCCTGGTTTTAGCTGTGATCTGTGGGACTGCGCCCTGCATCCGTCAAACTGTCTGCCTACATCTTATCAGACCAGTGACAAATACAAAGTTCCCAGAGAGCCACGCGAAGAGAGGTGGAAACTCGTGTGACACAACAGAGACTGAATGGAAATCAAAGTCATCGCAGCTGTCTTCATGCACTGGTTTCAGGGAGTATGGACTTCCCTGACCAGAGACGACGGAGTGCCACTGAGCTTACAAAGTAGAGGAAGAAGAAAGAGGAATAAGAGCAAAAAAAGGAAAGAAGGAAGGAGAAGAAACTCTACTAGGAAGCCAAGTTCTGTCCACTGAAGGCAAAAGCTGCTGCTATGAATAATGTATAAAGGATGCTAAAGTCAAACAGACAGATGTGAATCAAAAAGCCATGTGTTACGGTCTAGCACAGACAACTGGATTCAATATTCTATGATACACCATAATGGGAAAGGATTTTTTAAAAATGTACATATATATATGTAGAACTGAATCACTTTGCTCTATGGCAGAAATTAACACAACATCGTAAATCAACTATACGTCAATGTAAAATATTTTTTTCTTTTCTTTTATATCTATATGAGATGATGAATATTCACTAAACTCATTGTGGTAATCATTTCATGATGTGCGTTAAGTCAAATTGCTATACTGTATAATGTAAACTTACACAGTGCATGCGAGCATGCTCAGTAGCTAAGTTGTGTCAGACTCTTTGTGACCCCATGGACCGTAGCCCACCAGGCTCCTCTGGCCCTGAAATTTTCCAGGCGAGAATATTGGAGTGGGTTGACATTTTCCCCTCCAAAACTTATACAGTGCTATATGTCAATTATACCTCAATAAAATTAGAAAGAAAAAATAAAACAAAAACCTACAGGGTATCAGCAATCAGGTGAACATAAGTTTACTGATTTTAACTCAGCCCTTTCTGGGTCCCAAACAGAGAGTTGATCAAATTAGAGAAACCCCACCTGTCAACCCTGAAAATGAGTTGTATGTACATACCCCAAAAGGAAAGCTAAGGGTGCTGTGTTTCAAGTGCCCAAGGAAATCAGCAGACCCCTAGGATGCTAGAAGTTGGCTTTATCATGAATCCACTCACATGCTTCCAGGGGATCCCTTCCCGCTGGTACTCCTCCTGTTCTTGCTTCAGGACCAGCTGAATAAACAGCTGCTGGAGCTTCTCGTTGCAGTAATTGATGCAGAATTGCTCAAAGCTGCAAGAAAAGGAATCAATCAGGCTCAAACAAATTTTAACAACAACAAAACAATAGGGTTTTTAGTATCTTCTCTGGTTTACCTGTTGTTGTCGAAGATTTCAAAGCCATAGATATCCAAGACACCAATAACAGTGTTCTTGCCATGGATGGTGGTGTCTGAGTTCTTGACCGCAATAATATCATTGATGCGGGAGACAATCCAACAGAAAAGGCGCTCGTATATGGCCTGTGATGAAAATGACCTCGTAAATTCTTGCACGTTGGAAATGAGTCCTCTGTTTGGATTTTTTTTAAATTATATTCATTTATTTATTTTGACTGTTCTGGCTCTTTGTTGCTGTGTGCGCTTGTCTCTATTTGCAAGGAACGGGGGCTCGTCTTTGCTGAGATGTGTGGGCTTCTCATTGCAGAGCCCCCCCGCCCCACCCCACCTCATTGTGGCACAAGGGCTCTAGGGCGCATGCGTTTCAGTAGCTGAGGCACGTGAGCTCAACAGTTGCAGCTCCCAGGCCCTAGAGAACAGGCTCTATCGTTGTGGCACACTAGCCCAGTTGCTCCACGGCATTTGGGATCCTCCTGGACCAGGGTTCAAACCCACGTCTCCTGTAATGGCAGGTGGAGTATTATCCACTGTGCCACTAGGGAAGCCCTGGATTTGTGATACGTTTTAAATTCTTATTGACCTCCTCCTTAGCATTTAGCATAGCTGTTAATCCTCTAAGCTAAAAAATGAGAAATACAGATCGTTTTCTAAAAAATTATGTGACGTTTGCATGATATTTGGATGGTGGTTATTATTGGTCACTATGTGAGCTATATTTCAACAAAATTCCTTAGGTGTGTCTCTGTGACCTGGTAACACCAATAATTTGCTTACTATCTCGTATAAGTCACTTTGTTGCTTTATTTTAACCTCATTAACTATAAAAAGCAGAGAACTAACGAGTTCTATATTCTATGGATTCTAAATACACAAACATTGACTTATAATGCTAAATAAAGATCTAAGCCAAAAGGACAGCATTTCAAATTCCTTGAGGTTCAAATATACATTCAATGCCCAAGAACACACACAGCAACACGAAAGGACAAAGGCACCACACACTCGCACACATTCATATCCTGATACAAATGTGTCCTGCAATGTCTTTCCTTAACATCTCCCTCCAGATACCCGCTCTCTTCACCTGTACACGTCCAGACACATGACCTCCACTATTCACCTCCTCTTCCAACCACTCCAGTCTTCATTTTCTCTCATTTTCTTTCATTTTCTCACTGAAATGGCTCATCAAGGACCCCAAGCACCTCTCTATGGACACTTTCTCGTTCCTCCACGTGGACATCTTACCCAGTTTCCCACTCTTGCCTTGAAACTTTCTGCCCTCTGATTCAGGACATCACACTGTCTTAATTTGCCTCTTATTTCACCGGCTGTTCCTTCTTGGTGAACTCTCTTACTGTTCCTCAGTCACTAAGCTGTGACCAACTCTGCAACCCCACGGACTGCAGTACGCCAGGCTCCTCTGTGCTCTGCTATCTCCCGAGTTTGCTCAAATTCATGTCTATTGAGTCAGTGGTGCTATCTAACCATCTCCTCCTCTACCTGACCTCTAAAAGCTGGAGTTCCTCCTGGTCCTCTTCTCTCCCTATCTCCTCTTTTCTGTGTCATTTCATATGACAATAAAGAACAGTGATATGATGTTTCCCCCCAAAAGCACTGTCTGAACGCAAGCTCTCCTCTGAGCTCCAGGTCCCATGCCTGCCTGCCTGCCTGACAGCACTCCTGGATGTCTCACGGCCATCTCAAACTTCTGTCTTGTCTGGACTGCTGATCTTCCCACCTCCCCCAGACTTCCTTCATGTTGTTCAGTCGCTAAGCCATGTGCAACTCTTCTGCAACTCCATGGACTGTAGCCCGCCAGGCTCCTCTGCCCATGGGATTTCCCAGGCAAGAACACTACAGTGGGTTGCCATTTCCTTCTCCAGGGGATCTTCCCCACCCAGGGACTGAACCTGGGTTTCCTGCTTGGCAGGCAGATTCTTTACCACTGAGCCACCCTACTTCTAACCACCAATAACTAGAAACAGAAACTTAGGGATTCATTAGAAATTTTGGTACCAGAGCCCTTACAACGCCAACAGGCTGCCGGTTAAACTCCCACCTTGGCGAAGGCATCCCTTCCGTAGCTGGCTTCCTGCTCTGTGTGCTGCTTGTCGATGATGTCGCGGCCCGTAGCCACCGTCCGGTAGAGGAGGGCTTTCTCCACCATGTCCGTCTTGGTGGACAGCAATTCTGCGATGATAGATACAAGCTTGCCGTCCTCAATCAGAGTAGTGTCACCATCCACTACAAACTTTAAATTCCCCTGTATCAGAAGAGAAGAACCAAGACACATCATTTCCACTGAGATTCTGAAAAACGATGTCAGGGAAAGATTTGCCAGTGTGAGAGAATTCCCAGGGACCTTGTCTGTAGCACCTATCTTCCTAAATACATTAATATCTCAACACATAAAAATCGAGTGCTTCATCCATTTCGTCCTTCTCCAGACACTCCTCTTTCAATTTTCAGTGTATGGTTTTGATGGATGGAAATTTTATATTTTTATGTTGTCAAATCTATGAGTCATTTGTTTCAGGGTTTCTCTTTCTTTGGTGTCATGCTTAGATCATTCCAACTCTGAAGATTTTATGAATATTTAATAGATTTTTCTATTCCTTTTATAGTTTTTTCCCTCCTATTTAAGCCTTGAGTCCAGCTAGAAGGTATATCAGTATAAAGTAAGAATCCAACTTTATTTTTTCAGATGATTACTTGCTCCAACACCATCAACTGAATAGTCTAAGCTTTTCCTCCTGATTTGAAATATAACCTTTATTACACATTAATTTCCACCAATTTTTTGAGTCTATTTATATGTTACTCTTTCCAGACAATAAATATTAGCCAGTTACCAAGTGTCCAGCACATGAACTAGTCTGTTGATTAATCTGGTGCTGAACTTATGCAGCAAGTTTTAAAGCACTGCGGCTTTTACTATCATTTTAAACGGCTGGAATTAGTTGTGTCTCTTTCCTCCAGCTCCCCCTACCCTACTATTCTCCTTTAACACATTTTATTCACTTTTAGTATATGCTTATTGTTCTAGTAAGTTCTAGAATCATTATGTCAACTGAAAAAAGAAATTCTTCTTTGGATACTGAAGCATTATTGTCACACCGTATTTATAAACTAGTTGAAACAATGAAATAATTTAGAATGTTAAAGTCTTCCCACTCATAAACATTTATTTAAGAGATTGTTTACATGCGGCTTTATAACAGTTTTCATACAGGTCCCAAGCATTTCTTTCTTTTTTTTTTCTTGGGGGGGAGCCCTCCACTGAGTCTTTGTTGCTGCGTGTGGGCTTTCTCCAATTGCAGGCAGCGGGGGCTACTCTTCGTTGCGGGGTGCGTGCTTCTCACTGCGGTGGCTTCTCTTATTGGGGAGCATGGGCTCTCGAACGCAGCCTCAGCACCTGTGGTGCACGAGCTTAGGTGCCCCGCGCATCTGGGATTTTCCTGGACCAGGGCTGGAACCCATGTCCCCTACATTGGCAGGCGGGCTCTGGACCACCAGGGAAGTCCCAGGTCCTGTGCATTTCTGATTCCCTTAGGGTTACTCTCTCCACAGGAAAGTGCAAAGTCATTTTTATTCCAGATTTGCATTCATGCTGTCACTCATTCACCAGGAGGCCACAGGTTCATTATGCTTTCAAGATCTCTAATAAATACAGACAGTAATGAAAAGACTCCCGCTGACAGTTCTTTACTTCTAAGTTTAGTGTGATGTGTGGAACATAACTTGTGCTGAAGTGGCCAGGGTGGCCCATGGTACTGGCTGCAATGAACTGGCTGTGCTTTTTTGGGGGTGGGGTGGGGGGTACTTTTAAGCCAGTCATTCATTTCCAATCTATAAAATGAGACAATAAAAATCTAGCTCTGTGATTCTGGTTCAAATGCCATTAGAAGTTGACTCTGTTCAAAAGATTTGAGCTTATTCCATGGGTGGTCACATCACTGCTGAATTCTTTTACCTTTGAAAATATCCAGTCCAAAGCCTAACATACCAAGAAGACAGTGAACGAAAGCCACAGTCTCAAAACCTACAGTGGCTTGGAAAATCCCTCCTACTATTATAAAATGGTGGAGGAAACTACAGATACAATAATTTCTTCAACATGTCAGAGAAATTTTCTCTACATAAATTACTTTTTTACAAAACCCCAAACCTTCTGAAAGAACATCCGAGCTCCACAGGGAGGCAATAACTTCAGAAAGGCGTCCCCACTCACCAAGTGAAGAATAGCAGCCAAGATTTTATACGCTGTTTGAATCTCCTCAGGTTTGAAGCCAATTACTTTCATGGCATCAGCTACTACTTTGAATTCTGCAGCATCATTGATAGACGACTGGGAATGAAAACAGGAAACCGAGGTCACAGACATTTCATTTGAACATTAACATACAAAACCAGGAGACTAAATTTAAGTGTAGCCAAGGTCCTGATGCCTTTGGAGTAAGTCACTGAAGGGATGGGGAGTATCCAGAGAAAATACAATGATTTCAGGCGTAGCGATATAAGGCAACACCCGCAAGGCCCACTTCTGTGTGAGAGCCACCGTCTCTCATAATAAGCACCAGGCACTTTTCTGGAAGCTTCAGTGAAGGAGCAAGTCCTGAGTTGGCTCAGAGAAGCTCTGGGATGAGTGGAGGAAGTGGCATGAGATGTGAGACCACAAGTGGAAACTCTGACTGAAGGAGCCTCCGAGACACATGCCTAGCTATTGTCGTCTGTGGCTTTTGGTTCCACAATTAGTCTTGTCCAGGCTGGGAACAATGCTCCCACGCTGGTTTGGTCAGGCTTCCTACTTCAAAGGTGAGGAAGAACACTCCCCACCCCATCCCCAAAAGCCAAGTGGCCTGCCTCGATCATTTGGCTAGCTGGGAAACGGTCCAGGAATATGACCTCGCTTTTTCAAGCATTCTGTAAGCATTCAGTGTGTCAGAGATTCTCGCTGTACAAGAGGGTTCCTGTAGAAGGAATGTTTATATCTCTCCCCCGAGTTTCCTGGGGGCTCCCCAGGCGGTGCTAGTGGTAAAGAACCTGCCTGCTAATGCAGGAGACATAAGACACATGGGTTCAGTCCCTGGGTTGGGAAGATCCCCTGGAGGAGGGCATGCCAACCCACTCCAGTATTCTTGCCTAGAGAATCTCATGGATGGAGGAGCTTGGTGGGCTATAGTCCATGGGGTCACAAAGAGTTGGACATGACTGAAAGGACTTAGCACACACACAGGCCGCTACTTGAGCACCTTGAGTACCTCACACTCAAGTTCATATGTTGAAATCTTAGCCTTCAAGGTGATGGTGTTAGGGATGGAGCCTCTGGGAGGTGATCAGGTCTTGGAGATGAAGCCCTCATGTTCGGATGGGTACCCTTAGAAAAGAGACCCCAGAGGTCTGTCAATGACAAATTGGTGCTTGCCAAGGGAGGGCCTCTGCCATCTGCCTCTGTGCGGACTGAACTCTGCGCAGCTGCAGCTGTTGACCTCTGCCATGCCCTGAAGGGAGTTCAGGGTGGACAACAGGGATGGGGCACCTTATGCTCCAGGGAAACTGGTGGAACAGGTCTTTACATAGTTATTTTCAGGAGCTGATTTCATGATCCCAATCGTTGCATCTCCTCACATCAAAGAGAAGCACTAAGACCCTTCATGGTGACATCAGCTCCTCGTGACCAGCAGAAAAGCTTTTGTAAGATACTGACCTTCCCCTACTACCTCTTCGGAGCAGCTTCTCAGAGCTATCTCCTGGGAGGCAGTCCTCATTTTGCCCAGATAGAACTTAACTCACAATTCTCACGTTGTGCATCTTTTTAAGCTGACAGATCCCTGGTCCTTCTGCCCTGTGAGGACATGGCAAGAAGGCACAACCCTTGAACCATAAAGTGGACACAGACTCTGCTGGGGCCTTGATCTTGGGCTCCCCAGCCTCCGGAGTTATGAGAAATCAACATTTCTCATATGCTTATGGTATTTTTGTTGTAGCAACCCAACTAGACTAAGACAAGGGTTCAAAGACTAACTGCCTGCCTTGATCTGTAGCCCATTGGAAATACAAGGGTGTCAATAAAATTCACAGTAAAGCAACGGTAACTGCCCATCTTAGGAGTTTTTCCAAAGCAGTGGCTGCGGGGAGTCCAATCTTTCCTCGGTGAGTTTCTGCCTTGGCTGGGACAGAGACCTGGCCTGATGCTCACCTGCTGAGGAAGATCAGAGGAAGGGGTCCCCTCTGCCTGATGAGCACGTGTTCCTTTAATTCCAGGACTCAACCAGGCAAACTCTTCCCCTTTCCAGCTCTCTAAGACGCTTAACTTTGTTGAGGCTCAATTTCCTCATGGGGACAAAGGGCATAATGGTACCTTTCTTACATGGCTATTGGAGAAGGAAATGAGAATGTACATACAGCAACTCCCTTTATATACGGGTCTTGCCTTCAGTCTTTCCCAAGACCCTGATGCTGGGAAAGATCGAAGACAAAAGCAGAAGAAGATGGCAGAAAATGAGATAGGTAGGTAGCATTACTGACTCAGTGGACATGAATTTGAAAAACTCCAGGACATAGTGAAGTACAGGGAAGCCTGGCGTGCTGCAGTCCACCGGGTTGCAAAGAGTCGGACACAACTTAGCAACTGAACAACAGTTCCTAGCACAGTGAAAGCACCCAACTATCAGATTATTATTATCAAAAGCCGCAACAGTGTTGAAACTGCAGAGAAACCAGACAGGAAGTCTACATGTCCTACTGAGGGGAACTGTCGGCTGCCTACCCAAGGGGCATTTTCCAGCCCTACTTCTTTCCTACTGATGAAACTCTGATTTGTTCACCCCTCGCCAAGGGCATGTGTTCTTCAGGACTGGTTTCCCCTCACCTTAGGAGGTAAATCTTCATTGGTCTAAACTCATCACAGGGATCTTTTTCCCCTAACCAAGTGATTGGTCAGTCATGGGCATGAGAAGCCATTCTGGCCCATAAGACATGAGGCTTCCCTAGCTTATCAAGGGTTGTGGCCAGGAGCATTTTCTCTGCCCGTGACTGCTGGAATTGCCACTGCCATTTTGGGACCATGAGGAAAATCAGCTTAAGCAGACCAGCCAAATCCAGTGAGGATGGCAAAACTGTAAGTTGGAGAAACAAACAAGCATCTGGGTCTCTTACTGACATTGTTACGGCACTCAATTAACCAACTCTGGAACTGCCCCATCCTAGGGCTTCTTGTTATGATATAATCAAGTTCCTTATTGTTTTTGGAGACTTTTAATTGGGTCTTACCTGTAACCCACAGTATCTTAATTGTACATGAGTCCTACATTTTAGGATGGCTAAGTTATGAAACATAGAGAGTAATACTTCATAGTTATTAAAACTGTTCTATTAATTTATATTTGTTTACATAGAAAGATATTAATGATTATATTATAATTTAATAAAAGGTTTACTTAATTAGGATTTATTGTATGATTCCATATATAAATATATACATATATATACTGCTGTTACCAATAATTATCTCTGAAAGGTGAGCTTTAGTATATTTTAATTTCCTTTTGGTTCATCTTTATTTTAGGTTTTGACTATGATCATATATTACTTCTTGGTTTTTATTGGGCAGAAAAAAAAGGAAGGGAAGGAATAGGAATGAAAATTGTTGATGAAAAGGGAACCTAAGGTAAATTTAGTGTTGAAGAAAAGACTTAATGTTCATTTAATATTTGCTTTTTGTGGGTGCTTTACATGACCCAGTCAAGAGTCACTAGGTCAACGAGACAATTTGATTTAAAAAGAATATTTTCAGTCACTGTTCTTTTAAGTGTTGATTTTACAATCCTTTATACATTTTGAAGTACCTCTGACCTATTCTCAAAAAAGTTGGGGTGTTGCCCTCTGTTGTTTGCTTGCTTCCAATTAATTTTCAGCCAAACATCCTGTTCTTGGATGACGATAAAAGTATAAAACTTGTGCAACTTAAATGTCAAACAATGGAAAACTGATTGCAAAACCCTAAATATCATTTATTTATATGTGTGATAATAAAAATATCGCTAAAACCACTAATACAGGTATAATTAGCTTAAGATGAATTGCAAAGAATTTGAAAAAAAGACATGCTTCCCACATCTTGGATTCTTTCCTTTTATAAAGTGTTTTATTTTCTCCCCAAACTACAAATGCAATGCATCTTTAATTATAGAAGAAATATTAAATATGGAAAAAGCAGAAGAACCCAAGTATGTATAACTTTATATACCCAGAGTAAACAAGTAAACCCTGGTCTATTTCCCTTCGGATCTTATTTCATGTATTTATACACCTTCCCCAATGAAACTATAATTACTCTTTTATAACCTACCATTGGCAAATCACTATATTATTAGGATTAGCTACAAATTGGCTAGCAGAAGTTAGATGTATAGCAGAACACGAATTAGAAACCAAAGGGCAAAAGGATCGGTGTTACGTGTGTGCAAGGGCTTTATATGCAAGGGAAGGGGGGGAAAATGTGAAAGCTGAATAGAAATGCTCCAAGGATCACAAAACTATTTCATCAAAATCATGATTTGAAAAACGAATGAATGGCGATCTTTGATATTTTTCAACCACAGTGCTTTTCAGCTTTCTTTTGTTATAACAACTTGCCTTTGGCCAAATCATATCCTACTTCTTTTGCGGTGGATTTCCTACTTGTAACAATGTTTTTAGAGGGTCAAAATAAAAGGAATGGGATTAAAAATTAAAAACAAAAAAACCCACAAGATCACAAGAGAAAAACTTCTTTCCTGTCAGATGGTGATAAAATATAGTAATGGGTTATTAAGCAAAGTTGTTGCATCAATAATACATTGAATCTCTGTCCTAGAGAATTTTAAAAATAGAATAAAAGAGTCATTCACTTGCCTTAAGGTGGCAGGCTGAAACCGATAATTAATTAATGTCCCTTCTGATTCTTTGATTCTATATCTGAATCATCTCAAAAAGGAAACGCTTACCTTTAGCTGGGCTCCAACATGGATGTAGCTGTAGGATGACAAGGATTTCTGGAGGTGCAGAGAACGTAGCATCTGGTCCGAACCTCCTTGCAGCAGCTGAAAAACATCGAAATAAAAATAAGCTATCAATATACCCACTGAACCCAATATACCATGTATTCTAACTTACTGGCACTCAGTCCCTCAGTCACGTCCGACTCTTTGAGACCCCATGGACTGCAGCCCACCAGGCTCCTCTGTCCATGGAATTTTTTAGGCAAGAAGACTAGATTGGGTTGCCATTTTCTTACTCCAAACTTAATGGTAAACTAGCTGTTTTTCATCTTCTGGGTTAATTCACTCAGGTCCTCTGGCTTTGAAGATTTATTTTTTATCTCGAGGGGAAATGGCTTCAACATCATCAGAGATGGAGAATGTTATACACAGTCAGAAGGAAAATTACTTAAAAGTTCTTAGCCCTTTCCCAACATAGCTGGCATGAAAGGTTCTTGCTTGGACTGTAGCTGTTTGTGAACCGGGAGCCAGTGCTCTATGGCAGTCATGTGCTTATCAACCTTGTTATCTAGACAGTGTGCAGTTGTGTTTCGAATTCAGAAAAAGTCAATACTGCCTTCAATTTAAAAGGCATCAGCAGCTAGTCATATGTTGAATCATACTGGAAACAAACAGCTTTTCCTCCTCAAACTCCAATCCCAGGACAGGACAATTGGGTAGCCAGGACTGTAGTATTGGACAAAGACAAATTTTAACTTTCACTCAAGTGCAGAAAAAGTTACAGGTTCTTTTAAAAAAAAAAAAAATTTAAGTTATTAATTTGGTTGCATCGGTCCTTAGTGGTGGCATGGGGGATCTAGTTCCCTGACCAGGGATTGAACCCGGGTCCCCTGCATTGGTGTCTTAGCCACTGGACCACCAGGCAAATCCCAGTCACGGGTTCTTGAAATAACAGAACTCCTCTATTTGGCAGAAAACTAGTTTATTGAAAACATGGTGAATTATCAACAAAAACACAGACACAATACACGTCATCCTTCTCGATAGAACATGAATTTCAGAAGGCACTATGTTGAAATTCTCTATGTGAAACTGCACACTTTGGTTTACTGAAAAAAATGTAACTATCAGGTTTTTTAAATTGATTTTTTTTTTTAAACAAAAATAACCTGAATTTGTATTCCCATCTCTGGAGTGCTGCAAAATGGGAACAATAGCTCCAACTGAAAAATAAAACTAATTTACCATATTCAGAATGTATCGTTTCAAAAGCGTTTAGGGTCATTAAACTGTTACTACACTGCAGAGAGACAGAGGGAAGCTCAACCGAGGCAGTCGTCCGGTTGGTTAACTACCTGCTAACTTCTGAGAACAGTCATGCTCCTCAAGTCCCTGAAGAGCCCCGTGGGGGAGGGTGTATGCACGCGTGCCCATGTGCGTGACGTGTCGCGGGCCGACGGAGGCGAGGGAGGCACAAGGCAGGGGAGGGTCCCCAAAGTAAAAATCCATTTCATTTCGTGCACGCCTTAACAAATGGACGATTATCTGCGCGAGGGCTTACTAACCTGATAGAAAGAATGAAAGCTCCTTTCTCCTGGCTGTTGCACAATAACTCGAGACTAAGGGGGGAAAAAAGAAATGCATTAAAACCTGCGATTGTACTGCTAAAACAAAATGAGAGCCACTCTCCCAGAGAACCCTGTACCAGCACTGCCCTGAAAGGTCGTAAGGACCCCAAGGATGGGACCAACCCATGGAGCTTTCTGTGCAATCTTTCGATAATTCTTTCTTAAACTTTCCGAAAATGAAGCTATTTTGATGTTTTTTAAAACCTGGAGCCTAAAGATGGAATTTTCAGGGGGAGGGAATTGGCAGTGGGGAGAATAGGAAGGAATGTTTAGGGAGGAATACTCTCAGCATTCCCTTCCTGAGGATCTGCTGGTATTTCCAAAAGCACCACCTTACATCCTGGACTGAAGTCAGGCAGGCGAACAAGATCCGTCCACAGATTCCTCTGCTCGAGAGGGTTTCAAAAAGATTGCTCTTAAGAGAGGACTCAAAATGTAAGGGGATTCTTTTGCCTGAATATGTACATAAAGTGAAGGCATGAAACATTTTGGGAAAAAAAACAAACAGACTGATAATAACTGGCATTTCCTGTCCTTTTCCAACTGACTCTGATAAAACACTGTTTCCTGAACAGTCTGCCTTCAGCTTCACAAACAAAAATGAAGGTTAAGACTGCATTCTGCTGCCATAAAGGTTGCTATGGTATGACTGGGATGGAAAGCCCTTAACTGAGAAGGTAGGTCAGTTCATCTCTGAGTACAGTTCAAGGCAGCAACTTAACTTGGTCAAGCTCAACCTTAACTGCTGTAACCAGGCAAATGTACTCCAGATTAGTTAGGACACAGCCTCTCTAGCAGTCCCAAGAGGAAAGTTTTGACTGGACTCTTCTACAAATTGGATCTTTCACTTATATGGCAGATAAAAACATACTCAAAGTTTTCACAGATCAAATGTAGTATGCCTCACAATTAGGCTATAAAACCACAAAGTACTATATTACTATATAAATATACATATATATGTTACTATAAGGCAGTGAACAAATAGAAACTGGAAGAAAGGAGATTTCAAATTAATTAAAATACAAACATGGGAGGATGTGTAAAAAGAGTAGAAGCGATTAATCCTAGATGGGTTTTTGCTAACCCTCACCCAAAGTTGGCACATGTTCAATCACCTCCCTTCACATACACACCTAAATCATTATCTACAAATGCTATAACTTTTCCCAACTTGACATTGTAATGCTAATAAGAGAACACTGAAGGAGAACATTAATGTCACAGAACAGTAACTGAGGGGCAGGAAGGGATGGAGAAGAGGATTAAAAGCTACTTTGGAGCAGTAAAAGAAATTCTACAATCACACATACAGAGAACAAACAGTGGTTGTCAGAGAGGATGGTGTTGGAGGAGGGATGGGTGAAATAGGTGGAGGGTATTGAGAAGTACAAACTACTAGTTACAAATGAGGAGGTGACGTACACACAGGGAATACAGTCATTGACACTGTAATAAGTTTGCATGGTGATGGACGGTAATTGGTCTTAGTGAGGCGATTATTTTATAATATATAAAATCACTGAATCACTGCATTGTATACCTGAAACTAATATTGTACATGAATTATAACTCAATTTGAAAACGCAATTCTAGTGCTCCCCCTCAAAAATTCAGCATTTGCAAACATGACCCTCAGAAACCAAGCACATTTTACCTTCTCCAATAAGTAGTTATTGATGTGTCCACCAATCGGGTCTCCCTTGAAATCAAAGTTGATATCCATGTATTTTCCAAACCTGCTTGAGTTGTCATTGCGGTTGGTTTTGGCGTTTCCAAAAGCTTCCAGGACACAGTTAGACTTAAGTAACATATTCTTCACTCTTTAACACAGATAAAGGAAAGTCACTGAGAGAAATTTCAAAGACTGGACGTTTTAAGAAACTAGATTTCATGAAAAGATATGCAAATATGTCTACAGAGAAGCTGACTGCAGCATTGTTTGCAACGTCAAAAGAACAAGAACCTTTAAACAACAAAAATGTCCATGAAGAGAGATGGATGAAGATAAATTTTTGTTTCCTAGTACAATATATACTTACCTAGAAAGAGGTCCAGAATATATTAATGAATGAGAAATTAAGTTGCAAAATAATATGTATTACAAAATAGTATGATCTTTGTGGTGTGTGTATGTGGGCACGCACATGTTTTACTGCTGCTGCTGCTGCTGCTAAGTCACCCCAGTCGTGTCCGACTCTGTGCGACCCTATAGACGGCAGCCCAGCAGGCTCCTCCATCCCTGGGATTCTCCAGGCAAGAACACTGGAGTGGGTTGCCATTTCCTTCTCCAGTGCATGAAAGTGAAAAGTGAAAGTGAAGTCGCTCAGTCGTGTCCAACCTTCAGCAGCCCCATGGACTGCAGCCTACCAGGCTCCTCCATCCATGGGATTTTCCAGGCAGGAGTACTGGAGTGGGGTGCCATTGCCTTCTCCGACATGTTTTACTAAATGCTTACAAATCTGGAAGGGACAACATACTTCACTATGGTTACCTAGGTTAATGGGGTAGGTAGGTGGAATTTCAGGGAACTTTCATGTTCTGCACAATGATGTAATTTTTAGTTTTTCTATTAAATGAGCATATTTTATTTACATAAATACAAATATTAAAAAGAGATGTTCTGAAAAGAATGGGTGATACGGACAATGATTCCATTTTTTAAAGTATCTGCTTACAAAGCCTAGTGAAATTTATTGCACTGGTTAATATATCATCAATGTGGTCTTGATTAGTTTAGAAACTGCTCATCATTTTGTTTAGAGCTGTATGGAATCTCTCTTTGGTATCAGGTAGTTAAGTCTTTTACTTCCAGGTACAATTTTTAAATAAAGATAATTACAAAAGACGTTAAGTCAGTCTTTATTGATGAACACTAGTTCTCTATCCCAATGGATACATTTTAACTTCATTCTAGGTCTTAGTTTCTATTTCATGGACATACTTGCTCTTATATGGGCATATTACTGAAATAACCTCCCATCACTACTTAAAAGTGACCCTACAACCTTAACTCCTCATGAATGAAAGTAGGCGTTTAAGTGGGGCAGGGGAAACTGCTTTGCTATGGTAAATAAAGACAAGTGTTTATAAACTACAGTCAGATATGCTCTTAAAAGGCCAGTAAATGTAAACATGCCTTACTTTACTGTACCAACTGGGCTTAGACATTAACTCTTAAAACAAACTAAAATTTAGTTCTCAGCCAGTTACTCTCCTGAGATTCTAAGGAAATTCTAAAAACTTACTTATATCCTTGTCCTTGTCATATTAGGTTGCAAAGTCAGAATCACAATTGGGGCTGTATCGCTACTGAGAAAGATACCTCTTTTGATGTGGCAATCGAGCCCAGTTACAGCGAGAGAAGAAAGCCCATGTAGGGTAGTCTAGTCCAAATTCTCTTCTTTTGTACCAACACAGCTTCCTTTTTCTCTACCCATAAAACTGAAGGCTGAGACGTATAGACAGAGTGCAACTGTCCTGTAAATAAATACTGAGTTTCAAACTAGCAACTTTGGATTTTTTTTTTTTTATGTGGACCATTTAAAAAATCTTTACTGTATTTGTTACAATATTGCTTCTGTTTTATATCTTGGTTTTGTGGCCAGGAGGCATGTAAGATCTTAGCTCCCCGACCAGGATCAAACCCACATTCCCTGCATTGGAAGGTGAAGTCTTAACCACTAGACTTCCAGGGGAGTCCCAAAGTAGCAACTTTAGAAAGTTGCTCTTTTTCTCTTCAGAAAGTCCACACCACGTAAGAAAGTCATGTTGCTTTAGAGCCAACTTTCTAAAAACAAAACAAAAAAACCCCCATCCCTTTACTCCTTAATATTTACTAAGTAAAGAGCATGTACCAGACAGTCTACTGAATGCTGGGTCAGTGCACACCAGCTTCACCACTCATCTTGCGGTGAGTGGAGAACGATGTGGTATGAATCCTATTCGGAACTGCTAATACCAAGGTTCTGGTTGTCACAGAGTTGGGCAGCATGCATCTGCCTCCCAGAGCCCCCTTTCAGTCTAGGGAAAGTAGAGCACAGTGTAGAAAAGATGCTTGTAGAAAGAGCAAGAAACCTGTGCGTACTTGAACAATACAAACTCCCAGGAGACTATTACATCTTTGCTGAGCACATATAACACTGAAGGCAGCAGCTGCAGACTGGAATTACCTTAGCAGTATCTTTCGATCAAAAAGAAATATGGAAATGGAAGGATATAAATGAAGGTACAGAGAGGACTTCCCTGGTGGTTCAGTGGTAAGAACCTGCCTGCCAGTGCAGGGGGACACAGGTTCGATCCCTGGTCCGGGAGGATTCCACATGCCTTGGGGCAACCAGGTCCATATGCCACAACTACCGAGCCTGTGCCTCACAACGAGAGCAGCCACCGCAACGAGAAGCCTGCGCGCCACACCTGGAGAGGAGCCCCCTCTCGCCACAACCAGAGAAAACCTGTGCGCAGCAACAAAGTCCTAGTGCATCCCCGAATGAATACATAAAATGTAAAAGTAAAGATAACCCAAGTTATTAAAAAATAAAAGCACAGAGATCTGCAGGAAGAGAATCAAAGTAGTTCAACCATCAGTAAATGCCCAATGCATATCAGAGTGTAGGCCTAACCTAGTCCAGTCTGTATAGAAAATGAGGCTCCAGCGAGAATTTTCCCGCATGCTTAGACGGCCCTTACCTTTCGATCTCTGCTCTCTGACTGGGGTTGGTGATGGCTGCAATGTACTGCATGATGTACTTACTGGCTTCTGTTTTACCGGCTCCGCTTTCCCCTAGGGGGAGAATTTAAAAATTAAAAAAAAAAAAAATTGGAGTATTGTTGCTTTACAAGGTTCTGTTAATTTCTACTGTACAGCAAAGTGAATCAGCTACATGGACACATATATCGTCTCTTTTTTAGATTTCCTTCCCTTTTAGGTCACCACAGAGCACTGAGCAGAGTTGCCCTGGGCTGTACAGAAGATTCTCATTAGTTATCTATTTTATTCATAGTAGTATATATATGTCAATCCTGATCTTCCATCCATCACACCCCCTTTTTCCGCTTGGTATCCATACATTCGTAAAGTTTTTTGAAAAATATTTATTTTTATTTATTTGACTGTGTTGTCTCTTAGTCGCAGCATGTGGGATCTAGTCCTCTGACCAGGGACAGAACCCAAGCCCCCTGCACTGGGAGCGTGGAGTCTTAGCCATTGGACCTCCCAGGGAAGTCACCATTTGTCAAGGTTTTATGTAATTCATTTGAAATCTTTTATGTTTCTGTTCTTTTTTTTGAGTTATTTCATTCTATCTTGATATGGGATTGGTTCTAATGGATCTGAACATGGTAAAAAATTTAAAACTACTGTAGAAGCAAACTAACAGATGTAAAAAATATCAAGGGGTAAAATGTGGCACAGTAATCCCTTAAAGTCTTAGTACTTGGCGGTGACTCTGAAGTCCAGTGGAAAAGAAACAAGTGACAAACAGTGGCTACAGTGAAATTCATGTAACTGTTTTTGCTACAGCAGAGTTTTTAAAAAAAATTTTAATGGGGATGAAATTTTCTTTAATTACATCAATTTTAGTGAAAAACAAAAGCGCAAGCTCCAAACATATGGTGTCACAGAAAAAGCAGGACAACTCACATAAGGAGGGGAGAAGGGATAAGTTTATACTTATCTACCCAGATTTTTAAATGTTTATCCCCTGTGACCCAAAATTCCACATGCAGAAATTTATACTCTAGAAATACTAAAAATACAAATATAATCAAATGATAATCTTCAAAGGTTTTAAGGCTGTTTCTGCAGGCTATTCTATGTAGTATCACTAAAATCTGCAAGTAATATGCCCATTATTAGAGCATTGGGTAAATAAATTATGGTTCAACTATTCAACGTCATCCTACACAAAAACAATATTTCTCAGAGACTGTACTACTTCTATAGGTTTTCCAGTGAAAAGATATCCACTACACATTGTTAAATGGAGAAACAAGTTATGTAATAGCAGTGATAACATAATTCTATAATATATATTTATAATTAAGATGCATGCGTGACTATATGTATTTGCACACACAGAGAAAATGTATAAAACGAGAAGTGCTTTTGGGACTTCCTGGAGATCCAGTGGTTCAAGACTCTACTCTTCCAATGCAAGGGGCATGGGTTTGATCCCCGGTCAGGGAACTAAGATCCCACATGCTGTGTAGTACTGAAGAAAAAAAAAAGGATAAACACTTTATTGTTCACAGGTGTTACACAGGTGTTATTGTTCACAGGGATTAGAAAGAGACTTCCTGCTTTCACTTTAAACATTTATAAAACTGCCTCCCTCCTGCCCCCTTTTTACAATCAGGCAATATTGCCTTCAAATTTTGTTTTAATAAAGGCTGTCCCAGAATATAACTCTGCCATCTATGGATGGGGTTGCACAGAGTCGAACATGACTGAAGTGACTTAGCAGCAGCAGCAGCACTAAAGCTGCCTCGCTTCTCTGACCCTCAATACTCTCATCTGTGAAGTAGAAACACAACTGTCCTACGTTCCGATCAGAGAGCAGAGCTGACAACCAAAATGGAATAAAGATCGCAAAAGGGTTTTTAAAGTATAAAAGCCACTCATGCGAATATGAGGTGTTATGAACATCGAGAGGAAGTCCCACGTTTGGGAGAGGCCACCCTGGGCCAGCGGGCAGGTATTTTCTTATTTCCAACTCACTCACACGATTCTTTGAAGTGCCCAGTTTTACACAGAGAGCTCGGCTCCTGTTCTTGGGCACCCAGGGTCTGGCACCTGTTTATCCTCCCGCAGGCTTTTCTAGCTCCAGCCCCCAACTCTGAGCCCATTTCTAGCCCCCATGCCTCTGTATGTCCCTTGACACCAGCTCCATCCTGTTCACCAGTCTGACTTGGAGTTCATTCTTTCTTTTTGATAGGACCTTAGGATGTCATCTTCCTGGTTTCATTCTCTGATTACCTAAACTTTGTTACATTTTTATCCAGTAGTTCTATGCATCTGAGATGAGAGAACGAATTTCCCACGTCAGCACAGCCTACAAAATTGACCAGAAGTCCTTCCAAACATAATATATAATGTGTAAATGAACTGAGACTAGTGGACGGTCAGAATGACAGAGATGATCTGGCATTTAATGTTGGTTACATTTCTTTCTCCTACAAAATTATTTAAGCTTTTAACTTCAAAGAATATCTAGTTAATCATTTGGACATTTGAGAACCCAAATAAATTAAATACATGTTGACGTTGGGAGCACAGGGATCTCCTTAAATACCTGATATCACAATGCAAGTGTCTTTTGATCGCCTCTTCATAGCCTTGTAAGCAGCGTCAGCAATGGCAAAAAGATGCGGGGGTCTCTCATACAGCTCACGCCCCTTGTACTGCTCGATCGTGTCTCTCCCATAAATGTTCAGCGACTTGTAGGGATTCACAGAGACGACGACTTCTCCAATGAATGTGTAGATGCGTCCTTTTTCAAATCTGCACGCAAGTGGGAGAAAGGAAGACATGGCTGTGGTTATTGTCATTGTTTAGTCACTAAGTTGTGTTCGACTCTTTGCCACCCCGTGGACTGTAGCCTGCCAGGCTCCTCTGTCCATGGGATTTCCCAGGCAAGAACACTTGAGTGAGTTACCATTTTCTTCTTCAGGGAATCTTCCTTACCCGGGATCGAACCCGTGTCTCCTGCAGTGGCAGGCAGATTCTTTACCACTGAGCCACCAGGGAAGCCCAGGTATGGTTAAGCAGAAATGCTATTTCTTTCCTACAAGTCTCTTATTTCCAAGAAAATCCAAATATCCCAGGAGCAACTTGAGAACTGACACTTCACGATTCTGAGTTTACTTCTGGAGTTAGTGCTTGAGGCTGTGTCCCTGTGGCTGCTGCTGATAGAAAAGACCAGTAGGGGTTATCAGCCAAGAGAGAAGGAAGAATTTAATACCAGAGGCTGAGAAAACCACTACAATATTTTAAAGTAATTAGCCTCCAATTAAATAAATTTATATATTAAAAAAATAATACCAGAGGCTGGAGATCTTCTAATTTCTAAAATACAAAGGAGTAAGGAGGAGAAAGAAATAAAAATGGCTGGGATAATAGAAGCGCTCTAGGAGGAGAAGATACAGAAGTTAAGCAGGTCTTGAAACCCATTTAGCCAGATTTTCAACTGTAAAGAAAATTGTCCAAATATATTTATTTCTTCTCCCTCTTGAAACCCCATAAAAATGTTAGTAAAGGAATAAAAACAGTAACATCCATACCAGAGAGAACAGTAGAGGAGACATTTCTGGCATAAATCAAATCCACTTTTTTTTTTAATTTTTTTAAATTTTATTTTGTTTTTAAGCTTTACAAAAAAATATGGAACGCTTCATGAATTTGCGTGTCATCCTTGCGCAGGGGCTATGCTAATCTTCTCTGTATGGTTCCAATTTTAGTATATGTGCTGTTGAAGCGAGCACTCAAATCCACTTTTTAAAAAAATGACTACCTAAAATTCCATGGTGCAGATATATATTTATTTATTCGATCACTCCACTTTCTTCCTGCTATCGTGAGCAATATTGTAGAAAATACTCTTGGCACATAATCTTACAAATCAGTGCTTTCATTTGTGTGAAACGGATCTCCAGGAATAGGATAGCTGATTGAAAGTATGTCTATTTTAAAAAGTATAACAGGATCCCACCACTCACACATATAAGAGGCTAAAAATCCACTCTCTATATGTATGTGACAGGTACCTAACTGTGCGTGCGTGGACTTCAGTCATGTCCAACTGTGTGTGACCCTATGGACTGTACCCAGCCAGGCTCCTCTGTCCATGGGATTCTCTAGGCAAGAATACTGGAGTGGGTTGCCATGCCCTCCTCCAGGGGATCGTCCCAACCCAGGGATCAAACCCACGTCTTTTATGTCTCCTGCATTGGCAGGCGAGTTCTTTACCACTAGCACCACCTGGGAAGCCCATATATAACTGTATATAAATACATTTTGTAAATGGTTACATGAGCATGGAAAAATATGGAAGGCTGCATCATGTTATGTCTTATGTATTTTAAAACACATATAGTAGGGTGATGAGGAGGAAGGCCCATGTGGGCAGCTGGAAGAAAGCCAGAGGAACTAAGAAAAGAAAAAGAGTAAAAACCCCCAGCACATATGATATGACTCCAACTGTGCAAAATCATGCATCTATATCCGCAAAGAAAAAAATTTAACATAAAATTTAGAAAACCCGTATGTATTTACCACTGACCATTAATTCATACTTATAAACACATATAAGGCCAACACCTTATGGACATTTCTACATAAGTGGTTGGTACGACATACTCCACCTGCCGAGAGGCTCATGCAGACAGAGCTCACGTCCAAGAGCTGGAAGAAGGGAGCGCCAGCATGGGAGGATGCTGATCCACGGACAGTGGCTGGGTCTCTGAGCACTCCTGCTGTCGACTAAGTGCAGCAAGGCAATAACTAAAGCCTAACTAGAGACCAGAGGGCAGGACCCTTAAACTCCCTTTGCACTGGAATGAAGGCTGTCGGCTATAATTAGGAGGGGAAACAAACATGCTGATAATGTCAGCAATAAATTAATTCCATGATTTTTATCAAGCAGTTGGTGTATGCTTAAATGAGAGTTATTGGCCACATTAAGGTTTTCTGTGCATTTTTCTCCTGTGGTTTGCCTATGCATTCTTTCCATTGTTGGACAGAAAGTTTCTGTGGTTGCTAAACGCACCAACCCTGAAGCCCTTGATACCTGGGTCCAAAGGTTCACATGCAAATTTAAGAGCCGAGAGACTGTGAAAGCTGCTTAACCTCCGCAGGTTTCAGCTCCTTCACCTATAAAATGGTGATAATTATATCCTTCCCTCCCTCCAGCATTGAGTAAGTACTTAAAAAAACGGCAATTAATCTTATGCATCCAATTATGTTCTGCATGAAGGAGATTTTTAATAAATGCTTTTATTTTATTAACATTGCTACTAGAAGCACAGCCATCCCTCCACACAAGGAATTAATGCAGTGATCATAATTTGATCCCCTGCCTCAGCTGTCAATCAATATAAGTCACAAGGAACATGTCCACGTAACTCATACTGAAAGACCCACAAAAGCAAGGAGCAGCTAAGATTCACCGCTCAAGCCTTTCTGGTTTAACCTGTATGTTTGAAGGACACACTCAACAGCTTTCTTCAAAGATAAGAACTCAAAGGACAAAATTCTTTAGTTTAAAAAACACTGTCCAAACAGAAAAAACAGAGAGGAGGAGGAGGATGTTAGAAAAAAAAATATTATCTCATGAGTCTGGAACTCTGTGACTAAGAGACAGCAAATACCATATGAGATTAGACTGTTGTTCTAAGATTCCAGGTCTATCCAACCCTGCCCTTCCTCTGAAATTCCATTTTATTTCAAATAGAATGTCTTGTTTATTAAAACTTGAGAGCATCTTTGTAAAGCACAATTATAAAACTTCCAATGAAGTTGAAGACAGTGGCAAAGGCTGAACAAGATATAATACGAAATCCAACGCTTCAGGAAGAGTTTGGTGATGAACGATGAAACTTTCAATTTGGCCAGGTATTAAAACGACCACTAGATGGTGCCAACACACACCTTAACACCAACCCAAGAGTTCCACTTGTTTTGGAGAGCCGCAGGGTACGAAGTCTGCCAGCACTTAGGTAATCCTCACCTCTCTGATTGTCTCCAGGAGGAAAGGCAGGAATCATCCTCGATGACAAATGCCTGACACCATCTCTTTCGAGAGACCAAGGAAGGCATTTCTACAATCTCTGTGTGCAAACCTTTGATGATAAACTTTTATCATTATTCTATCTGAAATATTTCACATTTCAGAAATTCTATAATTCATTATTCAAATATCAACTTTGTGCCAGGCGCTGGGCCTGACTCTGGGGATTAAAAAAGGAATAAAGAACAGGAAGTGAGTGAGTGAGTGAAAGTCGCTCAGTCGTGTCTGACTCTTTGTGACCCCGTGGGTATAGTCCATGGAACTCTCTAGGCCAGAATACTGGAGTGGGTAGCCTTTCCCTTCTCCAAGGGATCTTGCCCAACTCAGGGATCGAACCCAGGTCTCCCGCATTGCAGGCAGATTCTTCACCAGCTGAGCCACCAGGGAAGCCCGAAGAACAGGGAAGTATTGCAAATAAATAATAATGATAGAGTGTGATAGTAAGATACTAAAAACATGTACCATGGTGGCAAAGATGATCACAACAAACGCCTTTTGATATGGAACTCTGAAGGGCAATATACAAACCACAGCAGGGCACACGTGTGTTCTGGCCTCCATGATTCTCTCCGTTTGACTCTCCCAACTCCCCGCAACACTTCCACCCACCCGCCCAACCCATGTCACTCTTGCCCTCACATTAATGAGCTACTTACAGTTCCCAGGGTCACCAGGCCTGCGTGGTTTGTCCATGGGGTCCATTCTGCCTAAATACCTTTCTCCACCTGTCTCTTTCCATCATATGCTTGGTAGATTCCTACTCCTTCAAAAGTCCAAGCATCAGCTCCTTTGGGAAGCCATTCATGGTACCCTATCTCTGACTCTAGGACTATATGGTCTTTGTTCTGTTCAGAGTTTTTTCCCTCTTTGAAACTTCCCAAATAGTGAAAACAGCTTAATAGCAACTGATTTTTAAAACAATTTTTTAAAGGAATTTATTTAAAATATTTATTGAATGGGCCAGATATTTTCACTGCCTTCTGAATGAAACATAGAGGTACTAAGCTTTTGAATTAATGAATAGCAATGGAGACAATACGAAGGTTATGTCTTGTACATGAATTCTGAAACATTTTTAAAAATACAGACGTCTTTAAACTTTTTTTTTTTTTTAAGAAAAACATGGCCCTGTTAATTTGCATGTGCTTGTACAAAAGATCACCTACAACAAGAAGTCAAGATGTACGTAGCTCGCTCAGATCGGACACAGACAGACTGTGGGTACACCATCACTGGGGTGGGGAACCCACGCAGAACGACACTAAAGATAATGACGTGCTCACTGTGAACACGAACCCAAGCAAGAAGACAGAACCATGTGGCAAGATTAGCAGTATGGGAAGGAGGCTGGCCTAACCAGAGCAAACAATCAGGCAATGTTAGAGAACAACTGAGAAAGCAGGAGGGAGTCAGATTTGATACGATATGATGGGCTTTTCTTTTTTAAAAATTGAGGTATAATTGACATACAACATTATATTTGTTTCAGGTGTACAACATAAGGGTTCAATATTTGTATATACTATGAAACAGTCACCACAGTAAGTCTAGTTAAAATCTGTCCCTATCCATCACTACTTTCGTGCGATGAGAATTTTTAAGATCTACTCTCTTGCTGCTGCTGCTGCTGCTGCTGCTAAGTCGCTTCAGTCGTATCCGACTCTGTGCGACCCCACAGACGGCAGCCCACCAGGCCCCGCCATCCCTGGGATTCTCCAGGCAAGAATACTGGAGTGGGTTGCCATTTCCTCCTCCAAGGCATGAAAGTGAAAAGTGAAAGAGAAGTCGCTTAGTCATTTCTGACTCTTAGCGACCCCATGGACTGCAGCCTACCAGGCTCCTCCATCCATGGGATTTTCCAGGCAAGAGTACTGGAGTGGGTTTCCATCTACTCTCTTAGCCACTTTCAAATATGCAACACAGTATTATTAGCAATGTTGTATTATGTAGTATTATCACCATGCTGTCCATTATACCCCCATGACTTATTTATTTTATGACTCGAAGCTTGTACCTTTTGACTCCCTTCACCCATTTCCTATCCCCCACCCCAACCCCCATCTCTGGCAATCACCAATCTGCTTTCTCTATGAACTTGGGTTTTGTGTTTTTGTTTTCCTTTTTTTTTTTTTTTTTTAAGATTCCACATATAAATGGGATAGTATGGTATTTGTTTTTTGTCTTTGACTTATTTCATTTAGCATAATGCTCTCATTTTACAAACGGCAAGAATTCCTTCTTCAGTATTCCAGTGTACCACATATTCATCCATTCATCCACTGATGGGCATTCAGGTTATTTTCTGACACAAAAGGCTCTGAAACCTAGGTTGAGGAAATCTAAATTGAATGTGACTGAAAACAAGGAAAAAAGTGAAGACTCTTCTAGCTGAAGAGATCAATAAGGCAGGGTCTCAACGGAAGGAACAACAGTAGAAATGGAGGAAAGATAAATTGTTTTAAAGGGATAGTGGGCAGAATTTGAACATACATTGAGTAAGAGAGACATAAATATATTTAACCTTTGAGATGGGTGGAAGAGAAACAGGAATTTATTTTGGATGATGAGATTCCAAAATGCACTCCCATGGACTTAAAAGCTCTCCCACTAACAGAATTCAGGGTTACCCTTGATTGACTTCTTAAACTATTAATTATCATCAGGAGGAAAATTCTCTGCACACTTAATAAAACAGGCACTTAGCCTACTGTGCACTTAATAAAATTTTTACTCATGAATAAATACTATTTATTTCATGAGAACATACGTTTTCAAATAGGTGATACTTAACCACATCAACTGGCCTGCTTTCTTTCCCTTTTCAATGCGAAGGAAATCTTAAGTTGCTATAAATAATGTTCATACTTCTCAGGATGGGAGTTTGCCTACACCTATACCTGCCATTTTTTTGTCTTCTATTACCTCCTCAACCACTTTCAATTTGGGTTCCTCTCTAGCACCTCAGTAAACCTGGATCAACTTCCCAAAGTTAAGTGAAAGTGAAGTCGCTTAGTCATGTCCGACTCTAGGCGACCCCATGAACTGTATAGCCTACCAGGCTCCTCTGTCCATGGGATTTTCCAGGCAAGAGTGCTGGAGTCAGTTGCCATTTCCTTTTCCAGGGATCTTCCCAAACCAAGGATCAAACCCAGGTCTCCTGCATTGCAGGCAGATGCTTTACCGCCTGGGCCACCAGGGAAGCCCTCCCAAAGTTAAGTCCCCAATGAAACTGCTAAATCCATTGGCTGATTGTCATCATACTGGCTTCTCAGGAGCATCTGACATTGACTCCTATTTCCTCCCTACATTCCTTCCTGGCTTCTGTGCATTCTTGGGGTTTCATCCTCAATCTCTTTGCTGGCTCCTCTTTCCTCACGATCTCTAAACACTCAAGTTCTCTAGGGCTGAATCCAGTATCTACTCCAAACACCACCTAAAGCAGGTGTCCCCCACCTCCAGGATCTAATGCCTGGTGATCTGAGATGGAGCTGATGTAATAATAATAGAAATAAAGCATACAATAGATGTAATGGGCTTGAATCATCCTGAAAGCATAGCCCAACTCCGGTCCGTGGAAAAACTGTCTTCCACAAAACTGGTTCCTGGCACCAAAAAGGTCGGGAACTGCTGACCTAAGGCACGCCCATTTAAGGAGGCTGGAGTAACGATATCTTAGCTCTACTCTACCCTCTGAAAAATCAACAACAAGACAAAACCAGAAAAGAAAACTTTACCTAGGAGAAAACAGAAAACTAGCCACAACTCAGAAATACAATCCATGAAGAGAGGGTGAGAAGCACTGCAAAATGATCCTCATGGAGAGGGGCTGCTAAGAGTGAGCATGCGCTTCTGCAAAGTCCAGGCATGGGAGCAAGTCCTCCAGAAACAGCTGTAGCTCTCGAATGGCCAAACCAACTTTTTTTTTTTTTTTGGCTGCACCACATAGCATGCAGGACCTTAGTTATCTGATCAGGGATCAAACCCACACCCCCTGCAGTGGAAGCACAGAGTCTTAACCACTAGACCATCAGGGAAGTCCCCAAACCAACCATCTTTTGATAAGCATGGCAGGGTCTGGGGACCTGACCCTTGTTTTGCAAGTGGCTGCAAAACAAGAGGTCCCATTTGACACTTCTGAAGAGCTGCAAGGTGGAGATAAATAAAGACAGGAATGGAAATTATGTTTTTGCAGAAAAAAAAGGAGGTTGCCAGAATGGTGAGGAGAAAATGAAAAAGTAGGTACAATTGCTCTGCAGCAGGTGAAATCTGTAAATGAAGAGCGGCCATGCTAACTCATCTCCCAGAAGTCTCACACGTATGTATGGGACCTGCTTGCTAGACGGGCAAACTGCCTGCCATATCCGGGCAGAGTGTTAGTGAGAAAAGGTCTGGAAGTAATGGATCCCAAACTTGGAGATCTACAGATCCTTCTGCACGCTAACTTTCAGCAACTAACCAACCCAGAATGGAACATACCTATTCAAAGTTGGCAATAATCTGAAAGTGAAAGTGAAGTCACTCAGTCGTGTCCGACTCTTTGCGACTCTTTGCGACCCCATAGGCTGTAGCCTACCAGGCTCTTCTGTCCATGGGATTTTCCAGGCAATAGTACTGGAGTGGATTGCCATTTCCTTCTCCAGGGGATCTTCCCAACCCAGGGCTCGAATCCAGGTCTCCCGCATTGTAGACTTTACTGTCTGAGCCACCAGGGAAGTCCCAAATAATCTGAAGTGAACCAGAAAAGAATGTATGTATGTGCATAACTGAGTCACTTCACTGTACAGCAGAAATTGGTACAACAGTATAAGTCAACCATACTTAAATAAAAAATAGATGAATAAAAAAGAAAAAAGTGAATCAGAATGGCACCCTTGTTCAGATGTTAAAAGGAAAAGAACTGTACAGACAAAAAGCAGATCAAGAATACCCGAGGAAAGTAAGGATTCACCACAAAGGAGAAAAACTATGAAAAAAATACTCCTGCATGAAAGCAAAGAGTGTAAAGAATATATAGCCCTATCAACCAGGAGATCAAAGAGAACATCATTTTTAAAAAGAGCTTTCATATTTAAAAATCATTTTTAAAGGAGATATACCAAAAGAGCTCAAGAAAAGAAAAACGCACATAAAGGAAGGTCATATTAAAAGATATAAAAAGAGGAATGGGCACTGCTGCAAAAAGCCAGGGACAAGAAGACGAGGTGGAGACATGTAAGCAAAAGGAAATGGAAAAACAAAATTAAAGCAGAAAGAAGGAAACCAGAGAGGCAGGAGGTACTGGAGGTGACATAATGAGGGTTCCTGAAGGGTTCTGTACATGATAATGGGGACATTTCAAAACAGCAATAATACCGATAATGAATGTCCACAGTGTTAGAAATGAGCTAGCCACCTAGGGGGGAAAAAACACAACAGATTACTAATGAGATGGCTTGAATTGTGTTCCCCCAGGAAGGTATGTTGAAGTCCTTAGCCCTGGTAGCTGGGAGGGTGACCTTATTTGGAAATGGGGCTTTTGCAGATGTGATCAAGATGAGGTCACTGGATGGGCCTTAAGCCAGTGTGACTGCTGTCCTTCCAAGTAGAGGAAAATGCCTGTGAAGACAGATGGACAGGGAGGATGCCCCGTGATGACAGAGGCAGAAGCAGCTACAAGCCAAGGAAGGCCACGGTCTGAGGGTCATCACTGGAAGCTAGGAGGAGGTGGGGAAGGACTTCTCCTCTTCAGGTTTCAGAGAGAGCATGGCCGGCTGATACCTTCATTTTGGACTTCCAGCCTTCAGAACTGTGAGACAGTCAATGCCCACTGCTTTAAGACACTTTGCTTGTTGTAATGTGTTACAGCAACTCTAGGAAACTGGTGCAACTAGTTATACCAAAATAAGTTCCGTGAAAACATGTTTCAATTTCACTTTTCACTTAATGAAATGCAAATCAGTGGTACAATTTTTCACCTATAGATCAGGGGTTTTATAGTGAACAAGGTTAGCAAGAATATGGAGTCACAGGGGAAGTGGGGGTGGGATGAATTAGGAGATTGGGATTGACACATACATACTACTATTAAATAGATAGCAAGAATCAATCGCATAGCACAGGGAACTCTATTCTGTGCTCTGCGGTGACCTACATGGGAAGGAAATCCAAAACACAGGGGACATATATGCATAGCTGATTCACTCTGCTGTATAGCAGAAATGAACACAACATTGTAAAGCAACTATACTCCAATAAAATTTTTTTTAAAAAGAATATGGAGTCTTAGATAACGTTCCCATCACAGGTATCCTCTTAACTGGTCTGCCCCATTTCAATCTCCATATGGTAGGAGGCATGATCTGAAAACATAGATCTAACTATTTATTCCTATCCTGGTGACTACTACTTCCCTGGTGGCTCAGACGGTAAAGTGTCTGCCTACAATGCAGGAGACCCGGGTTCAATCCCTGGGTCGGGAAGATCTCCTAGAGAAGGAAATGGCAAACCACTCCAGTATTCTTGCCTAGAAAATCCCATGGATGGAGGAGCCTGGTAGGCTACAGTTCATGGGGCTGCAAAGAGTCAGACACGACTGAGCAACTTCACTTTCACTTTTCATTCCTATCCTTAAATCTTTTCACTGGAAAATCTCAATGTCAGGTCAATCTGATATTGAGCTATTGGCTCATCACATGCCAACTAGTTATCCCTGGTCACTGTGGACTCTGGCTGAGAAGACAAGTTCTTTTCCCATCTAAACAGCTCACCCCCATCATCCCCCACTTGTTTGTTTCCTTTATAATAATTTGCCACAAGCAGGTTCTTGTTTACTTGCTTATTGTCTGTCTCCAGGGGAATACAGGCCATATCTACCTTGATCATTGCTGTATCTTCAGCATGCAACATGGTCCTGGAATTTATATGGGGGTGGTTAAATAGTTGATGAGTGAAAAAATAAAGGAATGAATGCATGAGTTCCCTTAGCCCACGTCTACCTGCTCAGAAAGACTGAGGTCAGGAGGAGAAGCGGGCAACAGAGGATGAGATGATTGAATGACATCACCAACTCAATGGACATGAGGTTGAACAAGCTCCGGGAGTTGGTGAAGGACAGGGAGGCCTGGCATGCTACAGTCCATGGAGTTGCAGAGTCAGACATGACTGAGCGACTGAACAACAACACTCTCTCAGAAAATGGTTTTGCATTCTACTTACAAGAAAATCCAGGCTATCAGGTATGCAAAACTTTAAATCACCTGCCATCATTACCATTTTTCCCATTTATATACTTAGTTTCACTGAGTAAACTTCTCTTATTTCCTTGTGACTTTCAAAAATTGGGGGTAGGGTGGGGAGGGAGTATTAAATAAAGCAAGATGTCACCCTGGCTAAAAATGGGTCATATCCTCAGGATTCAACATAAAAAAGTCTTTCCTTTCATGTAGGAAACTTCAAAAAATTTAGATACAAAGGTCAGGAAGATCCCCCGGAGAAGGGAATGGCAACCCACTCCAGTATTCTTGCCTGGAGAATCCCATGGACAGAGGAGCCTGGAGGGCTACAGTCCACGGGGTTGCAAAGAGTTGGACACGACTGAGCGACTAACACTACTACTACTAGCAATTTTTATTCCAGGAAAATATAATTGAATGGCACCTACTCCAATCAAGACAGGTTTTTCACTGGCAGAGAAGTTACAAAATATGTGGGGTTGACTTAGAATTGGAGAATTCAGTACAAACTTATGGCCTATGGGGGATAAACGGAGGATGATGTATAAACACACACATTTCCTAGTTCCATCTGCTGAGAGAGCTTAGAAGCAATGACACCCAGATGTTGGCTTGTAAATGTTATCCTTCTTAACTAAAAGGACCCAGGGTTCCTTGGAGAAAAACTGATTCCAGAGCTTGTACAGGAAAACAGAAGATGAGCCGGAATACCATGTTGTGACAGAAAGCAGGGACAGAAAATAGTACTCAAGGAAGGAGAGGGAAAAGTTAAAAGGACGGGGGAGCCATCAGGTGAATGAATGGTTCCCTGATTAAATCTGGGACCATGTGAACATTGAGATAAATAATGCCAGGAACATTATAATCCTTTGAATACAGTAAGCATCTATGCATCCACATTAATATAAAAAAGGAATAAATAAGAGAAGGAAAATCCTTTTAGAGTGGAAACCCACTTAAGAAATATAGAAGGAATGATGTGAGTTAGACAACGATTTGTGTATGCTGAGACGAGGAGTTAAAAATATGACAAGGAAGAAGGTATTTACATGGACTCAAAGGATCTCCCCGCAAATCACTTTTTAATTACAAAAGAGAAAGACAATAATTTTACAATGGAGAAATCTTACAACCACTTAAACCAACTAAGTAAAATTAGTATCACCCAATATTGAAACAAACTATTAATAACATATGTGCCTGAGCTAATCAGTTTGATGTGTCAAGTTGACTGGGCCATCGAGTGCCCAGATATTTGGTCAAACATTACTCTGGGTGTTGCCTTTTTGGTTAATTATACTACAATCAGTAGACTGAGTCAAGCAGAGTGCCCTCCCCAATGTGTGAGCCTCATCCAACCATCAAAGGCCTGACTAGAATTAAATGGGTAAGAAGGCATCCTTTCTGCTTGGCTGTCTTTGAGCTGAGACATAGGTCTCCTGCCTTTGTACACAGACTCAGACTAGAATTTATACCATTGGGTCTTTTGCTTGCCAACTGCAGGTGTTGGACTTCTCAGTGTCCATAACTGCATAAGCCAAAAATTTCTGCACACACACACACTCACTCACTCTCATTTTGTTGATTCTGTTTCTCTGGGTAACCCAAACTAGTGACAGACTTTGGTACCAAGAGAGGTATCAAAGGGACAGAATTTGAGGATGAATATTCTGAACCGACTTGGGGGGTTCTGGAATTGGGGCTATCTGAAATGATTAGATTTAAACCCACTATGAGTCTATTCTGGTAGTAAAGAGAGCACCAACAGCCTAGGGTGTGTGATCTGACCCCTGCGATATATCAACATCTCCATCGGATGCTCCCAATCAACATTTGTAGGAAGCAAGGAGCTGGGTGATAAGCCATGATACTCTCAAATTCTTGGAAAAGTAACAGGAATAGGAAGTCAGCCAGGAGGTGCTAACATCCCTGGACAAAGCAGTGAATGAAAAGGATGATATTGTACCATGAAATGATGGGAAAGCTTCTGTGTGTGCCCTGGAGGAGAGCTGTGTCTCCCACAGCCATGGGGCTAAGGACCCAGAGAAATGCAGAGCCTCCTCGTAGGAGGCAGTGAGGACTCAACCATCACTTCTGTGGCATCTGCCAGAAACACATGACCTGAACCTAATCAGGAGGAAACGGAAAACAACCCTAAATTGAAGGAGAGTCTACAAAAGAAGTGGAAAACCTCACAGTCAAGAAAATAGACAAAGGCTGAATAACACTCAAGATGAGAAGAGATTACAACAACTACAGACGCAAGGCACACTCCTAGGAGGCTCCTTGTGGCATTCTTGCAACTTGTCTGTAAACCTGAAATTATATCAAAATTAAAAGTTGCGAATAAAAATCCAACTGTTAAACTTCCTTATATAGCAGGTTTAAGTTTTAGTAATTTATTACTTTTGAATAGGCAATATAGATTCTCAGTAAAAGATTCAAAAGATATCAATGACTAGGTAGTGAAAGTATTTCTCTCATCAGAAGTAATCACTGGAACTAGTTTCCTGTGAATTCTTCCAGGAATAGTTTATGCACACAAACACACATGCATTCACATAGTATTTTTTAACAAAGATGACTTTTTTCTAATTAAAAGAGATATGTATCTTGGCTATGGTTTCATGTAAGTAAAAAGAGAAAGGCCTCATTTTTGATGTCTTTAGAGTACTTCATTTCATGGGTGAATATACAATGAAATATTTAATCGGTTATTACCAATCACTTGTTACTATGAACAATGCAACTATAAAAACAGCTTATACTTCTTCGTGCATATGTGTATATATACTCGTAAAAGACATTCCTAGAATTGAAACTGCTAACTGAGAGGACTGTCTGCAATTTAAACTTCTGAATGATCGCCAAATTATTCTCCAAAGAGGTTGTAGCAATTTACACGTTCATTTACAATCTATGAGAGTTTCTGTTTTCCTGGGTGTGGGTTTTTCTCAACCAATGATGCTGGCCCGTTTCGAAAGGACAGCCTATACTGCAGTTTTATTTTTAAAGTACACAAAACTTTGACCCCTTTCTTTACTGGTGCACCAAACTTATGCAACACTCATTAGCTTACTGCCAACTGTCATAAGGCTCAGTTCACCTTCCCCAGTTCTTGGAGAGGAATCTCTCCCAAGGCTGAAGGCATCTTGTCTCTGTTTCTGGCAAAATCATGGTCTCCATGCGAGGCAGTCAATTTGCTTTATCCCCTTTGTTAGACAGTATCTTCCTGAGACAGGCAGGGACTATGCTGGAAAGATTACGAGATGGAGAGTCACACAGCCCTGGAACCCTGGGTTTGAATCCTGCTCAGCTACTTGCTGTCTGTGTGCAGTCATGCACATGTGAGTAATTAATAAGTGCCACGTACCAGGCACTATGCCAGGAGTCTGAGTTTCAAAGAAGAATAAGGCATGGCACTGTTGCAGTAGAAGGTTTACACTGACAATGTCATGTAGTAGAAATAAGCAAAGAGGGTTTAAAAATTACAGATTCTTTCTTTTATCATTCCCTTCTTGCTCCCATTTTCCCTCCCTCCTCTTTCTCTCTCTCACACACACATGCTGTTTCAGAAAAAATCTAAGGCAATAATAACAAGAAAGAAAGGATGCTATGGAAGCTTAGAGAAAAGATACCTAACCCAGCTCTAGGAGTGGGAAGGCTCAAAGAAGGTATCCTTAAAATTAAGTTACTTGACAAGTTATTCATGTGACTTGACACGACTGAGTGACTGATCTGATCTGATCTGATACAACTTCATATAGGTAGTTGTAAGCACCATTTGGGTTTACAGCGCCTTAAGAGTTTCCGAAATAGGATGCTCTATTTTGACTTTTTATTAATACGCTGCAGCCTTGGCAGAGAAGGCTCGGGTAGTTTCACCGCATCCCGCCAGTGACTGCAGTGCACGAGGCTCCCTGAACCCTCAGAGCAGACAAAAGGGCACGGTAAGAATGTGCTCTCTGCAGATGTAGAGAATGGACGGTGGACACATGGGGTGGGGGGTGGATGATGGGGTGAATCGGGAGATTGACATACGAGCTCTGCCATGTGTAAGACACAGCTAATGGGATCCGGCTGTACAGTGCATGGAGCTCAGCTCGGCACTCTGTGATGACCTACATGGGTGGGGTCGGGGTGGCAGGGAGGTTTGAGAGAGAGAGGAGCTACGTATACCTATGTCTGATTCATGTTTGATGTATGGCAGAAACCAACACAATACTGTAAAGCAATCAGCCTCCAATTAAGAGGGAGGGGATATATGGGGCTTCCCTGGTGGCTCAGAGGTAAAGAATCTGCCTGCCAATGCAGGAGGCGTGGGTTCAATCCCTGAGTCCAGAAGATCCCCTGGAGAAGGAAATGGCAACTCATACCAGTTTTATTGCCTGGGAAATCCCATAGACAGAGGAGCCTGGCAGGTATAGTCCATGGGGTCACAAAAGAGTAGGACAGGACGTCATGACTAAACAACAATATTGGATTCACTTCATTGTACAGCAGAAATTAACACATTATAAAGCAACTATACCCCAATTAAAAAAAAAAAAAAAGAAAATGCGCTCTGGAACCAGATGGCAATTTAGCACCAAGTATCAGACACGACTGGGCGACTTTACTTTCACTTTTCACTTTCATGCATTGGAGAAGGAAATGGCAACCCACTCCAGTGTTCTTGCCTGGAGAATCCCAGGGACGGGGGAGCCTCATGGGCTGCCATCTGTGGGGTCGCACAGAGTCAGACATGACTGAATCGACTTAGCAGCAGCAGCAGCTCTACAATTATATGCAAGCGACCTTCTCTCTCTGCTAGAGAGGTACTTTCTTCATCTGAAAGGCGGGACGATGCTAGTATCTACCTCACAGGACTGTGATAAGAAATGCGACACTCCACCTGTAGACCCCGAGACACACTGCTGACACGTGGTAAGCTTGCAGAAGACCAGGTCCTGTTTTTACCATGAGCAGCACCGCCAGCCCTCCGAATGGCAGGAAGCGTCTTTTCCCCACGCAGGTCCCATTGCCCCACTCACAGCAGCTGCGCTGAGCTATTTATCCTCAGGCAAGGGTCACTTTTCTAAGCTGAATGGATCATGATCCAGCCTGGCGTCATGTCTGGAAATCATTCTAGGACAGACCCTCTTAAGCCAAAACCCCTCCATAAAATGTCTAGGCTTTTCGCAGGACATAGGGAACAGGCCAGGGCCACTGGGAGTGGTTTTTATAGACTTCTTGAGTCCATCTCTTGGTTTTCTTCTCCAGAGCAACATCTCTTCACGTGAGCAACACAAGAGGTAGTCAACCAGAAAGTGTGGTCAGGAGATGCCTAGCTGAATTACTTACTCACTCATTCACTCCTTCCTTTCTTCCTTCCTTCTTTCCTTCCCTTTCCTCCCTCCCTCCCAGTGAAAATAATTTGCTTTTGATATATACCTTTTAAGGGCTTCCCTGGTGGCTCAGATGGTTAAGAATCTGCCTGTAATACGGGAAACCTGGGTTCAATCCCTGGGTTGAGAAGATCCCCTGGAAAAGGGAATGGCTACCCACTCTAGTATTCTTGCCTGGAGAAGTCCATGGACAGAGGGGCCTGATGGGCTACAGTCCTTGGGGTCCCAAAGAGTGGGACATGACAGAGTGACCAACTCTTTGACTTTCATATACCTTTTAAGGTAATGGTTACTTTTTGGAAACACATTTCTATTATATAGTAAGGTATGCCTTATAGAGAAAGAGTCATTTCAAACGTTCTTATTGCTGTCTTTAAATTTTTTTGCATTCGCTCATTCAATACATCATTATTAGGGCCCACGCTCCATGCCGGGAACTGTGCTGGGAACCATGTGGGGAGGAACGAACAGACAGAGCCGTCTCCATCCTTCTGCACACTAACGAGAGGGACGGCACTTGACAAGGGCTCGGGGAAGGGGCAGGAGAACATGCACTGCCCGGTGGAAGGGGGAACACGTGCCTGAGGACTAGAGCAGGACCACATGACCACCTCACAGCAGAGACAGCAAGGGGACAGTGACGTCAGGGGCGTGAGGGGAGAGGCTAGAGTGTGCAAGCCCTGCAGGTACATTGTAAGGATCTGAGGATTCATCTCAAGGGCAGAATTGTAAGTACTGATCCCATTGGCTTTTTTTGAAAGCCCCCTCTGATGGCAGGGTGGAAAGTGAGGAGGCTACAGCATTAGCCCCAGGAAGGGATGACCAGGGCTTTGATTGGAACAGAGTAGTGGAGAGACGGAGCAGTGGACAGGCTGGAAGAGCAGAAACAGAACTGATGAGACAGGATGATTTAGATGGGATGTGGGAGGTGAGAAGGGGTGTGGAGGGGTCGGGCTTTCTCACATCCACAACTGAGCAGACCATGATGCTGCCTGTGAGTGAGAACAGGGGAGGAAGAGAAGAATTTTAGGAGGTGACCGGGATTCTGACAGGCTAATTCCTGAGACACAGCCAAGGGAAGGTGTTCCTTTTCTTTCTCTCATAAGCTAATTAAATCTGATCCCTTGGACACAAAGGGAATAACACAGAGTATTAAGAAAACAGAGAGGGCAGTCAGAAATCTTTACCTGGCATGATGGTCAAACCTTGTCAGGGGACCACATGCTCCACTGTCTAATTTAAAATCAAGAAGATATTAAAGACATAGTAGATATGGGTTCTACTATAAATTTTTCACTATCTGAATTTGATCATGTCAAATTACTCTGTGATTCTACTTTCTTGGTGTAAGAAAATACTAGACACAGTCCAACACCCTTCTCCATAAAGGCTATATACTGAGGTCCCAGGCAATGTGGTTAAAAATAAGAATATGATGACCAGCTCTCAGTACACTGTCTAAACCTCTTGGCTAGGAAATATCACAACTCATTGACCTAGCAAAAGGAAACAGAACATTTTAAGGTATATTTCAATGAAAACAAGGTAAGTCTTGAGGCTATGAAATATAGTCTGTCAAACACAGCAGCTGGGGTGACATGTGTAAGTGGACTGCTTTTCAGTTTGTGCTGTTTTCTCTGCTGGGGTGTCTGGAAGGGTTCACATTTCAAATCGATCAACATCATGGGAAGGATCCTGCCCACTCACGGGGCGCTCAGCCAACCACCCTCTTTACAATGGATGAGTGTCTACTACTGCTGGTGTTAGGACATGTCTATGCTGGGTAGAGAATCACTATTAGGTTGGACATACTGTTGAAAGTGAATCTGAAATGTTTAGGTTTTGATGCTGCAGAGAAAACTGTTCTTTCTATGAAATCATAAAAGGTCTGTAAGTTTACCAAACCCACGTCATGGAATGCACATCATCTGCTTGATCATCGTCTGCCACCTTATACATTTATTTTCAAAAAAAAATTTTTTTAATATATTTTTGAAATGTATTTGGCTGCACTGGGTCTTGCAAAATTCTGTTGCAACATGCAGAATCTTTAGTTGTACTATGCGAACTATTAGTTGCGGCATGTGGGATCTTAATTCCCTAACCAGGGCCTACTGCACTGGGAATTCAGAGTCTTAGCCTCTGGACCCCCAGGGAATTCCCCCTCCCTATAGCTTTTCCATAGTATTTGAATATTTCATTGACTGATGTTCCTCAAATCCTAGTAGAGGAAATATAAAGACTGGTGAACTGAACGCACAGTAAAGTAAGGTAAAGGAAAGGAAAGGAAGGGACTGTAAGAGTCTGCAGAAACTAGAGAGACTCTCAGACCACGAGAACAGATATTTAAATATTCACACAATATTAGGAAAAACAAAAAACAAAATGAACGAAAAACTCCTACAAGATGTTAGATATTTTACAATGTTAGCGTATGACTAAATCACAGCAGCATTATTTAGCCATGAGATGCTGAGTGCCTGATGACAGGCATGAAGATCTAGACCAAAGACAAAAAGGCAACTGTCCAAGACACAATATTTTCTCTTCCAATTGACAGGTAACAAATAGAAATTGTCCAACACAGGGCTCAACTCTTACATATTTATTCCTCTGCATCCATTTCATTTATAAAAGAGTTTTTATTTCAGTAACCGTTTGACTATCTGGCATGATTAGATAAGTAGTTAACTGCATTTCACCTTGCGTAAGGAGTTAACCTATTTATAAACATACTCTGCTCAGGAAAATGAATTGGAAAATCCTTTGACAGGAATGCACAATCATATAAATGGATAATGATTATGCATTTTAAATAATACTATAAATCACTTAAACTACAGTACTGAACACTTTTATTTCATTTTTGTTTTAATTTTTTTAATTGCAATATAGTTGATTACAATGCTGTGTTAGCTTCAGGTATTCAGCAAAGTGACTCAGGTCCTTGTTGATTATGTATTTTATATACAGTAATGTGTATATGTTAATTCCAAACTCCTAATTCATCCCTCCCCACCCCCCACCACTTTCCCTTTTGGTAACCATAAGTTTGTTTTCTATGTCTATGGGTCTCTTTCTGTTTTGTATGTCAGTTCATTTGTAGCAATTTTTTTTTTAGAACTGCACACTCTTTTAAAAAACAAATACAGTTTAGAGGGGTGGGATGGCGGTGTGGGAGAGAGGCTCAGGAGGAGGGAATATATGTATACTTACAGCTGATCCACTGTTACTGTACAGGAGAAACTAGCAGAACATTACAATTACACTCCAACTTAAAAAACACGAAAGAAAACCAAACACATAAATGCCAGAGATGTCCGAGGACTGAAACAAAGCAGGAAAAACAGGGTTAAAAAAAATGCTTAGTTATTAAGCATTTTAAAATTCTCTTTAATTTTTATTTTCCTTCTTTCTTCTAAAAATAAAAATTTTTATTTTCTTTGGAGTATAGCTGATTACAATGTTGTGTTAGTTTCTGCTGCACAGCAAAGTGATTTAGTCACTATATTTATATATATACATACCCATTATTTTTTCAGATTCCCTTTCAAAATCACAGAATACTGAGTAGGGTCCCTGTGCTATACAGCAGGTCCTTGTTGATGATCTGTTTAACAGATAGGAGACTTGGGATTCTTATCCTATCTACCCTCAGATTTTTACTGGCAGGAAGCCCCACTATCTCACCTGTACCCAGGTATCCTGCTGCTGGGTTCTCTAGGTGACAGGAAAGCTAACAAGTCTTCACTGTCACTTTTTTCACAACTATGCCCAACTTAGTAAATGACAGAACACCTACTCAATATACTGTATCACTTTTTAAAAACTATAGTTCTTTAACCCGGTTTTCATAAACACATGAAGGCTTTGCTCATCTGCCTTGGGACCACCAGGTAGGCAGCTTTTGGGTACAAGTTGGGCAACGGCTGTGAGGCAGGTGACACTGTAGCCAAGTGAACGAATTCTTTCCTTTGCACTTTACTGTCAGGACACCTGTTTTAAGTTCAATAAACAAAGTCACACTCAATTTCTATTTATTGTGTGCCTATTGTACAAGAATTACGTTGGATATTTTTCATGTATGTTGCTACTTAAACATACATTTTCTGTTTGAAATATTAATGGAAAATCTTCCCAACCCTCCTTTTGTTGACATTACATACCCAATTACAGGTAAGAAGGAAATCACCGTGTATTTGAAACCATCACCTAACCATTATCTCCACTTAGACAGATGTGAAACACAAAGAGAAGCAGCTTTCACTGGCCTGGGAAGGAGATCTGTTTCTACTACAGGAGGAATTTCCTAAGAGCAGAGAAACTGGAAATTTGCCCAGATGCTCCTAAGTTATGTGTTCAGTGATTGTTTCTGGTGGGCTGAGCTAGTAGCTGCCACTGAGCAGAGGATTTTAAAACCAGCAAAAATATTTACTGAGTGAATGAACGAACAGCCAGAAACTTTGTCGTCTGGCTCTTTCCTTGGCTTTCTTTGTCAGAAATCTGCAACAAGGACTTCCCTAGTGGGCAGGTGGTTAGGAATCCACCTGCAAATGCGGAGGACACAGGTTCGATCCCCAGTCTGGAAACTAATATCCCACAGGCTGCAGGGCAGCTGAGTCTATGTACCACAGCTACCGAAGCCTGTGCACCCCGGAGCCTGAGCTCTGCAATGAGAAGCCTGCACACTGCAATGAAGAGTGGCCCCCACTCTCCACAACTAGAGAAAGCCCAGGCGAAGCAATGAACACCCGGCACAGCCGAAAAAACAAGTCTGCAATGTCAATTAAGGCCACATCACCTCATGTAAAGTTTTTAATTTTGCATAATCCTCATACTTGTTATATTTGGCAGTATCACTTAGCTTGCTTTTTTTTTTTTTTTAAATACAACCTTTCTTGTGCCTAAGACAGAGGGAAGGGTGCACTTCCTTTCCCTATCAGTGGTGTAGGGTGTAAGTTGTGTAGGCAGCCTGACTTCAGTGCTGCCGACAGTAGCCTCAGGGGAAGGAGGGAGGTCAGGCTGGAACTATCCCATGTTCCAAGTGTCTAGGGGCGTACAGAACTTTCACAGTGCTAATCTGCTAATACTGTAGCTCCTCAGATGCCAACAAGCCACAAAAGGAAATCAAGAATGTCAGATGGAATCTCCAAGTGAAGTATCAAGAGCTGCTCACCAGAACTTCTCAATAATGACTGTTCATTTGGGATAAGGTCATTATGGTAAGAAGAAGTGACCTGACTTTGGAAGGGTTTAGAGCAGTGGTCCTCAACCTTTTTGGTACCAGGGGGCCAGTTTCATGGAAGAGAATCTTTCCATGGACCGGGAGGTGAGGGGAAGGTTTCAGGATGATTCAAGGGCATTACATTTACTTTATTTCTATTATGCACTTTATTTCTATTATTATTACATCAGCTCCACCTCAGATCATCACAGGCATTAGATCCTGGAGGTTGGAGATCTCTGGTTAAGAGGAGCTATTAAACTCAAAAGACATTGACTCTTACTACTCAGCAAAGGGTTTTCATCTTTACATGATATTTGAGATCTTGTATTTTACAGCTGTATTCCTAAACTGTAATTAAGTTCCCTAAAAAATTAGAAGGCAGCTTTTTAAAAAATTATTTTTACTTATTCCTAGTACACTGCTGTGGGACCCAAGGGAATTCTTACTAAGAGAGGACGGAACCTGGCACCATAAGAGATTCATTATGAAAACTGCCAAGTATTAAATGGGCCCATATTCAGATGATAAAAATCCACACATTCCAAAGCCACACAGACAATGGATAATCAATGATTCCACTTGATCCTCCTTCACTTGTGAAAATCACCAAGTGCTGTCTACACTCAGGAGCACAGACATCAGGAAGTGAACTAAGAGAGGAAGAATGTGGTGGCAAAGAAGAGAGTCAAAAACTAAAAACAGATCAAATACACCAGGAAATGGAAAAAACAAATAATTTTCCCTATTTTGTCTTAGTTCCTGAAGCAGAAAAAATTCTTTTTTTTTTTTATGGCTAGATCAAACTGAGAAAGGAATTTATGTGAGTCGACTGGTTGCCAATGTAAGACAAACACTGCAATATTTACTTTTTCTTTAAGTGTGCCCCCACCAACCAGGCCAACAGGAATAGCTCTAGCTGTCCTCAGAAGGCAGCTGCTCTTCAAGTTTAACCTTGCTCACTGAAGCAGCACAGTTTCCCTATGTGTCTGTTAATGTCACATTTCAAAAAAGGAAAGAAAAGATAAGTCTACTTACAGATAGCATTATTTCCAAATGTTGACTGCAGTAAATGCCCTTGTCCTCTGTGAATGAGAACTGAAACCATGTGATTGAATAATGAAAAATATTAATCCTCTTATTTTCCAATTTCAAGAAACATTCTGTCTCAAGTGTTTGCTTATAATTCACCTAAGTTTAAAAAGTCAAGGGTTTGGCCAGCATGGCCAGTGTACTTGGCAGGGCCAGGATGGAGGACTCAGCTGGCTCAGTTGATGTGTGGTGGGGCCAGGAGAAGATCCCACCAGTGCAGCTGGGGTGTCTGGCAGTGGAGGGGCCAGGGAGGTGGCTGCACCGTGGGGAACTTAGTTACATATAGGAGGCTTAAGAAAATAAACAAACAGGCTGATGATGATGGGAGCCAGGTTTCTCACTTCTGCAGAAGGAAATTACAAAGATAGAAGGGAGACAGCTAAAATAAACCCCAGGGGTTAGGCTGAAATGGGAGGTATCAGGACAAACTCATGATATTTAACCTAAATTGACAAAGGAATGGAAATGCATGTGTGTGTGTGTGTGTGTGCATGTTCCCCTGCAGACTGTGCTGAGCAAGCCTAGAAGCAAGGACACCCTGGCAGCAACAACCAGACCTACTACCCAGATCTTGATTTTTAAGAGCCACATGGCATCAACAGGAACCAAGGCTTTTTGGAGAAATGACTGAATCCATCACCAGGCCAGGGAAAGCACTAGATGTCCCTGGAATCAGTATTACGGAGCTGGAGAATAAGGAAGTTCTCCAGGAATGACTGGGACCTGTCAAAAGGATACTGTAGTCAGCAGAAAGAGGCTTACCACTACCCAATTCTGGGACAAATCGTCTGGTTTATTTGGGTTAGTAAGGAGAATGAACTGGGCTTCCCTGGTGGCTCCAGAGTAAAGAATCTGCCTGCTAATGCAGGAGACACGGATTCGATCCCTAGGTCAGGAAGATCCCCTGGAGGAGGGCATGGCAACCCACTCCAGTATCCTTGCCTGGAAAATCCCATTGGACAGAGAAGCTTGGTAGGCTACAGTCCATGGGGTGGCAAGGAGTCAGACACGACTTAGTGACTGAAGAACAACAAAGGAGAATGAATTTGGTTGTTGACGATTTATCTTTGTTCTCTGTTGGGGCCGTGTGCACTACAACTGGTATCCTAACCAGTCTTCTAGGAGAGACACAGAGCTGATGAGGCCAACATGCCCAACTAAACCGGCACAAATTCATCACCACAAATGAACATGTTGCTCAAATTCTGTGCCCTCTTGACAGCATGGTTGCTTGCTTAAAATATGTAATATGTGGATGTCTACCCATCAAAAATATGGATATTCTTTGCTAATAAGGTCCTTCTTTGGATACAAAGAAGCCTACATTTATTTATGCTTTGAGTGCTTTCTTAAGTCAGGGAACTAATGACTGGAGAAGGAAATGGCAACCCACTCCAGTACTCTTGCCTGGAAAATCCCATGGACAGAGAACCCTGGTGGGCTACAGTCCATGATCACAAAGAGTCAGACACGACTGAGCGACTTCACTTCACTTCACTAATGATTAGATGCAGAGACAAATTGTTTCAGTTTTTCACACATACAAAAAAACCCTTTTTTTCTAAGTTTTGATATGAGGAAATATGATTTCCTCATATCAACTAGAGGAAATATTTGTTTTTCTGGAAAATAACTTGTAAGACATGGGATCAATTAGGTTGGCCTTAAACGTTCCCTTTCCCTAAATTCAGACTACAAGATTAATCACTTAGGGAAGAAAAAAAAATCTTTCTCACTGTTGACAAATCTGTGGTTGAGAGCTGGCTTTGACATTTAAAAATAATTTTCATATTGAAATAATTTCAAACTTAAAAGTTGGAGGAAGAACATGAACAAGCTCCCAGATATCCTTCACTCAGATGACTGATTTCTCATTTGTTATGTTTTCAGATGTGTCTTATTCTCACATAAATGTGTGTGTAAATATCCATATCACACAATATCTGTTTACACATATTATCATAATCTATTTCTGAGATCAACCAATTTATTTCAACCACAGATTTACACATAATTTTATCCTTCAAATGACACACAGGTCAGGTTAGGAAAGGTAGCTGATGGAGCTGGTGAAGCTGGAGGTTTTATTTTGGAGTGGTTTTGAACTCTGTGGGTAAATCATGCTCTTACACACTAAGTCCTATGATCAAACCAAGCTGTCTGTGAAGGCCAGGTGGCAAAGAAGACAAGTGAAGCAGGAAGACAGTCCACTGGCACAGTGGGGACTAGAAGAGCATGCGCTCTATATAAAGGGTGCATTTATTACTTTCATAAAAAACTAAAGTGTTAGTTGCTCAGTCGTGTCCGACTCTTAGTGATCCCATGGACTGTAGCCCACCAGGCTCCTCTGTCCGTGGACTCCTCCAGGCAAGAATACTGGAGTGGGTTGCCATTCTCTTCTCTGGGGGATCTTCCTGACCCAGGGATCGAACCTGGGATTCCTGCACTGCAGGCAGATTATTTACTACTAGAGAAGCCCTATCTCCAGCTTTCTGAAAGTCTGATGAACTGCCCTTGATTAAAATGAAAAATTAAAAAGAATTCTATTTGAAAAAAAAAAAAATAGGATACCATTCTGGTGCAACTGAGTCTGAATTTCAGAGTAGGAACCATCTATTACTTTCAGAAGTTCTGATGTTTCAAGAGAAGGTAGAAATTTGGATTCTTTTAGGAATAGCATCCTATTTTTTCACTTTTTTAAACAGAACACCTATGAAAGGAGAATCTGCTTGCCAGTGCAGGAGACACGGGTTCGAACCCTGGTCTGGGACAATCTCACATGCTGCGAAGCAACTAAGCCTGTGAGCCGCAACTACTGAGCTTGTGCTCTAGAGCCCGGGAGCCACAACTACAGAAGCCCTTGCCCCCTAGATCCCAATCTCCACAGTAAAAGAAGGCCGAGCACCGCCATGAAGAGCAAGTAGCCCTTTTCATCACATCTAGAAAAAGCCCATGCAGCAACGGAGACCTAGCGCAGCCAAAAATAAATTAAATTATATATATATATATATATAAGCCAGAGAAGAGCTGGATTTCATATAAGTTTTATACCATGCCTCCTACACATATTTCTTGATCTCAGAATTATTTAAGATTAAAGAAAAAGAGATCAGAGCATCACGTCACTGAGACTAGTCCTGGAAAGGAGCTGGCATATAGTAACCACTTGCAAAATTCCTGTTGACTATTATAACTGGAACTTTTTTTTGATAGCACCCTATTTTAAAATGGGACTAACGTTTAAAAATAATAGTGGTCTGAGAAAAAAAAATCATCTTTAACTTGTGTGTAACTCACCACACTTCCAGTTGACAGGTGTAATAATAACTCCCATTTAATTTTTGGTGATGACTAATAGAAAGGTATGATTCCATAAAAAGGTAATAGACAAAAACAATGAAGAAAATGACCCTACCCTCAGATCCTGTAGTCAATTCCCTGCAAAGGATGTGATGCAACAGAAACTACACGCAGGATAAATAAAAAAGGAAGACTGAGCTGGCAAGAACTGATCCCATATTACAAAACAACATCTGTGAAGCAGAGCTTTTTAAAAGGGACATTACAGAGTAAGAATCTGGTTCAAACACAGTAATTACCAAGAAATTAGTAATGATTCAAAGGAATAAAGACTTTTAATTTATCTCTTCAAAAAAGAACACAAGCAAGGAAGTTTCCTTTGTATTCAAAAGCTGACAGTAAGATTCATGCAGTAAAATCAGTATTTATATATTACTAATTAGTATGACTAATGTTTAAGTTTCACTTTGGGCTTACAGAACAACTCAATTAACTAATCAAGATACTACAATGACTAAAATAAAACTGATCTGAATTATATTTTTAAACATCTTATTATCCTTTAAGAAGTATTTTAAGTCCCACAAGTTCCATAAGGCTCTCTCCTTGACACTTCTAGCCTGAATGAGCTTCCTCTCCACTGGACACTTAAGGATTTACTGTCTCTACAACTTATTTGTGAGTTGATCATGGCTGTTCAGTCACCAAATTGTGTCTGACTCCTTGCGACCCCATGGACTATAGCACACCAGGGCTTCCAGTCCTTCACCGTCTTTCAGAGTTTGCTCAAGCTCATGTCCATTGAGTTGGTGAGGCCATCCAACCATCTCATCCTCTGTCACCCTCTTCCCCTCCTTCCCTCAGCTTTTCCTGGCATCAGTTTCTTTTCCAAGTGGGCTCCTTGAATTAGGTGCCCAAAGTATTGGAGCTTCAGCTTCAGCATCAGTTCTTCCAGTGAATATTCAGGGGTGATTTCCTTTAGGATGGACTATTTGTCAGTTAACTGGACGCTGCACTGAGGCCTTTATTACCTTTTTAAGCTATTGAATTTTTATTGCTATTTAATATTTCAAGTGCTTCTACATTTCCTTATGTTCTCCAATACTTGCTAGAAGTGTTACTCAAGTGTTCTAGTCTGCAAACTGTTTATTGCTTGGTCTGTGATAAGTATGGAAACAGAGCATTTAAAAACTCTTCATGGCAATCTGACATTATAGTGACAGCCAAGAGCGAGACCAGTGAACTCATTTTGTTCAACAAAGTACAAACTATTTTGGATGCTGTTAAACTCTTATGGTGTGGTCAGCAGGTTGAACAGTGTGACACGAGCTGGATATTTGTCATCCACAGCAGGACCAAGTTACAAAGTGTAACACTTAAACATAGTTTATAAACTCTAACTCAAAAGTACATAAAAATCTCAGAAATGTAAGCATGTATTTATTTTTATTACTTGCCGTGTTTACAATTGTTTAAATATTTAATCAGGCCTGGTTTTGAATTTATAGTTTAGCACTATTAGCTGTGTTAGGAAAGTAACATTTGTATTATTTATTTTTAATCCAATTTAACTTAAGCCAAATCCTGGGCCAAACAAGCTTCAGAGCCTTTTGTTCCGTTTTGTCCAGAAAAAGACACATCTTTTCTGAATGTAGCAGTTAGTGAACCAAATGATGAGAGTGAAAGCGAGTCCAGAAAAATGGAGACCAAAAGTACTAAATTCACTGAGAGGTATGAATTCCTTATTCATTGAGTCTAGTTTTGAAGCCACAGCTGATGGGGAGGCATGTTAGTGGCAGAGATGTGAATATTAATACAGCCATATAGACATCACAATGAGGCAGCTGCTGCTGCTGCTGCTAAATCGCTTCAGTCATGTCCGACTCTGTGCGACCCCATAGACGGCAGCCCACCAGGCTCCCCTGTCCCTGGGATTCTCCAGGCAAGAACACTGGAGTGGGTTGCCATTTCCTTCTCCAATGCATGAAAGTGAAAAGTGAAAGTCAAGTCGCTCAGTTGTGACCGACTCTTAGCGACCCCATGGACTGCAGCCTACCAGGCTCCTCCATCCATGGGATTTTCCAGGCAAGAGTACTGGAGTGGGGTGCCATCGCCTTCTCCAATGAGGCAGCATTTACAAATAAAGAAATAACTTCAAAACCAAAAGTATTATTTGAAAGAAAAAGCTGATATTTACAGGACACTCTCAGCCTGGTCAAAACAATCCACAAGGACATCAAGATAGGGGTTGGGCAAAGAAGCCTTGGCGATGGACCCGATCCCAGAAGAGTGATTCCAGAGGCAGCAGGCGCTTGCCTGGGGTTTCAGAGACCCTCCCTGGTACACGCACAAGCTCAAACCAGGTGATTCTTTTCAGGCCATAGGCACCTTCAGGGATTACACGGTCCTCTGAGGGTTTGATGAGATGATTATCTAAGAAACCTAAGGCTACTACAGTTCAGTTCAGTCGCTCAGTCATGTCCGACTCTTTGTGACCCCATGAATTGCAGCACACCAGGCCTCCCTGTCCATCACCAACTCCCAGAGTTCACTCAGACTCAAGTCCATCGAGTCGGTGATGCCATCCAGCCATCTCATCCTCTGTTGTCCCCTTCTCCTCCTGCCCCCAATCCCTCCCAGCATCAGAGTCTTTTCCAGTGAGTCAACTTTACGCATGAGGTGGCCAAAGTACTGGAGTTTCAGCTTTAGCATCATTCCTTCCAAAGAAATCCCAGGGCTGATCTCCTTTAGAATGGACTGGTTGGATCTCCTTGCAGTCCAAGGGACTCTCAAGAGTCTTCTCCAACACCACCGTTCAAAAGCATCAATTCTTCGGCACTCAGCCTTCTTCACAGTCCAACTCTCACATCCATACATGACCATAGGAAAAACCACAGCCCTGACTAGACAGACCTTTGTTGGCAAAGTAATGTCTCTGCTTTTGAATATGCTATCTAGGTTGGTCATAACTTTCCTTCCAAGAAGCAAGCGTCTTTTAATTTCATGGCTGCAATCACCATCTGCAGTGATTTTAGAGCCCCCCAAAATAAAGTCTGACACTGTTTCCACTGTTTCCCCATCTATTTCCCATGAAGTGGTGGGACCAGATGCCATGATCTTCGTTTTCTGAATGTTGAGCTTTAAGCCAACTTTTTCACTCTCCTCTTTCACTTTCATCAAGAGACTTTTTAGTTCCTCTTCACTTTCTGCCATAAGGGTGGTGTCATCTGCATATCTGAGGTTATTGATATTTCTCCCGGCAATCTTGATTCCAGCTTGTGCTTCTTCCAGCCCAGCGTTTCTCATGATGTACCCTGCATAGAAGTTAAATAAGCAGGGTGACAATATACAGCCTTGACGTACTCCTTTTCCTATTTGGAACCAGTCTGTTGTTCCATGTCCAGTTCTAACTGTTGCTTCCTGACCTGCATATAGGTTTCTCAAGAGGCAGGTCAGGTGGTCTGGTATTCCCATCTCTTTCAGAATTTTCTACAGTTTATTGTGTTCCACACAGTCAAAGGCTTTGGCATAGTCAATAAGGCAGAAGTAGATGTTTTTCTGGAACTCTCTTGATTTTTCCATGATCCAGAGGATGTGGGCAATTTGATCTCTGGTTCCTCTGCCTTTCCTAAAACCAGCTTGAACATCAGGAAGTTCACGGTTCATGTATTGCTGAAGCCTGGCTTGGAGAATTTTGAGCATTACTTTACTAGTGTGTGAGATGAGTGCAATTGTGCTGTAGTTTGAGCATTCTTTGCCATTGCCTTTCTTTGGGATTGGAATGAAAACTGACCTTTTCCAGTCCTGTGGCCACTGCTGAGTTTTCCAAATTTGCTGGCATATTGAGTGCAGCACTTTCACAGCATCATCTTTCAGGATTTGAAACAACTCAACTGGAATTCCATCACCTCCACTAGCTTTGTTCGTAGTGATGCTTTCTAAGGCCCACTTGACTTCACATTCCAGGATGTCTGGCTCTAGGTCAGTGATCACACCATCGTGATTATCTGGGTCATGAAGCTCTTTTTTGTACAGTTCTTCTATGTATTCTTGCCACCTCTTCTTAATATCTTCCGCTTCTGTTAGGTCCATACCATTTCTGTCCTTTATCGAGCCCATCTTTGCATGAAATGTTCCCTTGGTATCTTTAATTTTCTTGGAGAGATCTCTAGTCTTTCCCATTCTGTTGTTCTCCTCTATTTCTTTGCATTGATCGCTGAAGAAGGCTTTCTTATCTCTTCTTGCTATTCTTTGGAACTCTGCATTCAGATGCTTATATCTTTCCTTTTCTCCTTTGCTTTTCCCTTCTCTTCTTTTCACAGCTATTTGTAAGGCCTTCCCAGACAGCCATTTTGCTTTTTTGCATTTCTTTTCCATGGGGATGGTCTTGATCCCTGTCTCCTGTACAATGTCACGAACCTCTGTCCATAGTTCATCAGGCACTCTATCATCAGATCTAGTCCCTTAAATCTACTTCTCACTTCCACTGCATAATCATAAGGGATTTGATTTAGGTCATACCTGAATGCTCTAGTGGTTTTCCCTACTTTCTTCAATTTAAGTCTGAATTTGGCAATAAGGAGTTCATGATCTGAGCCACAGTCAGAGTTTTGCAAAGAGAATGCACTGGTCATAGCAAACACCCTCTTCCAACAACACAAGAGAAGACTCTACACATGGACATCACCAGATGGTCAACACCGAAATCAGATTGATTATATTCTTTACAGCCAAAGATGGAGAAGGGTACTACATCCAAGGTGTTATGCTGTTTTCTTCAATCAGGTTTGAAATGTCTGTTTAAAGTGTACACTGAATATATACCCCATTTGAAATGAAAATGTCTGGTTTTGCGGAAAGGGCATTAACCTGTAAAAATGAACCTTGATGTTTTGAATGCCTAAAGAGATAAAGGCATCTTAAGATATTTCTTGTAGGAGTAATCATTACTGTATTTTTATAGCTCACTGGGTGTTTGGCTTTCCAAGGCGGTGTGAGGCAGTTCCTTGCTCATTCACAATGAATGACTTGCTTATTTCTTTGCCTGCCCTTTCATTCCAGCATATTCAGGAAAGGAGTGGTACAGAGTAAATGGTGAAGGGCATTTCCCATTTTCAAAAACTGGCATCATGTGAGGCTTAACTACAGAACACAAGGAAGTACAAATGTGGGTGGATTTTACTATTCTCTCCACTGTTCATACTATATACACACATGCATGTTGGAGCTATATGTTAATTTCATCTAAGGTAAGTTAACAGTTGCATAATTCAGATTTCTCAACGTTGAATTTTTTGTTTTAGGAAGCATTTCCTGGAATCAATTTAAACCAGCTTGAAAAACAACCACAAAAATTAGTATCTGTGAATTTCACTCTCAATATATATTAACAGAAGGTAAAGACTACACTACAGAGTTGAAGGCAGTTTAGACATTTTCTTGTTACACTGAAAATATTAAAAATAATGGTTAAAAAAAAATCTAACATGGTAACCTCAATCCTGCTTGCCAGAGGTTCCTATTGTTAATAACTCCTTTTTTCAAAGTTTATTCATCCATTTTTGGTTGCCCTGGGTTGTCTTTGCTGCGCGTGGGCTTTCTCTACGTGGGGGCTACTCTCTAGGTGCAGTGTGTGGGCCTCTCGTTGCAATGGCTTCTCCTGTTGTGGAGTACGGGGTCTAGGTGAGCAGGCTCAGGAGTTGTGGCGCACGGGCTTAGTGCCTCGGAGACATGCGGGATCTTCCTGAATCAGGATGGACTCAGGCCCCTTCATCCACAGGCAGATTCTTAACCACTGGGCTGTCAGGGAAGTCCAATATCTTCTCATATATCCTTCCAGAAAACTTTATGGACCTATGCTCCCTAGATACACTGATTTTTAAAATATGTGTGTGCATAATATATAAAACATACACAGACACTATACAATCTGATCTATGCGTCGCCTTTTAAAATTCGTATTCTCTAAATAATATGGCCAAGGTGGTTGGGCCCCAAACCTTCCATCAGTTCTGCCACACCGCAAGCCCCTCTTGCGGTCAGCCACGTGCTCAGCTCCGGCCAGTGGGCTGTGGAAGGCCCACAGTCCTGGGCCGAAGAGCAGAGAAGCAGCGTCCACACCGCCCTGGTGACAGAGGGAGCTCTGTGTTTGGGATGGCAGAGCCACAGGATCAAAACAACCTGAGTGCTCAACGGCTGCCTGCTAAGTCCTCTGGACCCACAGGGTTTTTGTGAGGCAGACGGACTCCTCTGTTACACTAAGCTGCTGGACCGGGGGGCTGTTTGCGATGGCAGCGTAACCTACCCCATTCTAATTCAGCACTCTTTCCATACTAGTCTACATGCTTTTTCTCAACCACAGTACAGGCTAGTGCAGTCACTGATGTGCCAGGCCCCACGGATGGACTCTGAGGTTGTTCCTACCTTGTTTCTGTTGTTCTGATAGACATGCCATCACTGACACCATGTTATGTGCAGTTTCCCTAACAGACACACAAATATTTCTGTGGGAGGAAGTCCTTGAAGTAGAATGACTGGGCATAGCATAATACACTAAAAATATTATTTTAAGTAAGTAGTACTTCAATGATCAAACTTCAAAAGGCACACAAAAGAATGCAATAAAAGTCCCTTTCACACCCTATCTCAGCGCCTACTTCTGATTATAACCAATGCTATCAGTTACCTATGTATCCTGAAAGTGAAAGTGAAGTCGCTCCGACTTCAAAAAAGTGAAGTCCTGTCCGACTCTTTGCGACTCCATGGACTGTAGCCTATCAGGCTCCTCCATCCATGGGATTTTCCAGGCAAGAGTGCTGGAGTGGTTTGCCATTTCCTTCTCCAGGGCATCTTCCGGACCCAGGAATTGAACCCGGGTCTCCCCCATTGCAGGCAGACGTATCCTGAGAGATCCTGAGAGATCCTGAGAGATCTCAAATATATATTTATAGGAGAAGGAAATGGCAACCCACTCTAGTATTCTTGCCTGGAGAATCCCATGGACTGAGCAGCTTGGTGGGCTACAGTCCATAGGGTCACAAAGAGTCAGAAACAACTGAAGCGACTTAGCATACATATATATTTGTGTGTGTGTGTGTGTGTGTATATACATATATATGCAAAATTGTATAGCTCTGCATGGATATATGTGTATGCATACATAAAGATACGCATGCACATATGTATATTTAGGGTAGATTCTAAGAGATGTTTCTAAATTGCCTCTCAATGAGAGTGCCCATTTCTCCACAATCTTCTATGGCTGTCTAAAATAAGAGGCATTCATGCTGTGTTTCTGTGACAGCAATTATAACAACTGCTAATATTTGGGCAGGCCTTTTACAATATTTTAAGAGAAGAGGCCCAACTGTAATTGTCAGGTGACCTTGTAAACTGTGCAATGTTTGCCAAATAAATTCACAGCAATCAAGCTGCATCAATGGCAGCTCAAACTATTTTCACAGTGCTAAGTCGCTTCAGTCGTGTCCGACTCTGTGCGACCCCATAGACAGGAGCCCACCAGGCTCCCCTGTCCCCGGGATTCTCCAGGCAAGAACACTGGAGTGGGTTGCCATTTCCTTCTCCAATGCATGAAAGTGAAAAGTGAAAGTGAAGTCGCTCAGTCGTGTCGGACTGTTAGTGACCCCATGGACTGCAGCCTACCAGGCTCCTCCGCCCATGCGGAGGATTTTCCAGGCAAGACTCTACCTAAAGGCCAGACAAATGGGCTAAGCAAAGGATGGGGCTATCACAGGGCAGGTGGGAAAAGGCAAGAGCAATGGCCTGCAGGAGAATGAAGAAGTCTGACCGGGAAACAGCAAGGAGACTGCTGTGCCTGAAAGGGGTCTGCAAACATTGCAAAGAAGTGGTGGGACACAGAAAGTCACTCCGTTGTGTCCGACTCTTTATGATCCCACAGAATGCAGCCCATCAGGCTCCTCTGTCCGTGGAATTCTCCAGGCAGGAATACTGGAGTGGGTAGCCGTGCCCTCTCCAGGGGATCTTCTTGACCCAGGAACTGAACCCGGGTTTCCTGCGCTGCAGGCAGATTTTTGACTTGTCTGAACCACCAGTATGATGTATTTCAAACACAGTAGCAGACTCTGAATGATCTCAACCCACATTCATTCCCCAACCCTTTTCCTTTGCCAGCAGAGCCCTGGATCTGTACAGGTGTTCAGTGCCCCACTCCTGCCATACACACACACCCCCTCAGACTGCTCAGGGCTTGGAATTCTCTCCTCAGCTCCAGGAGAATGGATCTTGCTGAGTGACAAAACTGCAAATTCCAACCCTTATACAGTGATCAGATAGGAAGGTCTCTCCTTGATCTGAGCAAAGATAAAGGGGAAATCCTTTTAGAATGTTGCACAAGGTTCCTAGATTTTCATCCTGAAGTCAAGGGAGCCAGCTTAGAAGAATAAATGAAACTGCTAAGGGGATAGAAAGAACCTGGGTCTCTGAGGGCATGATTGAGCAACTGGATTATCCAACCTGGGATCTATCCTTCTGGTGATAGGGGAAAAATAACTTGCCTTGTTGTTGAAGCCACTTTTATTTGGGTTTTCTGTTACTTGTAGCCAAAGCATCTTGCTACAGAGAACAGTTTGATAAGCTTAGCTATGAATACAGAGTCTCGGTTTACTGTGGGACATCCAAGTGGAAACAAGATCAAAGGATGAGAATGGGTGAGAGGAGATTCAAGGACAGAAGGGGCACTTCCAGTCACATGAGAGCAACTGCAGTCACCAGGTATGGTTATGACTAATGATGGCTAACAATGCTTCCTGTGGACTGGACCCCGTTCCAAACGTATTATTAATAAAAGAATCTCTGTCTTATCCTCACAACACACAACAATGTAATTTTCCATCTCCACTTTATCTATGGCAGAAGTGAGCACCAGAGAGGTTTAGGAAGTTGCCAAAGGTTACAAAAGTGGGGGGTCAGTGCCACAGTTGGTTCACACCCAGCAGGCTGAGGACAGAGTCAATCCACTTAACTCTCTCTGCCATGTTGCTGCTGCTGCTGCTAAGTCGCTTCAGTCATGTCCGACTCTTCAGTCGTGCAACCCCATAGACAGCAGCCCACCAGGCTCCCCCATCCCTGGGATTCTCCATGTTACCTATTCTTAAATCACAGGAAGAGAAAACAGTGGAGTCATAAGGAGCAGTCATCAGAGAACTGAAAACAAAATACAAAATGTCTAAAGAAGCAGCTTCGACAGGAGGAGAACCATGAGGGTAACAGTAACAAACTCTGAAAGTGAGGGAGCTGGGGAGACACCAGAGTCCCAGGTCAGGCGCAAGGTCTGGTCTCGAGACACTCTGCGGACACAGCCTGTACAGGACAGGGAAAAAGACTGCAGAGGTATAGGTGGAGACTGGACCCCAGCTGCACCCATGAAGGCTGCACACTTTGGCCAAGGAGCAGTATGCCATAATGCGTTTCACTTTCTCGTCTTAACAAGATACTAAGTCACTGACAAGCAGGAAAGTAGTATTTATGAGCACTTGGCTAGGTAGAAACTTTATATTATTTAATCCTCACAATTACCTTAATGATAATTTTGACATTATCTTTTCATGAACAATTTCACCAATCAAACATAATGTACAAGCCCGAAGTCCTTTACATCCATCAGCAAATCTACCTGCAAATCCTATTAGTTCAACCTTCAAAATATGTCTGGAATCGATCATTTCTCCTATAACCTGTCTTCAGCACCAGCAATCTCCCTATATTTGGAAAGATACTCTGCCACTGAGTTATCCTTAGGAGATCCTCAAATATCACTTCGTAGACAAACTTGAAAAAGACTGGAGTCTTATACATCCTATTACTCATTTATCCAAGTGTTTATGGTGCTACACAATCTTTTAAGGGTTTATACACAACAGTCATCAATATAATCATGGCTTGAGATCCTCCGGACAGCCTAGTAGGTGATTAGATTATTTATGTTACAAGTAAGTAAGTAGAAAACACAGGAGCTGTTATGATACAGGAAATGCAGGAGGATCTTGGAGTACAAATGCAGGGCAGTTAATCCAGACTTTGAGGATCTGAGAAGGGGATCCAGGAAGTGACATCTATGTTGAGAACTAAGGGATGGGTAGGAATGATCAGGGGATAAAGATGGAGTGGCGGGTGGGAAAGCAGTGCTCCAACACAGAGGGCGCAGTTGAGAAGCTGAGAACCAAAGTTGAAAAGCTTAAAACAGAGGAAGGCATGCTTAAAGAAAGAAGTTCCAGAAGGCTGGGGCACAGGGTACAGGAAAGACAGTGCAGGTAAAGGGAAGCAAAGTCAGGGAAAGAGAAGAAAGGAGAACTGATTGCGGATGACTCAGGGCCTTACAAGTCCTGTTACGAAGTTTAGGCTTAGGACTTCCCTGGTGGTCCAGCGGTTAAGACACTGCACTCCTGATGCAAGGGACACGGGTTTGACCCCTGCTCAGGGAACTAGGATCCCACATGCTGCACAGCATGGCCAAATAAATAAATACTCATCTGCTTACAAAAAAAAAAGTAGTAGTAGTTTAGGATTTATCCCCAAAGCAAGGGAGAGTCAGTGAAGGATTTCAACTCAGAGACATAGGTGTTGAGTTGTGCATTTTAAAAAGCAAATTCTGGCTACAGCATGAAAGTATTAAGACAGGACACAACTACAAGGCCAGTTAAGAGACGGTTGCACCCAAGGGACCTTAACAGAGACCTAAACTGGACCATGGGGGAGGTCGATTCAAGAGACACTTAGGAGACTGAATTGACCTCAACAGGTTACCGAGTAGAAGCAGGGGGCAGAGATGGTAAAAAACAAACAAACAAACAAAAAAAAACAGATGAGTCAAAAACTACCAGATTTCTGGCTTGGTCACTGGGTGGAAGGCTGAACACTGAGCAGCTTTCACATTCTGGTAAATTTCTCAAGGCAGCGACACGTTTTAGAAAAGGGACCTGCCAGAGCCTGCGTCAGCCACATAAATTATACTTTTGTGTTGACATTTTAAATTTATTCCTTCTCTTTTTCCTACTGCACTTGTAAGTAAGAGTAAATGCTCTCTGGATTTGTAAACACAGAATGTAACCTTATAAAATGGGGTGAGGGGAAGGAGGATAAACAAAGAGCCTACTTAATCCGAGCAGCCATTAGCTGGCAGTTTCAGGGCGAAGCAAGTGGTTTGGAATAACGAAAGACTAAGATTTAGCAGATTATTTTAAAAGGAAGCTGTTGTTTCTTCTAAGTTACATTACAAATGAAGACATAAGCTCATCATTCTTAAATGTGAAATATTTACTCTGAAAGTGCTATACAAGCTATGAAACATTGCCTTAGGGTGATGCTAGTTGCAACAGTGAACTCCAAGCTTCCCAGCGGCTTAACAAGAGAAGTGTATTTGTCATTCACACATTGCTCCAACACAAATGTTTCTGGGGAGAAGGAGTGGGCCTCTGCTCCAGGCAGTCATAGAGTGACTTGTTTACCACCCTTTCATGCCCAGCTGGCATACCAGATAGTACAGTTTCTGGAGAAAGATCCTTCACTCACAGCACCAGTTACTAGGGGGTTAATAATATTTTGGTCCCAAACATGTAGTCAAAAAGAGGTCACAGGCCCTTGGGGAGCTGAAAGAAATATTGAAAGTGATTGAACCTTGACAATTTGTTAAAATCCAAGAACCTTTGTTTAAACAAATTGCCAAGTGTGTATCTAGCCCCACATTCAGGGCTATCGTGGCATCAGTGTACACTGTGTTGAAAGGCGTGTATGGAAATGAACAGCACCATGTGTGATGAGCTGTCAGCCTTGTAGGAGACAGGTCATCAGCAGGAGAAAAAGAAAGAAGAGAACGTGAAGGACTGTGGAAAAAAACTGGAGGATCCAGAGAGGTCTTAGCTGTGACAGGATAATTCCAACTTACTGAAAACAATGACAATGACATTACTAACCTGCGGAGTCACACATTTATGGAGTCGGAGACGCAGCAACAGTTTTCTTTACTGTGCAACTTTACAGTAGAGTTCACATTTGTTTCATTATTACAACAGCACTGTGTATACCTGTCTCTAAGTAAAGGACAAAAAAAAAAAAAAGGACTTCAAAGTCTAGACAACAGATGGACTTCTCAGAGCTTGGCAAACATAATCATTGTTCTAACCCTCTTTTAAAAAAAGTAGTCTTCAAAGATCTGTCAGTGATGGAGAAGGAAATGGCAACCCACTCCAGGAGTCTTGCCTGGGAAATCCCATGGACAGAGAAGCCCCTAATGGGCTACAGTTAACAGAGTCATAAAAGAGTTGGACAGGACTTAGTGACTAAACAACAGCAATACATACACACACACACACAACTTGTTGCAGTGGAAAAAAGAATCTGTCGATGAAGTTGCTGTTATAAATTTCATTATTGGGAGTTCCATCTTCAGCTCATGATTTCCAGGTCACCATAGGCATTGATGCCAAAGCGGGCAGAGTGGAGAATAACACAGAGGAAGAAGCTTTTATGAGCTAGACTTGGGAGTGGCTGGATCTCAGGAGTTTCAGTGGTGAGAACTCGGTCACACGCCACTTGGACCTGCAAAGGAGGGTGTGTCCACAAAGGAAAGGAAATGAGTTTTGGTGAATAGTTAGAAGTCTCTGTCACAGATGTTTCTGGTGAATGGTTAGCAAAAGCTGTCATAGATGGAGCAGTTCTGAGGATAAGACATCTGACTTGTTCGTCTTTGCAAAGTGGCCAAGCCTAGCTGTATCTCAAAGAGAACTGGAATTCAAGTACTCAAATATAATTGTTAAAAAATACTTTATGAAAAATATTACCTTGTAAGAGATACATATTATGGATAAACTGAAAAGCAAAGTGTCAGTCACTCAGTCATGTCTGACTCTTTGTGACACCGTGGACTGTAGCACCAGGCTCCTCTGTCCATGGGATTCTCCAGGCAAGAATACTGGAGTGGGTAGCCATTCTCTTCTCCAGGGGAATCTTCCCAACCAGGGACTGAACCTGGGTCTCCCACATTGCAGGCAGATTCTTTACTGTCTGAGCCACAAGGGAAGTCATATATTATGGCATAAACTACTGCTAAAATAACTGTCAGGTACATAAATTGAAGGAATGTAGGATAAAAAATTCCTAAGATTTTGATTTACAGCAGTTGCTCATTTCAACATGAATTTTTTTCTCCTTCGCCAAGAAGAGACCAAAAATATTAGAGGAAGAAGCCATCCCATGGACTGCAGCATGCCACGTTTCTCTGTCCTCCATTGTCTCCTGGAGTTTGCTCAAATTCATGTCCATTGAGTTGGTGATGCTATCTAAGCACCTCATCCTCTGCCACCCCCTTCTCCTTTTGCCTTTAATCTTTCCCAGCATCAAGGTTTTTTCCAATGAGTCAGCTCTTCGCATCAGGTGGCTTAAGTATTGGAGCTTCAACTTCAGCAATAGTCCTTCCAACGAATATTCCAATGATTTCCTTTAGAATTGACTGGTCTGATCTCCTTGCTGTCCAAGGGACTCTCAAGAGTCTTTTCCAGCACCAAAGTTCAAAAGCAACAATTCAAAAGAATCAACTCCCATGGAGAGAGGAGCCTGGTGGGCTACAGTCAGTGGGGCCACAAAGAGTCAGACATGACTGAGAGACTAATACTTTCACTTTGATTACTGTCAATACTATTAAAACTAAATTTTAAGCTATGTGGTTTGGTCAGTCCAATTTGCAATAGACTACAGTTCTTTAACAGTATCTTCAAAGACTAGGGGGAAGGAAACACTTGAATGCATTTTTTTTCTTTGAAAATACTTATACTATTTATTTGCGATTAGTGGACCATGAGTTAGTTCTGTTTTAGATACTGTTTTATATTTAAAAAGTGGTCTAGGACTTCCCTGGTGGTATAGTGGATAAGAATCCACCTGCCAATGTATGGGACATGGGTTTGATCTCTGGCCTGGGAAGATTCCACATGCTGAGGAGCCTCTAAACCCACGCACCGCAACTACTGAGCCCATGCTCCAGAGCCTGGGCTCTGCAACAAGAGAAGCCCCTGAGATGAGAAGTCCATGCACTGCAACAAAGAGAAGCTCCCGCTCGCCACAACTAGAGAAAGCCCGAGCAGCAACAAAGACCAGCACAGCCAAAAATAAATAAATTTTTTAAAAAGTCTCCCTCTTTAAAAAAAAAAAAAAAAGAGGTCTAAATCTAATACATGGATGCTCTTAACTGCAGACACTGTAGAAACTCCCAGATACAACATTAATTATGTGTTGAAAATGCATTATTAAAATGCTAATAATCCATCTTGATCATAAAACAAGATTCAATCTTTCTTCTTCAAATACAATACTATACTGTTTGGGGATTTTTAAAATAATTTTTTAAGAAAAAGGAGAAAGATAGAGCAAGAGAAGCCACAGCACAAAAGTTTTCTGGAAAGGAAAAATGATCAGAACTTATCTGTATATAATAACTTGGACAAGTGTGACTAGGGCTTCCCTGATAGCTCAGTTGGTAAAGAATCCACCTGCAATGCGGAGATCCTTGTTCAATCTCTGGGTTGGGAAGATCCCCTGGAGAAGGGATAAGCTACCCACTCTGGTACTCTTGGGCTTCCTCTGTGACTCAGATGGTAAAGAATCCACCTGCAATGCAGGAGACCTGGGCTCGATCCCTGGATTGGGAAGGTCCCCTGGAGAAGGGAAAGGTTACCCATTCCAGTATTCTGGCCTGGAGAATTCCATGGACTGTATATAGTCTATGGGGTCACACAGAGTCCGACACGACTGAGCGACTTCACTTTCACTTTTCACTCTCATGCATCGGAGAAGGAAATGGCAACCCACTCCAGTGTTCTTGCCTGGAGAATCCCAGGGACGGGGGAGCCTGGTGGGCTGCCGTCTATGGGATCGCACAGAGTTGGACACGACTGAAGTGACTTAGCAGCAGCAGTCTAGAATTAGCCTAGTACCACCCCCTTCGGGAGATGGTAAGGAACAGGGAGGCCTTGTGTGCTGTAGGCTACGGGGTTGCACAAGTTGAACAAGACGGAGTGACAAGTCTAGTATTATTTCTAAATTTCCTTTCAGGTCAGCCTATTATGAGTCTAAATGCATGTGGCATTTTTAGTACCTGCCAAATACCAGTCTGTTAAATTTATGTGTAACTCCGTCCAAAATAATCACCTGGTAAACTATACATTATTGTATTTTTTAAGTTTGCACAATATGTACATTGCACAATAATAATTGTACACTGGTACAATTTATACAATAACTGGTAGTCTTAGTACAAACCAAGACTACCACTTTACATGGAAATGTTGAGAAAAATAAATATGGCCCAACACAAATCATGTCATCTATGAGAATGAAAATACTTGAAAACTGTTCATCTGGGTAATGAATCAGAAGAGAGTTTTCAGTTATTGTCTAAAATCAAATTTTGGTATATTGCTATCAATAAAATAAAAATAGTATTCACCTGCTAGCCAATTCATAGTAATGTTTTAAGAATGCATTAAAAAATTTATGAAATGTTTTCGGTCCTAAAAGATATTGACACTGAAGCTTTCTCATTCTGCTGAGGATCAGGAACATCACAGCCATATTATTTAACGGTTTAGCAACAAAAAAACTTGGAACAAGAACATATTTTTACCTCTCTTCACGACAGTCATAAAATGTAGGTACATTTTCTGCATTCTGAAATGAATATTTCACATTCATAACATGACTGTAGTTTTAAAAACTGGTCTTGTCAGCTCAACACTGGTGCTGCCATTTTCAAGTAACCATTTTCAAGGAAAGTAATTCTTCCCTGTAATGTTACAACTTAAGTTAGAAAACTTTTAAAAATTAACCAAAATACAAACGAAATCTAGTGAGAGGCAATGTTACCTCTTCCTGTTTCTGTAGACCATTTTCAAGGAGTATTCATAATAATGGCCAACATCTGTTGAGCATGACCATGGCAGGCCCTGTGTGAAATGGCTTAAATATTGATCTATGGAGTGTGTGTGCCCAGTCGTGTCCAACTCTTTGCAGCCCCATGGACTGTAGCCTGCCAGGCCCTCTGTCCATGGGATTCTCCAGGCAAGAATACTGGAGTGGGTTGCCATGTCCTCCTCCAGGGGATTTTCCCAACCCAGGGATCAAACCCGTGTCTCTCCTATCTCCTGCACTAGCAAGCAGGTTCTTTACCATCAGCGCCACCTGGGAAGCCCCTTTATATATTGATACATGACTCCATTTCATCCTCACAACAATTCAACGTATCACATACCTCTTCTGTTATGGATAAAGAAAACACAACTTTGAGAAGCAGTTGATTCTGGTTCAAGGTCACACAAGCATCACAAACAGAAGAGCTGGGATTCACCGAAGCAGTCTACTTCTAGAGCCACTGCTCTTAACCACTCCTACCTCCTGCAAGCACTCTGTCGTCAAATATTATTCAGGTCATGTTCCAGCTGGACACTGCTGTCCCAGCAGTCTGACCATCCTGCCCACCCCAGTACCGCCTGGCTGTGGTTCCATGCGCAGGCCACTGTATACAAGGAAGGTTGACCAGATCTCCAACAGCAGTTCCAGCTCAGTGGGAAGATTTCTAATTGGTAGATATTTCACTGCTTTGGAGGTAGATGGTCAATGGCTACGTTCAACAACCTTCCAGCTCATGGATAAAGAAGTGGATACTATATAGGGCTCCCTTGGTGGCTCAATGGTAAAGAATCTGCCTGCCAAAAAAGGGGACACAGGTTCAATCCCTGATCCAGGAAGATCCCACGTGCCATGGAGCAACTAAGCCCATGTGCCACAACTACTGAGCCTGTGCTCTATCTAGAGCCTGGGAGCTGCAACTACTGAGCCCATGAGCTCAGTGAAACCCACGTCCCAGAGCCTGTGCCCCACAACAAGAGAAGTCACTGTAATGAGAAGCCCGTGCACTGCAATGAAGAGTAGACCCCTCACACCACAACCAGGTAAAAGCCTGGGTGGTAACAGATACCCAGCACAGCCATGAATAAATAAATAAAACTATCAAAAAGTGGGTACTGTATATTTCCAGCCTTCTTGTCTAGAAGAGACATTGAAAGAAAGAGCATGTTGAGGGAAAGAAATGTAAAATAAAAGCCTCTCTCTTCTCAGAGTTGTAGGGCCAAGAAGGCATTATAATGTGCTTTGTAGCCAGAAAGACCTGGGTTCAAATCCTAGTTCCACCACTTGCTGTATCTTTGATCTCGGATAAGGAGTTCATCTCTCCAAATCTGTTTCCTCATTTGTAAATATTTCTTTATTTGTACCCCATGAGGCTGTCATGAGGACCAGATGAGGCAAAGTGTGCAGTAAGACACTGGGGTCCAGTTTCCTTTATTTAGGTAAGTAGTGAGACTAGAAAATCTAAAATCCTTTCCAGCTCTAAAGACCGCATGAAGTTGTGCCCCATTTTCAGTTCAAAAACTTGCAAAGATTAACCAAAATAAACAAAGAATTCGGCTGAAGAGGTTGATGTCACCCTCTTCCTTGCTTCTTCCTTAAACTGGAATATTACAAAATAGGATACGCCTGGAATGTGTTCAACCTACAAAAAAGGAAGTCGGCAGTTGCTGAAAAGTCACAGCAGCTGGTTATTCACTTTTTTCCAGGAGCACAGGCTGTTGATATAATCACACCACAGGAAAACTTCATCATGTTGGCTAAGAGCAATCTGCGATGACACGGCAGTAATTCTCCATCATGTAGAGGTCGGCGTCTTCACTGCTCTTGTCTGGCTAATTGGGTTAGAAGACGTGAGAACAGGGCCAGCTTGGTTATATCCCAGGCATGAGAAGAAGGGCAGGGGTCTCAGGGGAAACCGGGGGGTGGGGGCAGGGAGAAACCGCAGGACTGAGAACAAGGAAAGTCTCCTGGTTTCTGTTGCTCTTACTCCGTCCCCCTCTGCCCTTTATGAAGCAGCTCCTTGCTTTGATGCATTTCTGTTCCTTCATAAATCTGACCTGCACGTGGCTTTGACCTGCCAGAGCCCCTTTCCTTCCTTTTTCAAATGAGCAGTGCTCAACCCTGACTTTTCATGTCTGCATGTGTCCCCTTCTGTAGGGAACTGTCCATGTTTTCATCAGATTCCTCAAGGAGGCAATGGCCTCATTAAGAGGAGGAAGGAACTCTGTTCTCATAACTCCACAGCTTCAGTTTCTGCTGGTGACTCTCATTCAGTTCCCTAACTCCAAATTCCTAGTAGGATAGCAAGAACGGCCACCATTTATGCTGTTTTGAGTATGAGCCAGATCTTGTTGTATGAACTTTAAGTGAATTAATCGGAGAAGGCAATGGCACCCTACTCCAGTACTCTTGCCTGGAAAATCCCATGGATGGAGGAGCCTGGTAGGCTGCAATCCATGGGGTCGCTAAGAGTTGGACATGACTGAGCGACTTCACTTTCACTTTTAACTTTCATGCATTGGAGAAGGAAATGGCAACCCACTCCAGTGTTCTTGCCTGGAGAATCCTAGGGATGGGGGAGCATAGTTCTCAGAACATTATATATAAGCTAATGTTTTATAAAGACACACAGTAAACCCTGAGTGAGGTGCTTGGGGTTCCACAACTAGTAATTGGCTCAGCTTGAATTTCATCCTGGACAATATACATATTGCTTAAAACGGGTTGAGTTAAATTCTGCATCAAGCCACAGGTCGTTTGTAAGACCGCAGATTGGCCCTCTTTGGGTCAAAGTCCTATCCCAACTGTGGCAGGGTGAGAGTGACGGGAGACAGGGGCATCCACTAGCTTAAAACACAGCCCCTGCCTCAGCCATGTCATAGATAACTGGTTACTCTTAAAGAGAGAAGGCAATGGCACCCCACTCCAGTACTTTTGCCTAGAAAATCCCATGGACGGAGGAGCCTGGTAGGCTGCAGTCCGTGGGGTTGCTAGAGTCAGACACGACTGAGCGACTTCACTTTGACTTTTCGCTTTCATGTGTTGGAGAAGGAAATGGCAACCCACTCCAGTGTTCTTGCCTGGAGAATCCCAGGGACGGGAAGCCTGGTTGGCTGCTGTCTATGGGTCGCACAGAGTCAGACACGACTGAAGCGACGCAGCAGCTTAGAGAGAGAGGAGGTGGTAGGCAGGCACATTAACACTTCACATGTCTAGCATAACCAGCACTTTCGTTGTTTGTCTTCTAGGAATATTTCAAAATCAAATAACTGAAATTTACCTTTAAGAATTATAAGTAAAGGAAGGGTAATATAAACAGTAGAAAAATAAGATTGGGGCAGGAGCCTATCAGCAGAAGAGAAATAAAACTAAGTCCCCCACAAATGTACATACACACACACATACACACACACCCCTGATTAACAAGGGGCTTCCCTGTGGGTCCAGGACAATTGGGTCCTGGCTTAGAACTGAATGTCCTGGGCAAGTCTAAATTTGAAGGACCAGTTATGGTACCTTATTCTCAATCCCTGGCTCACACAAATAGCCTCTATCAAGGAAAAACTCCTCTTTTTTAAGACCAAACACAGAAAAATATTGGGGGATAGGAAGGGGAGGGAGAGGGAAGAGGGAGGGTAGAAAGAAAAAGGAGTATGTATGTGAGAAATAAAAAAGAATATATACCAGCATAATTTTGCAAAACTAGGTAAAAAAATCTTGGCCAAAGACATTACTTTTATTTATTTTTTATTGAAGTACAGTTGATTTACAGTGTTGTGCCAATCTCTTCTGTGTAGCAGAGTGACTCAGTTTTTTACACATATGTACATTCTTTTTAAAATATTCTTTTCCATTATGGTTTATCCCAGGAGATTGGATATCATTCCCTGTGCTTATAGGACCTTGTTGCTTATCCATTCTAAATATAACCATTTGCATCTACCAACCCCAAATTCCTGGTCCATCCTCTCCCTCCGCCCCTCCCTCTTGGCAACCACAGTCTGATCTCTATGTCTGTGAGCAAAGACATTACTTTTAAAATGACCTTTGCGGTAGGGCAGAATTATGCCTCACTCTTACTCCCAAAGATGCCTGGGTCCTAATCCCTGTGCATCTGTCATCTGACATGGCAGAGGAGACTGAAGGTTCTTAATCAGCTGATTTTCAATTACAGATTGCCTGGGGGGGTCCAATGGAATCACCAGGGTCCTTAAAAATGAGAGAGACACACAAGAGAAGTGATTAGAGAAGGTCAGAAGGTCAGTGCTGTGCAATGTGAGAAGGGCTTGACCTGCCTTTGCTGACTTTGAAGGTGGAGGAAGAAAAGCCTGAGTCAACCTCTAGGAGGTGGAAAAGGTAAGAAACTGCAGAGTCTCCACCAGAGCCTCCACAGAGGAACTGTTAGGGGAAGCACACTGACAGAAACCGCCCACCCTGGCCTGGAACCACAGTAACCATCCGCCTACGTTGTTTTACGACAGAAGGTCCTGGTAAGGAACATGGAACAAATAAGCCACCACCAATCAGAAGAGTTCAAGAAAGGTCAAAAGGAGACACCACGTGTCCGACCACCTCCCAGAATCCTCCTTGCTGGCATCCATCTTGGCTGAGCAATGCGTGCGCCACTAGGAAGGACTGAGTCAGAATGATTGGCTAAAGACAACCTGGAAACAAACCCCATCACCATAAAACCCGAGGCTGTGAACCACGAGGCGGAGCCGTTCTCCTGGGTTCCCTTACCCTCCTGCTCTCCACCTGGGCGCCCCTTCCCAATAAAGTCTCTTGGTTTGTCAGCACGTATGTTTCTTCGGACAACTCATTTCTGAGTGTTAGACAAGAGGTCCCCCTTCCAGCAACAGAACCAGCCCTGTTGACATCATGATTACAGTTCAGTGAGACCCACGTCACACTTCCAACCTCTAAAACTATAATAAAACCTGTGTTGTTTATCACTAAGTTTGTGGTAGCTTGCTGCAGGTAATTTTTAAAGGCTTTATGAAACAAGGGCTTACAACAAAAACTAAAATAGCTCAAAAAAGAAAAAAAAATGACACAACTAAAGGTGGAGAAAAGATAGCAGAGCTCAGAAAGGAAAGTAAGAATAAAAGTCATCACACTGGAAGGCCACACTGGAAGCAGCCGAAAGGAGCAAAGACCCTGCTGAAAATGCATCTGGGGCCAAGGAAGACAAACCTGAGAAAAGGGGGAAAATGCAACAGAAAACAAGGATTCAATGGAGAATCAACATACTCCTGGTTGATATCTCTGAAGAACAAATAAATGAAAAGGCTCCAAGGGATAATACAAGAAATTCAAGAGGTCGCCTTAGACAGTTACACTGAAGAACTAAAGTGAAGTGTTAGTCACTTAGTCGTGCCCGACTCTACAACTCCACAGACTGTAGCCCACCAGGCTTCTCAGTCCTTGGAATTCTCCAAACAAGAATACTGGTGTGGGCTGCCATTCACTTCTCCAGGGCATCTGCCCAACCCAGGAATCAAACCCCGGTCTCCTGCATTGCAGGTGGATTCTTTACAGTCTGAGCCACCAGGGAAGCCCTTACACGGAAGGGCTACCTATATCCTAAAGATAAATTAACAGAGATGAACAAACATCAGGACATATCCCAGTGATATGATACCTAACCCAGAGGCCATAAAGGAAACAGTTGATAGATCTGACTACATAAATATGAAAAACTTTTATTTGGCAAGAGTTACTACACACAAAGTTAAAAGAACAAAATGAAAAATATTTCTGACTTACATAGTAGAGAGCAGTAATATCTGTAAGGTTACTAAAATCAATAAGAGTATAACAAATACTCTAATAAAAATAGGCACTTTGGAGCATATAAATAGCTAATACATCTAGAAAAAGACACTCAACCCCACTAACAATCTAGGAATGTACCATAAAATAATGACATAGCATTTTTCACCCGTTAGATTAGCAACAGGTGAATTGTTTTTTTTACAACGGCAAAACCTAGTGTTAAAAGGATAATGTCTTTGGTTAATAGGTTCAAGTATTTGAGAGAGCAGTTTGGCAAAATGCATCAAAGAGTTTTAAATGATGAGTGTGTGCATATGCAAGCAGCTCAGCAATCACCGTTTGGGGCATTTATGCTACAGAAATACTAGCCCAAGTGGGCAAAACTACACACACGAGGACACTCACTGCAGTATGTTCGTCATGCTACACATCACAAACAATCGTGACTTGGGAAATGATCACATCCAAATGATGACAGATGACGTGGCCAGTGGAGTGAGGCAGGCCTCTCCCGGCGGTCCAGTGGTGAAGAATCCACCTGCCAAAGCAGGGGACGTGGGTTTGGTTCCTGGTGTGGGAAGAGTCCACATGCCACAGGGCAACTAAGCCCGTGCTCTGTAACTACTGAAGCCCGCGTGCCCTACAGCCCAAGCCCCGCAACAAGAGGCCACCGCAGTGAGAATGCCACGGACCACAGTGAAGAGCGGCCCCCGCTCACGGCAACCAGAGAAAGCCTGCACACAACAACAAAGACCCAGCAAAGCCGCACACGCGCACAAGAGGGAGGCAGAATTCAATATGCTAACACTGAAAGAGGCTAGGGACACATCGTAGTAAGTAGAAAAAGAACCATACTACAGAACATTATTAAGGCATGATCCCATTTAAAGTTTTACTTGCTGTTTGTTCTTATGGAGACTTTATTCCATTCCACAACATTCTATTACTTTTTAAATTTGAAACCATACATGTATGTACACATGCCTGAGCACAAGCATACAGAAACATACTCACACAATCTCTCTCTCCCCCTCCCCTTCCTCTCTACCACCTCTTATGTATATAACCAGTTGGTTGTCCAAATGTTTGCATGCTCTGGAAAGAGATGCATCAAGCTCCCAGTGTTTACTTCTGGGGAGTAGCGCTGGGGGTAGAGATGGGAGGGGGTAAAAATCACATTTTACTTCATTTACTTTGGTTTGCTGGAAAGATGTTTTTCTTTAGTAATTAAAAAAAAATCAGTATAAAATAAACCAAATTAAAAGTAACTAAGATGTAAAACAAATTAATTAAAAGAGAAGGTTAATCCAAAGAATGGCATCTTTGTTATCCCAGCTGTGGCTTCTTTGAAAATTGTGATATTACCAATACTTACTGAATTGAGTTAGCTTTGTGTGGAACATTTTCTCATCCAAATGAAGTATGATTAAAACAAAAAGATCCAGATTACATTACTCTGTAACACAGATCATTTCATATCTCAGGGTGAATTTTAATTAAGGTACATGCTCATATTCACAGGTTTTGAAACTCCTTTGGTATTTTTAAGTACCTGAGTACATATGTGTGTGTATTAAGTTGCTCAGTTGTGTCTGCCTCTTTGCAAACCCAGGGACTGGAGCCCAGGAGGCTCCTCTGTTCATGGATTTCTCCAGGCAAGAATATTAAAGTGGGTAATCATTCCCCTCTCCAGGGGATCTTTCCAACCCAGAGATGGAATCTGGGTCTCCTGCATTGCAGGCAGATTCTTTACCATCTGAGTCAGAAGCTAATTGCTCCTTCCTTAACAGAATACTAGTAGGGACTTCCTGATGGTTCAGTGGTTAAGAATCTGCCTTCCAATGCAGGGGATGCGGGTTCCACCCCTCATTGGGGAACTAACAGCCTGTGTTCCGCAACAAGAGAAGCCTGCATGCCGCAAAGAAGACCCGCACAAGCAATAAATTTAAAAAAAAAAAAAAACTTAAAAAGCTCCAAACCAGAATACTACTATATTACAAAATTATCAAAATGGTATGATGCTGGCATAAAAACAGACACAGATCAACAGAACAGGATATAGAACCCAGAAATAAACACATGCATATATGGTCAATTAATTTACAAAATTAATTAATTAAAAGACACTTGCTCCTTGGAAGAAAAGCTATGAAAAACCTAGACTGCATATAAAAAAGCAGAGACATTACTTTGCCAACAAAGGTCCGTCTAGTCAAAGCCATGGTTTCTCCAGTAGTCATGTATGGATGTGAGAGTTGGACTATAAAGAAAGCTGAGTGCTGAAGAACTGATGTTTTTGAGGACTCTTGAGAGTCCCCTGGACTGCAAGGAGATCAAACCAGTCAATCCTAAAGGAAATCAACCCTGAATATTCATTGGAAAAACTGATGCTGAAGCTGAAGCTCCAGTACTTTGGCCACCTGATGCAAAGAGCCAACTCACTAGAAAAGACCCTGATGCTGGGAAAGGCTGAGGGCAGGATGAGAAGGGGACAGCCAAGGATGAGATGGTTGGATGGCATCACTGACTCAATGGACATGAGTTTGAGCAAGGTCCAGGAGATGGTGAAGGACAGGGAAGCCTGGTATGTTGCAGACCATGGGGTGGGAAAGAGTTGGACATGACTGAGAGACTGAACAACAATTTATAACAAAGGAGCCAAAAATATACAATGGGGAAAGGATAGTCTTGTCAATAAATGGTAATTGGGAAAACTGGACAGCCATGAACAAAATAATGAAAGTGGACCCATACCTTAAAACAAAGACAAAAGTCAACTCAAATATAAGATCAGAAGCCATAGAACTCCGAGAAGAAAACAAAGGGGTAAGCTCCTTGACCTAGGTCTTGGCAATGACTGTTTTGGATTTGACACCAAAAGCAAAAACAGTAAAAGCAAAAATAAATAAAGGAGACTACATCAAACTAAAAGGGCTTCTGTAAAACAAAAAGAAAAATCATCAACAGAATGAAAAGACAATGCTTAGAATAGGAGAAAATATTTGAAAATCATATATCTGATAAGGTGCTAACTTCCAAAATAAACAAGTAACTCATAAAGTTCCATAGCAAAGAACCAAATAACCCAATTTAAAAACAAGCTGAGAAGCTGAATGGGTGTTTTACAAAGAAGACATACAAATGGTCAGCAGACACATGGAAAGGTGCTCAATACCACTCATCCTAAGAGAAATCAAAACCCCAAGGAGCTATCACCTCATACCTGTTAGAACGGTGACCATCAAAAAGATTAGAGGTAATAAATGTTGGCAAGGATGTGGAAAAAAGGGAAGCCCTGTGTGCTGCTGGTAGGAATGTAAATTGGTGCAGCCACTATGGAAAAAAAAGTATGGAGGTTCCTCAAAAAATTAAAAATAGAACTAACGTATGATCCAGACATTCCAAAGGAAACAAAATCACTATCTTGAAGAGATATCTGCACCCCGAGTTCACTGCATCATTACTTGTAAGAGAAAAGATATGGAAATAACCTAAGTGTACATCAGTGGATGAATGGATAAAGAAAATGTGGTTATGTGTGTGTGTGTGTATGTGGAGGTGTTACTCGCTCAAGTCGTGTCCAACTCTTTGTGACTCCATGGACTGTATGTAGCCTGCCAGGCTCCTCTCTCCATGGGATTTCCCAGGCAAGAATCCTGGAGAGGGTTGCCATTTCTTCCTCCAGGGGATCTGCCAGATCCAGAGATCAAACCCGCGTCTCCTGCATTGGCAGGCAGATTCTTTACCACTGAGCCACCTGGGAAACCCTTTGAAAAGTTACCTGTAGAAAAATATGCATCTCTTTATTTGCTACTACTAAAATATGAAATCTATCAAAACTCAGTATTTAATAAAACTGGACACAATGTAATCTACCTAGGTGATAACACACACTAAAACTTCTGGGCTGGGTTGGAATACAGTGGACATTAGATCTTCCACACTCTTGCGATAGTAGAAAATTTCTATTTGAGGGACTACCCTAGTGGTCCAGTGGTTAAGACTCCATGCTTCCATTGATCGATCCCGAGTCAGGGAAATAAGATCCCACATGCTAGGAGGCATGGGCAAAAACAAAAAAATTCTATTTGAATAGAAAATAACTCATACCAAACAGTAAACTAATTTGATGGTGTAAAGGTATCTTGAGAAAATATGAAAAAAGTGCACAATTTAGCTATGCATCCCTCCTGCTGTTTCACAATTTCCTGCTAAATTCTGATAGAACCATCGTTGGAAAGGTATATATTATTTATTTTAAAAAATTTTAAAGTCTATATAATTTGATCAGAGGCTATGGGGATGTAAGATACAACAGCCAATTGTGGAAGACAGTATGACACAACAGCCAATTGTGGAAGACAGTATGACTGTTTCCTCAAAAAATTAAACACAGAATTACCATGTGAACTAGCGATTCCAGCTCTAGGTATACACCCACAAGAATTGAGAGCAGGGAGTCAAACAGATATTTGCATACTCATGCTCATGTGCTGCGCTGTGCTGTGTCACTCAGCCATGTCCAACTCCTTATGACCCCATGAACTGCAGCCCACCAGTTCCTCTGTCCATGGGATTTCCCAGGCAAGAATCCTGGAGTGGGTTGCCATTTCCTTCTCCAGAGGATCTTCCTGACCCAGGGATCGAACCCAGATTTCCTGCACTGGCAGCTGGACTTCTTTACCACTGAGCCACCTGGGAAGACTCTATTTTATCACAGTACAAACTTAGGAGGAAGCATTTCATTATTTTTAAAAAACAAAAGTTTTTCCTTACTACTCTATATTTCCAACCTCCAATCTATTCAACTGGGAACCAAAAAATTAAAAAAGTAGAAAAAAAAGACATCATTAAGTTTAAAGACAAACTCTCTAGAATCTGCAGCCCACAAAACAGATGGTCAGTGACTGTGTACACAAGGAATTGTCTTTCATGCCAAGGCAATGAGGGAAAAGTGAACTTAAAAAGAAATTCTCATTTCAGCAAAAATTTGCAAAATGCTTTCAGAAGTCTGGGTTGCAGGTAAAAGATGATGCCTGTGCTCACTTACTAACTACATTCTCACCCAGGAAAAAGAGGGATAGCACTATCAAGTTCAAAATAACTCTTACGAAGTCAGAACCACACCACTGGCAAAAGAAAATGACCACTAACCGCTACTAAATACCGGGCACAGAACAAAACACCGAACTTGGGAGAAGCACACTGGAAAACATGTCAAGTTCAAGACTCAGCAGATCGAGCTGACGTGGAAGCCAGTAATACAAATGGCAGGCGTTAGTTTCCAGAAAGCCTCTGGGTAAGAGGCAGTTGTTCTGTTTAAGTCAGACTGTTTTTGTTCTTCTGGGTTATTTAGAAGAGAAGACAGGAAACAGGTGCATACGTGGACGAGTCCATCAGAGAACGAGAAGGCTCCTGGCAGCGGGACGCCGCGTTCCAGTGTCCTCTTTAATTCTGCATTCAAGGGCAGGGTAGGGGTGGAGGCAGGAGAGGTGGAGACAGGCGTGTACACCACTGGGCAAGGTCAATGTCTTCCTGTTACTTAAAGGAGTGCGTGTGCAAGCTCAGTCGCTTCAGTCATGTCTGTCGCTTTTCCACCCTATGGACTGTAGCCCGCCAGGCTCCTCTGTCCATGGGATTCTCCAGGCAAGAATACTGCAATGGGTTGCCAAGCCCTCCTCCAGGGGAGCTTCCTGACCCAAGGGTCAAACCAGCATCTCCTGTGTCTCTTGCATTGCAGGTGGATTCTTTATCACTGAGCCACCGGTGGAAGGCGCTAGGGATATGAGTTAAGTTCTGAGTTCTGGCCTTAGTTGCTACTTTCTATATAGTTTCCTCATTTGAATGTCATAATGACCCTCCCGGGTTTTATCCTGCATTCTGGGCTCTTTTGATTCTGCATTATGATATTCCAATTTGGCTGCCGTGGAAAGGGAGGCAAGTTGGACAGACTTGCTTGAAGCCATGCTCTCATGGTAAGTGGTGGAGGCAGGAGGCACACCAGGCTCTGACTCTGTGGCGCAGGACTCCCTGAGCTGCGCAGCCGCAGCTGCACACAGGCGGACACAGCAATGCAGGAGCAAAAATGGGAATGATAGATGGAAAATGTGCTCAAGCAGATGCCAAAATAAACTGCAAAACATTTACTTTTAAGATGAGATCTTGAAATAGTAGCAAAAGAGAGTCCACTCACAGGGAGGGGCGGGGCAGGCACAGAACAGGGAAACTGGTTTCTCAAATACATTTTTGAGAAAGGTCTTCTCAGGGCACATTTATGTCGTTCTGCGAGGGGCTGATGTTTATCAGATGATCTTATTTGCAAAGCAGAAATAAAGACAACAGATGGAGAGAACGAAAGTATGGACACCAAGGGAAGAAAGCGGGGGTGAGGTGGATTGGGATTCACATATATACACTACTGATGAGTTAGATAACTAATGAGAACCTATTGAATAGCACAGGGAACTCTACTCAATGTTCTGTGGTGACCTAAATGAGAAGGAAATAACAAAAACAGAGGGGATATAGGTAACATATAGCTGATTCACTTTGCTGTACTGTAGAAACACAGCACTGTAAAGCCACTGTACTCCAATTAAAAGTCAATTTAAAAAAAAGAACACCAGACATACCCATTTTCAAATGTATAGATAAAACGATGTTCATCAAAAATCATCTTTTCCACCTTGAATTATTCGCATGTACACTCTGCATGAATCCTAGAGCCATGGGCTTTGCCATCATTCCTGAGGTTGGACCCCTGTTCTGTATCACCTGCTAGGAGCGGGAACGTGAGTCACACGTTGTTTTTTAAACAAATGAGGAAATGGAGAGAGAGACACAGACAAAGAAAATGGAACACCTGCCTTGGGGATTCTGCAAAGTGGTAACGAAAAGGCACGCACAGAATCCATCATCAAAGGTCTCTGCATCTCCCTCACCGTCGATCCAACAAACATGTCTTCTCAGGACAAGAGAGTTGACTTAATAGGTGTAGTTACTTTAATTACAATATCATCAAGTTTTCTGAGTAACTGAAGCCCCTAATTTCTAGTGTATTTAGTCCCAGAGTCATATCTAAAATTAGAAAAAAAAAGTCCCAAAGAAAGGCCTGCGACGGTCCCCTAGAAATGAGGTGACTTGATTACAATATCTATTTTAGCTTGCATGAAATAAAGTTTCCTCTCCTCGCCTCAACTGTGTTCTAAGTAACTGAGGTAAATAAAGTGGTAGTACTTATTATTTGTTTGTTTATTTCTGGCTGTGCTGGGTCTTCACTGCTGCGTGGGCTTGTCTCTAGTTGCTGTAAGTGGGGGCTACTCTCCAGTTGCAGGGTGCGGGCTTCTCACTGCGGTGGCTTCTCTCGTTGGGGAGCATCGGCTCTCGAGCACAAGCTCAGTCGTTGTGGCGCGTGGGTTTAGTTGCTCCGTGGCACGTGGGATCTTCCCAGACCAGGGATTGAACCCATGTCCCCTGCACTAGCCGGTGGATTCTTTACCACTGAGCCACTAGGGTAGCCCACGTGGTAACACTTAAATCAAGATATTCGGCATTAAAGCAAAATATCCCATCCAACGAAAACGGTATTAGCACAACATAATTATCATTTGACCATAATACTAAAAATGTGTAACAGCCAAGTACTCCCTAGAACTGCTATGGATTAAAGTGAGGGTGACTAAAAGCACGCTAGGCAGAGGCAAGGCTTTGAAACAGAATGGAGAATGAACCTGATAAAAATACTGCTGATGAGACATTTTGGACTGAGAAAGGAAAAACGTTTTTAAAAAGTAATAAAGACACGTATGGTATAAATCCATTTATATGTTTAAAAATCACATAGCCATTTCTCTTATCTGTATATCTATACACGGATGAAAACATCTGGACAGATAAACACAAAATATTAAGACTGGTTATGGAAGAATTACAGTTTTTTTTTTCTTTTTCCTAATACTCAATTTCTATTTTCTACTACAAAAGAAAATAGTTTTTAAAAGCTACTGACATGATTGTAAAAGGTAAGCAAACATAAGGTTTTCATAAATATATTACTGACTTGTGATCAATATACAGAGAGAAGAAACAGTGTCACAAATTAAAAGGAAAATAGAATTTGGCACAGCTCTAAGCAGTAATTTGGATAGGGTTAATCGGAGAAGGTGATGGCACCCCACTCCAGTACTCTTGCCTGGAAAATCCCGTGGACAGAGGAGCCTGGTGGGCTGCAGTCCATGGGGTCTCGAAGAGTTGGACACGACTGAGCGACTTCACTTTCACTTTTCACTTTCATGCATTGGAGAAGGAAACGGCAACCCACTCCAGTGTTCTTGCCTGGAGAATCCCAGGGACCGGGGGGCCTAGTGGGCTGCCGTCTATGGGGTCGCACAGAGTCGGACACGACTGAAGCGACTTAGCAGCAGCAGCAGCAATCTAATCAGAAATGCTTCAAAATTCTGACAAAGAGAATAACATTTTTTCAAAGCAAATAATTTTCACTTGGAGGAAAAAGAAATTGCTTTTTGACTTTTTATTTTTCTGTGTTAGATCATGCTGAATTTTTATGCTGACAATCTCTAAAATGTACCCTCTACTAAAGGCACCCAGGGAAATCCTCACAGATGGAATTTATTTCACTTTTGTTCAAACTAACCTGTGAACATTGCTTAGGAGAACCCATGCTCATAGAGAATTAAGTGCTTTCAGATAATGAAATATTTATTAATCCCTTTAAAATATCTGTTTAAAGAGGAATGTCATCATCAGGCTTGCATTAATTTGTTTTTAAAATGAAGGCTTAGGATCATTTACAATGTAACACATGCTCAACTCTAAGTAAACAAGGTAAAAAAACAATGTAATTAATTATTGATGCCATGGAAATGAATAACCGGAATTATGTGCAGTCAAAAAAGAAAAACTGTATTGCATATATCAGCTCAATTTGTGCCCCCAGAAAATTTGATTATTTTTTAAACACTTCAGATAACTTATTAACTCAGCTGGTAAAGAATCTGCCTGCAATGCAGGAGACCCCAGTGTGATTGCTGGGTCAGGAAGATCCCCTGGAGAAGGGATGGGCTACCCACTTCAGTATTCTTGGGCTTCCCTGGTGGCTCAGAGGGTAAAGAATCTGCCTGCAATGCAGGAGACCTGGGTTTGATCCCTGGGTTGGGAAGATCCCTTGAAGGGGGGCATGGCAACCCACTTCAGTATTCTTGCCTGGAGAATCCCCACGGATAGAGGAGCCTGGCGGGTTACAGTCCACGGGGTCACAAAGTCAGACACGACTGAGCAACTAAGCACAGATGACTTAGGTTGGGATATTTATACTCAGGTTTACATATTATTCTTAAACAAATATTTATATAAGTTCATGATGACCTGCTGCTTTCTTTTTCTGGGATTTGAATTGCTTGATAAGGTAACCAGGCATGCCATGATCATCCCACATAAACGCAAGGCATCTTTCACCATCTCTTGACTTTTTCTAGCTGCAGCAAAGCAGAGGCACAGATTCTGAGCCAGACTTGAGTCCTTGTCTACCTGTGTGATTCTGGGACTTTCCTGGTGGTTCAGTGGTTAAGAATTTGCCTTCCAATGCAGGGGATTCGGGTTCCGTCCTTGGCTGGGGAACTAAGATCTCACACGCCTAAGGGCAACTAAGCCTGCGTGCTCTAACTAGAGAGTCTGCCTGCCACAATGAAAACCCAGCGTAACCAAAAGAAAGTTACAATCTCTATATACGGTAAAGGATTCATTAGATGAATGTATATAAGGCATTCAGCACAGTGCCTGGCAGAAAGGAAGTACTCAAGAGTGACAGGTGTTTAGTTTCATCGGGGCTCTATCAATTAGCTATGATGGTGAGCAAGTTATCTCTCTCTTTGCCTGTTTCCACAGGTACAAAGACAGAGCACCTACCTCAGTAGGGCTGCTGCTCAGAGGTGATGCATGTAATGGGCTTCAACTGTGCCTGACACATACGGTTACCTGCGTGTCAGCCGCTGTCATTACATCACGGATGTGCAGCTGAGTAGACTCCCTGCGGCTACTGCCTCTCCAAGTTTCTCAATTCTATTTTAATCCCCATCAGAGTACTTCTGTTGTATTGTTTTCTGTTTCCAGACTAGCTCTTCTACATCTATTAGATTAAATGAAATGCCTGAAACAGAGAAGGCTTAGAAGAAAGAATGAATAAAGGCCCACACCTTCAAGCTCTCTATTTACCTTTACAAGTGGTGTCTGAGGGCAACTGCCCCAAACCCAGACAGGGCCAAATGCTTTCCACAACAGATACACTTAGTAAATGTGAATTAATTACATGTGGAAGGCTCAATATTAAAAGGGGAAAACAGTTCACTAATAAACAAATTCTCATTTTATGCCACTATATCAAAATAGCTATTTTTCATAATTTCTTACTAAAGTAAATATTGCTCGGGGACCTCAAAGTAATCCTACCATAAATAGAATATCAGTGTTTATACAGTATAGAGAGTTTAGCTACAAAAATGCTTAAATAAGGCTTGTAACTGTCAATCTTCTTACAGCTGTCATTCATAAATTAGGGAATTCAGTGTGGTATATTCTGCACTATTTTCTAGTTATATTAGACATTTGTTAAAATTAACTTGCAGTCTGTGCACACACACTTAGAAGAAAGGGATGGACGTTTAGACTAAGGATGGCAGCAGCACACACCTAAAACTGTTCATTTCACCAATTTTACTGACTTGAGAAAGAGGCCTGTTTTATTTTAAAAATGAAATAAAACTCAAAAGCAAATGTAGAGAACAAAAGTTACATGTGATTTAAGAAGGCACTTTCTTTAAAATGCAAATAATTTTTAACTTGGGTACAAGTAAGCAGCTTAGTTTCTCTGATCTATATAGTGAAGTGAACGCTACTCAGTCATGTCTGACTCTTTGCAACCCCCCAGACTGTAGCCCACCAGGTTCCTCTGTCCATGGGGATTCTCCAGGCAAGAACACTGGAGTGGGTTGTCTTTCCCTTCTCCAGAGGATCTTCCCAATCCAGGGATCGAACCCAGATCTCCCACATTGTAGGTGGATTCTTTACTGAGCCACTGGGGAAGCCCCCGATCTATATAATGTGCCCACAAAACAGAATCTGAAGTCGTCCCAAGGGACATGCCTCTGAAGTGGCGTTGTGGGAGGTGCTCCCCTGAGTCATGGGTGTTCAAATCATGAACTATACTGAGTATTCATCTCTCCATCCTGGCTTCCCCCCTGAACCTCAGAACAGTCTGTCTAACTGCAAGTTAAGCATCCTTTAGGATGATTTCCAGATGAGAATACTGAAACTTAAGAACATGTGGTGACTGGTCCAAGGCCACACATCATTCATTTTTCAGATTTTTTTTTTTTTTAAATCAGTGAGAAACAAAGGAGGGCCTATTTATGAAATGTAGTCTGTTGAATTTGGACTTATGTCTAGACCTCTGTTGGCTTCCCTGATGGCTCAGCGGTAAAGAATCCACCTGCAATGCAGGAGATGCGGGTTTGATCCCTGAGTCAGTAAGATCCCCTGGAGAAGAAAACGTCAGTTCACTCTGGTATTCTTGCCTGGGAAGTCCCATGGACAGAGGAGCCTGGAGAGCTACAGTCTATGAGGCTGCAAAAGAGCTGGACACAACTTAGTAACTAAACGACAACAACTGGATCTATGTAACCGCCATAGAGAATGATCATTTAGGAAACTTTCATCACCCCAGAAGGTTCTCTTGAATCTTCCAGTCAGTTCTCCCACCCAGGGATACTCTTCTGACTTTTCACTATCAGTTAATTTGCCTGTTCTTGAATCATATAACTGGAAGTTTTGTATCAATTCCTTCTGCCTGTCTGCTTTTGTTCAAGATAATGTCAGCGAGATTCATTCATGCTGTCATGTACATCACTAATTTGTTCTTCTGTTCCAGCTACACAGTACTCCATATAGGAATACACCACAGTTTATTAATCCATGCTCCTGCTCTTAGGATCACAGGGGTGGTTTCCAGTTTGGGGCTAGTTTGAATGAAGCTGTTTTGAACAGCCATGTCTATATCTTTACACATGACATATGAATCCATTCTCCTGAATATATACCTGGGAGAAGTGCTGGGTCATAGGACAGGTATATATTTAACCTGAGGAGATACTGCCAAAGAGTTTTCCAAGGTGCCTGAATTAATTTATAGCCTCCCTAGCAATAGGTTAACAGTTCCAGTTGCTTCAAGCTGACATTTTATTTTTGCCAGTCTTTAAATTTAGCCACTCTGATGAATGTGTAATGCTACTTTGTGGTTTTTAGCTTGCATTTCCATGATACTCAGTGATATTGTGTGGACTTTTTTAATGCTTACTGATCATTTGGCTATTTTTAAAGTGCCTGCCTATTTTTCTAAAAATTGGGTTGCCCTTTTTTTTTTGGTAGTTCTTTACATGTTCTGGCTATAAGTCTTTGTCAGATAAATGAACTGCAAAAATCTTTTCCCAGATGTGGTTCATATTCACTTTTAATAGTCCTGATATTATTCTATCAATTAGATATGTCATTATTCAACCATTTTCCCACTGTTGGATATTTAGGCTATTTCTTATTTTTACTGTAATCAAACATGTTAATGACCAACTTTTATAGCTTTGTCTGTATTGATACATTCTTCCTTAACCTAGATTCACAGAAGTGGCTTTACTGAAACAATGCATACGATCATTTGGTATTGGTACAGACAGACAAACTGCTTCAGGAAGAATTCTATCAGTTGATATTGCTACTTATTAATGCATGAGAACATCTACTCACCATGTCCTCACTGACTCTGGCTTTTAAAAAACAATCTTTACCAGTTTGACAGGGAAAAAGTCAGTATTTTACTGTTTTAATATTTGGTTCTAGGACTACCAGTGAAATGGAAAACATTTTTGCTTAGCCTTTTTTTTTTCACTTCTACACATGGTCTGTTCATTTTGTATGTGTGCATTTATCATTCACTCAAGGTATTAAGTCTTTCTTTTCTTTTACATACTATTCTAATGTATTTTTATTTTATTTTATTCTATGTTTACTGCAATCATTTTCCAAGAGGTAATGCGCTTTGCCATAGACAGAGAAGCCTGGTGGGCTATAGTCCATGGGGTCCCAAAAGAATCAGACACGACTCAGCCACGACAACAATAATTTGCTTTTTTTTTTTTTGCTTGTTTTGAACTTTTTATTTTGTACTGGGGCATAGCCGATTAACAATGTTGTGATAGTTCTGGGTGAACAGTGAAGGGACTCGGCCATACATATGTACATGTATCCATTCTCCCCTAAACTCCCCCTTTAAAAATTTTATGTAGTCAAATCTGTGATCACATCCAAGCTTAGAAATGTCTTTTCCCTACAATACTTCCTATTCAGTATTCTCCAAGGTGGCGCTAGTGGTAAAGAATCTGACTGCCGACGCAAGAGACGCAAGTTCGATCCCTGGGTCGGGAAAATCCCCTGGAGAAGGAAATGGCAACCCACTCCAGTATTCTTGCTGAAAAATTCCAGGGACAAGAGGAGCCTGGAGGTCTGCAGTCCATAGCGTTGCAAAGAGTCGGACACAACTGAGCACACGCGTACATACATAAATACGAGTAGTTCTCTATAAATATTCACACCCATTTTCCTCTAGTTTTTAAGAAGAATACTTAATTCCTTAATCTTTCATCAACCTTTTGGGCAGTACTGTATTGAATTTATCTCTAAATCTTATCCTTTTCTAAACTGATAACCAGCATGGCAGTACCATTTATCCAACAAAGACTCCTTTCCTCTTTGGATTTGTGATGCATACTTTATCACTTATTAAATTTTTTATACAGGGAAGCATCTCCTTCCCGGCTCTTTTCAGTTCCACCAATTAGTCTGTCAGTTCTTACAACGCCATCATATTGCTTCCATTCTTGTAGCCTTATAACTATTTCATGAGACCAATATTCTTTGAGCCTTGCGTTGTGTTAGATCCTAAGGTCAAAATGGTGAAGACACACACCTGGTTCCTGTCATCATGGCACACAGGCTAGTGGGGGGATGAAGACAAGTCAACAGGTGGTGACGACACCCTGTGATGTGTATGACAGGAGACACAGGGAGCTGAGGGCCCCTAACCTGGACTTTAGGAATGAGGAGGTGATGCCACGGCTGAGCAGGAAGTCTGGAGACAAGGTCTGGAAGTGCAAGAGAAAAGAGTACTGGAGGTTGAGCAGGGGTGGGAAGAGGAGTGTGACAAGAGCTGAGGCTGAAGAAGCATCAAAGGCAAGACCACTCGAGATTAAAAACAACTTTGTACTGAATCCTGAGGGCAAGGGAAGCCACTCCAGAGTTTAACCATGGAGCAAAGTGTTCAGACATGCACTGTATTTTTTTAGTTTTTGGCTGCACCACGCGGCATGCGGGATCTTGGTTCCTCGACCAGGGATTGAACCCACACTGCTGCACTGGAAGGTGGAGTCTTAACCACTGGGCCACAGGGGAAGTCTCTCATATACGCATTTTAGAAGGACCACATAGGCTGAAAGAGGATGCAAAAATGATTTACTAGAGGAACTCAAGAGAACAGCCAAAGAGCCTACTTGGAGTACTGGCAGTAAAATCACACAGGTGTATATATGTGTGTGCTCAGTCGTGTCCGACTCCCTGCAACCCTGTGGACTGTAGCCCTCCAGGCTTCTCTTGTCCATGGAATTTTCCAGGCAAGAATACTGGAGTGGGTTGTCATTTCCTACTCCAGGGGATCTTCCCAACACAGGGATCAAACCCACGTCTCTTGCACCTCCTGCAGCGGCAGGCAGATTCTTTACCACTAGCGCCACATGGGAGAATACTAAAATTAAAATTAAGTAAAATTAAGTCCTGACTTAATACTTCTTTTTCAAACTTTCTATGCCATATGACATACCTGTTTTCCAGATAAATATGGAAATTATTTAGCCAAGTTCCCTCCCATGCACCTGACTCCATTCCAAACCAACTGTGACTTTATTTGAAATGACAGGAAATGTTTTAAATGAACTGTTGAAGAATAACTCCATATGTCATGTCCCCTATAGTTTTGAAATGATTGTGGCTAGGCCATTTCTCCTTTCATCATACATTTTTGGAACATAAGACTTTGTGCTAATTATGGTCTTCTCCTTCACCTTTTTATCTGGGCAGATCGTAATTCCTTCATTCCAGAGATGTTTGCTATGCTCAAGGCACTGGGAGCATCATGATGAAAAAGCAGATGCACTTCCTGTCCTCCTGGGATACAACAGGGTATAGAGACAAATCATTAGACAATTAGAGTACAGGGTGCAAGGTATTGCTGGAGCACAGGGCAGAAGCATCTGGGGCCCTGAGGAAGTCAGCTCAGAGGAACTGAATCTTTGGGAAGGTTATGTGGTTGTGCATGGTTGTTAGCAAAACAAAAATGAAGGGGAAAAGGTGGGACAGGAGAGCCTTAATCTTGACCAAAAGCAAAGGAAATGTCAAAAACCAAAGGGAGAAGTGCAAGTCGATCAGTCGTGTCCAACTCTTTGCGACTCCATAGACTATACAGTCCATGGAATTCTCCAGATCATGAAAAGGACTAAGGTCTAAGCCAAGAAGAAAGAGCACGCTGCTGGAGAGAGTGAGATGGAGTGTTTTAAACTTCAGTGTTAAATACAGGTATGCCTAGATCAAAATGAAGAGGCTTATTTTCCCCAAAGTCAAGGAGCGAATAAAGAATAAAAAAATTTGACCAGAATTCAAAGCATGCCGGAGTTTTACTAAAATAACTATAAGCCATAGCAGTGGAGTCGAGGAACCAAAGCAGCGAAAGAGATCCAAATAGAGACCTCAGGTGTTTCAAAACTCTGTGTGTGGATTCTCCTACTCAGTTCCAGTCTAGAGTCTCTCACACCAAACTCAAGTGGAGCGACAACCTGGAAACTGGGTGACAGGCGGCAAACTGGGGCTAAAAGCCTTCCTCCAGAGAAAGAGAGGAAAGTGAGGGAAGCCAGAGAAGTGCGTCCATCCTGTAAGAAAGAAACTATGCCTCCTAGCACTCTTCAGGATTGCTAAGGATGGACACATCCTTCTGCCAGAGGACAAAACAGAGAAACTGCCCATAGTTTTCACATCTATATTTATTCTCAGGATTTTTAAAGGCTTTTTTTTTTTTTCGGTCATAAGATATTTGTTATTCTGAAAGCGGTTTGGTGGTGCTAGTGGTAAAGAACCTGCCTGCCAATGGAGGAGACACAAGAGACGTGCGCTTGATCCCTGCGTCGGGAAGATCCCCTGGAGTAGGAAATGACAACCCACTCCAGTATTCTTGCCTGGAAAAGTCCATGGACAGAGGAGCCTGGCAGGCTACAATCCGCAGGGTCGCAGAGTTGGAGACGACTGAGCACGTGGAACAGGTATGTACTCTGTGGTCTCTCTCTGTCTCCCCAATTTGAACACCATGAAGTGTAATTCAAGTCAAAATATGAGAAACTGAAAGATTTCAGAGTCTGAAAAAACTAGATCGAGAATGACAAAAAGACACAGGTATTATGCACTTTCCTTTCCAGGGCTCACAAAGTTGTGGTTGTTAGAAAGGATAAGACAATCTTCTCCTTAATTGTTTTATCTGGGCCGGGAATAATTCCTTCATTCCAGAGATGTTTACTACACCCAAGGCACTGGGGCCATCATGCTGAAAAGGCAGATACACTTCCTGAAGCACAGGGGAGAGGCATCCGGGGAGTTCAGGAGAGCAGCCCGGAAGAAGTGAATCCATGGGAAGGTTATGCGGGTGTCCCCCCGGCTGGGACCCAAGCTAAGACCCAGAACCACATACTGGATCAGGGCAACCCCACCTGGGTGTGGGTGACAGGTGTGCCCTCTCAGAGCACTACAGAATACAGCTTCCTAACCTGTGCTCAGACCACAGGTGGCCCACCAACCACAAGCACAGCCTTACTCATTTCCCTCAATGGGCAGGACCGAGGTTATCATTTTCTATGAGCGTCATGACATGGCAATCACTGCTTTTAAAGAACTCAAGAAATGCTGCTTTTGTCTCTCTGCTGTAATTCTTTCAAATTCATTCATTCATATTCTATTACCTCATTCTTCTTTATTATTTTTTCTAGTCTTCAATACTCACGCAGAATTCAACTCCCAACTGTTCCAAAATATATACATTATGAATTTCAGCCAACAAAAGAGAAAAATGATTTCATTTTTCATAGACTCATTTGATTCATATGAATCATATGATTTATCTTCATAGAATCCTGGTGAAGAACTATGATTGGTCCAGCTCGAGTCAGGTGTCCTCTCCTGGACCAATTAACAGTGGCCAAAAAGAGTCTCTTGTATTTAAATTGCAGCATGCAGAGTTACCATTAGAGTAGACTAGAGGGAGGGATGCTAGTTAGATTAAAAAAAAAAAAAGATAGGTGTTCACTATAAGATCTGAATGCTGAACAGAAATATCCAGGAGAGGGCAAGGATGACAACTCAAAAAAGCAAAATGATAATTAGAGAGGTCCATGACCTTGTGGGCGTGAGAAGAGACAGGACCCCTGGTAAGGCTGGTGGGACTGGCCTTCCAGAGGAGGGACAGACAGGAAGGGAGGAGGAAGGAGTGGGTGGAGGTATGGAGTTTGGATGTGCCAGCAGGAATGGTACAGTTCAGGTCTAAAGAAGTATTTCTCTGAGAAGCAGGAAGGTGATGCAGGAGGGAGCGGGTAGGATAGAAATAGGAGATCAGTGGAAAGAACATGAAATGTGAAATGAGAAGAGAGCAGCTTAAGGAGAGCACAGGAGGAATGCCTGGCAGTTTTACCACCCGAGAGAGGGTGGAAACTAAATTTATTGAAACTTAACTGTCCAGTAACATAATTTTCTCCTGCAAGTCTCAGCAGCCCCAGTATAGAGTCTATATAGTACACAGTATAGAGTCTGTCATATACAGCATACAGTCAATATCATATACAGTACAGAGTCTATATCATATACAGCATAGACTCTATATAGTATACAGCATAGACTCTATATAGTAAACAGCATAGAGTCTATAGAGGCAAATAAAAAGATCAACTTGGTAGGCCTAGGCTGAGCTTTTGCCGCTAAGGGCCCCTGAAGGACAGTGGGACAGTGCAGTTAAGGTTGAGAAGACAGAGGTGCTTGGGTTGAAAATTCCAGGTCAGAAGGGAGAAGGAAGCAGCAGCATGAGAACAAGAAGACAGATGACACTTTGGGAGATGATCAAGACCACAGGGACGGGATGCACGACCAGTTTAGTTGGCTGCAAGGTTTCTGGGACAATTAATCCCTCCCATGTCCCAGTGGATAGGGATCTCTTAGATCTCTTAAGAGTCAGATGTACACAGGACTGATGGTTTCTCTGATATGTTGCCTGGTCAGAAATAGCCAGTTATTCCTCAAAGCCTTTTTATACTTTATACACTTAAGGAAGGTATACACATCTTTCTCTCTAAGCTACCTGCATTCTTTCTTAGATTGGGTTATCTACTCCAATCAGAGTAAGCAGCATGTGATTTCCAAGATGCTTCTGGGACTCAACCTTCCCCCCATGGTGTTTTACACGCCTTCTCCTCACTCATTCAGAACACACACTTCCCATCCCATGAGCCCGGACTGCAAAATCTCACCACCTTTCAAAACCCAGGTAAATACCCAATTTCTCCAAGTTTCTATTTCTTCTAATACGCAGATTTTGTGTGTGTGTGTGTGTGTCATCTGTTTTTTTCTCATTCTCCTTTGGGACAGGAATTCTTCTTAAATTCAATTTTTAAGCCAAAGTGTGTGTGTGTGCACTTGGAGCCCATACTCTTGATTTAAAGGACTCAGACAGTCCAAGATGTAGACAACTGTCATCTTCTTAATCTAAAGCCCATATACCACACTGAGTATCTATAAAGAACAGACTCCTGTGACTAAAGAGAAAATGGGGAAGTGTGTTTATATAAAATGTCTTCAAGGCTGCACAACAACCCCCCAAATTAGTAATGGCATGTTGAATGAATCAAGTGGAATGCTTAGTACTGACTACTGGCCTTATGTTTCTTAGTCACTAAGTATTTTCTGCACGGTATGCCAAGGAAATCCAAAGTCACCAAGTTTTCCATTTCCCTACCTTTTAGGGGAATAGAAAAGATAGAAATGAGGGAGAAGAGGTAGTTTACAGATGCAGGAACCCGGACAGAAGGAAAAGCAGTGGGCTTCATCAAGGCGCTGCCGGCAAAATGGGGTGGGGTGCCTTACAACCCCCTAAGGACATGCGCACATAAACTCATTCAGCTCCATAACCTAGGACTAACATGAAGAAAACTCATTAACAATAATACAGCTTTTATTTTGCTCCATATGAAGATGGCCATATCCATTTTGAAGACACTCTCATGCTCTGTTGAATTAACACTTTAATTATAAAGCAATCTAGCAACAAATATAAAAATGCCTGCGGTACATACACTTTGACCTCTTATTTTACTTCTAGGAATCTATACTAAGGAAAAAAGACACTCACACACACACACAGGTATTCATTAGCACAAATCACATCAGTTATGTCTGACCCTGCGACCCTATGGACCATGGACTGTGGCCCTCCAGGCTCCTCTGTCATGCAATTCTCCAGGCAAGAATACTCGAGTGGGGTGCCATGCCCTCCTCCAGGGGGTCTCCCCGACCCTGGAATCGAGCCCGTGTCTCTTAAGTCGCCTGCACTGACAGGTGGGTTCTTTACCACTAGTGACACCTGGGAAATCCCAAATGTATATCTACTGACATGTAAAAATATCAGTAATACATTTTGTGTGAAAAATGTAGGCTAAAGCAGCATGTCCCCATATTTGCGTTTTATAAAAAGTTACACACATGCAAGAAAAAGAAATCTGGAAGGATACACCCAAAACTCAAAGTGACTTTTCTGGAGGTGAGATTTGGAGTGATTTTTACTTTCCTCTTTGCAACTCTGTCTTGACTCCATTTTTTTAAAAATACATTTGAATCAGTTCTAATGACGTGGATGAAACTTGAGCCTATTATACAGAGTGAAGTAAGCCAGAAAGAAAAACACCAATACAGTATACTAACGCATATATACGGAATTTAGAAAGATGGTAACGACAACCCTGTATGCGAGATAGCAAAAGAGACACAGATGTATAGAACAGTCTTTTGGACTTTGTGGGAGAGGGCGAGGGTGGGATGATTTGGGAGAATGGCATTGAAACATGTATAATATCATATATGAAACAAATCGCCAGTCCAGGTTTGATGCATGATACAGGATGCTTGGGGCTGGTGCAGTGGGACGGAGAGGAAGGTGGGAGGGGGGTTCAGGATGGGGAACACGTGTACACCTGTGGCAGATTCATGTTGATGTATGGCAAAACCAACACAATATTGTAAAGTAATTAGCCTCTGATTAAAATAAATAAATTTATAATAAAAATAAATAAATAAATAAATAAAATTCGTTAAAAAAAGACCATATATTATTTTTATATATAAAGTTTTCATTAAAAAAATCTGTCTTCACCTAAATGTGTATCAACAGATTAATGAATAAAGAAGATGTGGTACATACATACAGTGGAATACTACTCAGCCATAAAAAAAGAATGAAATGATACCATTTGAGGCAACATGGACGGACCCAGATATTATCATACTAAGTGAAGTAAGACAGAAAGAGAAAGACAAATGCTACATGATATCACTTATCTAAAATATGATACAAATGAACCTATCTATGAAACAGGAAAAAAAATCTGTCTTCGTTTTTCATTTTCAAACCCTTTTAAGAGCTAATAAGGTTCACAAATAGTTCAACCATAACAAATTGTTTTAATTTTGTTTCCTCTCTGTACTTACACAATAGACTCTAGGTTTATCCTCACTAAAAGAAATAATCAGTAATATAACAGAAGTCATAGGACAGAGGTAACCAACAAAAGTGGCTGCTTCCAGCTCTGCTATGAAAAAAAGACAGAGGTGCTATAATATTGATAATGTCATTTTATATTTTCAATGACAATTGGTAAAGCGCTTTTATATCCGCAGTATTATCTGGTCCTCAAGTCTATGTAAAAGGCAGGCAAAGCACAACCCTCACTTTTCAGGTAAATAGCCTGAGTTAGGAGAGGTGGACGGAGAAGGCAATGGCACCCCACTCCAGTACTCTTGCCTGGAAAATCCATGGACAGAGGAGCCTGGTAGGCTGCAGTCCATGGGGTCGCTAAGAGTCGGACACGACTGAGCAACTTCACTTTCACTTTTCTCTTTCATGCATTGGAGAAGGAAATGGCAACCCAGTCCAGTGTTCTTGCCTGGAGAATCCCAGGAACGGGGGAGCCTGGTGGGCTGCCGTCTATGGGGTCGCATAGAGTCGGACACGACTGAAGCGACTTAGCATAGCATAGCACAGGAGAGGTGGAGGGATGTACCCAGGGTCTCAGATTGGTGAATAGTGCTAGCTTGCACAATCCAAGATGGTAGCCACTAACCACATGTGGCCAACTAAGTTGATTTAAATGGCATACACTTTAACATTCAGTTCCTTAGCTGCACTGGCCACATTTCAAGGGTTCAACAGCCATTTGTGGTTAGTGGCTACTGTGTTGGATGGTGGCAGATAAAGAATATTTCCATCCCCACAGAAATAAGGCAATTTCCATGCCAATAACATTTTCCACTCATGTGGTGGCTTTCTACACCCTTGCTTTGCCCCCTTGAAAAAAACAGGAAGTTATTATTTGATAATCCTTCCCTACAAGACATGAATCTCTGAAAACTCATAGGAAAAAAAAAACCTGTGCTGAATTAGAATAACTGAAAGGTGGCTGGTACAGCTGGAAAACAGTGAGTAGTGAAAGAAGGACACAAGAAGAGCCTGAAGGTGGCCCAGTGAACTCGGGGTGGGGCACCTACTTAGCACCTATTCACTCTCTTCTTCCTTTGCAATAGAGCTAGGATTTTGTTGAGGTGTCAACCCCGCCCCTACGGCCTTTGTGCCTCAGAGTGGGCCTGCAATGCAAGTTGGGCCTGACGAAACAAGACGAGAAGTGAGCTAATAGGATAATACCCTCCTGTGGCTTTGGTCTTGACCTCTGAAAGGTCAAACAGCTGAACGCCTACTTAACATCATCTCAAGGATTACCCAAAAAGTGGCCATATACTATGGGATCACACACATGACTGTTTAACTTATATCCAATCAGCATCCGAGTGGGCAATATGGACAAAGCATGTCATTCAGACTTACTAATATAGGCCCGGCTGGATGGCATCACTGACTCGATGGATATGAGTCTGAGTGAACTCCGGTAGTTGGTGATGGACAGGGAGGCCTGGCATGCTGCGATTCATGGGGTCACAAAGAGTCGGACACAACTGAGCGACTGAACTGATCTGATAGGTAAACATGGGCTTCCCAGGTGTCGCTAGTGGTAAAGAACCCACCTCCCAGTGCAGGAGACGTAAGAGACACGGGTTTGATCCCTGGGTCAGGAAAATCCCCTGGAGGAGGGCATTTTCCTCCTCCAGGAATACATACACTCCAGTTTTTTGCCTGGAGCATCCCATGGGCAGAGGAGCCTGGGGTGCTACAGTCCATAGGGTCAGAAAGAGTCACACGCGACTGAAGTGACTTGGCACGCATGCACATAGCTAAGTATCTAGATGTATCTTGGGGCAAAAAAATCTAATTTTGTACTTTATGTGTTGAAATTCCATCATCTAAAATAGAAATATAGCCTTGCAAAAAAGTAAGTTATAGTAATTAGTGGTAGTCTAGAAAACTGTTAATTTTATGTACAAAAACTATCCAAAAATTTCAAATTATTAAATTTAAATAAGGGGAACAAACTGACAGTATAAACATTAAGAGCACATTCATAGGTAAACTTTGGGAAGAACATTATATCCTTTTGTAGCCAAACATTTATAACAGTTTCAACAACCAACACAGGATACAGGGGTGAGATGACAACCTAATTTCTTATCTTCATAAAACCATAACATTAAATAAAATAACCCTTTAAAAACCGCTGCAGGGAGCTCAGCTTGGAGTTCTGTGATGATCTAAAGAGGGTGGATGGGAGCAGGGGAGGAGGGCGGCTCAAGAAGGAGGGGATATATATACACACACACATATAGCTGATTCCGGAGAAGGCAATGGCAACCCACTCCACTGTTCTTGCCTGGAGAATCCCAGGGATGGCGGAGCCTGGTGGACTGCCATCTATGGGGTCGCACAGAGTCGGACACGACTGAAGCGACTTAGCAGAAGCAGCATAACCGATCACTTTATGTACAGCAAAAACTAACAGAACATTGCAAAGCAATTATACTCCAATAAAAAAATTTAGGTCACACACAGAAACTCCTGCGGCTCCCCTGGTGACTCAGTGGTAAAGAACCCACCTTCCAATTCAGGAGACATGGGATTGATTCCTGGTCTGGGAAGATCCCACAGGTGGTGGAACAACTAAGCCCCTGTGTCACAACTATTGAGCCTGTGCTTCAGAGCCTGGGAGCCACAACTACTGAAGCCTGCTTGCCCATCGAGCTGGTGCTCCACAACGACAGAAGCCACTGCAACGAGCAGCCTGCGCGCCGCAACCGGAGCGTAGCCCCCACTTGCCGCAACTAAAGAAAAGCCCGTGCAGCAGAGAAGACCCAGCACAGCCAAAAGTAACTAAATAAGTAAAAATTCTCTTCTTTTAAAAAAAACTGCTGAATTTCTTAATTATGTGGTTCTCCTGGGGCCATGAGTCTTTTACGGAAGATCTCAGTTTGGAAATTCTTTGTATCTTGTGAGAACAAATTCTACACACTTTGTAGAATGAAACATTAGAAAACTGTCATGCAATTTTCAATGGAACAAATGCAGTAGAGGTTATGAGTGATTTTGGAATCACAAGCATACGCTGCTTTGTTCACAAGCTCCAGAGAGTAATTACAGACCAACTGCTGGCCTGAAGCAGAAAAATGATGGCTACCTGTCATCTTTCCTCACCAAAAGACAAGCTGCAAGACAGAGTTGGAACCGTCTCACCAGCAACTTACATAAAATGTTCAATGGGATAAACAGCAGCTCTCACATGTTAAAAAGACAGCCTTGAATGAGAGAAAGCTCAGTACTGTACTCAGCACACAATGGTAACTATACAGCAAGCCTTCATAAGAACCAGCGGTGGTTTGTGCAGAAAGCAATTCACCTGCTGAAAAAGGTACTGGGTCATGAGCCCTGAATACAAGTATTTCCTACATGAAAGCTGCTCTGTACAATCTCCTGTCACTCTGCTTCAGAAAAGATGTTGAAATGGATATGCATGCACCAAAAGCATGCGATGAAAATGTGGTCCCCCTTCACTTCGCTGGAAACAGCTAATTCATTTAAGATTAACTGAACTCAAAGAGATGTGATATGAATCCTGGACCAGGAAACAAACAAAAATTGCTATAAAAGACATTATATTGGGGGCAATTGGCAAAATCTAAATATGGACTTTGATACCAGACAATTATCTAATCCAGGGTAAAAGTTCCTGCTTCTGGTATCTACACTGGGATTATATAGGAGACTCTCCTTGTTCTTAGAAATATACACTCAAGTATTAGGGGGTAAAGAGAAGGCAGTGGCAACCCACTCCAGTACTCTTGCCTGGAAAATCCCATGGATGGAGGAACCTGGTAGGCTGCAATCCATGGGGTCTCGAAGAGTCGGACACGACTGAGTGACTTCACTTTCACTTTTCACTTTCATGCACTGGAGAAGGAAATGGCAACCCACTCTGGTGTTCTTGCCTGCAGAATCCCAGGGACGGGGGAGCCTGGTGGGCTGCCATCTCTGGGGTTGCACAGAGTCGGACACGACTGAAGCGACTTAGCAGCATTAGGGGGTAAAGGGGCATGGTGTCTGCAATTTTCTTTCACATTATTGGTAGATGTGATGATAAGGCAAATGCCAAACAATTGATGAGTCTGGGTGAAAAGAACAAGGGAGGTCCTGTAACTTATAAGAAATTTAAAATTATGTTGGGGACCTCCCTGGTGGTCCAGCAGTTAACAATTCATGCTCCCAGTACAGTGGGGCCCAGGTTCAATCCCTGGTCAGGGAACTAGACCCCACATGCCGCACTAGACTCCACTAAGACCTGGCAGAGCGGAATAAATAAATTATTTAAAAAATGATGTCAAAGTAAAAGATTACTAAAAGAGTTAAATCACTTCTCTCTTGACATTGCCTTCAGAAAACAAGTGGTTCTGTGGTGGTCAGGTCTTGCAGTGATCCAGGAGATGAAAAGTTCTGGATGTTGCCGAGGCCTTTAGTTCCCTTGAAGGGCCCACCGTACTCTGTCGCTAGCTCTGAGGGTCAGGCTGGATCCAGAAGTGATTCAACTCCTGATGGCAGAGCACGCGGCTGTTTAGTGGGGGTCATTCAGTGATGACTGAAAGTGTGAATTCCTGGGGTAGTTAGTATGTAACCACTGTCTCCTGTAGCCTTATTGTCACAGTCTATAGCCGGGCTCACTCACCCCAGCAGCCCCAAATCTCATGCTTGTTCCTCAAAGCACATGGTTTAAGAGAATAGCCCTGTAATAAGGAAACTCCTAGATGACCATTTCAAAGGCAATGCCAAGTTCCCCGACATTCCTACAGACCCAGGAAAAGCCAGATAAACATATATTATAAAATAAGAGAACAAATATATAGTGAGAAATAAACATTCTGAAGACATGGACACTTAAACAGTACCTTAAATATTAGGTGTGCTCATCTTACAGTTGTAAAAACATGTTTGAAGCCTGAACTGTGGCATTTCGTGTACTTTCTACAGTTTAAAACAAAACCCAGAAGGAAATACACTTTACTATCATGACATGTCATCCGCAAATTATACGTCTAACCCTTGAGCTTATTTTAGAAACTTTCCTCACTAATTTGCCTGTGTTTTTGAATAGCAAGTAATATGTTTTCAATCAGGAAAGGTTACAGGGAAATTTTTGTGGTAAAAACTGGCCTTCCACTAGCATAAAAATCATCCCTCTTTCTTCAGTCCTTTGGGAAATAATATTTTTTTTCATCATTGTCAAGCAGCGTTCAAACCAATTTTAATAGCTACTGTTGCAGAGAATGGTTGTTTACATCCATCGAAAACTGCTGTCACTCAAAACCATGTAAGAGGGGAAAAAAAGGCAGTCCGTTGGATAAAGAAATGATTGTTTCTTTATAATATTTGAAGAGTGAATTAAACTCCATGAACTTTTATCATAAACATAATGCTAATTATCCACTAAGGTGTAAATGAACAATTGTCCATCCTCTAATACATCACACAATTAGCCCTGAACTACTGAGTTGCTCTTTTTGACCTTTCATACAGCAATATTACCATAAAACATAGCTCTTTTACTCTGAACTGAAATTGTATTTGAAGTTACTTTTTTTATGTATTTTTCATGTAAAATGTCTTGTTGTTTAATCGCTAAATCATGTCTGACTCGTTGCAATCCCATGAACTGTAGCCCACCAGGCTCCTCTGTCCATGGGATTCCTCGGGCAAGAATACTGGAGTGAATTGCCACTTCCTTCTCCAGGGGTAAAATGTCTGGGCAGTACAAAAATTAAATGGCTTCTGTGAGTGCTCTGTTTTCTTGTCTTTCACTGTTTCTCTAAAACTTCCAGGGACTAAATAATTACTGCACCTCCAATAACATTTAGGAATTTTGCACAGGAATAACATAGTAATGCTGCCTTTTTTTTCTTTCTCCTCAAAATATGTGCCCTGTTTTTTATTTTTCTAAGATCTAGCATACAAGGATATGCCAATTTTTCCTTTACCAATCCTTTTTTTAAAAATAATAAATAAAATTTCTAAAACCTAACTACAAACATCAGTGAATTTTAAGGGAACAGAGTAGTTATCAAGGTCTGGCTAGAGCTTGATCACTAGCTTACCATGGGAATCGATCTGTTTCTTTTTTCTTGTTTATGAGAGAATAAACCTCCCTGTACTCGCTTTAAAGTTACTTAAATATACTTGCAAGGGAATTTTTTTCAGAGTACCAACTGATTAATTCTCCCCTGCACCTAGGTTGCTAAGTGTTGTTTGGTTACTAAGTTATGTCTGACTCATTTGTGACCCCATGGGCTGTAGCCTGCCAGGCAAGAATACTGGGGTGGGTTGTCATTTCATCCTCTAGGGGATCTTCCCAACCCAGGGATCAAACCCACATATCCTATGGCTCTTGCACTCACTGGCAGGCAGATTCTTTACCACTGAGCCACCACAGAAGCCATGGGCTGCTAAGTATTGCCAGAGAAATACCCTAGATCGACAGAGGGGGGAAATGCTACAAATTTGTGGTTTTCAGCTTCAGGAGAACCTCTGACACTGGTGAAGGTTCAACTTGGTGATCCCCCACAGTAGTCCTCAGACAGCTCCCCAGCCTGAGCTGCGGTCACCTGGATCAGAAGGCAAACCCGTTCACCCACACCTCATCACTGAGCTAATGTTTCTCCTACTCCGTTCACTCTCAGCCAATGTTGTGCCTTCTCTTTCACAGAGAAAAGGAAATCTATTACAGAAACTCCTCCCACTTCCTCCTAGCTCACCTGCATGCCCTCCCATCCTGACCTCCTTCCCTGAAAAAAGGTGGCTCCAGAACTCTGGGCCCCATCCCCTCTCACGTCCTCCACTATCAATTCCTGCAAATATGCATATGTCACACCCATCTTTCAGTTCAGTTCAGGTCAGTTGCTCAGTCGTGTCTGACTCTTTGCGACCCATGTATTGCACCACACCAGGCCTCCCTGTCCATCACCAACTTCCGGAGTTCACTGACACTTACATCCATCGAGTCAGTGATGCCATCCAGCCATCTCATCCTCTGCCATCCCCTTCTCCTCCTGCCCCCAATCCCTCCCAGCATCAGAGTCTTTTCCAATGAGTCAACTCTTCGCATGAGGTGACCAAAGTACTGGAGTTTCAGCTTTAGCATCATTCCTTCCAAAGAAATCCCAGGGCTGATCTCCTTTAGAATGGACTGGTTGGATCTCCTTGCGGTCCAAGGGACTCTCAAGAGTCTTCTCCAACACCACAGTTCAAAAGCATCAATTCTTCGGCGCTCAGCTTTCTTCACAGAACTAATAATATAACACCTTCTATCAATTCTGCAGCTCCTCAACCTAATAACTCTCTCCTGCCCTTTACAGCTATGATTATGGAACAAATCATATCTACTTCATGCACCTGTCAGCTTACCCTAAAGCTACAACTTACCGTTACACCAATGCCTCCAGGCACCAAACCCAATGGATTCGTCCATCCTGTGCTTATGAGACCTCCCTACAGCATTAACTAATGTTGACCCTTCTTCCTAAGAATTCCTCTTTTATTAGTTTCTCTCATACCACTGGGCTTCCCAGGTGGCTCAGCGGTAAAGAATCTGCCTACAATGCAGGAGATGCGGGTTCAATTTCTCAGTCCCAAAGATCTCCTGGAGAGGCAAATGGCAACCATTCCAGTATTCTTGCCTAGGATCCCATAGACAGAGGAATCTGGTGGGCTACATGGGGTCACAAAAGAGCTGGACACGACTTACCATAGTGTTACTTTCTGGTTCATCTATTTCTTTTATTAACTCTTTCTCCAATAAAACCTTTAAATGTCAGAGCCAGCTGTGAATGGGAGTAGGAATTGAAATAAAGATTTTGAAAAACACTTAATAAAAACTGTAAAGCTTTACACTGTTCCCATCCTTTAATCCACTTATTCTACCTCTAAAAATCCATGTTAAGAACCATAAATAATGAAAGGAGAAATAATCCTTGCACATACACATTAAAAGCAATATTAAAATTTTAATAAGATGACACTATGCTTAAACTAATGTTAAGTGGGAAAAAATATGATGTAAAACTGTTCACACAGTGGTATCTCAACGGTGTGGAAAGTGTGCACAGGAAAAAGTCTGGAAAGAAATATTCCAAATGTTGATGGTGATTTTCTTGGGAAATGAGAATCGCATTATTGGTGAATCTTATTGGCTTTATATATTTTGCACTTGCCAAGTTTTTCACAGGGATCATTTGTATTTTGAGAGGGGAAAAAAATCCATGCATGAAAAACAATTCAATAAAGGGCCCAGACTCCTTTTCTGAAAAGGTGATATTTGCCTTCACTTCCCCTGCCCACCCTCCAGCTGGTAGTCTCACGCCCTGCAGAAGCAGGAAATGTCACCACTTACAGATGACTGACACCTTGCCAGTACAGGTCACTCTTCTAAGCTCCAGAATTGTGCTTGCACGTGGCTTCTAGGCAATTTCCTGTGACGACTCATAAAACCCAGAGCACCAACCTCTTGTCTTAGCCTCCTTCACACACTCCGCATCTTTACCCTCTGGTCTTGGTAAACAGCCCCACTCTCCCCAAACTTCCCCTACTTCGGGTAATAAGGTGGGAACAACAGGATGAATTAACAAATTACGGATTTTTTTCCCCCACACAACTGAATCAGTGCTCTAAGAATCAATATATGCAAGATGGAAAATTTACTCAATAAATAATGATAAACAACTAATAAGTTCAACATATGAAGTGTGGTATCTGCCTTAAGTTTACATAGCTATTTTGTAGTTATTTTGGAAAGTGTACAAGGTTTAAAATTAATAAGAATCTTTCTCGACTTGTTTTCTCTCTTTCTGAGGCACGTTTGAAAATCACCTTTCAGAGCTACTGATTTCCAATGTAGGCAAAAATTATCTTAGCTTCCTAAAAACAGAAAAAAGTCAAATTATTACCAGCCATATCAACAACAGGAATCACATTGAAATCAGTCTGAACTAAAGAGAAATAGAGTCTCCATTTCACTTCACGGACAGTTTTTTCCTCCCTTCATTCCAAACACATGCAATAGGTAACCCATGGGAATTTAAATTTACTAATCAGAATTTTCGTGAAGATCTAACTCATAAGGGGTTGTGCTCAGTCCTCAGTTGCTCAGTGCTGTCCAACTCTATGGGATCATGTGGACTGTAGCCCACCAGGCTCCTCTGTCCATGGGATTCTCCAGGTAAGATTTCTTGAGTGGGTTGCCATTTCCTCCTCTTCCCAACCCAGGAATTGAACCTACATCTCCTGCGTCTCCTGCATTGCCAGTGGATTCTTTATCAATGAGCCACTGGGGAAAGCCCCTAAGGGGTTATGAAAACATAAAAATAACAATGGATCCTGGCAAAGCAGAGACTATTGAAAATTATGAAACCCTAGGAAATGGATCTCTTCCTTGCTTAACTACTCACAATTCCTCACAAGTGAGTCACCCTCTTCCAAAAAAGCAAGGTTCCACCTGAAACGAACCTGCCTGTGAAGGAGCTTGCACATGGAAGCGAAACAACTGGGTTTTTCTCTGGCCTGAAGCAGGAAATCGTGGATGAAGCCAACTGCAAACAACAAATAATCCAAAAGTAATTCTGCCTCACTTTGGAATACACTCTACACTTTACGCAGTGGGGACAGATTCCATTTTCTTTGACAAACTAATATTAGAATCAGTTTGCACTTCCAGCACACAGGCCCACTGAGCCAGTGAAGCAAGGCTGGGGATTCAAAACATCCCCTAAACGTATGATTCTTGAGGGCCTCTGAGACTCAAGATGAAATCAGGAGGTGATCTGAAGAGAAGCAATCAACAGAGGGTAAAGGCTGAAGAAGCCCAATAAAATCTGTAATGACAGCCGTGGCACTCGCGAACTGGACGTGGAATTAGGATGCTGTGCTGGGCGTGAACCCACTGGCAGAATCCACGCCCTGTACTGAGGACCTGCACTGTGGTCTGAGACACAACACCTGGTATACAAATGTGTACACGTGAATCCCACCTCACACACGTGCCCAGATGCCACACCTGGCAGCTGCTCTTCCAGTCTCTGCAAAGCCACTGCAGTCATGCCGCCCCTCGGCTGGCCTGATAAACCGATGGTTAATACTGGCGCCCTCGAGATTTATGATGCTGTTCGTAAGGTCAAAGGACTTCCACCAAGTCTGAACTGCACGCTGATTTATACACTGATTTTATGCCTTTCTTCACTGTGTTTAAAAAAACACACACACACTTCATTGAAGTGTAATATGCACACATAAAAGTGTACAAGTCATGTGTTAAGTATGATGAGTTATTGAAGTGAACACACCCATGTGACACTCCTGTGTCAAGACACTCCTTGGTAGCCCAGTGGCTAAGAATCTGTGCTCCGAATGCAGGGAGCCTGGATTTGATCCCTGGTCAGGGAACTAAAGTCCACAGGCCACAACTAAGAGTTTGCATGCCACAACTAACTTGGTGCAGCCAAGTAAATACATAAATAAATAATTTTTTTTTAAAGACGATGCCCAGCAACCCTGGAAGCCTGCTTTATCCTCCTCCTAATTCTTTGGAAGGAATGATGCTAAAGCTGAAACTCCAGTACTTTGGCCACCTCATGCGAAGAGTTGACTCATTGGAAAAGACTCTGATGCTGGGAGGGATTGGGGGCAGGAGGAGAAGGGGACGGCAGAGGATGAGATGGCTGGATGGCATCACTGACTCGATAGACATGAGTCTCAGTGAACTCCGGGAGTTGGTGATGGACAGGGAGGCCTGGCGTGCTGCGATTCATGGGGTTGCAAAGAGTTGGACACGACTGAGCGACTGATCTGATCTGATCTGAATCACCACTCTCCCTTTCCTCTCCTCAAATTCCCATTATCCTGACTTCCGACCCCTCAGATCAGTGATGCCTGGCTTTGAATTGTATATAGACAGAGGCACAGAGTAGGGCCTGTTTTGTGTCCAGCTTCTTTTGTTCAATGTTACAATTGTGAGATTCATTCACATTGACTCGTGGAGCTGTCGTCCCTTCCTTTCTGCTGTTATCTAGTCACTCTATTGTATGAATGAGTGTGTGTATGTATCAATCCATACTCGTCCCCACCCCCACTCAATCTGTGCTCAGTAATGTCTGACTCTTTGCTACCCCAAGGACTGTAGCCCCCACGCTCCTCTGTCTATGGAATTCTCCAGGCAGGACTACTGGAGTGGGTAGCCACTCCCTTCTCCAGGGGATTTTCTCAACCCAGGGGTAGAACCCAGGTCTCCTGCATGGCAGCCAGATTCTTGACAGTCTGAGTCACAAGGGACACTCTACTGTATGAACACCACCATGATTTTTCCATCCCACTCCTGATGAAAACTTGTGGTCTTCCCCAGCTCTGGACTCTTAATCTTTCTTGCATTTTAACATCTAACACGGAGGTCTAGCACTTTTCTTTTCTTTTTTGCATGCTTTATTTATTCAAAACAACTTTTGTTAGCTCTTACACATCAAAACAGTTCTCCAATGAAATGGTGGAGGACGAGGCCACGACAGAGAAAACGCTATGCGTTGCAGAAGATAATTCAGCCCTGAGAAACACGGCCTAGAGTCCTTCGGAGGAGGCTGAGGCCCATCCAAGGTCAGGCTGGCCCAGGCTGTGGTCTCTGCAGGCCCGGCTGTCTTGGCCAGAGTGTATTCACTCTCATTTCCTCATTCTCCGTGGACACTCCTTTTTTTTTCAAACTGGCTGAGCTGTGTCTTAGTTGCGGTGGGAGGGCTTCTCACTGTGGTGGCTTCTCTTGTTGCAGGACTCAGGCTCTAGAGCTCAGTAGCTGCAACTCACGGGCTTAGCTGCTCCCACAGCACGTGGGATCTGCCAGGACCAGGGATTGAACCCGTGTCCCCTGCATTGGCAGGCAGACTCCCAACTGGACCACGAGGGAGGTTCCTTGGACACTCATTTTTAAGGAAGCTATTTAGGAACAAATAGTGTTATAAGATAGCACTGAATTGAGCCACTTTAAACAGAATACACCTTCGCTGCCCCTCATGGACCACGTGTTTTGGAAACAGCATGGACCCAGCAGCTGTGGTCAGCAAGGCCACCTTGCATGCGCACACAGAGACTTCTGGTGTGTGTTGGGGCAGGACGGTGGCGGTGGGTATGGAGGCAGGCAGTGTAGACGATGAGGATGGTGCCTCGGCGCACCCCATCCTCCCCATTTCCTCAGGGATCTCACCTTTTTCATCAGAACCTCTCTTCTCAAACTTCTCTCTCTCTCTCACCCTCCTCCTTTCCATCATCATTTACTTTCTCAACTCTCCAGGCTTAAAAATAAGAGAAGAGCAAAACCTCACCTACCACCTCCTGTACCTACGGGCCTTCCCGCCCTCTGTTCAGAGCAAACTTCCTGAAAGCCTGCTGGCCTCTCTCGGATTCTAGTTCTCCACCCTTCCCACTCACTGTTTAACTCATTTCGATTGTTTTCCACTTCTGCCTGCAAACTGAGACCCGCCTTTGGAAAGGTCCCAATGCCCTCCGCAGTGCTGGGTCTGAGGGACGCTCCTCTACCTGCATCTTCTCTGACATTTCTGCCATTCTCAACTCCCGCTCCTCTGGACTTCTGTGACGTCACCCTCCTGGTGACGTCCAACCTCCCTGGGTGCTCTTTTTCAGGATACGGTGGGGTGCTGCTGACTGTCCCTTCCACTGCCTTCTGACTGCTCCTCGGGGTTCAGTCCTTGGCCCTTTGCTCACACTTGGTGCTCTTTTCCAATAACCTGCATCTCATGGACACATTCCAAGTGCATTTCAATCTCAAAGTGACAGGAAGTACTGGGATACATTCTCCTTTTTCTAATATTCTTTTCAATATTCTGCACACACAGGCAAGCACGCCCAGCCTCTATTCACAAGCAGCACTGCCCTCTATTCCTTTCCATGTGTAAGAAGCAGGCAGGGTAGCAGGAAGGGTATGGGCTTTGAAGACAAGCCAATCTGGTTTCAGATTCAAACCGCCTCTTAAAGCAACTCTGTTTTCAAGAGAGAGGAAATGACTCTCTCCAAGTCACAATGCTTCACATTTGTATAATGAGTGCAACACCTATCTTGGAGGACTGAACGGATGGAAAGAGAAATGAATGAATGAATGAATGAATGAAAAACCATCTAGGGACTTTTTTCTCTGGTGGTCCAGTGGTTAAGGATCTGCTTGCCAATGCAGGGGACACAGGTTCAATCCCTGGCCCTGGAAGATCCCACACGCCTCGGGCGGGGCAACTAAGCTCGTGCGCTACAACTACTGAGTTCACACTCCAGAGCCCGTGCTCTGCAGCAAGAGAGGTCACTGCAATGAGAAGCCTGCACACCGCAACCAGAGAGGAGGCCCCACTCACTGCAACTAGAGAAAGCCCATGTACAAAGAGCCAGCAGAGCCAAAAATAAATAAATAAAAGTAAAAAGTAAAAGTAAAATTTTTAAATGGAAAATTAATTTTAATTAAAATTTAATTTAAAAATGAACGTTTTAAATTAATTTTAAAATGTTAATTTAAAATTAACATTTTAAAATTAAATTTTAAAAATTAATTTAAAAATTAAAAGTAAAAATTAAAACTATCTAACCCAGTGCCTGATGTCCCAATTATCAGCTTCCTTTCCATCTTCCCTGTTATGGCAGTCAGTCCTGTGTCCGTAACTACACCGTATTTAAAGCAGTGCTCTCTATAGGAAGCCTCCAAACCTGTCAGACTAGTCCTCTCATTGTCCCTGAACACCACACGCCCTTCACAGGGGCACCTCTGCATGGAATGTCCCCTCTCCACTCTTACTCCATGCATACCTAAGTCTTACGCTCCGACTCCTAGTCCCATCCCATACCTCTATAAAGGCCTTCCTGAAGCTCACAGAAACATCCCCCAGTCTGAAATGTATAGACTATTAACACCAAAGGTCTGGTACATACTACCGAGTTCTGACAGCATATGTGTAAGTCCAATTTGTTGGTAAGTCCAACAAAGTTAGCCTAGGTACCAGACTAATACAATCGGCTATATAGTCCTGTACTGTAATAGGTCTGTAATACTTTTTACCCAAGTGATACATAAAAACAAACACAAGAAATAAACATATTAAATCTTACAGCATGGTACTTTGAAAATACAGTAGTACAATACAACAGCTGGCATACGGGAGCATGTTTGCATCTTTGACAGTCTGCAACTTGAAGGTTCATATGTAGGGGATTTACTGTATTTATTATATACTACTGTATGGGGGTCATCTACTTTTTATGTCAATGCCCTTTTTACCTAATGACATCACTAATGTTTCTTGTAGGAAGCTATATACAGTCTTCGGTATAGACAGTCTCTGTAGTATATACATTCTCTAGCCAAGAGTTTTTTAAAAACACCTGCTGATTGGTATAAGAGGGCAATCTCCTTTGATCTGTAATAACTGAAGGCATAAACATCATTTAGTAAATCCAACTATTACTTTAAAATACATATACAGATGGGCTTCTCTCATAGTTCAGTTGGTAAAGAATCTGCCTGCAGTGCAGGAGACCCGGGTTCAATTCCTGAGTTGGGAAGATCCCCTGGAGAAGGAAATGGCGACCCACTCCAGTATTCTTACCTGGAGAATCCCATGGATGGAGGAACCTGGCAGGCTACAGTCCATGGGGTCGCAAGAGTCGGACACGACTTAGCGACTAAACCACCACCACCACCACCATAGAGACACCCAGAATCTTAGCATTTGGGCTTCAGAGGCCATGTAGACCATGCACAACATCCCTTTACAATGGCCTCAGTGAGTGACCTTCCAAACTCTGTCTCAATGAATCCGCACAACCAGAGGCTCACTATATTCCTTTCAAGCCGTGTGATGTCTAGGTATCAGTTACTTTAATCAAAAAAAGAAAGCAATCTCAAAGTTGTAACCAAGAGTTGCAGGTCCCTTCTTTCTTCCTTAAGGGCTTGAGAATAACCTGATGCACTGCCGCCCATGCACAGGAGCTTCACACAGTTACATTCTCCTAGGTAACCACTGCCGCCCATGCACAGGAGCTTCACACAGTTACATTCTCCTAGGTAACCACAACACAACCATCAGGCTCAGGAAATTAAGACCTGATACATTTACCCATAACAAATCCTCAAACTCCATTCAAATTCCACCAAGCGGCTCAATAATATCCTTGACAGCAAAAGAATCTGGTTCAGCATCATGCTTTACCTTTAGTTGCTATATCATTCTAGAATAGTTCCTTGAGCTTTCCTTGATTTTTAGGAATGTGACATTTTTAAAGATTATAACTATTCGGTCCTTTGACTTTCCCGGATGTTTCCTCTGATTAGACCCAGGGCATGCATCTTTAGCAGGAATGTCTCAGATGATGTGATGCTCTGTTCTGACTGCATCTGTTCCTATGGCATGCGATCTGACTCACAGCATTACTGATGCAGTCCTTTCTGCTCACGTATTAGGTGGTGCCTACCAGGCTTCTCCACTGCAACAGTGCAAGGAGATCCAACCAGTCCATTCTGAAGGAGATCAGCCCTGGGATTTCTTTGGAAGGAATGATGCTAAAGTTGAAACTCCAGTACTTTGGCCACCTCATGCGAAGAGTTGACTCATTGGAAAAGACTCTGATGCTGGGAGGGATTGGGGGCAGGAGGAGAAGGGGACGACAGAAGATGAGATGGCTGGATGGCATCACTGACTCGATGGACGTGAGTCTGAGTGAACTCCAGGAGTTGGTGATGGACAGGGAGGCCTGGCGTGCTGCGATTCATGGGGTAGCAAAGAGTCGGACACAACTGAGCGACTGAACTGAACTGAATGATGTTTTGTAGGGAGATGCTGAGATACTAGAATGAGATACTTAGATCTCATTCCTCATAAAATTTCAAGTTACTAGCTTATTAGTTTATGTAAGTATGGACTCAGGGTTTCCCAGGTGGCTTGGTGGTAAAGAATTCACCTACCAATGCAGGAGACATGGGTTCAAGCCCTGGTCCAGGAAGATCCCTTGGAGAAGGAAATGGCAACCCACTCCAGTATTCTTGCCTGGACAATTCCATGGACAGAGAAGCCTGGTGGGCTACAGTCCATGGGGTTGTAGAGAGTTGGACATGACTGAGGACACACGGGGTATGGGTAGGGGGGAGTATGGACTTGTGCCTTCTCATTTCAAGTGGATGCTCAGGCTGACCCAGATTTAGCCAGAGGGAGCTCCTTCAACCTGGTTTTCGTATCTTTATATTGTCCATCATTCTCTGAGGACTTCTTTCATTTCTGACACAGCAAGAAATGCTGTGCCAGGCTCTGCCCCAGGCTGTGCCCCAGGCTCATCTTGCTTTTTATTTTTGTTTGTTTTAAATCAGGAAGGGATGCCACTTACCTCTCCCTTTACAAAAATAAAATTATACCATCTATGTCATTAAATATATCATATATTGTGGCATACGTTTGAGCCAATACATATATATAGCCATATTCCTTTAGCTTGATCTGTAATATTCCAGAGTGTGGACAGGCAGAAGCTCCTGTGCCCAGGATGCTTCCTGATCTCAGCCTGGCTGTTCACCTGCGTCCTTTATAATCGACTGGTAAACAGAGGTCAATTGTTCTCTGGCTTCTGTGGGCCACTCCAGCAAATCTGAAGAAGGGGTCGTAGGAACCTCCAATACACACAACTGGTTGATCGGAAGCACAAGTGACGACCTGGACTTGCTGTCTGAGGAGGGGGGCAGTCTTGTGCGACTGAGCCCTTAGCCTGGAGAATATGTAGATAATAGCAGAATGGTGCATGTTAAATTTGTCAGATTCCCAGCTGGTGTCCACTGAGAACTGGAGAACTGCTTGGTCATGCTGGAAAACACACCAAAGTTATCATATTCCCTGTCATTTCATTTTTAAATTAATTTTTATTGGAGTATAGCTGATTTACAATGTTGTGTTAGTTTCTCCTGTACAGCAAAGTAACTCAGTTTTATATATATATATACATAGTAACTCAGTTTTATATATATACACATATATCCACTCTTTTAAAGATTCTTTTCCTGTATAGATCATTAGAGAGTACTGAGTAGAATTCCCTGTGCTATATACAGTAGGTTCTTCTTAGTGATCTACTTTATATAGAATAATGTGTATATGTTAATCCCAGTCTCCCAGCTTATCCCTCCCCCTTCATTTCCTCCTTGGTGACCATAAGTTTGTTTTCTACATCTGTGACGATTTCTGTTCTGCAAACAAGTTGACTTGCATCACTTTTTTTTTTAAGATTCCACATATTAGTGATGCATTTGTCTTTGTCTGACTTTCTTCACTCAGTATGACCATCTCTAGGTCCAGCCATGTCACTGCAAATGGCATTATTTCATTCCTTTTTATGGCTGAGTAACATTTCATTGTATATATGTGCCACATCTTTTTCATTCACCCATCAATCAATGGATATTAGGTTGCTTCCATGTCTCCTTCAGTTACTTTAAAATGACAGTTTCATTTACCCTCATCACACTAGGCATTCGTTTCTGAATTAACATCATTCTGTCTATACACTTTTATAGCGTACAGAGGAGATTCTCTTGGTTGCCTATTCAATGATTGTATTCTCCTCCTAAAAGAAGCATTCCTCCCTAAAAGAAGCAGATTTTGTCCTATCTCATCCCTTCCACATAACCATGCACACACTCTAAATCAATCATGATAACCTCATTCCTCAGAACCAGTGATGGATTTAGTAATTTGCATGTAAGCAAATGCAGACCAATGAAACACAAGGAAGTCTCGGAGGGACTTCCTAAGAAAGCAGCAAAGACAAGCAGATGGTCCCCTCTTCTTCCTTTGGAGAGTACTGAGTCTGGATGAGAGGCACAGAATTGCTGTAACTATCTTCAACCAGCATGAGGACGAGACCAGCGCTCGGACAAGGCTGAGACCACCTCAGACCAGAGGAGCCAGAGCCCTTAAGGACTAGCCAGAGCTCCTTTTATCACTGACTTCTGGTTGTGTGAGATGACATATTTCCTTTTGGTGGAAGCTGCTCTGATCAGGGTTTCTCTTAGCAGCAGCCAACAGCATTTTACCTGATACGGAGCAGTGAGAACTACACAGCCCTCCAGGGGAGACGAGATGAGCCAGAGTTAGCACTTCCAATTCCCTTTTTTCCCTTCCATAGAGCCCAGGTGGATGCTGATGCATAATAAGGCTCCTAAAACCCTCATCTTTGGCATTCCTAAATGTTATTTTGTATTTATATCATTGCCCTTCAGTAAAAGAACTAGCAATTTACTGCATATTTAGGTAGCTAACTTCTTCATTGTTGTAACCTGCTTAGATCTTTTTAAGTAAGTCTGTTTCAAGTGGGGAAAGAAAAAGCAAGTTAAAGCACTGCTACTTGATTGCAAAACACCAGAGAGTAAAGAAGAGAGAAACAAAAGAACAAATACAGAGCTAGGACATCAGAGATTTTTGCTCCAGGAATAACAGTGCTACTAGACTATTGGAGAATCTTGGGGGAAGAAATCACATAATTTTTTATGTGACTTATGTGAGTCACATGTGTTTCTAACTTCATGTATCTGTAACATCAGTAAGAGAACCTCCAGGTTCCCTTCTGGCATTAAAATTCTACACCCCAGAGATTTCATCAGGGAAATGGCTCAAAATTCCCTTCTTCTCTTGCCTGAAGCATAAAATCAGAAAAAGCAGCTCCCAAAAGTCAGCTGTAGTCTATTAGTCATTAGTGAGATTGATTTCAAATCCACAGCACTGCTTTCGAGCTCCTATTCCAAGAAACAGCTCCGCTATATCCCACAAATCAAGATGGAACTGTATATGTGTTTACTATTGCTGAAGGCAAAGCGTAGAAAGTAATTGCCAACTCCGCAATCCATTCACCAATTTGACAAAAATAAACATTCATAACAGCCACCAGACCTGGGGAGTTTTGGCAGCTGAACCCAGAGACTTAAAAGCCTGCTAACAATCTGAAGTGACTGCAGGATGTGGGAAGCCCTTCAGGATTTCCCAGTGCCCTTCAAGTCTGAGCCCTTCATTCCCAAGGCCCTTTACAAAGTGTAGTCCTGACCTTCATTGTTACCTGGCCCTACTCTGTCCAGAGACTCCAGCCTTACTAAATTCCCTTCAGCTTCACCACGGGTCCATGTGTCTGTCAATGTCTCATACTCTGCTCTCATGATTCATTCTGCCTGGCCTGAACCACCCTTCCCTCTCTGATTTCCCTTCCCTCTCTGATACCCCACACCTGCCTCCCCTCACCCACCCCCCACCCCAGATTCCTCTTCCTTCTGATTCCACTTAAAGTCAACTTCCTCATGAAATGCCTTCTCTGTGGCATGAACACACACCACTGCTGCTTCCCCTGGAAAGGAAGTCTGCCCTTTCCTTCAGAGCGCTTATTACTACCTGTAATTATTCTTTTGTTTACCAGTTTTGTATGTCTCTGCGGCTGGTAACCCAGGTGGCTCAGTGGTAAAGAATCCGCCTGCAATGTGGGAGACGTGGGTTTGATCCCTGAGTCAGGAGGATCCCCTGGAGGAGGAAATGGCAACCCGCTCCAGTACTCTTGCCTGGGAAAAAACCCCATGGAGAGAGGAGGCTGGTGGGCTACAGCCCATGGGGTCACAAAGCATCAGACACGACTGAGTACACACACACCACACACTGGACCATGAGGGAAATCCCTGTCATATTTTCAGTAACAAGCTAAGGACATGGAAAAATGCTGAAGACACTATAAGAGAAAAACTGTTGACAAAAGATTATCTTGTTTAAACAGGAAGATACCAAATTTTAAAATATATACATTTACATATGCATAAAACAATATAAGGACATATATCAAGGTATTAACAAGGATGGTATGGTTATACTTTTTTTGGGTATGGCGAATCTGGTGACAGAAAGAAATAACATATAGTATGCTAAAAGTAGACAATCACAAAGCTAAGAGCAAAAGAAAATGTACAGATGAAGAGTAAAACAGGACTACCAAATAATTAAATTGATTTAGTAATCACAACGGAGCTAAGAACACTGATTATTTGGAAAAGGTTTGATACATTTGTTAACATACCAGTCAGTTCACATCCCACATAACATCAACAGAACACAACTGTGGATGCAAAACCAGTAGCCTGAGATTGCAGTCCATAACCCGGCTGCACTTGAGAATCACCTGGGTATGAATGAAGCTGAAAAAATCCACGTCTCCAGGAGGCAGAGTCTTGGGAATCTGGATATTTTAAGAGCTAGGAAATTCTGAAACAAAGCTGAACTGGAGAATTACCAAGCCAGGATAATGAAGTTAAAGAACAGGTTTCTTTTCAGTAAAGCTTTCAGATAAACCAGGAACCTAGGAGGCAGAGATTCAAATGATAACAGATTCTGCCAATAGCTACCACCTCCTGCAAATCAACAATCAATCATAAAGTGCACACAGTGTGGAAAAACCCAGGCAGCATGGTTAACCACACACAAACACCAAGGACGGGGGTAAGTCTTGGAGTAGCAGCTTGTCTACGACTCAGAACTCAGTCTTGACGTCACACATCAAAGCAATTAAAAAAAAAAAAAATCTGAGCAGAGAAGATACACAGACATCTCAAAACTTGTGCTCCACAACTGAAACACCCAAGACCGCCCCTCACTCTTCATTAGAATTTAGTTAACTTCTCTCTTTCCCCTTCCATGGGCTAGTCCCAGGGCGGATCAGATTTGTGGATTAAGAGGGGACAGAGAATTCACAGGGAAGGCACACTAAGGGAAGCTACAGAAACTTAACTGCATATCTAATATGTTAAATGATTCAGAACCATTGGGTGGGGAACAAAACATCACACATACCTCAATAAACCCCAAAGGTGTGAAAACAGTTATTCGTAACTATAATCATCACGATCTAAGTCCTTTAGGAAAGAACTTACATTCTTACATTTAAGGAAACAAAAATGAGAGACCATTAGACTTGAGCACCCTCGATATGTTTAGAACAATAAATAAGCCACTTATGACCTCATTTTATGAAATAACCTTCTAATGTAGGGATCATTCCCATTTTAAAACCAGACAGCAGAGGCTCAGAGAACCAAAATAAATTGTTTTTGTCATACTGTATAATAGTATAGCCATATTTAAGTTTGGATAACTGAAATATTTCCTTGGTTCATGTCATACCACAATGCCACTTTTAAAGTCATTTTGGTTGGAAATATTTCTAATTTTGTGCACGTGTGTGTATGTGTTTGCAAGGTAAACACCACCTGGAAAACAACCACTTAGAACAGTGCTTTTCAAACTGGCTTTTTAATATGATAGCATTTCTCCTCAAACAAAAAATTCCTTGGTCACATAGAGAACAACCATGTGATCCCACTGGGAAGAGGGAAAAGGGGAAGGGCATGACAGGGGAAGGAAGGAAGAGATACCAATGTATAAAATAAATAAGCAACAAGGACATATTGTACAGCATAGGGAAATATAGACATTATTTTGTAATAATTTTAAATGGAGTATAATCTATAGGAATATTGAACGGCTTTGTTGTCCACCTGAAACCACCATAATATTGTAAATCACCTATACTTCAATGAAAAAATAATTAGCTTATCAAGGAAAAAAAAATTCCTAGGACTTCCCTGGATCAGGAATCCAGTGGTTAGGAATCCACCTTCCAATGCAGGGGACTTGAGTTCGATCCCTGGCCAGGGAACTAAGATCCCACATGCTGCGGAGCAACAAAGACCTGATACAGTAAAATAAATAAATATTAAAAAAAAAAATCCCTGGGAACCCCAGTATGTAAATACAGAGCTGCTCTGTTTGAAGGGCGGGGGGTGGAGGCGGGCTGAAGCCCTACTCCATCCCTACTTGGCCTCCCTACCACTCCATCCCTACTACGGCGACTTCTCAGGCAGCCCCATGGCCGAGGACACCAGGGAATGCAGACTGAAAGAGCACCCATCTATGTGATCTGTGTCACTGGACTTGCTGTATAAAACCATGTCCCTTCAGTGACAGTCAACAGATGATACAAAGTTATATAAAGGCATCTTGATGCTGGTCAAAATTTAATCAACTTGCTAACACCAGATGGGCTCGATAAAGGACAGAAATGGTAGGGACCTAACAAAAACAGAAGATATTAAGACGAGGTGGCAAGAATATACAGAAGAACAACTGTACAAAAAAGATCTTCACGACCCAGATAATCACGATGATGTGATCACTCACCTAGAGCCAGACATCCTGGAATGTGAAGTCAAGTGGGCCTTAGAAAGCATCACTTCGAACAAAGCTAGTGGAAGTGATGGAATTCCAGTTGAGCTATTTCAAATCCTGAAAGATGATGCTGTGAAAGTGCTGCACTCAATATGCCAGCAAATTTGGAAAACTCAGCAGTGGTCACAGCACTGGAAAAGGTCAGTTTTCACTCCAATCCCAAAGAAAGGCAATGCCAAAGAATGCTCAAACTACCACACAATTGCACTCATCTCACATGCTAGTAAAGTAATGCTCAAAATTCTCCAAGCCAGGCTTCAGCAATAAGTGAACCGTGAACTTCCTGATGTTCAAGCTGGTTTTAGAAAAGGCAGAGGAACCAGAGATCAAATTGCCAACATCCGCTGGATCATGGAAAAAGCAAGAGAGTTCCAGAAAAACATCTATTTCTGCTTTATTGACTATGCCAAAGCCTTTGACTGTGTGGAACACAATAAACTGTGGAAAATTCTGAAAGAGATGGGAATACCAAACCACCTGACCTGCCTCTTGAGAAATCTGTATGCAGGTCAGGAAGCAACAGTTAGAACTGGACATGGAACAACAGACTGGTTCCAAATAGGAAAAGGAGTACGTCAAGGCTGTATATTGTCATCCTGCTTATTTAACTTCTATGCAGGGTACATCATGAGAAATGCTGGGCTGGAAGAAACACAAGCTGGAATCAATATTGCCAGGAGAAATCTCAATAACCTCAGATATGCAGATGACACCACCTTACGGCAGAAAGTGAAGAGGAACTAAAAAGTCTCTTGATGAAAGTGAAAGAGGAGAGTGAAAAAGTTGGCTTAAAGCTCAACATTCAGAAAACGAAGATCATGGCATCTGGTCCCACCACTTCATGGGAAATAGATAGGGAAACAGTGGAAACAGTGCCAGACTTTATTTTCTTGGGCTCCAAAATCACTGCAGATGGTGACTGCAGCCATGAAATTAAAAGACTCTTACTCCTTGGAAGGAAAGTTATGACCAACCTAGATAGCATATTCAAAGGCAGAGACATTACTTTGCCAACAAAGGTCCATCTAGTCAAGACTATGGTTTTTCCAGTGGTCATGTATGGATGTGAGAGTTGGACTGTGAAGAAGGCTGAGTGCCGAAGAATGGATGCTTTTGAACCGTGGTGTTGGAGAAGACTCTTGAGAGTCCCTTGGACTGCAAGGAGATCCAACCAGTCCATTCTGAAGGAGATCAGCCCTGGGATTTCTTTGGAAGGAATGATGCTAAAGCTGAAACTCCAGTACTTTGGCCACCTCATGCGAAGAGTTGACTCATTGGAAAAGACTCTGATGCTGGGAGGGATTGGGGGCAGGAGGAGAAGGGGATGACAGAGGATGAGATGGCTGGATGGCATCACTGACTTGATGGACTTGAGTCTGAGTGAACTCCGGGAGTTGGTGATGGACAGGGAGGCCTGGCGTGCTGCGATTCACGGGGTCACAAAGAGTGAGACACGACTGAGTGACTGAACTGAACTGAACACCAGATTGCACTCAAGTACGTTTCCCCTTGTTATCCAATGACAAGCTCCACATGTCTGAGTTCTACAAGCCTTAGAAAAGAGGAAAGAAAAAAAAAACCTCTACCATTTCACGAGGACCCCAGACATATTTTAGTGCCTTTTTTCTCCCCCAAGAGTAATGGTAGTTTTTATTTTTCTATCTTCTCAAAGACTGGAATTACAAGAGAAAAATCAGATTTTTAAATATGCAAAATGCAATCAATACATGAAATATGGAAAATATATAGTTCAGGCAGGAATCAAAGATGTGAAGATATTATGCATGCATTTATTCATTCACTTATAGAAGTGAAAACATCTTGTTCTTAATGCCTGGGAATAAGCCTTCAGAGATAAAGAAGATAAAGTTACTCTCAGGACTTGCTAGAGATAGGACACAAATGTGAATTGACAGCACAGGTTGAACACAACTGAAAAAAAACCCCTTCACAGTTGTACTTACATTTAAACTGCTCTAGAGATTGGTAAATTTGAGGATTTTTTTTAAAAAAGGTTTTCTTCTTAATTACAAGTAACATAGGATGGCAGATACAGACTTAACTCAACCTCATGATCAAAAGACTATTCTTACAATAAATGTTAAGTGACAGAGATGTTCATAAAAGCCCAAATGAAATAAAACTGAGTTTAGGGTGATCCAAAATAAATGTAAGTTGTTTTTTTTTTTTTAAATGGAGTTTGCCTTTTTTTTTTTTTTAATTGACTATGACCTTTTTCTCGACTTTATATTGAACACAAAGAAGCAGTTTGAGATTCCTTTGGGATCGCCCTGACCCTGCTGCGGACGATCCTCTATTGTACAACTTACTCAAAGCCGACTTTGTGGGCAGAGGGGGAGAAACTGTCTGAGTGTCTCTTGGTGTTTGCTTCATTGTTTTAGATGAAACCATTTTTGGGGACTAACTCACTGGCTTTTAGCGCTTAAGGGATGCGGGTGTATATAAGTGGTTATTCCCCCCCAAGTCTTAGTAATATGACTGTGGGAGATAAGTGGAGATAAGAGGGGGAATGAAAGCAAAGTTGGGTTTGTTTCCTGATGCACTTTTCCATCTATTCGAAAAGTTTGCTTGTTTTTGTTGTTGTTTTTGTTTTAATAGAAACTTGAATTGGAGAAAGCTATGTTCAGCCGTAGGCTTCCCTGATGGTTCAGGCTGTAAAGAATCCGCCCACAATGCGGGAGACCTGGGTTCAATCCCTGGGTCAGGAAGACCCCTTGGGAGTAGAGAATGGCTCTCCACTCCAGTATTCTTGCCTGGAGAACTCCATGAACAGAGGAGCCTGGTGAGCTGCAGTCCATGGGATCGCAACAAGTCAGGCACGACTGAGCTACTTACTAACACTTTTGCATACTTCACATTCTCAGCAGTAAAAATTTGTTTTATTAAAGCAAAACAGCTTTACTAGAATTAATGCTTTAGTCTCACTAAAGTGAAATCCACTTCTACATTGTGCACCTATGAGCAGAAACAGGGGGAACGAAGATGGTCTCATTGAGACTTAAAGTAACTACTCCTCGGCGAGCAGCTCTGTCCAGATCAGAAACTGGGACATCCTCAGGGTGCAGCTGAGACAAGGAGGAGATGGGGAGGTGGCAAAGTTTCAAAAAGGAACCAGTGGAGGCTCTCAAATTCCACTTCCATAGATTAAAGTCATTTATCAGAACCCTGTCCCTGGAAATGGTCTCCCTTCCAAAAGTGGGCCATTCTATTTCAGCATTAAATGTTGAAAGCTATGAGACGAGAGTCACAGGCTGGCTCACTATGTCTCTAACCCACAATGGAATAACAAGAGTCTTTACCACACAGTCTGGGTGCTGAGTCCTAGAAGTTCTGTCATTAGGCATAAAATAAAGAAAAAAAAATTTTTTTTTCCATTTCCTCTTCTAGGCTCAAAGACTGTGTGTGTATGTGTTCAGTCACTCAGTTGTGTCTGACCCTTTGTGGCTTCAGCATACCAAGCTCCTCTATCCATGGAATTTTCCAGGCAAGAATACTGGGTTGGGTTGCCATTTCCTCCTCCAGGAGATCTTTCCAACCCAGGGATCAAACCTGCATCTCTTGCGTCTCCTGTGCGTCTCTTTACCACTGAGCTACCTGGGAAACCCAGTGGAATATTACTCAGCTGTAAAGCGGAACGAAATCGGAAGAAGATTCTTAGCCTGACTCAGTCTTTAGTTGGGAGAATTTGAGGCAGCATAGGACAGGAGTGTCAATCATGGTCGGGGGAGGAGACATTTTTGAGCAGTGGAAGCTGGTGAGCGGCACGGCCAGTGTACTGGTGCTGAGAGTGCTGAGAGTGGAGGGAGGCAGAGAGGGGGCTAGGATGTGGGGGCCCAGGCGACAGGGGTGCCTCCCGATGAGACTCTTCTTCCAACAAGGGTCTGCTCACGTTCTACCTGTTCCACAGGGCACAACCTACTCCCAACCCCGTTTTTTCTTTTTCTGAATTCCCTGAGAACTCCAGTACATAATATATAAACAACTCTTGACTACACTGTCATCAGTTCTGTTTTTAAAAAATTGTGGTTCACTGGTTCCTTCTCTCTAGGAAGCCCTTAGAACAACTGTCTGTCACATTCATTTTGGTTCAATCATTTTCTACTTGATGTTGATCTATGTATAAAGGTATCTTTTACTCCCAGTTAAGCTACTCCCCCAAAGAACAATAATTTTTTTTTAAGTAGCCCCCACTGAAGTGCCCAACAAAGTGATAAGCACACAGCAAGAATTCAAGTAGTTGTCAGCTCTAAAGCCAGGTGATTATACTAAAAGTACATAAGGTCTCTAGTTAAACAAGGAAATAAGTTAGAGATAAAAAAAAAAAAAAAAGACTATTTAAAAGCTCATCACCCAGCTATACTGCTTGGGGACTTCCCAATGTCACCAACATTCAGCAGGGAACAGTAAACACGAAGAATAAAATATTTTGGAACATTTATGAATAATATGAACAGCTGATCTCCTTTCTCAGAGAGCTTAAAACAGTTTCCAGGAACTAAATAGTGGTAACCCTGAAGGGAGCAAGGTTATGTGTGTGATAGTCATGGAGAGAGTTGGGAAGCAGCATGGGCACTCAGTCCACAGGGCTGCATTGAGAGGGGATGCAGAGGAGAGACAGAGGACCATCTGCTGAGCATCTCCTGGTAGTATGCTATGGGTACCATGCTGGAGTGTCTGACAGGTGGTAGAACTTTATCTTCACGATAACCCTTCATCTTTACAGATGAAGAAATTGAGGCTCAGGCAGGTGAAGCAACTTGTCCAAGGCCATGGGCATAGTAGTAATGGACAGAGACAGAGTGAAAGCCCAGATCTATTTGTCTCCAATGCTTTTGCTCTCTCCACTAGGTAACCCCAACCTCTTCTAGAACACCTTTCATTCTTGCCCCCCAAATAAAGCCAAATGGTTTTGTCTTTGTGAGGAAAGAATGTAAGAACAGCTAGCTCTTCTACAGTTACGGAGTCAGGGCAGGATTCCGAAAATGGAGTTAACGTTAGTTGAGAGGGATTATGAACCAAGAACCATATAGGCACCTTTTACACATCACGTGATTTCACCCCAATAACCCTAAGAAAGGGAACTTGAGGTTAACATATACGAGTTAATTGAGGGAAGTTAACTTACCCTAAGGCATGATGCTAAAAAGAGGGAAAGTGAAGAGGGGATTTGAACAGGGTCCATCAGGTCTCAAAGCCTCTTTCCACTGCCCTCCAGCATGCACTCCCATTTCTTCTTCCCATAAATGCCCAAAACTAAAGTTTGGGAAATACCACCTATTAAGAGATCTGCCCAGTAATTACATAGCAGTTGAACCAAAGGGAGCCTGCATCCCACAGGAAGTAAAACTATCATCTCAACCAAGGAACTGAGTAGGCAGAGAGAGAGAGATTTGCAATGTGTATTTAAAACTGCTGCTACCCTCTGAACCCCTGTGTGAATCTAATGGACTTTTTGTTAGTGAGGTAACATGTTTGTTACCACGTCAGTGAGGCTCATCACCAAGTTACATCCCCAGTGGGGATGGAGCCACTGTGGACAGCAGATCCCACTAGATAGGCTTGACCATGGCTGGGCAATGACACATGACCCAATCCAGTTCCAGCAGCAACACAGTGATGGAGGCCAGAGAGTTATCATAAGATGAGGTCGGTCCATGAGATCCGGTCCTTTTTGCTGAGCTGGCTCAGACTCAGGTGAACATGTCAGCAAACAGCTCTCCACATCAGGATAACTCACAGCGCTGACAACTTACCCATGAGTCACTAAGCAAACACACTTCTATCTCCACCAGCTTCCCCATTTTCGTCTCCAAGTTAAGCAAAGAGCCAATCTCTTTAAAAAAGATGTTAAATCCTCGGGACCTGCGATGAAACGCACCAGTAGCAGCTTCTGAGGTCTCGATCCCACCCACATCTGGCTCTGTTTGGGAGCTAAATTCAGCAGAAGTCTCCAGGGTCAACCAATGACCCCGAATAAAAATAGTCTTGGAAATCTGTCAGGAGCAGGAAAGGAAACAAGACGGCAGGGTGATTCACTCCAAATGGCAGCTCCGAAACCCAAATTCTCATTTTTTTGTCCCAATATGAAGCCAATGTGCAAAACAGGCCCGGAGCAAACTGTCCTTTTCCGAAGGCCTCTAAAAGTGGCTGCCAAAGAATTTCACATGCAAGCCAAAAAGATTTAGTGTGCCATTCACCTCTCCTGTGACTCTAACTACAGCTACTTTGCAAGAGAGCTCTGAGCCAATCACAGGTTGACCCATGCTTGGGGACCACCAGGGTTCCTGAGGTTTTGCCCCAGTAAACAAGAGGGGCCGTCTGTCTTATCTAATTTTCTGTGTGGTCAAACAGCCGCAGAAAGGGCACAGAGGCTGTGTGGCAAGTGAGAGAGAGAGAGAGAGCGATCACCTCTTCATTGCCTTTCTACTAATTCTAAAACTCACTGCTCCAGCTCCTCTCCCACACACTAAGGTTGTCTTAAAATAAGTACAATATTTTGAGATTATTGTATGCTTTTTTTTTTTTAGTTAAGAATTCCACGGGCTTCAGCCAACATTTGATGGCTTAATTCACTCATTTTTTTTCTTTTCTTTTTTATTTTATGGCCACGCCGCATGGCTTGTGGAATCTTAGTTCCCGGACCAGAGATTAAACCCAGGATCTCTCATCAGTGAAAGCGTGCAGTCCTAATTCTAACCAGGGAATTCCCAGTTCACTCATTTTAAAATGTACTGAAGGCATAGATGCTCAGTCCTAGAGCATGATAGAAAATGCAGAAGGACTAGAGGTGGGTTTGTTTCACAGCCACTCACCTGTGCTTGCCCCTTCCAAAGCCCTGTATCTAATGTGACATTCATAATGTATACTTTTTTCCTTAGAGGTGGTCCCCCCTGCCCAGATGAATTTCAAAAGACCACACAACCTGGATCCACCTCTGGACAGGCCCTGGGGCTTTGGGGAATCTCACAATTTGGTGGGAATGAAGGCATGCAGAGAACAACAGAACATGATAAATCCTAACAGCTACCGTCAAGCGCCCACGTACCCTGGGTGCACAGGTGAGGGCGTGGTTAACCTGTGCCTCGGAGGACTGGGAAAGACTTCTCAGAACTGGTCTTGCAGAACCACTAAGAGTGTGACAGGCTGGGAATGAGGGCAGGGAGTAGGGGGAGGACACTCCAGGGACTGAGAACAGCCCAGGTCAGGGGTTCTCAACTGGGGCCAATTTTGCCCCCTCCCCCAGGGGATACTTGGTAACATCTGGAAACATGTTTGGTTGTCATCTGGGAAGGGAACGGAGCTCCTGTCACAGGGGTCGGGGGGAGGCCCGGGGGCGACCCCATGGACTCTCACCCACCAGGCTCCTCCTACCATGGAATTTTCCAGGTAAGAATACTGGAGTTGGCTACTGTTTCCTACTCCAGGGGATCTTCCCAACCCAGGGATCGAACCTGTGTCTTCTGCAGCTCCTGCACCGGCAGGCAGATTCTTTACCACTGCACCACCTAGGAAGCCCAGGTAGAGGTCAGAGATGCTGCTAACAAGTGACAACACACTGGACAGCCTACCCGACCCCCCCCAACCCCGCCCCAACAACAAAGCCTGACCCTGCTGCATCGTCAACGGCACAAAGCAGGCAGAAAGTTTGGTCTGAGTAAAGATATGAAAGACCCTGTGTTATACTAAAGGTGAGAAGTTGCCTGCAGCTTTGGTAAACACAGTGCTTCAAATCACTTCTTTCATGGAAGAGAAAAACCAGTAAGAAGAGAGGACACGTTAAATTTCTAAAGAGCCAAGACATCAGGCTGGGCAGATGCCTTATTCTCAAAACAGGAATCACCACAAAGTTAGACGCTGGAAGCCTAAGGAGGGTTTCCTGCGATATGAAAAGGACATCTAAAAAGTCCCCGGGAACAGCCATCCACATTCCTCCTTGCTCGTGGATGGCTAAGGGGTGAATGAGAGCATGGTGAGGCCCCGGTGCTCTACATGGCTTGGACAAAAAGGAACTAAAGGCTCCAGAGAGGAAGCAGCTATGAAGAAAGCAGAAAGAACATGGTGGGGATGCCGTGGATGAAACTTCAAGTGGCCATGTGGTGGGTTGGTGGGAACCAGGCCTGCCCATGAAGGCGGGAGGCGCTTGTGCAGGCATCTTACTCCTCAACAGGACCCTGGAAGTGCAGTGAAGAGGCTACCACCACCACCAAAGCCGCCGACACCTCTGCCTCCACTCAAAGGAAAAGCAGGGCTTCCCTGGTGGTCCAGTGGTTAAGAATCCACCTTGCAGTGCAGGGGGACACCGGTTTGATCCCTGGTCCAGGAAGATCCCACGTGCCGTGGAGCAACTGAGCCTGTGCGCCGCAACTGCTGAGTCTGCACTCTAGAGCCCACAAGCCACAAGTACTGAGCCCTGGTTCTGCAGCTGCTGAAACCTGCACACCCTAGAGCCTGTGTTCCAAAACGAGAAAGCCACCGCCATGAGAAGCCCGAGCACTGCAACTCAAGAGTAGCCCCCACTTGCCGCAACTAGAGAAAAGCTCACGTGCAGCAACAAAGACCCAGCAAGATAAAAATAAATTAAAAAAGGAAAAGCAAATAAGTAGAACAAATCTCCCCTAGCAAGAGACTTGTAGGAAGGAGAGAAGACCACCCTCAAGATAACAGTTTTGGGTATAAGGGTAAAAAAACACAAACTGAAACCCCTTCTCAGATACATTCAGTTCAATTGCTAATCCATATCACCATTTGAGTCTTGCCTCCTCCAGACCCACATGCACAGACACATGCCTACATTGATTTTTTTAAATGATAATAGTCAGGGGAAAGTGACATCAATTGTATAGATGTCTAAAATAGAGCATTTACCCAAGAAGAAAAAGAAAGCTGGACTAGTATCAAAATAAGATCATTCTAAATGGACAATGTCACAAAAGCTTCAAAAAAAAAAAATGTTGTCACAATGGGTGCTACTGTCAGAAAAATTAAAATTCAGTTTGGATGACACAGACCCCTGATACAACTGTAGCTGTAAGTGTGTAAATGCACATCACAGGCCATAAATGAAGCAAAAGGGCCTTGAAAAAAGCCAGACAGCAAAGGACAGGACATTCCAAACAGAAGAGGAAAAGCTGCAGCCTGGGCAAGGCAGGAATGATGGAGCGTGTGCACACATATCCACTGAGAGATGAAATACACTCAAATTTCACCTCTCTACAGCCATAAATATACACTTAGGACGGACCAACTAGGCGTCCCTGGTGGCCCAATGGCAAAGACCCCATCTGCAATGCAGGAGACTCGGCTTCGATCCCTGGGTTGGCAAGATCCCCTGGAGAAGGAAATGGCAACCCACTCCAGTATTCTTGCCTGGAGAATCCCATGGACAGAGGAGCCTGGAGGGCTACAGTCCACGGGGTGCAGAAGAGTCAGGCATGACTAGCAACTAAACAAGGAACCAACCGCCTGTATTTTGGGAGATGAAAACATTACATGGCATATTAGCACCTGGCTGTACAGTGCATTTCCAGTCACATTCTTCAGAGGGAAACAGAGCATAAGCCCAGGAGTCCACACAGCTAAACACTGGAATAGCCTGGAGGGACATCAGGGTGGTAGGAAATCCAATCAGAAGGAGGCCTGCTTTCCACCTGGATAATCAGGATTTACAGCTGGGGAGGAGGCGAGGGTTTGACTACCCTTTAAGGACTCCTGGGAACCAGTCCTCCCAACTTATAAGTAAATCATCAACAATCACTGAACCTGTGCGCTGAGAAATTGCAGCCAATCCTCAGAGTGGTGGAGTACACACACAAGTGAGAAACATATAACACCTGAATGTTGACTGACCCAGTGACTGGGAATAAGGTAGACCTAGAAACCTAGGCATTAGCCAAGGTCATGCTAATGAGAGCTGATTCCACCCACAACTCCCCAACACCTATTCCTTTGCTCCAGACAGCTCAATTCACTATCATCCAAAGATCAAGCGTGGGCATGCTCAGTTGCTCATTCATGTCCAACTCTTTGCGACCCCATGGACTGTAGCCCGCCAGGCTCCTCTGTCCATGGAATTCTCCAGGCAAGAATACTGGAGTACGTTGCCATTTCCTTCTGCAGGGGATCTTCCTGATTCAGGAATCGAACCCACATCTCCTGCATTGACAGGCAGATTCTTTACTGCTGAGCCACAAGGGAGGCCCCATCACCCAAACAAAATCAGCTTTTAAACCTCACTCCTCTGCTGGCCACTTTATCCATCTGGAATGTTCTCCACCTACACCAATCTGATGCATCCTCTGCAACTCCTCTCAACCCCTCCTCTCCTCCTCTGGAAGGTGTTTCTGAGCCAGCCTAAGGCATCTCTCCCTCTGCTGAACTCCCAGAACAATTAGGTTGTCCAATTACTTGGCAAAGAACTATCTCCACTCTACAAAGCTTTAACTCGTCTGTTGTTTTCTTGACCTATTATTTAAATGAATAGAAATTTTAACTTTGCTCCCTATCTTTATTAATACATCACATTGTTGAGAGGTAAGGACACACGTGGTAATTCTTTGGACCCTCCCATCTTACCTCCTGGAGCAGTGTTCCTCAATCTTCTTGGCACCAGGAATGGGTTTTGTGGAAGACAATTTTCCCTTGGGCCGGGGAAGGGCGGGGGCGGGTGGGGTGGGTGGGGCGGGGGTGGGGGGGAGGGTGGGCGGTGTTGGTGGTAGGGATGGTAGTTTCAGGATGATTTAAATGCATTACATTTATTGTGCACTTTATTTTTATTATCATGGTGTCAGATCATCAGGCATTACATCCCAGAGTTTGGGGACCTCTGTCCTAGAGTATCCTGCATAATACAGAATTAGATTGCAAAGTTCTAAGTTCTCTTCTGAGCTAAGTTATGCTCACGTTAACAATCTTTCTTAACAGTCAAGTCTAACAAGGCTTTGCAACCAACGATATGTGAAAGCAAAAAAAAAAAAAATGTAATTCAGAAGAATCTTGGAGATCATTACTTCACAAATTAGGAAACTCAGACATGCAGACTGGCTCAAAGTCCTTTGCAGTGGTGGGTGAACACCGGTTTGGGTCCCTGCTCCTTACTATGGCACATAATGAAGCCTGGCTAAGAGCAGATGATGACTATGGGGACTGCAATTTTGAAGATTAAAAAAGTTTTAAAAATTCTTCAAGTTAACACCGGAATTTATATTGAGAAGTGGGATTAGTTGAGCATCCTAACCTAGATTAAGATTTTCACAAACTTAGCACAGCACAGCATGGAGTGATATTCAAATCGTACAAGAAATGTTATCAGGACTTTCAGGAAACACAAACACATACACACACTCTCCCCCCTAAAAACTCAGTTTTGAAACTCCATTTACTGTAATTTTTTTTTAAGTCAAACTACTTTAAAGCTCTGCTTACATATATTACTCTCTCAGGAGTGTAATAATCACACGTAAAAGCCTTTCTGAAACAAATTCTCCCTGGAAGCCCATTCCGGGGCGTTGAGTTGTGACTACATTCTCAAGGATGTTAGTAACACAAGGGCTCCATCCACAACTCCTTGAGGAAAAAAAAAAAAAACTGAAACCATGAATGCCTTGTCAAATTCAGACAGTTTATCTTGGCACTGGCAAGCAGAGCAGTCTCTTCGATGTCTGGAAACGTGTCTAATTACGTTTTTAGAGAGTAACTAAAAAATAGCCAGCATCCCGGAACAGACGGCTCAGGGATCACTCCATAGCATCCTGAATGACGTGATGGAACCACGCCAGGAAAAGATAAATAAATAAAGGAGAAGACGAAAGCGAAAAAGAACCAAGTGTGAAACCACGATGAGACCCCCAGTCTCTCTGCAAAACAACCCTGCAGTCTTCCCAGGGGCTTGAGGCCGCCAGGACTCTCCCGAAAGTTTTTATTTCCCTTTACTTTTGTTTCCATTAGGTCACCCGGCCCGCCCACAGCATTCACCTGGGGGCTGTGCACCAGCCTGCCCGGCCCCAAGCGCAACCTCCAGCTCGGCACACCCCCGATACCCACTCTTCCGTCCGGACGGCACCCAAGGACACCCCTTACTCTGGAACGCGCAGCCCCGGAGCTCGGCACGCCCCTTCCACTCGGATGCGACCGCACCCCGGTATGCAACCAGCGAGCTTAGCGGACCCCGGACACCCCCCGCTGCACCCCGAATCCGGCCACACGTCAAGGGCGCCCCCTCTAGGCGCAGGCTCGCGGCACTGCGCACGGCCGCTCCGCCGCCCTCACCTGAGCCGGAGGTTGGCCATGAACTCGGGCATGGAGACGGTGTCCATCAGCACGAAGTCCGCCTTCCCGAACTCCAGGCTCTCCTGCTCCGCCATGGTGCCGGCGCACGGGCTCAGGTGGGCGCGGACGGACTCAGGTGGGCGCGCTCGGACGGCGCGGGGGGCCGGTCCCCGGGGCGTGCGGCGAGCTCGGGCGGGGCCGGGGCGGGGCGCGGGGAAGGGGGCTCGGTGGCCACTCGGAGGGATCTGGACCGGACGGAGGCCGCCCCGCGGCTCCTCGGCGCGCTCTGGGCCGGCGCGGCACACCCGGCAGTTTCCGCTTCTCCCGCGGCGGCGGCCCGGCGCTGTGGGGGGACGGGACAACGAGACGGAGACGGCGGCGGCTGGTCCCGCCTCTGGCCTTGGTCTGGCCCCCGCCCCGCGACCGGCCCGCCCCGCTCCGCCCCGTCCTGTCCCCGCCTCCCGGCCTCCCCGCCTCCCCGCCCCGCCAGCCGAGGAGCCGCCCCTGCCGGGGCGCAGGCCGCCGCCTCCTCACCTGGGCGGCGCGCACGCGCGGGGCAGCCGGCGGGGGCGCGCCCCCGGCCCGGGCCCCGGCGGCTGGGCGGCAGCGCCCTCTGGGGACGGTCGCTGGGCACTCAGCGGGGCGGTGCTGAGGAGTGCGGACGTAGGAGGTGGGTGGAATCAAGTTTCCAGGATTGCTGCCTCCCGCCCGGGGCTTGGTTCAGTTCAGTCACTCAGTCGGGTCCGACTCTCTGCGACCCAAAGGACTGCAGCAAGCCAGGCTTCCCTGCCCATCACCAACTCCCGGAGTTTACGCAAACTCACGTCCATTGAGTCGGCGATGCCCTCCATCCATCTCATCCTCTGTCGTCCCCTTCTCCTCCCGCCTTCAATCTTTCCCAGGGGCTTGGTAGATGCCAACAAAGTTAACAAAAGTAGCTCGTGGAGCTTCTCACGAGGATGATTCATGATGATTCTGACACTCGGCTGCGACGCTCTCTCCTGATCTGCTCACATCCTCTCCATCCTTCAAATGATGGTTCACGCTCAGACTGAAATAGTAATAGTAATTAGCTTGTTGAGGGGATCAAAAGTGCTCAGAGTTTTTCTGAGGGACTTAGAGAAGTTAGTAACTTGCCACAGGCCGCTTAAGTAGTGGGGAAGCTGCAATTTCATCCAGGTCATTTGACTTATGAGCCCCAGCGTTTAGCCACCTGGCAGATTGCTTTCCTTCTCCATTTCCTTCTCGGTGTTCCCTGATCCATTTTTCTCTTCCACCTACCTAAGAATGGCTTTCCACTTGGCTCAGTGGTAAAGTGGTAGCCTGAGCGGTAGCGTGGCTCAGTCTCCACCTGCCAATGCAGGAGATCTGGGTTTGATCCCAGGGTCGGGAAGATCCCCTGCAGAAGGCAATGGCAACCCACTCCAGTATTCTTGCCTGGAAAATCCCATGGACAGAGGAGCCTGGCAGGCTATAGTCCATGGGGTTGCAAAGAGTCAGACATGACTAGCAACTAAACAAAACAATGACAACTAAGCTTGTCATCAAGTATTACCTTATATTGTTGTTGTTTTTCAATTATCTATGTATCTTCTCCCTGAGATTGTTGTAGGCTTCTTGAGCATGGGATGGTGTCTTAAATTTTTCCATCTCCCCCTTGGCACCCACCAAGGAGCTGTTGTACTGCCTTGCACACATACGTATGAAATGCACAGTGATCCAATGGGATAGAATGGGTTTTAAGTGGTCTCCAATTTATAGGTGCATTGATCCTGGAAAATTCTTTTGGAACCCAGACTGCATTTTCTCAGGGAAAATCTATCATAAATGGTTTCTAAGGCAGCTGCACTGCTTCGGTCCTGTGTTTCTATTAGGACCATCTACAGTAAGTCCCCTACATTCAAACCTTCAAGTTGTGAACTTTCAAAGATCTCCAAGTGTGTTCCATCAGTGTCAGGCATAAGTGAAATTGCAGCTTGCCCTCCATCTCCTATTGCTGACTATCCTTCAGCTCTACCATCTCCCACCTCTTCTCCCACCTCCAGTCAGTAACTCTTCTTGTGCATTCACTCAATGCCAGCCCCTGTATGCTGACTGTTCTGATGTACTACTGTACTTTTCAAGGCACTGTACTATAAGATTAAAAATGTTTTATTTTTTGTCTTTGTTTTTTGTGTATTATTTTTGTGACAGGTATTATAAACCTATTATACTACAGTACTATATAGCCAATTGTGTTAGTTGGGTCCCTAGGCTAACTTGGTTGAACTTACAAGTTGGACTTACAAACACACTCTCAGAATGGAACATGTTTGTATGTAGGGAACTTACTGTATTTCAAAGCCTCCTAGCAAATCTGCTGCTGCTGCTGCTGCTGCTGCTGCTAAGTCGCTTCAGTCATGTCCGACTCTTAGCGACCCCATGGACTGCAGCCCACCAGGCTCCTCCGTCCATGGGATTTTCCAGGCAAGAGTACTGGAGTGGGGTGCCATTGCCTTCTCCGCCTAGCAAATCTAGTAGCCCCCAAAGACCTGGCTGGACTCCAACACTATGGCTGAATGTGAAATGAGTAAACCAGACCTAAGGACCCTGCCTCACTGTCTGCTTCAGTTGCCAACAAATCACCGTGGCCAAGAGACAGAAGTGGACAGCTTGATCACTTCCCAAGGGAGCATATCTGCCATCGGAAAGTCACCCCAGTCTCAGTCACAGGCAGAGCCTAGTCGCAGTCTGAGTACCATAAGTAGCTCCCCATCTTCAGAAGGCACCTCCCTGGATCTCAGTGTCCTCATTAATGGAGTAGGACCTCTGGGCTAGGTACTTTCCAAGGTAGGACTGGCCTTTGCTTGAGTCATTTTTGTGGGTGAGTCAGTAGCTAAGCAGGTGATTGCAGAAAGTATGATACATTCTTAAAATGTTTTCACTGGTACATTTTAACATAAAATAGAATTAAAAAAAAAAAAAAGAGGAAGAAATCCCAAATTCTGTGCAATTGGGAGCAACTCTTGCCTGGAAAATCCCATGGATGGAGGAGCCTGGTGGGCTTCAGTCCATGGGGTCGCTAGAGTCAGACACGACTGAGCGACTTCACTTTCACGCATCAGAGAAGGAAATGGCAACCCACTCCAGTGTTCTTGCCTGGAGAATCCCAGGGACGGGGGAGCCTGGTGGGCTGCCGTCTATGGGGTCACACAGAGTCGGACACGACTGAAGCGACTTAGCAGCAGCAGCAGCAGGGACTCATTAGAAATGATCACTGAAAAATGAATGGCTGTGTTTTCCCTGAACCCTGGCATTGTTAGAGCAAAAGTGGTTGGATCTATGGGAGGATATAGCTGTGGTTTTCAAAAGGCCAAAGCAAGGGAACTGCTGTATCTATCCATGTCTTATACAGGAGCTGAATGTATAAAACATACACACAACATATGCAAAGGGTATTTTATCAATTTCAAGCCCCAAATTAGTATATAATCAGGCATTGAGACCAGTGAGGCTCTCCTGATGAACACAGATCTGTCCAGTGGGGCTCACCGTCACCTTAAATCAGCCTCAGGATTTCAGTTTACTTTCGTATGGATGTTTTGGTTGTACGTGTGTGTTAGTCGCTCAGTCGTGTCTGACTCTTTTGCCACCCCATGGACTGTAGCTCACCAGACTCTTCTGTCCGGGATCCTCCAGGCAAGAATACTGGAGGTTCTCATTTCCTTCTCCCTGGGACCTTCTCAACCCAGAATCAAACCCAGGTCTTTCACATTGCATGCAGATTTTTTTTACCATTTGAACCCCCAGGGAAGCCATTCAGTTGTACAGAACCAAGAAAATGCTAATTGACAGGGCTAATCAGTAATTTGTTACTGGTACAGTTTACCATCCATCTGTTTAAAAGGGCAGTGCATGCCTACAATCTCATTTATTAGTGACACATTTATAAGAAGTTCCATTATACTTAGAAATGGCAGGAGAAACTGAACACTGCGGTCTGCACTCATATAAGGTACTGTAGAGCTAATAAATTCGCTCATTATTAATCTCCTTTGTGATTAAAAATTTGGATATAAACATTTGGATGTATAGGTTTGTATTACAGCTTAAAATGTACTAAAAACCAAAATAAAAGTTAACACTGCCAATTGTTTAGTCACGTTCAGCTCTTTTTGACCCCATAGACTGTAGCCCACCAGGCTCCTCTGTTCACAGAATTTTCCAGGCAAGAACAGTTGAGTGGGTTGTCATTTCCTCCTCCAGGGGATCTTCCCAACCCAGGGATCAAACCTGCATCTCCTGGATTGCAGGCAGATTTTTTTTTACTGCTAATTCTTAACAGCTAACTTCTCTTCATTCCTCCACTGTAAGCTGTAACATCACTTCCTCCAGCAAGGCTTCCATGATCTTCTAAGTCAGGTCGGTTATCCCTCCTCTGTGACCCCCCAGCACCCTGGAAGCATTACCCTCATTACAGGCCGAATGCACCCGAATGAACCTAGTATTGTCCATATCTCTTACTGGAGTGTCAGGACCTTGAGGGCTGGAAGCTGTGCCTGTCCTGTTTTGGAAAGTAGCTCTGACCCCTAATAGCACGTGCTTAGCATGTGAAACTCTAATAGACTATTACTTGATGAGTGGACAGGGAATGGTCTGAATCTGTTGGTTATGTGAGGTTGGAAATCCACCTTCATTGGTAGATTTTCTGCATTAAAAATCTGTTCTTTAGGACTTCCCTAGTGGTCTGCTGACTTAAGAATCTGCCTGCCAATGCAGGAGATGCGGGTTTGATCCCAGGTCTGGGAACTAAGATCCCACATGCCGAGGAGCAGCTTAAGCCCAGTGCTGCAATTACTGAACCCTCACCCTGGAGCCCGTGGTCTGCAACAGAAGTGTGCACCGCAACTAGAGAGTAGCCCCCGTCTTCACAGCTAGAGAAAGCCTGTGCTCAGCAACAGAGACCCAGGGCAGCCATAAATAAATTTTTAAAACTTTTAAAATCTGTTTTTTGTGCAGCATTTATCTTTCTCATCTCCTGTCCCTGGCAGCAGGTCTCAGGGCTCTGTTCACTTCTCTCCCAGAGCCAGGCCTGAACGCTTCTTGTTCACACTGAACAAAAAGCTGTTGTCCAAAAAAACCCTTCGGCTTTTGCCACCTGCTGCAGAGGATCTGTTCTGGGTTCTCCCGAAAAATCAGCTCTGAGTTTTCCACAGCACATATTTGCTCTCCTGGTCTACTTTCCCGGAATGCTTCCAGGCTGCCCCACCTTCTTCCTCTTCACCAGGTGCGCTGTGTCCAGGAACACTGCTCACCCACAAGACGGAAGCAGGAGGACCAGGAAGAACGCAGTCACACAACATAGTCAAAGGGCATCTTATAAATTTATTGCATTTGCGCATGCGTACTAAGTCGCCTCAGTCGTGTCTGAATCTTTGCGACTCTATGGACTATAGCCCGCCAGCCTCCCCTGTCCATGGGCTTCTCCAGGCAAGAATACTGGAGCGGGCAGTCATGCCCTCCTCCAGGAGATCTTCCCGACCCAGGGATCGAACCCGCCTCTCTTATGTCTTCTGCATTGGCAGATGGGCTCATTGGCGCCACTTGGCAAGACCCAAGTTTATGGTTTAAGCCCCAATTATTCTAAAGCAAAAGTAGAAAGGCAAATTTATGTTGCACAATAACTTCATAATACACTTGCAACTATATGGAAATGATACGAAGCTTGCTAGTATACATATTGGGTTGGCCAAAAAGTTCATTTGAGTTTCCCATAACTACTTTGGAAAAGTCCAAATAGACTTTTTGGCCAACCCAACATTGCCCAAAACATATCCCAAGTTAAGAACCCTTGCGAATTCCCTAGGGGACCAGTAGTAAGACCTTGATGCTTTCACTGCAGACGGGGCCCAGGTTTGATCCCTGGTTGGGAAACTAAGATCCCATAAGCCTCGAGGCACAGCCAAAATTTTTTTTAAAAATAAAAAGGAAGAACTCCCGAGCTAAGGGAGGTTCTAATCATTGGGAAACGGAGAAGAATTTAAGCAAGCCATCACTGTCAGCATCCCGTGAGTCACCAGACAAGGGCTGTCCGAAGAGCGCATCCCCTGGAGTGGGCACAGAGCCACATATTTAAGGCCTCAGGAAAGACAAAGTCAGCTGGTAAAGGAAGACACAGCCCGAGACTGCCTCCAGAATTTTCCTTGCCTGCAATAACATAGTTTCTGACTGTAAACATTTCACTGGAATGTATCCTTTTTGCTAATTATAGAAGTGCTTATCACATGGAGTTGGCTTCCAGGCATGGCCCTAAACCCCCTAGGACAGAGGCCATGCCTTATCTTCTCTCCAGCCCTCAAGCTGTGCCTGATGCCCTTTAGATATATACATATATTTATTTTATTTTATTTTTGACGACGCTGGGTCTGTGTTGCTGCTCAAAGGCTTTCCCCAGTTGTAGTGAACGGGGGCGGCTCTCTAGTTGTAGTGTGCAGGTTTCTCGCCGCAGTGGCTTCTCGTGCTGAGGAGCACAGGCTCTAGACCACGTGGGCTTCAGAAGTTGTGGCCTCGGACTCAGTAGTTGTGACTTGGGGGACCGAGAACCCGGGCTCGGTAGTTGTGGTGCACAGGCTTCAACGCCCCGAGGCATGTGGGATCGTCCTGGACCAGGGATTGAATCTGTGTCTCCAGCATTGGCAGGTGGATTCTTAACCACTGGGCCACCAGGGAAGTCCCGATATTTCTTGAATCAAGTAGGTGAGTTAATTGGTGAGCTAATTTATTTGTAAATGGAGTGTGTTGGTGTAGGATTAAATGTTAGGGAGGATGTGGCATCGCTCTATACTCTGTGCCAGAAAATCACTAACTTGAACTCTTTGGGCCATTGGAAGGAGTCCTAGAGCTAGAAAATTTGGGGATGTGATAGGAACCCACAAGAGGGAAAACAAAGAGGCAAGCCACAATCAATTCATGGACTGATGGCGTCTTAAGGCAGCATGTCTCACATTTTAAGGCGAATAAGAATCACCTGGGATCTGGTTAGAAATGCAGGCTCAGGTCCCACCTGAGTAGGTCTGAACTCACTGGATCGCAGTCTGCCTGTTAACAGGATCCCCAAGTGATACTGCTGCCGCCAGCCTGCTGACCAGACTCTGCGTAGGAAGATTAAAGGAAGCATCATGGCCATGGAATCAAACATAAGCAGCCTTTTACAGATGGGGAAACTGAGGCCCAGGAGGAGCTGCTGACTTTGACTGAGTCAGAATAAGGCACTGGTAGAGCGGAAACCTGAACTTACGTCTTCTGATTTGGGTGGTGGATCGTTTCCACTAGTCAACATGAATATTCACTCATAAAATTGTGTGTGTGGGGGGGGGGAGGGAGAGTAAAGAAAAGGGACAGCAGCACCCTAGATCTCCTCTGGGTAACCCCAGGGCCTCCCTACCCCATTTCTATTAAAAAAAATTTTTTTTGGTCATGCTGCATTTTGTGGGATCTTAGTTCCCTGACCTCCTGCAGAGGAAGCTTGGAGTCTTAGCCACTGGACCACCAGGGAAATCTCCATACCCCATTTCTAAGTGTGTTTGTGTGTTGGGTGATGTCCTCCTTTTCCCCTGATGCTCCTTTTTCTCTTTCTTTTAGAAGCTTGGAGTAGAAGCTGTAAAAAATATTGCTAGGGTCAGGAAAAGTCCAATTCCTTTCTTCCCTCCACTGGACAAAGTAGCAAATAGTACAGATAACATCTACCATTAATATCTGGTTAGTATCCATAGAAATGACATTCTGGAAAGAGTGTGACATCATACTCAAGTGACAGCTTCTAATCTACCTCCCAGAGCCCCTCTCCTCCTACCATTCACCCAAGTGAGCTGTGGCTGTACCCCTCTCCTAGAATTAAGAGCATGAAATAAGGTAATGTTAAAATTAAAGTGTGACCCCCTGACTTTTTCTAGTCAACTGGATTAATTCTTCAGACTGTCTAGAGACAGAAGTCTGGGATATTACTCAGCCATGAAAAGGAACGAAACTGGGTCATTTTTAGAGGTGTGGTGGACCTCGAGTGTGTCATACAGAGTAAAGTAAGTCAGAAAGAAAAAATCAAATGTATATTAATGCATATATGTGGAATCTAGAAAAACAGTACAGATTATCTTATTTGCAAAGCAGAAACAGAGACACAGAGGTAGAGAACAAATGTATGAACACCAAGGGGGGACGGTGGGGTGGTGGGAGGAATTGGGCGATTGTGATTGACATATACACACTATGAATACTATGTACAAAATGGATAATTAGTAGAACATATTGTGTAGCACAGGGAACTCTACTTAATGCGCTGTGGTGACCTAATGGAGAGGAAGTCCAAAAAAGGGGATACATGTATCTGGATGGTCGATTCACTTTGCTGCTCAGCAGAAACTATTAATAATACAATGTTGTAAAGCAACCATACTACAATAAAAATTAATTAAAAAAAAGAAATATCATGAGTAGTGCTTCTGTCCTAATTCTGACAACCTGAACTCTAAAAAAATCGACGCAGGAGAAATTTTTCAATGATTTCAAAGTAGAACCCACAAGACCTGGGAGACCCCAGAGGCCATGTGATCCAGGATCCCACCCAATGCCTGAATCCCCTCCACCATACGCTGTAATGCCTGGATCAACCTGCACCAGCTGACTCATTAGGCCTCTTCTGCACCGTGCAGACATCACCATACAAAAGTAAGCTCTCCACCCTCTCACTCAACCTCACCCCTGAATCACCGCCCAGACTCACTCCATGCCCTGTATGCCAGCCTCTGCTCAACCTCTGCTTGTGTTACTCTCCCCATGTATGAGCTTGGTTTGCCCTTTGCATCTGCTCTTCTACCAAGAGAGGACCAGGATGTGGTGAATTGTAATCAAGGAGGGTCGCCAAGGTCATAGCCAGTGAAAAAGGAGCCTCCTGTTTTTCTTGAGCTGACCTGCCTTTTAGAGTTTCTATCCAGAGAACCCTATTTTCTCTGATCTCTTTGCACTCTGCCTTCTCAGCGTTAGGGTCGGTGTTGGACTGTGCTGTCTCTTAGCCATGTCACAGCCACTTTCTCCCACTGTCCCTCGCCTTTGCAAGTCTCTATTTAGCCTTTCTGTACAGAATAGGATGGGCTTTCCGGGTGGTGCTAGTGGTAAAGAACCCACCCGCCAATGCAAGAGACATAAGAGACACAGGTTCCAACCCCAGGTTGGGTAGATCCCCTGGAGGAGGGCACAGCATCCCATTCCAGTATTCTTGTCTGGAGAATCCCATGGACAGAGGAGTGTGGCAGGCTACAGTCCATAGAGTCACAGGGTCAGACATGACTGAAGTGACTTAGCACATACACACACACACACACATACACATATGGAATAGAGTAGAATTATCCCCACCCTCAAGAGGCAGAGAGAGAGGTGCCCAAACTTTAGATACCTGTACTGGTGGCATAGGATATGGGCTGGGGCTCTTCATTTTAGTAAGCAGCCCAAGAGATTCTGCTGCAGGTGGGCAGGGGGCCCAACTTAGAGAAATATTGATAGGAATTTTGATGTCAGACACGCTGGCGCTCAATTCCTAGCTCGGCAACTTGCCATCTGTGTGACCTTGAACATCTTAGGTCATCTTGATAAGCCTCAGTTTCCTTATCTTGGTTAAAGAGATGAGAAAACCCATCTCCGAGTGTTAAAACCATGAAATGAGATGATGTCTATAAGGTGCTTTATATAATTCAAGGCAGATAGTAGGCACTCAATAAATATGAGCTAGCATGGTGAATTCGGGCTTCCCTGGTGGCTCAGAGGTTAAAGCGTCTGCCTGGAATTCAGGAGACCGGGGTTCGATCCCTGGGTCAGGAAGATCCCCTGGAGAAGGAAATGGCAACCCACTCCAGTACTCTTGCCTGGAGAAGCCCATGGAGGGAGGAGCCTGGTAGGCTACAGTCCATGGGGTCGCAAAGAGTTGGACACGACTGAGCGACTTCACTTCACTTCACTTCCTTTATCTTCAGAATAGGGAAATGATTAGCAGGTAATCATTGATTGCAAGTTCTTTTTAGCAGACTGAGATTTCTAATAGATGCTGGTGGGTCTTCTGATCACCCCCTGATGTTCCTCTGTGTGAGTTTTGTGATCCCATTGGTAATTTTTTACCATAGCCATGCAGAGCCACAGGTCTGACACTTAGTAGGGTATCGAAATTTGCCCCGTATTTTGCAATGAGAGAGTGCCATCTGGCCAGGCCTTCTGTGCTACATTCCCATGGCAACACCACATCTGATCTTCTCGCCCTTCCCCCAAATGCTCTCCAGCATCTTAACATCATGACACTGATTCAGTTCCTTCCTGGCCTGACCCTTCCTGCTCCCCAGCTCCAGTGAAGAGTGTGTATGTGTTCGGTCTTGTCTAACTCCTTTGCTACCCTATGGGCTGTAGCCCACCAGGCTGCTCTGTCCATGGCGTTTTCCAGACAAGAATACCAGAGGGGGTTGCCATTTCCTCCTCCAGGGAATGTCCCAATGCAGGGATCGAACCCGCATCTCCTGCATTGGCAAGTGAATTCTTTACCACTGTGCCACCTGGGAAGCCCCCCGGTCCACAGCAAAGAGTCCCATCTCGCAAAGCCTTGATGATACTTCCAGTTTTTACTTACTTCTTTGCGTTAAAATATCCAATTCACGTCATCCTACAATATATGCTCTAGACATATATTATGTTTTTAAATAGAGAAATGAGAGAGGAAGATGGTGAAAAGCAAGGAGGAGTTGGAGGGGTAGGTGGGATGTGACTCTGACAACCAGGTAAGAGGGAACCGGACATGACTTAAGTGACTTAGCAACACACAAGAGGGAACCACTTTTCCTTTCATGGAAGGGTTCAATTTAGCTTCCGTCATTATCAAATGATTAATTCAGAAGAATTGAGCCTACACTATGGATAAGTTACATCCCAAGTTCTCCATCAATGAAGGATACATGCAGCAAATGCACAAAGCACACACTGGTAATAACAAGGGTCGTGGGACTCTGGTGTTCAGGTTTGGAAAGTGGCAGAGCGTGGGGTTAGAAGCAAAGGTTCAGGGGCTGATTCTGAGACTGAGGCACAGATGTGGCCTCAGGCAAGTCACATTAGTCTCCTGAGTCTCAGTTTCCTCTTCTGTAAAGTTCGAGTAATCCATACTAATATCTTACCATGTGATGTTGCTAGGGTAATTAAGCGAGATGAACTACCCCGAGCACCTAGCCTGGGGGGTCTGGGACACAAGGCTCAACACAGGTAGGCTGACAGTACTTCCTACTCGCCAGTCCCTCCACTGAGGCTTTGACATCGCTCATAAGCAGGTGGGAGTGGGAAAAGTGTTCACTTCTGGTCCTTTCCGTCTTTAGAATGCTGGTTCTTTGGGGTCCTCTTATCTGTTGCTTTGTGTCAGGCTGGTCACGTCCTTGTAGCTGAGCTGATGTACTAATTTCAGGGAGTTCACGGCCTCTCTATCTACAATTTCTCAACCTTCAGTTTTGAAGCTACAGTGACTTGCTGGCTTTCCCCATCCAGGTTTTGTCTCCCGAGTTCCTGATCTCATTTGCATAACCAGGCACGCACTTGCCTTTTAAGAGACACTTCTCTCCCAAGGCAGATACAAATATATACACGGAGCCTAAGCATCACGTCTGTGAAGAGTTTCTCCTCCAACCCTGGCTCTGCTGTGGTTGCTTTAGGAAGGCCTTATAGATTAGTGGTCCCCAAGCTTTTCAGTTCCAGGGACCAATTTCGTGGAAGACAATTTTCCCACTGACCAGGGATGGGGAGATGGTTTGGGGATGATTCAAGTGAATTATATTTATTGTGCATTTTATTTCTAATCTAATTATGCCTCTGATCTGACAGGAGGTACCGGCCCATGGCCCAGAAATTGGGGATCCCTGCTATAGACCCATGAATCCCAAATCTGGCTGCTCACTGGATTCACCTGGGATGCTTTAGAAAAACTAGAAATGGAAATTTCTAGTCTTTTTGAATTGAAATCTTCATGGCTAAGAAATAACTGAAGTTGGCAGGTTGTATGACCCTAAATGGCCTCCCTGGTGGCTCAGCAGCAAAGAATCTGCCTGCAATGCAGGAGATTCAGGTTTGATCCTAGAGTCGGGAAGATCCCCTGGAGAAGGGATTGGCTACCAACTCCGGTATTCTTGCCTAGGAAATTGCATGGACAGAGGAGCCCAGTGGGCTACAGTCCATGGGGCCACAAAGAGTCAGACATGACTGAAAGGATTTAGCACAACTCAGAACAACAATGATCCTAAACATGATAAAAATCATTGAATTGCATACTTTAAATGGATGCATTTTATGATATATGAATTATATCTCAATAAAAAATTGCTTTAACTAAAAAAAAAAAAAACAAAACAAAGAATAACTTCTGAGACGAGCATTGCCTGGTTAATGGATGGCTGTTACATCAAACAGGATGCTATCTTTCATGTGGGATAGAGCCAAAGAACGCTTGGAGTTTCCCACCTCACACTCCTTCGGAAATGTAACCCATGCCAGCTTCAGACCTCGAGGTCTAAATATATCTAATAATATCTAATAAAGGTCTAATAATGTCTCTTGAGGATTTTGAAAGCCTTCCTCTCCTGCAGGTGCAGTCACTAATGACCGATTTTGTTAGGAATGATTGCCCTCCAGCACTTCCTATAAAACCTCTTTGGAACGTGCCCTTACCTACAGCCAGTGCTCTGAGCTACCAGCGTCAGGATAAGCCTTCCACATGCACTTCATTTGCTTACATGGCCTACAGTTCCCTAAGAGGAAGCTCACCATTTATATCCCAGCCAAAGAGAAGGATGAGTGGGTCCACTCTGCCACTGGGAAGAAGAGGAGGAAGAAGAAGGAGGCATATTTTAATTACATGGGGAAACTCTTAAAGCAAGTGAGTTGGGACTCCGTTTTTGGAAGCTTAGAATGGTCAAGACGGATATCATGCTAGTGGCCCTGGGTGTGACCTTGACCTCACCTTCTGATACAGGAGTCCTTCTTCACACATTGAGTTCCTGAAAGGCCGGGTGCAAACAGCTGCTATAAACTGGATCTGCAGATGGCTGCTATCTTTTTCTGCTTGCCTTTCTTTCTGTTGGCAGCAACTCCGAACACCTGAGCTCTTGGTGTCTCCTCTTCTCGTATTTGTTGACAGCCAATCTGTAAATTGATTCTCAAACGTCCCCCGCCCACTCCGCTTCCGCTTTTCCTGCAGAGAGGGGATCTGCCACCTTCTCCGTTCTGTTGCTTTGACGGGTTGCAAATAATCAGGTTTTCATTAAATGGTCCTCTGTACTTAGAAATTTCTTTTTAAAATTTTTATTTATTTGGCTGTGCCAGGTCTTAGTTGCAGCATGAAGAATCTTTTTTTTTTTTTCTTAGTTGTGGCATGCAAACTCTTAGTTGTAGCATGTAGGATCTAGTCCCCTGACTAGACCTTCAATGACCAGGGATTGAACCCAGGTCCCCTGCATTAGGAGCAGAGTCTTAGCCACTGAACCAGCAGGGAAGTCCTTGTCTTTATAAATTTCTTTAAGTGTGTAGACACTCATTCCTTTTCTCCTGCCCACCCATACAGGAGCTCCTGGCATACAAATTCTAGAAAACGAAGTCAGCAAAGTCTTCTCCTTAAAGAGAAGTTATAGGGAAGAGAGTAAGGAGATTCTCTGAAAGATGTGTTAAGGCTTGATTTGGGATATCACTTCTCTTTTAAAAAATTGTTTATTTTATATTGGCGTATAGTTGATCTACAATATTGTGTTTCAGGTGTATAGCAAAGTGATTTAGTTTTACATATATTGTATTCTTTTTCACATTCTGTTCCCATGTAGGTTTACAGAATACTGGTGAGTCCCCTGTGCTATACAGTAGGTCTCTTGATTATTTTATATTTAGCAGCAGCAGCAGCAGCAGTGTGTATATCAGAGAAGGCAATGGCACCCCACTCCAGTACTCTTGCCTGGAAAATCCCATGGATGGAGGGGCCTGGTGGGCTGCAGTCCATGGGGTCGCTAGGAGTCAGATACGACTGAGCCACTTCACTTTATTTTTTCACTTTTATGCATCGGAGAAGGAAATGGCAACCCACTCCAGTGTTCTTGCCTGGAGAATCCCAGTGACGGCAGAGCCTGGTGGGCTGCCATCTATGGGGTCGCACAGAGTCAGACATGACTGAAGCGACTTAGCAGCAGCAGCAGCAGCAGCAGTGCGTATATGGTAATGGGGTTTTGCTTCTTCGTGCCAATGAAGCAGGGCTGAGTGTTCATACCTGTGATTGTACTGATGCCCCCTGTATTCCAGGAGTATTGTATGGAAACTGTTGTTTATCTTGGAAGGAGGGAAAATGAGATTAAGGAAAGACAGGAGAAGGAGAGAAGGTGTGTAGTCAGAACAGGGTTCTCAACCTCAGCACTGTTCACAATGGGCTGGGGTCTGTCCTGTGCACTGTGGGGCATTGAGCAGCAACCCTGGCTTCTACCCACTAAATGCCAGGATCTGCCTCCCTCCCGGTTGTGACAACCAAAAGTGCCCACAGATCCTGCCCAATGTTGCCTGGAAGGCGAAATCACCCCCAACTCTGAGCTCTTTGCAGGAGATCATGCATTGGGCTGGAAGGGTCCGGGGTGGGAGAACATGGACTAAGCAGTCTGCTGAGCATTTGTTTTCCCTTGGCTTGTCCTTAACCTTGTGGGTCTGGCAGGCCGCCCTGCTTCTTCAGGCCTCCAGAGATTCAGGTCTGTGCCCTTGGGTCGGCCTTTCAGGGTCCTGTGAGGGTAAAAGCAGATGTTGGTTGGGTAAACCTATTGAGTGCTTGCTTAAGTGCCAGCCAGGCCTGCTGCAGGAGCTCAGCTGAACACGATGGAAGTTCTGCTGGAGAGGCGCTCACCTGTTGCATTTCACAGCCGTGACTTTGTGGCTGAGAGGAGGTGCTCCAAAGGCAGATGGCCTGGGTTTCTACCCAGGCTCTGCCACTTACTGGCTGTTTGACCTGGAGCAAATGACTTTCTCTGCCATGGTTTTCTCATCAGTAAAATAGAGAACGGAAGTACCTCCTCTATAGGATATCTATGGCTAATTGAGAAAACCTCTTTAAGACCCTTAGAATACTGCCTGACATACAGTAAGTACTCAATAAATGTTATGTTTTTTCCCCTAGACGAGAGGTTCTTTAACTTTAGACCCATGGACCTTTGCTGCTGCTGCTGCTAAGTCGCTTCAGTCGTATCTGACTCTGTGTGACCCCATAGACAGCAGCCCACTAGGCTCCCCCGTCCCTGGGATTCTCTAGGCAAGAACACTGGAGTGGGTTGCCATTTCCTTCTCCAATGCATGAAAGTGAAAAGTGAAAGTGAAGTTGCTCAGTCGTGTCTGACTCCTAGCGACCCCATGGACTGCAGCCCACCAGGCTCCTCTGTCCATGGGATTTTCCAGGCAAGAGTACTGGAGTGGGGTGCCATCGCCTTTTCCCATGGACCTTTGAGGGGGGTTCTATGTATGGATTCTAATAGATCTAGGAATTCCCTGAAGTTATATGTAAAACTGGGTGTCTGTCTCTGTGTGGGTGTGTGTTGTGGGGGGCATTGAGGAAATACCTGTAAATTATGAAAACTAGGAGAAACTTTTAGAATCCCACCTTAAAACTTCTGAGGCCCAGTGTGAGACTATGACTTGCTTACCTGACCTCTCATGTCCAAACAATTAGGATTAGAGCCCAGGATGGCAGATTCTCAGGGCACCACTCTTTGGACTGTTCCTGCTGCCTCTGTAACTTCAGACAAGGATGCTGATAACATAGGCAGCCTGTGATACAGGCTCTGAGAACAAACGTGCTCTGGTCCTCAGTTGGCAGGGCTCGGGGGTGGTTGTGTGGAATGCAGATAAGCCAGAGGTGAGAGTTGGGGCAGAGTCTTAGAAGAAGGATGGGATTTGAAAGGTGGCGTTGAGTGTGGGCCTGGGACGTAGAGGTGACAGATACACAGTAGCACCGGGCCTGGAAAACTTAGCGACGCACCTGAGGAGGGGCAAGTATTCCCTGCTAGGCTGGAGAGACTGTTGCCATAAGGGAGTAAGGCTGAAAATTAAGAAGTGTTAAAGTTAAATGCTTACTAGTATGACTATAGAGTTGGAAAGTATTGCTGTTATTGCCCAGCCGTGTCTGATTCTTTTTGACCCCAAGAACTGCAGCACCCCAGGCCTTCCTGTCCCTCACCATCTCCTGAAGTTTATCCAAGTTCATGTCTGTTGCATCGGTGATGCCATCCAGCCATCTCATCTTCTGATGCCCTCTTCTCCTTCTGTCCTCAGCCTTTCCCAGTATCAGGGACTGAGTCGGCTGTTTGCATCAGATGACCAAAATATTGGAGCTTCGGCTTCACTATCAGTCCTTCCAACGAGTATTCAGGATTGATTTCCCTTAAGATTGACTGGTTTGATCTCCTTGCTGTCCAAGGGACTTTCAGGAAAAAGTGAAAGTCTACTGGAAGCTAAAACTGTTTCACATCTTCAGAAGGCATTGGGTGTTAGCTCTGCTTCTATTAGGAAAAATCAAGGCACGAAAGTTGAAGTGACGAGAGTTAACTGGTATTATCCAGACAAAAGTTATCTTTCTCACATACCTACAAATCCCCCTCCCTTGATCTTTCTCAGAAAGCCGACAGTTACAATGGCTTAGTTTCCTTCATCACATCCCTCCCATTGTCCCTCTGGGTGGTTTGTATGGTAGAAGCCGTGGGCGCATGGGTGCGGTGTTGGAGCATACGTTCCTGACTATGGGAGCCTTGACTTCTGTGTCTCAACATTATGCTGTTTCTGTCGCAGGTCCACCCAGACTTCAGTGGGTGCTCCTGGATCTTGGATACCCTGAGAGTGCTGGAGGATTGGCAGCTGGAATGGGTTAGCCTGGAGGCGGTCAGATTGTCCCTCTACAACCACAGAAGAACCATCACCAGCAGAGAGATCCTCGAAGCAGTCAAGCAGAGATGCTCTCAGAAGAGCTTGGGAATAAATGAAGTGGATCTCCATGGCTCTGTTGTTGAAATGATTGCACTCGTCCAAAAACAAAAATTGGGTCTTTTGGAGGGTTGAGTTGAAAGACAAAGTATCTGAAAAGTACCCACTGAAGCAGGGGTCTTGGTGTGACACACTTGTCTCTGATCTTATGTTTTTAGCCCCTGATTTAAGCTGTGGGGAAAAAAAAATAAAGGAAAGGCACTTGCTCTTGTGTGTGTGATGCTTGTTTATGGTTTAAAATTTTTTTCTCCACGGCTTTGAGCTTAGTTATTGTATTTTTGGACACAATTCAACCTCTTACACTCTGGACTCACCATCGCTCCCTCTACTCCAACTCCAGGCATGGGGATGGGGGTGCTGCTGCGCTGATAGGAACTGAAATATTTTTGTCTTAATTTAAGCACCTGTACTTTGACTTATGGAAACTAAAATATAAAGGAAAAAGGAGTCTGTTTGCTCTTTGAATATAAGACTCATGATGCTGGTTATCTATGTAGCACCTAGAATAACAACATAGGTAATGTGTGGTTTGGAGTAAGAAATGGCACCCCACTTTAGTATTCTTTTAATTTCATGCAGCCATGAAATTAAAAGACTCCTGCTTCTTGGAAGAAAAGCTATGACAAACCTAGACAGTGTATTAAAAAGCAGAGATATCACTTTGCTGACAGATCCTTATAGTCAAAGCTATGGTTTTTCCAGTAGTCATGTATGGATGTGAGAGTTGGACCATAAAGAAGGCTGAGCATTGAAGAATTAATGCTTTCGAATTATGGTGCTGGAGAAAAGACTCTTGAGAGTCCCTTGGATTGCAAGGAGATCAAACCAGTCAATCCTAAAGGAAATAAACCCTGAATATTCATTGGAAGTACTGATGCTGAAGCTCCCATACTTTGGCCACCTGATGTGAAGAGCAACTCGTTGGAAAAGACCCTGATGCTGCAAAAGATTGAGGGCAAGAGAAGAAGGGGGTGACAGAGGATGAGGTGGTTGGATCGCATCACTGACTCAAAGGACATGAGTTTGAACAAACTCCAGGAGATAGAGAAGGATGGGGAAGCCTGGAGTACTGCAGTTCTTGGGGTGGCAAAAAGTCAGATACAACTTAGCAACTGAGCAACAACAACCAGAATTCTTGCCTGGAAAATTCCATGGACAGAGGAACCTGGTGGGCTACAGTTCATGGGGTCACAGAGTCGGACATGACTGAGTGACTGAGCGCTCAATGTATCGGTGAAATGTATAAGCATTTCACCAAAAGTATAAGCTTAATCATTTCACCAAATGTATAAGCATTTCAACAAAACAATTGTAGTAGTTACAAAAAAACAATTATTTAGGAGCAGAAAGAATAAATGGGCTGGTACATTTTAGACATCATGGTCTGGGAAAGCCTGTGTAGCTGATATCAAGGAAAAGAAGGGGAAGGGGCTGAGGAAACGGCATGAGCAGAGGTCCTGGGGCCAGCAGGAAAGCTTTTAGCTTGTTAGAGAAACTAAAGGGAAGTCAGGGCAACTGGATTCCCATAAGCAAAGAAGTACATTAGAAGATGAGGTTGGAGAAAAAGCCTGGGGTTGAGTCATACAGGGTTGGTCTGCTATTCCAAGGGCAGTGTGAGGCTACTGAAGAATTTTAACTAGGGAATCAACATCTCGTTTGGGTTTTCATTGTTGTTGTCATTTTTAGTTGAGGTTTATCCTACAGTAAAGGACACAAACTTAAGCATAGCTCAAAGTTTTATATATATGTGTATCTATATACTCAGATTAGGATACAGAACATTTCCTTTTCTGTTGCTGCCATGTTAAGAACAGATTGAGAGACTTCCCTTGTGGTCCAGTAGTTAAGAATCCACCTTGCAAAGCAGAGGACGAGGGTTCGATTCCTGGTTGAGGAACAGGAATAAGATCCCATATATGTCAGGGCAACTAAGCCCACGCTCCACAATCACTGGAGCCCACAGGCCACAACTAGAGTCTGTGTGCCACGACTCCCACATTGGCAGGCAGATTCTTTACCACTGAGCCACCTGGGAAAGTCCTGTCAAATAGGTAGGAAGAACCAAAGATACAAACTTGGGAATCTGCATAAAATAGGGACAAATACATCAGCAGGAATATGTGCTATTACCTAGGAAGATGAAATTAAAAAAAAAAAAAAAAAGACGGTCTGTGACTAAGACCAAAGAAATTCTAATGTTTACATTTAGAGAGTGGAGAGCAGATAAACAGAACCAAGGAGGAGAAATCTGAGAGGTTGGGGGAGGGTGGTGTCATGGAAGCCAGGAAGGGAGAAAGGGGTCCAGTCCGCTGTGCACCATCCTGGGGAGAGTGTTAAAAGGAGATGCCCATGTCTGTTGCTCCTGGTGACAGGGAGATCATGGTGACTTTGAAAAGTCAGCTCACTGGAGCAGGGTGGGTATCAGCCAGCTTTGAGCAGGTTGAAGAGTGAATGGGAGGTAGTCAGTGGACATAGCTTTTCTGATGGTGTTGAGACACAAGGAGAAATTTAGCTTGTAAAAGGAACAGAGACTTAGGCTGGTAGCTGGAGAGTCACTGGGCACAGAGAGATTTTGAAGATAATAAGGACTGCTGCTGCTAAGTCACTTCAGTTGTGTCCGACTCTGTGTGACCCCATAGATAATAAGGACTGGAGCACCATTATTGACTGATGGGACTTCTCCAACATAGAGGGAGATATTAACTCAGAAGAATGTAGAAAAAGGTAAAGGACCAAGGACCTTGGGGGGTGGGGAGGGGGAGGACGGGATTCAGAGAAGAAATGAAAGAAGAGAAGACGTGTACAAATATGGGAAGTTTAGAGATTCGGGATGAAAAAATGAGGAAATAAGTACTTTTCTTCTTTTTTTTTTAATGAAACAAATGAAAGTGGAGGAGGGGCATGGGAAGTCTGCAGATAAGATATGAGACTTACATGCAGATAAGTTGTTGAGACTTCCCTGCTCCAGTGGTTAGGGCTTTGCCTTCCGACCTGACGGGTGTGGGTTTGAGCCCTCTCTGGGAGCTAAGATACCACATGACTTGTGGCCACAAAACCAAAGCATAAAACAGAAGCAGTATTGTAACAAATTCAATAAAGACTTAAAAAAACTGGTTTAGTCACTGTATAGTTCATGGTATTCTCCAGGCCAGAATACTGGAGTGGGTAGCCTTTCCCTTCTCCAGGGGATCTTCCCAACCCAGGGATCGAACCCACATCTTCCACATTGCAGGTAGATTCTTTACCAGATAAGCCACAAGGGAAGCTGGTCCACATCAAAACAAATACATAAATAAAAAGATATGAAGTTGTTTCTCAGGAACTAAGGGTGTGAGGTTCGGACCTCTATGGACAGATGGTTCACCAGGAAGGTCTGTGATTGTGAGTCGAAAGCAAAGCCAGTCTGGCCGTGGGACCTTCTCCACGGCGTGTGCCTGCTGCAGTGCCCGTCTGCAGAAGGCAGAGTGTGGGTTCTAGGGAATGAACTAGGAAGGCGAGAGAAGCAGGGGAGCTTGTTTGGATGGACTGTGTCATCCAGCCCAGCCAGGAGGGGTGGGGGATGAGCACGGCAACAACCTCGTGGGAGCCACAGAAGGCAATGAAGGCTGAATCTCAAAGGAGTCCTCTCTCTCTGGCACCCTATGGTGTTCAGATCAGATCAGATCAGTCGCTCAGTCGTGTCTGACTCTTTGCGACCCCATGAATCGCAGCACGCCAGGCCTCCCTGTCCATCACCAACTCCCGGAGTTCACCCAGATTCACGTCCATCAAGTCAGTGATGCCATCCAGCCATCTCATCCTCTGTCGTCCCCTTCTCCTCCTGCCCCCAATCCCTCCCAGCATCAGAGTCTTTTCCAATGAGTCAACTCTTCGCATGAGGTGGCCAAAGTACTGGAGTTTCAGCTTTAGCATCATTCCTTCCAAAGAAATCCCAGGGCTGATCTCCTTCAGAATGGACTGGTTGGATCTCCTTGCAGTCCAAGGGACTCTCAAGAGTCTTCTCCAACACCACGGTTCAAAAGCATCCATTCTTCGACACTCAGCCTTCTTCACAGTCCAACTCTCACATCCATACATGACCACAGGAAAAACCATAGCCTTGACTAGATGGACCTTTGTTGGCAAAGTAATGTCTCTGCTTTTCAATATGCTATCTAGGTTGGTCATAATTTTCCTTCCAAGGAGTAAGCATCTTTTAATTTCATGGCTGCAGTCACCATCTGCAGTGATTTTGGAGCCCAGAAAAATAAAGTCTGACACTGTTTCCACTGTTTCCCCATCTATTTCCCATGAAGTGGTGGGACCAGATGCCACAATCTTCGTTTTCTGATGTTGAGCTTTAAGCCAACTTTTTCACTCTCCACTTTCACTTTCATCAAGAGGCTTTTGAGTTCCTCTTCACTTTCTGCCGTAAGGGTGGTGTCATCTGCATATCTGAGGTTATTGATATTTCTCCCGGCAATCTTGATTCCAGGTTGTGTTTTTTCCAGTCCAGCGTTTCTCATGATGTACTCTGCATATAAGTTAAATAAACAGGGTGACAATATACAGCCTTGACGAACTTATTTTCCTATTTGGAACCAGTCTGTTGTTCCGTGTCCAGTTCTAACTGTTGCTTCCTGATCTGCATACAAATTTCTCAAGAGGCAGATAAGGTTGTCTGGTATTCCCATCTCTTCCAGAATTTTCCACAGTTTATTGTGATCCACACAGTCAAAGGCTTTGGCATAGTCAATAAAGCAGAAATAGATGCTTTTCTGGAACTCTCTTGATTTTTCCATGATCCAGCGGATGTTGGCAATTTGATATCTGGTTCCTCTGCCTTTTCTAAAACCAGCTTGAACCTCAGGAAGTTCACGGTTCATGTATTGCTGAAGCCTGGCTTGGAGAATTTTGAGCATTACTTTACTAGCATGTGAGATGAGTGCAATTGTGCGGTAGTTTGAGCATTCTTTGGCATTGCCTTTCTTTGGGATTGGAATGAAAACTGACCTTTTCCAGTCCTGTGGCCACTGCTGAGTTTTCCAAATTTGCTGGCATATTGAGTGCAGCACTTTCACAGCATCATCTTTCAGGATTTGAAAGAGCTCAACTGGAATTCCATCACCTCCACTAGCTTTGTTCGTAGTGATGCTTTCTAAGGCCCACTTGACTTCACATTCCAGGATGTCTGGCTCTAGGTGAGTGATCACATCACCGTGATTATCTGGGTCGTGAAGATCTTTTTTGTACAGTTCTTCTGTGTATTCTTGCCATCTCTTCTTAATATCTTCTGCTTCTGTTAGGTCCATACCATTTCTGTCCTTTATTGAGCTCATCTTTGCATGAAATGTTCCTTTGGTATCTCTGATTTTCTTGAAGAGATCTCTAGTCTTTCCCATTCTGTTGTTTTCCTCTATTTCTTTGCATTGATCGCTGAAGAAGGCTTTCTTATCTCTTCTTGCTATTCTTTGGAACTCTGCATTCAGATGCTTATATCTTTCCTTTTCTCCTTTGCTTTTCCCTTCTCTTCTTTTCACAGCTATTTGTAAGGCCTTCCCAGACAGCCATTTTGCTTTTTTGCATTTCTTTTCCATGGGGATGGTCTTGATCCCTGTCTCCTGTACAATGTCACGAACCTCATTCCATAGTTCATCAGGCACTCTATCAGATCTAGGCCCTTAAATCTATTTCTCGCTTCCACTGTATAATCATAAGGGATTTGATTCAGGTCATACCTGAATGGTCTAGTGGTTTTCCCTACTTTCTTCAATTTCAGTCTGAATTTGGCAATAAGGAGTTCATGGTCTGAGCCACAGTCAGCTCCTGGTCTTGTTTTTGCTGACTGTATAGAGCTTCTCCATCTTTGGCTGCAAAGAGTATAATCAATCTGATTTCGGTGTTGACCATCTGGTGACGTCCATGTATAGAGTCTTCTCTTGTGTTGTTGGAAGAGGGTGTTTGTTATGACCAGTGCATTTTCTTGGCAAAACTCTATTAGTCTTTGCTCTGCTTCATTCCGTATTCCAAGGCCAAATTTGCCTGTTACTCCAGGTGTTTCTTGACTTCCTACTTTTGCATTCCAGTCCCCTATAATGAAAAGGACATCTTTTTTGGGTGTTAGTTCTAGAAGGTCTTGAAGGTATTCTTATGGTGTTAGCCGACCCATAAAGGCCCTCGCCTGAGAAGCAGGGGCGACACCCAGTGGCCACTCCTTGAAGTGCACCTTCTCGGTTGTAGGTTATCAGCAGACCCCGGCGCCACCTGGTAGGAAGTGATGGGGGTGGGGGGGCGATGTGCTCCACTAGGGAGGTATTCAAGTCCTCCCTGATTCTCTCCATAGTGGGACCCCTGGCTCTGCGCTCTCTAAGGAGGTGGAGATGCTGCTGCCCAGGTGGGTAACTAGACGTGGACAGTCAAGGCACTGCAGGTAATCTGGGGGCTGTAAACCCAGACCTGGGCCTCCCTGCTCCGTGTCTGCTCTCCTGGGGATCCAGAACAAGTGTCTGAGGGTGGCTTTGGGTATGTCCCAACCCTTAGGGTGGAGACAAAGGCCAGGTAGTGACACAAGCCTCTTCCAGCCCACAGCTGTCCTGGGGAATGTCATCCTAACTGACACGAGCTGAGAGGGTTGCCTGACTCCCCCAAGACTCGCCTGCCCCAAGCCCCGGGATCTGCTTTAGTCTAGATGGAAGCATGGCTTCCTTCCCTCCACCAAATCCCGTCACTCATCACAGCTGCTGGCTGTGACTTCTGGGCTAGGGAGCTGGGTGTCTCTCAGTTAGGGGCTGTTCTATATACTCTTGGCAAAATCATTGAAAATCATCAAAAGACTTCTGAAAGAGCTCTGAAGACAGATTTCACAGCCTTCTTCTTTTGTTCATTCTAGCATTTTACTGCCCCTCTTTATTATCTTTAAAATTTATTTCCTGTTGCGGTAACATTGGTTTATGACATTGTATAAGTTTCGCATGTACATTACCATTTACTTCTGTATACACTGTATATTTCTGTAAACACTGCAGTGTCTCACAACCCAGTTGATTCTCTTAACCCATTTCATCCTCCCCTCTCTGCCCTTTCCCCTCTGATAACTACAACTCTGTTCTCTGTGTTTGTTTTGTCTGGTTGGTTTGTGTTATGTTTTTGTTGTTGGTTTTTGTATTTCACATATGAGTAAATTCATATGATATTTGTTTCTCTCTTGTCTGACTTCTTTCACTTAACATAATATCCTCCAGGTCCATCCATGTTGTGGCAAATGGCAAGCGCTCATCTTTTTTTATGGCTGAGAACTATTTCATTGTATACAAAGTCCACGACTTCCTTGTGCGTCCATCCACCGATGGACACTTAGGCTGTTCTCCCATCTTGGCTATTGTAAACGATGCTGCTATGAGCCCAGGGGTGCACGTTATCAAATTAGTGCTTCTGTGTTCACAGAAAGAGAACCAGGACAACACAGCTAACTCTCTTTGCCATGACCTAAGTTACTTTTATTATTCTAATTACCTTTTCTAGGACCGGCTGTTTACCTGTCACTTGAAGAGGTTAGCCAACAGGTTTTAAGTCCGGTTACAAGCAGGTGAAGTGAGGGCGTGTCACTGAGGCATGACCCTGGAGTGGGGCAGGTGAGGAACAAGGTTTCAAAGGTGGTCAGGAAAGGGAAGAAGACTGACTTATCTCTAACCCTCTTCCCCATCTCTAAGCTCATAATCACCAGCTTGATCTTGACTTTGAACTTAGGGGCCGCCTGGCGTCGTGGCAAGAGCCTGCACTGAACTTTGCAGTCAGTCCCTTGTCTGTCTGTTTCCAAGTCTGTAATATAGAGATGATAATGCCTCCTGCATACAATTGTGGTTAAAAGTCAAATTCAATAATAAACATGAAAGTGTTTCTTATACTGACAGACTATAATTTCCCTTGCTCCTTGCCCCCCATTGCCCACTACCCAAGCCCTAATATCCCCTGAGGGAAATCTCTGTTAATGGTCCAGTTGTCTTGACTTAAAGAAAATGCAAACTTGGCTTTTGTTCCCAGGGAGGTGGCGGCCCAGCCCTGCCCTGCTAACTCTCAGCCTGCTTCCTCCAGCCCTCTTTCTCCCTGCTTCCTCCAGCCAGTCCCAGCCATTCTTCGAGTTGGCTCCCTTTCGCTCCTGCAAGGCAGTCTGGCTTCCCTGTGGTGTCTGTCCACGCCCACAGCTCAGAGGAGGCCCAACCTGCGTGTACACAAACCCCTCCCTGCTGGCCTCTCCTTGGAAAGCTGTTCACTAGCCCACGAAAGTGCCAGAATGCTTCAAACAAGCATGAACTCAGAATCAAATTGGGGATTTAAAACTCAGACTTAAATTCAGATCAACTTTCTTTCTCTCCAGTGCTGGTGGCTTACCCTCTGTTTCCCATGGGCTTAACCACCTGCCTTAAGTTCCCCCGTGGCTGCCACATCCCAGGGGACTTGCGAGCACTGGAAATGGGTCCAGAGTTCTCATCTCTGCTGTAGAACGACGGTGACAATAATAAGCTTTATGTTCATTCCTTTCACAAGTGTTCATTAAGCAGCTACTAAATGCCAGGCATTGTGCTAGAACTGGGGGTCAGTAAAGTATAAGACAGTCAAGTCCTGAGCCCCATGGCATTTCCATCCTGAAAGGGGCATGTATGCTGAAAGGGGTGTGTGTGCTAAGTTGCTTCAGTCGTGTCGACTCTTTGCGACCCCACTGACTGTAGCCTGCCAGGCTCCTCTGTCCATGGGATTCTCCAGGCAAGAACACTGGAGTGGGTTGCCATGCCCTCCTCCAGGGGATCTTCCAGACCCAGGGATGGAACCTGTGTCTCTTACGTCTCCTGTGTTGGCAAGAGAGTTCTTTACCACTAGTGCCACCTGGGAAGCCCTCTGAGAGGGGAGAAGTAATAAATATCTAATGCACCATCAGACAGTAAAAGTACCATTAAAAACAAACAAACCAACCCCACATCAGGGCAGGGGAGTGTAGATGACGGCAGGTGCTCCTCCAGATGGGGGTGATCAGGGAAGACTTCTTGGTGGAGGTGACTCTTCAGCAGACATCTGAGCAAAGGGAGGGAGGGAGCCATGGGAACAACAGCATCAAGGAGTCCAGGCCTGTAGGGAATTTTAAAGAAGTGAGTCCACTTATTTAGCCAGCACATAGATGGAGAGAGAGAAATGGAGCGTGAATCCTGCCCTCCCAATGGCAATGTGCATGCTGACTTTGGAGCAAAGCCCAGTCAGGATGCGTAGGGTGAGCTGGGCATGTTTGAGGAACGTCAAAGAGGCCCCGTTTTGTTTTTTTTTTTTAATATCATACTGTGATAAATATTTTTTAAAAAATTGTGATAAAATATACATAAGCTTGGCCACTTTATTTTTAAGTATACTGTGGTCATGGTGTTAAGTGCATTCTCGCTGTGTAACCATCAGCACAATTCCTCTCCAGCAGGTTTTTCATCTTCCCGTATGGGAACTGTACCCATTCAATAGTAACTCCCCACTCCGTTCTCCCTCCAGCCCCTGGTAACCACCATTCTACTTTCTTTGCGATGAGGGTTTTCAATGCATCATCTCCCTTAATCCTCAAAGCAACTGGAGACCGTGGGTTTTGCTGTCACGCCCATTCTGCAGATGGGGACACTCGGCGGGAACTAAGATCACACAGCTACCAAGAGCATGAGACAGGCCTGGGAGCGCATTTTCCCTGGCTCAGCTCCCTGCCTGGTGGGGGTGACGGATGCCATTCTGCCGTCCCTCTGAGGGCCCGGAGGTGGGTCAGGAGGGTTTAGTGAGGGTCACAGGCCATGTGAGAAGCTGTTCTTGCTGGGGCAGGAGGGAGTTTTCACACCTCAGTCCTGCTTGTCTGGAAGGAAGGGGCTGTTGCCTAGAGCTATGGGTTGAAGGTTGGAGGGGATCAACATCTATCTGCTACACTCCTTTCCCACGTTGGTCTTCAGGGCTACCTTTTAAGAGATGCTCAGCTGCCCTGAGTGGATGAGCATCTTAGGTGCTTGGCATCCAGTCTGCCAAGCAGTGCTACCCCCACCTCTTATCACTAGGACATAACACAAGACTGCTGCTGCTGCTAAGTCACTTCAGTCGTGTCCGACTCTGTGTGACCCCATAGATGGCAGCCCACCAGGCTCTCCTATCCCTGGGATTCTCCAGGCAAGAACACTGGAGTGGGTTGCCATTTCCTTCTCCAATGCATGAAAGAGAAAGTGAAGTTGCTCAGTCGTGTCCGACCCTCAGCGACCCCATGGACTGCAGCCTACCAGGCTCCTCCATCCATGGGATTTTCCAGGCAGGAGTACTGGAGTGGGGTGCCATTGCCTTCTCGGTAACACAAGACTAGGTGCTGCAAAAAGGGATCACCATTTTTTTTGAGCATCAAATGACACATACAGCTCTGTAGCTGGCATCAGAAGGAAGAAAACAAAGAGAAAGGATAGCAAGGTGGGACAGGCTCACAGCCAAGACCAGAGGACGTGTATTTTTGAAGATGAGGTGCATACAAGCTTGGGACAAAGGGGCTCTGGGTGTTGTAGCCATCACTGCGGCCATGGCAACCTGCCCGGTTTCAATACCCAGGTCACCAGAAGAGCTGCCAGTTTCCTGGATCGGGTGGTCTGGGCTTTGGTGCCAGGGAGTCTTGAGTTCCACTCTGGTTTCACCACTTGGGAGCCGGAAGAGCCTGGGTAAGTTGCCTTACCTCTCTGAGTCTATTTGCTCCCTTGCAAACATAATCATCCCATCTATTCAGGGCTGGTGGGAAGATCCAATGAGATAAGGCAGGCAGGATGTCTAATCAGTGCCTGGTACATGCTGCTGTTTAAGTCATGTCCAACTCTTTGGCAACCCCATGGACTGTAGCCTGCCAGGCTCCTCTGTCCATGGGATTTTCCAGGCAAGAATACTGGAGTGGGTTGCCATTTCCTTCTCCAGGGGATCTTCCTGATCCAGGGATTGAACCCACATCTCCTGCATTGGCAGGCAGATTCTTGACCACTGAGCCACCTGGGAAACCCGCCTGATACATAGTTGGTGCTCAATAAATGTTCACTCCTTGCCTGGGTGGAGTGCAAGCTTGCAGCCACTGGCCAGGAACCAAGCCTTACACAATTTGATGCTCAGACTGAGTGGGGAAAGGGCTATATTTAGGGGCATTTGAATTGTGGGGAGCAGTCTAGCAACACTCCCTCTTGTATTCATGGGGGGACCCTGCCCTTGTGTGCACAGATATTGGAAGGCAGGGCTCTGCCTGAATCTCACCTCCTGCAGGGCAAGCCAACAGGGTGAGGTCCCACCCAGGACTTTGATTCCGGAATAAAGATAAAGTTGAAGAGAAGGTCACGATCATTTCAGGGCGGTGGCACTCAGCCCTTGGAACTCCCTGTGGTGCCTGCCGACTTCCTAATCCTGGTCTTCAGTCTCCAGCTGATGCTATGGGCATCCCAGATCCTTTCAATAAGACCCCTTTCCACGTGGGACAAGCAACCAGTTTCTATTGCTTGCAAGTAAGAACACTGAGTACACACAAGGTCTTCTCAGGTCAATCCGGAGAGACTTCAAGGGGCACCGAGATGGCAGGAGTGGCCAGAATGAAGGGACACAGCTGGCTAGGAAAGGCACTGGTTCCACCTTAGCACCACCCTCTTCTCCCCGCAGTTGGGTGGTGGGTGGTTAACTGGAGCATTTGCACTGTCAGCTCCGGCAGCAGCTGAGATTTTTTTTTTTTTTTTAGTTTGGTTGCTTTTGTTTGTGTTGGTAAGTCTTTTCCATTTATAACCCCCTTTACACAAGCTTAATGCTTTTTTTCTTTTTACTTTTTTGGCTCTACCATGTAGTATGTGGGTCTTACTTCCTTAACCAGGGACCCTGCACACATCCCCCCCCACTCCCCCGCATTGAAAGCATAGAGTCTTAACCACTGGAGCACCAGGGAAGACCCAAAGCTTTCTTTAAATATCTCTCCTATAGAGTCACAAGTGTCTAAACCACCCAAGACAAAAACAGCACTCCATTTTTCTCAAGCGTATCCCCAAGACATGGGGATGCTGATTGTTCCCAGTCACCCATTCTGATGTTCGCTGCTTTGCTGTCGGTCTGTTTTTCTTACATGGAATGCAGGTTTTCCATAAAAGCCTTTTGGAGGGTAATAAAATCATCACTCAACCCTCTGGCCCCAGAGTGCCAATGGTGGGCAACCTGAGCTCTCACATGGCCAAGGCCTTAATAGGGTGTGAGGTGTGAGGGTATTTGCACCCAGCAGGGAACAGGGGTGGGCCGGGAGGGCAGGCCTGGAGATTCACCCACCCCTCTCTCATGACTCTTGCAACCAATGGTCTTATGAATTTTCCAGAGAGGCAAAAAATCTAGAGGTATCTATACAGTTCCTGATTTTTAAAAATGTTGGCAGCTAACTTGGTCTTTTTAAAACTCTAAGCCAAAACAATACTGCTGTGGGCTGGACATAATCTAGGAGTCACAAGATCAAAGTGCCTTCATTAAGCGCCAGGGGCCTAGTCTGAATCCTTCACCACTTGTCAACAGTATGGCCCTTAGACTGGTCAACTGGGTCCCAGGCTTTAGTTGGCCCTGCTCGGGTCCTGCGGAGTTTGAGGGCCAAGAAAAGGCCACAGCCCATCTAGACATGCTCCTCGGACTCTGGACTCCGGAAATCCCTGCTCACACTATGCACAGCCTGCTTCCAGGGCCTTTGTGGACATCTGTCCTTCCAAGGCAGCCTGGTGTGGGCATCTTAAGGCCTGAGGGATGGCCCACTGCAGGGTGGGGGCAGTGTATGCACTGTGGGTCCCCCTTTAGTACAGGATGGAGTAGGGTTTGAACGGAAGGGACAGGACCCCCAACCCTTGTGGTGTATTCCTACCCTTGTCCCTGACAGGCGATTGGTAGGGACGGGGCTGCCTGTCACTACCCAGTGGGGCTCAGTCTATCATAAGAGCTACTACTGATTCACCACTGATCCTGGGCCCAACATGGTCCGTATCTGGACATTTAACTCAGGATGCTTATAAGTCCTGGTCCCTTTGGCAGAGGAAGAAACCAAGGTACCCGCTAGGTGTACAAGCTAGTGTACAAGCTAGTGAGTGGCAGTGTGATTATGCTTGGTTGTTCAGTCGCGTCCGATTCTTTGCGACCCCGTGGACTGTATGTAGCCTGCCAGGCTCCCCTGTTCATGGGGATTCTCCAAGCAAGAATACTGGAGTGGGTTGCCAAGCCCTCCTCCAGGAGCTCTTCCCGATCCAGGGATCGAACCCACGTCTCCCTCATTGGAGGCGGATTCTTTACCGTCTGAGCCACCAGGGAAGCCCAGTGAGCCGCAGAGCCAGGATGTAAACCAGCCAGCGAGCAGCGGAGTAGACCCGCTCCGGGACCAGCCACAATGCGGGGCCGCGGGGCGCTCCCCAACCCCAGGGGACGGCCAGTTCCTCGGCGCCCCCTCCCCGCCCCGCCCGGCCCCCGCGGGGGTGCAGGGACCGCCCGTCGGGTCGCTGAGCGACTGCCCCGCAGCTGCCCGGGGCCTCTCGCGGCCCCAACCCCCGGCCGGCCCGGGGGCCTGGCGGTGACGGCGGCGCCTGGCAGCGGGGGATTTGGATGCTCGGCCCGCGGCTCCCCCGCCCGCGCCGCCGCCGGGGGCTTGGCCGCCCGGACTTATCTCCGCGCCTTCCCGGCATGCCCCGCTCGCCGGCGGCCGCCAGTCCCGCGCCCCGACTCGGCCATCGCGGGGGGCCCGGCCGCGGGAGCGCCCCCGCCTGCGTCCCGGAGCCGCAGCCGCAGCCGCAGGTGGGTGAGCCCGGCGCGCCGCGGAGCTGGGGCCCGGGGCTCCCAGCCCACCGCCCCTTCGGAGCGGGGTGCGCGGGGGTGGGGGGTGGGGGGAAAGGGTGCGGCGGGGGAGGGGAGCCCGGCGCCCGCGAGCGGGCTAAGTTGGAGCCGTGCGCCTCGGAGCCATCGGGCCCCGCGTGGCGCGCGCCGGGGCGCGTGGGGTTCCCTCCCGACGACCTGGGTGTGGGGTGGGTGTTCTGGGTCGGGGCGGGGGGCGGTGCGCCGCGCAGAAGGAAGGAGATGGGGTCTTGGGTCTTGTTTTCTCCTTGTGGATTTAGAACCCACTAGAGGGAAACAGAATAACTCATCCGGAAACACACAGAAAATAACACAAAGAAAAAGGGAAACACACGAAGAAACACTCACGCAGACCGATCGCGGAGAGAGACCGCAACGACTCGAGAGAAAAGCTGGTGCACGCAGAGAAACACACCCGAAACTTCGCACTGGAAGAGAGGAAACAAAGCGGGTGGTCTTTGGAGACCCAGGGCGGGGGGAGGGGAAGGGAAACGCCGAGAAAGCCTGAGACTAGGGGAGGGGAAAAAGAGCCGGGAATGGAGCGGAAAGCTGAGCGAGGGCAAGTGAAGAGAGTGAGAAATGAGAGGGGAAGGAAAAGAAAAGGGCTGAAGGAGGGAGCCCTTTAGGAGGGACAGTACAGAGAAACACATCCACGGTCACCGAGCAGGACACCCCCACGCCTCCTCCTAACACAATCAGAGATGAAAAAGATAGAGCTCAGTCTTCTCACCCTTGTGGGCAAGTGCACAGCCAGGTGGGACAGCAGCTCTGTGAGTCCTCTGAGCCGGCTTCATTGGCACTTTGAGCCAACCAAGTCCACCCGGAAAACTCCTATTCAAGCGTCAAAACCCAGCTCAAGCATCACCAGCTCTGGGCGAAAAGCCTTCCCAGAAAGTATCTTGCAAACACTGGTACTCTCTTTTCATGTACTTCTGGATGTGGCACATGCACACTAAGTTGAAATGGTTTGTCTGTCCTGAGTCCTGGAGTTAGAATTCTATGTCAAAGCACCCTTTTTTACAGGTGCAGAAATTAAAGCCCAGAAAGGGAGGAAGACTGGCTCAGAAGGACACAAGTGGGAGACCTACAATGAAATAACATTGTGAATACATACTTCTCTGAGATGCCATTGCTTCTCCAGCCTGTGAGGTTAAAATAGGTGTGAAATAACCTCCTAAATGAAAACAGGCAATAAACAGACGACAGACAGTTTAATACCAGTTGTAAGTTTCCAACGGGACTTCCTTGGTGGCTCAGTGATAAAGTATCCACTTGCTGATGCAGGAGACATGGGTTCCATTCCTGGATCAGGAAGATCCCCTGGAGAAGGAAATGGCAACTCGCTCCAGTATTGTTGCCTGGGAAATCCTATGGACAGAGGAGCCTGGCGGGCTACAGTTCATGAGGCTGCAAAGAGTCAGACACAACTCAGTGGCTAAACAACAGCAACATTTCCAAGACTGAAACTCAAGATCAAAACTTACCCTAGAATGTTTAGAATCCTCTTTTCTCCTTAGAAAGGACAAGGCAGGTGATAATCTGTCTCCGTTTGAGTGGATGACTTTATGCTTCCTGACTACATAGACTTGGACAAATTACTTAACCTCTCTGGGCCTCAGTTTTCTCAACTGTAAAATGGGGATACTAACACCGTCCTCATAGGATCGTTAGAAGGATAAACACGTACCACCAAGTGCCTGGCACAGACAGACCCTCAGTGAATACAGTCCCGCCCTTCTTCTTAGGTGGGTGTTCCTTCTGGTGCCTGGTGTGGATACGGAAACAGCAGCGCTACTGACAGTATATCCTTTTGTCCCGGGCCGAAGGGGCCATCCTGCTCCAACTGGGGAGCAAAGGCTTTGATTCGGTTGGCCAAGAAGTTCATTCAAGTTTTCCCATAACATCTTCCACAAAAACTGGAATGAACTTTTTGGCCAACCCAGTAGTAAAGGAAAAGATAACATTTGGGGCATGACCTAAAATGTGTCTTGATTCTGTTCAGGCCCTCGGGTGTCCACAGGTGGAGCCTTCCGCTCCACCTTCCAGCAGGTAAGACCCCACTCTTTTGCTGCTGCTTCACCAGGCTGCTCAACCCTTGTGTCTTTCCAGCTTCAGCCCATGAGGGGGACTGACCAGGACTGAGGGAGCCAGCTGGAAGCATGGAGACCGTGGTGATTGTTGCCATAGGCGTGCTGGCCACCATCTTTCTGGCCTCCTTTGCAGCCTTGGTGGTGGTTTGCAGGCAGCGCTACTGTCGGCCTCGAGACCTCCTGCAGTGCTATGATTCCAAGTGAGTGGCCCAGGGAGGGAAAGGACGAGAGAGGAACTGTGCCCTGAAGCCCCAACAAAAGAGAAAAGAAGTTTGGTGCTGGGCAACTGTCACTCAACTTTTATCTCGAAAATGGTACCCTAAGGCTGTCATTCCCAGTAAAGATCTCAGAGCCTAAGAATGTTCCATAAGCTCCCCAGCATCCTGAACTGCCTTGGACTCTGTCTGTGAACTTGTTCATCTAGCACCCGTCTATCCCCAGCTGTCCACTTAACAACTGAGCAGGCCAAATCATGGACAGAGGAACCTGGTGGGCTACAGTCCAGGGGCTCACAAAGAGTTGGACACAACTGAGCGACTAAGCATAGCACAGCACAACCCCTTTCTAACCAACCTCGTGCGTCCGTGAGTGCTGAGTCGCTTCAGTCGTGTCTGACTTTGCGTGACCCTGTGGACCAGAGCCCGCCAGGCTGCCCTGTCCATGGGATTCTTCAGGCAAGAATACTCGAGTGGGTTGCCTTGCCCTCCTCCAGGGGATCTTCCTGACCCAAGGATAGAACCTGGGTCTCTTATGTCTCCTACAGTGGTAGGTGGGTTCTTTACCGCCAGCACCACCTGGGAAGGCCCCCAACCAACCTCATAGGAGCAGAAATCTGATGCCCCGCACTCCAAGCCACACACTGAAGCAGTAGACACTTGGGGGTTGCAAAACCCCAGCATAAGATCATGTCTCATCTCTGCGCAGATTTCTTCATGATGTTCTTCACATGAAACCTACTTGGTAATCAAGATCTTATTTTCAGGTTAGGGATATTTTAATTCCTACATCCCAAGGGACACTGACCACTAAACCCTGAGTTTCTCTTACCCCTTTGTTTGAATCCTATCAGCATGTCTGTCGAGTGGTCATAATTAGTAAATGCCCATTTGTGTGACCCAGGAAAGCTCTGCGATGGTGTCTCATGTTTTCAAGAACCCTGTTTTAAAGTAGGAGGTGTTTTTACATCCCCCTCTTCTCTAGTATAACTTGGAGGGGGTAGGATCATGCGGGTGGACCAAGGTGGCTCCCAGAAGCTGATTCTACAGAACTAGTAGGGGGTGCAGGTCAGTTTGGGTAATAGGAACTTGAGCTTCTCCATAAAAGGTAGGCTTGAAGGGGAAACAAGTTACAAATGGATGTTTTGTCCTGAAAAAGCATCCCTGTGTAGGATATCTTTGTGATGACTATGGTTGTAGCCCCGCCTTTCTCTGAGCAGCTCTTCTTGTTGTGTGTCATTTTTTCTTGTGTTCCTGTGCCCTGCCTCCTTGACTCACTCCCTCACCATGTGCCTGGCCCGCACCGAAGTCCCACTCACCTTCGGTTTGGATCTAGAACAAGTTCTTGCTTTCACTTACTCATTCCACTTATCCTTTCAGAGGGTAAGTGGGCCTTGATGAGGAGAGAGTCGGCAGGAACCCACTCACCTGGGCTCTTCCTTCCAGGCCCATCGTGGACCTCATTGGCGCCATGGAGACCCAGTCTGAGCCCTCTGAGCTAGAACTGGATGATGTTGTCATCACCAACCCTCACATCGAGGCCATTCTGGAGAATGAAGACTGGATCGAAGATGCCTCGTAAGGCCTTGGGGACTGTTCGCTTTTCTCTAGCCGCCAGTGGGTGGCGAATTGGGCTCCTGGGTACCCTTTCCTGGCTTCCTTTGCCCGAGCTTGGCTGAGCACCCTGGAGCACTGTGTCCATTGCTGCTTTCCCCTACCCTCACTGTGGGGGGACCTAGAGTGTGACACCACGGTGATTGTCCTCACTTTCCCCATTTTGCAGACCCAAACACTGAGGCCTGTAGATGTGTGGCAGAGGTGTTATAAAGTCACCGTGATGTGCTTGGGTTATCCTTGAGGTGCCCGTGAATATGGCCCTCAGGCTCCAGGGATGCAGTCTTTGTCTCTAGGGTCCCTCGGGGATCCCTCCACCCCGCTGCGGGTTCAGAAGTGTGTGTTGCCCCCTTCCCTGTCGCTCAGCCCTTCATTCACTGGGTGGGTGTTAACCGGTGTGATGTGCAGGCTCTGGGCCAGACAATGCAGCTTTGAAACTGGTGGTGGAGACAGAATTCTACTAAATAAGACTATTTTGGAAATGATGGAGGGAAGGGGTGGGTCTCTGCAGGTGCAGTGAGCACACGGAGGAGGCGGCGTCTATGAAGTTGCTGGGCTAGAGGAGCGGGGTGGACCTCTAAAGGCTTTCCCAGAGTGGGCGCCTTTCGTCCCAGGTCTTTTTGTTTTCCTTTTTTTTTGGCTGCATCTGCAGCATGGGGAGCTTCTCTCCGGCTCCTACTGGAGATAGAACCCCTACTCCCTGCAGTGGAAGCTTGAAGTCTTAATCGCTGGACCGCCAGGGCAATCCCTTCAGGACTTGAAAGATGAGTTCACCAGGCAGAGGATACGGGGAAGGATTCCCTGGGTGGAGGGAACAGTCTCCGAAGCTCAGGTTGTGGCACTAGCTGGAGGAGTCTGTTGGGTGCTGGAGGGGAAAGGGGAAGACAGGGGAAAGAAAGGGCTTCCTGCTTTAGCTCCTGGGCTTGTTCATTTTACCGCTGAGGTGTCCCGGCTCTCAGGTGGTGTCCAGCCGTGCCTGGGGGTCAGAGCTGGAGGAGGCATGGAGGTGGTGGCTGGAGGGAGGTGGGCCTCTCTGGATAAGCCCTGACAAATGCTTCTTGTCTCCCCAGGGGTCTCATGTCCCACTGCATCGCCATCTTGAAGGTAATACTCTTCGATTTCCCCAGGAGAATAAGGGGGTGGTCACCAAAGCATCTGGGTGCACAGACTGTCCAGGAGGAGGGACTTTGGGAGGAGCGCTGATCCCCGCAGGAGGCCTCTTGTAACTCTTGGAGTTCCTTCTGTTCATTTCCGCTCCTGGTCTGTTCTCCTTTGAATTCTGGAGGCCCTTTCAAAGGCTTTACTCCACCTGATCCTCACAGTACAGTGGCCGGTGGAAAGATAGCAGAGACAGTCACCAATCACATGTTCACTGACCAGGCAGAAAGCTGTGTGCAGAATAGCAGAGCAAGACCGCAGCCATTTGGGGGAAGGGCAATTCTCAGCTTCTCCTGGACACTTGCATGAACTGAGGGCTCAGCCCTTGAAGCGAGTTGAGCTCTGTATTAGGGCATCTCCAGTTACTAGAAAGTTCCTCACCAGCCCTCTCTGTGACAGTGATCAGCCAGACAGGACAATCAATCAGTGTTAAAAAATCCAAACCGTGATACTTCAGCCTGAGAGCAGACTGTTTTTTGTTTTAAAGCCAACAGCCTCCAGGACAGGGTGGAGAGTTGCATCCAATTTGCATTTAGGGCAATTTTTACAGTTTTGTGTAATTTTTATAGTTTGGGGTAATTTTTATTGTTTTGGGATAATTTTTACAGTTTTAGCATTTGCTTACCAGTTCTTGCCTGACATTCTCAGACTTATTAGGACAATAATAATATTGAAGTGTTTGGCCAGTGGCAAATATTGTTCATTTCAGTAGTAGCCTGGGAAACCACACTTTTCTCTCTTTGTCTAGCAATTATTCAAGATCTCAAAAAAGGCAGCTTTTTTGAAGTGTGTGAAGTGTGTCATTTGAAAATGACACTTAAGTGTCATTCAGTACAAAATATTAAAAAGTCATTTGTCGCACTTCTTCTTTAGCTATTCTTTTAGGGGACAAAGAAGTGCCTGGGAAGATGTTGTCCCAGAGTCCAGGCTTATTGTTGAGTTCCAAGAAGCTCTTTTTAAAAAACTTTATTTATTTTTAATTGAAAGATGATTGCTTTACAATACCGTGTTGGTTTCCGCTATACAGCAACACGAATCAGCCATAGGTATACATATGTGTCCTCCCTCTCGAACCTCCCTCCCACCTCCGTCTCCATCGCACCCCTTTAGGTTGTCTCAGAGCCCCGGTTTGAGTTGCCTGAGTCATACAGCACCTTCCCACTGCCTGTCTGTTTCACATATGGTGATGTGTGTTTCCACGCTACTCTCTCCACTCATCCCACCCTCTCCTTCCTCCCCGCGCTGTGTCTGTAAGTCTGTTCTCTATGTCTGCATCTCCCTTGCTGCCCTGCAAATAGGTTCATCAGTACCGTCTTTCTAGATTCCGTTTCTGTGCGTTACTATACGATGTTTGTTTTTCCCCTTCTGACTTACCTCACTCCGTGGTTACAGATGGGGATGGACAGGTCTAATGACTGGAGCAGCGATGCCACATTACGTCTTCCTTCTCCCAGCTGGGATGTGTCCTATCTTTGGGTTTTGTCCCCTGCCCTTATCTGTTAGAGGAGGGGGATGAATGACAGCTGAGGTGCGGGATAAATCAGTCGTAAGGAGTCTTACTGGGCTCAGTGGTCCATCCTGAGACCCTCTCAGCTTCCTCTTGAGTGCTCGAAGCCCTGCTGCTTGGCCACCTGCCCTGGAGACCCTGTGGTGGGGCCTCGAGGGAAGGGCCTGGGCTGTCCCCTGGGTGGGCTCTCGGGCTTCTTTCTGCCTCTCTTCCAGCCCCATGTATATGTGATGAAGTTGATGGAAATTCTTCCCCAGGGACAGAAGCACATCCAGGTTCTGACACTGTAGGGGGCACGAAAGTGAGGAGCAAAGCTTTAGGGGTGGCCAGCGCGCTGGTGGATGACGAGGAAGGCCGTGTGTCCCAGTCTTGCCATTTTCCTTCTCCCCCCCCCCAGGGCCCTTTTATCTTCCTCATGACAAACATGCTAAAATGTTATCCCAGAAAATTGTTGATATAAATTCTGCTTATCTGGCCATGTTTCTGAGGATGCCTGCAGAGATCTTTATCATTTTGGAAGACAAAGCCAGGAGGTGAAGGAATCGAGAGAGAAAATAGGTTTTGGCCCTGAAGGGAGAGGATGAAGTTAGAGCACATGATTTTTCTTAGGACAGATTATTTCAGCTCAGACTTCTCTTAAGCCGAGAAACCCTGGCCCTGGTCTGAGGTTCCCACCCCACCCTCCTTACCCGGCCGTGTCCTTGGGTTTGCCTCTTCCATCCCTCTCATCTCTGCATGCTTTTCACTTCAGTCTGTCCTTGAGGTTAGGGGGGCCCAGCCGTGGGATGGGGGGTGGTGGTGGCGTGTTTGTCTTCGTGGGATGGCAGAAACCCTCGGGGCTGGGTCCCCCCCTCATCACCTCTCTGCTCCCTGTTGCGGTAGATCTGTCACACTCTGACCGAGAAGCTCGTTGCCATGACAATGGGCTCAGGGGCCAAGATGAAGACCTCAGCCAGCGTCAGTGACATCATTGTGGTGGCCAAGCGCATCAGCCCCAGGTGAGGTCCCCACACTCCAGGGTGGCGGGGGGCCAGAAGTGGGGGTGGGGGAAGGGATAGGCTCCCCTGAGCAGCTTCAGGGGCAACTTGAATGGTTTATGCCCCACACATTCCCAGAGAGCCCAGGAGGGTTTAGAGGCTGGGAGACTTTTCAGGCTAGGGTGGTGTCACAGGCTCCCCTCCCCTCTGGTGTGACCCCTCCCATAGGTTTTTTGGGAAGTGCCAGCATATGACTAGGGCCCCCCAGCTCCCTCTTCCTCAATCCCATGCCAGCTGGGGCAGCTCTCCTTCCCCTGGGCACACCTTCCCAGGCTCTGGGCCAGCAAGCGCACTTGCCACTGGTGCCCACACCCCAGTGAGCAGTGAGCTTCCCGTGTGCCCCACCCCAGCTGATATCTGTACTGAGACCAGCCCCGGCCCCATCCATGGCCAGGCCAGCAGCCCCCAAGCCCGGGTGGGAGGTGAAGGGATCATTCATATCTCCCAGATTCCAGGCTGTCTGCAGAATCCCACGTAGGAGGCAACCGGCCGGACTGCAGGCGACAGCAGCTCCACCCCTTCTTCATCTGGCCTCCGTTTTGTGAAGAAAAGAAAGCTCTGTTTCTTAGAGGGAAGGGTGGTACTAAGTTGGGGCTGCCATCTAGTGGCTGGTATGTGGATGTGCCTGAGCCAGGAGTTTTTTTCCCCAGTTCAGGAGGTTTTCTTAAATCAGCCTCCTGAGTTCCAGGGGTCCTCACTTTCGCCTGTGGGCTGGGATGGATCTCAAGGAACTAGTCCTCGGAGGGAACGTGAAAGAGTTGGTTAAAGAGTTGGTGCACTTGAACTCCGTCCAGGGAGTTCACTGAGTTGAGACAGTGGGAGGGAGATAATCCAGAAGGATCTGAGCTGTCTCTGGAGCTGTCCCGGGCGGGTGTGGCTACAGGAATGGGATCAGCCTAGGTTGGCCCCTGGCCTGAAGTGGACCCAGGCTCCGAGCAAGCACCAGCCCTTCCTCTAGTATATGCTGGACTTGGCTCATACTTCCTGTCACTTCTAAGAGCCGTCCCAGGTCCTGGCAAATTCCTGTGACGCCAGGATACAAGGCAGCATCACCGGGGGGCTTGGAGAAGGAGACAGAGGGCGATTTCTGAGTCCCAGTGGAGTCCTGGGGGGTCAGGCCTAGCAGCGGTGCTGGAGCGAGGGTGTGAAAGCGCTCAGAGGGTGGACCTCACGCGGGGAGCTCACTGGCCCGTCCTACTGAGCACCTTGGACTGCTTCCAGAATGATCCCTTCCATAAATCAGTCAGGGTCCTTGCTCTCTCTGCCCTCACACATCTTATATCCCCATGGCTTTTCTTATTCTATTTTGTGCAGTGTATTGATAGCATACTAGTTTCAAGAAGAGTGGCTTCAGCTGCTGCTGCTGCTGCTAAGTCGCATCAGTCGTGTCCGACTCTGTGTGACCCCATAGACGGCAGCCCACCAGGCTCCTCTGTCCCTGGGATTCTCCAGGCAAGAATACTGGAGTGGGTTGCCATTTCCTTCTCCAGTGCATGAAAGTGAAAGTGAAGTCGCTCAGTCGTGTCCAACTCTTAGCGACCCCATGGACTGTAGCCTTCCAGGCTCCTCTGTCCATGGATTCTCCAGGCAAGAGTACTGGAGTGGGTTGCCATTGTCTTCTCCTACAGGGTAGGAAAAAGGGCTGGCCAAGTTGGGCACTGAGTGACCATGTGTCTGTGCTTCCTCATCAGCCCCTCAGCCCCAAGACAAGGACCTTCAAGCCTGTTTGCAAGTGCTTTTGGAATCAAACAACTCATCGTTATTTTTTGCTTCTTGACTAAATGGTCCAGGAGCAAGAATTTGAATGAAAACATTGAATCATGCAAATGAGGATGAATAAGTAGTTCCTTCTTGAATTTGATTTTTTAAAAAATTAACTATGAACTGTATCATGTGCTGCAAGAAATCCAGTGGAGCAGTTTGAACCCAAATTAAACTTGGAGCATTTTTTTAGTGTTCTGAATATCTACCTGTAACCATTTTTTTAAAAAAATACAAAAGTAATAAGCACTTGTAAAAGTTAAAAATTGCAGAAATAGAGAATCTGAAAAGTGAAGGGACCCACCACCCCCCAGTCCCACCCCATCCCAATTCCTGGAAGTAATCAATCACTGTTCAATGGTAAGTATTTCTGCAGACTGGTCCCTCACTTCCTGCCAAATGTCATAGCTATTGTTTATTCATTTTTATGCAAATAGGATCCATCAGACTTTATATCTTGTTTGGCAGTTTGCCTTTTTGATGATAGTAGTATATCTTGAACATCATTTCACATATGTGAACTTGTACTTTTTAATCCATTGGAACTGAAAACCAGAAGAAATATTCTCTAAACAGAAGTCAAAGTCTTTTTAATTAATTAATTTTATCTATTTAGACTTTTAAAATTTATTTTCATTTATTTGTTTTTAAAAGATTTAATTTTTCACTTATTTATTTGGCTGCCCTGGGTCTTTATCGTGGCATGTGGGATCTAGTTCCCTGACCAAGGATCAAACCTGGGCCCCCTGCATTGGTAGCGCAGAGTCTTAGCCACTGGACCCCCCAGGGAAGTCTCTGAAGTCTTTCTGTTCAAGTACCTGTCCGAGAATGCAGTTACAGAAAGTCACTAAAGGCTGGGTCTGGAATGTCTAAAGAGAAGCTTTGGGGTGAGGAAAGGAAGGAAGGAGAAAAGGCCATAAGAAAAGGGAAATACTGAAAACCTTTTGCCTCCCCTCAGAGTGGACGACGTTGTGAAATCCATGTACCCTCCGCTGGACCCAAAGCTGCTGGATGCCCGGTGAGGGGTGGGGTGGTCGTGTCTCTTTTCACGCTGAAAGCTCCCCATGTTATCAGATCTGTGAGGTTGGCTGTTTTGGTGGTGGTGGAGAAGGCTGCTTTGTTGGGTTCCCAAGACTGCCCCAGCTTTGGGTACCATTCACTTCACTGTGAAGGGTCAGCCAACCAGTGAGCCAGGCCTGGCTGGATGCTCGTGGCCAGAGTTCTTCCTGAAACCCCAGAGGAGCAGGAGGAAGAAACAGTCTTAGGTTTTGAATTTTCTGTGATGAAACGTCCATCCAAGCTAAGTCCTATCTGCACCTCCCCACCCTCCCATTGCCCCCATGGCTCTCTCTGCTCTTTGGACCCCTGAAGCAGACACGCCTCAGCTGTGAGTACTGCCCAGTGGGTCGCTGGTGTGGGTGGTGGGCAGGAATTGAGACTGGAAGTGACAGGTCAGCTAAAGCTGTGCTCACCTTCTCAGTACATGCCCAGGAACCCTGTCTCATGATCGGCCCTCATACACAGAGCATACTTACACTTTTGAGATTGTTATGTTCCTCTACCAAATGCAAACCCACTTAAAAAGAAACACAACAAAGCATGTTCCTTTGTCTCTCGGATTTATATGACTGTTTCACAGGCCCATTGTGTAATAATTGCCAGACAGGCTGTGGGTCACAGCAATTCTGTTGGTTTCTCTACTCTACTTCTGTTACTGCCCAGCTGTGTTCGTGGGCTCGTCATCTGTAATGCATTCCCAAATGCATCATGCGTACTCACTATTTAGAAGATGCTCTACAGTGAATTTTTCAATACTGAAAAAGCAAGCCACCTCCTCTGTTTGGTTTGCAGTTAAATTTTTTGTGAGAATGTGGTAAACCAGCACTGGGTCTTATTGATTCAGAATCAATACATGATGCCCAAGGTGGGGTATGAAGATCCTGTCTTTAAGTGGGCAGCAGCTGGAGATGTGCTTATCCCATTGACTAGACCCAGACTGTCCCACAGAACCCTCTTCTGGGAGATGTTATTGGATGTGTTGCAGAACATGGGCTCCCAGTCTTAAATAAGTTAGTGAGACTCAAAGAGTATTACATTCTTTTCCTAGAACTTTATCATGTGCATCATCTGAGAAGGGCTTCAGCTACCTTTGTTTAACCCAGATGTTCCCAAATTTATTTGAGCATGGAACCCTTTTAAAATTACATACCTAGCCACCTCTTGAGGACGGGACTCCAGCTTGGGGAACCCTAGTCTAGACTCTGTCCCTTTGGGCTTTAGGGCAAAGTCCCTTAGATCCTAGGGAAGCTGATCCTGTTTTTTTTTTCCTAGGACAACTGCCCTGCTGCTGTCTGTCAGTCATCTGGTGTTGGTGACCAGGAACGCCTGCCACCTGACCGGAGGCCTGGATTGGATTGATCAGTCGCTGACAGCCGCCGAGGAGCACTTGGAAGTCCTTCGAGAAGCAGCCTTAGCTTCTGAACCAGATAAAGGCCTCCCAGGCCCCGAAGGCTTCCTTCAGGAGCAGTCAGCCATTTAGTGCCTAACTGGCCAGCAACTGGTCACAGGGGCCAGTCTGCTGCCATGACTGGGTGGCTCAGCTGAGCCTTCCGCTTCTTCCTGTAGAGTTAGTTGCTCTCCACGGCTGGGGAGTCCAGCTGTGTTTGTGTAGTAAAGCAGTTGGTGCCTCTGTTGTAGTTACAAATGGCAGCTGGTAAGTGGCAGTCTAATCCCACAATTAGGGGAGATGACAGTCACCATCTGTACAGCTGAGCTTTGAAAACGGGAGGACTGTACGCTGTATTTAGCTCACCTAGTGCTTTCAAGAAAATCCAGCCACCGTCTTAAGCATCAGGAGGTTTCACATTAAAATCAGAATTTCTGGCTTCTCTCAAACAATCAGAACATGATGAAGCAGCTCTGATCTGCATTTTCCAAAGTGGACAATCAGTTGGAACTAAAGAGGAGTTGCCTCTCTTGACAATACTTGTCCATTTTCGTTTATTTGTGTTGTGTGTCTGGTCCCTGAGGATCTGAGTGCCTACTTCACTTTATAGGTTTGGGTTTGAAGGTGAGCAATGTAGAGTTGATCATTCCCTTATCATTATGCCTGCAATTTTACCTAGCTACCACTAGGTGGAGAGTAAATACATACTTAGCTTTCCCTCCAGCGTGTGGTTATTGAGTCAGATGCAAGTGTGTGGTGTGATGGGACATATCTGAGAACTGAGGGTGGAAGGAGAGGGGCTGTGACTCTCGAGGATGCCTTGTGGGTCTGACTCAAAATATTCAGAGACCTCCTCCCCAGAGTTCAGACAGGTGAAAATACCACCAGGCGGTAGTTTCCACACTAGGAATGACATCCACAAAAGATGGGTTCCCATTCCTTTGGTATCTGTTTGGCAGTTATTGAAAGGTGAGGACCATTTTTTATGATTTGAGACCTTTGGAGGACCCAGAATCACAATTGCCTAATCCAGTGTGTGTTCGTGGCTCAGTCATGTCCAACTCTTTGCAGCTCCATGGACTGTAGCCCGCCAGGCTCCTCTATCCACAGAATTCTCCAGGCAAAAATACTGAAGTAGGTAGCCGTTACCTTCTCAACTTAGGGATCTTCCCAACCTAGGGATCAAACCTGGGTCTCCTGCTTTGCAGCCAGATTCTATACCATCTGAGCCACCAGACATGCATCCAAATTCCATCATTTCCATCACAAGCATATAGGAACACCTGGAATACTTTGCTTCCTCCCGGGATCTCAGAGTCAACCTCGCTCTTTGGAGGGGGCACTGGCTCAGGAGCTGCCTTGGTTCATATCCTGTGCTGTTAAGCATGTTTGGAACTCCATGTCTGTTCCCATTTCATTTTCTGTGCCCTATTTCAAGTCAGCAAATCCCTCGGCCTGATTTTAGAGAACCAAGAACCCATCATGGTCCCAAGCCCAAGATCGGGACCTTGCTCATCACTGAGATGTGTCATCCATACAATTTCTCCTAAAAAGCAAGAGGCTTCTCACTAGCACAGTGCATGCCAGTTCCCCACTTGAGAAGATGGATTCTCAACAGGGAAGCTGGGGATCAACTCTCATAGAAGGATGGAAGGATTCCTGATGACAGGGGGCACCTTATTGGATTGTCTGCTCCTATCAACGCTGACCACATGCTGGGTAACTTTCCTGTCTTGCTGGTGAGCTGTGAATGGGAAATATTCAGAATTACTTTGACTTTTCTTTCCTATATTTTTAAGATTTCTTTTTATATGGACCATTTTAAAAGTCTTTATTGAATTTGTTACAATATTTCTTCTGTTGTTTATGTTGCATTTTCTTGGCCGGCCATGAGGCATGCGGGATCTTAGCTTCCTGACCAGGGATGAAATTCGCACCCTCTGCATTGGAAACCTGGAGTCTAAACCACTCCCCACTTTGACTTTTCTATCTGTGGGCTCCATCATAGGTATCCAGAGTCCTGCTTTTGTCCTTTTCCCTGCCTTTCAATACTTGCTTTCGTAACCAGACTGGGAACCACCACGCTAAGGTTGCAGTGACTGCCACAGCTGTCACTGTCCCTGCATTTCAACCCGGACCAGAGCCCTTAGCCAAAGAGAGCCCTTAACCTCTCAGACACCATCCACAGGTGTGGGGTTAGAAGTGGAGAAGTTTCCCAGCATCTCTTCCTGTCTCTTCTCATTCCCATCTCTTCTCTGAGCCCTGGCAAGTCCTGGACCACCGGCTCCCCCAAGCCCTGAGATGCTGATCCTTTAGTAGTGAGGTTCCTGAAGACCTTAAAAGCGTCTGCCAGGCTGCAGGATCTGCGATTCTGCTGCTGTATAGTCTTCCTTTTGTCTCTAGCTCAGGACAAATACGTCTCTGGATCTGGTTGCTGTTGGCGCCTGGTGGATGAGGTGGAAGCACCGTCTTTGGGGTGGGTCTTTTCTAGCCCTTTGGGAGTTGGCAGAACTTGCCTCTTTTCTTGGGAGGGGCTGGTTGGGGAGCTGGGGATCCAGCCAGGTGTGGTTTCCCAGAGGACAGACACAGCCCAAGTCCCTAGTTCACTGGTGTCTGTGTGTATCGTCATAGATCCTTTCTCCCATGACCCCTACCCCCACCTCCTACCCTGGAGCAGGAACAACAGACTCAGATTCTGAACGAAGAAGAAACTAGGGATCGGAATTGAGTATGAGATGAGCAAGCGCTTTGAAGTCAGACAGAATTAGATTCAAACTTCGGTTCAGTCATTGTGTGAGCTTGGACAAGTTTCTTAATCTCTCTGGTCCTAAGCTCTGTCATCTGTAAAAAATCAAGGTTGCTGCCTCATTGAGCCTCTCAGGTGGCTTAGTGGTGAAGAATCTACCTGGTATTGCAAGAGACAGAAGATGTGGGTCCAGATGCTTCCCTGGGTCAGGAAGATCCCCTGGGGAAGGAAACGGCAACCCACTCCAGTATTCTTGCCTGGAAAATCCCTCAGGGTTGGTATGCCAATTAAATGAAGCAGTATATGCAAAATGCCCAACTGTGTGCCTGGTACTCATTAGCCAATGTTAACCCTTCTCTTCCCAGAGCTCCCTGTGCCCTGGGGCAGCTGATCAAGATGGTGTCACCCCAGTTACCATAGCTCTGTCTAAGCAGGAGCTCGGGAGCCGAGTAGCCAAAAGTCCGGAATCCACTGCAGTAGGGAGAGTGGCCCAGCCTTGTGCCTGCCCCACCCCAGCTGTGTTCACGACAGGAAGGCAGTCCACGCTCCTGGCCTCTTAGCAGTGTTCCCAGGGTTGACTGCCCAAACCCACATTCCTTCAGAGCGCGGCCTGGAGCCTCCTCCAGCTTGTGAAATCTCCCAGACAGAACACGTGTTCTTGGCATCCGACTTGCCCTGGTGCTTACCCTGACCGCCTCATTCCAGGAGTTCCTTCTCTTCAGAGACCCTTTCCACTCTGCGTGGCCACACAAGCCTGACCTTAACAAAATGACTTACAGTTCAAAGCCCCTGAGTTGCGTTACGACCTTGGACACTTTGGAAAGGTGTCAAGTGAAGAATTTCCATCTATTTCCTCCTTCACTCCCTCTGTCCTCCTCTCCGTCCCTTCTCATTTCCCCCCTCCCTCCTCTTCTCCCTCCCACCCACAAGTACTGTTTACTTACTCTGGAGGAAGCGTAGTGCTAGGTGCTGGGAATATGAAACCAAAGTCACAATCCCTGGTCTTAAAAAGCAGAGACAGGGACTTCCCTGACAGTCCAGTGGTTGAGACTTCACCTTCCCATGCAAGGGACTAGGGTTCGATCCCTAGTCGGGAAACTGGGGGTTGGACAGGTTGGCAGATCATGGAGGACCTTATAGGTTCTATTAGGGAGTTGAAGCTTCATCCTGAGCATAATGGGGACCTAGAAAGGCTTTCCCTGGGAGGTGACTTGGTCAGATTCGCAATTTAGAAAGAGAGTCATTTATTTCATACCCTAGGATGTTAGACTCCAAGACCCAGAAATGTCCTGATGTCACTGTTACGTGTTTCCTGCCCCCTGAGTCTGAGAGGCTCATGACTCAATCACAGTATAAAGGCAGGGTGGGCAAATGCGTAGGGATAGAGGAAGAGAGGGGCTGGGGCTGGAACAGGAAGTGCCGGGGTAATGACCTGATCCCGCTGAGTCTGATCCTGGTAGGTAGCTACCGTGTCTTTGTATCAGAAATGCTAATGGGCAGTTTTTAGAATTTGCAACGTCCCTTGGTTCTTACTGTTTAATTCTACGTCTGTTTTATCATCCCCATTTTACGGATCAGCAAATCAAAGCCTAGAGAGGGAAGGATGAGAGAAGGGGGCATGCTCTGGTGATCTAGTGGTTGGCACTTAGCGCTTTCACTGCTGTGGCCTGGGTTTAATCCCTGGTCGGGTAACTGAGATCCTGCGAGCCTTGTGGCACGGCCACCCCTCTCTCCCAGGAAAGAATGAGAGCGGGAACTCCAACTCTCCACTTTGTGTTCTTTAAAAAAAATTATTTATTTATTTATTTATTATTTATTTGGCTGCACCGGGCCTAGTTCCCTGACCAGAGATTGAACCTGGCTCCCCTGCACTGGGAGCTGGCAGTCTTAGCCCCTGGACCCCCAGGGAAGTCCCCCACCTGTGTTCTCTACCTACTGTGTTCTCTACCTACTCCTGCCTGCCTGCGTTCAGTGGGTGGGGAAATCCATAACAAGAAGGAAACAGCAGATACCAGAGTTATTCTATTTTCTTCTAGTATTTTTCATTAAAAATGGTGGTCATGACCCATACATTAATTTCATGGCCTACTAATTGGTTACAACCCCCAGGATGATAGAACATGGGCACTAAAATGAGAGCTGGGGCATGGGTGAGATAGTCTCTCTCCACTCAAGATGACTTAATTTTACCCTTTTTAAGTAAAGCATGCATTTACCAGAATAACAGCAAAAAAATTTATGGTGCAAAATGGAATAATTAATTTATTACGTGATTAATTAGTTCAAAAGTCATCTGTGGACTCTCTACACTGGATTAAACCCTGGGATGCAGGAATGAATAAAAATATAATGCCTCTCTTGAGATGCATATGATCTAAGGTGGAAAGAAACCCATAAAGAGTGATTTTCAATCTGTTAATAATTCGGTTAATTGCTGGATAAGGGACTGTGTGTGTTAGTGGTAGCACAGAGCAGGGGCAGCAACCTCATCTCGAGAGAGAGTTTCTAAGAGTTTCCCAAAGATGATGCTGTCTCAGAAGCATTGTTAAGGAGGACAAGTGTTAGCCGGGAAAAGAAGATTGCATGAGATCTAGGAGGCGGTGGTGGTGGAGGAGAACAGAGGCCTGGGGAAGGGCAGTCTGTGCAGCCGACATCCCATGCTGGGCTCGGGGAATTACTGTTTTAATTGTCCTGGAGGAGGGTGGGGGTAGGATGGGGGATAAGACGGGGGTGGGGGGCATGATGGGAGATCAGATGGGAGAAGAGGCATGGACCAGAGCCTGGGGTTTTCTTTTAGGTGGTAGGGAGCTATTGAAAGTTTAAAAAGTGCTTAGTTTTTTCTTGAAGAACAGTCAAATGATCTCTGTGCCCTTATCTGCCTTCAATGTTACTCGAATTTGATAAATGCACTATCGTTTAGCGTTATGTTAATTTGTGTTTCGCTGAGTGCTGGTGGAACAAAAAATTTTTCATGTGTTTATTAGCTCTTTGTACTTATTCACGTCCTTTGCCCATTTGTCTTCTGGGATTTTATTATTTTTCTTATCGATCTGTATGAGCTCTTTATATATTAAGGATAACAACCCTTTGTCATATTTATTGCGTAGACTTTCCCCAGCCTTGTCATTTGCCTTTTAGTTTTGTTTAGAATGGTTTCTGACATCCAGCCATTTTAAATTTGGTATAGTCAAATGTATTGATTTTCTTTCCCTTAGTGATTTCTCTTTCATTGCTTTTATGCTTAGAAAATCCTCTCTCATCCAAAGATCAAATAAATATCATTGAAATGTTTGGAGCAGTGATGTGCCATGGGTGAATGATTATTAATAATATTCACAAGTTAGATGTAGTGGTAAAACCAACAAACCAACCAACCAACCAACCAAGCAGACTGGAAGAAATCAACCCTTCCTTTATTCACCCCAAACCCAGCTCAAAGTTAAAGGTGGGAACCATAAGGGATCAAAGAGATGGATGAGGGTGATGAGGAAAGGCAGAGAGAGTCTTAAAGGACTAGGAGGAGGTGGTCAGTGTGGGGAAGAGCTCCATATCCTAAGTTAAATATGAAGGAACATAGCATGTTTGGCTAGAATCTTAGATGAGACAAAGCAAGGATGGGAGAGTGGGTTGAAAAGAGGATTAGGGAAAGGCAAAGAAAGAAAGTGAAGTTGCTCAGTCGTGTCTGACTCTTTGCAATCCCATGGACTGTAGTCTACCAGGCTTCTCTGTCCATGGGATTTTCCAGGCAAGATTACTGTAGTGGGTTGCCATTTCCTTCTCCAGGTTATCTTCCTGACCCAGGGATCGAACCCAGGTCTCCTGCATTGCAGGCAGACGCTTTACCCTTTGAGCCACCAGGGAAGCCCAGGGAAAGCCAAGCAGGGCCCATAAATCATGCTTACTGTATCCTGAGGGCAATGGAGAGCCATTGAAGATATAACCCAAATAATTCTTGGTACCTCATGGAGTCATTCTCTGCAGTTTCATCTGAGGAAGCACAGGCTGGCAGTCAAAAGTAATTAGAAAGGAAGACTGATGACAAGCTAGACAATGGTTCTAGTCTGCACTCCCTTGGAGAGATTGGGTGCCTTCAGGGTGGTATGGCTGGGTGTAGACTGCACTCCCTTCGGACTAACCTTTCTTCAATCTGGACCAGATAGATGGTGGGGAGATGATGTCATCTCTCTCTCTCTTTTTAATGGCTTTTGGTCACACTGCACAACGTGTGGGATCTTAGTTCCCCGAGCAGGGATCAAACTCATGCCCCCTGCAGTGGAACCTCGGAGTCTTAATCACTGGACTGCCAGGGACGTCCCTGTCATCTCTTATTCGTTTTCCTTCTCTTCCCTGGTGCCAGGAGAGAGTCTGGGTTTGGATCCTGACTCCGTCACTCCAGACACATCTCCTTTCCCAACTGCCTGCTTTTCTTCCTTTTGTAAATTGCATGTGACGAGTGTTATGTGCCAAGCATTATCTGAGTGACGGAGCTACAAGGCAGAGATTAACCACACAGTTTCTGCCCACGTGGGATGATAGGCTAGTGAGGAAAGGCAAATATCAAGGAAATGACTGTTTTAATCAATGGAAAATGAAAAGTTTTAAAAAGTATTTTACAAAGAGAGAGAAAATCTTACGAGAGATTGTTAGGGAAACTGATCTATCTAGATGTCAAGAAAGTCTTTGACTGTCGGGGATCTACTCTGTGGAGGATACTCAGGAGTTCAGAGGTGGAGGAATGGAGACGTAAGGAAGAGTCCAGGCAAACGTCCTTTGGCAGAAGGACAAGGATTGAGACAAGGCTAGTGTGATTGGTGAGGAGACTGGGAGGAAGACAAAGTTGACAGTAGAGCAAGAGGTCAAGCCACACCCAACCTTTTAAGCCTGTGAAGGATATTTATTGGTCGTTATGTGGAGTGATGTGAGTCCATTCAAGTGGTATTTATTCGTAGGTTGTGGGGTTGGAGAGAGCTGGAGGTAGAGCTGCAATAAATTTGTACTTTGAAAAGGTCTTTTTGGTTTCTCTATCAATGACCCGTTGGATTAGGGCTTCCCTGATGGCTCAGCTGCTAAAGAATCCGCCTGCAATGTGGGAGACCTGGGTTCAATCCCTGGGTTGGGAAGATCCCCTGGAGAAGGGAAAGGCTACCCACTCCAGGATTCTGGCCTGGAGAATTCCATGGACTGTATAGTCCATGGGGTCGCAAAGAGTCAGACACGACTGAGTGACCTTCACTTTCACTTTCAACTGGATTAGGCCAGACTGGGATAGGGGAGACCCAGTGCTATTGCATTAATCAAGGCAAGAGAAGACGGTAGCTTGGTCTGGGCAGGGAGAGGTCGATGGGAAGTTAGGGGAGTGGATACCTTCAAGAGAGATTTAGTAAGTAAAAGACATAGGACTTGGGGTGGATTCGCTATGTAACAGTGATGCAAGATGATGAGGTATCCAGAAAGACTCCTTGGTTTCAGGTTAGCACACCTATGTTCTAGGACAGTTTGGGAATAGGGATCCCTGGTATAGGAAATGCCAGAGAAGGATCAGGCTTGGGAAAGACGTTGAGACCATCTGCTTCAGATTTGAAGAGTATTAGGTGCATTTGAGATATCATAAGCTGAGTTTGATATTTAAGCCAAGAATTTCCAGATATACAAGCTGGATTTAGAAAAGGCAGAGAAACCAGAGATCAAATTTCCAACATTCATTGGATCATAGAGAAAGCAAGGAAATTCCAGAAAAACATCGACTTATGCTTCATTGACTACGCTAAAGCTTTTGACTGTATGAATACAACAAACTGTGGACAATTCTTCAAGAGATGGGAATACCAGACCACCTTACCTGCCTCCTGATAAATCTGTATGCAGGTCAAGAAGCAACAGTTAGAACTGGACATGGAACAACAGACTGGTTCCAAATAGGGAAAGGAGTACATCAAGGCTGTATATTGTCACCCTGCTTATTTAACTTATATGCAGAGTACCTCATGTGAAATGCCAGGGTGGATGAAGCACAAGCTGGAATCAAGGGAGAAATATCAACAACCTCATATATACAGATGATACCACTGTTATGGCAGAAAGTGAAGAGGAACTAAAGAGCCTCTTGATGAGAGTAAAAGAATGAAAAAGCTGGCTTAAATCTCAGCATTAAAACAGCTAAGATCATGGCATTCAGTCTCATCAATTCATGGCTAATAGAAGGGAAAAAGTAGAAACAATGACAGACTTTATTTTCTTGGGCTTCAGAATCACTGCAGACATAAAATTAAAAGATGGTCCTTGGAAGAAAAGTTATGACAAAATTAGACAGCATATTAGAAAGCAGAGACACCACTTTGCAGACAAAAGTCTGTCTAGTCAAAGCTATCATTTTTCTAGTAGTGATGTAAGGCTATGAGAGTTGGACCATAAAGAAGACTGAGCACCAAAGAATTGATGCTTTTGAATTGTGGTGCTGGAGAAGACTCTTGAGAGTCCATTGGACAGCAAGGAGATCAAACCAGTCAACTCTAAAGGAAATCAACCCTGACTATTCTTTGGAAGGACTGATGCTGAAGCTGAAGCTCCTGTACTTTGGCCATCTGATGCTAAGAGCTCACTCACTGGAGAAGACCCTGATGCTGGGGAAGATGAGGCAAAGGAAAAGGGAATGACAGAGGATGAGATGGTTAGATAGCATCACTGACTCAATGGACATGAATTTGAGCCAACTCCAGGAGATTGTGGAGGACAGAGGAGCCTGGGTGCTGCAGTCTGTGGGGTCGCAAGAGAGTTGGACATGACTTAGCAAACTGAACAAGAACAACGAGCTGAGTTTGATACAATGGTTCAGGGAAGACTATGCTGGAAATTTTTTTAGTACAGTACTTTAAAACATATTTTATTTACTTCTTTGGCTGAGTGAGGTCTTAGTTGCAGCGCCCAGGATCTTTTGTTGCGGTGCACGGACTCTCTAGTTATGGCTCATGGGCTCAGTAGTTGCCATGAACAAGTTTAGTTGCTTCAAGGCAACTAAGGATCTTAGTTGGGATCTTAGTTCCCTGACCAGGGATCAAACCCATGTCCCCTGCATTACAAGGCAGATTCTTAAGCACTGGACCATGAGGGACATCCCTAGGCTGGAGGTTTTTCATAGATCCTTGTGTTAGAGTTGTAGCTGACGAGGTGATGCTAGGGAAAGAGTATGGGGTGAAAAGAGAAGAGGGCTATAGGTCACTCTAACATCTCATATGATCTTGGGCCAGTCTAAGGCCATTGTAGAGTTATTTTGATGCTTACATAAAATACCATATGCCCAGTGTCTAGCACTTAGTAGGCACTTGATAAATGCTGGATACATTTCCCTTCTCTCTGTTAACTACTCTGCTACCTTTATTTTATTTTTATGTATTTTCTGGCTCCATGTATTGCCACCGGAGACTTAAACCTAATTCTTCCAACTTGAGATGGCTCCAGGGTACATGTTGTCTATACTAGGCAAGCACCGTTCTCCAACACTCAGCCTGGGAGAGCCTCCCTTTTTGAGAGCTGTCTGAACCTGAACTAAGAGAACTCTGGGCTTTTGTTCGGTTGACTAGTGACCAGCACTTGGAGAGCCAGTGTTCTTAGCAGACACAGTGACACCTCCCTTAGAATTATCTACCTTAGATAATCATGCCCCCTATCATTTCTAGGACATTTTGTGTGCTTTTTTGTCTTCCCCCAGAGAATTTTCACAGCGATTAGCTCTGTTGTTCATCACAGGATTTTTCATTATGAAATGCATTTGCATATTTTATTTACCTTGAATTCTTCTCCCAGCACTGAAACCACAGCATTTTGAGCAAATACACATAAGGATGACTTAGGAATTCACTCCTCTCATGCTTAACCTCGCTTTCTCTTGTTTTCCCATTTTATTTTTAAACTGTGAGTTTTATCTTCCTGGTTGTATTCTTCCCCACGTTTCAGCGGTTCTCACAATTACAATCCTACTCTTTTTTTCTTTCTTTTCGGCACCTTGCCCTCTTCATCTCCTTTCACCGACACCAAGTCTTCTGGCCCCCAAAACCCACCAATCTGGCATATTCACGTTTTAGACTCCTCTTCACCTCATTTCTCTCTGACGCAGGTGCTGTTTATTCTGCACTGAAGCTTCATTTGAGCTTTAACTAGAGATTTGTTATGCAAGGCAGCCTCGTCCAGGTTCTTCCTTTGCCCCTGGCATCTTTAAAGATTCTCTCTGCTTCTCAAGTCTCAAATCACTCCCTTCTGCCCGCCTCCCTTCTCTGCATAACATTTCCCTGATTTTCCTTCCTCTTGTCTGGATCTCTGTCTTCTGCTCTCTGTGTTCATCCTCTCACTAAACATGTTGGAGCCCCTACGATGAATCAGCTCTGCTGGGCTCTGGGGATTCAGACACCTGTGACCTGGCCCATGACCTTGAAGTGCCCTCAGTCTGCCACGGTGGGTTGCAAATCCAACAGCACATCAGAATCATTGAATTTAAAAGAAGGCCGAAATCCTAAACCTGGAGATTCTGATTTAATTGGTCTAGAGTGGAACCCAGGAATTGTTACTTTTTAAAAAGAGATTCTAATGTGCAGCCAGGGATGAGAAGCACTCACTGGCCTAATAGATGAGATAGGTGGGTAAACAAATGATTATAATACAATGTGAAGGCAGAAGGAAGCAAGGGGGGCTGGAGGAGAATAAAGAGAAGCTCCTCATTCACCCCAGGGCCCTGACTCAGGGCCCCCTCCCATTCTAGAGATCCTTTTCACAGAGCCTTGACCAGATTGTTAGGATGGGAGAAACAGCATCTCCCAAAGCAGGGTTACCTTCACAGAAAAGCAATTAGGAGCTGGAGCCTGGCCTTGGGTGTCAGCCCAACCTACAACCAAATCTTAGTTTTGTCGCTTGTTAGCTGTGTGGCCTTAGGCAAATTGCTTACCTACTCTTGAGTCTCGATGCCTTCGTGAAAATAGGTCCATAAAGTGTGTGTGTGAATTTTTATTGATTTATTTTTGCCTGCGCTGGGTCTCTATTGCTGTGCTTGGGCTTTCTCTAGTTGTGGCAAGCGGGGGCTACTCTCTAGTTTTGATGCGTGGGCTCCTTATTACGGGGGCTCCTCTTGCTTCTCTAGCATGGGCTCCAGAGCACAGGCTCAGTAGTTGTGGGGCACAGGCTTCGTTGCTCCACAGCATATGGACTCTTCCGGGACCAGGGATCGAACCTGTGTCCCCTGCATTGGCAGGTGGATTCTTAACCACTGACCACCAGGGAAGCACCTATGTGTGTGTGTGTGAAGTGAGGGGTCTGATGTCTGTAGTGTGCCCTAGCCACTGCCCTACACCCAGTCCGTGTTCAAAACATTTTGACTTCAACCACTTTGAAGTACCATATATGCACTAAAGATGCTCAGTTTTTCTTCTTTCAGCAGCAAATACTCAAATGACCATCTGTGTTTGCCCTGTTGGTCGATCCCTGCCTGAGGGTGACACTCTTCCCTTGGTCTCGCTTTGTGCAATTTTCAAAGGGGCTAACATCTGAACCTCACCCCGCCACGGCACCCATTTCTCCAGATTCTTTCTTTCAAATGTTTGCCATTTTCTTCCCTTTTTTTCCCCTCTCTTTTTATTTTTTAAATTTTTAAAAATTAATTTAATTGGAGGCTAATTACTTAACAATATTGTGGTGGTTTTTGCCATACATTGACATGAATCAGCCATGGGTGTACGTGTGTCCCCCGTCCCCAAACCCCCTCCCACCTCCCTCCCCATCCCATCCCTCTGGGTCAGTCGTCCCAGCGCACGGGCTTTGAGGGCCCTGTTTCATGCATCGAACTTGGACTGGTGATCTATTTCACATATGGTAATATACATGTTTCAATGCTATTCTTTCAAATCATCCCACCCTCGCCTTCTCCCACAGAGTATGTTTGTCATTTTCTTTGCCTCCCGAGTTCCCACCAATATTTCTCCTGGTTCATCATCTGGCCCAAAGCCAGTTGTAGACCTGAGTGTGGTGCTCCGTCTCCCCACTTCCTCTGTGGGTTCCTCTGAGACTTCTCCTAGGATGGCCAAGCGGTTGGTTGCCATCCAGCATGGCACCCACAGCCTTGTCTGCGGGGGCATCCCCCTCATGCCAACCTTGGCACAGACACCTTGCCCCTACTTGCTCCACAGCCCTGGGCTCCAACTTGTTGGAGCTGCCCACTATCCTTTCCATATGTATTGTTCTTATTTTTATTATTTAAATTTTTTTTAAATTGAAGTATAGTTGATTTACAATGTTCTATTAGTTTCTGGTGTATAGCATAAGTGATTCATATACATAGAATAGAATTCTATTAATTTTTAAAAAATTAAAAATTTCAGCTCCACCGGTTCCCTCCGGCCCTCCCTGCCCCCAGCATTTCCCAGGGATGCATAACCCTCCACCCTGTCTGCTGCCCTGTCTTTCTCTCTTAATTACCACATCTATATATAGAATAGAAAAGAATCTGAAAAAATATATCAAAATATATAATAAAAACATAAAAAATTAAAAATTGAAGTATAGTGATGTACACGGTTGTGTTAATTTCAGGTGTGCAGCAAAGTGATTCAGTCGTATATTTCTATTCTTTTCCAGATTCTTTTCCATTATAGGTTATTGTAAGATATTGACTAGTTTCCTGTGCTGCACAGTAGGTCCTTGTTGTTTCTCCATGTTATACACAGTACACGTGTATTCTTGTTTCCTTGGCTAACCTTCTCCTTTTCCCAAAACAGCAGTCCAAGTTCTGCTTGGTCTTGAGGCAGTTTGAAGAACTCGACAGCCAGACCCCAAGTCCCTGGGGCGCTGTCTTGGTTTTAGGGCTTGGTCAGTTCTAGAATTATGCCGTTAGCTGGGAGGCCGTGTTCTCTCTCCACAGCCTGCCCGGCTCTCTCTGAGCCTTCCTTGCTCCTGGGACAGACCTCTGAACACTGCGTGCCGTCCATGCTTCTGTCTGGCACCACCTTTGTCTGTCTCTCCTCTTTCAGCTCCACTGGTTCCCTCCGGCCCGCCCCCCGCCGCCCCCAGCATTTCCCAGGGATGCATAACCCTCCACCCTGCCTGCTGCCCTGTCTTTCTCTCTTAGTTACCACTCTATTTGTACAGGCTTCTCACTTTGGATCTTTTTTGATTTTTATTTTTGAGTGATTTCTGTTTCAGTCCATCATCTTTGCTGTTTGTCTCTCCGATCTTCATTATTTACTTCTGCTAATGGGCTTGCCTGTTCTGCTCCTTTCAACTCTGGGCTTTATTCTTCCCCGTGAGAAGCTGTCTCATATTGTCTCTCCAGGTGACCCAGCCGCATCTGGCTTACTAAAGATAAACAAAACTGCTTTTTCCTCCATCACTGTTCTTGTTGGGCTGATAATTTCCTCCCGACCTGGTGGGACTTTGTGTACCCCCCATGCCCCCTCCTCAGTGGGGATCACATTCTGTACCTACCTTGCTGGGGTCCATGGACCCCTCATGCACATGCCTGGGAGGCCCATGAGTTCAGCCACTCAGTCGTGTCTGACTCTTTGTGACCCCATGGACTGCAGCACGCCAGGCCTCCCTGTCCATCACCAACTCCCGGAGTTTCCCAAACTCATGTCCGTTGAGTCACTGATGCTATCCAACCACCTCATCCTCTGTTGTCCCTTTCTCCTCCTGCCTTCAATCTTTCCCAGCACCAGAGTCTTTTCAAACGAGTCAGCTCTTCACATCAGGTGGCCAAAGGATTGGAGTTTCAGCGTCAACATCAGTCCTTCCAATGAACACTCAGGACTGACCTCCTTTAGGATGGACTGGTTGTATCTCCTCGAAGTCCAAGGGACTCTCAAGAGTCTTCTCCAACACCACAGTTCAAAAGCATCAATTCTTAAGTGCTCAGCTTTCTTCACAGTCCAACTCTCACATCCATACATGACTACTGGAAAAATCATAGCCTTGACTAGATGGACCTTTGTTGGCAAAGTAATGTCTCTGCTTTTTAATATGCTGTCTATGTTGGTCATAACTTTCCTTCCAAGGAGTAAGCGTCTTTTAATTTCATGGCTGCAATCACCATCTGCAGTGATTTTGGAGCCCCCCAAAATAAAGTCTGCCACCGTTTCCACTGTTTGCTCATCTATTTGCCATGAAGTGATGGGACCAGATGCCATGATCTTAGTTTTCTGAATGTTGAGCTTTAAGCCAACTTTTTCACTCTCCTCTTTCACTTTCATCAAGAGGCTCTTTAGTTTTTGTTCACTTTCTGCCATAAGGGTGGTGTCATTTGCCTATCTGACGTTATTGATATTTCTCCTGGCAATCTTGATTCCAGCTTGTGCTTCATTCAGCCCAATATTTCTCTTTTTTTTTTTCCCAACATTTCTCTTGATGTACCCTGCATATAAGTTAAATAAGCAGGGTGACAATATACAGCCTTGACGTACTCCTTTTCCTAATTGGGGTAGCAATTATTGTTCCTGTTATGTAATTAGGAAAACGAGACTTAGCAGGGAGGAAACTGAAGCCCCAGAGGATGTAAGTCTCCAAGCTTGTGTGGCTAGTAAGGGAAGGTCTGAGAACAGTCAGGCCAAGGCATTCCCAGTTCGTTGCCGGGTGCAGGGCTCTACCTGGGCATGACAACTGGGCAGGCAGCCTGTGCAAGGATGAGCTCTGGATCCCACTCTCAGGAAGGTTTCATAAACTCCTCTTGGTGTGAGCCTATGACCCTGGCCTGCTGGTCTGTTGGGTTAATGTTTCAGAAGGGCAGATGAAACACCATGCTTCTATTTATTTTTAGGGTGTCAGCCATGGGGACTCTAGGATCAAGATTCAGCAATGTCTTCCCTTGTACACCAGATATAAGGCGTGCAGTTCCAGTGGTTTTCTGGCTTGGATGTGCCTTTTAAAAAAAATCATTTTTAAAAGTTTTTTTTTGGTGTGTGTGTGTGAACCATTTTTAAAGTCTGTTTTGAATTTGTTACAATATTGCTTCTGTTGTTTGCCTTCTGGTGTTTTGGCTTAGCTCCCAAACCGGGGATTGCACCACACAGCCTACTTTGGAAGGTGAGGTCTTAACCACTGGACTGCCAGGGAAGTCCCTTTAGTCCAGCTTCTATGTTCTGTCTGGATAAAAAGTCCAGCTAGGAGAGCAAACTCAATCATTCCATTCAACCTCGTGCTTCCTGCACAGGTGGGATCAGGTGGTGTGCGTGTGTGTGTGTGCATGTGTGTGTGTGTGTATGAATATATATGTGTACATGTTCAAGGGTAGGGATTTGCTCTTGCTTACGTGCCTGCAATGTGGGAGCCCTGGGTTCGATCCCTGGGTTGGGAAGATCCCCTGGAGGAAGGCATGGCAACCCACTCCAGTATTCTTGTCTGGAGAATCCCCATGGACAGAGGAGCCTGGTGGGTTCCAGTCCAAGGGGTCACAAAGAGTCGGACATGATTGAGTGACTAAGCACAGCACAGCACAAAGCTAAGACTAAAAATGGAAGACTCATGTTGTTTTGCAAGATAGAATATCTCTCCTCACCTTCCTTTAGAAACTTCACTCAAATGTGCTCTTCTCAAGATGGAGGCATGTCAAAGGATGTGTGGTGTCTTCTCCCCAGTTGTTCTTTATCCCTGCCCAGGAGGAGGAGCGTCCAGACTAGCTGGACAGAAGTGGGTATTCTCTGGATCACTTTCTAGTGGACAGGGCCGCTGTGACTCTAAATGAGTGAGGATCCAGGTCGACTGCTTCCGATCAAGTTCCCTGGCTCCTCAGCGAGCCCTCCTCCTCCTACTGTCTCAAGGTGGAGCATCTTTGGTCCAGGCTTGGGGCTACCTTCTAGAAGGCTCGCATCCTTGTCGGCATAGCTGAACTGAGCTTCCTTTGAGGCCTCATCACAGTCTCTGCAGGTGAGCCTCAGGGTGTGGTGTCAGGAAGTCTGTTCCAATATTTAGGTTTGAGAGTTTAGAAATCCCACGTATACCCTTGGCCTGATCTGAATTCTCCAACATGAATTATAGGAAAGCTCATGGTTAGAGATCTGGAACACACCAGAGTAGACGAGTAAGCTTGATATTTGTTTTCCATTTGGCTTGTAATCCTTGTGTATCTGTGTCATTGGTTTATCTTATTGGAGCTTGGAGAAGGGAGAGAAATGTGTTACCTGGGGCCCCTGCTGTTGGTCGTCATGAGAAAGGTGTGATAAGAAGTCATAAAAACGTGAACAATGTGGAAGAGTGCAAAGGTAAACTCTTGAAGCACAGAAGCCCCGGATGAAAAACCAGAAACCATCTAATCACTTAGGGGACCCCTGATCACCATGCGGAGGTGCTGAAGCTGCAAGAAGCCTTAAGAAACAAAGGCCTTGTGTGGGCTGGATCCCCGCTGCCCGCTGAGCTGATTTAAATGCTGCCCGTGCATTATTTCATTTAATCTTCACAATCAGTGAAGGATCTTACCAGAAGGATGTGATTATTCCCACCGACCCTTGGATAAGGGCGATTAGGCGTTGGCCCGAGGCTGCAGAATGACTTAGTAGCAGATTTGGGATAAGCACACAGGTCTCCCAAAGCCTATTTTCAGGTCCTTCTCTCCCTATTATGATTCACCCAGTTTTTTTTTTAACTTAATTTTGGCTGCACTGGGTCTTCATTGTTCTGAGTGGGCTTTCTCTAGTTGCGGTGAGTAGGGGCTACTGTGCAGCTGCAGGGCATGGGCTTCTCATTGCAGCGACTTCTCTTGTGGAGCACAGGCTCTAGGGAGCCTGGACTTCATTGACCCCATGGCATGTGGAATCTTCCCGAACCAGGAATCGAACCGTGTCCTGTGCAAGGCAAGGCAATTTCTTAATCAATGGACCACCAGAGAAGTCTTTGCCCAATTTTATATGGGCTGGGTCTGCCCACGGTCCCTGAGACCATGAGGTGCTCCCCCTAGGAGGGGCTGGTGTGGGGAGGACAGCCCTGGCTCTCAGGCCTCTGCCTGGATGCAGCACTGTGGCCAGATGGACCCGTGGGTGTGGCATGAGTAGCCCTCCCTTTCTTAAGTACACAGAGGGGAAAAGTCTCCTGCCTGGGGACAAAGTCCAGAAGGTGCGGCTGGGTGCTGCAGCGTTGGCTGACTGCCAGCTTTGAATAACAAGCCATAACACCTGGAATATGGCACAATAAGATCCAGACTGAGCAAGGACCCAAGTTCATAGTCTTTCCTCTGGGCTTTCAGCAGCCCCTCTTTTCATGCTCCTAGCGCGTGGGGAGCTTGCAGCTGGCAGTTCGCGTATGTTACTCTTCCCTTCCCTTCAAGGTAAAAATTCAGATTCTTGTCTATAGACTTTTTTCATTCGTAGGGGTTTTCCTGAGATTTACTCAAATCAAATAGGTAGCCAGACCTAACACACAAAAGCCCCACTGACGTCCTAAAGTTGGAGACTCATGATTCCCGCTCATGCCTTTAGCCCTGATTCCGCCTTCACCGTCTCCTGGCTTTGGACGGGTTCCCTCTGCCTGGAACATCCTCTGTTGCTCAGTTCTCCTTCAGGGAACTTCTCAAATGTCGCCTAATATAATAGCTAACACTTGTAGACTAATACTGTGTGCTAGGCATGTTCCAAACATTTTATGTTTATTCCCTCATTTCATCTTCTCAACAACCATATAGCCTAGCAACCATTATTATTCCTATTTTGCAGATGAGAAAGATGAAGTGCAGAGAGAGTAGGAAACTTGACCACACAGATGTAGAGAACAAACGCATGGATGCCAAGGGGGAAGAAGAGAGTGGGATGAATCGGGAGCTCGGGATTGACATATACATGCTGCTGCTGCTGCTGCTGCTGCTAAGTCGCTTCAGTCGTTTCTGACTCTGTGCGACCCCACAGACGGCAGCCCACCAGGCTCCTCCGTCCCTGGGATTCTCTAGGCAAGAACACTGGAGTGGGTTGCCATTTCCTTCTCCACATATACACACTACTACGTATAAAATAGAGATTTCCAGGCGGCACAGTGGGAGAGAATCCACCTGCCATTGCAGGAAACGCAGGAGGTTCAAGTTCGATCCCTGTGTTGGGAAGATCCCCTGGAGGAGGGCATGGCAACCCACTCCAGTATTCTTGCCTGGAGAATTCCATGGACAGAGGAGTCTGGCGGCTACAGTCCATGGGGTCCCAAAGAGTTGGATATGGCTGAGCAAATGAACACGCAGCACATGTACAAAATAGATAATGAGAACCTACTGAAGAAAACAAGGATCTCTACTTGGTGCTCTGTAGGGACCTAAATGGGAAGGAAATCCAAAAAAGAGGAATATATGTATACATATGGATGATTACCTTTGTTGTACAAGCAGAAACTGACACAGCAGAGCAAACTAACTATACTCCAAAAAAAAAAAAACCAAAAAACCAAACCTCATTCAAGGTTACACTGTTAATAAGTGGCAGACCTGAGATTGTGTTCTGGTCTATTTCCAAATATGGAAATTGGCAACATGGTATATTGAAGGCGCATGGGTGGGTGGGATTCAAATCCTGGTCCCATCATTAAAGCTGTGTGAATTTGGGAGGTGGTTTAGCCTTTTTGAACTTCAATTTTCTCATCTTCAAAAGGCAGTAATACATCCAACATCATATAGTCACTTATGAGGTTGAAAAGAGATAAACAGAGAAAGAATCGATCACTCATGAGTAAGTAATAAATCTTAGTTTCTTTCTCTTGCCTTTTTAAAAAATTTTTTTTTAACTGGAGGAAAATTGCTTTACAATGTTGTGTTGGTTTCTGCTGTACAACAACGCGAATCAGTCATAATTATATTATATATCTGCTCTCCTTCTTGAGCCTCCCTCTCCTTCCCTCATCCCACCCTCCAGATTATCTCAGAGCACCAGGCTGAGCTCTGTGTGTTGTACATTAGCTTCCCACTAGCTGTCTGTTTTGCACAGGAGAGTGTATATATGTCAGTACTACCTTTTCCATTCATCCCTCACTCTCCTTCCTCTACTGTGTCCACGAGCCCACATCTGTGTCTTCATTCCTTCCCTGCAAAGAGGTTCATCACAACTGTTTTGCTAGATTCCATATATATGCATTACTGTATGATATTTGTTTTTCTTTTTCTGATTTACTTCACTTTGTATAAAAGGCTCCAGGTTCATCCACCTCACTACCACTGATTCAAATTCATTCCTTTTTTATGGTTGAGTAATATTCCATTGTATATACGTAGCACAACTTCTTGATGCATTCATCTGTTGATGGACATCTAAGTTGCTTCCATGTCTTGGCTCTTGTAAACAGTGCTGCAGCGAACATCCAGGCACATGCGTCTTTTCAGAATTATGGTTTACTCAGGGTATATGCCAGTAATGGAGTTGCTAGGTCATATAATAGATGTATTCCTGTTTTTTTTTTTAAAGGAATTTCCATGCTGCTGCTGCTGCATAATGGCTGTATCAGTTTACATTTTCATCAACAGTACAGGAGGGTTCCCTTTTCTCCACATCCTCTCTAGTATTTACTGCTTATCGATTTTTTGATGATAGCCATTCTGACTGGTATGAGGTGATACCTATTGTAGATTTGATTCGTATTTCTTTAATATGAGTGATGCTGAGAATCTTTTCGTGTGTTTATTGGCCATCTGTATGTTTCCTTTGGAGAAATGTCTGTTTAGGTCTTCTGCCCACTTTAGGATTGGGCTGTTTCTTTTTCTGATATTGAGCTGTATGAGCTGCTTATGTATTTTGGAGACTAATCCTTTGTCAGTTGCTTCATTTGCAATTATTTTCTCCCATTCTGAGGGTTGTCTTTTAATCTTTTTTATTGTTCCTTTGCTGTGCAAAAGCTTTTAAGTTTAATTAGGTCCCATTTGTTTTTTTTGTTTGTTTTTATTTCCATTACTCTAGACGGTGGGTCAAAGAGGATCTTGCTGTGATTTATGTCAAACAGTGTTCTGTCTATGTTTTCCTCTAAGAGTTTTATTGTTTCTGGCCTTAACATTTAAGTCTTTAATCCATTTTGCACTTATTTTTGTGTATGGTGTTAGGAAGTGTTCTAGTTTCATTCTTTTACACTTAGCTGTCCAGTTTTCCTGGGCTTCCCCAATGGCTCGGCAGTAAAAAATCCTCCTGCAATGCAGTAGAGACAGGAGATGCTGGTTCGATCCCTGGGTCAGGAAGGTCCCCCGGAGGAGGAAATGGCAACCCACTCCAGTATTCTTGCCTGGGAAATACTGGATTCCACTCCTTGGTCCGGAATCCCTGGGACAGAGGAGCCTGGCAGGCTACAGTCCATGAGGTTGCAAAGAGTTGGACATGACTGAGCAACTAAGCCCTGACTGTCCAGTTTTCCCAGAACCACTTATTGAAGAGGCTGTCTTTTCTCCATTGTATATCCTTGCCTCCTTTGTCAAAGATACGGTGCTCATAGGTGCCTGGGTTTATCGTCTTTCAACTTTGGAATCAGTGAAATATATAAATGTAACATTTTAGCTTAGAATAAGGATGTCAGATCTGGGGAGGGTCTCAGCTATGACCTACCTAGACCTGTGCACTGACTGAACGACAACATCTGCTCAAGGTGACTCAGGAAGTTGGCAACTGTGGCAGAGATTGCAAGCTGCTTTCTCTAATACCTGTTCTCCTCCTCTTCCTTAGTAATGGAGCTCTTGGTTTTCAGCTGGGTTCATAGCTTCTCAGAAAAAGACATTTTCTAGCTTTTCTTGGAGAAAGTGTGGCCATTTGACTATGTTCTGGTCAATGAGATGTTGGTGGAAACATCATAGGGTACTTTCTAGAAGCCTCCTTCAAAGGCGAGAAGGCAGGTCCTTCTCTATTTCTTTCGTCTTGCTACTGGGAAGGCAGATCTGATAACTGGAGCTCCAGCTGCCATCTTGGAAGCCAGAGGACAAGTCACACCATAGGGATGACAAAGTCTTCATACAGCTCTCAATTGTCTACCTGTGGATTTATTTCACATGAAGCAGAAATAGACTTCTGTCTCATTGAAGTCACCGTTGTCTGGGTTTCTTCTTACTTCAGTCTAACCTAATCTTAATGGACAGCTTTAAATGTGGACTAGAACTAAGGTCAATCAACAGTCGTTGAATGGATGATGGATCTCCAAGAGAAGGCTTGGGAACTGGGCTGTCTTTTCCATCTCGGCAGATACAGGTGAGAGAACCTGGGCTTTCACAACGAAACATCTTGAAGCCCTGAAATGCCTTCTTGTGCCTCATGGGTGAAGACGGGGTGCCCCTGGAAAGTGGGTGTGGCTTGAGCATGTTTCTCAGGGATGGCTGGTCTGGGCTCCGTCACGGGGACAGATTCATGGGTGGAACCATCCAAGGGTTCCAAACATGGGTCTCTGAGTCAGGTTTGCCCTGCTGAGTTCTAAGCTGGCGGAGAAAACCCAGAAGGATAAGTGAGATGAACTGATAGCCTCTTCTGTTATTCCTCTAGCTGCTGCTGGCATGCTTTGAAATTACAGGCTTTTTTTTTTTTTTCCTTAAAAATTTGTTCCTCTCTTTGATTTTCCCCCTTTTATGAATTAATTTTTTCATCGTGAATTATTTCAAGGATCAGACAAGAATAGAAAAGAGTATAATGACTACCTATTTACCCACCATTAAGCTTGATCAAATCTTAACATTGTGTCATATTTGCATCAGATATCATTTAAAGAAATAAAACATTACTGATATAACTGAAGCTCCCTGTACTTCCCACTCCCATTCCTATTCTTCTCCCTCCTCCTCAGAGCTAACCATTACTGTGAATCCAGTGTTTATCATTCCTATGTATGATTTTACACTTACATTGCATATTTATGCATGCATTAATACAATATAGCATTATTCAGTAGGGTTTTAAGTTTTAGATAAAATTGTAGCATCTTCCACTTATCATAGTGTATTCCATCGACTAATTATTCCACAATGTATTGCTCCATTTTCCTCTTGATGAATAGTTAGGTTATTTCCTTGTTTTTTCTTTTTTTAATAAGCCAGAGAGTGCTGTGATGAACTCCTATACTTATCTCCTGGGCACATCTGAGAGAATTTCTTTAGGGCAAGTGTTATTTACCATGGCTGGTAGGTCAAATCCCCCTGTTTTAGTATGGGATTGTAAATTAAGAATAGTTTTTAGTTTTTATTTTTTTAATTTTAAGAAATTAACAATATACAAAACATATAATGTTACTATTTTAACCATTCTTAAAAAAATTTTTTTTAAACCATTCTAAAGTTTAGTAGTCTTGAGTACCTTCACACTGGTGTATAACCATCATCATCATTCATCTCCAGAACTTTTCCATCTTCTTAAAGCTCTCTGTCCATTAAGCAACAACTTCCTATGCCCTTCTCCACCATCCACTTTCTGCTTCTATGAATCTGACTACTCTAGGGGCCTCATATGTGTGGAGTCACATGCTATTTGTCCTTTGATGATTGGCTTACTTCACTGAGGGCTTCCCTGGTGGCTCAGACAGTAAAGAATCTGCCTGCAATGAAGGAGACTTGAGTTTGACCCCTGGGTTGGGAAGATCCCCTGGAGAAGGGATGACAATCCACTCCAGTATTCTTGCCTGGGAAATCCCATGGACGAAGGAGCCTGGTGGGTTACTGTCCATGGAATTGCAAAGAGTCAGACGTGACTGAGTGACTAACACTTTCACTTCACTTTGCATGATGACTCAAGGTTCAACCATGTTGTAGCATGTATCAGGATTTCCTTCCTTTGAAGGCCGAAGAATATTTCATTGTGTGTGTCTACCACATTTTGTTTATCCATTCACCCTTCAATGGATGATTTTTACATTTTTAATGGTTAAGGAAATAAGAATATTTTGTGATACATGAAAATGATATAAAATTCACATTTCAGTAGCCACAAAAAACAAGGTTTATTGAAACACTGGTAGGGGCATTCAATTAAGCATTCTCTGCATCTGCTTTTATGCTGCAATTGCAGAGTTGAGTGGTTGTATATGTTCATAGAGACCGTCTAGTCTGAAATGCCTAAAATGCGTACCCTCTGGCCCTTTATCTCTGTGGTGCAGAATGACCTAGAGGTGGAGTAGTTGACTGCTAAGGTATGTGCATCTGTCTTCAGTTCTTCTGGATGTGAAATTGCTCTCCAAAGTGAGAGAAACAAGGAGTGCTCAAATTTCCTGTAAACTTTTCTATTTTAATAGCCAGACTCTTTCTTTAAATGAAGCACTTTTTGAAAAGGCCCTTCAAAAGACATCACGTAGTCAGTGATGTTGCTGCATAACAAACAACTGTGAAATTTCAGTGAGTTACAGCGAGCATTCTTTCTGGGCTTTTGGGCTGTGTGTTAGCTAGGGTTTGGTTGATCTGCATTGGGCTGACCTTGGCTTGGCTCCAAGCACTGAGGTGGGTCCTGGTCTTCTCCACATGCCTCTTGTCCACCTCGGACTTGTGGCTAACTGAGGCAATTTTTTTCCTTATTGAAAAAGGCAGGAAATCTAGAGGGTAGGACCAAGGGTTTGTGCATTATGTGCTAAGTTGCTTCAGTCGTGTCCGACTCTTTGCAACCCCATGGACCATAGCCCACCAGAGTCCTCTGTCCTTGGGATTCTCCAAGCAAAAATACTGGAATGGCTAGCCATTCCCTTCTCCAGGAGATCTTCCCAACCCAGAAATTGAACCCAGGTTTTCTGCATTGCAGGCAGATTCTTTACCGTCTGAGCCGCCAGGGAAGCCCGACAGGCATGGAAGAGGGTGTTATTTTAATCCCACATTATGAATGAGGAAACTGGAGTTGAGGGTTAACTGACTTGCCCAAGATTCCAAGGTAGTTAAGTGTTGGAACTTGGGTTTAAGCTTCAAACCCAGGCCATCTAACTCCAGAGCTGTTGGCTTAATCTTTCCACCATGCTACCCAATTAGACTTTTAAAGAATCTTTACATTATGATCATTTCATCGGAAATTTTTCTTTCTCATGGCTGGTGGAGGAGGAATCTCTGACATCGTTACATTAGGGCCACATCTGAGTCTGCATTCTTTCCATTTTCCATTCCTAGAGACTGGGTGTAGAGAAGATGCTTCTGGCCGCACCTGAATGAGGGCAAAGCCAGATGACAAGATAACAAACAGCCCCAGTTTGTGCTGTGACTCAGCCCCCACCAGCTGGATTGCAGCAACCCCAGCTCCTTGCCTGCCTCTGACTCAGATGCAGGACATCCTTGTCCCGTGGAACATCTGGCTCCCAGGTCCTGAGCCTCGGCAGAGGGATGGTGGTTCCTCTCATTACCAGTTTTTCACCGTGGTCTCAGCAGTTCCTTTGCGGCAGGCAGCCTGCTTGCTGTTTCTAGAACTGAGCCAAACCCAGCCCCCTCCGACCCGGCCTCCTTACCTCTTTGCTTCCCCACTGGCTGCATGAGGAGCCCACGCAGGGAAGGAAGAATGCCCAAGTGACGGGCCAGGTCATACCCATCACAGGCTGGCTAGATTGCTGTATGTGGTTTTAAGTCCCCTGCAGACCAAGGCCAAGAAACGAGGTCCAGCCTCCTCTGCCCTTCTCAGGTCACACGAGGGACAAGCCCACAGGGCATCCATCGCAGCCCCTCTTGCTTTGGCAGTGGCCACCTTTACCCCTCCCAGGCCCTGTCCCCAGAGCTCAATCAGCAGATCCATCTCCACACTCTATGTTTTCCATTAGATTTCTCCCACAATAGTCTCGTCCTTGGGCTTCCCAGGTGGCACTAGCAGTAAAGAAACTGCCCGCCAGTGCTGGAGATGGAAAAGACACAGGTATGATCCCTGAGTCGGGAAGATCCCCTGGAGGAGGGCACGGCAGCCCACTCCAGTATTCTTGCCTGGAGAATCCCGTGGACAGAGGAGCCTGGCGGGCTACAGTTCATGGGGTCGCAGAGTCGGACACGACTGAAGCGACTAAGCACGCACGCATGCATTCTCATCCTTTACAACTTGGCAGCGTTCGTCCTTTTGTTCTTGATGCCTAATGAAAATTAGTGATTCAGGAAATCACCAAGGAGTCCTTAGGCAGGCAGCGGTACCCTCTCATCCTCACAGGGAAGGATGGTGGGGGCAAGAAGAAGGTGCATGGACTTGGTCTCTCTAGAGGCTTTGTTGTGTGTTCATTGATGCTGCAAATGCTTATTAAGCACCTGTTGGGTACCAGTGTCTGGGTCAGGGCCTGAGAAGATTGTGAGAAATGAGAAGGTAAGGCTGCATACCCGTTTTCTTCCCTATTTGCTTGCTGGTGAGGTCTTGCCACAGAGGGATAGATTTTTCAGGACTGACTTCTGTACACGTAGCTCTGACTGGTTGCTCAGACCTTCCCTTGATGAACCCTCATCCCCCCAGAGCAGCCTTCCTGACATTTGTTTCTTTCACACTTGAGCTTGCTTTCCCTTTCTGAACTTAACCCCTTGAGCCCCGAGGGGGGCGCATTCTCCCGAGGCCAGCCGTGGAGCCGAAATCCTCCTCCTACTCACCCTTGCCCTGAGCTCTGCTCTGGCTTATTCTCACCCCCTTGCCCTAGACTCAAAGGAACTGGGTGCTTTTAAAGGACAAGCATTGCATTTAAGGCTGAGTGCTGATAATACAATTAGACTAAAGCTTCTGGAATAGCTCCATTGCCTTCTTCTACAGTACATTGACTTCCTTTGCAGAGAACACTGAATGATGACTAAAAGCCAGCTTCCCTGGAGAAAGGGTGGATTAACCAGGATAAGAGCGCATTTCCACTTCTTTTTTTAGAATGTTGAAGGAAACAGAATTGGATGTTACTGTCCACTTCTGCCTCCTCTACCTTTCTTTCTATTTCTTCTGCGAAGGCTGAGTCTCTCCATCCTCCGAGCAGTAGGAAGGCACACCTGGGAGCTCACCAATGTGCCGTACAAGCCTGTGAACTCACTGCCTGTGTGCAAGACACATTCACGCAGTGTAGATTCTGAGCTCGGCCACCGTATGTGCGAGAGCCTTAGCAGGATGCTAGCAATCTGGGTTTTAGATCCAGTGGAGTGGCTCCGATTCTAATCATTCCTTGGGGTTGCATCTCCTTGTATTTTGAATGATTGATTTTAGATATTTAACCTGAAGACTTGGCATTTCAGAATGTTAGTTCTCTGCATAGCTTAACTTATCTACGTCCTTGTTGACCTTTAGTGAGTAAAGAATGGTCTTGGCTTTACCATGGGACACATTCTGTATTACAGAGTTGCTTTTTTTGCTGAGGCTCAGGGTTGAACGACACCTGCCCTGCTTTAAGCAGTTGGAAGCAGCAATCTTCACTTCCTTTGACTCACACATTCCTCAGCAGTTGAGGGAGGGAGAAGATGCTGGGGTTTAAAAAAAACACAAGCTGGGAATTCTCTGGTGGTGCAGTAGTTAGGATGGGGCTTTTTCACTTCTAGGGCCCAGGTTCAATCCCTGGTCAGGGAAGTAAGATCCCTGCAAGGCATGTGGTATGGCCAAAACCACCACCTCCCCCACCCCGAAAAAAGACAAAAAAATACAAATTGATATGCTCCATTCATCAGATCTTCATCTTGAGCAAACAACCAATGTTTACTCCTCTGTGTGTGTTTATATATTTCTTTTTCTCTCTCTGTCTGTGTGTAAAGAGGCGGTGGGTAGCACGGTCCATCAAACATTTTTGTCTTGGAACCATAAGGGGCTTTGTGATTTCTCATGAAAATCGTACACTGAGAATACAGTTGAGCCTAGGCAGTACATTGACTGGTACCCATCTGTGGTCTTTAGCATATCATAGCGATGAGAGCTAACAATTATGAAGCACTGACTGGATGCTTTCTCTCACTTGAAATTCACAAGACTCCTAATTGATTTGCAGTTTTCATCTCTATTGACAGTTAGGTCACTGTGTAGGGAATGCAGAGGAGGGGTTTGATTTCAGGCCAGATTTGCATCAAAGCTCTGTAATCCCCACTCCATATTGACTGGGCTGTTGAAATGATTCTCCCATTTAAAAATTTCCTGGTAAAAACATTTCTCCTTAGGATGGATCAGAGGCCCAAATGCAGGCTGTGTTAATCTCCAGTGCCCAAATTGCCTCTACCTCAGAAAGCTGCCTGCAAAGTCCAAGATCCATAGGGGCCTCTTGGAAAGTTCCATAAAAAATGTGATTCTCTTGTTTCAAAGGTCCCACTGCTCTGGTGGCTGTTGAATGAGGACACTTTTGAGCAAATCACAGTTCCCTTGAACATTTCCCCCTTCTGATCCATTATGACTTTTTTTAAGACAAATATTTGCTAAGTGCCGACTATATGTAAGGTTAATCATTTCTTCTCAGACAATGCAGGAATGGTGAAGTATAAATAATTATAGTTGAAGAAATGGAGGCAAGGATATTCTCTATTTTGCTTGCAGAGACCCAAAACACTTCATAAGCAAAGTCAACGGGTGGATGATGCTGAAGCGTAGCTAGAGGATGGGGAGGGGCCCAGTCTTAGGAGAGGCCATTTAGATCATCAAACCAAACTGAACATCTTATTTTACAGATCAGGGAACAGAATGTAGCCTCGAGATGAGATGGCTTGTCCAGCATCACACAGAAGATACGACCCAGAGTGTGTTCATGCGTGTTGTCACTTCAGTCGTGTCTAGCTCTTTGTGACCCCATGGACTGTAGCCCACAGGCTCCTCTGTCCGTGGAATTCTCCAGGCAAGAACACTGGAGTAGGTTTCTGTGCCCTCCTCCAGGGGCTCCTCGTGACCCAGGGATCAAACCCATGTCTCTTGCATTGGCAGTTGTGTTATTTACCACTTTCAGCACCTGGGAAGCCCAGGAGGTCCCAGAGTGGGGCTTCTCTATGCTGTACATCAGAGTTTCGACCTCAGCACTATGGATGTTTTGAGTGGAATAATTATTTGTTTTGGAGGGCTGTCCTGTACATCGAAGCATGTGTAGCAACATCCCTGGCTTCTACTCACTACACGTCAGCAGCACGCCTCTCCCCACTTTGGGGTAACCAGAAACGTCTTCAGTCATTGCTAAGTGTTCTCTGGGGGGCAAAATCAGCTCTAGCTGAGAGCCCTTTCAGATCCATTGAACAGCATGAAGCTGGTGCTGAGTTTTCTCCTGGCAGTTTGGGAGGGAAACTGGCCTTGGGTCCAAGAGGAGAAAGTCTTTCCTCCCAATTGTACCATCCCAGTACCTTGGGGAGAGCTATCTGGGGCCCCTGATCTCAGCCAAGAGAGGACAGCTCTCAGAGAGGCAGGGAAAGGGGTCCGAGGGCACGCAGCAGGGCAGCCAGGCCTTCTGAGAGTGTGTGTGTCACTCCCCCATCTCGCAAATGGTCAGCGGGTCAGCAGCGCCCATAGAACCGAGTGTGGTTTCCCCTCCACACGCCATAAGGAGCCCCCGACAGTATGCAGGCTGTGTGCGCTGAGCCCGAAAGCAGTAACATCAGAGGGCTCCGCCTGTGTGCTCTTTGTTACAGGAGGCGTGTATTAATATGAAGCTGTGTTCTGGAAAGTTGGGTCTGGTCTTGGCTCTGACTCTTACCTGACATGGGACCCAAAGCAATGTCTTTTGAGGATTTTTGTCCTCATGTTCATAAAATGACGATATCAGACCATATATGTAAGGAGAAAACTTCCTACTGTCCCCATTGGCCTCCCCATACCCCCAGCCTTGAGAATCGAACAGCTAATAAAGCTGTTTATGGGTCATATTTATTTTAATGAGCAATGAGAGTAGCTTTTTTTGAGTTCTATGGAGGAATAGGGATATTCTTAAAACTCAGTTTAACCTGTTCATTTCACAAGAAAGATGTTACTAAAAATGACATTTTTAGCTCCTGAAATGTGAGCATTCAATATCTGGGCCTTTTAGGAGCAGCAACATGGAGGCAAGTTTCCACACTTTGAGCCATAAGCGAAACGAGTCAGGCTGCGGGTGGCCTGGGTGTGGTCTCAGTAGTCTCTTGTCGCTCTGAGCTTAGTCGCTCAGTCGTGTCCAGCTCTTTTCCACCCCATGGACTGTAACCCGCCTGGCTCCGCTGTCCACGGGGATTCTCCAGGCAAGAATGCTGGAGTGGGTTGCCATGCCCTCCTCCAGGGGATCTTCCCAATCCAGGGACAAACCTGGGTCTCCCACATTGCAGGCGGATTCTTTACCATATGACCCACCAGGGAAGCCCCAATAGTCTCTTGAAGTGAAGTGAAAGTCTCTCAGTCTGACTCTGACAGTCCATGGCATTCTCCAGGCCAGAATACTGAAGTGGGTAGCCTTTCTGTTCTCCAGGGAATCTACCCAACCCAGGGATCAAAGCCAGGTCTCCCGCATTGCAGGTGAATCTTTACCAGCTGAGCCACAAAGGAAGCCCAAGAATACTGGAGTGGGTAGCCTGTCCCTTCTCTAGCGGATCTTCCCGACTCAGGAATTGAGCCAGGGTCTCCTGCATTGCAGGTGGATTCTTTACCCACTGAGCTATGAGCCAAGCACAACAGTCTCTTCAGTGAAGTTGCTCAGTCGTGTCCGACTCTTTACAATCCCACGGACTGTAGCCTACCAGGCTCCTCCATCCATGGAATTTCCAGGCAAGAGTACTGGAGTGGGTTGCCATTTCTTTCTCCAGGGGATCTTCCCGACCCAGGGATCGAACCCAGGTATCCCGCATTGCGGGCAGACGCTTTACCGACTAAGCTACCAGGGAAGTTAACAGTCTCTTAGGTCTGATATATAATATACGGTTTTGTGTGCAAGGAGAGCGCCCCCTAGTGTAAATCTTGAAGTTCAAGACTGAATATTGTTCAGAGAGGGCTTTCCGGGTGGCTCAGTGGTAAAGAATCTGCCTGCCAATGCAGGAGATATAGGAGACACGGATTCGATACCTGGGTTGGGAGGGCCCCCTGGAGAAGGAAATAGCAATCTACTCCAGTATTCTTGCCTGGGAAATTCCATGTTTAGAGGAGCCTGGAGGGCCACAGTCCATGGGAAGGCAAAGAGTCAGACACAACTGAGCGACTGAGCACGCATGCTCTTGCAGAAAAGGATGGAGGGGTTTGGGGACAAGATCAAAGTTGGTTTATTAAGAGAATAACCAGAGAAGTATGTTTTTGGGAAGCCTTTTGGACTGGCTTTGCAGTCAAAGGACTTGGGTTTTGCTGTCAGACTTGGCTTCAAATCACTACTTCCAAGATTGTACGCACTTGGGTGAGTTACTTCCACCCCATTTTCTTTTTGTGAAACCGAGATGATTAATACCCACCTCTCAGAGTTTTTTTGGAGTAAATGAAGGAAGCGGGGGTTGAGAGAGTGATTGAAGATGAAGTTGGAAAGATTAGGCTTGATCATGAAGAGTTTATGTACTGTGCCAAAGAGTTTGAACTTGACTCAAAGAACAAGAGAGCCAATGGAAGCTTGTGAGCAACAGAGACAGGGTAGCACTTAAGAGTTGGAAACGTCAGGTGGGTTTATTTCTCTTCTTCACTTCTTGTCTCATGGCAACAGAAATTTGGAGCGATGGACCAAAAAGTATAGGACAACAGGCAAGTTACAGCTCAGTTCAGCTCAAGCAGACAGATCTTTTATCAGTCCAACACTCCCAGAAGAGTCCTCTTTATCCTTCCTATCAATTCCTACTGGCTTCCCTCTTTTACACTTCCAGCTCTTCCTTTTGGTTATGCCCAGTGCAAGCAGGGCTTGCACCCACCACCAATCAATGAAAGGAAATGCAAATGGGCATATACTCAAGGCCAAGTGACAATTATGCTATAAAACAGCAAGTTGTCTTGTTTGTATCTTCCCATAATTCGTCTGTTATAATTAGATGCAGAATATTCATGAGCCCGAAATGGGCTCCTAACTGGCTAAGGTTACCTGGAGAAGCCCCTGTGGTCAGTTTGCATTCCCTGTGTGCCTAGGGCGCATGTGCAGGACTTGGAGCCTATCTGTGGTTATTTTGTAGCGTATTTGTGAGCTCTCCCATGGGAGGGAGCAGAGATCTGCACGGTCCCTTTCACCCCGCCTTCCCTTATTGCTTGTGTAACGTCCTACCTAACAGAAAGATAACCGGTGGCAGTGTAGACAAGGGGGCTTGAGACTTTGGTGGTTTTGATGGAGCTGGAATATATGGGAAAGAGATTTTGGAAGTAGTATTGACTTGCAGTTGATGCAATATTATGGTGGGTCTTGAGATGGGAGGGAACAGGGTGCAGTCGGAAATGGCAGCAAGCATATGTGGAGCTTTTGTTAAAATCCTTTCCTATAAGCCTTCTTACCTAATTCTCACAATAGTTTTATAAGGAGATATTGTAATTATCCTTCTCATTTTGTATGTAAGGAGTCTGATAGGGAGATTAAGTCAAAGGGTATACAGTTAGCAAGCGGCCAAATCAGAACGTTTCACCCAGGTCTTTGGTTCCAATTATGTCTCTATCTCTCAGATCACACTGCATCTCAAGGTTTAGAGTGAAGTCACTGCAGAGAGAGAGGCAGTCTGGGTCCAGGGTTGGATGTGTGCTGGGGCCCCAGGTTGTACAATCTCCTTGGTTGCTAGGAGTCTCTGATGATCAGAGTCCCCAGGTTGCTAGGCGACCTGGGTTGCTAAGAGTCTCAGTTTATTATAGGCCTTGGGTTGTCAGAAGCCTTGGGGTATTCAGGCTTTCAGTTTATGAAAAGCTTCATGGTTCTCAGAGACATCAGTTATTAGGGGCCCCGGGCATCTAGGGCTCTTGGCTCTTAACATCACCAGGTTGTGAGCCCACCCTGCTTGCTAGGAATCTCAGGATGTCAGAGGTCCCGGGTGTGTGAAGGCCTTCAGCTGCTGAAGTGCTGGTTTACTGGAAACCTCAGTTTTCAGCATCTCAGACTTGTGAGGTTACTAAAGATGTGGGCTCCGATTTTTAGGTCCATGGCTTCCCAAAGTCATGGGTCAATATGCAGCTTTCTCCCACCCATTTCTCTTCTTTCTCTTGTCAGAGTTTCTGGAGCTTTCTCTTTTTCTCAGGTGCTTTATCACAGACAGCCTCATTCTGCTCCCGCAGCTGTGCTGACCTGATTTCTTCTACTCCCAGTTCTTCCCACTTAGGTACCAATTCCAAGACCTTTGAGTAGAAATTTGTTACGGTTCCTAAATAAAGCAGATATTGAAGCACATCTGGGTTATGTTTATGTTCTCATCATTCACCCTCTGGCCAGTCAGCTTTAATAATCTTAAATTAGACTTTGTGGAAAAGTCCAGGGTTGAGTGCCCCTCATTTCCAATTATTTTATTAGATGAGTCAGAATAGTAAAACTTGCCTGTGCATATTTTTGTAAAAACATTTGATTATCAAATAGTTATTCTCAGAAAGTTGCAAGGATGGTAGAGAGAGATCCGGGGACTCTTCATCCAGTTTCCCCCAGTGGTTACATCTTACATATCCAAGTGATTCAATGCTAGTATAGTAATTCTCTGCTTATCCAGAGATCTCGTGACTTCCATGAGGGCTAACACCGTGCAAACTTGGATGGGGAAAAGGCCTCTGATTGGTTAAAATAAGCTCCTGCTTTCCCTTTGCAATATCCTTACAGAACACAATATATAATTGGCCTCTTGTATCCATGGGCTTCCACCTGCAGTTGGTTAAATATGAAGATACAAAACCCGTGGATATAGAAGGCCGATTGTACTAGGCCATTCACTATAGGGACTTGAGCATCCTTGGGTTCTGGTATCCTGGGTGGGGGCGGGGAGGTGGTCCTGGAACCCAAACCCTACAGATATAGAGGGACCCACTTTTAGTATCATTCAGGACACTGCGATTGTGACATTGTGTGTATGCAGTTCTGTGTCATTTTCTAACACGTGCATTTGTGTAGCTACCACCTGAATCAAGATACGGAACTTGTCCCAGCACCACAAAATCTCCCTTAAGTTCTCCCTGTAGAGTCAAATGCTTTCCTGTCCCTCCCCAGCCAGTGTGGTTTTTAAAAAATATTTCTTTCTATGTATTTATTTGGTTGCACTGGGTCTTATTTGCAGCATGTGGGATCTAGTTCCCTGACCAGGAATTGAACCTGGGCCCCCTGCACTAAGAGTGCAGGGTCTTAACCACTGGACCACCAGGGGAGTCCACCAACCAGTGTGTTTCAAAATATGTAATCCTAACCTTTACTCACTGCCCCTGGGCATCTCACCCATTAATAGGTCACGGAAATGCAGAGATAAATATAATGTCCTCCTTGCTCTGAAAGAACTCACAGACAGGGCTACAGTCATATAAATCATAAATTAGAGTGCAACATGGGAGTCCTGTGACTGAAAGAAACTCAAGGGACTTTGGCAAGAAAATAGACTGGAGGGTTCGGAAGGTGGAGAGTGTTGGAATTAACAGTTTCTGTGGAAGTTACAATGCTGGACTGATTTTGAAGGATGGAATGGAGTCCATCCTCTCCATGCCCAGTGAGGAGAGATGTTGGAAGATCAGTTTGGGGAGGACTGGGTGGCGCAGCACTGTGGAAGCCCGGAGCGGGGTATTGCATGGAGAGCGGTGTTGGGAGGAAGGGCTGGAAAGCGGGGGAGAAGACAGCACGTGGAGGACCACCCGGCTGCTGAGCTAGTCCTGCAAGGGGCAGAGAAATCCATCGAAAGATTTAAAAATGGGGGCTGCTGTATTCAGTTTTACCACTTCGATGTAGGGGGACCAGTTAGGGAATGATTGCAGTCCCAGATAAGGTACGCTGGCAGCACCAATCGGAGTGGTGGGAGCAGACAGGGAGGGATCGTTTTTGACCTCTGAAGGACATCGAGATGGGCAGAGGGGAGTATGACAGGGATGAGCAAGCTCTTTTTCCAAAGGGATGTTTTCCCTTTCTCTTTGCTTTATATGTATATATATAACTTACTTATTTGGCTGCAGTGGGTCTAGTTGCCGCAAGTGGGATCTAGATCCGTCATGAGGGATGGAACTTGGGCCCCCTGCATGGGGAGCATGGAGTCTTAGCCACTAGACCAGCAGGGAAGTCCTGTTTTTCCTTTCTCTTCAGTCTGTGTCAGTTTCCTTGAGAGCAAATCCCTAGGATGGAAGTGCAGGAATATGAATGCTAGTAGAGTAATTCCCTGCTTATCCAGAGATCTTGTGATTTCCACGAGGGCCCACACGACACAACCTTGGATGGGGAAAAGGCCTCTGATGGATTCAGACAAGCTCCCACTTTCCCTTTGTAATATCCTTCAGGCCCTTCTACTCAGAGCCTTTTCTAACAATTCAAGTGCAGCTCTTTAAAGGGTGTTTAGTTGGTTTTGTCTCCACCCCCGCAGATAACAATAACTGAAAACTACCTTTATTGGGTGTCTGCTTGGTGCCAGATTCTGTGTAGAATGCTTTGCCTGTTATCCCATTAATCCTCTCAATGATCCGCTGCATGGCTCTTCTTTTTCACTTTACAGGTGAGGATATTGAGGTTCAGCAAGGCTAACAAACCACCAAAGTCACAAGATAGTGAATTCTGTGACATGAGGACCAAATATCTGGGTTCCAGCCCAGCCAGCCCAGCTGCCTTGGACTGAGGAAGCCACTTGTCACAGGAAGGGAGGGAAGCCGGTCAGCCGGTAGTGGCACCACCACGAGGAAGGGAATCATGTGGGTTGATGAACCTGACGACTGTTAAACGATCTTCTACCAGCTTCACAGGAGGAGTGTGTCAGTCAGGGTTCTCCAGGGAATAGAACACACAGTATGTGTGTATATAAACACACATATTTGTGTTCCGTCACTCAGTCACGTCCCACTCTTTGCGACCCCACGGACTGTAGCCCATCAGGCTCCTCTGTCCATGGGATTCTCCAGGCAAGAATACTGGTGTGGGGTGCCATTTCCTACTCCAGGGGATCTTCCTGACCCAGGGGTTGAACCCAAGTCTCTTTCATTTCCTGCATTGGCAGGCAGATTCTTTACCACTGAGCCTCCTGGGAAGCCCAGTAAATATACATATGCTGCTGCTGCTGCTAAGTCGCCTCAGTCGTGTCCGACTCTGTGCGACCCCATAGACGGCAGCCCACCAGGCTCTCCCGTCCCTGGGATTCTCCAGGCAAGAACACTGGAGTGGGTTGCCATTTCCTTCTCCAATGCATGAAAGTGAAAAGTGAAAGTGAAGTTGCTCAGTCGTGTCTGACTCTTAGCGACCCCATGGACTGCAGCCTACCAGGCTCCTCCGTCCATGGGGTTTTCCAGGCAAGAGTACTGGAGTGGGGTGCCATTACATATAGGGAACTATAAAAAGTTTGGTTAGACCAGTTGTTATATATATGTGTGTGTGTGTGTGTGTGTATGTGTGTGTGTATTTGGGATAAGGCTTATGCAGTAATGGAAGTGGGCAAGTTCCAAGATCCGTAGAGTGAGTTGGTAAGCTGGAGACCCAAGAGAATCAATGGGTGTCATTCCAGTCCAAAGGCTGGCAGACTTAAAACCCAAGAAGAGATGTTTCAGTTCTATTCCATAGGCAGGAAAAAAGCCAATGTCTCAGTTTGAATTGCAGTTTGACAGGAGGAATTCCCTCTTATTTGGGGGAGGATTCACCTTTTTGGTCTGTTCTGGCCTTCTACTGATTGGTTGAGGCCCACCTACATTAGGTAGGGCAATCTGCTTTCCTCAATCACTGATTTAAATGTTAATCTTGTCTAAGACACAGTATAGTGAATATATGGAGAAGGGTAGTGGTAACCCACTCCAGTATTCTTGCCTGGAGAATTCAGTGGATAGAGGAGCCTGGCGAGCTACATACAGTCCATGGAGTTGCAAAGAGTCAGACGTGACTGAGTAACACACACACACACACACACACAGTGAATATAGACAGAATATTATAATCATCAAACTTGCTGAGAGACTAGAACTTAATTATTCCAGCTATTAATAAGAAATAATGATGTAATGTGACTGAGGTTCTAATTATGGCTATGATGATAATGCTATCACAATATAGAAATGAATCAAATTAACACATTGAACACCTTAAACTTACACAAGCTTGTATGTCAAATATATTCCAGTTTTAAAAAATGTTAATCTCATCCAAAAACACCCTCACAGAAACACCCGGAGTAGTGTTTGACCAAATAACTGGGTACCCTATGGCCCAGTCAAGTTGCCACATAAAATGAACCATCACAAGGAGGAAGACAGATTAATGATGGAGACACAAAACTAAAAGAACATGATGGGGAGAGACTGTGTAGTGTAGGGTTAATGACTTTATATGCCTCCCAACTCCTGATAACAATGTCTTGAAATTACAGCCACGCCCTGATCAATAATGAAAGTAAGAGGAACACAACTTGCTGAGAAGAGGTTAGCTCTGTTTTCAATGTTCTGAGTTTGGAGTGAATGGAGTGAGCAGGTCTGTCTCTAGGGGCTCCAGGGGCTCCCTACTCGTAGGCAGAGGAGGATCCATTTCTTCATTGTCCAAAGAACCTTTGCACACTCTTTTGAGACCAGCCTCCTGATGGAGTTCTCTGAGCTGAGGTTCTTCTCAATCAACCACCTAGATGATTTGCATTCATTTCTTCATTTCTTTCCATAGTATTTTTGATCTTGCTCTCAATAATGGAAAAATAGACGATTGAGACACAATGGGCATCTCCTAGTTTGCTGGGAGGGATGGAGAAAGAAGATACTGCTGTAGGGACTTTCCTGGTGGCCCAGTGGCTAAGACTCCGTACTCCCTATGCAGGGGACCCAGGTTTGATCCCTGGTTGGGGAACTGGATCCCACATGGTGGAACTGAGAGTTTGCATGCCACAATGAAGATCAAAGATCCTGCATGCCACAAATAAGACCTGGCACAGCTAAATAAATATAATAAAAAGAAGATGCTGATGTAGTGTGATAGATGCTGAGATGGCACATTAGCATTGCTGGGTGTGCCAGGATGTAGGGGACTCCTGACTCAGCAAGGAGTCCAGGGGAGGAAGTCAAGCTCCAGCGATGCTTTAAGGAGGACCAGCAGCTAGCAAGTTGGCTGGAATAGAATGGGTGTGTTTGATACAGAGAATAACATATATAATATCATACAAGACAAGGTTGCACAATATCGGCACACATTTAGGGAACTAAAGTTTGACTAGAAAAGTGGTTCCCACCACTGGTAGCACTTCAGAATCTCCTGGAAGGGTTAAAAAATACTAATGCTGGGTCTTACCCCTAGAGATTTGGATGTAGTTGGCCTAGGGTGGGGTCCAAGTGTTTGTTTGTTTGTTTGTTTTTTAGTGCAGCTAGGACTGAGAACCAGGAAAGTAAGAGGTGCTTTTGTTGTTGTTGTTTACTTGCTAAGTCCTGTCTGATCCTTTTGTGATCCTGTGGACCGTAGCCCGTCAGGCTCCTCTGTCCATGGGATTTTCCAGAAAGAGTACTGGCATGTGTTGCCATTTCGTTTTCCAGGGTATCCTCCCAATCCAGGAATGGAACCTACATCTAATGCATTGGCAGGTGGCTTCTTTACCATTGAGCTGCCTGGGAAGCCCAAAAGATGCTTTAGGATAACTTAAACCTGAAGGCAGCCAGTGGGGGAATCTCTGCTGGGATGTGGTCAAGAATCTGAGCTTGCTTTGGGGAAACCGGAAAGACTTGTGTTGAGCTCAGCAGAGAAATAAAGACCCACCAAATGTCAACAAGGGCCTTGTCTGCCCTCATAACCTTTTTTTTTCGAGCTGCTGTTTCTTCTTCTCCATTTAAAAATAAAAGTCAAGTGGGAAATAACAAAGCATACAGTAAAATAATAATAAGCTGAAAGATGACTCAATAAAAAGAAGTGATAAAATAATAAAAGCAGGCTGATACAGTAAAAAAAAAAAAAACAAACCCAAAACTCAACCAAACAGAATCACCACCCAGGGCCAGACAATAAAAGCAATAGCTAAGATGTACTGATCCAACTGGTGATCGTGACAGTGAAGGAGGATTATTCCCATTTTACAGAGGAGAGAAATGATGCTTGGGGAGATTACATATCATGGTTCCAGGGGGTGGGGCAGGGGAATGACTCCATGTGATAGGTGAGGAAATGGAGGTTAACCCAACAAGAATAAATAGCCAGTCAGGGGCAGACCAAGACACTGAGCTCAGGTTTTCTAGCTCAAGTCCAGGGAACTTTCACCTGGACAGAGGCCAAGCCTTGGTGGTATATTGGCATCATCAGGGAAGCTCTGAAGAAATCCTGATGCTGAAGAGGTATTTCTTCAAAGAAGACATGCAGATGGTCAACAGGCATATGAAAAAATGTTCCACACCTCTAATTATTAGAGAAATGCAAATCAAAACCACGATCACACCTGTCAGGATGATTATCATAAAAAAAAAAAGCGAAAGATAAGTTTTGGCAAACATATGGAGAAATTGGAACCCTTGTGTATTGTTGGTAGGAATGCAAAATGGTGAAGCTGCTATGGGAAACAGTGTCCTCAAAACACTAAAAATAGAACTACCATATGATCCGGCCAGGCCACTTCTGGATATTTATCCAAAAGAATGGAAATCAGGATCTCAAAGAGATGTTAGCACTCCTATGCTCATTGCAGCATTATTCACAAGTGCCACGATGTGGAAACAAGCAAAATGTCCATCACGTGAATAGATATTTAAAATGCGGTATATACATCCAAGGGTATAACTATTCAGCCTTAAAAAGGAAGGCAATCCTGTAGCATATGACCACGTGGATGAGCCTTGAGGACATTATGCTCAGTGAAACAAGCTGGTCACAGAAAGACCAATACTATATGACCCCACTTATAGGAGGTGTTTAAAAGAGTCAAGTTCATAGAGTCGAAGAGTGGAACTGTGGTTGCCAGGGGCTGGGAGAGAAGGGAATGGGGAGTCACTGATCTATGGCCATAAAGTTTTAGTTAAATGAGATGAAGAAGTTCTGAAGTTCTTCTGTACAACACTGTGCCTACGATCAACAACACCGCAGTAGACATTTAAAATTTTGGTGAGGGTAGATCTCATGATAAGGGTTTCTACCACAATAAAATTAGAAAATAAAAAAGGAGATCCTGATGCAACCACAGGTCAACCCCTCGATTCTAATCTGGTCCATCTGTGGCTGGGGGGGGAGGCACACAGGACGGACAGGAGCAGCCTGGCATGTTTTTGGCTGTCAGTAGTAACGGATCCTGTGTCTCGCGCACCTTTAAAGGTATTTCCTGTCTTGCTATTCCCCCTCGAGAATTAAGGAAACAGAGAGGTTAAGTCCCTTTTACTTGGGACACCCAGCTGGTAGTCACTGGTGCCTGTCTTCATTCTCAGATCAGCCTGACTGCCAAGTCCATGCCCTTAAGACTTTGAAGCAGGGGCCCCTGTGGGGCATGGATGTGGTTGTCACATGCCCTTCCATTTCATTTCTCTGCCCCGCAAGCTTTAGCGTCGGCAGCATCACCTTTGTCCTGGGCTTGTCCACTGTCATCACGCAGATGGAGAACGGGGCGGAGGAGAACGGGAGCAGAACGGAAGAGTGGAATGGTGAGGTCAGCTGCCCGGGGAGACGGTGGGCACCCGCCAGCATCAGCATTGCTGGGTAACCCCCAGAAGGGCCTGTTGGGAGGAGAGGAGCCATCCTTCAAAGTGTCGTGTGTAGGGGCAGAAGCAGGCAAGAGGAGGTGAGCTTAGATACTCTGAACAGGTCTCCAGGCCCTGAAACTGAGGGGTTTGAGTGGGGGTGCTATCAAAGCTCAGTGGGTGAAGATGGTTCTAGAAGATGAGCTCACAGAACTGGGGAGTTCCAGAAGGCCCCGCGTCAGTTTCCCATCATTCTCTCCCAGCCGGGTGCTGGGGGGCCCATCAGTATCATGGGGCGTGTTCTGGGCTGAAGCCGGGTGTCGGGCCACCGCTGTTACTGCTACGGTCACTGCTGCGCAGCTCTGGTGAGGACGACACGGTCAGTGAGCCGCCTTCCCCCTCCTCCTGCAGCTGTTAACCAGGGCCCTGGACTGGTCTGACCAGAGAGGGGCATGGGAAAATGAAGGTGGTGGTCAGAGATGGTGAGGGGATACTGGGCTGGTGAGGATAGGGGCGCTGAGCTGAGAGAGAGAGAGAGGGAGAGAGAGAGAGGGGAGACCACGCTGGCAGGTCTCTGGTCTTTGAATCACCAGACCTGACTCCTTCCACCTCTAGACCTGCTGGGGAAGGCTCAGGAAGAAGTTACTTTGAAATAACTCTTGCTACTGAAAAAGCAGAAACAGTCTCTGTATAACAGTGGGTTTAGTTCCTTCATCTATAATTGGGGATAGTAATCCTCCCCGCCCCTCAAATTGTTGTGAGGATTAGATGAGATTAAGTCAGAAAACAGCCAGAAAAGGGCCAGCACAGTGTCGGTCACACTTTAAGAACTCAGAAGGGTGTCTGCCTCCCTCTCACCCCCGACACTTTGATGAGTGGGCTCATGCGCTGAGCACATGACTTCCGTATACTTCAGTCTTGAGAAGGGCCCATTTGATCAGCCACTCCAGGCCGGCAACTCTGCTTGACTCTCAGGATAAGAAGAGAAATAAGAGCACCATTGTTCTCTGGAGGCTCACCTTGTAGTGGGGGAAGGCTGATGTCTTTTACAGTCTAGTGTGCAAAAACACGGCGCTTTGGGGGTCTTGAGGGGGGCCGGGCGCTTCCTGGGGACATCTCACTGGGGAACTCACTTCTGATGTGACCTTTGAAATATGAGTAAGAGTGATGCATGTAAAGGAAAGGGGTTCTCATTCAGATGGCAGGTTCATCATGAGCAAATGACATGGCATTATTGCCGTCATTTAGTCGTTAAGTCGTGTCTGACTCTTTGGCGAGCTCATGGACTGTAGCCCACCAGGCTCCTCTGTCCGTGGGATTTCCCAGGCAAGAATATTGGAGTGAATTGCCATTTCCTTCTCCAGGGGATCTTCCAGACCCAGGGTTCAAACCCACATCTCCTGCTTGGCAGGCAGATTCTTTAACACTGAGCCACCTGGGAAGCCCTGATATGGCATTACTGGAGCTTAAAGTATCGTGGGGAGAGGTCAGCAAGCCTGGGTCACCAGGGTCGTTGTGGACCACACTTGGGATCAGTGATGAAGGACACCATCTAAGGATGTCCCCTGGCCAGGCTTTTTGTTTAAAACCTTCAGTCTGGTGAATGTGTGTAGAATAGTTTGGGAGAAGAGTCAGGACTAGATGCAAGGAGAGCATCAGCACACCAGAAGGGTGGTCTGAACTAAGGGAAAGACGTTGCTCTTGGAGGGAAGGTGGCCTCACCAGCACTTCAGGATTGATGGGTTGCGGATGAGTGAAAGATGTTGTGATGGAGAGAAGGAGTGAAGAATGACATTTATATAGCTAGTTTGGATAACCATAGGTTTAAACCATGCAACATGATGAGTTTAAAGCCAAGAATGTTTTAAACCAAGAAGAGAAGACATAGAAAAGAGCTCTAAAACAGTGGGACCATGGGCTCTACTTTGGATGTGCTCAGCTGGAGGTGCCTGTGTTACCCACATGGAGACAGTCAGGAGGCAGTTAGCTGTGAGGTTGGCCGCTCTGGGGAAGATGTAATAGGAGCCCTCATCCTGCAGGGGGCAGTAGGGACAGGCATGCTCAGGCATCCTGCAGCCTGCCAAGATTTCCTTTGTTTTGTCTTTGTGGGGCCTCCTGTGGCACGTGGGATCTTAGTTCCTGGACCAGGAATTGAACCCGTGCCCCCTGTAGTGGAAGCACAGAGTCGTAACCACTGGACCACCAGGGAATTCACAAGAGTGTTTCCTGAAGTGGGAGCAAGGACAGCTCAAGGCAGAAATGCCTAGGAAGTGTATCAGCATTTAAGACCTGGGCAGAATTGTGTTGCACAAGGGGAGTCCGAGGGAAGCATCGTGGTAGCAGAGAGAGGGAGAGGTAAGAGTTTGAACCAGGTGGAGCGGGCAGCAGGAGGCAAGGCTGCTGAGAGCTCCTGCGAGACAGGAGCCCACGAGGGTCCACTGCACTCCTGGGCAGAACAGTGTCAGGTGAGAGGTTGCGATGGTGATGCCAAGTGTCTGTGGGTTGAAAAATAGGAGGCGAGAAAATCATAGATTTTCATGTAGATGTTTAAATGAGAAGAGAGGAAGAGGGACAGGTCAGTAGAGAGAGAGCCCAGGGAAGGTATTTTAGGAGCTAAAGACCTAAGCACGTCCGTACCTGCAGAGGAAGGAGGAGCCAATGGAGAGGAGATGCTGGTGATGCTGAGAGAGGAGGAGTGGCTGGTGGAACAAGTCTGAGAGATGGGGAAGGATGAAATGCAGAGCTTGGAGGAAAGATGGGTCCAGATCGGCGTAGAGGCACCTTCTCTGTGAGGACGGCTGAGGCTGTGGATGCCTTTGTGAGTGGGGTGGGGTGAAGGCAGAAGGAAGGAGGACATCTCACAGGGGATCACCTTGTTTTTCTCAGTGAGGCAGGAGGTGAGGTGGGACAGGCAAGGGAGGGGAACTCGAGGACGGTAATGAAGGTCCTGAGTACCCTTTGAGCAAAACGGGAGAGAGAAAGCTGACCGAGACAAGCATCAGTACCTGTGCCAGCATCGCTTTGTAATAGAAAGAACAACCAGCTGAGCTCTAGTGCAAAGAGCCCAGTTCTCTCTGTGTCTTTCTTTTCTTATTCGTTCTTTCAACCGTCGGATGAGACAAGTGTTATTAATTTCCTAATTTCATAGAGGAAGGAAATGCAGCTAGAAAAGTGTTCACATCAGAGACGTAAAGCAAAGAGGTGGGCTTCCCGCTGAGACAAGGCTTGCTGCAAAGCACACCCTTGTTTCGTCACCCTTGGGCTTGGGGCCACCCGTTTTCAGGGACACCCACTCCTGTGGCTGGGTTTCATTTCTGGAGTTTATGAAGGTGGAGGGCCAGTTGGCGGGGGCGGTGTGGAGGTCGTGAGAGACAGGTATGTCACAGGTGGTCAGGGAGAGATAGAACTGGACTAGAAGGCTGCAGAGGTTGGGGAGATGTGGAATGATGACGGGATGCAGGGATGACGAGGCTGTGGGAGCCGGTCGCTGAGACAGAGTGGAGGTCAAGACGGTAACCAGGTGCAAATGGCCTTTGTGATATTGGGGGCTGATCCGCAGAGCCACTGATGAGAGGCGTGGAGGGCAAACCGAATGGGGTGAGACGAACTTCGAGGGAGGCAGAGCTTTAGCAAGGAGATGGTTTAGAAGGGGTGGTGGGCATGGAGGAGAGTTTTCAGCACCGCCTGGCCTGGGAGAGGGTCTGTGTGTGGGAGAGAGCAGCCTCCACTTGAGAGGCTGCAGGCTGGCAGTGCTCTAGGGGAAAACCTGTCCTCAGTTCAGGCCAGGACGGGGAGGCTCACTGAAGAGAGCTTCATGGCCGTGGGGCTGCAGGAGCGATATGCACTGATGCTGCTGCTCAGCCATCCCCTCTGGGAACATCTCTCTGTGTGTGTCTTCAGTTGCTCCATTATGTCTGACTCTTTGCAGCCCCTTGGACTGTGGTCCACCAGGCTCCTCTGCCCAAGGAATTTTCTCAGTAAGAATACTGGAGCAGGTTGCCATTTCCTTCTCCAGGAGAGCTTCCTGATCCGGGGATAGGACCTGAGTCTCTTGTGTTTCCTGCATTGGCAGGCCGATTCTTCACCACCAGCGCCACCTGGGAACATCTGCTTATGGCCAAATCCCGGTGGAGCTTTGGAGTCGTGTAAACTTTGGTTTCAGTCCAAACTCTGTCCCTTCTGGGAGTTCCCTGGCAGTCCAGTGATTAGGACTCTGAGTTTTCACTGCGGTGATTCTGACTTCCATCCCTGGTCGGGGAACTAAGATCTGCGAACTTTGTCCCTCCTGAGTTGTGAAATCTTGGGCTTTAGGACTCAGTGATGCCTGGCATTTTTTTTTTTTTTTTTGGCTGTGACACATGGCATGTAGGATCTTAGTTTCCCGGCCAGGGATCAAACCTGCTCCCTCTGTGTTGCAGAGTCTTAACCACTGGACTTCCAGGGAAGTCCCATGCCTGACATGTAGTATGGAGCTCAGAATACGTTTGTGTTCTCCCTGGTTTCCCTCCTCTTCTCTCAGCTGCTGGGGCAGGAGGGTACGAAGCAGGATTGGAATGACCCAGCAATCCCACTTCTGGCTATATACCCTGATAAAACTATAATTTAAAAAGACACATGTACCCTGATGTTCGTTGCAGCACTATTTACAATAGCTAGAACATGGAAGCAACCTAGATGTCCATCGACAGACGAGCGGATAAAGAAGTTGTGATATATACATACAATGGAATATTACTCAGCCATAAAAAGGAATGAAACTGGGTCATTTGTATTGATGTGGATGGACCTAGAGTCTATCACACGGAGTGCAGTAAGTCAGAAAGAGAAAAACAAGCATTGTATAATAAGGCATATATATGGAATTTATTATAGAAAAATGGAACCGATGAACCTATTTGCAGGGCAGGAATAGACATGCAGACAGAGAGAACAGACTTTGAACACAGCGGGGGAAGGAGAGGGTGGGACGAACTGAGAGAGTAACACTGAAACATTTACATTAACATGTGTATTGAATAACATAGACAGCTAGTGGGACCCTGCTGTGTAGCAAGTGGTGCTGTGGGATGACCTATGGGGGTGGGATGGGGTGTGAGGTGGGGGGAGGTTCAAGAGGGAGGAGACGTATGTATATTTATGACCGATTCACGTTGTTGTCTGGCAGAAGCCGGGCTTCCCAGGTGGCGCTAGTGGTAAAGAACCCACCTACCTGCCGCTGCAGGAGACACAAGAGACGCAGGTTCGATCCCTGGGTCAGGAAGATCCCCTGGAGAAGGAAATGGCAACCCACTCTAGTATTCTTGCCTGGAGAATCCCATGGACAGAGGGGCCTGGTGGGTTACAGTCCATTAGGGTTGCATGGACATGACTGAAGCGACTTAGCTGCAGGCACACGAGGCAGAGGCCAACACAATATTGAAACAATTATCCTCGAATTAAAAATAAAGGGAAAAAAAGCATAACTGAAGGGGAAAGGGGCTGACCTTGGGGAACCCTCTTGGGCTCTTCGGGGTGTGGCTGATGCTCCACCAGGGCGGCAAGGTGGCAGGCTGGCTGCCCCCTTGTGAGGGAGCCCCCCTCCCCACTTTCCCATCTACTCAGGCTCTGTTTCCCTTCTTCTTCCAGGGGTAGCCTTCTGTGAGCGGCCTGCCATCTCAAAGCCTAGCTCTGAGCTAGTGTGGCGGGGGCTCTGTGCCCCCCCGCCCGCATGGAAGCCGGGAGCTGGGCTCCCAGAAGGTGGCCCCGCCCGCCCGGGATCGTGCTGCTGGCCTTGGCTTCTGTCCTCAGCAGCCTGCTCTCCTCCGGCCAGGCCAGGGTCTACAGTCGCTGCGAGCTGGCCAGGGTGCTTCAGGATTTTGGCTTGGAGGGATACCGGGGCTACAGCTTGGCTGACTGTAAGGACCCCGATCTCTCCCTCCTGCTCCCCCTCCCTCCTCCTCACTCAAGGGCTGTGGCCTTGGGAGCCTCTGTTCTCCTTTTTCAAATCAGGATCCTATGCACTGACAGGTGGAGAACTCCCAGGACTGGGGTAAATACCCAGCAGGCAGGCGATGGGTTATTGTTGTTGTGGAGTCGCCCAGTCAAGTCTGACTCTTTGCGACCCCAATGGACTGCAGCACGCCAGGCTTCCCTGTCCCTCACCATCTCCCAGAGTTTGCCCAAGTTCATGTCCGCTGAGTCAGTATTGCATAGGAACCTGGAAGGGTAGGTGACAGGTGACCAAGCAGAATTGCTCCCTTATGTCCTTTCCTGCTGGTAAGTTGGGCGCCACAGGGAAAGAAGGGTTTCCTATCTTTAATGGAATCATGGCCACTAGGATCAGACACTGCCAGTGAAGTCAGGGGCACGCTGAGCAAAGCTAAGGAAGACCAAGCTTTTCAAGCTGGTGGAAGTTTCGAGACACTAACAAGTACAACCACCCCTGGACTCATTTCTTCTCTAGTTCCAGCCCTTTCTCTCGGTCCCACCTGTGCCTTCCCAGTCGTGTCTCTCAAGAGTGAGCTCTTGTTCATTCATTCCCCAAGCATTTCTTGGGTCTTGCTATGTGCGGACGATGAGACCGAGGGAACGTGGCAGGAAGGAGGTCGGGAGACCCGTGGACTCCTGCTGTTTGGTAGCTGTGTATAACCTTGAGTAAGTCACTTTGCCCCTCTGAGCTTCAGTGGATTCCTTTGTCAAGGAGGTGAGAGGGTGTCAGCCCTGATCTCCTGGAAACAGGAGTTGAGGCTTGGAGGAGCTGATGCACAGGGTCTACCCCGTGAGCTCTCTGGTCTGGGGTGGCCTTTGTCATCCCACCCGCAGGCCTGTGTCTCCACCCTATGCAGGGATCTGTCTTGCTTACTTCGCAAGCGGCTTCAACACAGGTGCCGTGGACCATGAAGCCGATGGCAGTACCAACAGTGGCATCTTCCAGATCAACAGCCGAAAGTGGTGCAAAAACCTCAACCCTAATGTCCCAAACTTGTGCCAGATGTACTGCTCCGGTAGGCGGGGCCTGGGCCCGGGGCTGGCTGGGGCCTCCTCTCTGGCCTTATTTGCTTCTCTTGCTTTTTTGTCTGAGTGGGAACCCCTGCTGCCTGCTGGGTCTACCAAGGATCGTGGGGTGGGGCAGGTGATGAGAGTGGCCCTCCATGAATCTGATTTAGGATCCCAGGTGGGACACTGTCCGGAGAGCTGTGGGAAGAAATGGGGGATGGCTTCTGATGGGGGAAGTGATGGAGTAAGACCTGTGCTTCCAGAGGGCTTGAGAGACAGGGATGGAGCTAGGATGGAGGAGGGTGTGTGTGTGTGAGTGAGAATGACAGACAGACAGACTCTGGATGTCCAACTCCACCTCCTGCTCCTTCATCGTGTTTCTCTGCCTCCCACCCCAGACTTATTGAATCCCAACCTCAAGGATACTGTTATCTGTGCCATGAAGATAACTCAAGAACCCCAGGGTCTGGGCAGCTGGTAAGTAATGTGGGTTGGAGCCCCCTGCTCCAACTAGGACCACAGCAGGGAGCTAACCTGGGTTGGGAAGATCTCCTGGAGAAGGCAAAGGCTACCCACTCCAGTATTCTGGCCTGGAGAATTCCATGGACTGTATAGTCCACGGGGGTCGCAAAGAGTCAGACACGACTGAGCGACTTCCGCTTTCACACTACTTTCCATCTTAAACCAGGCATCATTTCATGGCCTCACACTCTAATCTGCTCACCACCACCAATGTATTTGAAGACAGTACATTGGGTTTTAGGGAATAAACAAGTCACTGGAGGTCACAGAGTCAAGCCTGGCTCTTCCAAGATCTTCCTAGGTTGGACCAGGGTCTAGTAACTTTGTTTCTTAACTGTGACATCTTTGTCTAGTACAACAGATCAAAAAAGTTCCCTGCTTGAAGCATGATGAGTTCTCTGGAGACCCCACTGTCAGTCTTCCTTGCTCACCTCCTTTCCGCAAGATGGCCTTTGGGAGCCATCGTCAGGGGCAAGAGAGTTGGATGAACATCTGCTGGGGCATCAAACTAGATCTTTGGAGCCCCTGGAGCAGCAGCCCTGCAGCTTCCCAGCCTCTTCTGATGGGAGCTTCACTCTGTAGAGCCTCCTACTTCCCTTTCTTCCCATATCTAGATGGGAGACCAGCAGGGGACAGAATGTGGGGCAGGTAGAATTCCCCCAGGTGGTTGGAGCACAAGAACCCATGGCGGATGCGAGAGTGACAAGGCTGGTGAGGTCATCGGGAAGGCATCAAATGTCAGCGCAAAAGTAGAAGGAAGGGGGGTGGGCTACAGGCAGGGGGGACTAGTGGGGAAGCCTTGGCAGGAGTCCAGTGAGAGATGGAAGGTGTGGACGTGCCCAGTTGTATGGGCGATGGGCAGGAGAGGGATGGGGGTGAGGGGCTGCGGAGGAGGAACCGGGACAGGTGATATGTGGCCAGTGAGGGAAAGGAGGAGCTGAAAAGGACTGCAGACATAGAGAAAGTCTAAGGTGGGCCTTGAGGTTGACCACAGCTTTGGAGACATGTTGATTTGCGCCCTGAGAACTGAATCTGGAGTGAGGCAGGCTCAGCAGGAGAGGGTGCACATCTGTAAAATCAGGAAGGGTGAATGCAGGCTAAGGCAGGAATCCGAGGACTTGGAGGTACCACTCTGGGATGGGAGAAACAGATTCCATAGGACTAAGTCAAAGAACAACTCTCTTGTATGCTGGGAGTAAGTCTCTGAGAGGTGTCCCCAGAGGGCAGTGGTCGCAGAAAAAAAGGTGCTGTCTGTTCCCTCCACACAGGCACCTGAGAACTTATCTGTGCCAGGCTCTGTGCTAGGTGCTAGGCTTCAGAGGTGGTGGAGACCCAATTCTCGGCCCTTACGGATCTCAGTCTAATGGAAGAGATGAACAAGCCAGTCAACCCCTCTCACTTAATAGATCTACTGAGGTCCTTTAAGGGCACTCTTTGCCATTGGGCTTTTTGACACTGACATTCTAGAGGACACTAGTTATCCACATTTGGAACCCCTGGGAATGTAGGACCCCCAGGACCCCAGGATCTTGCTTATCATCCTCAAGATGCTTGTGTGACACTGGAACAAGGTAATGGTCCTAAAAGAGCCTATATAGTTACCATCAATGAAGAGATCCACATTGGTAGCGAGGGAGAATAAGACCCAGATTGGTAGCCAGGGAGAATGGCATGTGGGTGCATTTCCATCATTTACAAGCTGTGGGCCATGGGCAAACAATTTCCATCTTAGTTTCAGTTTTTCATTTGGAATATAAGGAACACAGTATTGGCTCAATCTAACTTACAGGGCTGCTGGGGGGATGGCAGATTAATGCGTGATGGGTGTGACAGTGCTGTGTAAACCATAAAGGGCCGCACACCTGTACGGTGGCACTGTCTGCAGAAGCAGCATGGTGTAGGAAGAGAGAATTGGACTGAGGCTCTGGACCTCAGGACCCCAGGCCTTTGCCACTGACTCCTGGGTGAACTCGAGCAAATTATTCTGTATCTCCATCAATAAAATATCAGGCTAGACAGATAACTTGTTACGGGTCATTCTCTTCCTTTAAAAAAAAAAAAATCTTTTTTTCCCTAGGGGCTTCTTGGCTAGTTAACATGCTGGCTTGTCTCTCTTCCCCTTGCCTGGCCCCTTTCCTCACCTCACTTCTGGTTTAGTGCCCACACCTCCTTCCCGTTCTTCCCTGGGCAAAGACTGAAGACTGCAGCTGACTTGCTCTCTCCTCTTCCCCATCTTCCACCCTCAGGGAGGCATGGAGGCATCACTGCCAGGGCAAAGACCTCAGTGACTGGGTGGATGGCTGTGAGCTGTAGGATTCTCTCTGGATGGACGGGCAGAGAGAATGGATGGCAGCTTGGGAGACGTTGCCTGGTTCCTGACCCAGGCCTGGGAAGACAAAACAACTAATAAAGTATAGTTTAATACATGTGTTGTTGTGCAGTTGCTAAGTCATGTCCGACTCTTTGGGACCCCATGGACTGCAGCACGCCAGACTTCCCTGTTCTTCACCATCTCCCTGAGTTTGCTCAAACTCATGTCCATTGGGTCGATGATGCCATCCAACCATCTCATCCTCTGTCAGTCTAAGTGTGGTTCTCAGCTATCACTGTGTTTCCAGGTGGTATGTTGGAGCCAGAAGCATCTCAGGAGTTCCTCATTTGTCTCCATGGGCTGGGGTTCAGTTGGTCTTCAAAACCTTCGATGGAGGTTTGCCTCCACTCTTGGAGGCCTGACTGGGGGGTATGCCTTTATTGCCCACCCCTGGCAGAGTTTCCCAAGTGAACCTCGTGAGTATATGAATGAGGCATCTTGAATGAATGGTAGACACTCAGCTCAGTTTGTAGAATCAGTGAACGAATGGGCCCTGATACCTCAATGGTATTGGTAAGCGCTAGCTTTCAGGTTCCAGGCATATCTCTAGAGGGAACCATGGCCCCTTCTGAGCCCTCATGGGGAGTGCTCTATCTCTCATCGGGGCCATTCAGGCTGCTTCTCATCCAAGTCTGGCTCACCTCCCTTGGAGCAGGGAGTTTGGCATAGTTTGGGAAGAAGTGGTTGAGTGGGGTTTTCTCCTTTATCCTGGCTGCCTGGCCTTGGAAAGGTCATTCCACCTCTCATAGGCAAGTTCCTCATGGGTAAGAGGAGCTAATAAAGGCCATCTTACAATAATTTATCAGAAGCATAATATAGTGCAGTGAGGTGCCTGGTACAGGACGGGTCACAGAGTGGGGGAAGGGGGCTCCAGAAACACTGACCTCATGTCTGGTTTCACTAAGGTCTGGGGCTGCCAAGCCTCTGCCCACCTCATGGGCACATGCCCTGCTTGTCCTGGTGACCAGGGCTTCCTTGGGAAGTCTGTACCAGTACCCTCATCACTGTTTGCTGAGGAGGAGGAAGAGGGGAGGAGAAGGTGCTGGAAGAAGGAGCAGAAGGGGACACACTTTGGATAAAGCAGCATAAATTTCTATGGGAAATGGGGGCAAATTAAGTGAAGTTCTCTCATATTTTAAAAAGACTGTTTTGATGTGGACCATTTTTAAAGTCTTTATTGAATGTGTTACAGTATTGCTTCTGTTTTACTTTTTGGCCACAAGGAATGTGGAATCTTAGCTCCTCCACCAAGGATCAAACTTGTACCCCTTGTATTGAAAGGTGAAGTCTTAACGCCTGGACCACTAGGCAAGTCCTGTTTGTCATTTTTTAAAGTTCACTAATAAGGACCTACCATACAGCAGGGGGAACTCTACTCAATACTCTGTAAAGACCTATATGGGAAAAGAATCTTTAAAAAAAAGCAGATATATGTATATGTATACCTGATTCACTTTGCTGTACACTTGAAACACACTGTAAATCAACTATATTCCAATTTATAAAAATAAGGGGGAAAAAGTACAGGTCACCTCATCATTGCACCAGTGTGGTTCCAGGAAACTCATTGGAAATGGACTTTTGTCCAAGGTAACGCAGTTGGTGGAGCTAGGATTCCGACAGGGCTGTTGAACTCCAAAGGTTGTGCTTTGTCCTCAGCGTGTCCCAGCCTCCACAGCTGGGCCAGCTCTTGGACGGGACCCCCGGCATGGGAAGGCACGGTGGACGGAGCGCAGCAGAGAGACAGCCCAGTTCTCTCCAGCAGGCACCCAAGCTTCTCCAGACATTCCACGTTCTCCTCTACCTCCAAGCCTTTGCTCAGGGATCTCCTCTGCAAACCTGCCTCCCTGGAAACCTCCCCCCACCTTTCGAGGCTTCAGCCAGAACCTGCTCCTCCTTAGGAGACAGTCTGGCGCCTCTTCTCTAATGGGTACGCATACCTGGTACATCTCTGCTGCCCGACTCTCTGCTCAGGTTCTTGTGTGTGGCTCTGTTGCCCATCTCTGCCTGCCTCCACTCTGAGCCCCATTCTCTTGATATATGAACCCCCTCAGTGGCTAGCACTGGGGATCTCTGCAAGGAGATCAAACCAGTCAATCCTAAAGGAAGTCAACCCTGAATATTCTTTGGAAGCACTGATGCTGAAGCTGAAGCTCCAATACTTTGGCCACCTGGTGCGAAGAGTTGACTCATTGGAGAAGACCCTGATGCTGGGGAAGACTGAAAGCAGGAGAAGGGGACAACAGGATGAGATGGTTGGATGACTTCATTGACTCAATGAATATGAATTTGAGCAAACTCTGGAAGATAGTGGAGGACAGAGAAGCCTGGCGTGCTGCAGGCCATGGGGTTTGCGAAGAGTTGGACACAACTGAGCAACTGAACAGCAACAAAGTGCCTAGCGCAGTGCCTGGCTGCGTAGGGAGCTCACAGAAAATGCTCAAGGGGTGAGGAAGTCTGGACAGAGGCCCCACCTGGTGCTTTGAAGTTTTCCAGCTGTTTCTTCTCCCTCTTCCCCGTAAAGCAGGTGGAGCTGAGGATTCTTTGGTGGCCGCCAGTATCTTCCTCTTGGGCTTAACTTGGATGGAATTCCTTTTGAAACGAAGCTGCAATGTCTGAGTTACACTGAAGACAAATGGCCCACGGTGGTGCTAAGTTAGTCAAATGAGCTACTGCAGAAGCACGGCGGCGTGGATAGCAGATTTAAGGAGGCGAGGCGTCCAAATTCCCCATCCCAAGTCATCACTCACAGCCATTAGCACCGGGTGGTTTTATTCTTTTTTTTTTTTTTTTTTTTTAAACAAAAGGCACTATTACAGCCTCGCTTGGGAACAAATGAGATGTCAACAAGGTGCCTGTCTGGGGACTCGACGGCAGCCGGAGAACATGCCCACGCATTTCCTGAATGCGGTGGATGCGATGGTCACCTTCCTGAAGAAGCAGGTCACAGGGATGTTTGCAAAGCGACGCTGCAGTTACTTTCTGCATATGCAGGTCTCCTTGGCCCTTGCGATCTCCACACGTACAGGATAATCTGATGAAATCCCATTTCCAAGGTTCTCTTTCATCCTCTCTTTCTGCTCATTCATTCATTTTGCCATCTGTGAAAACTTGCTAGTACCCAAGCTGCAGCAGGTGCCAAAGATTTAAAAAATTGCGGGAGAAAAAAAAAAAAAGGAAATCGATCAAATCCCATCTATCTTTTTACCCTTCTTCCTGTAAATTGAAAAAGGACAGAATATCCTTTATGGGAGGAAAGTTGCTCTTGTGATACCCTGGAGTTCTTTTGGAGGAGAGTTTAACACTTTCTAGACTAGGGGTGAGTTCCTAGAGGATCTGGCTCCTTGGGGTCCATAACCCTTCTAAAATTGTATGCAAAATTTTGTGTACATCTATTGGATCATGTGCCTTTTTTTTCTTGGGGAGACAGTTCATAGCTTTCACGTTTTACAAAATACAAACAAGGCTAAAATTAGTGTTTTACGGGAAGAAAAAGAAAGAAGAAAAGATAGAAAATATACACCTTAGCTCATTTAATTCTCATCCTCAGCCTGGAACCTAGGAACCATCATCTCTGTCACATAGATGGGAAACAGAGGCTCTGAGAAGTAAATGGAACATTTGCTTGGATACCTGACACCTATTCTCAATTTAGAGTCAGAGACTATTAGAGTTGAGCTGTACCAGAGACTTTCTGTCCATTTCCCACCCCTCACTTTTTTTCTTTTAATTTTAAAAATTTTACTTTTTTGGCTGCACTGCGTGGCATGGCATGAGGACTCTTAGTTCCTGACCAGGGACTTAACTTGCACCCCCTGAAGTGGAAGCGTGGGGTCTTAACCACTGGACCACCAGGAAATCCTTCTCATCTTTCATAGAGGGGGAAACTGAGGCAGAGAAGTGAAATGAATTGTCCCAATTTATATGGTCAGTTTATAGCGAAAATAGGTCAGAAATTCAGTCTTTTGACTCTGTCCAAAGCTTTTGCCAACTATTGCTTTGTTCTTGCAAAGCCAGTGAGTGTAGGTTTCACAGAAGGTTAAATTGAATTAGTAAGAGATCGTCCCCTTCTACTCATTCTCAGGCTAGGCTTATTCCCACCGACCTGTTTCATGGTCTCCAGGCAACTTGCGGCCTCAAACACACTGAGCCCATCAGTCTTAGGAATACACAGATGCACGTGCAAAATGATCCCACACTCTAGGAATCCCAAATGGGTAGGGACAAAGCCATTAGATAAGGACATCAACCCTTGGCTTGGGAAATCCAGTCCTAGACATTTGGAAAGCTGAGGAAGAAACTTAAAGGATTTCAACCATGATGCAGAGTGGTACCTCAGTGTGGTGTCCTGGCCCTGCATCCATACACATCCACCAGCCTCTCGGTGGTCATTTTGGACATTTCCCCCCTTTTTTCTTTACTTGACTCCCCTGGACCTTCGTGCAGTCCCACAGCTGTGCCTCCTCCAGCGTTCCGCCCCCTGGGCTTCCCATATGCTGCTCTAGCGTTCTTCTGCTGCAAAAACTCAGATCCATCTTTCAGAATTGTTTACTTGTCAGTATCCCCACTCAGATGAGAAATGTCTTGAGGGCAAGTGCCCGGCGCTTAATAGACAATCAATGAATGGAGACCCCTTGTTCTTCATGTTCTTTCCGCTTCTTTGGTTGCCTGCTCCCTTCCCAGTTGTGCCAGGAAGCTCGCTCTGTGCAGTGTGGAGTCTGCCCCGGCTGTGGCTGGATTAGGGCTGGCGGCACCTCCCCCACCCCCAGAGGAGTCAATTCCTTGCCTCTCTGTAACAGGGGAGCTCATTCATTGGTGCTTTCTGGAGGCGCTTGTCTCTGCTCCAAGTTTAGTTCTCAAAATCGAACTGAATCTCTGAGCTTGTGGAGGAGGAGGTCCCAGATTCCTCCTTGCATTCCAGGCTCAGGCTGGCTGAGCTGAGCTTCACCCGAGGGAATCATTAAAAGATCACACTTGGGCTTCCCGGATGGCTCAGTTGGTAAAGAATCCGCCTGCGATGCAGGAGATCCAGGTTTGATCCCTGGGTGGGGACAAATCCCTGGAGAAGGAAATGGCAACCCACATCAGTATTCTTGTCTGGAGGATCCCACGCACAGAGGAGCCTGGTGAGCTATAGTCTGCTGCTGCTGCTAAGTCGCTTCAGTCGTGTCCGACTCTGTGCGACCCCATAGACGGCAGCCCACCAGGCTCCCGTCCCTGGGATTCTCCAGGTAAGAACACTGGACTGGGGTGCCATTTCCTTCTCCAATGCATGAAAGTGAAAAGTGAAAGTGAAGTCCGTCAGTCATGTCTGACTCTTCACGATCCCATGGACTGCAGTCTACCAGGCTCCTCCGTCCATGGGATTTTCCAGGCAAGAGTACTGGAGTGGGGTGCCATGGCCTTCTCCGGAGCTACAGTCTACAGGGTTGCAAAGAGTCAGACACAACTGAAGGACTAAGCCGCCACACCTGCAGGTGGGGCCAGGCTCTCCCATTCTCCCTTCCAGCTCACCAGAACCTCTCTAGAGACCCTCTGTGAATTCTTTGCCATTAGGTGTGCTCACGGTTAAGACTTTGACAAAAACAGGTCCTAGCTGGAGAGGAAAATAAAAGAACTCTGGGCTCTCTCGGCACCAAACAACAAAAGATCAGTGTGTAAACAGCAGGCTCAGCCCCTGGCAAATACTTTCTCCTTTCAGCTAACTGTGGCTGATTCTGTTTCTGAGATTATGTGCCGTTATTTGATTGATTGATCAACCAGTCAATTGGTTGGTCTGACCCCTTGAGGTCACTGATAATTCATCCTTGCGGTTTGACCCTATGATTGCACCAAGCTCCTAGCCACTGTGTCACCATTTGGGCGATTCTTGAAAATGTGACGCTGGGACCTCCCTGGCAGTCCCATGGTTAAGACTCCACCTTCCCGTGCAGGGGGTGTGGGTTTGCTTCCTGGTTCCACATGCCATGGAGTGTGGCCAACAATTGAAAAAAAGAAAATGTGACACTTTCCAAGTCTCCTATGTCTACCAGACCTCTTCACGTCATCCCTAAAGAAATGATCGCACACATGACTACTTGTTTGAAATAATGATAATAAAAAATACCACCACTCCCAGGAATTTAGGCTTACGACTGTATCTTTGCTCAACAGCAAGTTAATTATTATAATCGGTAGCTGGCTATTGATTTACTCTCTCGGATTTCCTGCCTTTTCTTTAAATAAGTAAAGTTTACAGACCTGCTCCCAGATGAACAAAGCCAGAATTCTTAAATCAGAAGGGATGCATACATATCCAAAGCCTGGAGCAATCCAAACCTGTTAGAATATTCTTCACTCGGCATCCCAGATTGATCTGAAAAAATTTAAAAAGGAAGCCAGAAATCCAATGAAGTAGTTCAAATTGCAATTCAAGTTATAGATTTTAAAAAAATGTATGAAACTATTAAACTGGAACGAGGCAGAAGCATCCGACAGACTCCCAACTCACTGAATAGACACTTAATGTGGTTTCCATCCCCGATGGGAGCAGTCTGAAGACACTCTGTTCTACATCCTATAGTCAGGCACCAGAAGGACTATTTCCAGTCTGATGTAGTGAGGATTGAACTTCTCTTTGGAGAGGGACTTCCACACTTCAGGTGGCTAAAGTATTGGAGCTTCAGCTTCAGCATCAGTCCTTCCAATGAATATTCAGGACTGATTTCCTTTAGGATTGACTGGTTTGATCTCCTTGCAGTCCAAGGGACTCTCAAGAGTCTTCTCCAACACCACAGTTCAAAAGCATCAATTCTTTAGCACTCAGCTTTCTTTATAGTCCAACTCTCACATCCATACATGACTACTGGAAAAACCATAGCTTTGACTAGATGTACCTTTGTTGGCAAAGTAATGTCTCTGCTTTTTAATGCTGTCTAGGTTGGTCATAGCTTTTCGTCCAAGGAGCAAAGGTGTTTTAATTTCATGGCTGCAGTCACCATCTCCAGTGCTTTTGGAGCCCAAGAAAATGAAGTCTGTCACTGTTTCCACTGTTTCCCCTCTATTTGCCATGAAGTGATGGGACCAGATGCCATGATCTTTGTTTTTTGAATGTTGAGTTTTAAGCCAGCTTTTCCACTCTCTTTCACTTTCACCAAGAGGCTCTTTAGTTCCTTTTCACTTTCTGCCATAAGGGTGATGTCATCTGCATATCTGAGGTTATTAATATTTATCCCAGAAATCTCGATTCTAGCTTGTGCTTCATCCAGCCCAGCATTTCAAATGATGTACTCTTGCATGTAAGTTAAATAAGCAGGGTGACAGCCTTGACATACTCCTTTCCCAATTCTGAAATAGTCCATTGTTCCATGTCCGGTTTGAAAGTGTAAGTGAAAGTCCCTCATTTGTGTCCGATTCTTGGCGACCCCATGGACTATAGTCCATGGAATTCTCCAAGCCAGAATACTGAAGTGGGTAGCTGTTCCCTTCTCCAGGGGATCTTCTCAACCCAGGGATCAAACCCAGGTCTCCCACGTTGCAGGCAGATTCCCTACCAGTTGAGCCACCAAGGACGATGTGACCAGTTAATAACCTTGAGATGGGAGGATTCATATGAAATATTGGTTGGGTCTAATACAAAGAGTCTTTTAAAAATGGAAGAGGCATACACTACCATGTGTAAAACGTAGGAAGTTGCTGTGAAATACAAGAAGCTCAGTTTAGTGTTCTGTGATGACCTAGAGGGGTGGGATGGGGATGGGTGGGAGGGAGGCTAAGGAGGGAAGAGATATATGTATACAAATAGCTGATTCACTTCATTGTGCAGCAGAAACTAACACATTATAAAGAAGCAATTATACTTAAAAAAAAAAAAAAACCTAGTTACCTAAATACAGAACAAAAGAAGAGGCAGGCAGGAGAGGATCTGAGTTAGAGGAAGGCGAGACTAGTAGGTCATTGTTGCAATGTAAAGACTCAAACCATCATTGCTGTCTTTGAAGAAGGAGGAAGAGGCCACAAGCCAAGGAATGTGGGCAGACACTAGAAGCTGGAAAAGGTGAGGAAATAGCTTCTCCTCTAGAGCCTCCGAAAGGAAGATAGCCCTGCTGACACCTAGATTCTAGCCCAGTGACAGCCACGTCTGACTTCTGGCCTCCTGGACTATAATACATTTGTACTGTTTTAAAGTCACTAGGTTTATTGTTTTGTTACAGCAGAGATAGAAATCTAAAAGGTCCCTTCCAGTGGCTGCATTCTGTTTCTGGAAATGAAACCCCAGCGTGGCCAATGCCAGCTGAGAGGATGCGTGGAAGGACGCGTCAGGGCTGTGCTCTGTCCCAGCTCCCCCTGGAGCCCTGTGAGTGCCAGGTCCTGTCCTTCTTGTGCGTCAGTGTGGCTGGTGTGCCTTGTCCCACCGGCAGGGGGAGTAATGCTGTCCTAGCATCTCGAGTCTGAAGGGGCCTCTGGAGAGCATCTGTGAAGACACAGGTAAGGTATTATTTGCAGCCTCAGGTGGAGGGAACGGAGCCCAGAGAGGTGCATGATCTCATCCATCACTTCCTTGTGTTAGGAGAGGGAAAGACAGGGATTGGATAGCAAAGCAGGGACCAGACCCCTGGTCTAGCCAGCGCTTTCTGTGCACTTGTGCAAGAAGAGGGAGGTATGAACCATCTTAGGTCTTCCTTCATGACTTTGGGGGTGACTTTGAGTTGGGAGTGGTTGGGGGGCAGTGAAAGATTAGACTACAGGAGCTGCCCCTGTGGAATTAGCAGGGCGCTGTGAGGGCAAGCATTCTGCTGGAGCAGTAGAAAGCTGTCTCTTGCCACAGAGGGGCTTGAAAGGGCATGTTCTCTCCCCACCAGAGGCATTTTCCCACCTCCTTTCCCACATCCTCTCAGGAGGATGCTAGAGTCATGGGGAGCAAGGCAGAAGCAGGTCTGTTGGATGGGGAGACGGGGTGGGTTGTAGAGTGGGATGGGAAAGGCAGGAGGGCGGGAGGGAGGCCAGGCTGGGGCAGGTGTCCAGACCGAATTCACTGACCGGGTCAGGAGGAGCCAGGGAAAGGGATGTGAAAGCCTCCTCTAGGGTTTGCAGGTCTGGGCAGCGAGTCCTGCCTCCCTGTCTTTGTGGGCGTGGTGAAGCCATTTACCGTGTTGCAATCAGCACGGTATTTGATGCAGGATAGGACAGAATAGAATAAGAGTGTACGTGTTTTGTAAAGGTAAGTGTTTCATAAATTTTATCTCCCCATCTATTTGTCATCTATCTATTATCATCTATGTCTGTCTATCTGTCGGTTTTGACTTGGCAGGTCTGGCCCTTTGCTAACATCTTGGGGAGAAAGAGTGTAGGGAAAAGGCAGAGACGACTCGGCCATGTCCACAAGACCAGCTTTTAATATGACCGTGATTGGAAGCACGAATAAATAAACGCCAGAGAAAATGGAAAAACCAAACCAAAGCTCGGAACATCAAAACCCAGATTCAGAAAACGAAAGGAAACATATCTCCGACAAACAAACAAACAAATCAACAAACAAAAAGCTCCCCCCACCGCGAAGAGACAGAATCAGACTGTACAATCCGTGTCACAGGGAGAGCCGACGGCGTGGGCCCCGCAGCTGTGTCCCCCCGGCCGCCGCACCTCCGTCTCGGGCCCCTGGGAGGGGAGGAGGGCGGCCCCGGGCACCCTGGGGAGGCGGAGGGCGGGGTAGGTGGGCAGGTTAAGAACCTGCACGAACGACAAGAGGACCAGACGGCGTCCAGGGCTCTGCGGGTTCCCTGTGGAGTGTGCAGGTGTGATTCCAGGGCGGCCTCGTGGTGGTGCACTTCGGCGCTGGAACCCGGTCCCTCTGCAGGGCTGCTGGAAACCGCACGGCGAGGGTCGCGGACGGAGAAAGACGCGGACGCGGCGCCGTGAGGGTCGGAGCATGCAGTGCTTTGTACATCTGGCAGTGAGATGTGATGGCGGGTCGGTTCTCAGACAGTTTCAGGGCGGGACTCACTTCTCCTAAGAGGGTCGGACGCGCGGCGGCGGGGCCCGAGGACGCGTCGTGCCAGACGTGGCCGGAGCGAGGTTTCAGCAGAGTTTGCTATGTGTGCATAGGGGGCTCTTGCTTCTTTCCGTCGGTGGGCAGGGGCCATCCGACCTGAGCCTGCGGTCCCCTGTCCTGGTCCCGGGCCAGGTCCGTTTGGGGGTGGGGGGTGGTGGTGCCGGGTGGTCCGAGGGCCGTCAGCAAGCAATCTCCTCCAAGGTCCCCAGGGCCGTCTGCAGGGGCACGTTCACAGTGTGGCTGATGGTTTCGGAGTGGTTTGGCATCGTGTCACAAGTGCTCTGGCGGGGAAGAGGAAAGTGCCTGTTGATGTTCATTCAGCAAAAATGTGTCCCAGGGTCCCTGCAGCCCAGTCCAGGCCCTGAGAACCGTGCAGCCCACAGTGGGCTCTCCCGGGCACTGCTCCTCCGCCCCAAACCCCTCCGGTGCTGGGTTGCCATCTTCGGTCATGAAGCTGGGGGTGAGGGGCTCACTGCCTTCAGAATCCTCTCCACTGTCCACCTAGGCGCTCCCCCGACCCCGCCCCACGCCCCAGAGTACAGAGGAAGCTTCCTGGTGATGGGGTTTAACAGCTAGTTTGACCTTCTCTCTAAGGGCTTCCCAGGTGGCTCAGTGGTAAAGAATCTGCCTGCCAATGCAGGAGACATAAGAGACACAGGTTTGACCCCTGGGTGGGGAAGATCCCCTTGGAGGAGGAAATGGCAACCCACTCCAGTATTCTCGCTTGGAGAATCCCATGGACAGAGGAACCTGGCAGGCTACACGTGGGGTCCCAGTGAGTCCGACACAACTTAAGTGACTTAGCACATCTATAAGGAACAAAGCAACCCAAGGGTGGTAGCTGTATTCCCTGTACTGTACAATATATCCCGTATTTATATCCTGTGGGCCTCTCCAGAGGTCCCCTGCTGTGTCACTGGAAGCTACATCTGAGTGGTGCGTAACCTTGTGGTGTGGATGACCCATCCCGTCCTCGTCCTTGGACCTCTGTTGAGTCCACCTGGGGTGGAGGAGGGGCCACCTGTGGCCTGGCCTGGGCAGGAGGGGCTGCCTGATCGCTGAGGCAAAACAGTGGAGGTCTCTGACAGCTGGGAGTCTGACCCCTGATCCCAGCTGCCCCCAAAGGACCTTGGGGTTAGGCCGGCCTCAGAGAAGGGTTATCTCGGGTCCCTGAGCAGGGTGGGGCTGAGGTGGCTTTGAGTCTTCTGGGTGATTCCTGGCCCTGCAGAGGGCTGGAGGCTGGGAGGGATGTGAGCGGAATTCTGTGCCAAGAATTCGGGGGAGATTAGATGAGGATGAGGCTGGGAGCGGTGCAAAGGAGGAGGCTATGTCTCTGAGACATTCTGAAGGCAGAAGAGAGGGTGGGGCGAGGGGAGGGGAGCCTGTATTCGCTGAGTGCTTACTACAGACTAGTCACTGGAAGCTCACTGCTTCCCAGGGCCTGGTCTCATTTAATCTGATGGCACCCCCTGAGGTCCCAGTGGTTTGGCAGCTGCTCAGAGAGGGAGGTGATGTGCCCTCAGGTGCACAGCTGGGAAGAAGGGCCCTGGGATCCAGGCGGGTCAACTGAGTTCACAGCCCGGAGCTCCTTCCACCCACACTGCCCTCCCCTCCACAGAAGCTGTCTTCTGTTCAAACAGAAGCGGCAGGGACCCGAGAGAATCAAAGTGGGATGTTTAGCCTGGGAGATGAGTAGAGAAACAGTGTCTGGAGCAAAAATGGGAGCCCAGATAGGAGGAGGAGGAGGCTGGGATCCACTTGGGATGTTATGATTTTAAGGCAGCAATGGCCACGGAATGCGGTGTTCTCTTGGGGCGGGGGTGCTGACATGGGGGATACCCACGACCTTCAGCGGAGACCAGGGTCCAGGAACAGACTGAATCTGGGAAGGAGAGTGTGGACGGTGTAAGAGGGGCTGCCTCTTAGACTTGAGGAGAGAGGCAGAGTAGGAAGGAGGCTAGGGTGCCTCCCCAGCTGTGTAACCTGGGCCTCTGGGCCACAACCGCCTCATGTACAACATGGAGATAAAAACAACCCTTCCTCCAGGTGACTCTAGGGCTGAAACTACGTGTTACTCTTAAGGCACATAACACAGTGCCTGACACATACCAGGCTTACAATGGTCAGCAGTTATAATGGGTGTTATTGCTTCTACCTACTTCAAGGAATCTGTCTGCTAAGCAGGAGATGCGGGTTTGATCCCTGGGTTGGGACGATCCCTTGGGGAAGGAAATGGCAACTCACTCCAGTATTCTTGCCCGGAGAAGTTCACGGACAGAGGAGCCTGGTGGACTACAGTCCATGGGGTTGCAAAGAGTGGGACACAACTTAGCTACTGAAACACCACCACTACTTCAGAGGGCCCCACACCCTATGTCCTGTTCAAATGGGGTAGAGTAACAGGGACATTCCTGCTCACATTCTGCCACCTAGGGAATAAGGGAGTGGGCCTACATGGAGCCTCTCCTTGGTCTCCCAAGGCACGAGAACAGGGGCATGGCTTCTGGCTGGGGAGAAGCTGAGCTGGTCCAGGCAGAAGCATCTCCTGGTCTCTGCTGCATCCATGGAGCAGATCCAATCTACAGCTGGGTTCCAGGATGGGTCTCAGAGAGAGGCTCAGGGTTCAGTTGGAGTGTCCTTGGACTTGGGAGCTGCGGACGGTCTCAAGCTATGGAAAGGTGTGAGACGGAGCACTCCTGTCCTGCCTGGCACCGGCATCTGCATTCACACGGCTTGTACACACCAAGGAACTAACCAACCTGCAACCCCCTGCCGGCCGCCCTTACCACATTCTCATCGTGGCTCCCTTCCTCCTCTTCTTTGCCAAGCAGGTCTAATAGCTTCTCTTTGATCAGCTGCAAGAAAGGCAGGAAGGAAGGTCAGGCCGGGAGAAAGGCATCAAAGTAGCGAGAGAGACCTCCTTCCACATGGTTGGGCTGGGGAGGCAGGGGCAGCAGCAGCCTGGGCTGCAGCTGGACAGACGTTGGTAGGAGCCCAGCCTGGCATCCCAAACTGGGGTGCCTAGCCAAGCTTCTGGTGCAGGAGCTAGAGACTGTGTGGTCTCTCAGCGTGGCTGGTTCCCCATCTGTCCTGGGGGGATAGTTACTTGTCACTTTTGAGGCCTGACAATTCCACAGTTCACAAGGTTGGGACACAACTGTGTTAACATTTCATTCTCAATAAGAGAGTAGTTATTAAATATGTTTTCTGATGTGATTCAATTTCTATAACTTTGTGCATCTTTGCACAAAAATGATTAAACAGGGCAGAACCAAGTCTGGCTATGGAACCCAGTTTGGGAGTTGGGTCACCATGCTGAGAGGTGGGATGTGGCACTCCACAGGCCCCTGGTCACCCAGGCCCACCACTTCCCACAGTGACCCCCAGTGGCCTTTGGCCATTGCTGGTCCCCTCTGGGAGGCAGGCCACTGCTCTGCAAGCCCGATCTGCTGGGCTGAGACCCAGGCGGTCCTGGGCTTCCCTGGGGGATTCTGGAGTCCCTGGAGCCAGCCCAGGGCTGGGAGGAATGCAGTAGGAAGACTGATGAGCCCCCAGAGCACACAGTGCCTGAAACTGCTGTTTGTTGTGTGAGAAGCTTCCAGAGACTGTTCCAGCTGCCTCCTGAGGGCGACAGCTCCCTGAACCAGAGTGGCTGGAGTGCCCTTGCTCTTCCTGCTCAGGATTGATGACTTCTCAGGAGTGCTCCTTCCCTAAAGCTGCCTGGACCCCAGAAGGTGCTGCTCTGGTGATGGGTCCCCTGGAGGGCAGGTGTGTGTGTGTGCATGTGGTGTGTGTGTGTGTGGTGTATTTGCGAGCAGTGTGTGAGTGTGGTATAAGTGTAATATGTGTGTGTGTGCATGTGTGGAGTGTGAGTGCATATGTGGTGTATGAGTATGGTATGTGTGTGTGTGGTGTGTGTGTATATGTTGTGTGTGAGTGTGGTATAAGTGTGTGTGTATGTCATGTGTGTGCAAATGGTGCGTGTGTACAGTGTATGTGGTTTATCTGTGGTGTACGTGTGTCTTTGTGAGCAGTGTGTGAGTGTGGTGTAAGTGTGTGTGGAATATGTGTGTGTGGGGTATATGTGTGTGTATGTGTTATATGTCAGTGTGGTATTAGTGTTATGATGTATGTGCATGTCACGTCTGTGCAAGTGGTGTGTGTGTATAGTATATATCGTGTGCCTGTGGCATATGTGTGTATTTGTGAGCAGTGTGTATAAGTGTGTGTGGAATATGTGTATGTGGAGTGTGTGGTATACGTGTGTGTGGCACATGTATGTGTGGAGTGTGTGGGGTATATGTGTGTGTATGTTGTGTGTGAGTGTGGCATTAGTGTGTGTGATGTGTGTGTGTATAGCAAGTGTATGCGAGTGGTGTGTGCGTGGAGTGTATGCGGAGTGTGTATGGAGCGTGTGGGGTATATGTGTGTGTGTATGTTGTGTATAAGTATGGGAGAAGCGTGTGTGGTGTGTGTGTGTGTGTGTGTGGTGTGAGTGTGTGTGGAATATGTGTATGTGGAGTGTGTGGTATACGTGTGTGTGGCACATGTATGTGTGGAGTGTGTGGGGTATATGTGTGTGTGTGTTATGTGGTGTGTGTGTGTATGTTGTGTATGTGTATGCTATAAGCGTGTGGTGTGTGTGTATGTGTGTGTGTGGTGTGAGTGTGTGGAGCATGTGGTGTGTGTGTGTATGTTGTATGTGTGTGTATGTGTGTGTATGTTGTGTATGCGTATGCTATAAGTGTGTGATGTGTGTATGTTGTGTATGGTATACTATAAGCGTGTGGTGTGTGTGTGTATGTTGTGTATGTGCATGCTATAAGTGTGTGGTGTGTGCATATGTTGTGTATGCATATGCTATAAGCATGTGGTGTGTGTGTGGAGGGTGTGGGGTATATGTGTGTGTATGTTGTGTATGTGTATGCTATAAGTGTGTGGTGTGTGTGTATGTGTGTGGTGTGAGTGTGTGGAGCATGTGGTGTGTGTATGTGTGTATGTTGTGTATGTGTATGCTATAAGTGTGTTGTGTGTGTGCGTATGTTGTGTATGCATATGCTATAAGCGTGTGGTTGTGTGTGTGTGTGTGTGTGGAGTATATGTGTGTGTGTGTTGTGTATGTGTATGCTATAAGCGTGTGGTGTGTGCGTGTATGTTGCGTATGCATATACTATAAGCGTGGTGTGTGTGTGTATGTTGTGTATGTGTATGCTATAAGCATGTGGGGGGTGTGTGTGTGGTGTGTATGTGTATGCTATAAGCATGTGGTGTGTATGTGTGTGTGTGTGTGTAGTGTATGCGTATGCTATAAGCGTGTGGTGTGTGTGGTGTGAGTGTGCGGGTGCAGACACACCCAGGTGTGAAGCCCCACACGAGGCCCAGGGGCTCTGCGCCGGCCCTGCGCCGGCCCCTGCACGGTCTCATCCCCCCTTCTCATCCCTCCGGCTCCCTGCGTGCGGGTGTAGACAGCTCCGAGGACAGGCCTGCGGCTTCCGTCTCTCACCCACCCCGCCCCGGTGCCTGGGGCGCAGGGACAGACCGTGTCCATGCACAGGGAGGGGAGGCGGCCCTGGGTGGAGGGAGGCCGAGCTCTCCCCGCTCCGTGCTCTGGTTCTGGGCATCGGGGCGGGATGAGGGCGCCTGGTGGTCCCCCACAAGCAATCCCGCATCTTACCTCATAAATATAATCAAAGAGCTCTAGTATTGTGAGGATACTAGCACCAATGAACAATCCCATCTGACCACCAATATCACCTGGAGAGAGAGAGAGAAGAGAAAGACTTGGCTTTCCTGACAGCGCTTCTGGAAGGGTGGATGGACAGAGAACTCGGAAAGCAGCTTTCTGAGAGGGGCCCCCTTCCCAGAGGTGGGGCCCGGGCCTGGTGGCTGGAGGGCAGGCCCTTGACAAGCTGCTCCCTCACTGCGCTGCTCTGAGAGCTGCTGGGTTTCAGCACCCATGGGGGTGGGAACTAACCTGGATGTTTACTTGTGGGGCCTGGAACGGACCTCCCGTGCTGATGGCCTGGTTCAGTTCCATTCAGAACCACAACGTTGGGGCCTAGCTTTGGCTCCGGGCTGGGAACAGATGAGACGCGTGTGGTCCCTGCCTGGGTGAGGGCACAGTCAAGCCTGAGACGTGTGTCAGTGTGTCTGAGTGGGGGTCTTGGGAGCAGGCATGTAAGAGACACCCCCAATTACGACAGGGCCTTTGAAGCTACCTTGAGGCCCCTCTGACCCTTGGGATAAAGTCCTTGGAAGCTATCTCCCCTCCCTAAAGGTAAATGTTTGGTTTCTTTCTATTTATTTTTTATTTATTTTTATGATTTTTGGCTGCGCTGGGCCTTCATTGCTAGGCACAGGCTTTCCCTGGTTGCGGTGAGCGGGGGCTACTCTTCCCTGTGGTGTGCGGGCTGCTCACTGCGGTGGCTTCTCTCGTGGGGCGTGGGCTCTAGGCGCGTGAGCCTTGCAGCTTGCAGGCTCTAGAGCACAGGCTCAGTAGCTGCGGTGCACAGGCTTAGCTGCTCCACAGCATGTGCGATCTTCCAGGACCAGGGATTGGACCCTTGCATTGGCAGGCGGATTCTTAACCACTGGACCACAAGGGGAGTCCTTTGGTCCCTTTCTAGAGTACAGGTTCTTGCCCTGAGTGTATGACCCCGTTGACCAGGGGTCTTCTGATCCCCTTGTATCAAACTCCTGAGAGACTTGTAATCAGTATAGATGCCTGCACCCACCTGTTGTTGTGCTTAGTCGCTCAGTCGTGTCTTGACTCTTTGAGACCCATGGACTGGAGCCCGCCAGGCTCCTCTGTCCATGGGGGTTCTCCAGGCAAAAATATTGGAGTGGGTTGCCATGCCCTCCTCCAGGGGATCTTCCCAACCCAGGGCTTGAACCCAAGTCTCCCATATTGCAGGTGGATTCTTTACCATCTGAGCCACCAGGGAAGCCCTGGGGCCTATGCAATCAGAGTCTCTGGGACTGGAGGTCAGGATTTTTATCTTCCCAGGTGGTTCTCCAGCCCACCAGAGGTTGAGAAGCACTCTCCTTTGGGGGCGTCCGATGGTTGGAGACTCCTTGAATTGAATGCAAATCGTTACGTGTGGGTACCTGGGCATTTGTAGCTGGAGAGTCCGTATTTCGGAAGCTATTATCAGATTCTTAAGGGGGTTCTGATCCCCTGAAAGCCCCCAAACGCTCTGCTCCAGAGGAAGTGTGTTGGAGCACAGGGCTCTGAGGCTGTGAATATGGAGGGTGGCCACCAGCTGGCTGTGTGTCTTTGATAAGCCCTGACCTTCTCAACAGCTTTGCCTACCAGGAACATTTGGTGGTGGAGGTGGTTGGGGGAGGGTTGGAGGAGATGAACAGTGAAGTCCTTTCCAGCTGTGACCTCTGGGACTGTGAGCTGCTGGTCTAGGAAGAGCGCTGGGAGTGGGGGCCCTGATGGGGGTGGGTGTACCATCCTCCTGGAGATTCCAGGCTGACCTCTTGGTCTGAGAACTTTCTGACGAGCACACTTGTCCACTCCTCCCCTGATGATGGCTGGGAGAAGGCCAACAAGCACATCCCCAGGTGAGCAGACTGAGATGGTGGGAAGGGGGCTCTTCCCGGGGTGGAGGGGGACTTGGTGTTGGGCTCACCAGAGCCCCCCCCTCCTTCCCGCTCCCCCACCCCCTCTAATGTCCTTAATGGAGGCTCACTGGGGTGTGCATACATGCACGTGCCTGTGGGGGGTGGGTGTATGTGTGAGCCGTGTGGCGGAGTGTGCAGGGCGTGCCAGGTGCATTGTGTGTGCATGTTCGGGACAGAAGCAGGCCTTACATCTGGCCACCAATGGCTTTATATAGGTGGCACTCGAGTGTGTCTGGGGTGGCTTTGTGGGGGTGGGCACAGTGCGTCTGAATGTGTAGAGGAGGTGTGAGCGTGCTTGTGTATGGCAGGTATAGGTGTGTAGGCATGTGAGCACCTACGTGTCTCTGGAGTTGCGTGGTTTGCACGTGGGTCTGTGCAGGTGTGCACTAGTGTGTGTGGCTCACTCTGGTGCATGTGTGTACGCTGGGGTGAGGCGTGCTCTCTGAGTGAGGGGAAAGCGGCCACAGGGCGGGAAGACAGGGGCCAGCGTGAACTTCCTGACTCAGGGCTTGCAATTGGCACTCGCTCTTCTCGCGAGAGGTACAGACGGCAGTGAGATTTTCCGCGGTGGGCGTGTGAAAGAGCGCGCGTGCGCACTAGCGCACACGCGTGTGTGGGGGAGGGAGCAGAGGGAAGGAGGCGTGTCCTCGGTGACAGGGGCGGGGCTTTAGCACCGGCCCATCCTGGGAGTCTCAGCATAGTCCCTCTCTGGCCACAACCATCTCCAAGGCCCTTTAGTGATGACCACCTTAGCCCAGTGGAGACCCTGAGGTGTCTGCCGCTTCCTGGGAGAGTGTCTGTCTGGATGCCAGAAACCACTGTTTATGGGCCTTCTGTGGGCTAGGGCTTGATCACATTTCACCATCATGGCAAGCTCACAGAGGGTTTTATTAGACTCATTCTACAGATGAGGGACCTGAGGTTCAGTGAAGTGAAGCCACCTGCCCACATTCTCCGGGCTGGTGTGCAGCAGCCCCTGACTTGTGCTCCCCTTGAACTGCCAAGTAGAAGGTGTCTGTCTCCCCTGCCCCCCACTCAGGATGCCTCTCTCACCTGGTTCAGTTCACAGAGACAACAAGAGTTATTTTTCCTCGAAGCCACAGACATCGGATCCTTTTTTGAGAGTGAGTGGGAGTTGGGGGGATGGGTTCAGGGCAGGTCTTTTAACCCCCTGGGGTCTTATTAGATTTAGCTGGGCTGGGGCACCGTTGAAATTAATACCCTGCATTCACCATGTGCCCTAGGGGCCAGAGGAGCTGATGTGAACTAAGGTACGGCGGTCAGGTTTGTAGATTTCTGGGGGTACATGGCCCTTCTTTAGTGTTTGACAAAGAGCTCTCAGTCCAGGGGCACCTGGCGTTCTCAACGTGGCAACATTGCTTTCCAGGTGGGGCCTCCATGGGTGGGACCTTCGTGGTACCTGCTGCCTGGATCCATCCATAGCTCAGCCCCGCTGTACCTATTCGCCATGGCCCCAGGGCTCTGACTCCAATCAGGGGGCAGAAGACTGTGGCATCTAAGAAGGCAGCGCCAGAAGGGTGCCGAGAGAATGGCTGGCTCACCTGCCTCATTGTGTCAATGGGGAAACTGAGATTAGATCAAGGAATGAACTGGGCCTAACACCACTGCATGGAGTGCTTCCCACTCTGGGGCAGGAGCAGTGCAAGGGAAGAGGGAGCAATTAGTGGATGAAAGGCTGGACTCTTATAGATTCACCCTCAGGCCACCCACCTGCCCATCCCCGCTTCCTCCCATCCCCTTGTGTGCTCAGTTGCTCAGTGGTGTCTGACTCTTTGTGACCCCATGGACTGTAGCCCACCAGGCTCCTCTGTCCATGGGATTTTCCAGGCCAGCATAGTGGAGTGGGTTGCCATTTCCTTCTCCAGGGGATCTTCCTGACCCAGGGATTGAACTTGCGTCTCCTGCATCATGGGCAAACCCCCTTTCTTTACCGTCTGAGCCAGCTGGGAAGCCCCACGTTATAATGCATGCACGCATGCGTGCTAAGTTGCTTCAGTTGTGTCCAACTCTTTGAGACCCTGTCCATCCCCATGAGATTGGGCATTTGTGCAATGGACACTCTGACTTACCAAGTAAGGCAGCGACTTCATATGCCTTCTTCTGTTCGATGGTCTCATAATTGAGAGCTTCAAAAAATATATCCAAAACGAGGATGTTTTCTCTGTAGGGGAAACGTTCAGTGTCACACGTGGTGAGAATCATCAGGATCCACAGGGATCATATCATATGATTTTCCCATGGACAGAAAGGGAAACAGAGGCCCAGGGAAGTGAGACAACGGGCTCAAAGTTAGAGCCGGTTAGCCACAGAGCTGGAGTTTGAACCGGGAAGTCGTGATTCCCAGCCCATTGCTCTTCATGGGCCTGGAGGGGTATGCTAGCTCTCTCCCTTGGCCCCTTATCACTAACCCACCCTCTCTCTGCCCCCTTTTCCAGGAGTCCTGCCCCAGGCCTCCAGGTCTCTATGCTCCAGATGGTCTGCCTGGGTCCTTATGTGCAAGTGAGCTCAGAACTCACTTAACAAGGCTTGCTTGCCTGCCCCCAACTTACCTCCCCTGCCCACCCTGGGGAGGCCCTCAGTTCTTACTGAGATTGATGACAAGCTTCTTCTGGTGGGGGCCCTACCCCAGCATCACCAGGTTAGCTGCAGGAGCCAGGGATCTGGCTGTGGGGTTTTCTGGCAGAAGCACCTTGATTCCCTTCTGCTCTTTGGGGCACTTGTATTCATGAGAAACATCTTGGTGAGAGAAGCCATTACCGTCAGCAGAATGTTTGCAGCTGCAGGGCCTGGCCCCTCCTCTATCGATAGTTACCCTGATTCTTTGATGCTGCTCACTAATGCTCTTAGTGTCTCTTGCCCTCAAGGGGCACACACCGTCCCAGGATGAGAACTGGTGACTGTGTGGGAGGGAGAGGCTGGAGGAGGGTTGAAATTAACACCCTGCATCCATCATGTGCCTTGGGGGCCAGAGGAGCTCATGTGAACTAAGGTGGGGTGGCAGTCAGGTTTGTAGACCTGATGGGGGTGGGGTGGGAGCGAGAGGAGCCCTCTCCACCCGGGGCTCACCCAGGAGCTATCCACCATCTCTTGCCTGGTTTATGACAACTGCCTTCCACCAGGCTCCCTTCTGCCCATCTGTCTGCTCATCCATCCTCCTAACCAGGTCTTCTAAAACCTCTAGACTAACCCACATAACACAGAATTAGCATCCAGTGCTTCTGTCAGCCAGGCTGCCTTTAAAATGCTCAATGGTCACAGATGGCCAGTGGCCACCACATAGGACATCATGGAGATAGAACATTTCTAGAAGGTTCTACCATAGAACACGGGGTCTAAAATGCAGATAAGACCCTATCACTTGCCTACCTGAAGCTCTTCTGTGGCTCCCTACCCTCTTAGAATCAAATCTACTCCCTGACTCCCACCCCTGCCCAGCTCAGCCTGTAAGACCCACATCCACCTCCCCCGGCTTCCTTTTGCTGTACTCTGGTGACACCCTCTTCTCCTGTGTCTTCCTTTCATTTATGTTGTTCAAAGATTATTTTTTTGAGCATGAACTCTGTGCCAGACACTCCACAGCAGAGAACAAAAAAGAAAGGTTCGTGCCCTCAAGAGGCAGGCAGGTAATTGAAGGAAACAGCCACGTGAATATTGAATTACACACAGTGGCGAGTATTATAAAGGAATATACCTGAGTGTTTTGAGAGAAGAATGACAGGAGAGGGCCTAAATTATTGGTCCAAAGACATGACATTTAAATGGAGACCTGCGAACCGAGGAACCAGTTGGGTGAAGAGTGAGAGGAAAAGCATTCTAGGCAGAGGGAACAGAATATGCAAACTCTGCCTGGAAGACTCTTCTGCATCCTGTTAAAACACCTCTGAAACTTTCCTTGACAGCACCCCTCTGCAGGGTACGGCCAACAACCTCTCTTATTATATGCACCAGCCTGGACAGCTTTCAATGTTGTATTTGTCTCTCTGCGGGTCTGTAAGCTCCTGAAAGATGGCGCTGCCTCTTAACATGCTTTGTCTTCATACTCTGAGTCTGAGCACAGAACTTGGCCAAGAGCAGGTGCTCAATTAACGTCTGCCAGATGGAACTAACTGCTTACCTTTGTCCTCTTCCTTGACTGTCCCCCCTCCTCCCCATTTTTTCCTGGTCCCTCCTCCCCCGACCCCCCTCCACCATGTCCACTTAGCTTACGAGATATATTTTTCTGATTTGTTAAATTTCTTCTCGAGGTACTTGGCTGATGTCTTGCTGGGGATCTTCACCATGGAGAGCTCTTTGTTGTAGCGGGTCAGGTTGCAGGGGGTCCTGCAGAGACAGTAATTACTGTCCTTTTCTGCCAGCAGACCTGCAGGGGAGAGGGAGGCAGGGCTGAGTGGAGTGCAGGGGACTGGGACCTCTGGGCCCAGAGTAGCCGGGTCCCAGGTTCCTGCAGCAGAGAAGAGGAGGAGGTGCCCTCTGTGTGAATGAAGGGTGAGGGGCTGTGGAGAGAAGCGGGGCTGGGCGTTTGCTGGAGGTTGATGGGGGTATGAGCGGTCATAAAAGTGCCCACTGTTTCTATGTTACTCTCTTTTAAAAAAAATAACTCTTTTAATGTACTTGTCAACTAACTCTATTATCTGAATAATTTCTGCATCCATTTCAGCTGAGTTTTTAAATTTAATATTTATTTACTTATTATTTTTGGCTCTGCTGGGTCTTCGTTGCTACACGTGGGCTTTTCTCTAGTTGTGGCGAGCAGGGGCTTCTCTCTGGTTCTCAGTGGGGTGGCTTCTTTTGTTGTGGAACACGGGCTCTAGGGCAAATGGGCTTCATTAGTTATGGCACACGGGGGCTTAGTTGCTCCTCGGCATGTGGACCAGGGATTGAACCCGAGTCCTCCGCGTTGGCAGGCGGATGCTTCACTACTGGACCCCCGGGGAAGTCCTTTCTCTGTTACTCTTGGTTCTGTGTTCCTCCTGCTTCCTTTACTGTTAGGTTAACTTTTGTAAGTATGGGCACCACTTTGGAAGCATGGGCTCCAAGGGAGTCCTGGACCTTTGACCATCCCAGGGCTGTCTTCTCTGCTCTCAGCTTCAGATCTCATCTGCAAAGGGGGCTGTTCATCACAGGCAAGTGTGGGAGGCCACTGCATCTGAATCCCTAGGCTCCGTGGTTTTCCCTTGGGGGGCTCCATAGCCAGCACCCACCGCCTCTGCCAGCTGGTTGAGGACACAGAGTGAGTCTTTGTGTTCACCGGAAGTCCCTCTTTCCAACCAGACCTCCTGGAGGCATCTGGACATGCGAGTCCAGAACTACTCGACTTAGATCCAGCAAGTACAACTGCTGAACAAACTTGAGTCCGGATGATTTAAATACCCACTGCTTGTCTTGCTTGTAAATCATTTCCCAGATCCCGGAGAGGCAGGCGTGTGGAGTGGGTCACGCTCTGGGGTTGCAGCTTGTTGGTGTGATCCCCGTCACTGGAAGTTTCCCGGGGTGGGAAGTGGGGTGGGCCAACAAACACCCAAGAGCAGAGGCGGTGGTGGGGGTGCTCCTGCCTCCCCTGTGTCCCTGAGCAATGCACACTGGGCCTCACCCCTCTGCCTGACCCCACCTCTCCTGGCTCAAGGGAACAATGCAGAGAGGACAGCTTGGGAATAACCTCCAGGGTGTGTGCCAGGAGGTATCGCCAAGCTCCTTTAGCGCCCACTCGGTGCCCACTGTCCATCCTATCTCCATCTCTGCCTGCTCCTCTGCATTCCTCAGTGCTCTCTGCGGCCCCAAAACTCACTCCTTCTCTGTCCCCACCTCTCTGCCTCCTTTCTCTCCTTACTTGGATTTCCACCCTCATCACTAGCATCAGTTCCCTCGCCCACCCTTCTCTCCTTCCTCCTCTCCACCTCCCTCTCCTGTCCCTGCCGGGATGCCACCCTGTCCAGCCTCTTTCCCCCTCACCCTTCCCTATTTCCCTTTCCCACACCTGGAAGGGCTCCAAGGTCTCAATCGCAGCCCCCACCCCCATCATTCCACTGGGCCCCTGGTACTGACCTAGGGCAGGCTCTGCACACTCCTTGTGCTGCTCAGGGGTACAGAAAGGGGCATCCCCTGCAAAGAAGAAAGACAGGGAGAGGTACTCAGGCAGCAACCCCTCCCCTCCTTGGGCCAGGGGAAGGGATTGCATCGGGGTACTTGGGAAGGGTCGCAGTTCACCAGTGGACAGTCAGAAGGCAGCTGTCAATCAGGACTTCCAGGGGATAGTGGGGGACCAGAAGACTGTGCTCTGATCCTCTCTGTGATAACAGGAGCCATCTAGCTAATTTCCCCCAGGTCGGACAGCCTGGTTCATACAGGTGAAAGGAAAGTGTTGACATAGGGAGGCAGTGGCAAGCATCTACTAAGCGCTGGGCATGCATTGTCCCCTTTAACCCACTTAGGTACCTTTGGAAATAGGAACTACAGTGTCTGTTTTATTGATGAGAGAATTGAGGTTGAAGTATCCTGCTCTCCCAGGCCTGCAGTGATGTAGGTGGGCTTGGAGCCCAGGTCTGTGTGCTCCCGAGCCCAGGGCTCTTTCCATCACAGCATGCTGCCGTAGGTGAGGAAGGCTGCTTGGTCAGTCTCCTCTTTGCTGTGCCCTTCATTCCACATTATAACTGAGATGCCAGTAACAGTGTCATGTGGGGAGCGATTAAAATCTCTCCTGCCTGCTTGGGCTCAGGTTCCATGGGGAAACCTCACTGGCTGGTGACGCAGTCTGAGCATCAGGCCAGTAGCGTTTTTGTTGTTTAGTCTCTCAGTTGTGTCTGACTCTTTGTGATCCTGTGGACTGTAGTCTGCCAGGCTTCTCTGTCCATGGAATTCTCCAGGCAAGACTACTGGAGTTGGTTGCCATTTCCTTTTCCAGGTGACCTTCCCAATCCAGGGAATGAACCCGCATCTCCGGCATTGGCAGGCAGAATCTTTACCACTGAGCCACAGGGATGCCCAGATAGCATTTACCAGTGCTCGATTCTCTCTGGTCTCTGTAGAAATCCAGAAACTTTGTTTTTTCTTTTCGCACGTGCTAAAGTCAAAGCCAACTCATTGGAAAAGACCCTGATGCTGGGAGAGGTTGAAGGCAAAAGGAGAAGGGGACGGCAGAGGATGAGAGGGTTGGATGGCATCACCGACTCAATGGGCATGAACTCGGGTGAACTCTGGGAGATGGTGAGGGACAAGAGAGGCCTGGTGTGCTGCAGTCCACGGGGTCGCAAAAGTCAGACACAACTTAGCAACTGAACAACAACAAATGTCAAAGTTCACCACAATATCCTCCTCTTATTTTTTCCCTAAACACTTTTTTTTCCCAAGAGCTGAAGAACTGAAATGGTTCCTCTTTTCTAATAATAAGAATGTAACTGATATGTTTCTCTCTTTGTTTTGTCTTCTATTCCATTCTGTCTTTGCCTGCTTCTCAGAGGCAATTTTAAAGATTGATAATCCTAAATTTAGATTACTAGAGAAATTACTGATTTCTAATGCAATCGTTCAGAATTTAGCTGTAAGGATGTTCATTTCAGCATTGGTTATGACAGAAAACAATTGGTAATGAGCTAAAAGTCCAAGGTCAGGATTTAGTTAGATAAACTTAAAGTATGATATAATCATGAAACAATAGCCATGAAATACAATAGTAAAGTTCCCTGCACATAGTAGGTCTTCAGTCAGCAGTACTCTCAATTCCCTTTCCCCATGTGTTAACACAGTCACCACTGACATTTGCAATTGACAAAGCATTTTTTTTTTTTTTTGGCTGCACTGTGGGATCTTAGTTCCCTGACCAGGGATCAAAGCCAGGCCCCCTTGCACTGGAAGCTCAGAATCCTAACCACTGGGCCTCCAGGGAATTCCCAACAAAGTATTTTTATATCTTAGCTTAATTTTATCCTCTTCACAGCAAACGTTTGTGTTTTAAAGATGGTGGAGGTAAGAACAGAGACATTTAGTAACTTGTGCCAGGTCACACAGCAGTCATGTGGCGGGAGCTGAGTTGGAAGCCAAGGCCACTGATTGTAGCCTCAATCAAGCTCTTCCTGCCCCAGTCAGCACCAACCCCTGCTAGCTGTGACAAGCCGACTGCCTCTAGTGATGGCTATGCGCATTGTTAGTCTGACAACAGAAATGTCAGAACACACGGGTTCATTTGCTGGCTGATGGACTCTTGCCCCACTTGAAAGAGTGCCAGACATTTGTATGCAAGAAGGGAAATACCTGGAGGAAAGCAATAAACATCTGGGTGTCTGAATGTGTACCACACCAGGATGGGAGAATTGTAAGCATCTGGATATGTGGTCACTAAGCTCTAGGAGGGAAGAAGAGCAAGCAGCTAGCAAACGTATTGAACACTGGGAGGAATGCTCTCCAAGCTTCTGTCCACTCTGGAGACCAGGAATGTTGCCTTGGTTGCCAGACTGGATGTTCCCACCGGCCCCCGAAATGTCTGCACATCAAATAACCGTCTTCCCAGAACAGCATCCCTTGGCATCCTTGTGGAGCGGGTGAAGAGTGTCCCATCGGGTAAGAAATGCAAAGAAGGTCGCAGGCGGTCCCGGGTGCCCTGTGGCCGCCCTCCCCCGGCACTGACCTGGCATGTGGACCATGCGACAGTTGCAGTTCTCCACAATGTAGCGGGTCTCACAGTCGATCCTACAGGCGGTGATGCTGTAAACAGGGAAGAAGTCGAGCCCCATCTCGGAGGACCGGCACTCGCCCCACGGCGGGGGCAGGTATGTGAGCTGCAAGACAGGAAGCAGGGGGCAGCAGTCAGCCCTGGAGCTTCAGCTGCAACACATCCAGTGGCACATTCAGTGGAACACATCCTTCATTCACTTATGCAATTAATAAACAATTAATTGATCAACTACTGCGTGACAGCCTAAACTGCAAGGACCTCCCAGGCCTTCAACATCTGGCTCCAAAACCAGTTTTCCTATCTTATCTTTTATAACCTTCCCTATAAATGCTGATCTTCTCAAAGTCTTTTATCCCAGCCGCATCTTCCCATGTCCACAATTTGTTGTCTTGCATTTCTCCGCAGCAGAGAAGTGGGATAAGGGCTCTGTGGGTCCCTCCCTCCTTTCTAGGGTTTTTCTCCCCATTTTTTAGCTTTTCTGGCAACCCTGAACTCTGGCTTGAGACTTTATAACTCCATTATGACTGCTTTCTGCTTGAGCTATATCTATAATATTTCCTTAGAAGTTGATGTGTTCTGAAAGGAGGGATCCGATAAATATGATAAATGTGTGTTTCATCCAGGGTGGTTCCCTTCCTTCAAGGTCTGTATAAACATTCCAGTTCCTCCCTGTTTTTAGTCTCCCTCCCATAAAGTAGTACTTTTGAAATCTTTTGCCCAGAGTTTATAACTGTTAGTTCCAGGAGGGTTAGTTAGCCTTGTAAAAGTTGCTCCACCGTAACTGAGAACCAAAAATCTCTTTATATTTTATTTTAAGGCTTACAGGATTCCTTTGAGGGAGATGTTCCTGTTATAATTTTATTTGGGAGGAAACTGAGTATAAGACAGGTTAATAGGGACTTCCCCGGCACTCCAGTGGTTAACATTCCACGCTTCCACTGCAGTAGGTGTGGTTCAATTCCTGGCCAGGGAACTAAGATCCCGCATGACGCACGGCATGGTCAAGTAAATAAATAAAAAAAAAAAAAGAAAGGTTAAGTAGCCTGTCCAAGGTCATGCACAAAGTCACTGGCAGAGTCAGCATGTGGACCCAGGACTCTCTGACTTCAACCTTGCTTGTATGTATACTATTACATTGTCTCTGTGTCTCTATAGGAAATTGACACAAGAGAGAGAGAAAAACACTCCAGAGAGGACCTTTCAGAGCTTTTCTCTTTTGTTTTTTCCTATAGCTCATTTCTTCTTCCTTTCCCCTGAAGGTTTGCATTACTCTCTCATCTTTCTTTGGAATGCATGGGCAGACCAGGATTTTGCAGATTTCCTGAACAACTTTGGATAAGTCACTGCTCTCCTCTGGACCTCAGCTTCCCCATCTGTAAATTGGGAAGGTTGACGAGTAGGTTTGATAGTGTATGATTAGGATGGACTGGGTCCCCAAGTTGCTCACTATTGGATCCATAAGCACACAAACTGGATTTGGGAAGAATTCATAATGACTTTTGACAAGACTGGAGGTCTAAAATGATGTAAAATCATTTTGGGAGAGACTCATTTATTTTTCCTCTAAAACGGTTTCCCACAGTGGATGAACCTAGAATGTAGCAGGTGAAGCTCTGTGGATGGGCCACCGTTTGTTCAGGGTTAGTCACCCCCGCCCTTTTTTAATGCAAAGGTCATGATCCAGACCTGGGGCTTCCCAGGTGGCACCAGTAGTCAAGAATCCTCTTGCCAATGCAGAAGATGCAAGAGACTCGGGTTTGATCCTTGGGTGGGGAAGATCCCCTGGAGTAGGAAATGGCAACCCACTCCAGTAGTCTTTCCTGGAGAATTCCACGGAGAGAGGAGCCTGGCGGGCTACAGTCCACGGGGTTGCAGAGAGTTGGACATGACTGAGCATGCATGCACGCGTGATCCAGATACTGTGGCTTCCCTGCAGGGGCTGGTTTATCGTTCGTCCCATCAGCTTTTCTGAAGCCTCCCTCAGCAGCAGCTGGAAAATCGCAGTGTGAACAGAATCAACTCTTGCTTTCCAACGGGTGTCTGAAAGTGGGTTGGACTATTTATCCTGGGTAAGCAATGCCTCAGGGGGACCCTGAAGCACTGTCTTCAAATATCTGAAGGGCTGTCTCCGGGAAGAAGAATTAGATTTGTTTCCTGGAATCCCCAGGGAAAGACAGACACAAGAACAGGTGTACTGAGGGAAGTGGGGAGGGCGATCACATTGATTGATGTTGCAGACACAGCGGTAGGCACAGCCCCTGCCTTCCCTTCTTTAACGCTGAAGAAGGATACACTCTGTCTCAACTTTGCAACCTACTCTTATAATTCAATAATAAAATCACTCTCTTGAGGGTGAGCTCCCCATCATGAAGGGTGTGCAAGCAGAAACCATACAACTACCTGGCTGGGATGGGAAGAGAGAGACTCGAGCATTGCAGGTACCATTGGGGGTTCAAAAATTTCTTAAGCCCTTATGCCTAGCCATAGAACCTACGTCTATAATTTTAAATTTTTATTTATTTTTAAACTTTTTATTTTGTATTGGCATATAACAGATCAACAGCATTGTGACAATTTCAAGTGCACAGCAAAAGGACTCAGCCGTACATACACAGTCTCCCTCAAACTCCTCTCCCATGCTGGTTGCTGCATAATATTGAACAGAGTTCTCTGTGCTATACTGTAAGACCTTGTTGGTTAATCATTTTAAATCTAGCAGTGTGTACATGTCCATCTCAAACTCCCTAAGTATCCCTTCCCCTGTGGTAACCATAAGATCATTCTCTAAGTCTGTGAGTCTGTTTCTACATCCATAATTTTAATCTGAAAATCAGAGACAGTGGAACAAGTCAGACAGAACCTCAAATCCCACTGTTCCATGGGCTAGCTCTGTGACTTTGAATAAGTGATGAAACCCCCATTCTCCAGGCCCAGATTTTAGCCTCCTCTTCGGTCTAAATGAGATAAATGCCCAGCAGCTAGTCGGTCCCCTGAGACTTTGTTCCTATCTTCTTCCCCCTAACAAATGTCTTCATGCTTTTCTGCCCTTTCGTTCCTTCAACAAATAGACCAGCTCCACCTCTGCGGTCCTTACAATCTGGTTTTACAGACCAGAAAATCTCCATCCTTTTTTGGCTCAAGTGATTTTGTGTTGGGGTTATTATGATACAGACTCCTGTCAATGCAGACATCCAAGTCAAGATGGTACTCAGACAGCTATTCTAGGGGTCTGAAGCTGGGGACGGAGATCTGGGGTGGAGATGTAAATGGGGGGAGGGTTCTGGTGGAGCTTGAAGCTGTTGGGTGGATGAGCCAGCTCAGGGATAGAGGAGAGATGCTCAGGATTGAGTCTTAAAGTGTTCCTGCCTTTACTTGACAACTCATCCATCCTTAGCTTCCCCCCACCACCGACCCCCATTATGCCATGGAACCAGTGGCTTTGCACAATTGCTTACATTTATGAGCTAAGCCAAGATCCCAGAACTTTTGTGATAGAATACCCTGGTGCTTGCCTGTCATTGCTCCACTGTCTTGAGGCCTTTCTCCACAGACTTTTTCATTTTATAGAGAAACTGGTGTTTGCACCCTCCCTGTGCTGGGATAGCCTATGCTGTTCCTCAGCTGCTGGCTTCCCCAGCCTCTCCCAGCCCGCAGATTCCGAGGTGTGCCAGCAGGTGGCGCTGCAGTCAGCCTGGCTGCCCATAGTCAGAGATGCCTGGAGGGAGTCAGCCAGTGGCTCAGTCCAGTCCGACTTTTTGCAAACCCATGGGCTGCAGCCCCGAGGCTCCTCTGTCCAGGGGATTCTCCAGGCGAGAATACTGGAGTGGATTGCCATTTCCTTCTCCAGGGGATCTTCCCACCCCAGGGATTGAACCTGGGTCTCCTGCATGGTAGGCAGATTCTTTGTTTTCTGAGCCACCAGTTCACTCATTGGAAAAGACCCTGATGCTGGGAAGGATTGGGGGCAGGAGGAGAAGGGGACGACAGAGGATGAGATGGCTGGATGGCATCACCGACTCGATGGACATGAGTTTGAGTGAACTGCGGGAGTTGGTGATGGACAGGGAGGCCTGGTGCGCTGTGATTCATGGGGTTGCAAAGAGGTCGGACTGAACTGAGCGATTGAACTGAACTGAGCCACCAGTTGCTAAGCTCCCTTGGCCTTTTCCTTGTGTCTGCAACCCACACTCTAAGGCCTTGGCTACGATGCCCCTTTAGGGAGGACGCTGGGACAGTGATGAGACTGTATATTAATATGTTCCTCCTATTCCTGGAAAGGGTAGGAAAGACCAGAGGAGAGAGACAGGAAGAGGGAGACAAGGAGCGATGCCCACTGAGCTTAGCTGGCACCCACCCGACTCTTTTGTTGTGTCAGCCGCTTGGCCTTTTGATTTAGGCACTGGACACCATGATCACCTGGACCCAGTCCTTTTAGACTCTGGAATTCTCTTGCCGGCTCCTTTCCAGGGCTGGCTCGGGGTCTTTGTTCTGAACTGCCTGGCTTCTACTTCTTCCTCGGTAACCCACCTGGCTGGGATCCTGGTTCCCTGTCTGCTGGGAGGACCCATTGTAGGAGCACGCGCTCTGTGCTCAGACCCAGCTGGATTGGAATCCTGACTCTGCCATTTGCTTAGTGGGGGACTTGCCCTTTCTGCATGAGAAACACCCTGAGATATTAACTACTTCAGAGGGACACTGTGGGTTTTGAACTCAAGGTGTGTGTAAGCCAGCTGTCACCCTTGGCTGATGTCTTCCGGTCCCTGTTCTGGGTCATATGGATGGGATGCAAAACTCAGCCCCTCATTCATTTTCATGAAAGCCCGTTCTCCCAGGGTGTTAGATTATATGGAAGATGTCAGAGTTGGAGGAGGGTCTACATCAGAGCAAAGCCCCTTCTCCTTGCCTAAGCCTAACCCCTCTCCATGTTCCTCCTTCCCTTCCTTCTCTCCCTCCTGCTCTCCTCTCTCCTCATCTGCTTTGCCATCCTTTCCAGAAGCAGAACCCACATATTCTTAAGTAGCTGCATCATCCTGTGACATCTTGGTGCGTGGCAACATCCTCTCCTATGGAGTCTCAAGGAAACGCACTTTCCTCCCTGGGTGGAATTCTAAAGCCAAATGTTAAGATTTTTTTCTGCCTTGTTCTGTAATAAGAGGAAAACATCTCCAAGAGTGTCTGGTTAATAACAGATCTGAATAAACTGAAGATGTTGTTGGCATCTTATCTCCTTACCAGGGCTCTGTCTCACCTTGTACAGTGACCTGGCAACAGAGACCCCTGCCGTGCTTTGACCAGAAATGCAGAAACACACCCTGACGACTCGTGATGCACATGTATTTTCTGTTACTTCTGAAGTCTCTCTGGGATCTCTATCAACCTTTGATTAACTGGGAAGCTAGCTAGCACGCTGTGGTTTTGACCGTTTCTTCGTGATTGTGTAAGAAGTGAAATTAACAGGTAGTGTCGTGAGAGGAGCGTTGCTGGGGCTTCTAGGAAGAAGTGAAGCCCCTTTATCGGGTGCCATCCATGTGTTAGGCTCTGTGCCGGCCCTTTGAGTTTTCTCATTTTATCTTCTCATCGAGCAGCAAGGTTGATATTGTTATCCCCATTAAACAGATGAAGAAACTGAGGCTCAGTCGGGTTATGCCCCATTTCCCTGGGTCACAGATTACATTGATTCCAGGTCTTTCAGACTGCAAAACTCCTGACTTTCAAAAGCCATAAAACTTTCCCTCCCTTCAAATCAAATATGACATGAACACATATAATAAACAAGCAAAGAAGAGCTGCTGTGGGTGCAGGTAGGGGATGGGGAGCCCAGAGTCTCATACTCAGTCTCCTGGCCCTTGCGGTGACCCCCAAGCATCTTGCAGGAATGCCAAGGCTTACAGTGCAGAGTTTGAACACCCCGTGAGGTTCCAGTGACTTACATGGTTCCTCAGGCAGGAGTGGTAACCTGTGAACCTCACTTTCCTGCTGCATAAAGCAAGGCATATGGACCAGAGAGCTGCTGAAACGCCTCCAGAATCTTCCAGGTTTTGAGCTTCTGTGTCTCATTTGATACAAACTGGGAGAAAGGGTGGGCAGAGGGTGGGCTGCTCTCAGATGATCAATCGAGTCTGAGTATTTGGCTCAGAAGGTGTTTTCTTCCCTTTGGGTGTTGGGGAAACTGATCAAGAAGAGGCCAGAGGGATCCTGGCTCAGAGCCGGTGGGAAGCTGTCACTCTGGGAATAACCGCCTTGAGAGTGAAGGGAAAAATCCCCTTTGTGAGTTCTTTTGCAGAGAACACAGTCGGCAGGAGTGTTCAGCTCACTCCTGTGGATGAAGAAGTGCTTGGCCAGAGGGGGCTGTCCTTGGGGTGCAGGGAAGAGGCGTCAGGGTACAGCTTGGGCTGCTAACAAAGGCTCAGGGGGGCTTTTGTGGCCCACCAGAGCCCAGTGGTCCAGCTCGGTCGAGCAAGCTCTTCATTAACTCCTACAATGTGGGCGCTGGGGCTAGACGGATGAGTACAACGGGGAACCTGCTCTCCAGGGCTCCTGTTTGCCACAGACCCCTCCTGCCACCACCTGAAGGCATGTTCCCAGATCCCTGAGACCTGTTCCCTTCCTCGTCCCCAAGCCCACACAGCTGGGGCCCAGCGGGAAGAGCATGGCACCCTCAGGGACCGGCTCTGTGCCCTCGGAAAAGTCACCTAGCTACTCTGGGCCTTCTCTGCAAAACAGAGCTAATGTTCTGTGAGGAGCAGGGCTTCCCTGAGGGCAAAATGAGACAATAGGTGGGAAGAGCTTCGCTCGCAGTACTTCCTGAGTTTGTTGAGTCTTAGGTTTGGGAAGTGCTTATGAAAGTCCTTCATTTAATTAAGGTGTCAGTAGGCGGCTGGTCCCACGTGCCTGTCCTAATAGGCATCTCGCCTCTCCAGCCACAGTCTTAGCTCTTCCTGATTCACTGGCTCTCAGGCCTCTAATACAGGGCCTGGCACATAGTGGGTGCTTGGTACTTAACTGGATGAATGAATGAGTGAATGAATGAATGAATTGCACCATCCTGCTTTCTCCCAGCCACAGTACAGAGGATGAGTGTGGGCGGCTGGAGAGCCAATCCAGCAGGAGCAGAGGATCCTTCATGTTGGTCCCTGCGAGCCCTACATTGAGGTGGGCTCAGCATCGAATCACATCTGAGTCCTGGGCTGAGGGCAGGTTTTTCTGTGTGACCCTGAGCCTGTCACTCAACCTCTCTGGGCCTCCCTGTTCCATCTGTTATGGGGCGATGCGTGTGTGCTCAGTCGTGTCCAACTCTAAGCGGCCCCTTGAACTGTAGCCCGAGAGTCTCCTCTGTCCATGAAATTTTTCAGCAAGAATACTGGAGTGGGTTGCCATTTCCTACTCCAAGGGATCTTCCTGACCCAGGGATGGAACCTGCATCTCTGGGCATCTCCTGCATTGGCAGGCGGATTCTTTACCACTAGTGCCACCTGGGAAGCCCCATCCCATCTGTGATGGTTGGGGCCTTAAGTCTTTGGTGGTCTGAGACTCATGAGGTCCCCCTTGGTCCTACCCATGCCCTCCCACCTTCCACTACAACAGTAACTTCCCCTGGCCCAGCCAGATGGAGGGGGAAATCAGAGCCTGCCTGCTTTCTGAGCTGTGATTTTTGGTTTGATGTTTTTATTTCATCCTGCTGAGTGATTTAAGTGTGTTCACAAATGATTATATTGTGCTCCTTTTAAACAATACTAAAATCAAATCAAATACGAAAATCAAATCCACCCATCAGTCAGTAACAGGCAGCTCTGATGTCTCAGGGGAAACAGGTCCTTGTAGGCAGCGCAGAAGCAGTGAGGCATCCCTGCCTCCTGTCCCTGCGGCTCTAGTCACAGCTCAGCCCCCAAGGTCAAAGTAGGAGAGATGGCACCAGGAAGAAGTCAAAGTCACCGCAGAGAGACTGAGCTGGGGTCCCGGCTGGAGAGCCCATGTAGGTGCTTAGAAGAACAGTGTCTCAATCCTCACAATGACCCTTTGTGAGTAAGAACTACTAGCCCTGAAGACCCACAGTCGACTAATTGATGATATAGACATTGCTGATATTTATTGAACCCTTACTAACTTACTTGGAGTGACTCTTCAAATCCTGACAACAACCTTGTGGGGTTGGTACTTTTATGATCTCCATTGTAGCAATATATCTCGGGAGACTGGAGTGGAAAAGAGACCTACAGTCACTACTAGTAAGAGACAGAGCTGGAGGTAGAACCCAACCATTTGCACGTTCGTCACTACCTATCCTGCCTTGCCTAATACTGCAGTGGGCGGGGTCCACAGGAAGCAGAGCCAGTTACTGGGGGCGGGGTGTATGTGTGTGTAGATGGATGGTGGAGACTGTGGCAGAGATCTGGGGATGGGAGCATGGGTTCTCCAGATTCCAGTGTTAGGGGAAACACTGGCTGAAACCGCCCACCCTGCCCAGGCACCATAGTAACCATTTGCATGAGTTATTTTACAACAGGAGGTCCTGGTAAGGAACTCGGAACTAACAAGCCCCCACCAACCGGAAGAATTCAGGAAAGGTCAAAAGGAGATGCTGTACGTCCTACCAATCTCCCAGAATCCTCCTTGCTGGAATCCATCTTAGCTGAGTGATGCGTGCGCCACCAGGAAGGACCCTGAGTCGGAGTGATTGGCCAGAGACAACCTGGAAACTAATCCCATCCCCATAAAACTGGAGACTGTGAGCCACGTGGCAGAGCAGTCCTCCTGGGTTCCCTTACCCTGCTGCGCTCTACCCGGCTTCCCCTTCCCAGTAAAGTCTCTTGATTTGATAGCACATGTGTCTCCTCGGACAATTCATTTCCTAGTGTTGGACAAGAGCCCACTCTCGGGTCCCCCTTTGTGCCACACAGACATGGGAAATACTGCATAGGTTCATTGGACAGTTTATCCTTCACGACAGCTCTGCCACTTAAACATTATCCTCCCCATTTTACAGATGAGCAAACTTCAGGAACTTGCCCAACACCACACAGCTAAGAAGTGAGAGGCAGGAGTCAAATTCAGGTCTGTCTGTCTGCAAGGCTCCTGAAAGGTGCTCAGGAGACAGCTGACCTTGGCAGTGCCTGACCCCACTGTCCTCTCTAGGGGACACAACTTTTTCACCTGCAGCATCTGGGAATAGATAACCCCCAGGTGTAGTATGGTATAAGGTGTGAGCTATAAGGCAAACCACGTGACTGCACCCCTCCCCCGACTCTGGTGTCTGGCAGACATCACCAATCGATCACAGATGTGAAATCAGAACCGAGAGGAAATGTTGTATTTTGGGGAAGCTTCATCTGTAGAAACCATCAAACTACATGCTGTTAAACATTCCCATAGATTGAATAAGATTTAGTATGTGCCTTATAAAATACAGAATGTGACTTCCCTGCGGGAATGGGAACCACAGCCTGCCCTCTTGTGCAGGAAAATCCTTGACTGGCATTCAGACCCTTTGGACCACAGGAGGATCCACCCAGTGGAATAGAGCAACACCCCGGACCTGCAGAGGGGTCACACACAGAGCTCCTTGTTGTGCTGGCGGGAAACTAAGTCATAGTAGTGGCTGATGCAGCACTTCAGCAAGCAACAAAGTCCATTTAAAAAGCGAATTACCCATGGTTTATGACTAATAATAACGAGGTTACATCCATTGCAAAAATGTCTGTGAGTGGGAGAGAATGTGAGAAGAGCAAAAAAAAAGTGAATTGTTTACTCAAAAAAGAAAGGATTTTTAAAAAAAGACTATAGCTTTCCTCATTCTAGCATGAGTTTCACCTTGGGCTTTGCTGGCTCTAGGTATGCCTCTGAAGCTCTCCAAGGATCTTCCAGCTTTGGTGTCATGGGGTGGACAGTCTTGTGCAGTTTTATTTGCATAAAAATATCATGTTTTCATTATTATTTTCATCCATCCACCCACCCTCCATTCATCCCTCCCTCAATCCATCTATTCATTCATCCATCTATCCATCCACCCACCCACCCTTCATTCATGCCTCCATCCTTCCATCCGTCCTATCCATTTATCAATCCACCAACTCCCCATCCACCCATCCCTCCCTCCATCCATCCATTCATCCATTTACCAACACCCATTCATCCATCCACGCCCTCCACCCATCCATTCATCTAGTCTCCATCCATCCATCCGTTGTCCATCTATTCATCCTTCTACCCACTTACTCACTCATTCACTTTGCAAGTGTGCAATAAATCTGTCCCAGGAACATAGCTAGGAGGAACTGAGGCTACAAAGATGAATAAGAACTGGTTCCTATGACCTGGGGGCTTACACTCTAGAAAGAACAGGCGTGCACCTAACGAAGCACGTGCTGAAATGGAGCCACAGTGCATAGGAATCGTGGGGACACTGAGAAGGGCACAGCCAGACCAACCTGGAGTGGGGGCGGAAGTCAGAAAACTCTTTATGGAGGCAGTGGTCACCTGCGAGCTGAGTCTAGAAAGACTGTTGTTCATTAGATCTGGTGTGGGAAAGGTGTTCTGGGTCCAGGGACCTGCCCAGGCCAAGGCCCAGAGGTAAAGAAAGTCCTGGCCTGGAGGGGGAGCCTCTGGCAGGGCAACAAGAGTGCATGTGGGCGAATGTCGGCCGGTGTGCCTTGCTCAGCACCCTGGAACAGCCCCGGGTGACTGAAACATTCTCCATCCTTGTTACGGTGACTCCCACGCCTGCAGTGCATCTACATCGCGGGGAGGCAGCAGTCCCTGCAGGATTCACGCCCTGCCTCCACTCCCCAGGGGTGAGAGCTGCCTCGGCAGAAGAGCGTGCTTAAGTGTGTCTGTGCATGCCGACACACCATTATCATCACATCTTCATCCGGACACAATTTCTTGGGCGGGTGCTGTCAGTGCCAGCAGTGCGTTCTCAGCAAATTGTCTCGGTGTGTGATTTGTTGGTTGAAACAGGGAGAGGGGAAGCGTGGTAGGGATGCAGGCAGGGAGGGGGTCTTATCCAGAGGAGGGAGCTTGGAGGCACACAGCCTGGCTTGGCCACTCACTCTGGGCCTGCCCTGGACCATGCACCATCCTACTCAGAGCCTCGGGTTTTCTTTACTCCCTCCAACCCTGGGCAGGTTGTTGGCATAAGTATCCTTGTCTTTTCCTGTCCTGGGCTCCTGGCAGCTTCTCCCCTGGACTTCAGTGCTGCTGGGGTTCTCGTGACATGGTTCTAGGGGGTCCTGACTCACCCAGCTCCTTTCTCTGACTCACACTCTCAGCTCCATAAGCTGGAAAGTGGCCCTTTGAGCTCCAGATTCTGCCCTGAACTTTCTTTCCCTCCTCTTCATCTACTTCCTCTGTTTTCTTTTTTAAACCCTGGGAGTATTTTCATCTTTCAAAGAAGATCCCTCCGTCCAATGTCTACCTCTGAGTATCATCAGCTGGAGAGGCCAGACGAGGGACTGATCACTCGCTCTGTTAGATTAGACCATCTCAGAACTGCCGTGCACAGCTGTGCAGGGCGTGCACTGCGCAACAGCAGGACATTCACATGGATCAAGGTGTGCGTGTCACCACCAGAGGGCGCTCTGGGACCTGGAGCAGCCTGTCTCCCTCTACTACAGCCCTGCCTGGGTTCCCTCCTTGGCTGGCCGTCAAGCACCATCATCCCATTGTCTCCCCTTGAATTACAGCAGCTTTATAAATAATGAAAACATTCCTGTTCCAATGGACAGGGCAGGGGGTTGGGGCTGGGGTCTCGAATGTATTTGTAGGGCCACAGAACTGGCCTCCATGCACAGTCTCTATTGGAATGGGGGCCTTTTACAACCCGGCTCTTTTCAGTGGGTGTATTTGAAAGAGAAGTTGGGTCCAGGGTGAAACGTTCACCTAACAGCTTTTCTCCAAGTGAAGGTATCTCAGTGCATTTGCTACAGTTTTGGCTTTTAGCTCCATCCAGAATCCACTTTCCCGACATCTGGATGGGCACAGAGTTGGGGTGGGGGTGGTGTCTGAGGAGGAATAAAAAACTCACAATCACAGACCAAGAAAATCTGGAAGCAAAATGGAATAGTAAATTGTTCTGTACGGTCAAGGCCAAGGCTGTAGGTCTATTATCTCGGTGTGGCTTCCACCCAGGCTGGGAGTGTGCGTGAGTGGGTGCTGGGGGTGGGGTGGGCTGAACACAGGGCGCCCCTCCCAGCTCTGCCCTCTGCCTCCTCCAGTCCTCACTGGGGCCACTTGCCCATCCCCTCCTCCCCATCCCTGCCTCAGCCCTCCATCGGCCCTCAAGCAGATTCTGAACCAGCTAGGAGGACGTCCAGCTGACCCAGCAGCACGCTACATGTCCTAGCCCTGAATATGGACAGACAGGATGCTTGCTGAGCCCCTGCACTGACCGAGTGTGCGGCTCCAGAGAGGTGGAGGTGGGGGCCCTGTGATACCTCTGTGCTCCACACTCCACCCGAGGCCTCTGAAAGTCCAGCAAGGGGATCAGAATGAGCGGCCGCCACCTTCACCCTATGGGATGGCACTGCTGCCACCCTAGATGCCCGCGTTCAGGAGCCTGGGGGAATTTCCTCCCTGGGCTGTGACCCTGTATGGTGAAGGCTCTGCAGCAGGCAGGCAGGGAGTTTCTGTATGCCTACAACAGGGGTCATAAAATTCTTTTATTATCCTCTTCCTGGAACTTCCCAGTGTGGGGATGGTGGACATTTACGGCATAAAATGTGTGGATGGAGGACTTCTCCGGTGACCAGTGGTTAGGACTCCTTTGCTCTCACTGCCTTGGGCTCTGGGTTCGATTCCTGGTTGGGGGACTAAGTCATGCAGCATGGACCAAAATAAAAATAAACGTGGATCCTGGAAAATGATCTAAAGTTTATGCTCTTGAGCCACTTAACTCTCAGGTTGGGGCTGAGTTCTCAGGTCTGATCTTTCCAGCTCAGCTCTGCACCAACTTGTCATTGTTGTTTAATTGTTAAGTTGTATCCAACTCTTTTGTGACCCCATGGACTGTAGTCCACCAGGCTCCTCTGTCCATGGGATTTCCCAGGCAAGAATACTGGAGTGGGTTGCCATTTCCTTCTCCAGGGGATCTTCCCCACCCAGGGATCAAACCCACGTCTCCTGCATTGCAGGCGGATTCTTTACGACTGTGCCACCTGGGAAGAACCAACTGGACTCACATTTAATTGAATCTTAAGCACTTTTTCAAAGAGGGCTACCTGCTTTGCATCTAGGCTGTTTATAACACCACACTGTGTTCCATCATTCCCCAAATAATTAATATTCATTGGGGGGCTCATTATAATCATAAAATCTCATCTATCACTACCTATCAGTCCTTCAAACTGTGACTTCCTGGCCGTCGTCTCTAGAAATGCCACCATCGCCAGCATGCTGGGCCACATTTTTTACACAGTCAGAGTACTTTACAAGCTTAAAAAAACCTTTCTTTTCCACTAAATGATTTCAATTTTGTATGGCTGGGCTGGTGATCCCAGTGATAGTTACAGTCTACGGGGTACGTCCAGGAAATGCTTTGAGGGGGAACTGGGGACACACTGCCCTTTCATAGACATCATCTTAAGTGCTTAGACCATTAGGAAGGACTACAGTGGAAAGATCGATACACCACCAGCCTCGGGAGTTCAGAGTCATTTGTATCCGTTACGGGCTGGCTCCTGAGAAGGACATTCACCCTCACCTTTCCATTGAGGGAATGTCAATGTCAGTGTCCACACAGGACACCACATGGGCTCGTGGAAAAGATAGCTTGGGGATAAGATATGGAGTACTTCCTGCCATGTCAGTAAACAAGGATGTCACCATCATCAGCGATTCCAGCCCTCCACCGTCATCTGGTGAGCCCTAAGGACACTCAGGAAGGGGAAGAATACCTGTGACCTAAGAGCCACCAGGTTGCAGTCACTCCTTAGGGTGAGCCCAAGGGGGCTCAGGGTGTGAAAACATAGGATACTGGCCCCAGATGGCTGAGATGCATATGAGAGGAACGACTGCATTTAAGCCCAGACTCCTGCATCTTCCCATACACAGAAAAGCACTCAATTCCACAGCTTGAGATATCTGGCTTCCTTTAATTAACACCAATCTTTTGATGGTCAGACTACCTGCCCTTTGTTGCAGAACTTCTGTGTCACCTGGCTCCTGCCCTCGCCTCCTCAGAACAGTTCTCTCAGGGTCCCTTGAGATGCTTTCTCCTGGGCTTGGAGTCGTCAAAAATTCCCACCGAATAAAACACAACTCTCAACTTTTAGATTGTGAATATTTTTTAAGTTGATAGGGGTTGCAGAGGCACGAAGTGTCAGAGGATATACAACATGATATTGAGAAAAGAGAGTGGACTTTGGAATGGGGCTCCGGATTCTAATTCTCAGCTGTTTCTTCACCTCTAGAAGGGGGCACTGGTACCTTCCTGCGAGTCTCCATGGAGACTGAAGAGATGGTCTAGCAGAGAGATGGCACTGGAGCAGAGCAAGGACTTAATCAGTACTCGGGGCCAGGACTGTGTGGTTAAAAGACTGGGCTCTGGACTCGGGCAGACCTGGTTTGGGGTTCAAGCTCTGTCACTTAATGGCTCAGTTTCCCCCAACTGTAAGTTGAGAGTAACAATGCCTATCTCATTGTTGTAAGAATGTCTATATTTCATTAATTGTAAGACACATATTTCCCCACATCCTAACCCCTCTGTAAGACCTTACCATCCCATCCGTGGTAGTGTTTTTCTTTCTTACAGGCACATAACATAATATTGGCCCCTACAGCTGTCGCTGTCTTAGATTTGATGAAGTATTCTAAATGGGCTCATGCCTGTTACCTGGCACACAGTGGGTGCTCAACAAACGGCAGCTGTTGCTATGACTTCCTATGTGATCCTGGGCAAGTTTTAAAATATCTTTGAGCCTCAGTTTCCTCATCAGCACAATGGGAATAATTATCTACTTTTCAGGGCTTGAGGGTGTATGAAACGAGGGACCATGGAGACTGAGGAGCCCTGGTGTATGAAGGAGCTCTAGATGTATCCTCCCATGGGACTGTACCCAGGGGACACCTCCCCTTTTTGGAGTTTCAGCACAGGTCGGGTGGAGAAGGGCCAGATACCTGAGCTCTGTAGCCCTGCAGGACAACATCCCCTGCTCACCGCTGCCCCGGGTGGTACCAAGGCTCAAGGCAGGCCTGCTTGAAACAAATGGGAAGGTGAGGGAAGACAATGGGGGCAGGCAACCCTGCTGGGCATGAAGACCTTGGCCTCAAACCTGAAGCCCCATGGGGGATGGCAACTAAGATGTCAATAACCCATACGAAGACCTCAGTGGAAGTCCTCCTTCTACCAAATGTGGCAACTGGGAAAACTCCCCAGATCACAGATCTCGTAGAGCCACTCCTGAGTCCCCACTGGCCTTCCGGCAGAATGCACCTCTATGCTGGAGACAAGCGGTAAGAGAGGGCAGCTTTTGGTTGGCAACAGGGATTGGCAGCATCCCTTCTCCTGTGTTCCTGAAGGACCACGGTCTGGATTGGGGTCGATCAGAGCTAGTGTCGAATCCTGACTCTAGATGACCATGGATGCATGACCCCCCTCTACAGGTCTCAGTGTCCTTATCTGTAAAGTTCACGTGTGTGTGCATGCATGTCAGCTCTATTGTGTCCAACTCTTTGCAACCCTGTGGACTGTAGCCTGCTAGGCTCCTCTGTCAATGAAATTCTCTGGAGTGGATTGCCATTTCCTCCTTCAGGGAATCGTCCCTACCCAGGGATCAAACTTGCATCTCCTATGGCTCTTGTATTGGCAAGTGAATTCTTTACCACTGAGCTCCCTGGGAAACCCGCTGTGTGTTTAAAAGTGAAAATGTTAGTTGCTCAGTTGTGTCTGACTCTCTGCAACCCCATGGACTATAACCCACCAGCCTCCTCTGTACATGGGATTCTCCAGGCAAGAATACTGGAGTGGGTTGCCATTCTCTTCTACAGGGATCTTCCAAACCCAGGGGGTGTTCATGAATAGAGTCATAGAGTTGGTACCCCAAAATGTTGTGCTGCCCACCCCACTTCCCTCCTCCCCAACTCAGAGGCTGTGGAAATCGCATGTGGAGAAAGCATAAGCGATATTGACTTAACTACAAAATGCTCTGATGTCTTCCCTGCTGCTTTGACAAAATGGTTTTTGAAGTCAACCTTCCCTTGCAAGTCTGGAACATCACAGATGAACAGATGCAAACTGTCAGACCATGAGGAAGCCTTGGGTTGCTCGCCTTTCAAAGAGGAACAATCCTCGTTCAAGCTCTTTCCCGTTCAAGCTCCTTGAGGTTGTTCCACGGCTTCAGCCCTCCTGCATGGTGGTGGGCATGCTGGTGTATGGCATCATGGTAGAGAGTGGGAGGCTGGGGGCAGGGAGGAAGTGTGACAGACACCTTTTGGCCCAAGCACTTTGCATAGATAAAGTATGAGGTGGGTACCATTGTTATCCCTCTTATACAGAGGAGGAATCTCAGACAGAGTTGTGTGGAGGTTTGCCCAAGATCTCACTGCTGGGAAGTGACGGAGTCAGGATTCAGACTTGGACAGCCTGATGCTGAAACCTAGCACCTCTCTCCTGTGGTCCCCGCTCCAAGGAAGCCCTCCCTGTCTAATGCCAGGTGATGGCCACTGCCCTTTGAGAGAGGTCACCCATTCAGAGGCCCAGGGAGGCTCTCCAGAAGGCATCCTCTTTCTCTCAATGTGAGACAGCCATATTATCACCACTGTACTGATGAGGAGACTGAGGCTCACAGCAGCAAAATGATTTGCCTGTGATCATCCAGCAATTCAGAGAAAGGGTTTAGACAAGAACCCAAGTCTTTTGACTCCTGGTCCTGTCCCACGCCAACTGAGCCAGCTGCCTCCCGCTCCCTCACCCCATCTAGACCTCTTTCTGGGTTACCACCCAGCCACCTGTGAGGGCAGGGTGATCTCGTATACCTAGTCAACCACTGCACTGTCCACAGCCCTGCGGCTTCAAGTTCTGTCTTTTCCTGGGAGCTTATTTATTTGGTCTTAGCAGCAGCATGGGGGATCCTGTTCCCTGGCCAGGGATTGAAACTGGGGCCCCTGCATCAGGAGCATGGAGTCTTAGCCACTGGACCCACCAGAGAAGTTCTTTTCTGTGAACTTTGCAAAAACACAAATAAATGGACTCAGCTCTGGGGTCCTCCAGGGAAGTCCACAGACAGGCACTTTACTTGGGGGTTGTGTTGGCAGCAGAAAGAATTATGTTTGGAGTTAGACATCCTAAGCTTGAAACCCAGCTTCACTGAGTGCTAGCTTGGCGACCTTGGGCAAACCATTGACTTTCTTTGAGTATCAGTTACCTATTGTCTCTGTCCTGGAGAGCTTTTATGAGATAATATATGAACCGAATCCAGTGCATTGTTTGTAGGACACAGAGCAGGTGCTCAACATAGCCGAGATCTTGGCCTTCGTCACTGGCAAAAGAGTCCAGAAAATTTTGTTTGCCTTAAGAGCATCCTGTCTATAAAAGTCACCCAGCCTTGAACCAGGGCAGGGGTTATTTTAATGATTCAAGGATCCTCGATTTTCACAAAGGGCTTAGCCAGGGTCCTTTAAGTGGCAGCTACATGTGCATGCTGCGATGCCTGTTTACGATTCATTAGCCATTTGACAGTGACTTTAGTGGCGAGAGAGAAAGCGCTCAGCCCGTGTTATGGACAGCCAGCGCTGGGAACCATTACCCGCTAGAAATCAAACAGAATTGGTGGGAAAAAAAAAAGATCTGAAGGAGTAACCCAAGGAAAAGATTTCGTTTATAAATATCCTTCTCGCCCTTTTCCCCAGGAACCCATCCTTCAGTTGTTTAAAAGCAAGATAGAAACACAGAATCAGGCACCCCCTCTTCCAAACGTTTCTCCCTAAACTTTAAAAGCCCAGTGACAGGTGATTGGAACAAGCCTTCACAATGTAAGAGGCCACAGCTGTAATTGTTCATTCTTCCGGCTGTAATTTATCTTGCTATCCCTTTGGGTAACTAAACAGCTCTGATCATGGGCTGCCCAATCGGCTTATAAGTCTTCTTGATGAATCACTCTCCCTCTCCCCGTCCTTTCTCTGGGCTGCGGTAATTCTTGACAACTGCCTTAGAGCCTCAGTCTCCTGTGGGTGTGGAAGGGAAGAGCCATCTATTAGGAGGAACACGTGGAGAACAGAAAGCTTTGGGCATTGGGAAGCTGGCAGGTGGAGAGCTGAGCCCTCGTCTCAAGACAGAGAGGCCAGGATGCAGAATGCAGTGGATGTTCAGTGACGCCCAGGGTTTGAGGCACCCTTGTCTGTTTGGGGTCTTTGCATCAGGAATGGCTGGGCAAACCTCATCCACTGAGCTCCAGTAAGTATCTGGAGCATCTTAAGAAAGTGCCATGTGCTGGAATTGTGGAGCCACTGCAAGGGTAAACTGGACCTTGTGTGTTTCAGTTTTGGAATGCTCATCTTCCTCCTGGGCTGGTGGGCTTTTCCATCCCCCTGTGCCTCTGAGTGGCGATAGTGGTAAAGAACCTGCCTGCCAATGATGGAGACATAAGAGACACCGGTTCGATCCCTGGGTGAGAAAGATGCCCTGGAGGAGGGCATGGCAACCCACTCCAGTATTCTTGCCTGGAGAATCCCATGGACAGAGGAGCCTGGCGGGCTACACAGTCCATAGGGTCAAAAAGAGTTGGGCATGACTGAAGCGCCTTAGCACAAATGCACATGTCTCTGGGTGGCGTGTAGGACTCTTTCTCTTAGGCTGAGGCGGTTAAGAGTAGATGTGCTCTCTCTTTCCACAGCTGATGTCAGAAGGAGTGATGAGTCTGAGAGCCTAGAGGAGGAGGACAGAGCCACAGATGGGAGAAAGGTGGGTCCTTGAATGACTGCACGGAGCAGGGCTCCTCTGTCACTTGCACTAGAGTACAACACGAAGGAGAAATATCCTTTCACTGTGCTTAACCGTTCACACTGAAGGGTCGATTGCTACGGCAGTGAACCTCTCTTATCTGCTTTGACTTCCCAGGTGGCCCAGTGGTAAAGAATAGGCCTGCTAATGCAGGAGACACAAGAGATGTGGGTTTGATCCCTGGGTTGGGAAAATCCCCTGGAGTAGGAAATGGTGACCCGCTTCGATATTCTTGCCTGGAGAGTCCCATGGACAGAGGAGCCTGGTGGGCTACAGTTCATGGGGTCGCAAAGAGTTGGGCGTGACTGAGCTACCGAGCACACACATCTACTGTGGCAATACTTTATTTAACAGAACTCAATTACTCACACTGAAGGTTCATTATGAGTGAGCACAGTGGCTTCTACTCATCAGACTGTACATGGTACCTCACCTCTACTAGCTGTTATGTGGACACTCAGCTCACAACTCAGAGAACATTGGATACCTGAATTCTTAAATTTTAGACCTGATAAATTGATCCCTTCTTAAATTTTAGACCTGATAAATTGATCCCTCTTCCTTTTCCCTTTGGGCTCCCCAGGTGACAGTAGTGGTAAAGAGCCTGCCTGCCAATGCAGGAGATGTAAGAGACATGAGTTTGATCCCTGGATTGGGAAGATCCTCTGGAGGAGGGCATTGTAACCCACTCCAGCATTCTTGCCTGGAGAATCCCATGGACAGAGGAGCCTGGAGGGCTACAGTTCACATAGGTTCACACAGAGTCGGACACCGCCGATGTGACTTAGCATACACGCACCTTTTCCCTTTACTCCTATTGGATGGGTGAGCAAGTCTGATTCCATCTCGCCACGACTATGCAGGTGTTCCCTGTACTCTACAGTTGCGACTGTTCTCAGCTCCCTCCTGGACCATTGCAGCAGTCTCCTAATTGGACACCCCACCTCTTATGCACCCCTTCCAGTCTGACTCCCAGCTGATCTTTCTAAAATGCAGCCTCAGTCACATCACCACCTTCCCCAGTAAAATCCAACCTCCTTTTTTCTGCAGAAGACCCTCTGTGATCTGCCTTCCTGTCTCTCCTTTCATCCTCCCCCAAACCACTGGGCTCCCATAGCCTCTCCACCTTTGCTCTTCTATTTCCTGCTCCGATGTTTCTTCCTGCGTCTCAGTCTTCAGCCAGCTACCTGGACTTCAAGGCTCAGTTTGTGTCCCTCAGCCAAGAAGCTTCCTTCATCCATTCCTTCTTGCCTTTAGACCCTGGTGTTCAGACCTGTGGGCTTCCCCGGTGGTGCTAGTGGTAAAGAACCTGCCTGCCAGTGCAGAAGACACAAGAGGTGCGGGTTTGATCCCCGGGTGGGAAAGGTCCCCCTGGAGAAGGAAATGGCAACCCACTCCAGTAATCTTGCCTGGAGAATCCCATGGACAGAGGAGCCTGGCGGGCTACAGTCCATCGGGTCACAAAGAATCAGACACGACTGAAGCGACTTAGCATGCACACATGCATGCCCGTCCAGACTTGTGTTTTATGCTGGCACTTCTGGAACACTTTCTTGTAATCATCAGCTGACCTGCTTACTCCCTAATAGCCCTCAAGCTTTTGAGGAGGGAGGTGGAGGGCCCATTTCTCTTCCCCTGGGCGGGCACAAGGCTGGGACCCAACAGAATCAACAGCTCTCACTCCAAGGCAGCCAAACCAGTTGCCAAAGCAACCTTCCCTCCCTGGGCCTCAGTTTCTCTGTCAGTAAAATTAGGAGGTTGTTTGGCAAGGACCTGTCCTTAATGGTCTCTCTGGGTTTTCCCAGCCCAACATTCTGAGATTCTACTATCCTCCCGCAAACACAGCATAGTCACGTGAGAGAAATCAATGCTCAGAGTTTTTCCTGAGCTGTGTCTGTGCGAGTCACAGTTCTGCAGGAGACCGTCCTCGGGGGTGCCTGTGGCTTTCGGCTTTGCCTGATGCCAGAGAGAATTCATCATTACAGAAAAGCTTATGGTGCAGGTTTAGTGAATGCGGCGTCTCAGGCATTCCAGAGTATCATTTATCAAGTAAACACAGCTTTGTTATTTAGACTTCAGCCACTTAGCTCATAAACTATCCCTTGGAAATAAAAAACTGGGGTAAGATGTCCCCTTGTATTGATCCCGATGAGGAATGGGCTTGATCAATGATGCCTCGGCCCAGGAATAAGGCTGTTTGCAGGCTTGCAGCTTGTTCCACAGATGCTCTGACTTCAGGGAGAGTGTGGGGTAGGAAGAAGGGACTCTTAGCACACTGCATGCTTGTGCCATGAACAGGCTCAGGGAGCGCCGCCATCATGGGTCACGTGGTTTGGGGCAAGCTCCTTCTCCTCCACCCTGGGTCAGGGCTCTCCTGGCTGCATTTCCCAGGGAAGTGCCCTCCTGGGGTGGGGTCAGGATGGTCCATCCCTCTCCCAACACTCCAGGACTACAGGGTAGTCAGCTGCCTCCAGTGGAGTTACATTCATAGGTTGTGTTTTGTTGTTTAGGTTCTAAGTTGCATCCTACTCTTTCGCGACTCCACGGGCTATAACCCTTCAGGTTCCCCTGTTTATGGGATCTTCCCAGACAAGAATACTGGAGTGGGTTGCCATTTCTTTCTCCAGGGGATCTTCCCAACCTAGGGATCCAACATGTGCCTCCTGCATTGGCAGGTGGATTCTTTACCACTGAGCCACCAGGGAAGCCCATATTCATAGGTTTAACAAGCTGAAAACAGAATTCAGTGGATACTTAGGGAGCTGGCAGCCCCTCCCTGCCAAGTACCTGGTGAAGGATTGTGCCCCTGATGCCTGCATGTGGAGAGATTCCTTGTGCATCTCCCCACTCAGTTCCGGCCACCCTACTTACTCGGACTCCACCACAGCACCTCTATTAATCAGTTCAGTTGTCACATGTTTCTCTCCTGCCCCAGGACTATTCATTCCCTGAGAGTCGCTTCTGGTTTCCCAAGGTCCTCTGGGGTCAGCCAGTCTTCTGAGGACTTCCTGTGTCCCTGTCTGCTTGGAGTCCCTGTATTATGGCTGAGTTTGCTAATTTGCATCTCAAGTCATGCCTCCTCCAAGAAGCTCTCCTGGCTCATCCTCCCACTCTCCCTTTCCTTGACGCCCATAGCACTTCCCCTCTGATCACTGGGTGCTCAGTGCATGCAATCCTCTGCCACCATTTATCTTTCTATGATGTGGCCTCTTTCTATCTGTCCCAAAGGCCTCAGGATCTTTGGGACCTCATCTTGCCTGGTGGTTCTTTTGACCCAACTTTACTTAGTTCAGGACCCTGTGAAGGCTCTCATTAAATATCTGTTGCATGACAACATAACAGAAATCCTCAGGTTAAAGACCAAGTCCTTAACCTGGCCTTCAGGCCCTGCTGGATCCACCCCACCTGCCTCCTACTTCCTGATGCAGGCTTTATGTTCTACGGTATGAATTACTCACAAGTCCGTCCTTGCCTCTGTGCCTTTTCTTTGTTCATGATGGTTGGGATGCTTTTCTTTCCACTTTTCATCCAGATAATGCTTGCTGATCCCTGAATACCAGTTGAGACAGGACTCTTCCAGGCAGCCTTCCCTGACCCTCTAAATTTGAGTGAGACTCCTCAAGCACTGTCTTCTTCTCCTCTCCTAGCACCTACCACAAAGCGTTACAAACAGTGGCTCTTGCATTGGCTGGTCTCCTCCACTAGACTGTGGGCTCCCCATGAATGGGGCTGGGTGTTAAGCATCTGTGGGTTCCCTAGGTGTGCAGATGCTTGATAAATATTTGTCAATTAATGGATGGTTGATGGATGGATGAAGAGGGGGCACTGGGGGGTGCAGCCCCTGCAGGGCTGGAAATAAGAACACAGGAAGTGGGGGGGGGGGTGGGATGAATTGGGAGACTGGGATTGACTTATATACACTATTAATACTATGTGTGAGACAGGTAACTAATAAGAACCTACCGTATAGCATAAGGAGCTCTACTCAGTGTTCTGACGGTGACCTAAATGGGAAGGAAATCCAAAAAAGAGGGGATATATATTATATATATATTTCGGTCATCTGATGTGAACAGCCAACTCTTTGGAAAAAATCCCTGATGCTGGGAAAGATTGAGGGTAGAAGGAGAAGAGGGTGTCAGAGGATGAGATGGCTGGATGGCATCACTGATGTATTGGACATGAACTTGGGTGGACATCAGGAGACGGTGAGGGACAGGGAGGCCTGGTGTGCTGCAGTTCATGGGGTCGCCAAGAGTCGGACATGACTGGGCGGCTAAACAGCAACAACATATGAATGTATACGTCTGATGGCTTGTGCTGTACAGTGGGCACTAACGCAACGCTGTGAAGCAACTATACTCCAATAAAACTTAATTTAAAAAAGAAGAACACAGGAAGGTGGGAAATACAGATGTAAAATTTAGGACTGGGGCAGAGATGAGCCGCCAGGACTAGACTGGGTATCAGAAATCTAATGGGGCGGGGGGACTTCTCTGGTGGTCGGGTGGTTAAGAATTCACCTACCAAGGCAAGGGACGTGGGTTTGATCTCTGGTCCGGGAAGATTCCACATGCCTCGGGGCAGCTAAGCCTGTGTGCCGCAGCTACTGAAGTCTGTGCTCTAGAGCTCTGCTACAAGAGAAGCCACAGCAAGAGAAGCCCGCGCACCGCGACTAGAGAGTAGCCCCCTCTCACTGCAACTAGACAAGGCCTTTGCACAGCAATGAAGATCCAGCGCAGCCAAGAACAAATAAATAAAAGGAGAAAAAAAGAAATCTAATGGGATTATGGGTTCTCCGGGAAGGGGCGGGAGGGTTCCAAAAGTGAGGCCCAGGAGGGAGAGGGGGGATGCTGGAAGTGCCGCTGCTGGTGCCCACCCCCAGTTCTGCCGTCTAAGGGGGCGTGGTTACAGCTGCCCTGACTTTGCTGCCTCACTTCTGGCTCTTAAAGGAACAGTATGTGCCTATACCATCCCAGGGTTTTCCTTCCTAATTCAGGCTTCAAATCAAACCCCTCTTCATGGTGTATGCAAGCGCGAAATGAAATGGAGCTCCATGGAGGTTCTTATTTATAGTGAGACTCTCGGTGAGTGTTCCCAACAAACAGATTTAGGTGTCTGTGTGTTTTCGGTGGAGGAGGAGTGTGAACTATTATCGTTTTCTTCAAACTTTAATACTCCTGGAACCACCAGTTCAGTTGCTCAGTCATGTCTGACTCTTTGTGACCCCATGGAATGCAGCATGCCAGGCCTCCCTGTCCATCACCAACTCCCCAAGCTTGCCCAAACTCATGTCCATCGAGTCGGTGATGCCATCCAACCATCTCATCCTCTGTCGTCCCTTTCTCTTGCCTTCAATCTTTCCCAGCATCAGAGTCTTTTCCAATTAGTCAGTTCTTTGCATCAGGTGGCCAAAGGACTGGGGCTTCAGTTTGAGCATCAGTCCTTCCAATGAATATTCAGGATTGATTTCCTTCAGGATTAACTGGTTTAATCTCTTTGCAGTCCAAGGGACTCTCAAGAGACTTTTCCAACAGCACAGTTCAAAAGCATCAATTCTTTGGCGCTCAGCTTCCTTTATGGTTCAAGTCTCACATCTGTACGTGATGTGAGAAAAACCATAGCTTTGACTAGACAGGCCTTTGTCGGTAAAGTAATGTCTCTGCTTTTTAATATGCTGTCTAGGTTGGTCATAGCTTTTCTTCCAAGCAGCAAGTATCTTTTAATTTCATGGCTGTAGTCACCATCTGCAGTGATTTTGGAGCCCAAGAAAATAAAGTCTGTCACCAGAGAACCTTGTTAAAACGCAGTTTCTGATATAGCAGGTTTCAGGTAGGTCCCAAGACACTGGGTTTCTGACCAGCTGGTGTTTCTGATGTGTTGATGTCGCTAGTTCGTGGCTAACACTGAATGGCAAAGAACTAGCAGAAGGTGCTGCCTCTCCATAGGGCTTGATGCATATACTCATCTTTAAAAAAATATTTATTTATGTATTCATTTTTGGCTACACTGGGTCTTTGTTGCTGTGCTAGGGCTTTCTCTAGTTGCAGCGAGTGGTGGCTACTCTTTGTTGAGGTGTGTGGGCTTCTCATTGCGGTGGCTTCTCTTGTTGCAGAGCACCGACTCTAGAGTCTGGGCTCAGTAGCTGTTGCCCACACATGGGCTTAGCTGCTCTGAGGCACGTGGGATCTTTCTGGAGCAGGGATTTCGAACTGGGGTCCCCTGCATCAGTTTTCTGGATTATCTCTGGATCCTTCATTCAAGGCTCTAACTGGCCTACATCACTCACCCATTTACTGTAGGTGGCAGACCCCACTGGCACACATCTGTATGTGTGTAAGTGTATGTGTGCGTGTGATTCACTCTGTGTCAGAAAATCCAGGCAGAAATTAACAGTAGAGCTTGGAAGGGAGTTGAAGTAAAGACTTCAAGTTAAAAATAGACATGCTTGATGCTATTTGCCCAGTCATCATGCCTGACAGTTCAGGCAGGGTGTCTAAGCCCTTCCCAGTGCCCCAGATGGGGTTCAGCCTCTTTTGAGGACGGGATACATCACCAGTTCACAGGACTTGTTTCCCAGGCCCTGAGCCATGCTAGGGACCATCTGTGGACTTTTTCAGGTTCTCTATGTCCTTTTATCAGAGGGCCTGCTATCTTCACTGTCTTGTGTAGGAATTTCAAGTCTGGGTAGCCTAGGTTGCTCTATGAATGTTCACCGGCCAATAAATGACTTAAGAGGGATTGATGGAGTTCCCATCAGGGATTGCCCTCAGGAAGAAACTAATGGGCAGAACTGGCTATTAAATTATCTGGGAATGAATATCTTGTTGGGCTGGTATCTTCGAGTACGTGAGCGGCTGACATTGCGAGAGGTGGAGTGTGTTTTCAGTCCTTCCCCATCTGCCCAAGATTTCCTTCTGAAGCCAGGGAGTGGGCTTCGTTAGTGGCTCAGGGGTAAAGAGTCTGCCTGCCAACGTAGGAGGTATGGGTTCGATCCCTGGTCCGGGGGGATCCCATGTGCTGCGGAGGAACTAAGTCTGTGTGCCTGACTACTGGGCCTGTGCCCTGCAGCCTGCGCGCTGCAACAAGAGAGGCCGCTGCAGTGAGAAATCTGCGCAACTAGAGAGCAACCCCTGCTTGCTGCAGCTAGGGAAAACCCCATGCAGCAACGGAGAGCCCGCACAGCCAAAAGTAAATAAATAGATAAAATTATATCTTTACATCTAAAAGAAGCCAGGGAGCTTCTCCCAAAGCTGCTGAACACTTGCTGAGCGGCCCAGGTGACACTGTCCTTGGGTCTCCTCTCTGGATTTGGAACTTGCCTGGTCACTAGCCTGCCCAGTGTCGACAGGCCCGCTGTGATTGCACATGTCTCTGTGTTTGTGTGTGTGAGTGTGTAAGCAGGTGGAGAGAGGACGCAGTACCAGCAGGGGTTAAACTAGGGCCACCAGCTGCATGAGTCAGGGCTCTGGACATTGAGTGGCAAGTGGTCCTACCTACCATTCAGGAGTTTTATAATTTGGGGTGCCTCTGTATAACCAGGAGGCTTGTTACAAAGGCAGATTCCTGCGTCCCACCTTCAGAGAGTCCGATGTAACAGGCGTGGGGCTGGGCCTAGGAACAGGCATTTAACCCACTTCTTCCCTGCTTCCCATGCACACAGATCGAAGAACAGCTGAATTAGGAAAACGTCATGCCCAATAATGAGGAGATGGGACCCACCACCTCCCTGGACCCCGATATCTCAACTGTAAATCAAGGGGAAGGATTACGTGGCCCTTCGGGCCTTTCCAGCCCCATGCACCTGTGGTTTCCCTCCCTGTGTGGGGAGATGGACGTGAACATGGAAGATGCAGAGGCATGAAGCTTTAAATGCTGCGCAGTGCCCTGGGCGGGGCTGGCCTCGTTGTAAGGACTGCCTGCCAACCCCTGGAGTCTTCTGAGGTTCCGCTGGGTGGAGGAACCAAACACCTTTCTGGACTATCCTTCCGGAGAGCAGAAGTTCCTTCATAAGAAGGGGACTGAAGAGAATGGTTCTGGGATGTGGTCTTGCCTCCAGGGCTGACTCACGGAGCCAGGGATACTGGCTGGGGGCAGGCTGTGACTGAGATCCTCAGTTATCCCTTTTTTTGGCTGCCCTGGGTCTTCATGCAGTGCACAGGGTTTCTCCAGTTGCAAGGGGGTTTCTCTCTAGTTGCAGCGTGCAGGCTTCTCTTGCCATGGAACATGGGCTCTAGACTCAGTAGTTGTGGCGTGCTGGCTTAGTTGCCCGAGGCAACTCAGTTTAGTTCTCTGATCTCAGTTCTCTGACCAGGGATTGAACCCATGTTCCCTGCATTGTGAGGCAGACTCTTAACTGCTGGACCACCATGGAAGTCCCGATCCTCAGTGATTAAGTCAGCCCCATCAGCTGTGGGTCAGCTCAGCTCCCGAGGTCATCTGAACCAGCAGTCTTGTCTGACTTTGGAGCTGGAGGCACGGGGCAGGGCTATCGGCCCACATTCAGAACAGAGAAATGGTGTCTTGCTTTACATAATCTGAGGTTTCCAGTAAAACTGAAGCCATACCTCACTCTTATAAATTAATAGAAGCCTATTTCCAATGAACTGCATAAAGTTTCCTAGTGTAGTAAAACAGTTTGAGAAACTGTTGGAATGCCTTCTGTAGAGCCCTGAAGATCCTTATACTATGGATCATAATTAATAGGAAATTATTATTATTATTTTTTAATTCTTATTGAAGTATAATTGCTTTGCGCTGCCCTGGTGGCTTAGGGGTAAAGAATCTTCCTGCAATTCAGGAGCTGCAGGAGACACAGGTTCGATCTGTGGGTTGGGAAGATTACCCAGAGGAGGCCATGGCAACCCACTCAAGTATTTTTGCCTGGAGAATCCCATGGACAGAGGAGCCTGGCAGGATACAGTCCATGGGGTCATGAAGAGTCGGACACGACTGAAGCAGCTTAGCACACGAGCACGCATAGTTGCTTTACGGTGCTGAGTTAGTTTCTGCTGTACAGCAAAGTGAATCAGCTATATGTCTACACATATCCCTTCTTTTTTGGATTTCCTTCCCATTTAGGTCATGCAGAGCACCGAGTAGAGCTTCCTGTGCTACACAGTGGGTTCTCACTAATTATCTATTTATCTACATAGTATCAATAGGGCATATATGTCAATCCCAATCTAATAGGAAATGATTTTTTGACCAACAAATTATATCAGTGATGGAAATTTTACAAAGGATTTTCATATACATGAACTTATTTTTTCCTTCTAAGAACCCCTGGGGGGCAGGCCAGGCCGGACTATAAACAAAACCAAAGAAAAGACAGCAAACACAGGGCTGTTCAGTAACCGGCCTCGTGTTAGAACCTGGGCCTTGTTTCTCGAAGCACAGAGGTGTGGCAGACAGGACAAGGCTGGAAGAATTGTTTGCGAAGAGTAGATTTCCATGTGCTTTTTTCCTTTCTTTTTTTTTTTAGCTAGCACCACACCTGTTGTGCTTTTAGAGTGATTGAAAATATCTCACTAATCCACATGCAGTATTTATTTTTTTCCCTTCCAAAGAAGAAAACAGTTTTTTCTTGCTATCACTTCTCTCTGACACAGCTCAGCCCGTGATAAAGCTTTATAGCTGGCAGGCTCTGTTTTTTCTTGTCTGTGGCTGTCAGCTGTCCGGTAACCATCTATCTTTCTTTGGTCTCTACTCTCCATTTTTTTTTTTGTAACATGAAAATCTTTGAGAAAATACACTTGGCACTCTATTTTTCAAGAGCCTTACAAATGCTCATTTCCCTTGACTCAAAAATTCCATCCTTATACAAGCTAGCATACTGCTGCTGCTAAGTCACTTCAGTCGTGTCCGACTCCATGCGACCCCATAGATGGCAGCCCACCAGGCTCCCCCGTCCCTGGGATTCTCCAGCAAGAACACTGGAGTGGGCTGCAATTACCCTCTCCAATGCATGAAACTGAAAAGTGAAAGCGAAGTCGCTCAGTTGTATTCGACTCTTAGCGACCCCATGGACTGCAGCCTACCAGGCTCCTCCATCCATGGGATTCTCCAGGCAAGAGTACTGGAGTGGGGTGCCATTGCCTTCTCCAGAAACTAGCATAAGGAAAGAATTAAAATTAGCCTAAGAAGATCATCTTCAAGCTCGGTCCACAAGAGATCAGGCTGAGTTTTATTTACAATAGCAAAAACAGAGAAAGCAATTTCAGTGCAGCAATAGAGAGATGATAGGTAAATTACGGTATGTCCATTTGATGGAAATACTATGTAGCCATTCACTTGATGGAGCAAATTGTAAAAACAAGGAGAACATGCTTTCAACAGACTATTAAGTAAGGATACACACTTGCTTATATCACACGATGATGGCTTAAAAAAACCAAAACCAAACTCACAAAATCTACACGCAGAAAAAGAGATCTGAAAAAATATTTCAAGGTATTCAACTCATGATGTCTTTAGGTGGTTAAACTTTGATGCTTTCTACTTTTATGTCTTTTCCAAGTCTACAGTGCTGCATGGGTGTAACTTCTGAAACGGAAAGATGATAAATCCTTTGCACAGTAAGGGTGTGAACTTAAAGAAAAGTCGGACTTGAACCAGAGCCCGTCACTTCCAAGGTCTGTAGGTTAGGCCTCTTGGTGTCAGTTTCACCAGATGAAAACTGAGGATGCACCACACTGAGTGGACAGGGTTGTTTGGGAGTTAAATTAATTTACTAAAATTAATAGCACATATTAGAGGCATTATACCTATTAAAATGGTTGAATGAATTATTTCTTACTCAAGTGATGAGGGTGGGGGGGCAACTTCCATCCTCACCTTCCAGGTATGACCAAATATTTATTCAGCCATCTGGTGTACATTTATGAAGTATCTACCATGCGCAAGAAATTGCAGTAAGAGCATGGTTTCCGTGTCGCTAACATCAGACACAGATGTTGCAGCCTCATGCGACATACAGGCTCAGGAGAGAGAACGGAAACTGGGGAGAAATCGAGTTATACACTTCAAAGAATAATGGTGTAAAATGAAAAAAAATATGTAAATCAGATTTTTAAATTGTTTATTCCGTGTAATCCTCACAACAGCCCTTTGAAGTCTAAATGCTTTCCACTTCATTTGGACAAGCAAAGCCTGAGAGACTGAGGCCCTTGTTTAAGATGCCACAGCTGGTGAAGGCAGAGCAGGGTGTCCATCTCAGGCTGGTGGGTCACTAAAGCCCACTCTAAATCACCTCCTACTCTGGCTCTGCAAGGCCCTCTTTCACCAGGTCCTTCCCCATCATGCAAGACCCCAGGGACATCTTTTGGGTCAGAATTTCCTTTGAGGTCATAACTCAGCAGTGGCCACAGGACTGGAAAAGGTCAGTTTTCATTCCAATCCCAAAGAAAGGCAATGCCAAAGAATGCTCAAACTACCGCACAATTGCACTCATCTCACATGCTAGTAAAGTAATGCTTAAAATTCTCCAAGCCAGGCTTCAGCAATATGTGAACCGTGAACTTCCAGATGTTCAAGCTGGTTTTAGAAAAGGCAGAGGAACCAGAGATCAAATTGCCAACATCCTCTGGATCATGGAAAAAGCAAGAGAGTTCCAGAAAAACATCTATTTCTGCTTTATTGACTATGCCAAAGCCTTTGACTGTGTGGAACACAATAAACTGTGGAAAATTCTGAAGGAGATGGGAATACCAGACCACCTGATCTGCCTCTTGAGAAATCTGTATGCAGGTCAGGAAGCAACAGTTAGAACTGAACACGGAACAACAGACTGGTTCCAAATAGGAAAAGGGATACGTCAAGGCTGTATATTGTCACCCTGCTTATTTAACTTCTATGCAGAGTACATCATGAGAAACGCTGGGCTGGAAGGAGCACAAGCTGGAATCAAGATTGCCGGGAGAAATATCAATAACCTCAGATATGCAGATGACACCACCCTTATGGCAGAAAGTGAAGAGGAACTCAAAAGCCTCTTGATGAAAGTGAAAGTGGAGAGTGAAAAAGTGGGCTTAAAGCTCAACATTCAGAAAACGAAGATCATGGCATCTGGTCCCATCACTTCATGGGTCCCATCACTTTATTTTGAGGGGCTCCAAAATCACTGCAGATGGTGACTGCAGCCATGAAATTAAAAGACGCTTACTCCTTGGAAGGAAAGTTATGACCAACCTAGACAGCATATTCAAAAGCAGAGACATTACTTTGCCAACAAAGGTTTGTCTAGTCAAGGCTATGGTTTTTCCTGTGGTCATGTATGGATGTGAGAGTTGGACTGTGAAGAAGGCTGAGCGCCGAAGAATTGATGCTTTTGAACTGTGGTGTTGGAGAAGACTCTTGAGAGTCCCTTGGACTGCAAGGAGATCCAACCAGTCCATTCTGAAGGAGATCAGCCCTGGGATTTCTTTGGAAGGAATGATGCTAAAGCTGAAACTCCAGTACTTTGGCCACCTCATGCAAAGAGTTGACTCATTGGAAAAGACTCTGATGCTGGGAGGGATTGGGGGCAGGAGGAGAAGGGGACGACAGAGGATGAGATGGCTGGATGGCATCACTGACTCGATGGACGTGAGTCTGGGTGAACTCCAGGAGTTGGTGATGGACAGGGAGGCCTGGCGTGCTGCGATTCATGGGGTCGCAAAGAGTTGGACATGACTGAGCGACTGAAGTGAACTGAACTGAACCCATTTATTGCTGGTCCCCATGGAGGGAGCTTCTGTGTTAGAAAGAAGATGTCTTTGTTAATGCTGCTGCTGCTGCTGAGTCGCTTCAGTTGTGTCCGACTCTGCGTGACCCCACAGACGGCAGCCCACCAGGCTCCCCCGTCCCTGGGATTCTCCAGGCAAGAGTACTGGAGTGGGTTGCCATTTCCTTCTCCAATGCATGAAAGTGAAATGTGAAGTCAGTCAGTACTAGGAGACAGTAAAGAGCTTATGGAGTTGGGCACTTACTCACAGGCCAGGAGGGCTAGAAAGAATGACTTGGGAAGAATGACCGCAAAGGGGTACCTGGGGGAACAATGGCTGTCTCTGATGATGTACCCTTAGAGACGCTCACCCTGCTTCCTGGTGTGATTCCCTGGACCCCCTGAATGGCCTAATATTTATTCAGAAGGCATTTATTAGGGCTTTGGGGGCACCCAGCCTGGTCTTCGACTTGGGCTGGGGGGAAGGATGACTTCATGGATCACTTGAAGAGACCAGACATATAAATATTAAAGATTTTAGGCTAAAGCTCAGTGCCACTGAACCAGGATCAGAAAAAGGGAAACTTGGCAGGGCCCTCTTTTTCTATCAAGTCTAATTTCCCTAATATAGGCGAACAACTAAAGATTCAGAGACGGAAATTAACTTTCCTGAAGCTGCACAGCAATGGTAATCAGCTTTCAGTACAGGAGGAAGTAAACGAGGACAGGCTTTCGGAAGTGGGGAGCTGACTCAGCAAATCATAACTAAAGAGTGTTGACGCTGAATTATTCATTCAGCAAACATTTGCTGGGTGCTTTATCGGGGGTCAGGTCCTGTGTTTGGGCCTCAGGGATATAGAAGATGCCCTCAAAGTGTCACCACAATAGTGGTGGGGAGGGGACAGAGATGCAAGGAGTTGGGAGAGTACAGAGTAATAAGGGCTCCCTTGGCAAAAGGTGGGAGCCTGGGGACTTGGGGAAGTCAACCTGGGGTTGTGAAATGATGGATGAGTTCCCAAGTGGACCCAGAGGAGGGGCATAACAGGGAACGGCATGGGCAAAAGCCCAGAATCTTCAGTGAGCGAGCATGTTTCTTCGGGGGGGCCAACAAGCCATTTGTTTGTTTGTTTGTTTTTTAATTGTATTTACAGCAAAGGAGATGCAGATGTAAAGAACAGACTTTTGGACTCAGTGGGAGCAGAAGAGGGTGAGATGATTTGAGAGAGTAGCATTGAAACTTGTACATTATCGTATGTAAAATAGATGACCAGCGCAACTTTAAAGTATGAAGCAGGGCATGCAAAGATGGGGCTCTGTGACAGTCTGGAAGGACAGGGTGGGCAGGGCGGTGTCGGGGGCGGTGGTGTTCAGGATGGAGGGGACACAGGTATACCTAGGGCCGATTCGTACTGATGTATGGCAAAAACCATCATAGTACTGTGATTATCCTCCCATTAAAATAAATAAATTAATTTAAAAATTGTATTTACAGGTTTTCATTTTAAAATACGTAGATTTATTTATTTGGCTGCGTTGGGTCTTAGTTATGGCACGTGGGCTTCTCTAGCTGTGGCATGCCTGACAAGCTATTTATTATGATGGTTAAAATACAAGATTCTGTGGGAGCGGTAAATGATGGGGCCAGCTCATGGCTGGACAGCCCTGGGCAAGGATTAGAAGATGGGGCGTCTGCTGTCAAGGAGGGATTAGAATTTAGGAGTCTAGAAAACTTGTGTGTGTGAAGAACTCTAACACACAGCAGAGACTGTCAAGAGCCACAGGCAAAGCTGATTCAGAGGGAAAAAAAACCCCTCACTTCCAGCTGTGGGCATCTGAGCTGGTTTCCTGGAGGAGGTGGCATGTAAGGTGAGCAGGAAAAGAAGCTTGTTAGATTTATACATGAAGAGCTGGAAGAGAGGGGATTCTGAGAAGTAGAAATAGAGCAGACAAAAGTTCAGAGTCAGGGGCCTGCCGTGAGTGGCCCCGTTTGATAGAGCATCTCAGGCAGTGTGAACCAGGATGACGGCAGGCCTTGAACTTTGGCTCCACGAAACCATACTCGACTCTTTAGACAGCAGGGAGCCACGGAGGGTGCCTGAGAGAGGGGGGAGCGGGCTCAGGGATGGCTGTGAAGTCTGACTTTTGGAATACCTCCCTTGTCTCAAATATGCAGGAACTCCCACTAGGGCAGGGAGAGGCAGAAACACAGAGAAGTTTAAAAAGAAGGAAAAGTGAACCCTCAGCAGTGATGGTTAGCGAGGCAGAGGATGCCAATGGGCTGGGGGCAAGACCAATTATGCCTTCAAAGCCATTTCCAGCCCTGGCTGTTAGGAGTCATTTTTTAAGGCTTTATCCAGAGGCTGTTACTGAGAACCTGGTGACCTCCCCCAAAGCAAAGGGAGGATTAATTGGGTGTATTTGCAGCCTGGGGTGCCAGTGTAAGACCCTGGCTCTGACTCCTGGGGCCAGTACGCAGAGAAGGCCAAGCAAAGACCCACTCAGACAACCCAGAGGTCACAGGGCACAGTCAAGATCCTTCTATGGGCAGCTGTGGCTTCTGGGTGATTGGACTGGGGGGAGGGGAGGGTGACTAAGAGGAGGGAGGCTTCTAGACCATTCTAATTTTAGCATCAAAAGTCCCATATCCCCTCAGACCCCCTCAGTTCTGGGTACACCAGGATGGTTGACAACCCTAGATGTAGCCGCTAGAAGCTTCGGAATCTTAAGTGATTGCAAACTTGAACCGTTGCAGCCCAGCCCCAAGTCCTAAGTTGCTGAATTTATTGGCATAGGTTACTAATCATTTTCTCTTACTGCCTTTTCTCTATCTATAAAATCTAGGGACTTCCCTGGCAGTCCAGTGGTTATTAAGACTTTGCCTACCAGTGCAAAGGGTGTGGGTGTGCAAAGGTCAGGAAGCTAAGATCCCACATGTCTCGAGACCAGAAAACCAAAATATAAAACAGAAGCAATATTGTAACAAAGTCAATAAAACTTTAAAAATGGTCCACATTAAAAAATATTAAAAAAAAAAAGAATCAATACTGATGTCATTTCTCTCCTTCCTCATGCTGATAACTTGTCCCCCCAACCCCCCCCACCCCGATCATGCTGAGTAGGGGTTTATCAGTTTTATTTATCTTTTCCAAAAAAATCTTCTGGCTTCATTGTTTTTCTCTATTTTTATATTTCATTAATTTGTATTCTGGTCTTAATGATTTCCTTTCGTATGCTTACTTTTGATTGAATTTGCTTTTCTTTTTCTAGTTCCTTAATGTGGAAGCTGAGATCATTGATTTGAGACTTTTCTTTTTCTAATATGTGTGCTTAATTTTTCAAATTTCCCTTTTTAGTACTGCTCTAGTGGCATCTACAAATGTTTGTATGAGAGACTTTCATTTTTATTCGGTTCAAAATACTTTCTAATTTCCCTTTTGATTTCTTCTTTCACTCATGGATTATTTAGAACTGTGCTACTTAGCTTCTAAATATTTGGGAATTTTCCAGGTATCTTTCTATTATTGATTTCTAATTTAATTCCATTATAATCAGAGAAGATACTTTATTTTACTTGAATCCTTTTAACTTTATTGAAATTTGCTTTATGGCCCAGAATATTGTCTATCTTGGCAAATGTTCTGTGTGTACTTGGAAAGAATGGATGTTTTGCAACTGTTTCAGGGAGTGCTGTATAAACGTCCATGAGGTCAACTCGGTTGATAGTGTTGTTCAAATATTCTATATCCTTGCTGGTTTTCTGTCTACTTTTCCTATTAATTATTGAGAGAGGAGTCTGAAATCATCAATTATAATTGTAGAGTTATCTATTTCTTTTTTTTGCAGCTCTATCAATTTTTGCTTTACGTATTTTTTGAAGCTTTGCTATTAGGCACATAAATGTTTAAGGTTGTTATGCCTTCTTGATGAATTGACCCTTTCATCATTAGGAAATGACCTTCTTTGTCTCTGGAGATATCATTGGCTCTGAAATCTACTTTGTCTGACATACCAACTTTTGATTAGTGCATGCATGGCATGTATCTTTCCATCCTTAATTTAAAACAAAACAAAACAGTGTGCATGTTTATATTTAAAACACAGGTTTTTGCTTTTTTGGTAACTAGAGTATAGTTGGGAATTGAGTTTTTATTCAGTTTGACAATCTATCTTGAGATTGAATGTAGTGCTTAAACCATTTTCAGGGCTTCCCTGGCAGCTCCGCGGTAAAGAACCCGCCTGCCAATGCAGGAGATGCGGATTCAGTTCCTGGGTCAGAAAGATCCCCTGGAGAAGGAAATGGCAACCCACTCCAGTGTGCTTGCCTGGAAAATCCCATGGACAGAGAAGCCTGGGGGGCTACAGTCCACAGGGTCACGTGACTCAGACACTAAACAGCAACAGACCACTTTCGTAATGTATTTATGGGTGTGTCAGATTTGTCTATTATCTTGCTATCTGTTGATCCTGTTTGTTCTCCCTTCCCCTTACTTTTGCCTTCTATTACACAATTATTTTTGTGTGTGTGTGATTTTATTCATACCCTTTGTTAGGTTATTAGCTGTAACCTTGTTTTGATATTTTAGTGCTTGCTGTGGGGTTTATAGTGTGCACCTTTATCACTGCTCCCCTTCCTGTGACATGGTAATATTTCACGTATCGTATAAAAATCTTTCAATAGCCCTCTTTCATTTCCCCTGTCTTGGCTTTTATGCTATTGCTGGCATTCTTTTTACTTACACTTATGTTATAAACTTCACAGTACATTGTTATTATTTAAACAGCTATCTTTTATTTTTATTTTTTTAATAATTTAAAAACTGTGTTTATTTTTGGCTGTGCTGGGCCCTCATTGCTGTCTGGGCTTTTCTCTGGCTGTGGAGCTCCGCCTTCTCATTTTGGTGGCTTCCCTGGTGGCGGAGCACGGGCTCTGTGGCTCGTGGGCTTCAGCAGTCACAGCACATGGGCACATTAGTTGCAGCTCCTGGGCTCTAGAGCACAGGCTCAAAAGTTGTGGCACATGGGCTTAGTAGCTCCTTGGCACCTGGAATCTTCCTGGATCAGGGATCTAATCTGTGTCTCTTGCATTGGCAGGCAGATTCTTTACCACTGAGCTACCAGGGAAGCCCCTCAGTTATCTTTTAAATGTATTGAAATAAGAAAAATACAGACTTACCAACACAGGTATCATTTCTACTCATCTCTGTTCATTCCTTTTATGTGAATCCATATTTTCATCTGGCATCATTTCTTTTTGCCTAAAAACTTTAATATCTCTTGGAATTCAGATCTGCTGGTGATGGACCTGCTGGATCTTCAGCTTTTATATGTCTGAAAAAAGCCTTTTTTTGTGAAGATATTTTCACTGGGTATACAATTCAAGATTGAGTTTTTCTTCTTTCAGTACTTGAAAGATATTGCTTCACTGTCCTCTTACTTGCATTATTTTTAAAGAGAAATCTACAGTCATCCTTTTCTTTGCTTCTCTGTATGAGAAATGAATTATTTTCCTCAGGATGCTTTTAAGATTTTTCTCTCATCACTGATTTTAAACAATTCTGGACTAGTTTTCTTCAAGTTTCTTGAGACTGGGGTTTGTTAAGCTTTTAAGATCTGTGGATTTATAGTTTTCAAGAAGTTTGGAAAGGATTTGGCCATCATCTCCTCAAATATTTCTCTCTGCCTGTCCCCTTTCTTAAAAAATCCAAATAAACATAAGTTAGGTCACTTGACACTGTCGCATGGCTCACTGATACGCTTCATTTAAAAAATTCTTTGTTTTCTCTGTATTCCATTACTATTTCTTCAAGTTAACTAATCTTTTACTCAAGTATTATTATAATATTACTTGAAATAATCTTCTGTTAATTCCCTCCAGTGCATTTGCTGTCTCAGACGTTATAGTTTTTATCTCTAGGAGCTCAATTTGGGCCTTAAAAATACATATTCCAAGTCCATATGTTGAACATATGGGGTTTAGTTAATATTCTTTAATGACCTTGTTGGTTTTTTCTCATATGTGTTAGTTCTGAAAAAGTGAAAGTGAAAGTCGTTCAGTCGTGTCCCGCTTTTTGCAACCCCATGGACTATACAGACCCCTTGGACTGCAAGGAGATCCAACCAGTCCATTCTAAAGGAGATCAGTCCTGGGTGTTCTTTGGAAGGAATGATGCTAAAGCTGAAACTCCAGTATTTTGGTCACCTCATGTGAAGAGTTGACTCATTGGAAAAGACTCTGATGCTGGGAGGGATTGGGGGCAGGAGGAGAAGGGGACGACAGAGGATGAGATGGCTGGATGGCATCACCAACTCGATGGACATGAGTTTGAGTGAACTCCGGGAGTTGGTGATGGACAGGGAGGCCTGTGTGCTGCAATTCATGGGGCCGCAGGAGTTGGACACGACTGAGCGACTGAACTGAACTGGACTATACAGTCCATGGAATTCTCTAGGCCAGAATACTGGAGTGAGTAGCCTTTCCCTTTTCCAGGGGATCTTCCCAACCCAGGGATTGAACCCGGCTCTCCTGCATTGCAGGCAGATTCTTTACAAACTGAGCTATCAGGGAAGCCCATGCGTTAGTTCTGGGTTGGTTTCAAAGGATTGATCCTTCTCCTCTTTATAGGTTATATTTCCTTGCTTCTTTGTGTGACTAGTAATATTTGATTGGATGCCAGACATTGTGAATTTTACCATGTTGGGTATCATATATTTTTATACCCCTACACATTTTCTTGAGATTTGTTCTGAGACACATTTAAGTTAGTTGGAAATAGTTTGACCTTTGGTGGGTTTCCTTCAGGATTTGTTAGGAGGAAGGAGAGCAGCTTTTGGTCTAGGGTTAATCATTCCCTACCACAGAGGCAAGGCCCTAATGGATACCTTGCCTCATGTCCCAGGAATTACGAGGGTTTGCAGAGTGGTGTAGGAATTGACACTATCCGCAGTTCTGTGTGGGTGCCAGGCACTGCTCCCTCCAACCCTCTTAGGTCATTCTTTCCCTGACCTTGGGTAGTTTTCTCACATGCATACCCCAGCTGGGAGCCTGAATTCTGAAGGGGTCCCTCTGTAGATCTCTGGCATTCTCTCTCTGGGCCGTCCTCTCCTCTCTGATCTTCTGTCCTGTGAACTCTGGCTGCCTTGGTTCTCCTGGAGCTTCAGCAAAGGGTTCCCAACTCAGGGCATCCCTGGGGGCTCTGCCTGGGTTTGCCTGCATGCACTGTGGTCTGGACACTCCTTAAGGATGCAAGCTGGGGCAGTCATCATGCTCAATGTTTTTGTTTCCATCTCTGGGGATCACTGTTCTTTGCTGTCTAATATTCAGAACACTTGAAAAGTATTCTTTGAGGGGAGGGTTGTTTTAGGTAAGAGGATAAGCCCACTCTGTTACTACATCTTGCTTGGATGCAGGAATCAGAGCCTCTGCCACCACCACCTGTTTAAGCCATCTCTATACCAGGCTTATTTTAATCTTGGGGCTTAAATGCTTTGCCCAAGTAGAGAGCAGATTTGAGTCAGGTATGCCTGACCCAACTCTGTGTCATCAACCCTCCATGCAGAAAGGAGAGAGGGAGCTTCTTCACAATTGACATACTTGCCTAGTTATTACCAAACCTGATTCTTTCAAGAGCCAAGTGAGATACATAGGTGTTATTAGCCCACTGGACGGGTAGGGACTTGCCAGGTGGCACTAGTGGTAAATAACCTGCCTGCCAGTGCAGGAGATGGAGGAGATACGGGTTCAAGCCCTGGGTCGGGAAGATTCCCCTGGAGGAGGGCGTGGCAACCCACTCCAGTATTCTTGCCTGGAGAATCCCATGGACACAGAAGCCTGGCGGGCTACAGTGCATGGGGTCACAAAGAGTTGAACACCACCAAGCACACAGGGGGTGTGTGTCAGGAGGACAGGTAGAGAGTCTGGGGCCCAAAGAGGTATAGCGAGCAGCTTGTGGCTACGTAGAGAGGGAATGCAGAGTCAGGATTAAAACCAGGGCCTCTGTCCTCCATTCTGGGGCTATATTTGCTGCTTCCTCTCTCCCTGCAAGGCAGCAGGCAGAGAGCTCAGCCTTCATTCCTGCTCTGTAGTGACACATGCATCTCCCCACTGGGAAGTGGATGAATAATACAGTCTGCTGATAGAAAACACGTGGGAAAGCAGTGCCTCATGAATGCAGTGCCAGGCAGGCCCCTTGTGCTGCCTAGACGCATAGCATGGACAGTACCATCCTGTGTCTTTTGACTGTTGCCATGGTGTGTGGACAAAATAGGGGTATGTTTCCTTGGAAAATTTCAACAGTGACTCATCCTCATTTCTACTAGGACCAACTGAAGAAATGAGTAAGCCTCGGGGAATGGCCATAGTAATAGAGATGTTCGCCAGCCATCAGGAAATGTGTTGCTATCATTAAGTGACTTCTTAAAAGCTTGTAAAATAAAGCAACATCAATCACATTCAAAGAGAAATTGGCATCAGAAGGAGATGTGGAGCTCTGAAATGGATTCCTCTTAATTGAGGGTCTCTGTTCCTTTTGTTTATAGGGAATTCTGCCTATACAAGTGGTCAGAAGGCCTGGCTCCTTGGCCAGCTGTGAGCTCAGAGCAGAGTGGGGGGAAAGGGTGCAGGCTTTGGAAGCTGAAAGGTCTGGGTTTGGCATCTTAGTAGTGAGATGCACTTTCCACTACTCTTTCCACTATTAAGCCTCAGTTTCCCCATCTATAAGATGGGCACAGGGAAGCCCATTGCAAGGTGGCTGTGATAAGGCTACCTGGGTATAGTAGCTGGCCCGCCGTGGTCACTCACGACCAGCATCACACGGTCCTGAGAGTCTAAGGACAAAGAAAGACGGTGCCCATGAGAGCTCTTAAGAGCCTTGGACTGCAAGGAGATCCAACCAGTCCATCCTAAAGTAAATCAGTCCCGAATGTTCATTGGAAGGACTGATGTTGAAGCTGAAACTCCAATACTTTGGCCACCTGATATGAAGAGCTGACTCATTTGAAAAGATCCTGATGCTGGAAAAGATTGAAGGCAGGAGGAGAAGGGGACGACAGAGGATGAGATGGTTGGATGGCATCACCGACTCAATGGACATAAGTTTGAGTAAACTCTGGGAGTTGGTGATGGACAGGGAGGCCTGGCGTGCTGCAGTCCATGGGGTTGCAGAGAGTCGGACATGACTGAGCGGCTGAACTGAACAGATGAGGGCATCTCCACTGAATGAACTGTGATGGAAGCCTGCTGCTGATGTTAACGAGGGCTCATGACAGGAGAAGACACTCATGGGAAAGGGTGTTAGGACAAAAGGAGAGAACGAAACTCAAGTTCAACGAATAACGTGGACTAGAGATGATTGTCAGAACTTGCCCCACTCAAAGCCCTACTGAGAGGGCCCAGTCACCATGGACCTGGGGCGAATGAAGGTTATGAGGAGGTAAAACCGTGAGCAAATGTGTAAGTTGGTTTAGGAAGGCTGCCAGTCGGGAGAGGACAGAGAGATGGAGAGCATCTTGTGTGGCCTCTGAAAGGAGAGAGAGAAAAAGAGTGACAGGGAGGAGGGGGGAAGAGAGGGCAGAGGAGGAAGAGGAAGGAGGAGGAGGAGGAGGACTGGGAGGCAGAGAAAGGGCGAGAGGATGAGATGAAACGAGAGACATGTGCAGATGGAGTAAGAGAGAGCAGCTCCTTGGTTCCGGCTTTCAGACGCCATGAACTGTGTGCTCTTGTCTCTCCTTAAGCCCTTCTGCAGCCTTCTAGGACCATGGCCTATTCCAGGCATTATCCTCTGAAGGCGATCTGTTCCTTGTGACCCCGAACAAACAGCAAGGCCCACAAAGAACAAATGGCAAGGAAAGATACCCAAAGCATAACCATGCCTTCCTTTAAGTGGGGGTTCTATGGGTTCTTTTTTCCCATTTTTCTGTTTTCCCCCAAAGCTTCTTCACTGAGCATATGTGAAAACCTTGCTGGCCCGTAGGACCCATGGCAGCTGCCATCGTACCCTTTTTGGAGCCACTGTACCTGTGCTGAATTCATGTCTGCATGGCCCCTTCCCTGCAGGCCTTCTAGTAATTTCCATTTCCTGAGCTGACTTTCCTTTCCCTACACCTGGACTTCTCACAGCACCTGCTCAGAGGGAGGCCGTGTTTCCTGTCTGGGTTCCTCTCCGAGTTCCTGTTCTCTTGGATAGAATAAAATCAGGGCACCCCAGGGTAACTGAAGGCCAAATTTCTAAATGGTTTGAGTTCTTGGCTTTGGTGTCAAGCTGGTCCTGATTCCAGGTTGTACTACTTGCTGGCTGCATGTCCTTGGCAAGTTTCTTAACTTCCCTGTGCTCCAGTTTGATTTTATGTAAAATAGTTTCCTACCTTTAATACTTTTATTAAATTTGAGAAGCACACCCAGGATTGAGGGTAGGATTCTGAAAGCATTTAGAAAGATTTTGGACTCAAGAAGTACCAGTTCTGTTTCCTTGACTTTTATTTTTGTCCATGCCTTGAGGCAGGCAGGGATCTTAGTTCCCAGACCAGAGATCGAACCAGTGCCCCTGAAAGTGGAAGTGCAGTCTTAACTACTGGACTGCCAGGGAGGTCTCCTGATTCCTTGAAAATCATTTCTGCAAAGTGATGTTTCCCATGCTGCCTTGTCTGTTCTGAGAGGCGGGGAGGCCCTGCCTGTGTGCTTCCTCATTGAGGTTCATAGCTGGGTTCAGCTGCCTTTTCTTCCGTCTGCCATCACCAAGCACCAGCGTGTCCCCAGCATCCTTTCCCTTGGGGTCACAGAAGCACCTGCCCCAGCAATGGGCCTGGGGCTTGACTTCAGGAGCAACCTGACCGCTTTGGGTAGAGCATCCCTGACCCTGGCTGGGTCTGCTCACTCCTGGTGCTGCTGGCTGACTCCCTCCTGGCCTTTTCTTGGAGGTTTGGGTGGCTGAGTTCAGCTCAATTCAATACACATCGATGGAGGCCTTATTACGTACTGAGCACTGGGGAACACACACAGGAATGTCTCAGTCCCAGAGACAGGCACGTGCCAAGGAAAAGAAAGACCTGGAAGTATATATGTTACCTGTTACTTGGAGGGTGGGGCAAGGAGATAGTGTCAAGCTCAGAGCAGGGATGAAAATTGAGAGTGGGGACAGCCCTGTGATGCATGGTTGAGGCAGGGAAGAGAAAAATACACTTTTAGGAGTTATGGAATCATTAACGATAGCTATCAATCTAATCCAACTTAATCAGCACAATCCAATCTAATTCAATCTCATCCAACCCACTGGGCTAATTAAACCTGTCTTACGTGGATGGAGGATGGGCATGCTGCCAAGCACTACACTCTTCAATCTTAGGGAACGGTGCACTCTGGCTCCAGACCTGGGTAGGGTGGGACACTAATTTTTTTTTTTTTTTTAATAACTAGACAAAAGTCTTTACAAATTTGCTTTTCCTGGAAGGGGAAGCTTCAAGCTGTCAGTCTTTCCCTATGATCTCTGCATGTGCCGGGAGCAGAAGCAAGGTCTGGTAGAGGCTGTCCTCTGGGGAAGGTGTGGCAGGGCCATCCCGCAGAGGAGGCGGTCCTTGGCTGGTGGGAACAGAAGCCGCACTCCTGGTGGGCGAGCCTGTCTGTTTGATGCCGGGTCCAAACCAGAAAACAGATCTGTAAGCAGCTACATTACAAATGTCTTTAAACAACCGGGCTTCCCTGGTGGTGGTGGTGTTTAGTCACTGAGTCTAGGTGGTAAAGAATCCGCCTGTCCGTGCAGGAGACACGGATTTGACCTCTGATCTGGGAAGATTCCACGTGCCATGGAGCAACGAAGCTCGTGTGCCACAACTACTGATCTTGTGCTCTAGTGCCCAGGAGCCGCACCCACTGAGCCCACGAGCCCACGAGCCCACGAGCCTGTGCTCCACAAGGTGAGAAGCCGCCACAGTGAGAAGCCTGAGCATCGCAACCGTGAGAGCAGCCCGAGGTCGCCACAACCAGAGGAAAGCCCACGCGGCCATGATGGCCGAGCAGAGCCAAAGACAAATAATATCACTTTAAAAAGCCTGGACAATTAACCCATGAATACACAAGCGCGTTCTTATTATAAATAGTCCAGGGATCCAGAAAAAGTGGAAAGTCTTGCACTCTCAATTTTGTTCTGAGCAGCTGTCAGTATTTTTTAAATTCTCCAGGATTTTAAATCCTCCAGCATTCTTCTGTGTGTTACCATGCATACATGTGCATTTATAAATATATAGTTTAGTCTAGTGTGGGGGTATTTTTAATAAAAATGAGACCACACTGCATGTGTTTTTCTGTCTTTTTTTCCCCCACTTATCAATATGTCTCGGAACATTTCCCCAAGGGACCTCCATTTTAACTGTTGCAGGGAATTGGGGGGAAATACATAAGCATTTGCCCTCCTTAATTTTATCATCCTTTCATTGATGAACATTTAGGCTGTTTCTAAATTCTTGTTCTCACAAACAGTGCTGCAGAAGATCTTAATCCTTGCTACTTGGGATACATGTGGACATACTTCTTTAGGGCAGATTCCAAGAAGGAAAACTGCTCCATTGAAGAGGGGGTGTGCTTTTTTATTTAAATGGGTGCTGTCAAGTCCCACTCAACCCCCAAGTCCAAAGGCCCTACCAGTTTATCCTCCCCTCAACAGCTGACCATCTGCATTCTTCACAACGCGTGCGTGCTCAGTCACTTCAGTTGTGTCCGACTCCTTGTGACCCCATGGACTGTAGCCCGCCAGGTTCCTCTGTCCTTGGGGATTCTCCAGACAAGGATATTGGAGTGGGTTGCATTGCCCTCCTCCAGAGGATCTCCCAGATCCAGGGACTGAACTTGCGTGTCTTATGTCTCCTGAATTGGCAGGCGGGTTCTTTACCTACCATCACCGCCTGGGAAGCCTGCACTCTGCATAGACGTGGTGTCTTTTCTGGGGTCCTGTTCTCCTTCTGCTTCTTCCTTTTACGGTCTGCTTGGCTCTCCTAGAGACCTTGGTCATACACTATCTTCCTGTTCTTTGTCACCTAATTGTGTCAAAGGACAGAAAGTGCTATCTGAAAACATAAAACAGGACCTCCTGCTGGCCCAGTGGTTAAGACTCAGCACTTTGATTGCAGGGGACATGGGTTTGATCTTAGGAACTAAGATCCTACATGCTGCATGGTGTGACCGTAGAACAAAACCAAACCAAAAAAAACCCAGAAAGCAGGTAAACCAAGGAGGGATGAGTCTCATTTAGGACTGATTTTTTTTTGGTTGTTGTTCCCTGATAGGATGTGCTGCAAGGTTTGAAGCAATTCATTAACCAATATTGATTCACTCTGCAATTGATTACTTAATTAACTGATTGACAGCATTACAGTCTGTGCTATATGCTCAGAGTTGTTGCCTTCAGACAGCACCCGCTCCTTGATGGAGCAAGACATGCAAATAACTTGGATTATTTAGATAACTTTGTATTAATAGCCAGTTGGCTGTTGTTAAGGGCTTCCCCAGTGGCGGTAACAAAGCCGTCTGTAATGCAGGAGATGCAGGAGATGTAGGTTCGATCCCTGGGTCAGGAAGATCCTAGAGAAGGAAATGGCAACCCATTCTGGTATTTTTGCCTGAAAAATTCCATGGACAGAGGAGCCTGGTGGGCTACAGTCTATGGGGTCACAAAGAGTAGGACACGACTGAGCATGCACATAGGCACGTGGCTGTTGTTAAAATTTTTAAATGCAAAAAGGAGAGAGATCTCAGTCGGTGAGAAATCAGAGATGCTTTATCGCGAGAGCTAACAGATTAACACCAAGATGTACTTGCTCACAGGGAATGATTACAGGGACTGTTGGGCCATTTATCACAACATAAATAGGGACTTCTCCATCCCTGGAGGGCAACAGTTGTTTTCAAGCGGGAAGGAGGGGAGAGAAATAGGAAAGAGATGTCTTTTCCAGATGCCCTTGCTCTTGCCCTCGCCAAGGGAGTCTGACCGTCAGCAGGACTATTCACATTCATGCATTTGTTCTGGTTGATATTTCTAAAAAAAATTGTCTGTGACTATCTAGCCTTCCCCATTGTTAAGAAAAAGCTTTCAGCTTGCATAAGGAGGTGTCCTCTACAGAATTTTTTCCCCCTTATATAAAAAAAACAACAACCATCAGAAACCAAGGCCACCCTGTTCAGAGTTCAGATGCTGCTCATGAATCAAAAGAGAAAGTGGTCTGGGTAGCAGGACTCAATCAAAGAATGTTCTGATGGATTAACTTGCCTCTTGAGTAAGATAAAGTAGGTGAGTCAACAGACAGTAGATCTCCTTTCCTCTGCTGGGTCTGAGGAGGAAATAAGCCATGAAGAGATAAGCAACTGGCTTCTGATGTCAGAATCAGTGAAGAGAGGATCCAGGACAAGCTAGTTCTGCCTGGAAGGATGCTGATGAGAGTGGGTACCATTAAGTTCTGGACTTTGGACCCAGGCTGAAGTTGCCATGTCTGTACCATTCTTGGTTTATCCCTTTTCCCCCATGCATGCATGCATGCTAAGTCACTTCAGTCGTGTCTGACTCTTTGCAACCCCATAGACTGCACTTCTGCATATAAGTTAAATAAGCAGAGTGACAATATACAGCCTTGACGTACTCCTTTCCCGATTTGAAACCAGTCTGTTGTTCCATGTCCAGTTCTAACTGTTGCTTCTTGACCTGCATACAGATTTCTCTTGAAGAATTTTCCAAAGTTTGCTGTGATCCACATAGTCAAAGGCTTTGGCCTAGACAATAAAGCAGAAGTAGATGTTTTTCTGGAACTCTTTTGCTTTTTTGATGATCCAGTGGATGTTGGCAGTTTGATCTCTGATTCCTCTGCCTTTTCTAAATCCAGCTTGAACATCTGGAAGTTCATGGTTCACATACTGTTGAAGCCTGGCTTGGAGAATTTTGAGCATTATTATGCTAGTGTGTGAGATGAGTGCAATTGTGTGGTAGTTTGTGCATTCTTTGGCATTGCCTTTCTTTGGGGTTGGAATGAAAACTGACCTTTTCCAGTCCTGTGGCCACTGCTGAGTTTTCCAAATTTGCTGGCATATCAAGTGCAGCACTTTTACAGCATAATTTTTTAGGATTTGAAATAGCTCAACTGGAATTCCATCACCTCCACTAGCTTTGTTTGTAGTGATGCTTCCTAAGGCCCACTTGACTTCACATTCCAGGATGTCTGGCTCTAGGTCAGTGATCACACCATCGTGATTATCTGGGTCATGAAGATCTTTTTTGCACAGTTCTCCTGTGTATTCTTGCCACCTCTTCTTAATATCTTCTGCTTCTGTTAGGTCCATACCATTTCTGTCCTTTATCACGCCCATCTTTGCATGAAATGTCCCCTTGGTATCTCTAATTTTCTTGAAGAGATCTCTAGTTTCTTCCATTCTATTGTTTTCCTCTATTTCTTTGCATTGATCACTGAGGAAGGCTTTCTTATCTCTCCTTGCTGTTCTTTGGAACGCTGCATTCACATGGGTATATCTTTCCTTTACTCCTTTGCCTCACTTCTCTTCTTTTCACAGCTATTTATAAGGCCTCCTCAGACAACCATTTTGCCTTTTTGCATTTCTTTTTCTTGGGGATGGTCTTGATTATCACCTCCTGTACAATGTCATGAACCTCCGTCTATAGTTCTTCAGGCACTCTGTCTATCAGATCTAGGCCCTTAAATCTATTTCTCACTTCCACTGTATAATCATAAGGGATTTGATTTAGGTCATACCTGAATAGTCTAGTGGTTTCCCCTACTTTCTTCGATTTAAGTCTGAATTTTGCAGTAAGGAGTTCATGATCTGAGCCACAGTCAGCTCCCAGTCTTTTTTTACTGACTGTATAGAGCTTCTCCATCTTTGGCTGCAAAGAATATAATCAATCTGATTTCAGTATTGACCATCTGATAATGTCTATGTGTAGAGTCTTCTCTTGTGTTGTTGGAAGAGGGTGTTTGCTATGACCATGGAACAACAGACTGCTTCCAAATTGGTAAAGGAGTATGTCAAGGCTGTATATTGTCACTCTGTCTATTTAACTTAGATGCAGAGTACATCATGTGAAATGCCCAGCTGGATGAAGCACAAGCTGGAATAAAGATTGCTGGGAGAAATATCAATACTCTCAGATATGCAGATGACACCACCCTTACGGCAGAAAGTAAAGAAGAACTAAAGAGCCTCTTGATGAAAGTGAAAGAGGAGAGTGAAAAAGTTGGCTTAAAATTCAACATTCAGAAAACTAAGATCATGGCATCTGGTCCCATCACTTCATGGCAAATAGATGGGGAAACAATGGAAACAGTGACAAACTTTATCTTTTTAGGCTCCAAAATCACTGCAGATGGTGACTTCAGCCATGAAATTAAAAGACACTTGCTCCTTGGAAGAAAAGCTATGACTAATCTAGACAGCATATTAAAAAGCAGAGACATTACTTTACCGACAAAGGTCCATCTAGTCAAAGCTATGGTTTTTCCAGTGGTCATGTATGGATGTGAGAGTTGGACTATAAAGAAAGCTGAGTGCCGAAGAATTGATGCTTTTGAACTGTGGTGTTGGAGAAGACTCTTAAGAGTCCCTTAGACTGCATGGAGATCCAACCAGTCCATCCTAAAGGAAATCAATGCTGAATATTCATTGGAAAGACTGATGCTGAAGCTGAAACTCCAATACTTTGGCCACCTGATGGGAAGAACTGACTCATTAGAAAAGACCCTGATGCCGGGAAAGATTGAAGGCAGGAGGAGAAGGGGATGACAGAGGATGAGATGGTTGGATGGATCAGTGACTCTATGGACATGAGTTTGAGCAAGCTGCAGGAGTTGGTGATGGACAGGGAAGCCTGGCATGCTGCAGTCCATGGGGTTGCAAAGAGTCAGACAAGACTGAGCCACTGAACTGAACTGATACAGCTCTTAATCTATGATTGATAGATTGTCTGCCTCTACTGCTAGACTGTAAGCTCTGAAAAGAACCAGGTCAGCCCTGTTCATCATTGTATCCCCCTTATGCCTAAACCCAGTGCCTGGCACATATTAGATGCTCAATAAATGAATGAGTCAGCAGGAAATGATCACAGAATGGAGCAGGAAGGCTCATGGTCTGTGTGAGGGCAACACATGGATCAGAGGGGGCTCCTGTGGAGCAGTGGGGGTACAGTCACTGGAAAAAGTGATAGCAAGAGCCAGGATATGGAATTTGGACTTTATTTTCTAGGTTGGGAAAGACATCGATGGGTATCAAGAAGGATAGTGAGATGAAAAAGTAGGCCCTTTTCTCTCTCTTTTATGCATTCATTGAGTCATTCATTCCATTCAATACATTATCAAGCATCCTCTACATGCAAGGCACTATTAAATCTGAGATACAAAGAGCAGAAATAAGATAGAGTCATATCCTCAAAGAGCTCACAATCTGGTAGGGAGATGGATAAGTAAACACATGATTATCATGTGCAAATTTTATGCTAGAGATTCACACGGAATATTCCAGGGTGGCCTTCTGGAGGAGGGAACATTGGAGCTGAATCTCGAAGGACACATACAAATTAGGTAAAGAAAGGGTGGGAAAGGGGTTGCTGGCAGGGATCAAGAGGAGTGAGCATGTGATGCTTGAAAATAACTGCACGCAGTTCAGGAGATTTAGTACTTTGGGTGGGAGGCCAGGGGAGTAGAGAGAGGTACTGCTGACATGTAGGCAGGGGACAGAGCAGAAAGGGTGTGAAGAGGTTCCTGGACTTCATTCTCAAGGAAGTGAGGGAGGGAGATGATCAGATGCATATTTTAGGAAAATCGTGTTGATGGAGAGAATGGATTGGAGAAGGGCAAGGTGAGCAGCAGAGAGACTAGCCAGGCAGCCAGTTCTTACAATGAAGGACCGAATTAAAGCGAGTCTGGGGTGGGTGATAGTGATGGCTGGTGTTTATTGAGCACTTGCTGGGTGCCAGAACTGTTCTGTGTGCATACATTAACTCAGTCTTTTTTTTTTTTTTTCCACCATGCTGCGTAGCATGTTGGAACTTAGATCCCTGACCAAGGATTGAACCCTGGTCCCTTGCACTGTAAGATCAGAGTCTTAACCACTGGACTTCCAGGGAAGTCCTTCACTTAGACTTCTAGCTACCCTCTGGGATAGAAACCGCCATAATTCCCATTTTACAGATGAGGAAATGAGGCACAGGATCGCCATCTAGGGAATGCGTATTTGTACTCAGGCCATTTAGAGGGTTGGGGGACCATCAGGGAGCAGCAGTTTTGCCGTAGAGGTATGTATGAGACAGGAGAAGAGGGTTCAGTTTAGACTGTTGATTTGAGATGCCTATGGGACTCCGAGAGGAGGCATACGACAGCACCTGGAGTATTGGGAAGAGATCTGGGCTGGAGACAGTGATCTGAAAGTCATGGTAAAGGAGACTCATTCAAGGAGACTGCAGAATGAGACAAGCTGCAACGAGCATCTTGGGGCTCCCATCATCTCAGGAGTGACCAGAGAAAGATGTGCTCATGAAGGCAGCTCAGGAGGAACAGGCTGAGAGGTGAGAAGGAAACCCAGACCAGAGTGGAGAGAAGAGGGTCTCAGGGAGGGCGTGGCCAACAGCCCACCTGCTACTGGGAAACCAGGCGGGATTCAGTGAGGAGTGTCCTTACCATCCAAGATTGGGTTTGGCCACAAAGATTTCATGGGCGGATGATGAAGAGTTTCTGTGGGCTGCTAGAGGTGAGCTGGGAATTGAAAGGGAGGTGAGGAAGTAGAGAGAAGCAAGTCTAGAGAGACTTTGGAGACTCTCTTAGGAAGACAAGGAGCAGAAGAGGCTGCAAGGCAGAGGGGAGGCAGATGGAGTGATTTTATCTCTTTCTAAGACTTGAGCATATTTTATGAGAACTCACTTTGGGATTTCCCCCAACAGAGCTGTGTACATTGGCTCATCCTAACCAAGCAACACTTCTTTTAAGGACCCTTCTGCCTCCTCCACCTCAGCCGTGGCCTCCACTCTGACAAAAACAAACTCTCATCGTGTAGGAAAAAAAAAGGTGAAAACCTGACTCTTGGCAAAACCATCTGGGGCTCTGAAGACATTTCTCCCTTAGAGACGGAGTGGCAATAAGTGGGCAAGTCACTAAGCTGGTCGATGCTTAATTGATTCTTATTTTCATCTATTTATGGGAAACACTATTCCCTGTTGATCACGGAGGGGTGGCCACACAGCAATCTATCCTGCCTTCTGGCGCCTCCCTGGTGCTTTCTGGAGCAGAACTTTATAATACCCTGTTTGTGAGGCTCCAGCTTCAACAGTTTGGAAGTTGCTGAAGGCATGTGGAACAAATTCTCTCCCCTGCCTTGAAAAACACAAGTGGGCAAGCCTCCATTTCTAATGGGGCCCGTGAAGCATATTAAGGACCGTGGATCCGGCTGTCAGATTGACAAACGAGTCTCCTTGTTTGAAAGGCACTTAGGAAGTTGTATTTGGAAGCCTGAGAGGAGCTGTCAAAAGCGACTGGGGGGCCCATCCCAGATAACATCTGGGCTTTTTTAATTTGGGGTAGATTGAGAGTAATGTTTTGAGTTGTGAGCCACGATGGGATTCCATCCAAATGTTGGTGATGTGGCCAATCTACGCCGAAGGCAAAGGCTTAGGCTTCTATAGGAACCGACTGTGCCCACTCAGCCTGCCAATGACCTAATTGGGGCCTGCGGGACCCCAGCGTTTGTGTCTGCCCCGTATATTTACAGCCCCAGAGAGGCTGGCGGGGAGCTGCTTGATGCAGGGTGTGGTGTGACAGTGGGCGTTCTCCTGGGAGTGTGGCTAAGGCCCAAGTGGGGAACCAACACACAATCCAGGTTGTGGACTTGAAACCGTTCTCCTTTCCAGGGGCTCCACACTGGTTAGTAGAAGGAATTCTTGGTGAGAACGGGGTATATCTGGGCAGTGATTGTCAACTCTGGCTCCTCAAGGCATTTCTTTCTTTTTAAAATCTTTCTTTCTTTCTTTGGCTGTGCCGGATCTTAATCATGGCACGCAGGATCTTCCATCTTCATTGCGGCATGTGAAATCTGTAGTTGTGGCATGTGGAATCTAGTTCCCTTGACCAGGGATCGAACCCAGGCCCCCTGCACTGGGAGCAGGAGTCTTAGCCACTGGACCACCAGGGCAGTCCCTCCCCCTGGACACTTCTGAAACCCTCGCATGTAAACCCAGGGCCATGTTCCCCCTAAAACTTTTTGAACAATGAGGCTGGTGGCCAACTGCCTGCCTGGAGTCTCCAGATTCATTCTAAGTCCCCCCAAGAAGCATGGGCAGGGTGGTTGAATAAAGATTTGATGGACACATTGGATAAAGATTTAGAAAAACAAGACTCGCCACCAGGATCTTTGAGGAGGAAGTTTGAGACTTTTTTTTTTTTTTTTGAATTCCAAAGCCCATGCTTTTATTTATTTATTTATATTTTAAATTTTATTTTATTTTTAAACTTTACAATATTGTATTAGTTTTGCCAAATATCGAAATGAATCTGCCACAGGTATACGTGCGTTCCCCATCCTGAACCCTCCTCCCTCCTCCCTCCCCTACCCTCCCTCTGGGTCGTCCCAGTGCACCAGCCCCAAGCATCCAGTACCGTGCATCGAACCTGGACTGGCGACTCGTTTCATACATGATATTATACATGTTTCAATGCTATTCTCCCAAATCTCCCCACCCTCTCCCTCTACCACAGAGTCCATAAGACTGATCTATACATCGGTGTCTCTTTTGCAGTCTCGTACACAGGGTTATTGTCACCATCTTTCTAAATTCCATATATATGCGTTAGTATACTGTATTGGTGTTTTTCTTTCTGGCTTACTTCACTCTGTATAATAGGTTCCAGTTTCATCCATCTCATTAGAACTGATTCAAATGTATTCTTTTTAATGGCTGAGTAATACTCCATTGTGTATATGTACCACAGCTTTCTTATCCATTCATCTGCTGATGGGCATCTAGGTTGCTTCCATGTCCTGGCTATTATAAATAGTGCTGCAATGAACATTGGGGTACACAAAAATATGGAACGCTTCACGAATTTGCGTGTCATCCTTGCGCAGGGGCCATGCTAATCTTCTCTGTATCGTTCCAATTTTAGTATATGTGCTGCCGAAGCGAGCATGAAGTTTGAGACTTTGAGGAGGAAGTTTGAGATGAAAATTTTCTGATATCAACTCATGACTGGAAGTCCTGTCAGGATTCGAAATCGTCTTCACTTAGGGGCAAAGAGTCTGACTGGTGATGTCAATGTGAAGACAGTTCATCTGTGCTCCTACCATGCAAATGTCCCAGCTTTGCACTTTCACATGTATTCACTCACTCATTTAATTCTCCCCATCTTCCTGAGACTGATGCTGCCCCTCCCATCTGTTCTACCCACTCTCGTGTACACAGATAGCTTCCAGATCTCTGTCTCCAGCCCTGGCCCTTTTCATTAGCTTTTGCTCTGATTAGGTTTTCTAAGGGTGCAGCCAGAAATGAGACAGATAGCATCATCCATCACAGGCTGGCTCCACCGCCTCAGGGAGAAGGTGGGCCATCAGGGCAGATTTTAACGGGCTTTTAGCAGGGGTGGGTGGGTGAGGGGGCAGGGAGAGCATCTCAGTGCTCTTTGGGCATGGAGCACAGATTTGAGCGTACTGTATATTCATTCAGAGCTTCCCTGGCAGCTCAGTGGTAAAGAATCTGCCTGCCAATGCGGGAGACGTAGGTTCAATCCCTGGGGCAGAAAGTTTGCCTGGAGAAGGAAAGGGCAATCCACTCCAGTATTCTTGCCTGGCAGGCTGCAGACTATGGAGTCGCAAAGAGTGGGACACAACTGAGCAACTGAACATACATGCATGTATATTCGTTCTTTCAACCCTGCACATTTACCGAGCTCACATCTAAGCAAGGCATGGGGGATAGAGGATCTGAGGACATCAACCTTGCTTTCAGAGAGCTCCTGGCCTATGGTGAGCCAAGGGCTGATGGAAGCTAAGGAAGGCAGTTCTTAAGAGGCAAGTGTGGGGCTGAACCTTGGTGATCCAGTGGTTAAGACTCCAAACTTTCAATGCAGGGGACTCAGGTTCGATCCCTGGTCGGGGAACTAAGAGCCCATACTCCTTACCTTGTGGTGTGGCCAAAAGATTAAAATGCAAAATGAGGCAGGTGTAAGGAGTGGGGATGCACAAGGGGAGGTAAGTCCTGCAAGGAGAGTCTTGCATCTCTTAGGAGTGGGACACAATTGCCAAGAAAGCTGCTTGACTCTGTGAGCACTCCAAGGCAGGACCAAGTTGCCGTCATCTTCATCTTCCCAGCAAAGCAGGGTGCTCAGTGAATATAAGCTGAAGGAAGAAGTGAATGTATAAGGTGTGATACAGAGTGACTAGCTGCTCCTTGAGGGGTGGCAGGAGAGGACGGAGGTTTTCTTAAAGATGGTGCTCTTTGAGCAGTAGCCAGAAAAAGGAATAGGCCTTTGCTAGGTAGATAAGCGGAGAAGGCAATGGCACCCCACTCCAGTACTCTTGCCTGGAAAATCCCATGGATGGAGGAGCCTGGTAGGCTGCAGTCCATGAGGTCACTAAGAGTCAGACATGACTGAGCGACTTCACTTTCACGCATTGGAGAAGGAAATGGCAACCCACTCCAGTGTTCTTGCCTGGAGATTCCCAGGGACAGGGGAGCCTGGTGGGCTGCCATCTATGGGGTCGCACAGAGTCGGACATGACTGAAGTGACTTAGCAGCAGCAGCAGCAGCAGGTAGATAAAACCAGGAGGAGATGCTGGACAGAAGGAACAGCGGGTGTAATGTGCAGAGGCAGATGATGGAGAGCTACTGGAATATTCACTGTATGGTCCTCCAATGCTGGGAGGCAGGGCACACCCTGACTGGGCACATGATGAGGCTGGAGGTGGGCAGGGGCTGAACAGGACCTTGGATGCCATTCAGGGGGGTTGGGCTTTTGTGAATTTCAGGGAGCTGTGAATTTATGAATTCTAGGTAGGGCAGCGAAGTGGCCATTATGGGCTGGGGAAGGGGTGCTACCAAGGAGCATGCCCAGAGCCTCTCTTCCCACCCCACTTCAGTACTCTTGCCTGGGAAATCCCATGTAACCCTGGCGGGCTACAGTCCATGGGGTCGCAAAGAGGACACGACTGAGCGACTAACACTTTGACATTGACTATGTATCTCAGCCCCTGCCTCTCAGAAGTAGGAACCCAGGTTCTGCCTCCTGGACTAGGGGAGGGAGGTTTGTCTTACATGGCCTTAACATGACCGCCACCACTGATCTTAACAGCACCCCATGCCAGCTGGCACAAAGGAAGGAGTCCACAGATGGCCGAGCATGGAGCAGGTGTGGAACTGCCGTCGCCCAAACTTCTGGGTGATTCCTGCATGCCCGAGTGACCCCCCAGGTTTCTAATGCTGGAGGCCCTTTGAGGTCATCTAACCCAGCCCTCCCATTCTACGGACGGGAACCCTGAGGCCCAGGGAGGAAAGCAACCTGTCCAAGTTTTCACAGCACAGTCAGGACTAGAGTCCAGGTCTCTGGCATCGCAGTCTGGTTTTCTGTCCCCAGATATATCTGTGCCCTTTTAGCTTGGCGACCTTTGGCTGGTGACTTAGCTGGGTGGTTTTGTCATCTGGAACGTGGTGACAACAATATCTCCCTTTCAGGCTTGTTGTGGGGAATAAATGAGATAATGCAGGTAAAGTGTCTCTGCAGCTTAACGTCTGGCAGGTGGTATGTGCTCAGGAAGAAGCGATTGTTACTGCCCTTCCTCTCTGGAGTTTTGTTTCTGCTCCCAGCGTGTCATCCCACTGCCTGTCTCTGGTGGTGGGGGGTCCTGGGATGGTGCAAGGCTGCTACAGCAGCTGAGCTGGGGTGGGGGCACTTCTCAGATTGTCCGAGGAGGGCAAGGTCATGCCTTGGCCTCACTGAGTTCAGGACAAATACAAATTTTAAGAAGCTATCTTTGGTCTGGACTACAGCCCAATGGTATGTTCTTTTGGATTACAAAACAAAGTGAAAAATATTTTGAGAACGGCATGTGTAATTTTTCATGGGTGGGATGACTTTACCACGTAAGAGGACTTTCTCGTTTACAAAGGCACTTAACAGCAGGATTCCTGTAAGTCACCAGTTCTGCACAGGCTTTCACTAAGGAGTCAGTTTCCCTAGCATGAGTCACACTCACTTTCTAGGAACAGACCTTCTGTTGCCCCACGGTCTTGTCACCCCTGGCCTTCCTGTAAGATTCCCATGAGCTTTGAGCTGAAGCAGCAGAATCCTGGAATGGGAGCAGTGCAGCCGCTATAGATTAAGTCCATCATGATTTTCATGGGCCGTCAAGAAAGAAAAAGTGGGGCTTCCCTGATGGTCCAGTGGTTAAGAATCCACCATGCAATGCAGGAGACCTGGGTTGATCCAGGGTCGGGGAACTAAGATCCCACATCCTTTGGAGCAATTAAGCATTGACGCCACAACTAGAGTCTGTGGGCCTCATCGAAAGATCCTGCTTGACTCGGCTAAGACCTGACGCCGCCAAATAAATAAACAAATAATGGTGAAGAGATAAAACCAAAAGAAAAAAGAAAAAGCTGCTAACTGTAACTGACATGCAATTGATTGGGAAACAAGCCCCAGTTTCAGAAATGTTAAAATGTGAAAGACCACACATCTTAGAACCAATGTTGGAAAACCAGGGTCAGCTGGATGGGGTAGAACCAATGGCAGAACACACAAGCAGGGGCCAGTCTCCAAATTCTACTCGGCTTAAGATTATTTAGTGGTTATTTTTTTCTGTATGAAAGAAACCACTAATATGTAGGTTTTGTGAGGACAGACACTGGTCTGTTTTCTTACCACTGTATCCCCATCGCTTCACACCCATAGTAGGTGTTCAACAAATATTTGCTCAACAAATAAATAAAACAGAGCCACCTTATAAAATATGTGGCAAACCCAGACAAGAAAATAAATCATTCATAATCCCCTCACTGTGGGTATTTTGCCTTATTTCCTTCGAGTCTTATTTCCCATGAATATGCTCTTTTATATACATGTAAACATAATGATTATTAGATTTAGCTCCGGGATGTGTTTTTGTATTTCTCTGTTAATATGAATGAAATGATGAAATGAGATGGTGTGGAAATGCTTTGAAGACTGTAAAATGTTTAACCAAATATCTTATTATTAGTTATAATAACCACAGCAATGCTAATATGAATGAGGCTGATTTTCTGAAAATATACTTCAAAGCCAACAACGAATTTGTCCTCTGAAGCTAGGAATATGTTCTCTTCCTGATCACCATGGGGAGTCCCTCTGTTTCATTTTGGGAAGAAAAAGAGACTTAAGGATTCTGAGAAGTTATCAGTCCCAGCCACTCACCTGGTCTAGAAATTTCTTCAGTGTCACTAGCAGAGGGTCAGTGGTGGGGGTGGAGGGGAGAACAGAGGGCATCTTTCAAGACAATGACACTGCTGTCCCTACAGAGAGTTTCCTTCTTTTTAACTTTCACTAGCAGTGAAATGAATTCCCCTATGGGTTTCAGGGAAGGCTGTTCATGTCTCCTGCATGGTAATAGCAACGTGGACATCAGAGAGATGTCAGTACAGGTAAGTCAATACAGGATGGGAGTGGTGATTACTTTCAGTAAACCACAAAGGAATATTTGCCTTGGACGACTTGCCCCGAATTCCCTGTTAGATAGTCAAAGATTTCACAGACACACTGATTAGTCTAACTCATGCCTGGTTCTTCCAAGGGAGGTGGGTTGATTCACATCACACACAGAAGGAGAACTGGCAATGATTCTCTCCTTGAGCAAACTCTAGCCAGGCTCCTCTACGCCCTGTTTCCATGAGGTCTCAACCTTGACCTACAAAGGCTAGGACAAACACGAACACAGCTTCTTCCTCCTTCCCTCCATGCCTCCCTTCCTTCCTTTCTCGTCATTAGCACTTAATTTTCATTAAAATGAATACTTTGAATGGAGAGAACTTCCCTAATGACTCAGATGGTAAAGACTATGCCTGCATTCCAGGAGATCCTCACCACTGTGGCTCAGACGGTAAAGTGTCTGCCTACAGTGTGGGAGACCTGGGTTCGATCCCTGGATCAGGAAGTTCCCCTGGAGAAGGAAATGGCAACCCACTCCAGTATTCTTGCCTGGAAAATCCCATGGACAGAGGAGCCGGTAGGCTACAGTCCATGGGGTTGCAAAGAGTCGGACACGACTGAGCGACTTCACTTCACTTCATGCCTGCATTCCAGGAGACCCAGGTTTGATCTCTGGATCAGGAAGATCTCCCCTGGAGGAGGGCATGGCAACCCACTCCAGTATTCTTGCCTGGAGAATTCCATGGATAAAGGAGCCTGGTGGGCTACAGTCCATGGGGTCACAAAGAGTTGGACACAACTGAGTGACTAACACACACATACACACACACACACACACACCTTGATGAAGAACAGGATTAGAATAGTGTTTACAATCGACTTGTGAAAAATCACATTATATAAGGGAAATAAAAACAGGTGAGCAGAAGTTCAAAAAAGGTGCAGCTTGTATATATCATTGCGCTTGGATGAAATATGCTGCTCAGGGGAGCACATACTTAGGCCGCATGAGCCCAGGAGGAAGACATCAACAGAGGACAACCCCCCAGGTAGCAATGCTGAATGCTGAATTCTCCAGCAAGCTCAAAAAATATTAGTATTTTGGAAACATTCAACTTGAGCTCTTTACAAAAATGACCGTCTCTTCAACATGTTTCTACACTAACGTGGTTTCTCACGGTTCAACCCAAGTCCTTGGGATGACCCAGCTCCCTTAAAGTACCTGCCTGAAGACTCAAGGCTGCCAAGTAAACTCAAGAGCTTACTGTTTGTTTTTTCGTGCCAGCATGGGAAGGCAGGACCCCTGTCTTCCTGCCTCTGCAGGAAGGGAGAAGCCTAACTATGATGGGGTTTTATTAGCAAACTCAGATGGGTTTCACATGCAATGACCACCCCCTCCAACTTTCCCATTTTTTTGTAATTTTCAATTCCCTGACTCTGCTCAAGTGCCTTCTGTGTCCCACCCTTCCCCCTCATTTCCCCTTTAAAACGCGAAGTGCCTTCTGCACAGATTGAAGTCGAGTTCAGTTCATGATGAACCTTCTTCCCTACTGCAATAGTATATTACTCATTAAATCTGTCCTCGCCGCTTTAACCAGTATCTGACTTTGTTGATCTCTGACAGTACACCCAGGCTCATAGCTTGGGCTCCGGGCTCTCTGCATACCTTGACCTCTGAGTCTGTGTTCTCACTCTTCCTGACTCAAATCCTCAGCCCTGAACTTGGCTCCCTGCTGTCAGCTTCATGTCCTCTAGGATGATGTTTCCTGGTTGTTCCACTTGGCTCCCACCTTGCACACTCTTGAACACTCCACTTCTGCCCACGCCGTCTGCCTCCATCTCTGGGGCCTGTAGATGCTGGACCAACTTCCAAGCCTTCTCTACCCCTGCCTGGGAGCTGCCATCCCACCTGCTACGTTCTGCCATGGAGGTTGATCATGACCTTTAGCAACTGCTCGGGTGTTAAGTACAGTAAGTTCATGAGGCCTGTGCCATCAATGTTCTCCCAGAGATTCAAAAATACAGCTCTCTTAGAGATTTGGCTCAGATGTGAAGAATCTGCTTGCAATGGGGGAGACCGGGGTTTGATCCCTGGGTCAGGAGGATCCCCTGGAGGAGGGCATGGCGACCCACTCCAGTATTTTTGCCTGGGAAATCCCATGGAGAGAGGAGCCTGGGGGGCTACAGTCCATGGGGTTTCAAAGAGTCAGACACGACTGAGCAACTAACACTTTCTTCACTTAGAGATTTAAAAACAGTTTTTTTTCTCTTTTTTTTTTCACTTAAAAATTATTTATTTACTGTATTTATTTATTTGCTGGACCAGGTCTTTGCTGCTGCTGCTGCTGCTAAGTCGCTTCAGTCGTGTCTGACTCTGTGCGACCCCATAGACAGCAGCCCACCAGGCTTCCCTGTCCCTGGGATTCTCCAGGCAAGAACACTGGAGTGGGTTGCCATTTCCTTCTCCAATGTGTGAAAGTGAAAAGTGAAAGTGAAGTCGCTCAGTCATGCCCGACTCTTCTCGACCCCATGGACTGCAGCCTACCAGGCTCCTCCGTCCATGGGATTTTCCAGGCAAGAGTACTGGAGTGGGGTGCCATCACCTTCTCCAACTAGGTCTTTAGATGTGGATTTTAAAGATGTGGATCTTTAGTTTCGGCATGTAAGATCTTAGTTGCAGGCATGTGGGATCTAGTTTCCTGACCATGAAATTGGTCCTGGGTCCCCTGCATTGTAAGTGTGGGGTTTGAGCCACTAGCCCACCACAGAAGTCCCTAAAACCAGTTTCCAATACAGAAAATTGCTCTATAAAGTGGCTAAGTACTGGATGAAAAATGATTTGAAACATATATTAAAAACAAGCTGAGCTCTTAAGTTATGTGTGGATCTCTTTGCTCCTCCCTGTTCTCTGGGCTCTGCCTTCCTCATGCTTTAGAGCTGGGCTCCCTGTTGCTCATTCACCTCACTCTTCACTCCAGGCCTCCCAGGGCAAATTGTCTTGGGTGACCTGGTTTAGGATTCCCTCAGTGTCCTAGGCTCTCCACCTTTTATTCTAAGCAAACCAGGAAATGAAGAGAAAAAAAAGCATCCATCCCAATGTCTCTCTGCAGTCCTGCTTTGAGACCTCCTCCCCACTGAGAATCTACGAAGGTCTCCCTTCTGAGACATGTAGCACATGTCACATCTATACGAGTCCATATTCCATGGACGTGCTGAATTGACGAAGCCATCCTGGCTGGCTGGCTGGCTGGCTGGGAGGGTCCCTCCCCTGGTGCTGAATCAGAGAGCAGACATTGACCCATGAAGAGGCTTCCCTCCGATCAAACTCTGAAACGGAGACTGATGCCTGCCTCTGTTCCTTCTTGCAGGCCACCTGGCATTGTATTAACAGAGTGATGAAACACACCAAACCCTAGCATCCACTGGCCTCCCAGCTCACCATCACAAAGATTTTTCCCCAGAATCTTTTAGGGAAAAAAAAACCCAACCAGTTCACTTAAAAAGAAAACAAGCTGGTTTTCCCTCACGCCCAATTTCAGAATCGACAGGCAGTCCAGCAAAATCCACATACAGAGGTCAACGGATACCTTTCTTCAATTTCAGAGTGAGGGTTTTAACTGAACCCAACCCTACTCCTTCCAGCCTCCTGGGTGGATTCTGAGCCTTCCAGAAGTAAGAATCCTATTTCTCCACCTCACGTGGCTGGTGGCTTAGAGAGGCCAAGGACCCCTGATCCCAGAGACCCCAGGGGACTTACCCTCTGCTCCTGTGTGGCCACGAAAGTCTGGAACCCTGGTGCCACACCAAAGCCCAGCTCTTGGATGAAAGGCGGCTCAGACTGACTGTGGATCTGAACCTTCACGCCTGCTTCAAATGTCGTTTCCTCTGAAAGAACAAAGATGGACAGAGCCATGGGTCAGTGACAACGGAAGTTTGGGGATTCCTGGGGCTGAAGGACTCAAAGGGATGCTGGGAAGGCTCCACAGCAGAACCACAGCCCCCAGAGATGTATACATCTGCATCCCTGGCAACAGCAGCTATGTTACCTTACATTGGAAAAAGGACGCTGCAGATGTAACCAAAGATTTGGAGATGGGGAAATTGTCCTTGGAGATCCAGATGGCCCAACAGGATCACAAGGGTCTTTAGAAGAGGGAGGCAGGAGGATCAGAGTCAGAGAAAAATGCTCTGCTTCTGGCTTTCAGGATGGAGGAGGGAGCCACAGGCTGAGGGATGTAGGCAGTTTCAAGAAGCTGGAAAAGGCAAGGGAATGGAATTTTCTCCTCGAGCCTCTAGTGGGAATGCAGCCCTGCAGATACCTTGAAATGCACTTTTGACTTCTGGCTTCCAGAACTGTAAAATAATAAATCTGGGTTGTTTGATGCCACTAATTTTGTGGCAGTCTGTTACAGTACTCATAAGGAAAGAATTCAGGTCATTTAGGCCAACAGCTCCTTGCTTCAGTCTCCAAAACTACAGAATGGGATTACAAAGTGAGTCAAGCACATATGCTTTTTCTTTTTCTTAACATTTTTTTTTTTTTGGATTGGGGGATAATTGCTTTACAATGTTGTGTTGGCTGCACCTATGCTTTTTATTTACTAACTTCTCTACTGGGCCATGAGCTGAGTCGAGGTGAGGGGATCAGGAGAATGAAAACACAATGTTGCTGCAGTCAGAATAAAGATATGGGGCTTGTTTGCAAGCCCCTTGGAGCTGCAGGAAATGGGCAACTAGAAGAAAAGCTCCTCCCCTTTTTTCTCTTTCTGGCAGTGATGGAAGGCACGGCAGGAAGGGATGGGGCAGCAGGGCCTGGCTCATCCTATGGGTTGGTGCTCAAAATTAATTGGTGGGGAATGCACCTATGGGATCCTTCACCCTTTCCTGGGCCTCCTTCTCTGTCGTATTCTTTGCAAACAGCCTGAAGAACGAACTTTCCAAACTGCAAACCTGAGTCACTTATAAGGAGCCCAATTGCCTTCACCCGCCTCCATGCCAGCCTCCTTCTGGGCAGCCCTCTGCTTCATGGCACCACGTGGTTCAACCCATCAGGGCCACTGGATTGGCTGTTACCGATCCCTGATCAACAATCGGATTGGTTATTACTGATCTCTGCTCGGCAGGGGTGCACACGCATCTCATTTGTCTTGGAATATCTTTCTACTCGGGCTTCCCCGGTGGCTCAGATAGTAAAGAATCTACCTACAATGTGGGAGAACTGGATTCGATCCCTGGGTCAGGAAGATCCCCTAGAGAAGGGAATGGCTACCCACTCCAATATTCTTGCCTGGAGAATTCCATGGACAGAGGAGCCTAGAGAGCTACTTGGTCCACCTGACTGAACATTGCCCTCCTCATCAATGAAGGTTCAACCCTCAGCCCCACCAGAGCAACTCCTTCTGCTTGCTTGTATTCTTCACATACACTTAGCAAAGCCTCTGCCACACCACATCATCATCCTTTATCTCACTGTCTTTTCCACTAGGGAAAAGACAGGCATCCAGGGAATGATTGTTGAATGGATGAGGGAGACATCTGTGATTCCAACCTCACTCACGCATTAAAGGGCAAGGCCAATCTAGAGTCCGCATCAAGGAGTGTTCCAAAAGCAGAGAATGGGGAGAGGATGGGTAAATGCAGAAATCAGTTAAGATGAGGGGCGGTAGTGGTGGAGGTCAGAGGTCAAGGAAGGGGGATTGTCAACACCAGGGCCATAGCATGGGGACAGTTTGGGGACATGCTCTAAAGCTGGCACAGAGGAGAAAGGTGAGGAGGACGGAAGGGCTGGAGCCAGGCGTGTGACTGGTCAGGGCTTGGGAAACTCTGGGGGCTGGTGACCAAGGCAGGGGAGAGGCCTGGAGCTGGTGAGAATTCCAAGGTCAGGGGCACAGGGCAGGTGGAATGGGAGGAAGGATGGGCAGGGCTCTCACGACCTAGATGAGGAGGACAGCAGCTGATACGGAGTTTAGACAAAAGAGGGCCTCGGCTGGGAATCCTTTCATATGCGTCCTCCTGGAGCAGGAGAGAGTCCCAGGGACATCTCCACTTTTCCTGCAGCCGGGTCAACTCTTCCGCCGTCTCTTTACCCAGATCGCTCCACCCAAACTCCCGCCCATGTCCCTCCGTGCTTGTGTCGAGCTGTTCGGTGGATGGTGGATGCCTCAAGAGAAGAGAGGGCTTCTTGCTCTGTCTGGTACCCACAGTCCAGCCCAGGGCTTAGCCCACAGCTCCATCAGGAAGGGGGAATGCCAGAGAAGGCGGACGGGGTGGGGAGAGGAGGGCTGAGCGGCCAGCTGTCAGGGGCTGTGTTTTCTAAGGCCCGCCCAACGAGCCTAAAGAACAGGCTGTGATGGGGGAGGAGAGTGAACACCGGTGATGCTGGGGGACAGGAATGCCCATGCCTGGATGAACAAAAAGCACATTCAGTGAGCTGCAGGGGGGTGGGACAGGCGAGATGCCAAAACGCATTTTCCAGAGCTAGTGAAGCTGTGTGCCTGCGATATAAAAGCGAGCTTCGGAAACCTTCGAGCCTGTCAGACAGGCTCGGAGGAGGAGCCGGTGGTTACAGGGAGAAATGAGGAATGAGGACTTGGTGTCAGAAGGGCTGTGAGTAATGGGCAAGGCAGACAGCCAGGCATGCCTGTGTTAGCGAGAGCCGTCCAAGGCTTCTCAGACTGAGTTAGGGTTTGGATGGGGCGTTTATTCCAGAAAGCAGCTGGGGCCGGGCAGAGTAAATTCCAAAGTGTTCTCGTATCGTTACAAACACGCAGCCACCGGATGAGCAGAAAACGATGAATCAGGTTTCTGCCTCCTTCAGGACAGTGCTGTCTAGAGGAAACTTCTGTGAAGACAGAATGTTTTATAATCTGTGTGATCCCACTTGGTACTGTTAGCTACAGGAAATGTGACTAGTGCAACTGAGGAACTGAATTGATAAATGAATAGATAAAAAAATAAATAACCCCCCCAACTTTTTTGAAGCATAGTTGACAAAATCATATGGTATTTAAAGGGCACAGTGGGATAATTTGATATATGTATACATTGTGAAAGGATCCTTCCCCCCTCAACGGGTTAATTAATATATCCATTGGAAGGAATGATGCTGAAGCTGAAGCTCCAATACTTTGGCCACCTGATGCAAAGAGCCGACTCATTGGAAAAGACCCTGATGCTGTGAAAGATTGAAGGCAGGAGGAGAAGGGGGTGACAGAGGATGAGATGGTTGGATGGCATCACTGACTCAATGGACATGAGTTCAAGCAAACTCCCAGGGATGGTGAAGGACAGAGAAGCCTGGTGTGCTGCAGTCCATGGGGTTGCAAAGAGTTGGACACGACAGAGCAACTGAACAACAGTCACGGCACATGTGTACCTTTTCCTGGCCTGCTTTATTCATCTATTTACTTTTTAGCCAATTGGATTTTAATTAATTAAAATTTAAAGGGTTCCACCTCTTATTAACATATACATCATTTCACATATTTACCTTTATCTGGCCTGCTTTATTTATCTGTTCATTATTTTATCCAACTGAATTTTAATTAATTAAAATTAAGTAGCCACATGTGACTGCTGACCACCTTACTGGCCAGTGTAGTTGTAGACTGTCAGCTGTGAGCAGACCCGAGGCATCTCAGAGCAGTGGGGGTGAAAAGGGCTTGAGCAGCCTGCTTCCCCATGCAGGTACCCTGCTGTGTCTCTTGTCCAGAAGCAGGAGATTTGGGCGGGGTGCTGAGCAGCAGAGCTGCGCATGTCTGTGGTCAGCCCACGCCCAGTCCCAGAGGCTCCCTGACCCTGTCCTCCCAGAGCACCACTCACTCTCACATCTCCAGATAAGACTTACTCTTCCTTCACAGAACTGCCCTCAGCTCCCCTCTATGGAGCAATTCTTCAGTTTGATAAGGCACAACAGTCCCCTCCAGTGCCTGCCCGGCACTCATCCCCTCGGCTCTTGCCTCTTCTGGACAAGGCTCACTCTCAGTGCAAATACAAAGACCCACTTTAAGAAATGATGCCATGAAGCCCAGATTGTTAGAACCAAAGGCTCAGCCCATGTTACCTCCAAACGGTACCAGAATAGAAGGCAAGTTGCAATCATGTGCAGTGCTCTGGGTGACCACTCCTGGGACTTTTCCTTTTATAAAAAAATTAATTAGAAAACCTTTCCTTTTAAAAAATATTTATTTATTTTTGGTTGCACTGGATCTTGATTGCGGTGGGGAGGTTTTCTTTAGTTGCAGCCAGCGGGGGCTGCTCTTCATTGCAGGGCACGGGCTTCTCATTGCAGTGGCTTCTCTTGTTGCGGAGCATGGACTCTGGGTGCATGGGCTTCAGTAATTGTGGCACACGGGCTTAGTTGCTCCAAGCACATGGAATCGTCCTGGACCAGGGATTGAACCCTTGTCCCCTGCATTGGCAGGCGGGTTCTTAACCACTGGACCACCAGGGAAGTTTCATCCCTAGAAATTCTGGTACTATGTCTCTGGGGTGAAGCTCGGGAATCTGCATGTCCAGGGATTCTGATACAAATTATATGCGGCCAAACACATGTGGGCAAGCAGTGATCTAGTGCAGAGAAGGGAAGTGATTTGGCCAAGGTCACACAGCAAGTTAAGAACAGAGCAGGGGTCAACACCCAGGCATCTTGACTCCCAATTTGGCACTCTCCTTTCCCCCAACTAGGAGTATGGTTTATTTTGTGTGAGCGGATGACCTGGTTCATAGCTCTGGGGGCTGGAGAAAGATAATATCCTTTTCATTGTCATATCCCTGAAAGTGCCTGGAACAGAGCAGAGCTCAGTAATTGTTTGTGGAATGAAGTGAATTAGTGAGGGAGTGTCCTCTGCTACTTGACTGTTCCTGCCCTTGGACCTGCTGGGAGTCTGCCCAGGGTTTACGTGGACCCTGGGAAACACCAGCACCACCTACCGCCCAGAGATAGGATCCCTCCCGTGTTGCAGGAGGCAGAAGGCCTCATCTGCTGAGATGCCGCTGGGCTGCACACAAAACAACAGCAACAGCAGTGATAATAACAGTAGCCATAACTGGGACCATCTGTACAATTCTGGGAACCAAAAGAAAATGTGGGGCCCACTGTCAAAAACTTACTGAGAAACTCAAGATAGCAGTTGTTGTTGTTCTTTAGTCACTAAGTCATGTCCGATTCTTTTGCGACCCCATGGACTGCAGCCCTTCAGGCTCCCCTGTCCCTGGGATTTCCTGGGCAAGAATACTGGAGTGGGTTGCCATTTTCTTCTCCAGGAGAACTTTCTGACCCAGGGATCGAAACCGTATTTCCTGCATCAGCAGGTGGATTCTTTACCACTGAGCTGCCATAGCAAAGCACCAAACCAAGAGTCTGGGATTTCCCTGGTGATCTGATGGTTAAGACCCTGTGCTTCCAATGCAGGAGGCATGGGTTTGATCCCTGCTTAGGGAACTAAGATCCTATATGCCGTGCAGAGCAGCCAAAACACAAAAAGCTCAAGAGTGTGACCCTCCTGAGCCTGTGTGACTGCAGTGCTCACACACCCACGAAGCCAACCCTGATGATAACCCTGCTTGGTGCTGGACAGAAATGTTCACATCTTCCTATTCCTTTTGCCACCAAATGATTCAACACTGAGTGGCTTCAAAGAGGGCAGGCTTCCGGTGCAGTGGAGGATTTGTTTACACATCACGAACACCAGGATTCAAAGCCCCAGAGAGAGACAGAGAGCAGAGAACGGGAAGTTACTACACGCACACAGTGTCAGAAGCCCTTGCTAATTGGGACCAAGCTGAGATCCTGATGGCCTAACATGAAAGGTGATGTTGAATCAGGAGGAAGGTAGTAAAGAGGCTTCAACCTGCAGAAACCAGAGTCTCCCAGCATTTTTTTTAGCAGCCGGGTCATGGTTGGCAGCAGGCAAAGGCGAGCATTTCCTGTGCCTGCAGAAAGGGCTGGGAAGCTCTGCGGGAAGAGATGGGGAGCGAGGGGCAGAGTGCATAATGGAGCAGAGAAAGCACATCGCAAGGAAAGCAGCTTATATCTTTAATCTTTGCAAATTACAGGAAGCGAACCGAGGCAATAAACACTGGAGAGAGGGAGGCAAAGAAGCGTCTGAAAATCTGGAGGAATTTTCTAGGCTAAGGCAAGGATGTACTGGCATAAAGCAATCTTGGGTTGGAGGAAACTGTAACAGTGGCTAGGATGGCTAGCTTGGGAGTGAAGGGTGGGAGGGAGGTCAGCCATATGGTGAGATGCATCTCAGCGCAGGATGGCTCTGCGTGTCCCCTCACCATCCTCTCCACTATGCTCTCTGCTCCGGGAGCTGCCCTTGGGTAGAGTGTACTGCTGGCCTCCCTTGCCTTCTAGCTTCTGGTTGGCTTTAGCGAGTGTTGGGCCCAGGTGATAAACAAGGGGAGACAGGAGAGTCAGGCTGGGTTATTTAGTCTCTCCACTCTGTCCTCTGGTCCCTGTGGGTCAGCTGCATACCACCTTGAAGGGCACAGCCCCGGGCTGGGGGACTAGCTCTCCATTCTGATATTGGCTCTTTCCTTGTTTCCCAGGCTTGGAAATGGCTCTCTCTGCTACCAGGCTCAGCACACAGCCCCATTGGCGTGTGCATGCATGCTAAGTCACTCCAGTCGTGTCCAATTCTTTCTGACCCTATGGACTATAGCCTGCCAGGCTCCTCTGTCCATGGGATTCTCCAGGCAAGAATACTGGAGTGGGTTGCCATGCCCTCCTCCAGGGGATCTTCCCGACCCAGGGATCAAACCTGTGTCTCTTGCGTCTCCTGCATTGGCAGGCAGGTACCACTAGCGCTGCCTGGAAGCCCCAGTGGTACTGCCTTCTTCAAGCCTTGCCTGCACCTTTGTGGACTAGCCCTTCACTAATCGTTCCTTGTATTACCCGGTCTGTGGGTGCTGCTGGTTTCCTGGTTGGATACTGACGGGGAGCATCCCCAGAGGGTATCTACCACCTCACCTCTGAGAGGCAGCAGGAGGCCCCTCTGCCCCAGTGTCCACTGAAGGGCAGCTGTTGGTTGGAGCGCAGTTGGGAATGAAAACCTCACTACCTGCAGGGGTAGCCTTTGGTTTCCAAAGTGTATCTTTGCACTGAGTTGAAAATTGCCTGCTTATAGATTTTATCCCCTTTTTCTAGCTCCACCCCTTCTGCCAGGATCTGAAGATATAACCACTGAAGCACTTTTTTTTTTTTAAGTATTTTTAACTTATTTTCTAGGAGAATTTATTTAATCAATTTATTTATTTATTTGGCATATGGGTTCTTAGACCCCCGACCGGGGATCAAACACATGCCCCTGGCATTGGAAACATGGAGTCTTAACCACTGGACCGCCAGGGAAGTCCCACGGAGCACTCTTGTTTTCATGCTGACCCCAACAGAGCTGACTGCAGTGAATCTTTGTATCTGAAGTGCTCACTAGCTGAGGTGCGCTTAGGGATGTGCTTGGCTTGGCCAGGCATATGTGGGGAGGGTCCTCGGACCCTCTCTCCAACCCCCCAGGAGAACCACCTGTCCTGCATGGCTTGTGGAGTTCCGGAGGTCCCATTTCTTACACTGGGTAGGGTTAGCGTGGGCACAGCTTGTGCCCAGAGACAGAGCATCCCTTTCTCAAAGAAGTAAACCGGGCTTTCTGAGCCAGTGGACACGCAAGCTTCTGGTATTTGGAGGGTCAAAACCTGAGAACACCCAGGACAGTTGGTTAGATGCTTGCGGCTTGAGGGTCAGGCAGGGTGAGGGTTAATGTTAGGTCTTGGTTATGCAACAGAGAAGTGCAATTCTATTAAACAGAACGGTTACCAAACGTACATTAGAGAAGGCACCGAATGTGGAGTTGGGTCTAGGCTCCTTACAAAAAGATTTATTTCAAGGATTATTTAAATAATGAGTTTCCCTAGTTCATTCAGGCTCAGAGATTATAAATGACTGAGAGGGCTGATAAGTCTGGGAGGGTAACCAGCGTGTAGGAGAAAGTGCCAAGTCTCTGAAACTATAGGGGAAGTTGGTGAATGATTAGGATTCTGTTGATAAAGATTCTGTTGATGCACCCTGCCAGCAGAAGTTAGGTCCCACCAGATTGCTGAACAGATCCTGTATATAGATTGCAAATCTTGTTCAAAGCATTATCAAATTCATAGCAACTTTTTGTTATTGAATTTTTTCAATAAATGAATGTTAAAAACATGATAGCATTCACGTGTGGGTGATGTCTGAGAAATATCCGGGGTGTTAAAAAGGCATCCTCGTATTTCCAAAGGATGGGAACAGTGGTCAGATCAGAGCTTCTCCTACTTGAATGTGAGTCACCGGGGATCCTGTTACCAGGCAGACTTGGGATGGGGTCTGAGCTCTGCATTACTAGGGAGCTCTCTAGGGATGCCAGTGCTGTTGGCTGGAGGACCACACTGTGGGTAGCAGGACCCGCAGGGGAAGATCTAGGCTGCAGCAGAGCACACCAGGCCTGTGGAGGGCTGGTCTCTGCCTACCTCTCCAGCCCCCGACCTCACCCCTGCACCCAGCCACCTCGGGACACCAGGGGCTGGGCCTGGCCTTTGCACTCAATTCCCCTCCCTCTGCATGGCATTTCCCCTCCCTATGACTTATCCCCTCCTCTGACCCTCACATACTGCCCAGCCACCTGGCAAACAGGCCTGAGCATGGGACCAGAGGTCATCTCCTTTCTGAAGCCTCCTTGAGAAACACTTTTCTTCTCTTCCAGAACAATGTATCGCCTCCTTTGTACCCCGGCTTTCCTCTATCTGTCTTAACACTTCGAGGCATTTAATTGCTTACATGTGTCCCAAGCAGAGTGCAATTGCCTGCCATTCCTTGAGGCATTTAACGTGAGAACCCTTGGATCAATGAGTTTCCATTTCCTACATAAAAGGAGCCCTTGGGATAGCCCTAGACCGTGAATGCTTTGAAAACCTGGACTGGGCCTTACATCTGTATCCCTGAGTGTCGGGCACACAGTAGGCTCTGTGAGACGTGAGCTCTGAACTGGGGCTGTTTCATCCACCTCCTAGATGGTCCCCTCCGACCATTGCCTGGCTGCCTGGGAGATTTAACTAGAGCACCTGCATAGCACTTGGCATCTGCATGAAGCAGGTCTTCACAGATTGATCTGCTTACTTGATGCCTGCCTTCAGGAGTGCTTCTGACTCATGGCAGCATTTCTCCAGATTCTTTGGCACCTGTGGAGACCACCTCTCCAGGACAAAGGTCCACTCTTGAGAGCAAGCTCAGAATCACAGCTGGCTGCATGCAGCATAGTCGGGTGCTCTAGACTCTCAGAATTCAGCCAGAGCCCACACCTCTCCTTGTGGAGAGGTCCTTGGTACCAGGCACTAGCACAAAAGTCTCTCCTGGAGGCAGAGATGTTAGGGAAACCATAGCAACCATCTCCCTCCACTCTTGCTCTGTCCCATTTGTGATGGGGGCTGGGAACCATACTACCTCTGAGAGTTGCTCAGGCCCTCCAGCTATATGGAAAATTTATGATTATTTTTTAATTTAATTTTAATTTTGATCAAAGCAATACATGTACATAATTTTAAGAGCCAAATGGTACCTCAAGGCTTTTAATGAAAAATAGTATTTTCCTGCTCCACCTCTCCCCATCCCCTAAGACACACTCCTCAGAGGCAATTACTCTCAAGAGTTGGAGCTGTTTCTCCCAGAACTGACTTTCATAGTTTCATGGACATCAACTGCTTGACAGTTATTTCTTGATTTTTATAACTTTTAAGTATTATCTACTGAATTTCCACCATGGGAGCTGAAGCTGTAAGCTCCTTATATGAAATATCCTATATACTCCCTTGCCTTTCACCTAGACATCAGTATCCAGCTTTCACTTAATTATGACTATGCAAATATTACCCACACCCCAGCCTTAGAGTATATAACATTTTTGATCTCTTCCTTGTGAAACTGTTTTTCCTATTTTTTTTCTTTTTGTTTTGTTTGGCTTGTACCTATGGCAGAAATAGCAAAAAAAAAAAAAAAAAAAGATCAAAGTTATAGAAAGAGCAGAAAAGTGGTTGCCAAGGGCTGGGGGTGGGTGGAATGGAGAAGGTAGTAAAGGTGTACAAATGTACAAACTTTCAGTTATAAGATGTCTAAGGTCAGAAGATTTTATGTAAAACATGGTGACTACGATTGATAATACTGTAACATATCTTTCTGATCCAGAGACAAAACCCAGGTCTCCTACATTACAGGTGGATTCTTTACCATCTGAGCCAACAGGGAACCCAAAGTGTTAACTGTCCAGGAGTGTCAGACTCTCTGCGACCCCATGGACCCATCAGGCTCCTCCGTCCACGGAATTCTCCAGGGAAGAATACTGGAGTGGGTTGCCATTCCCTTCTCCAGGGGATCTTCTCGACCCAGGGATTGAACCTGGGTCTTCAGCATTGCAGGCAGATTTGTCACCATATGAGCCATCAGGGAAGCCCTTCAGTTCAGTCGCTCAGTCGTGTCCAACTCTTTGCGACCCCATGAATCGCAGCATACCAAGCCTCCCTGTCCATCACCAACTCCCGGAGTTCACTCAAACTCACATCCATCGAGTCAGTGATGCCATCCAGCCATCTCATCCTCTGTCATCCCCTTTTCCTCCTGTCCCCAATCCCTCCCAGCATCAGAGTCTTTTCCAATGAGGTGGCCAAAGTACTGGAATTTCAGCTTTTAGCATCATTCCTTCCAAAGAACACCCAGGGCTGATCTCCTTTAGAATGGACTGGTTGGATCTCCTTGCAGTCCAAGGGACTCTCAAGAGTCTTTTCCAACACCACAGTTCAAAAGCATTAATTCTTCAGTGCTCAGCTTTCTTCACAGTCCAACTCTCACATCCGTACATGACCACTGGAAAAACCATAGCCTTGACTAGACAGACCTTTGTTGGCAAAGTACTGTCTCTGCTTTTCAATATGCTATCTAGGTTGGTCATAACTTTCCTTCCAAGGAGTAAGCGTCTTTTAATTTCATGGCTGCAATCACCATGTGCAGTGAAGCCCTTAAGGGAGCAGAAATTAAATGTTCTACTCTTGATATATCAAATATATTTGAAACCAAATTCTATCCTTACTTAATTTATAGGTTGCTGGATATAGAGTTCTCTCTTAGACAAGAAAGATTCCTGCTCCCTGGGCCCTGCCCCAAATTTGAAGGCATTCGGCGTCTTCTGGCTTCTACTGCATGCATTGAGAAATTGATTCTAATTTTAGATTCTAGGTATTTGACTGGGTTTTTCCTCTCCAGAACCTTTTGAAATGTTCTCTTTGTGAGCCTGAATTTTGCAAGGATGCATCTTGGTCTGGTTCTCTTGCCACTTATTGCAGATAGGACTTAGTGAATTCTTTCATTATGGAAAATCATGTGGGTCAGTTGGGAATTTTTCTTATTTTATTTCTTTGGCAACATCTTCTTCTCCACTCTCACTTTTGTAATTCTAGAAATCTTAGTTGTAGGATGTTGAGCTTTCTCGGTTTGCTTTCTCATTTTTGCAATTTTTTTCTCTCCCATTTTCCATCTGTTCATCTTTTTTGTTTTACTTTTCAGGCAATTTCCTCAATTCCAATCCTTCTGTGGGTTTAAAAAATGTTTGCAATCATATTTTTAATTTTCAGTAGGTTTAAAAAAATTTTTTTCTTTGGATGTTACTTTTTAATAGCATCCAATTTTAATAGCTGGTGTTTACAAATGCAGTATCATCTCTTACCTCTTGAGAATTTTAATTAAAATGTTTTGAAGTTTCCTTCTGCTTTCTGCGTTTATTTTTTATTTATCAGACATGTACATAGTGCCTGATATTATTCAGGCACTTTGCTAAGTGTTTCACAAAAATATGAACCCATATCTACCTTCCTAACAACCTTAAAGAATAGATAATAATATTATTCTCATTTTAGAGATAATGGAACTGAGGCTCAGAGAGGCTAAGTAACTTGTCTGAGGTCACGCAGCTGGTAAGCTGAATAGCTGAGATTTGAACCAAGGCTCTAGAACTCATGCCATTAACCATTATCTCTATTTCCTCAAAGTTTCTTTTCTGTTTATTTGGTTTTGATTCCTTTCCTGTTAGTGTGTGTGCAGGCTCAGTCGCTCAGTTGTGTCCAATTCTGCAACCCCGTAGACTGTAGTCCGCCAGGCTCCTCTGTCCGTGGGATTTCCCAGGCAAGACTATTGGAGTGGGTTGCCATTTCCTTCTCTAAGGGATCTTCCTAATCCAGGGATCAAACTCAAATCTCTTGCATTGGCAAGCAGATTCTTTTCAATTGTGCCACCTGGGAAGCCCCTTTCTGTTAAGTGGCTTCTCTCAAGGGCTTGACTTTTTGACTCTCCATTCATCATTAAGAGTTAGTGTCTGGACAGTCTTCTTTGTATGTGGGAGGATTACCAGGGGATTTCACCCTAGGATGATCTAACTGTATGGGGACTTCTGCCTGTCATTTTCTGTGGGTATTTTCTCTTGAGCTGGTCAGTGTCTCCAGGCTTCTGGTTAGGGGTGGGAGGGGTAGATTAGTCTGACTGAGGACCTCACTACTCAGGAGGCAGAAGCTCATTGTATCTCCCTGATTTCTACACAGCACCTCACCCCTGCCCTCAGTTTTGTTTTTCCCCTTTCTTAAAATTAGTTCATTTTTTTCTTTTTAAAAAAAAATTAATTGGAGGCTCATTACTTTACACTATTGTAGTGGTTTCTGCCATACATTGACATGAATCAGCCATGGGTGTACATGTGTCCCCGATCCTGAACCCCGCTCCCACCTCCTTCCCCATCCCATCCCTCAGGGTCGTCCCAGTGCACCAGCCCTGAGCACCCGGTCTCATGCATTGAACCTGGACTGGCGATCTATTTCACATATGGTAATATACATGTTTCAATGCTATTCTCTCAAATCATCCCACCCTTGCCTTCTCCCACAGAGTCCAAAAGTCTGGTTTCCCCCAGTCCAGAGCCCATCTATTTCTTTTTTAAAATGAATTTACTTGTTCATTTATTTATTTGGCTGCAGTGGGTCTTAGTTGTGGCCTGGGGCTCTTTGCTGCCACGTGCAGTATCTTTTATTGTGCTGCACGGACTCTCTAGTTGAGACACAAGGACCTAGTTGCTCCCTGGCATGCGGGAGGGGGTTCCCTGACCAGGGATCGAACCCGTGTCTCATGCATTGCAAGGCAGACTCTGAACTGCTAGACCACCAGGGAAGTCCTGAGCCTATCTATTTTTCAATCTGATTTTTTGCTCGGGTGTAAAGAGATATTTGGTTGCATAACTTCTTTCACAGACTTCTAACTAATCCTCCTAGTTTTAGCTGCACCTCTCATCCTCATTGTCTGCAACATCTGATGCCTCCAATCCTCATCCTTTCTCAAGGAAGGGGGTTGTCTATGGACAGAACTGTTTGGCTTTAATCAGTTTCCCTGTGCAGACCCCGATCCTTCAGCCTTGTCTGCTCTGACCAGTCAATTAACATCTGCTCTCCACTTTCCATAAACTTGCTGACAACTACTGTTCTCTTCTTTCCCATCTTCTTTGGCCTTGTGGGTTTATACTTGAAAAAAAAAATTCTCAATTGCCATTTAGGAGAGATTTGGGAGGGAGCCTCCATACAAAGTTATGTTCATTCCACTGTGTCCAGTCAGAAGTTTAGACCATAATCTTCCCTGAGGCTCAGTGGGCACATCATGGGCTCCTTTTACCATTCCAGGAGAAGAGGGATAGAAGTAGAACTGATCCCAGGATGTACACAAGCCATAGGACCAATGGGTGCTTTTCATTCCCAATAGCATCAACTGCCCATTCAACCTTTTTTTTTTTTTTAATTTTAAGAAAGATTTACTTTTATTTTTATTTCGCCATGCCTCGTGGCACATGGGATCTTAGTTCCTCAACCAGGGATTGAAAGCACCATCTTAACCCCAGACCAGAGAAGTCCCACTTACTCAGTGGTTTTCAAATTGGGTTCCTTGGAGCCCTAGGGTTCCTCAGAGAGTCTCAAGGTTGGCCACAGTGGAGCATGGAGAAATTAAACTATCTCCAGTTGAACCAGAGCAGCTCTTCCTTTATCTGCTTTATATACTGAGGCTGTGCTAAACCTTTTGTTCAATACAAGGATTCTGCTATGGGAAAAAAAAGAGGAAAAAAATAGAAAGGGAGAACAGCAACAGACCTATCATTATATGCCATTCTGTCTCCAAAGATGTCACTGGAATATTTTTTTCTGAGATATTTTTATGGCTGTGCCTTTACAATCACTTTTTTGAGTTTTAAAGGAATGCAGTGGAAGGAGACTTGCTTGTGGGTCCATAAGTGGGTTTTCAGCTGGGTTCAACTACTTAGCAAGGTGTGTGTTCTTGGGGAGCTTCCTCAACCTCTCTGGGCTTCAGCTTCTTTATTTTGCAATGGGGATTATACCTTGTTTGGAGGGTCACTTTGGGGATTCATGGGACAGAATGTTCATGGCATTGGTGGCTCAATGGTGAAAAAAACAACAACAAAAACTGATGGCAATGAAAGAGACTCAAGTTTGATCCCTGAGTCGGGATCAAAGATCCCCTGGAGAAGGAAATGGCAACCTAGTCTGGTATTCTTGCCTGGAGAATCCCATGGATGGAGGAGCCTGGTGGGCTACAGTCCATGGGGTTGCAAGAGTTGGACACGATGTAGTGACTGAACCAACCAGCCACCCTGGTCCCATCACCGTGCACAGTACAGCGATATTTTCTCTCTCTCAACAAATGTATCAACAGATATCTATTGCCCTGGTATATGTCAGTGAGGCAGACAGTCCAAGATCCCTAACCTTTTGTAGTCTGTGTTTCAATAGAGACAGATTCACAACCCCAAATATTAGTAAATAAGTAACTCATATGGCATACTTGAAGATGACATGATGTGGAACAGAGGACAAGCAAAACAGATAAGGAGGGGTGAGGAGTGGGGTGGAGTGCAGTTTTAAATAGGGCAGTGAGGGGAGGTGAGAGCTAAGCAAGACTTGACGGAGGTGAGGGCATGAGCCACATGGTCCGAGCAGGCAATTCTAGGCAGAGGGAATGGAGGATGCAGGTGCTCAAAGGGAAGCTTTCCTGGGGTGTATAGGGAGTCACAGGGAAGTCAGAGTGGCTACAGCCACGTGAACAGGGGGCTGAGTAGGAGGAAATGAGCCTGGGGAGATGATATGGGGCAAGGTATCGACTCTATTAGAGCGAGGACTCTCAAAATAATTTCTATGCTTAAAAATATAACATCAAATTCATTTTCCCCCAACACTAGGATTTGGGGACATCAAGGCAGAGTTTACTTGATTAAAAAGTATATTTTCAAGACTTCCCTGGCAGTCTAGTATTAACAGTTAAGACTTTACCTTCCAATGCAGGGGGTGCAGGTTTGATCCCTGGTCTGGGGAGCTAAGATCCCACATGCCTTGTGGCCAAAAAACCAAAACATAAAAGAAGCAACACTGTAATAAATTCAATAAAGAGTTTAAAAATGGTCGACATTAAAAAAATCCTTTAAAAAGTGTATTCTCAAAAGGGACCTACTGCATAGCACAGGGTCTATGCTATCTGCTCAATATGCTATCTACATAATACCTGCTCAATATTATGTAGCAACCTAAATGGGAAAATAATTTTAAAAAAAATAGATATATATGTACATATAACAGAATCACTTTGCTGGACACGTGAAACTATCACGGCTTGTTAATCAACTATAATCAATATAATATAAAAAGTTTAAAAAAAGGAAATATAAAAATAAAAAATTAAAGTGCATTAATATTTTAAAAAGTGTATTCTACATCAGCTTGAATGAAGGCGATAATTTTGAGCCTGTGTGTCTAGAATGCAAGTCTTTAGCGAGCTCCCAGCACACTGATTCCAGTTTGCTCAGATGTAACCCATCTCCACGCTCACCCCTACCTCCCTGAGGAGGGCCATTCCCAGGACTGGCGTGTGGAACCCAGCTCCCTCAGGGCTCCCTTGTCCTTCCATAGACACGCCCAGTGGTCACTGATTGGCCCAGGGGAGAGCACCTGACTGGGCTGGGCCAATGAGTCCCTTCCTTGTTTTTCTCTTTTTAATAGAACAATGGGAGACTCAGAGTGGCCTCTCCCTGACGGTAGGATGTGAAAAATTATAAATCTATTGGGAGCTATGTGTGAAAAGATACATGTGCGGAGAAACCCTGTCTCTAGGGAGAGAGAAAAAAGCAAATCAGAGAGAGGAGAGGTAACAGAAGGGGTGAAAGCCCGAGGAGGCGGGTGCTCTTGTTTCCAGGTGTTTCTCGTGCGGCCCCTTTGCCTTCCCGCAGCTGGGTTGCTGAAGCTTGCCTTGGATTCCAGGGGTAATACAATTCTTTTATGCCCAAGCTTGTCTGAATCTGGGTTTTCTCATGTGCAGCCTAGATAACCCACTGCTTATTTCTTTTATCTTTGAAGTTACTCAGAGGCATCTACACAGAGTTTCATTTTTAACAACCTCCCACCTGCCTTCAATTTAATTTCCTTTAGCAAAATGCTGGTCGTGAAATCTGCACTTCTGTAGCCTAGGACAGCTTTTCAGTCCTTTTTCTATTTTGTGAGGTCCTCCATGAAAAAGAAGGTTTTCCACGGTCAAAAGCATTAGGGAAATAAATGCTTTATGCAACATTCCTATCTTGGAGATTCATAATGTGATGTATGGAGAATCCCCGCCCTGAATTAACGTGTTTAACTCTGCCTAACCAGGGTTCTCCAGATCATTTTTATTCCTGTAACATGTAACATCCAAAACTCAGGATTTGGGGGCATGCTGTCCAGGTCCATCTGTGACTGAGCCTGCTTTCTTTAAAGTGGCATATTTCCAGGGTGCCTTCCACAAGGATATTTGACCAAGGAGGCATTGTCAGCCTGGGGGAAAGGACATTTTTGATCGATTTTGTAGTCACTTTCTACTTGCTAAGCATGAGTCCATAGGGCTGGGTCCACCCAAAGTGGATGTCTTTTCCTTATTCACTCTTTGGCACCAAAGGTCCTCCCTGTAGGTCAGAGTTACACCCAGAAGCATGGCTCCCTCAGTGCTTCCTGAAATTTCTGAGAAGTGAAGCAAGAATGTCCCAGAGGCTCTGCTTTGAGAATGAGCTACCCAGAGGATAAAGTGCTCCAGGACCCTTGCGTCAGCGTAGGATATTTGGAACAGTCTCTGCCTCTGGGATGGTCTGACCATCCTCCTATCTACTGGTTGTCATTATCAACCTTGTTTTTAGAGTTTGCAGAGAGCGCTCATCTGATCTGCTGGTAAAGGCAGGGCTGAGTGTTCGATCATGGGTCTGACTCTTTAAAGTTACTTCCCTGTTCTACTTCTCTGCCTCTGTCATCAAGCTGTCTGTGGCACTCTCTCAACAGCCAGCTTTCCATTCCTTTCTCCTCCATCATCACCCATCTCTCTTCTCTAAGGACTCAGGTTCCTTTTCCTGGGGATTGAGGGGAATTGGAAAGGTCAAGGAGGCAAGGTGGCATCCGTGGGGCCACCTGGCTTGGCAGGTCAGGAAGGCGGCTCCCTCCCAAAGACCAAGGTGGAATGAGGCTTGGCCATCCCCTCAGTCTTTGGGAGCAATGACCAAAAAGCAGAGTGTGGCCACACCTCCTCAGGTGGCCTTAAGGACAAACATCCCTCACTCACCAGAGCCCCCTCTTGTCCTTCAGCAGGTGTGTGGACGTCAATTCCACCCATGTGAGGCTCACCCTCCACCAGGCCAGGAAACAAGCAGCTTTGAGGTGACCAGAGTCTCCAAGAAATACTCATGACACAATGATTTCTCAGCCTGAAGAAAGGTACTGTGGAGGAAGTCTGGGTGTGGGGATTCAGGAGGCATGGCTGGGTAGCCTGGGTGAAGTTGCCTAACCTCAGCCTTCATCCCTGGCAGATGGAGATAAGGAGCCCTTCCTATTGCTCAACATGAGAGGAAGGCCGGGAGGGAGGGTGGTTATGGCCCAGAGGAATGCGGGGATGGCTGCAAAGGCAAAAATTCAAGAGGTCAACCAGAGCTACGGAGGCTGTGCTCTCCAATACGGCGGGCACTCGCCCCCTGTGGCGATTTAAATGAATATACATCCAATGATAATAAAAACTCAGTTCCTCATTGATCACATATCAAAGGCTCAGTGTGGCTGCCATATAGGACAGCACAGTTAGCATTGTAGCAATGACCAGTTTCTTCTCTAACTGATTTCTTCTGGCTTCTGTCCTGCTTTCAACCTCTTCTCCTTCACGCCCTGAATTATCCAACCTCAGAGGACGCGGTTTGAGTGACAAGTGCTGGTGTCTCACTAGGGACAACTCACGCTCACTTTGTGGGCAGGAGGGAGCCTGGAACTTCTGGATTCTGTGTGCAGCTCTGGTTCCTGATGGTAGCTTGAAAGGCAGGGGCTTTGTCCTGTGTCTTCTGCAGTCCGACCGTGTCCTGCCTGGGTGTTAGGCTCACAGTAGGTCCTTAACCACGATTATGGATTTGTCCTGAATGGATATAGCTCATGGTCCATGAGGGCTGACGGCTGGTCAAGAAGCCTGGGTCAGTACAGTCCTGGCTGGGCCACAGATTCACCATGTGACTATCTGTCCATCACTGCTTCCCACCAGGCCTCTGGAGAACAGGCATGCAGGGGCAGGGTGTGTGTGCGTGTGTGTGTCTGGAATAGATGGTCTCAGGTTCTTTCCTGCTCAGACCATCCACAGCTTCAGGGAGCAGAATGCAGATTCCCCGGGAAAGGCCCTGTGGTTGGAGCCCAGACCATCAGTGGCCAGTGTGGAGACCCAAGGTGACCCTGCAGGGAGCTGTGCTGGGTGAGGATGTCTGGGAATGGGGCTGCCTGCCTTGCGAGTGTGTGTGTGTGTGTGTCTGTGTGTGTGTCTATACATGTGTGTGTGGGTGCATGTGTGTGTGTGTGTCTATACATGTGCTTTGGCTCCGGACTCAAGGTAACAGGTGAGAAATCCAACATTACACTGGAAGGATATAACTAACTTTTGGTCAGGCTATGGGTATGGGGTCTCCGGGATTCTTTCCTTTTTAATTTAATTTCTGGCTGTGCTGGGTCTCTGTTGCCATGCGTGGGCTCTCTCTAGTTGCGGCGAGCAGGGGTTACTCTCTACTTGTGGTGTGCAGGCTTCTCACTGTGGTGGCTTCTCTTGTTGCAGAGCGTGGGTTCTAGGTGTGCAGGCTTCGTTGCCCCTCAGCATGTGGGATCTTCCTGAACCAGAGATTGAACCTGTGTCCCTTGCATTGGCAGGCGGATTCTTAACCACTGGCTCAGCAGGGATGTCCCTCCAGGATTCATTTTATTTTTTATTTCTCTCTTTTTCCACAAGAGGTTCAACTAGCAAATATGTTCTGGTGTCTCCAAGGTAGAGAACCAAGTCTTGGGGACCTGGTCCCAGCTTCCAGGACCCAGGGTTGTCTTTGGGCCCCAGGTCGCAAAACACAGGCTGGCCTGAAGGATGTTCTGGAAACCCAGGCTCTGTGGGCCCTTTTCCAGAGCGTGGCACTAACACATTTCTTTATCTGTTGGTGGAGGGCAGTGCTTAGTCGCTCAGTTGTGCCCAACTCTTTCAGACCCCATGGACTGTAGCCAGCCAGGCTCCTCTGTCCATGGGGACTCTCCAGGCAAGAAGACAGTGGGGACCCTGAATTTAGGGAAGTGGATGGATTCAACTAAGCATCTGCTTGGCAGAGGGCTGCAGCCTGAGGTGAGCTCCCAGAGACGATACTGGATCCATGTGAGTGGGTGATGCTTGTGAGGCCATTTCACTCTTCAGGAGCAAGAGGAGTGACCACAACATGCCCCGAGGGGTGCTCAGAGGCGAGGAGCCTGGAGAGTGGGTGCAGTGGACGGGATACAGCTCTGGGCTTGTGGTCAGTCTTCTCCAGGGTGGAGGCCCTCGCTGCCTTCAGAAGCCTGGAGGGCTTGGAACTGGGGAGGGCCAGGCCTCAGGACAGGCTGAGGGAACAGCTATGGGAATCACAGGATGGAGGCTGGGCTGCAAGAAATGAGGGCTGGGGTGTTTGGCCTTCACCCCCTCCTCAGCTCCAACCTGAGGGCCGAGGCCTCCTTCCTGCTGCACTCTACTCTCCCTTCCCACTACCTGGGGGCCCTCTCAGGCGCATCTCCAGACTTCCTCTTCCATTCCCTCTTTGTTAGTCTCTCTTTGGGTCTCCTTGGCATCCAGGATCCCATGCTTGGGCACCTCTTCACTTCACTTGGTGAGATCTAGAGGCTGCCGGCCTCCCTAGGCCTCCCCGCCGTATCATTCCAACCACCGCTCCATCATCACAAGGCCTTCCCTGTCCTTCCTGCACCCCTCTCATGAGGATCTCATGAGATAATCTCAAGACTCCAGGGACCCCATGCCCTGCAATGCTTTCCCTGAAACCCCCCCTCCTCCCAGGTGAAGGCTGTCATCCCACCTCAGCACTGGGGACCCTTGGGTCCCAATGGACTGTGAGTCTCCTCTTCTAGGCTGTGATCAAGGGCTTGGTCTTTTTTCAATTCAATATCCTTATTTTGGTGTAAAGCCCGAGATAGCATATGTGGCTTATGAATAGTTTGCTGAATAAATAAACGAATAATTGGATGCATGAAATAAGCTTTGGGACCTGTACACCCGGGTCCCCCATGGGCTCACGCAGGCTGAGTCTGTGCCCTTCCATTTTCCAGCAGCCCCTCCACCTTCCCTCAGCGGGAGAAACCTGCTTTCCTTTCCACTGGGCCCTGTAGCCGGGTTGGGATATGCAAGATGGTGGAAGCGGAAGGGGCTGGTCCATCACTTCCTCTTCTGAAATTGCGCCACCCACCGCTCCAACCGGACTTGTTAATTCAAGCCTTCCTCCGGCCTCCTCTCATCCTACCCGCCTTCCCGTTCCAGTATCCCCATCACCAGCCCCCTCCCACCTGGTGAAATCCAAGGAAAACTCAGGGCATCACAGTTTGTGCTGGGACGTCCTTCCGACTCACCGGCATATCACCCACCCCTTGATGGAGAGCAGCCCTTCACCGGGTGGGCCAAGATAACCGCTCCAGGCAAAGGTCTCCCAGAGGCCGCTCCCCTCCGCCCTCACCCCCTGCCCTGGCCCCTGGCCCGGCTCACCTGTCTCGCCCCAGATGGGCAGGTACTCATCCTGCTGAATGTCCAGCATGATCTCCAGCCCGTTGCCTGTCCCCCCCTTGACCGTGGTGAGCAGAGGCTTGCCATCCTCGCCTGAGTTAAACATGTAACACTTCCCATATTTTGTAAACACCTGAGGGAGAGAAGAGAAAGAAGCACGTGGGTGACTTTGGACTGGGCTCCAGGCAGAGTGGGAACCCCAGAAATCCAACAGCAGGCCAGCGTCCCCACAGCCCATCATAGTCAACCCTCTTGGGGACCAGTGATTCCTCAGCCCCGGTTAATGGGCTGGATTCTGGCATCAAAGAACACATCTGGACACCCTTTGGGGTTTGTTGCCATGCAGTCTTGTCTCTCCCTCTGTTAATCCTTCCCTTTACACCCCCACTCCCGGGGAGCAGCCATGTCCACTTTCAAGTGTCAAGCAGTCTGTATGCTTTCTATCCTGTAATCTGTGCCTCTAGCCCTGAGCTTTCTCTTGGGCTCCAGACACACTGATCCAGCTGCCTGATACGCATGATTTCAGGGGGACCCAGAGACACCCGACTGCCAGCACGTCCCAGTGGGATCAAGGCTTCCTCAGCCTCCGCACCCCACTGGATGGCTCTCCTGTGCACCGTATCCCAGGGAATAGCACTGTCCCCTGCCCAGGGGCTCAAACCAGACCCTCAGAGCAGGTGTCCCCTCTTCCTCTTTCTCACCCCACATCCAATCAACCAGCAGGGCCTGTCAACACTGTCTCTGCATCCAACTTGACTTTCTGCCTTCTCTCTTCTGCACGGCTTTAACTTAATGACCTCTGTCATTTCTTGCTTGGGCTGCTGCAGTTTCTTAGCTAGACTGCTGGATTCCAGACAACCTTCTCCAGCCCATCCTTTAAGTGAATCGTGGTGCACTCCTTCAGAAATGCAAACCTGATTATATTAATCCTGTGGTTAAAATCCATCAGGGCTGCCCATCCCCCTGAGAGTAAGCTCCAGGGCCACCCTTCCACACCCAGCCTTCTATGATGCTCTCTCTGTCTGCTTCATCCTCCTCTTCCCATCTGAGTCCATGGGAATTCACTGGAAGATAAGCTCATGGGTTTGGTGGTTACCTCTGCATGTGCACTGAGGAATCTAACCCTGGTGGCTAGCACAGGGCCTGGCACCTGGGGGTATTCCAGAAATATATGTCAAATGGACAAGTGAATGAATAAATGAGTGAGTGGAGCTACATTAAACAACTCTCACACCTCTGGATGTGCCCTGCTGGTTCGCCTACTTGTGGCTTTCTAGTTGCTGCTTCCACTACCTGTAACAGCTCTTGTTCCTTTTTCTGCCTGGGCAACCTCTGCCCATTCTCCAAGACTGGATCGATGCATCGCCTCCTCCAGGAAGCCGTCCCAAGCTCATGGACCAAGTTGTATAACATCCCTCCTCACATTCCCCCTTTGCTCCTTCATCAGGGCAGCTATCACATGCAACAGTAACCACAGGTGGGTATTGTTGTTTCCACTGCGCAGAGGACAAAACCACAGCCCAGAGAGGTTAAGCAACTTGCCCAAGGTCGCACAGCTATTAAGTAGAAAAGCTGAGATTCAAAACATCTTTTGGGGCATGTTGTCATTGTCACTGGGGTGTTTCTGAGCCCTATACTCCTCCTCTCTGCCTTGCTTTTTCCATCAGCCAGTCAATAATCATATGCATGAACTCCTACTACAGGCAAGGCTTATGGAGATTGTAAAGAGGTACAAGCCCTGCACTCCCAGTATTTCCCTTTGTAGCTAGGGTCCCCAGCACCCTGGCCATGGACCGGTACTGGTCCATGACCTGTTAGGAACCCAGCTGCACGATAGGAGGTGAGTGGTGAGATGGAAGTTTCATCTGTATTTACAGCCACTCCCCACCCCTTGGGCTTCCCAGGTGGCACTAGTGCTAAAGAACCCGCCTGCCAATGCAGGCGATGTAAGAGGTGCACTCGATCCCTGGGGTGGGAAGATCGCCTGGAGGGGGCATGGCAACCCACTCCAGTGTTCTTGCCTGGAGAATCCCATTGACAGAGCCTGGCGGGCTACAGTCCATGGGGTCCCAAAGAGTCAGACGCAACTGAAGCGAATTAGCATGCACTCCCTCCCGCCCTTGCTTTACCACCCGAGGTCCGCCGCCTGTCAGATCAGATCAGTGGGGCATAATAAATGTAATACGTTTGAATCATCTTGAAAACATCCCTATACAACCCCCCACACCCCCAACCCCACCCCGTGTCGACCCCAGTCCGTGGAAAAATTGTCTTCCATGAAACCGGTCCCTTGTGCCAAAATGGTTGGAGACTGCTGCTTTTTCATGCATATCAAAGTATATAACTAGATGGTGATTTATAGGACTGTTTGTTGGAGAGAGTAGGGGCTGGGTCTGTCTTGCTGGATGAATGAATGAATTAATGAATGGGCTTCAAGGGGTTGCTACTCCCATTCCCTCGCCCACCTCTGGGAGGCGCCCTTAAGTGTTGGCCCTCCTTGCTAGTTATGGCGGGAACTCACACCTGATATCTTGTTTCACTCCCCTCCCCTCCCTTTCTCTGCTCTGGTCTTCTTAGCTTCCCGCTTAATTGTTCCTAAGTGTTTTTGCTTGCTTTTCCTCGAGGGTATTAGAGGAGAGACAGTTTACCTTCATGGGGGCAGAAGAAGGGGCTCAGAGCCAGGCAGGTGCACACAGACCGCACTTCTCCGCTGGCCTCCCTGCCTGCACCGCCTCAGCCCGCCACTCCTGTCTCAGTTCTAGCTTCTCGGAGAGGATCATTTTCCTCTTTGCTCAACATCAAAGGCTGAGAGCTATTTACCCACAGCGCAGTTTTGCTAGAAACTCAGGACAAGATGCCGCTCTCCTTCCCCGTTGCTGTGCATAATGACGTGTAAGAGTAACCGGCGCTTCAAACGTAGGCCTTATCGCCCCCAGCCACAAAAGACAATTTATTTAAGTCTAGACTGTCAGGCCAGAGCTCGCTGCTTCTTCAGACCTGCCATTCTCCGAGGCACTTCTCTGCTCTCCTGGTAAGCGCTGACAGCCTCATCTGGGATGGCAGGGCTGAATTTGCAAGGTTGCTAAGAATCAAGAATAGCTCTTAGTTGAATCCTTTTGTAAGAATTAATGGTGCCCATATCAAACCTGGATCTGCAGGAGTGACAGGGGTGGGGGCTGGGGGGAAGCCTGAGATAAAGATGGACCCCAAGACCATCATTTTCATTGCTCACTGCGTGTTGCAGTTGAGAGATGACACGTGTACAGCTTCAACTTTCTCAATGGCCCCAAGAAGTTGGAGGGAAGGAGACTAAAAATTCCTGAGCCTCTACTCTGTGCTGGCCCCTGCTTGGCATTTTCAGAGGAACTATCTTTTTCCTAACTATGGTCCCGACTACCTTGATGGGAAGGCATCTTATTATCACATGCCCATTTTACAGTTGGGAAGACTGAGGCTTAGTGAAGAGGTAGGTAGTAGAGCTGGGACTCATGGGTTTGACTTTACCACCAAGGAAGTTCCAAGGGAGGAACCCTGAGATTTTGAGTCAGACAGAAAGGCATCAGAGCACCTTGCTCATTATTTGTCAAGTCTGTGGCCTTTAACATGACACCTTTTTCCAATGTCAGTTTTCGTGTTTGCAAATTGAGCAAGATAACCTTGCCACGTGGTTGTAACATCTAAATGAGGGCATGCAAGTGGATTTGTTTGGAAGATTACATAATAGACATCTTTAAGAGGTATGAATCCATACTAGGTCCTTTTCAGCAGAAGTGAGAGAAGTTATTTGAGTTATGGGGGGAGGTCAGTGATGAACTGAAGAATGGGAGGTGTTGAGGGGTCCTGTCTTCTCTGTGTTTCAGTAATACTAAGCTCATCTCTCTCTCTCTTTGCTGCATTGGGTCTTCATTGTAGCTGTCAGGCTCTCTAGTTGTGGCATGTTGGGCTTAATTGTCCCCAGGCATGTGGATCTTAGTTCCTTGACCAGAGATCAAACCTGTGTCTGCTGCATTGGAAGGTGGATTTTTAACAACTGGACCCCAGGCAAGTCCCATCAAGCTCATTTTGAAGTAGTTACAGGGGATGGAAACCACCGTGTGCCACTGACTACTTATTCCTTAAGAATGTTAAGCCTGTTGTTAAAAGCCCAGGGCAGCCGATGAGATTACTGGGGCCACAGAGTTCTGTAAGAGAGGGCAATGCTTTGATGCACACAATCCACTTTGAAATCTACTTTTGGACGGAATTGCAACCAGTCACTGGTGCAGTGGACAGCCACCATAGTCTGAAGTTTGCACATTTTAGCCTGTACTCTTCTTCTCTTGGTAGTGTCTTTGTCTCATTTTGGTATCAGGGTGATGGTGGCTTCATAGAATGACTTTGGGGGTGATCCCTCCTATTCAGTCTTCTGGAAGAGTTTGAGGGACTTCCCTGATGGTCCAGTGGCTGAGACTCTGAGCTCTCAATGCAGGGAGCCCAGATTCAATCCCTGGTCAGGGAACTAGACACAACTAAGAGTTGGCATGCTACAGCGAAAAGATCCTGCATGCTGCAGCTAGAGATCCTGCATGCTGCAGCTAGAGATCCTGCATGCTGCAATGAAGATGGAAGATCCCGAGCACCACACCTAAGACCTGGCACAGCCAAATAAATAAATAAAGATAAATATTAAACAAAGATTTTGAAACGGGATTGGTATAAGTTCTTATTTGTATGTTTGGCAGAATTCCCCAGTGAAGCTGTCTGGCCCTGGACTTTTGTTTGCAGGGAGGTGTTTTGTTTTGTTTTTAATTACAGATTCTATTTCACTTCTAGTGATTGGTTTGTTCAAATTATTTGTTTCTTCTTGATTCAGTTTTGGTGGGCTGTGTGTTTTTAGAAACCAGTCCACTTCTTCTAAGTTATTCAGTGTTTTGGCATAAATTGTTCATATTTGGCACAATCTAAAGCCAAGAAATCTGGATGTGGGGATGGGGAGAGGGTCTTGTGCCTTCCAGTAGCTCTTAGAACAGCCCTGAGGTCACAGACTGGCTTGGCTGCCCTCTCTGGAGCACCATTCACATTCTATCTGCTGTCATTATGTTTTTGCAGCAGCCTTATGAGTTTGGTCTTATCACTCCCATCTTACAGATAAGGAAACTGAGGCCCAGAGAGGCTGAGCCAGGTCACAGAGCTGGTAAGTAGAGAATCCAGGGTGTAAGTCATCTTTGCCTCACTCCATTGCCTGTGTTCTTTGCCGCTGCTTCCTCGTAGCTACAGCTACTCTGTTCCCGGCAGACTGATAAAATTGGTGCCTTGCTAACACTAGGGGTCTTGAGCTTGGTAACGGTGCGGGGTTGTGGGGGGGCGGAGGGTATATCTCAGAGTCAGGAGAATCTCAGGAAAGTGCAGGCACCACAGATCTTCTTGGGGACTTCCCTGGTGGTCCAGGGGTTAAGAATCCTCCTCTCAATGCGGGGAACACGGGTTTGATCCCTGATTGGGGAACTAAGATCCCACATGCTGTGGGGCAACTAAACCTGAGCCCGGCAACTAATGAAGCCCTCAGGCCACAATTAGAGAGCCTGCTCGCCACAACCAAAGGTTCCTCATGATGCAATGAGGATCCCATGTGCCACAATTAAGACCCATTACAGCCAAATAAATATAAAAAAATCTTCTTGCCCAAATGTCTCATCTTGCCCGTGGAGAGTCTAAGGCTCAGAGAGGTAGAGTGTCCTGCCCCGGGTCACACAGCTAGTTCGGGGCCAGAGTTGAGACCTGACCTGGGTTTGGGTCTGTGCTCTTCCTCTAAAACCTGTTTGTGCATGATGGGGGTTGGAGATGATGGCTAAGCTCCCCTTCCTGGGGCCCTGCATCCAGGAATAAAAAAGATTAGCAATGCCTGCTGGCCTGGGTACCAGCATCCAGGCCCAGTGTGACCTGTTGGGGCAGCCTGCCTCAGAGTCCAGGAAATGCACAATGGAAAAGGTTAGGGACAGAAGATAGCCCTGAAGACACAGTTTTCTGGCCCAATTAGTAGTGCAAACAACATTTCTACACATGGACCTACTTAAGAAAATAAATTATGTATAAGCTCCCTTAAGGACTGTAGAAATATCCACTTACCAGCACACGACTGGGCCTGTAAGCTTCAAACCTTCCAAGCCTTCATTAATCCTGACCTTTAGGGCTTTTCTGAGGCAGTGGCTTCCTTGTCTCTTCTTGCTTATTATGCTTGAACGAAGTGAAATCCTATTGCTCCAAACCTCCTCTAAAACTCAGCCTTTCCCCTCCGCTGAGTTGAATGAACTTTCCTTCCAGTGATTTGCTGAAATTTCTCGTTTGGCTGTTTTCAAAATAATGGACATGTTAAAGCCCACTGTTTTGTTTGCTCTGGCTTTCTCTATCAAAATCTCCTAACAGAGCGGTCCTCAACATTTTTGGCACTGGGGACCAGTTTTGTGGAAGATAACTTTTCCAGGAACCAGGGGAGTGCATGGTTTCTGGATGATTCAAGTGCCTTACATTTATTGTACACTTTATTTCTATTATTATTACATTAGCTCCACCTCAGAACATCATGCATTAGATTCCAGAGGTTGAGGACCCTGCTTTAACACATTTTGCACAGAGGGAGGAAAACAGTCTGTTAAATGGGTTACCAGGCTTTCAGTAAACAAAATGAAGCTGCTTTTTGTTTTATTTTCCTGGAAGGAGGGGTGGAAGGTTATCAGTAATTCAACCCTTTTCATTGCTGTGTAGTATTCCACCGCACAGCTATACCAGGATTTATTCATTCAACTATTGATAGACATTAGGTTGGCTATTACAAATAAAGCTACTACTATAGCAGGTATAGATCAGTCTTTGTACGGATAAGTTTTCATTTCTCTTAAGTAAGTGCATAGGAATTGAATGGCTGAATCATATCATCGTAAGTGTGTCTGTAACTATTTAAGAAGTGGCCAAGTTGTTTCCAAAATGGTTGTATAGTTTTATATTCCCATTAGCACTGTATGAGAGTTTCAGTGGGGGGTGGTTTCCATTTGTTTTCTGAAGTTGTCATCAATCAACACGTTTGAGAATTAAATATGGCAGAGGGATGCATGCATGAGGAGGGGGCTATAGATGGTCAGCTCCTGGAAGGCGAGGCCTGCATCTTATTAGGAAAAATGCTTATTCACTCATCTCTTCCTGCAACAGGAATTTTTGACTGCCTATTATGTTCCAAGGACAGATGCGTGACTGTGCTTTTACCCCATAGGGAGATTTAAAAGGTGACTTCAACAAGTACCCAGGAAAGCACCTCCGTGTGGCTGTGGAGTCCTTGGGAACCAAGGAGATGAGGGGAATGCAGCCCCTTGGCCACCACTTGTCCCTGCATCCCAACCAAGAGGCCACAGTCTCTTTTAGGACGTCATTAATATCATTCATCTTTGGGTTCCTTTTCAGAAGGGAGAGAAGAACGTCCAGTCACTGGGCATTACCACGAGGCAGGCACTGTGCTGATTGCTTTATACTCCTTCTATCTTTCTGAATAATAATTTAACCAATTAATTAAATACTTTGGCTGCACTGGGTCCTAGTTGTAGCATGCAGGATCTTCAATCTTCCTTGTGGCGTGTGAGGTCTTGCAGCACGTGGGATCTAGTTCCCTGACCACGGCCCCTGCTTTGGGAGCAGGGGCTCTTTAATCACTGGACACCAGGGAAGTCCCCTGTAGACCTTCTGTCTTTCAGGGCTCACAGAGCCCACCGATGTAGATGGTATTCTTCCCAATTTGTAGATGAGAAATCAAGGCTTGGCGAGGCTAAGTCCTTATCCAAGATCCTCCAGCTAGAGAGAGATTCACCTGATTTTTCCCTTTATATTCATGGGTCGCTAAAGGAACCCATAGCATCATTTGAGCATATAATATGGTACTGCAACACCCCTCCCCTCCACTGAGTCCGTGCCCCTCTATGCAGAGATGTGACATATGCTGTGTTGGCTTCACTAAGAAGCGCTCCTGTCTCCTTCCTCCAAGCCTGAAACACAGCCTGGGGCTTTTCTGCTGGGCAACTGTCCAGAGAGTTTTAGACCGCACTGGAAGAGATGTGTAAGCCCCATGCAGAAGAAAAGAGCATCAGGTGACTGCCAATCTGTCAGCTGGGAAAACAGCATAGAGGGGACCAAGGGTGACTCTGAGCACTCTCCAAGTCACACGTTTTGTGAGCAAATGTTCCCCTGGGGAACGGCTCACAGAGGCAGAGGGGCCACTTGAAGGCGCCAGGAGGGTCATTTGAAATTCCAGACCTTCACAGATGAATCCCTCCTGAGCCCTCATGTGAACGTCCCAAATTGGGCCTGACTTGGGGTTATGAAATGGGCTGAGGGCAGCTAGAAGCCTTTCAAGGTGGACCAGCTTGGCTGGTGCGGGGAGGGGAGTCTGGGTGATGAAGGTTTCCAGGGAGACTTCAGGACAGGCTGGTTGCTCTTTCTGCTGGGTCCTCCACTGTCTGTCTCCTGTGAGAAGTAAGGGCTGTGTCCTTTTCACCCCTGGCATCTCAGTGCCTGGCCCCATGCCTGGCACACAGTAGGCACTTAATGGGCAGGTGTCTGGATGCAAGAAAAGACTCAAGCATGGAACTGGGAACCAGACAGCCTCAGCTTCCAATGCTGGCTCTGCCCTGATTTAGGGAAGTCATTTCATCTTTTTGAATTTTGATCCCTCATCCTGGAAATGCTGGTAAGAGTAACTTCCAATAGAATTCTTGTAAAGATCAAAAAGGTCATTATGAATCTGAAATTACTCTATGCAGAAAAAAAAAGTTTTCAGCCCAGGCAGAGAACTTTCTTGCCTGTGGTCAGTATCATGGCTAAGCCCTGTAGGGGCAGGGGAGGTGAAAGCATTGTTATTTGCCTGTAGAAATGGAATCTGAGATGTTGTTCCATCTGGGACCACATTTGTGGCTCATCCATTCAGTTGCCTAGTGAACTCTACAGAATATCTCTTGTGTTCTAGCACTGCCCCAGGTGTTGGGGATGCAGAGAAGAATCTGCAGCTTAGACTGCAGATTCTTTAGGGACCACCTAGTAGGGAAGGTGGTCCTGCAGAGTGATTCTGGGTGGAGTGCACAGAAAGAAGCCGTCTGGTGGGTAGGGATAGGAGGACTGGGGGAGCTGATACAGAATTCTCTCTAGAGGCAGGGCTGCTGACCCCAGCAGTATTTAGCAGGCTGAGACAGATCGCTTAGGCTGGCTCCTGGTCTTAACAGGGGCATGCTGATGTCAGGGAGGCCAGTGATGTCTGCTGAGCCCTACCTACCAGCCCTTCACTCCAGCTCCCTTCTGTTTCCACTCCTTAGACAGACAACAATGGGCTCTACTAAGAGACAGGCAGGAAGGACAGACCTTGGAGTCAGATTATCCCAGCTGAACACCTACTATGTGCCAGACACCGTGCACAATGAAGAGTGGAGCTTAGCTGTTAGCCAGTTGATAATCACCAGGACACACAAGCAGTGACTCGGAGGAGCTGGCATCTTGTTCTCTCCAAGGAAACCAGTGTCAGTCTCCCAGGACCCCGCCAACCCCCCAAGCCTGGCTTTCTGATCTGTCCACTGCCAGCAGGTCACCAAGCCCAACCCTGGGGATATGGGGCCAAGGCAAGGGGTTAATAGAAAGAGCACATTCCTAGGGAGCCACGGCTGACTGTGAAGACCATCCACTTGGCTGTCATCAGATGTGGGGAGCAGGACCCAGGAGGGCTTCCCTGCCTTGAGGGAGGGCAGAAGTGCAGAAAAAGTGAAGGAGAAAGAGTGAGCACAAACTGTCCACAGCCCACCACCGTGTCCATCTCCTGCCTCCATTCCCTCCTTCTTAACCCGGCTGACATGATCCCTGCTGCCCCAGCCCATGCCAGTTCCCACGCAGAACCTTCTGAAGGCAGGGCCTGTTCAAGGTGCAGCTGCCCAGATGCACTGGAAGTAGCCCCGAGTTCTGCACCTTTGGTTCTTTCGGGGTGCAGAGCCTCGGGGCGAGGCACACCTTAGTCTATGTTCTGATTACTTACAAGAGAATGGATGCGAAGTACCCGACAGAGTACTCACTCAGTAACATTAGTTAAGATAATGTATGGGTTCTGCTCCTGAGTTCTGAAATCTCAGCTCTTACATGATGTGATTTTGGGGTTCCTGGTCCATATTACAAGTTCTTTTTACAACTGCTTGCCTGATCCTGTGACTACAGCCCTGTGCCCACTTCTGACTGCTGCCTACTGGACTTACAGGAATATATGCCCACTTGGTTTCCCTGTGGCCATGCCCAGATGGAACATTGCTAGGGTATTCCTCTATAGGAAGTTTGTATCACCCTGGCTGGGTATTTCTGCTCAGCTGAACTTCACCTTGCCCCCACTTTTCCAGCCTCTCTCCCGGGGGCTTGTGTGGGCTTCCTATCCCATTGCATTTTCTACCTGTGTGATCCACCCTGAGATAAGACACGGGTTGTTCCTTGCAGCTGCCTCACTACTCATCTTCTGAAGCAGGTGTGGGATGGGGGGAGGAAAAAGGTAGGGATCAGAAATGTGTTCTATTGTGTTCCTAGTTAATTTCACATTATTCTACAGGGTTGCACAGAAACGATGCATGGGTGAAAACCAAATGATGGTTTATGATGTTTACGGAAGAAAAGCAGATGTTCCAATTAATGCTAGGGCTGAAAACAGTCCCAAGGCAGGCTGATTCTAAAAGCTGATCAAGAAAAGGTCAAATAGGTAACAACCCACATGGCACAAAAATCCTCATACCACATTCTTTCTGATTTCATATTTTCTCATTAAAAACATATTTCACCTTCTCCAGGAACTGCTCAGAGAATGTCAATGTCTTCTAGTTTTTTCCCCTCACTGGTCATGGAGGTTGCTGCTGCTGCTGCCTAAGTCGCTTCAGTCGTGTCCGACTCTGTGAGACCCCATAGACGGCAGCCCCCCAGGCTCCCCCGTCCCTGGGATTCTCCAGACGAGAACACTGGAGTGGGTTGCCATTTCCTTTTCCAATGCATGAAAGTGAAAAGTGAAAGTGAAATCGCTTAGTCGTGTCCGACTTGTAGTGACCCCATGGACTGCAGCCCACCAGGCTCCTCCATCCATGGGATTTTCCAGGAAAGAGTACTGGAGTGGGGTGCCATTGCCTTCTCCAGGAGGTTGAGCAGCATGTAATTTCCATAGCAAAGCTTGCATTATGAATGTTCAAAGGCATTGCAGATTCACAAGTGCAGAGGGTTTGAGGCAGTTCAGTGAGATTGCTTTCCCAACGTGTGGAATTAAGACCTGGCTGGAAGATATACAGCATGCATGATACCATGCTCCTTCCTAGGTCCATAGCAGACATAACTAATGGATCACAGCACTCTTTCCCTCTGAGTCTCACAGTTTTTTGTTTTTTTTTAAGCCGAATAATTCTGGCTGCCACTGTTGGAGGTGGCAAATGAGTTGAATCCTATTTGCCCTTCTTGTGCTGGAAGAATGTACTGCTGATGGTGACAGCATTTCTGTAATAAGAGGCAATGCCTGATAGTTGGGGCAGGCTTGGAGGGCAACTTGAGGGGCACAGTTCTGGGGGCTTAGGCAGAAGGGACTGTAGTTGGTGACAGAGGCAGAAGTAGGACTTTGTATACTAAAAAAAAATTGCTGGACTTCCCTGGTTAAGTCCAGTGGTTAAGAATTCACCTGCCAATGCAGGGGACATGGGTTTGATCCCTGGTCTGGGAAGATCCCACACATGACTGGGGGCAGCTAAGCCTGTGTACTTGACTACTGAACCCATGTACCCTAGAGCCTGCGCCCTGCAACAAGAGATGCCCTCGCACCACAACGAAGAGTAGCCCCTGCTCACCGCAACTAGAGAAAGCCCATGCACAGCCACAAAGACCCAGCACAGTCAGAAATAAATAAAGTGTTGAAAATTGCTTAGACTTGCCACTCTGCACTCTGGTAGAGCACATATAAGCTTTGGACTGCTGCTGCTACTGCTACTACTAAGTCGCTTCAGTCGTGTCCGACTCTGTGGACCCCAGAGATGTCAGCCCACCAGGTTCCACCGTCCCTGGATTCTCCAGGCAAGAGTACTGGAGTGGGGTGCCATTGCCTTCTCTGATAAGCTTTGGAACCAAGTACCAATTTTGCCATTCATGAGTTTTTCAAATTGCGCTAATGTTTCTTGACCATCCCTTTGCTTTTCTGTCTCAGATTGGTGGACTCGACTCCCAGGCGACTGGGAATAATTTTCACGGTACCACAGTTCCTTGACTTAGGATTGAAGGATCAAAGGGCCTGAGATGATTAGGGGCTTTCAAAATGAAAGACAAAGCGTTCTTTTGTTCTTTCAACATCTAATGAACTACTATCATGTGTCAAATACTCTGCGAGATCCTGGGAATACAGAGATAAATAAGACACGGACACTCTCCTCAGTTGCCCAGGTAGAAATGGAGGAAAAAACCGCTTCAGGCCGTCAAGGAGACAGAGCCGCTGTAAGGCCATCACTGACTCCTGCACATAATTTACAGGATGCAGCTCTTGAGGGACAATGAACAGGATGCAAGGTCCACTTGTGTAGTATTTGCTGTAACCCTTCAGTCCTGTTGAGCCTGTGTGCATTTGCAGAGGGCTGGTTTCCAGCTACTGTATTACTTTTTATGGGTGACTTAAAACAATTATTTATTTGGCTGTGCTAGGTCTTAGTTGAGGCACGAGATCTTTGGTTTTGGTTGCAGCATGCGGGATCTAGTTCTCTGATCAGGGATCGAACCTAGGCCCCCTGCATCAGGAACTTGGAGCCTTAGCCACTGGACCCACCAGGAAAGCCTGTCAGCTACTGCTCTGACATCAGCATGACCTACTCAGGCCTTTCCCATCCTTTCTGCACTCCTCCACCACAAGAGCCCCATCACACCTCCTTACCTCCAAACCAGAGTCTAGATTAGGATGGGAAAGGTGAGGTGCCAAGGCACAGAATTTTAGGAGGTATTCAATTCTTGGGATTGAGAGTGGTGAGTGCCTCTTTAAATTTTGCACCTGGGTATCCAACTTGTACACCCTAGTCTGGGCCCTGTTCCAGACAAAGTCAGATGAAGACAGGAAGAAAGACATCCATGATGAAAGTGGCACGACAGCCTGTTCTTACAAGCTTGCAAAATAGACACTATTGTCTTATTTACAGAGGAAGAAACTGTGAGTTTCTTCAGATGAAGTAACTCAGAAAGGGTGAGTTACTTGCAGAGGCATCACAGAGCCGTAAAAAGTCAGAGGCTTTTATTTATTTATTTATTTTTACTGAGACAGACCCAGGTCATGTTCCCAGATCTGCCTGTCCTGAGCCATGTGACTTTGGGCCAGTGACTTATTTTTTTCTGACCTTCTGATTCCTCTATCTGAAGAATGGGGATAATAATATCTCTCAAGGTCAGATGGGAATGAAGTCCAGGCACTTCCAGCTTCTGGTTCTGTGACTCTGCTTTCTCAGATGTTAAGTGGACTGGCCGTACCTGTTTCACAGAGATGCCCTGGAGACCAAATGAAATGATGGCTGTGCCAGCCCATGGGGAGTTCTGAAGAGCTGTTTGGAGGCTCAAGTGTGAATTCCTTAATAGACTTTTCTGTCTCTCCAGCCCTGTTAACTTCTGGTCTTCTGGGGTGCAAGGAGGGAGGTCAGCGTCTGTTTGGTGAGTGCTTTTAGATAATAGCTTCAGATCTTCTCTTGATGGATAATTGAGATGGAATGCTGGCTACCGGTCAGATGCCACGCCAAGTGCTTAAATGCACCGTTCCATTCAACCCTCTCAGAAACCCTCCTACTACTCCCATTGTCAGAGAAGAAGAAACAAAATCTGGGGCAAGCCAAAGGACTCACCCAAGGTCATGCAGCACGTCGGAGGAAGAGCCAGGAGCTCCACCCATCTGTCTGATGGAGAAACCTGGGCTTTCTGTGTCCTATTAGGCAACAGTGACAGGAAGAAATCCAGGCTGTTTCTCAGCAACGGAGCAAAATCTAGGATTTGCACCTGAGCATGCTCCAATGTACCTGAATATAAATTGGACTCATTGCAAGTCAGGGCATGAAACCTTGTGAGTGCCAGTTGCTTCCTAAGCATGGGCGGAGCGATGGCTTGAGGCTTTCCCGGATGGCCTGAGAGTGTCACTGATTTGAGTCTTTGTTGTCATTCTTGTTGTTTAGTGGCTAAGTTGGACCTGACTCTTTTCCGACCCAAAGGACTGTGTAGCCTGTCAGTCTCCTCTGTCCATGGGATTCTCCAGGCAAGAATACTGGAGTGGGTTGCCATTTCCTCTCCTAGGGGATCTTCCTGACCCAGGAATTGAACCCATGTCTCCTGTATTGCAGGCGAATTCTTTACCACTAAACTACCTGGAAAGCCTATGAGTCTTTGCTATGTCCTCAAAATTCACCTGAAATTCTACAACCCTATTCCACCAAAGCTTTAGGGAAAGCTGTCAGCTGCCTCCACTGCAAGTTGCTGGGTGGGTGAATGCCTCCGTCCTGCAGTGTTGAGCATCCTCTGTGCTACCATATTCCCTGTGTCCTTCCTAGTTCTGGGGACTTAGCAGGAAATCAATGAATGCCGAATAAATTCATACTTCCATTTATTTGTCTATTTTTCGCTCCATCCCCAAATTCTGAGACTATTTATCCAAGAGCTCTATGCAAAGCCTAGCATAGCATAGGTACTCAGTAGAAGTTTGTTGAATGATTAACTTAAGAGAGAATGATGCAATTTGCCTTATAAAGAAAGAAATCTGCACACGGCAGATTTGTATGAAGCGAGGACTCCTGTATGGCTCCCCCCATGAACCAGCTCCCTTCAAAGCAGGAATTTTAGCAAAGGGGCAAGACCTCTGTCTGTCCTCCTGGCTCCAGGTTGGATGGGCTGCAGAGAGATTCGGTGAGGAGAAAATCATGCTTCCTTTTATCAAAACAAGGCAGCCGGTTCTCTCATCTTCTGAGAACAAAGACTAAATGGAGGAACTGGGAGTATTTAGAAGGGAAAAGAGCAGGCTTAAGGAGGATCACAATAGTTATCTGTAAATATTTGAGGGGATATCATTTGGAAGAGAGAATAGACTTACTCTGCCTTGCCATGGAGAAGAGTGTCAAGATCTGGGTTGGACATAAGGAAAGAAATTACCAGTTAACATACAGGCAGTAATCTTTCTGGGGAGATGGACATATTCTATATCATAAGGCTATGGGTTACACAGGTGTATCTATTTGTCAAAACAATACAGGTAAGATCAGTGCATTTCAACATGCATACACTGTACAAAAACAAAAGGAAATGTTAAATCATTATCATCATCATTGTCCTAAAGTGGGGGAGAGGGGTGAGCAGAGGCACAGAGGAAACAAGAATATATAAGTATCAATATTGTTTGATTTGGATAGTGGGCACATAGGGTTCATTGTATACTCCTGTTGATTTTGTATATGTTTAAATTTTTTCATAAGTAAAAGCTGGTGTATGTTCATTATTGAGCAGAGGTGAATCAATGGGGCTGTGTTGAGAGGCAGTGAGCTCCATATCACTAGAAGTATTTTGCAAATTCGCTGTGTATCCTCAACACCCCCCACCCTCTAAGAAACTGGGCTATTGGAGGGCAGTCCGGGAGAACAGATGCTTTTGAACTGTGGTGCTGGAGAAGACTCTTGAGAGTCCCTTGGACTGCAAGGAGATCCAACCAGTCGATCCTAAAGAAAATCAATCCTGAATATTCATTGGAAGGACTGATGCTGAAGCTGAAGCTCCACTACTCTGGCCACCTGATGCAAAGCCCTGACTCACTGGAAAAGATCCTGATGCTGGGAAAGATTGAGGGCAGGAGGAGAAGGGGGTGACAGAGGATGAGATGGTTGGATGGCATCACCGACTCGATGGACATGAGTTTGAGCAAACTCTGGGAGACAGTGAAGGACAGAGAAGCCTGGTGTGCTGCTGTTCATGTGGTTGCAAAGAGTCGGAGACGACTGAGTGACTGAACAACAACGAGGAGCAGGAGCCTGAACCAGATAACCTTGGTCAGGAACCTCACCCTTCTGGGTAGGGGGACTGTCAAGACTGTACCACAGGGGCTGAGGGTCTGGAGGAGAGCTGGACTCTCCAGAGCCATGAACTGGAGCCAGAGTCCCTCATTCCAGACAGTGGGAGATGCTGGGGGTGGAGGCGGGAATATACCCAAGGTGTCTAGGAAGGCTGCTAGACTTGGGGGGAGAGGGGTGTGGAGTGAAGAGAGGATCCAAGTCAAGATGAAGAGTTGCAGGTTTGGAAAGCAGTCTGAGTTTTCAGGCTCTGAGCCATATGCCATGGCTTGCTAGCTGAGTGAATCTGAGTAAGGCACTCTACCTCAGTCTTTTTATCTGGAAAATGGGAGATCAGACCTACCTCATAGGATTAAATAATCCTGGGGTGCCTGGCACCTAGACAGCCATGCTCATTAGGGTTATTACTACTTATAAGGTGGTGGTTGTTTTAGTCATTATGTTGTGGGATCTGTGTATCTGACTCTTTTCGACCCCAGGGACTATAGCCCATCAGGCTCCTGCGTCCGTGGGATTTCCCAGGCAAGAATACCAGAGTGGGTTGTCATTTCCTTCTCTAGGGGATCTTGCAGACCCAGAGACTGAACCCGAATCTCCTGAATTGGCAGGTGGGTTCTTTATCACTGAGCCATCAGGGAAGCCCTGTAACGGGGAGATGAGCCCAAGTAAGGACTGGCTCTGGCAGGGAAAAGAGAATGGACTTGAAGGTCTGTTGCCTTCATCAGCTACCACTTAAGGCCACATTTTAGGGATGGCTGAGGGAGGGGTGTCTGAATGGGTCAACCTGACTTAAAATGCAGGGGGAAAAATTCTACAAGAACTCTTCCACTGATGACATTCCAGGATTCTGTCGGGATCCAGGCCATTTCCAGGAGTGTCCATGGTACCCCCATTCATTGACGTTGCTGTAGAGATGCCCCATGCTGGAGAGCTGTGTGTCCACATTGCCAGGGCACAGTTGCCTCTTGGCAGCTCCCAGGGATCCCAGACCCATTTGGCTGCAGCTGTGACCCCACCCCAGACGCTAAGCCCATCCTGATCGGGCCTGGAGTCACACACAGTGAATCCCACAGGGCAGGTAAGGCACTTTCATCTTACTATCTCCAGCTCCTGGCACATAGTTGGCGGGGGGATGATAAATGGGTTCCAGGCAAACAAATGGATGCTTGAGCTAAATGTGGAGACAGGTGCTTTAGTCAGACCTGTTCACTCTGGGGCTCATGTTCCTGGAGGACCTGTGAGGATGGGGGACAGTCTGTCCTCCCCCAGCTGGGCTCATAGACCCCCAAGAGGCCAGTGGACAGCTGCAGTCGACAGGCAGTGCTCCCAGCAGGCGGCAGTAGCCTCTGCATTTCCACAAACAGCTCGGAGCACCAGTGTGGCCACCCATTGAACACACCATACATCAGATGCCTAATGGCGCGTTTGAGAACATAAGTGGTAACCACCAAATGGGACCCAGGAAAGGAATTAGAGCCAGATGCACAACAGGGAGGGGGAAAAAAATCGAGAAGCGCCTCGGAGGAAATGGGGCCTGATGCAATCATCTCGAGACAAGAGAAACCATCTCTCAAGCATCTGCAGGCCCGAGGAGTCCATTTCATTTAGAATGGGCACCAGGGGGCTTCCCCGGTGGCTTAGTGGCAAAGGATCCGCCTGCCAATGCAGGAGATGCTGGTTCAATCCCTGGTCTGGGAAGATCCCCCGTGCAACTTAGCCCATGCAGCACAACTACTGAGCCTGTGCTCTGGAGCCCACACGCCTCAACTGCTGAAGCCTGCTCGCCCTAGAGCCTGTGCTCCACAACACGAGAAGGGACCGCAACGAGAGGCTGGCGCACCACAATGACGAGTAGCCCCCATTCACTGCAACGAGAGGAAAGCCTGCGTAGCAACGAGGAACCAGTGCAGCCAAAAAAAAAAAAAATCACTCTTTAAAAATAAATAAATTAAATAAAATCGGCACCCTTTACAGAAAGCTGGGCTAGATCCCAGGGCCCTCATGCCTGGACTGGGCCTGTGCCACCCCACCCTGCCCGCAGAATCCTGAACAGCTCCGAGAGCCCGTCTGGCCACTTATTCAAGTTTTCATTCAATAAACATTTTTGCACATCTACTTGCTGGCATGAGGTTGTGTACCAAGGCATCTAAATGCAAAGGTTCAGAGTGTCTGTTTTCGAAAGCTGACTCTGCCCTGACCTGGGAGTTAATCTCCCTTCCTCAGTTCTTCTTTGTAATACCCTCCACCTTGCAAGGCTGCCATGCAGTTAAGTGAGAATATGGGGAAAGTGTTCAGAACAGCAGTGAATACGTCCCTCCTAGGATGCACACAGTCCAGCAGAGGGAGGGGACCAAGGGCCGGACTGCACACAGTAGGAACTCAGGAGATTTTATCTGAATTGAGCAAAGCACAGGCACACACATGCACACACGCGTACACACTGGTATACAGGCACATACACGTGCACACACACACATGCCACCGAGAGCCCCCACAGAGATCCATTTCCTTGGTGGGTAGATGGAGTTTTCCAGACCTCTTTGTGGAGAAGTGGCTATTCCTGGATTCTGGCGTAAAGCAGGCATCTTGGTTCCAGGGATTTCTCATTTCTGGTACCTGGAGTTCCCCTTTCTTTAGAGCCTGGCTCTGTATTACAATTCAAAAAAAAATTGTATGTTGTCCTGCTTGTCTCTGTGCATGGAGTGCAAGTCAGGTCTGGGTTGGCTTAGTCCACTGATGATGGAACTAGAAAGCAAGGCTGGAAATGTAATTTTATTTGCTCATGCCCTATCTTGTTTCACAAGGTTTTTGAGGTTAGTTACCGTAAGTCCTCCACGTATGAATGAGTTCCCTTCTGAGAGCACATTCGGTAAGTCCAATTTGTTTGTAAGTCCTACGAAGTTAGCCTAGGTACCCAACTAATACAATCGGCTATATAGTACTGTTCTATAACAGGTTTATAATACTGTTCACACAAATAATACATAAAAAACAAACAAAAAATGAAGAAAACATTCCACTCTCTCTTATAGTAGTTCTTTAAAAAGTACAGTGGTATATACAACACTTTGCTTCCAGGGACTGGCATCAAGTGAACAGGCAAGAAGAGTTACTGACTGCAGGAAGGAGAGGAGGTGGGAGATGGCAGAGCTGAAGGATCATCAGCGATAGGAGATGGAGGGCAAGCTGCAGTTTCACTCACGCCTGATACTGACGGAACGCACGTTCACATCTTTGAAAGTTTGCAACTTGAAACGTTCATACGTAGGGGACTAATACAGAGATGAATAAGGTAAGGTTCCTAACCTTCAGGACCCTATAACCCCTTTGGGGGCAGACTGGAGAGTAAGCAAACAGCTGCAATAGACAATCGCAGAAGGAAGGATGTGGTACGAGGCGGGGGGATCAGTCGAATACTCTGGGGGGACTCAGGGTGGGCCCAAGGGACAGGCTATGATCTGAGAGATTGACAAGGCTCTGTGGAAGGGATGGATCTGCACTGTGGCTGGCTGGAGGAGGAGAAATTCAGGTCACCCAAAGTGGGGAAGGGCAGAGGAAACAGCACGCACTGAGGCACGTAGGCACAGAGGCATGGGGAGGTGTTTGGGGCGCTCTGGGAGCAGGGAGCGCACTGGCGGGGCTGGAAGGGAGGCTGGGGTGAGGGCAGGAAGTAGAGCTTGAGATGGGAAAAGTGGTTCAGGCCAGATGTGAAGACCGTGATGCTGGGCGAGGGCCAAGCATTATGTGAGACAGCCTACACAGGCAGTTATGTATAATATTTAATCCTCATTGTGATTCTCTGTGTTATTATGCTTCTTTTAGGGATGGAAAACTTAGGCTCTGAGAGGTTCCAAGACATTTTACCATAAGCATAGTATTATTCCCAAATTAGTCCTTTAAGCCCATAAGCAGAGGCCAGTATTCAAACTCAGATCCATGGTCCCTCCATAGCCCCAAGAATAAAATACTATTGCCGTGATGCCTTCAGGAAACCATGAGGGACTTTGGGAAATACAAAGGCTGTGTAAGGTCTATATTGATGTCTCAGGGCAGGGGTTAGAATGGAGGTGAAGAGCTGCCCTGCCCCCATCACTGCCATCAAAGAGAAAGAAATGAGAAAGGACCCAGAAGCTGAATGGAGGTTGAAAGTGCAAGAGCAGGGAGATATCAGTGCAAGGACTGTGAGAAGCCTCTGGGATGCAGGAGAGGGGAAGAGGCTGGTTAAAGATCAAACCCTCTACTCACAGCTCCCTCTCAGCTCATTCGACAGAGAGGGAGTTGGGGTGTGGGGAGGGGAGCCCCCCAACTTCTGCTTATGTGCTTGATTGACTGATGGACTCATTCATTCGTGCAGTCAATATTCAATTTCCTCTACACCAGGCACTGAATTGTATGGGGTTGCCAAGGATATAGAAGCCAAGAGAACATATATCAAGCTCATAATGTTAGGAAATTACAGGCAATGTCTCCTTTATTCCTCCGAGAGACTCAGTGTGGAAGGTCTGTATAATCAAAGCTATGGTTTCTCCAGTAGTCATATATGGATGTGAGAATTGAACCATAAAAAAGGCTGAGTGCCAAAGAATTGATGCTTTTGAACTGTGGTGCTGGAGAAGACTCTTGAAAGTCCCTTGGACTGCAAGGAGATCCAACCAGTCCATCCTAAAGGAAATCAGTCCTGAATATTCATTGGAAGGACTGATGCTGAAGCTGAAGCTCTACTACTTTGGCCACCTGATGTGAAGAACTGACTCATTGGAAAAGACCCCAATGCTGGGAAAGATTGAGGGCAGGAGGAGAAGGAGATGACAGAGGATGAGATGGTTGGATGGCAACATCGACTCTATGGACATGGGTTTGAGCAAACTCTGGGAGATAGTGAAGGACAGGGGAGCTTGGCATGCTGCAGTCCATGGGATCGAAAGGACTGGACACGACTTAGCGACTGAACAACAACAACAATGTGGAAGGTGTTAGATTCTCATGTTATGTATGTGAAAGCCAAGCTCAGAAAGTTCCAGTCAGTTATCCGAGGAAGAGTGGGACTGACATCCAGGTCAGCATAATACCAACATCCTTTCCTTTCCACTAGAGCACGTTGCTCCCTGCTGTCATTCCAGTGTGGTTCTATCATGTATGCCCCAAGGAGGGCACCTTTGAGTGTGAAAGGTGGGGACACTCTCAGTAATCACCCTGAGACAACAGACGGAATCTGGCATTGTTCCAAGCCAACTGGGAGGCTCGGTCACCCTACTGTAAAGGCGAATTAGCATTTACATTTGCACGGGACTTTGAAGCTTTGCAAAGCATTTCCCCACTTTCAAGTCCTGCCTTAATCATATGGTGAAATGAGTAAACTTGCCCAGATAACTAAAGCTCATCCTTTTAAATGCAAGGAAATGCAAAGCAGGTTTTCCTGCTTGAGGAGTGAGTGCTCCATGGTGTTGTCCCTGTGCTGACTTCCCTCTCCCACTCAGCTGAGCAGAGAGCTCCTTATAGCCTTCGGGACTCAGAGCAGAGCTCTGAGAAGGGGATCTCTGGTACATTTCCTACCCCAAGACAAGGGCAGTCACCAACACTTGCTCTATAAGACTGTTGGCTTCTTAGAGCCAGAAGGTCTATATTGGGCTTTCTACGGTCAGCTTCTTTCATAGAAACTCAAAACCAGCATCAACTAAGTCAGAGACTTTGGAGAGCAGAGAACCATCAACCCAAAGAAGATGAGAAGGTGCTGGGGTCGGGGGAGAGGAGATCTTTGAGCTCAGTGAGTTCAAACTCTCCATGTTACAGATGAAAAGAAGGAAAATGACTCACCCAGAGTCGCACTGCTAATTAGTGGCAAAAATGGGACTGGAGGGACTTCCCTGGTGGCCCAGTGGTTAAGACGCTGTGCTCCCACGGCAGGGGCTCCCGGTTTGATCCCAGCCTTTGTATTTCCCAAAGTCCCTCATTGTTTCCCGAATGCATCACGGCAACAGTATTTTATTCTTGGAGCCACGGAAGGACCATGGATTTAAGTTTGAATACTGATCTCTGCTTATGAGCTTAAAGGGCTGATTTGGGAATAATACCCTGCCTATGGTAAAATTTCTTGTAATGTCTTAGAGTCTAATTTTTCCACTCCTAAAAGGAGCATAGAAACACATAAGACTGCATACCACAACTAAGACTCAGGCACAGGCAAATAAAACAAAGAAACAAAGCATTGCAGAGGTTTGTTTCTAAAAAAGTGGGACTGGAATCCAGGTTTCCTGACCCCGCCACGCTCGAGTTCATTCACTGAACCCTGCTGCCCTTTTTCCTTCCCCAACACCACGTGGGAGCTCTGGAGAGTACTCTGGACAAGTTCCACTCTCTCACGCCTCCATGCCTTTGCACCCGCTGTTCCACCTGCCTGGCATGTCCTTCCAGGGAGTACCCTGCCTGGCAAGCTCCCTCCTCCTTCGAGACAAAGTGGAAGCGTCCCACCTGGCAGGCTTACCCAAATCGCAGGACCTGGTTGGTGGGTTAATTTTTGGTATCTCTTACACTGTGAAATTTATGTGTCTGCCTGTCGTTTTGATTCCAGGCTCCCAGAGGGCACAGATTCCTTCTTGTTCATCTCTGTATCCCAGCAGCCCGCACAGGGCCGGGCGTGGAATGAGCTTTCCATCAATGTGATTGCATTAAATTGAAATGCCCTTGGGGGAAGGGAGTTATGACAGGAGAGGCTGCCTGGGAAGGGGTGAAAGATGGAGGCCAAGGGGGAGCAGACAGGCGCCAACAGCTGATTCCTCCCATCACCGCGGGGCCAAGGGTGATCCTGCATGGAGAAGTGGTTTAGAAGAGGCCTGAGGATGTGGGGAGAGGGTGAGGTGGGTTGGCAACCCCAGAGACTGTTCAACCCTGCATCGGCCTGTTGGAGTCAGTCTCTGGAAAAGTACCAGTGAATTAAAGCCCAATAAAAAAGTCAATTAAGTCTAAACTGGTTTATGCCTTAAGCTCCCCCAAGTCAGTGAGCCAGAATGCAAGCTGGGCTGATATTTCTCCGTTTCTTTCCACGTCTACATCGGTCTCCAGTGAGGCAACCGTGACACATTTTATTTCAGCCATAAATGGGACAGATAGGCTGATAGCAAAGTAACGGCTGCTGTGAGGCGACAGGGTCTCTGATTCCATCCAAGAGACTCATGTCAGCGGCGTGATGTCCACGTCCTGACCTTGGGCTCCGGACGGGGCACTGGCAGTCTGATCTCTGCATGTGTTCCCGTGTGCGTGTGTGTTTGCCTACATGCACTAGGGGTGTGTATGCCTGTATCTGTGCGTATGCACCGTTGTATGTAGTCTGCACATCTGTGGGTTGTTTCATCCATTTATTCCATACATGTTTATTGGGCACCAAGAGCTTCCCTGGTGGCTCAGATAGTAAAGAATCTGTCTGTAAGGTGGGAGACCTGGGTTCAATCCCTGGGTCAGGCAGATCCCCCGGAGAAGAGAATGGCAATCCACTCCAGTATTCTTGCCTGGAGAATTCATGGACAGAGGAGTCCGGCAGGCTACAGGCCACGGGGTCACAAAGAGTCGGACAGTAGTCCATGGGGCCACAGAATCAGGCACGACTGAGCGATTAATACTTTGTTTTCACTTTTTTGTGTGCCAGACGCTGTACTTGCTTCTGGGGTTTTCATGGTGAAAAACTTAGTCTCAGCTCCTCCCTCTGGGTTACACAGTCCAGAGGTCTAGAGAGGAGAAGAGACAACAAAACGAGTAATAACAACAAAGCATATCGAATGTTATACGGGTGCAGGTGTGCACACGCGTGCTTGAATATCTGAGTGCATGCAGGCCTGGAAAGCTAAGAACACGTGTGCGTGAATAGCATGAATAAAGTGGAGTGTGTGTGGGGAGGGGGAGACACAAGAGCGAACTGAGGTCATCAGGGGCATCTGAATCAGAACAAGGGACCTAATACCTAAGGACTGTGCACAACCCATGGCCTTCCCACCTCGTCTTGTTTCTCCTCAAGCTCATCTGATCAGTCACAGGAACGCTCAGAGGCCGGTAGCTGACCCTCATTGCTGGGTGGATGGAGAACCCTGGACTGGGGTGACGGGGACATGGAGTCTATTCGCAGTGCAGCAGCTCATAGGAAATCCACTGCAAAGGGCGGGCGTGGAGTTAGGAGTCCTGAGCCGGCCGCGTAGGAGCTGTATAACCTTCCGAATGTCTCTGAGTCTCTCTGAGTCTCGGAATCTTCCCCTGTAAGTCAGAGTGAGAATACTGTCCCTGTTAACTGTCACAAGATCTCTGTGACCATCCACCACCTGGTGCATCCATACAAAAGTGGGCAGTAGATACCATGGCTAATAGTTACTGTTCCTACCATGGCCAAGCCGCCTTTCCGTGTGCCTTTCTGAAATAAGACCCCACTAGTGCCTGAAAATGCCTACACAGCACTTTCCAAAGTATTTTCCAAAAAATACGATTTCTACAAGATGCTAGAAGGAATAAAAGATCTGTGGTCAAAAAGGTTAGAAAATGCTGGGCTCAACAGAGTTAACCATGTTTATTTCCTGCCGGCCTTCTCAGAGCCTTCAATATACCAACATGCATTGTGAATCTCCAAGAGCGAGCAGAGCAAACACCATCTCTGTCTTAGACTGGACCCCTCCTTAAGGGGCTAGGACTTAAGGGCGGTGGTACATTGTGGAGTGACTTCAGGAAGTCTTAGTAGGGGCTGCAGAACTGAGGCAGGGAAGGGAAGGCCAACAAATATGGTGAACTTGGAGCCAGTTCCTGCTGTGGTGCCCAGGGCTTAGCCCTGTAGGGACCTTCTGTGTGCCTGCTGCCTGCTCCATCACTTCAGTTGTGTCCACCTCTTTGCGACTCCATGGCCCACAGCCCTCCAGGCTCCTCTGTCCATGGGATTTCCCAGGCAAGAATATCGGAGTGGGTTGCCTCTTCCTCCTTGAGGGGATCTTCCCAACCCGAGATTGAACCCAAGTCTCCTGCACTGATAGGCAGATTCTTCACCACTGAGAGGGGAGGAACTTCTAGAGATGGTGAGAACACTGCAGGGTTATCACATCAGAGTGGGGAGGGAGCTGGCCATTCATGTGTTTGCTCTTGTTTATCATTGGTTGAGAGCTGCTTCTGGGATGTCAACACCCTGAACTTTCTGCTTGCCCCAGGCTCAGGCCTAGGATGTCCCTGTGTCCAGATAATGCTCTCAAGCAGAGTCCCAGGTGTTTGCAGGAAGTGCTTGACACAGGAAAGGAGAGTGTGGAGGCCGTGTGGACAGAGCACTGAGAGCATCTCCAGAAATTCCTTAGTTGGACCTTCACGTCCATGTTTGGATCCATGACCACCATATGGGATTATGGGTCCATAGACCTCTTTTCGGTTAACATGGGCCGACATGGTAACATACAAATCCATCCCTGTGGGAGCATGCTCAGTCACTTCAGTTGTGTCCGACTCTATGACCCTATGGACTATAGCCTGCCAGGCTCCTCTGTCCATGGGATTCTCCAGGTAAGAATACTGGAGTGAGTTGCCATGCCCTCCTCCAGGGGAGATTTCGCACCCAGGGATTGAACTCTCATCATTTATGCCTCCTGCATTGGCAGATGTGTTCTTTACCACTAGCACCACCTGGGAAGCCCAATGCATCCACAGATTGGCCCTAATCTATTTTCCAGTTTATCCATTTCTACTTCCTTTGAATCTAAAGGACACACTATATGGATTACTACAGCGGGAGAGGAACTGGGCCAGGTGAAAATAAGCGTCTCTTCCAATTTGAACCTTCCTGGGACAATTTGGAACTCTTACGTATGAGTGTATGTTGGATATACCTCCCGGAACAGGGCCTGGGATTTACTGTAGGGCAGAGGTGCCAAGCAATGCAGGGAATGGAAGCTTCTGGAAGGTAAGGACTCAGAGTATTTGGCATCGAGAATGCCAGAATTCTTATTAAGAGAAGCCAGGAGTGAGAACTGGTAAGCCAGACCCAAGCTTTGGGTACAAAGTGTTAGTGAGAAACAACGGGTGGGTGGAGACAGGCCAGAATGTTCCCGAATGTTCCTTATGTGAGACTCTAGCTCAGTGTCTGTTCTGGTGTCTTAAGGAGCCACAAATAGAATGCCAGAGCTGGAGGTCCCGGACCCTGGGGATCATCTAACCCCAAACCCTTGTTTTAGAGAATAGGAAATTGAGGACGAGAGTGGTGAAAATTCATCACCATTACCCAGCGATTTAGGAGCAGAGCCTGATCAGAACGCATGCTTCTTGCTCACTAGTGAGCCCTTCATTTTGGATTTCTTGACTAATTTGGCTCCTTCCTGCCAAGAATTTGACCATCACCCATGGGTTCTCTGGGCTTCCCCGCTAACTCAGTGGTAAAGTATTCACCTGCCGATGCAGGAGACACAGATTCGATCTCTGGATCAGGAAGATCCCCCTGGAGGAAATGGCAACCCACTGCAGTATTCTCGCCTGGAGAATCCCGTGGACAGAGGAGCCTGGCGGCTACAGTCCATGGGGTTGCAGAGTCGACACGACTGAGTGACTGAGCATGCATATGGGTTCTCTGATGAGAAAGAAACCCCATGCAATTCCCCTTTTACTCAGTCCCCTCCCACTTCTGACTCGGACCGGAGCGGCCGTCACGTCTCCAGTCTTCATCACAGCCCGTGTATTCCCTGGAGGGTTCCTTGCCACCTCAGGTAGCAATAGCATTTGCAGTTTTAGGATGTCAGCAAGTTTCGCCAGGCAGTGTAAGGGAGCGCGAATGCTAATGCCTCCATCTGGGGATTATGTTAATACACTATCCCGAAGTGACATTTTTAAAACGGCACATTTTAATTGGCTGCCTCTTCCATCTCCAAGTCCAGGTTCATATTGTATTTAGTAAGTGGGACGGTGGAGGTTGAGATGGTGAGATGACCTTGGCTGGGTTAGCAAGGTGTACTGGCCTGGGAATCAGAAGCCCTGGCATCTAGTGGCTGAGTATGTGACCTCAGGCAGGTCACTTCTTATGTCTGGGCCTCACGTCTTTAGCTGGAAAGTGAAGAGGTAGGAGTTGACAGTTCCAGTGGCTCCTTCCAGATCTAACCTCCAGTGATTTGGGGACTTCCAGAGTCCCACAAATTTCTTGCCTTCCTCCTAGCATCCATGACCAGCATCCCAGGACTGGCAGCAGTGCCATTTCTCTCCTGACTCTAGAACTTATGTGTTGGGGAACATACTTCTTCCTGCCTACTTGGTAGTTCCCTGGGTCTTACCTTCCAGACCTCTCAGCCTGAGTCCATTTCCGCCCCAAATGGAGTTAAATATGATAAAGATGGAGCTACTTCAAGTCCCTTCCCCAAATCCATCCTTTCTCTGATGCCCAAAACAAGGGTTCTTGGGAAAATCATTGAGTTCATTCTGTCTTTGACTCTATGGCCAATAGGTTGCTAACTCTGATCTGCCTTTAGTTCATTTAGTACTTAACTGGTGACTGTAGGGCAATGCTGTTCTGGGCATGGACTTCCACATCTTCCTTGATGCTCTCTCCCAGTACTTCAGTGACTGCCCTGGGTGGGTGTCCACTGTCTCTCACTTGGGTTACTGGGGACCCCCTGCACCCTAGTCCTGTTCCCTTCTGGCTTTTATGCTGCCAAAGCCCTACATCAGTCTGTCTCTCCCCCTGCAGGCCCCACAGAATGGCCCCTGGGCTCAAGGGCCCACACCCTCACCAAGGGCCCTGTCTTCAAGAGTACCTGCACACCTCCACTCCCATCTCGGCTTAGGGTGGTAAGATCGAATGCTTGAAGAAGTATGAAACTTGGAGGCAGGGTAGGACGTGAGTGTTGGCTCTGGACTCGCCACGATCCACTGTGTTCTTATGCGGTCTTTTACTTTCCAGAGATGCACTTCTCCTGTGTGCAAAATGGAACAAACAGGTCTTGCCCTGCCTACCTGCCAGGGTGAAGCTTAATGAAAGAAGTCAGATGGAGAAAAACAAACAGTCTGTGTTACCACTTATATGTGGAGCCTCCAAAATGAAACAAACGAACATATGTAACAAAACAGAAGTGGACACAGATATAGAGAAAAAAACTAGCAGTTACTAGTTGGGAGAAGGATGGAGGGGAGGGGCAAGATAGAGGTGTGGGGTTAAGAGGTAGAAATGTCTATATATAGAATAAACAAGCACTGAGGATATATTGTATAGTGCAGGGACTACAGCCATTGTTTTGTAATAGTGTAAAAGGAGTATAATCTAAAAATATTGAGTCCCTAAGTTGTGCCTCTGAAACTAATGGTATTATAAATCCGCTGTGGTTCAAAAATAAATAAATAAGCCTCCCAGGGGATTCTCATGATTTTTGACGTTTAAGGATCATTATTTTTTTATTAGTTAATTTATTTGGCTGCATCAGGCCTTAGTTGCAGCACACGGGATCTGGGTTGCAGTGTTCGGCTTCCCTGCTTATAGAGCGTAGGCTGCAGAACCTGCGGGCTCAGGAACTGTTGCGTGGGCTTAGTTGCCCTGCGGCATGTGGGATCTTAGTTCCCCAAGAGGGGATTGAACCAGCGTCTCCTGCATCGAGGGGGTAGCTTCTTAACCACTGGGCCACCAGGGAAGTCCCGGCTTATTTTTATTACATCAGAAGCCCCAGATCGCACAACTCTCGACTCTCCCTTGAGCTCCTTGGACCCTCCTGCCTGAGGAGTTTCTCTCCCAATTTCCAACTCCAGGATATTTTTTGAGTGTGTCCAAGAGGCATCACCGTGAGGTGGAAAAGGCAGGAGCTTTGAATTAGACCAGTATTTTAATCCTGGCTCTGCTTTGATCATCTAAGTGACTTTAGGCAGATCTCCTAGCTCCATGCCTCTTCATTCTTCTCTCTATAATGGGGATTGCCCTGTTAATGCAGGGGTGTGAGGAGGATGACGGGACATAAGCTTACATATAAAGCAGCCACCACATTGTAGAGGCTCACAAAAAGCTAGTTCCTCCACCCAAAGGGTTGGAGATCTGCCTTGGTTTGTGGATATCACCCAAAGGCAGAAGACAAGATGGGCCCCTGGGGCAAACAGTTGGAGCTCACTCTCTGTGGACTGATACTCCAAGACGAAAATGGCAGGACCATCAAGGCAGGAGGCTGGGCCCTGTCCAGATAGAAGATGAGAGGCCATATATTTCTCATTCTCAAAGTCAAGAGACCTCCCCAACTACACATGCGCAGAAAGGCTCCTTGGAGGTCAAAAGAGAAGTGATGCTAAGTGATGCTGATTACCCATAGGCCTCTTCAGTAGGTTCCATCTTGGCTAAGAGATGTGTGTGTACATGTGGGAGGATCCTGAGATATATATCAAATATGAGCTCTAAACCAGGGAGATCAAAATGATTGGTCAAAGGAAACCCAGAAGAAATGCCCCATAGAAGTGATTTAAACTACCATGAGGACAGGACTCTTTCTGAGTCCACCGGTGTGTTTATCCACATGTCCTTTACTCTTTTTCCTCCTAATAAACACTTTGCTTCACTACTTTCTGTCTCTGTCAGAATTCTTTTTCTGCAAAGCCAAAGGGCCAGGGCCTGGTCATTGACCACTGGTCTGGTGGCTCGAATTCAGCTCTCTCACTGCCATGATCTGACCTCCGTCTCTGGCTGGAAACTGAAGCCCTACTTCAAGCCACTGCAGGCCAAGGCCACCTGAGATCAACTCCACACGGCATGTTTGAACTGAAACCCATGCAGGACCCGATTCTGAAAACCCAGCAGCAGCTGAAGATTTTGGCTGAACTCCCCAAAGCCCAAGTCCTGTCCTAAGTGAGACACACCGCTCTTTCCCTGCACAAGACTATTAAAGTTTAACTAGCAACTCTGTGTGCCATGCATTTTTAAAGCCATGCTGGGGACTGGCTGTTAAATCCAGCTGGGGCCGCCCCCAGTGAGTGGGGCTGGCTCCCCTGGGGTGTGGGCCAGGCTGTGGGGCAGAGCTGGAAGACCCCATGACAGGGTGTGGGTAGCTGTCATTCTATCAGTAGAATCCATCTTGGCTAAGATGTGCACACACACGTGGGAACATCCTGAGATATACCGAACATGAACTCTAAACCAGGCAGATCAAAATAATTGGCCAAAGGAAACCCAGAATAAATGCCCCATAAAAGTGATTTAAACTACAACAAGGGCGCAACTCTTGGAATCCACCCACGTGGACTGAAGCTGTCAGGATGGGGGCTGCAAGGCCTGAGTGATCGGCACCTTGGCCTCAGTAAAGCTCCGTGATCCTAGATAATCTGTGCTGAGCTTGGCAATGGCACTGAGTTGCAGCTTTTCAGCTGCAAAGAAAGACAGTCCACTTGCCTCCCTCATTGGACTGGGGAATCGCCTTGGACAGAGCTTGGCCTCTGCCATCAGACTGGGGTTCTCTAGGGTGGGGTCGTGTCTTTTCCATTAGACTGGAGCTTCCATTAGGGCAGGACTGTGATCTCTGCATCAGAGTAGGAGGTTTCCTGGGCAGCGCTACTTCTCTGCTGTCAGACTGAGGTCCCATCCCCAGGGGTGGAGGCTGCTCGCTGGCCTTTGTCCCAGAGGTCCTAGAACATGCCCTCCCCCCCTCCTTTTCCCAGCTCTGCTGCCCTGGGGGCTCTGTCCTTTGCTTTGTAAGCAGTTAAAAAACAGAAGGCAAACAGCTTTCTTTTACAGGTTGTTGGCTTTTAAGTAAAGATAGTTAAAATAATTTATATCTTGCTCTGGGGGAAAAACGGAGAGAGAGGAAGGAGGGGCCGGTATTCCTGGCAAGGGAAAGCAGCATAAAAAGTCCTGCTAAGTGCTCACTCAGCGGCCTCCAGCCCTTCAAATGCAGAGCAAACACCCATGATTAAAGAGAAGCTTTGGGGATGGGTTAGTGCTGGAGTTGTGACTGCAGATTTGACCCAAATACTTGGGGGGCAGAGTCGAGCTTCCCAGAAGATGACAGGCAGAGATGGACGGCTGGATTCTAGGGCCAGGAGAAGAGGGGGCTGGCAGGGTGGTGCCTGCTCGTAGCAGACACACTTTCCCTTACTTGGGCTCCAACTTCTGTTCACTAAATTTTATGCTGAGCTTTAGGGAAGGAGCTCGGGTAGGAGGAAAGGACCTTGGTTTCTCCCAGCTAACTACCTGTGTTACCTGGCTCATCCCTCACTCTCACTAAGCCTTAGTCTTTAATGACCTTGAAGTCCCTCTAACCCTAATATTCCAGAATCCTTGTTCTAAGTATCTCTGTTAAGCATCCTCCCAGCTTTTTCTTCACACAGTCTGTGATGACACAAGGAGTCCCTGAAGCCTGGAAGCATAGGTGACTATATATCGTGTCAACATAGACATCTTTAATCTGGTAGAACATAAAATGGTACCTGTGTTTCCAGATCTTGTTGGCATATGTCTACCTGTGCAAGAGTATTTGATAAATATCTGTCTCCTTCATCTGATGGTAACCTCCATGAGGACAAGGACCAGAAGTTTGTTCTCTGTTGCCTGCCTAGCCCTCTGTGTAGTGTTTGACAGGTAGTGAGAACTCATTAAGTATCAATTAAATGAATTAATGAATAAATGAATGGCCAGGCTTATTTTGGGAATGGGGATGGCAATGAAATGAATTGAGAACTCAAAAAGTGGGCTTGCAGAGAACGTGCCCAGGTGTTTGGGACACCTGGGTCATTCACCAGGCCCTCCAGGGTGTCTAGAGGTAATATTTTATGGAAGATCCGAAATGAGTTTTTGGCCAACCCAACAGAATTTCCACCTGGAGACTTGGGTTGTAATAAAAGAGATGAAGGTGGGAAGCTGAGGGCCAGTATATGGAGATGAATACAGTCATCATGCAACTTCTTCTTAACATTTCTAGATCATTCTTTGTCTTCAACACATCAGCCGTCTCCTTTGATAAAGGATTAGACTCCTGCTTGGAGAATATGGACCCATGACAGGTCCACTCATGCCTGCCTTGGCATCCTCAAAGACCTGGAGCAAGTTCTCTCCCTGGACAAGGCAGAGAGAGCAAGGGAGGCTGGGAATCTCTTGGGACCCTGGGACTCTCTTGGGGTCTTTGTCCTGTGGCTTCTCTTATCTGGAATGTCCAGCTCGCATCCCCTTCCCAGCCCACTTGGCTTCATCATCTCTCAAGACTTGGTTCAGTGATCACACCCTCTCTCTATTCAGGTAAAAGTGACCATCTCTCCTTTGGGCATCACTGGAAAAATAGATGTTATTTTATCTTGTATCTAAATGTACTAGCTTAATAAACCATTTATTATGGATTCAGCAGTGTTTTCAAATTTGGTGGCCGTCCTGGATGTGTATCTGGTAAGGGGTGAGAGCCTTGAGCTCTTAGTGTGGCCTGTCCAGGGTGTCTAGGTCCCCTCACCCTGGGCGGGCACATCCCTGTCCAGGTTTTTGATGGTTGGGGTGGGGGGTGTCATTCTGACCCTGGAATATAGGAGCCTTCTCTTCCTCCTCTGCATATAAACCAGAAAGCTGAATCAGGGCTTGGTAGGGGGCTGAGAGAAGAAAGCCTGCTGTCTGGGGTGACCTGGAGGAATGGGGAGTGACGAGTCCTGCCTGTTCCCAGTGACTCCAGGGGCTGACAGCATACTCCCTGGTGACAGTCAACAGCAATGGGAGCAAGGCGGGAGGCTTGTTGAGACCTCTGAGCCTTTTACTACTTCACGTGTGCCGGCTAGGCAGGAAAAGCTATGTTTTGAAAGGTAGACACCTCAGCTAGACGACACGTAATTTGGCTGGACTGCACAGCATGCGGGATTTAGTTCCCTGGCCAGGGATAGAACCTGAGCCCTTGGCAGTGAAAACATGGAGTCCTAACCACCAGACCACCAGGAAGTTCCTGAGACCAGGGGTCCCCAACCCCCTGGCTGTGGATTGGTACCAGATGCTAAAAAGTTTGGGGACCTCAGCCTTAAGACAACATTTAGGGATAGCTACAGGTGGGACTAAGGTCTCTTGCATTCTGTGAGGCTATCAACGGCCTATTTTGAATAGTATTAATCTCATGCTGAAAGGTGGTGCAGTCGTAAGAATCCGGCTACCAATGCAGGAGACGCAAGAGACGTGGGTTCAATCCCTGGGTCAGGAAGATCCTCTGGAGATGGAAATGGCAACCCATTCCAGTATTCTTGCCTGGAAATCCCATGGATGGAGGAGCCTGGCAGGCTACAGTCCATGGGGTTGCAAAGAGTCAAACATGACTGAGCACACCCGAACATGCATGCTGAAAACTACTACACCCTTTCAATATTTAAGCTATAATTTAAAAGTACAATTTATTGAAAACTTACTACATGCCAAGCCCCATGACGGTTGTTTTTGCTTTTCATATATTCTCCCTACTCCTCCAAATAACCTGGTTAGGTAAACTGTGTTGATCCCACTTTTGGAAGAACAGAGAATCGCCACAGAGGCCCAATAACCTGCCCGAGGTCGCAGAGCCAGGCAACAGTGGATGAACTCCAGACTGCTGGCTCCACGGACAGACAATAGCTTTTTACTAAACTACCTAATCTTTTGCCATTTGCCTAGCAACAGAGAAAACAGTTTCCATAGCAACAATAGTAAAATCAGTGTTGATATTTGGATAACCTGAGTTTTAAAAAACCCACTTAAACTCTATATAAGCTATATTCCACATCTGGGAAAGTATACAAGGGAAATAACTCTAACTGCAGGAAAGATCTGTGCACAAAGAAATGTTCCGACACATTAGTTATAGCCTTAAAAAAAAGTACCCAAAAGAAATATCCAACAGCAGGTGAACAGTTAAAGTCGGTGTGGTGCTGGCATCCAGGGTCATACACATGGTCAGGTGTAACACGGTCCCACTTAACGCCTGGTCATCTCTCTCTGTTTCTGGGAACTGAAACTCCCATTTTCCGGGAAGTGATGACTCCTGGTGGCGGGGGGGGGGGGCGGTGGAGGGTGTGTGACTGGCTTCCCTGGTGGCTCAGACGGTAAAGAATCTGTCCACCATGCGGGAGACCCGGGTTCTGTCCCTGGGTCGGGAAGATCCCCTGGAGAAGAGAATGACAGCCCCCTCCAGTAGAGGGGTGGTTGCCGTTTTATGTGGCCCTGCTGTCTTGGTCCAAGTGATGGGTCATAGGTGGGCGCCTGACCCAAGCTGGCCAACCAGTTCCTTTCCTGAAATTTTTGAGGAGTTTGGATAGAGTTCCATTCCTCTTTGGGAAAATGAAGTGAACTGTGACATCAGGCATATTGATTGGTTCTTCCCTTGGCTTCCCCAGTCCTAGAGGGTGGTGGCTGATTCTTGTGGTTATTGATATCTGGGTTATCCTTGCCTTTACTCCTTCAGCCCTTCCAAAACGTTCGCTACTAACTTCCCAGATTAAATGCCCTTGGGGACATCCTCAGTGGTCCAGTGGTTAAGAATCTGCCTGCCAATGCAGAGGACATGGGTTCAAATCCTGCTCTGGGAAGATTCCGCATGCCACAGGGCAACTAAGCCAATAGACCATGACTACTGAGCCTGCGCTCCAGAGCCAGGTGCTGCAATTACTGAAGCCCGTGCGCGCCATGGCCCACGCTCTGCAACAAGAGAAGCCACTGCAAAGAAGAAGCCTGTGCACGGAAGCTAGGTAACCTCTGCTCGCAACAACTAGAGAAAGCCCAAGGGCAGCAGTGAAGACCTAGTGCGGCCAGAAATAAAAATTAAAAAAATAAATACCCTCTGTCTGAAATCCCTTGCTTATTTCTGTGCCCCCAATAATACATACCTTATTTCATTTTTTGGAATCTTAATTTCTTAACTCATGAAGATGCTGGGAGAATTTGATGAAATAAAGGCAGTCCGATGCCTGGCACAGTGCTTATTAATGCTGGCTTCCCCTCTCACCTTGTGACTGAAACAGTCAATTCAAGTCTGTGGGAGGCTTTCTCCTCTTAGTGATTTGCTGAACCCCCCGGTCTCCAGGAGTGGCGCCCTAGGTGGTTAGAAGCCCTGTCTGGCAGGGCCCCCTCCCCAGCCTGCAGCAGTCAACCCCGAGGCATGGCTCTGGCACTGTCGTGGCCAGAGCAGGTTCACAGTAAGAACATAAAGCGTTCAGAATGGTGTTTGCAAAAACCTTCTCTCCTCTTAGCATCCCCTATTTTAGTCACTCGAGCAGATTCTAATTTGGTCTCGAAAATATCCTTCAACGGCCTCAGGCAAGTGTCGTGTGGTACGCCATGGATGGGTACACGGAGCTCAACTTCCATCCTGCCTCCTCGAGTCAATCACTGATCCCTGGAAGCTACCGAGCGAGGAAGGAGGAAAAGCTCCTCTCCTTATGACAGCGGAACAGATGACTGCAGAAACACCCCTGGGCGCTGGGCTCTGTGTTTGGGACTCACCTCTTGTTCAATCCCTACAACCACCGACAAGACAGGGGGATGGGTTATGTTTTATGTTATGTCCATTTTACAGATGAGGAACTTGAGAGGTTAAGGAGGGGATCCAGTGTCCTCAGCCCAGGTGTTAGAGCTGGGATGTGAAGCCCCACATGGCTGGCTGCAGGGCTGCCAGGGGGAGGGTGAGATCTGCCCTCTAGGTTCTCCCTGTGGACACCTGACTCAGCTGTCCACAGTCAAAAACTGGACACGGTTGGGTTCTGCAATCTGAATAGGTGACATTCAGATATCATTTCTCAGACCCTGAGCTCCTAACTGGCTCAGGGTCCAACAGTGGGAACTGGGCTAAAATGAGATCGGACGTGCAGGTCAAGCAGACAAAGGGTGCTGCCCCCAGCCCATGCCTCGGGAACCTTCCTCTCTGTGCCTGCAGGAGGCTGCCTCCTGCCTGTGTCATCACCTGCTGCCCTCACCTGGCTGGATTCTCAAGAGCAGCCACTGGAAGGAAGAAAGTGTGTGTGTGTGTGTGTGCATGGAAGCATTTTGGAAGGATCTAGAAGTCCACACAGTAAATACCAGGGCTGTCTGTTTAGGAGCTCTTTTACTTTGATCACTCCCAAGGGGGATCTAAGGGCTTCCCTGGTGGCTCAGATGGTAAAGAATCTGCCTGCAATGCAGGAGACCCGGGTTCAAACCCTGGGTCGGGAAGATCCTCTGGAGGACGGCTTGGCAACCCACTCCAGTATTCATGCCTAGAGAATCCGATGGACAGAGGAACCTGGCGGGCTACAATTCATGGGTCCCAAAGACTTGGAGACAAATGAGCGACTAACACACACACACACACACACTCAGCAAATCAAATTTGGGGGGGTCCTCCTATGCTGATAACAACTGACATGTCCAATCAAATCCTTCTATTTTTTTTTTAATTGCTGCTGTTTCTGTTTTGCTTCTTGATGTCTCTCCCCACTCTGAAAAATATACTTGCTTATTTTTAACTCACATTGAAGTAACTGTTTGATAACATCCCCAGTCTGGGTAATGCTAGGTTAACTGGATAACATTACAGAACTGTAGATGGGACGAGGGCTATTATTTTCACATTGTAGAGCATCTGGGGGAATTTAGATGACTACCTTAGTACATATAAATTGAGCAGTGAAACGATCAAAAAAGGAGCAGATTGAAAAGCAAGTGAAAGAGGAGAGAAGCTAGTTGAAGCCAACATTTGGGATGAGTTAGTGATTACATGTGAACAAGGAATTCAGATCTGAAATTTCTGGTAGCAATATCCGAAAAGAGAACTGATTTTCACTGTTTGATAGAAGATAATGTACAGATACAGCTGGTGTTTGAATCTAGAAGGACAGGTGGGCTGGTGATATCTTACTGCAGAGAAGCAATTGCAACTTTGATGACATTAATACACACCTCTGCTTGAGCCAGAGGAAGTGCTGGATTCTCTAACGAGCTTCAATTCACTGTCTTTTTTTTTTTTTTAATTTTACATTTAATGAGACACAGCAGGATTGTCCTAGAGAAATTGTGGAGTAGCAGCACAGAGGAGGCAAAGCAATCTTTCTGTTGTTTCCACTGTAGACTTTAATTGAGGAAGGAACTGCTAATGATTTTTTTAATGAGTCAAAATGACCCCTTACGACAGTGGAATCCAAAGTCAGTGCCAACGTTGACTCAGTTGGCGTGCAGAGGAAGGAAGGACACATATTTATTGAGCATGGTACATCCATCATCACTTTCAAATGTTCTCAACAAGACTGTGGACCTGAATCCAGCTCTGACTCAGAGGCATCCCCCTCCTGGTTGGAGCTACCTGTCTTGGGGCCGCGGCTTTTATTGTAGAATGGGGACCAGCCATGACTGGCTCTGTAGCTTCGCTTGGATTCCTGCAAGATCCAAGTTAGGGGAACTTTGGAGATCAAGGAGTCTATTTCTTTCTATTAAACAGATGGGGAAACTGAGACCTGGAACAGGAGTCCGGGTAGAGACAGGAGGAGAACTCGACCTCCCACCATGGTCAACAAGACAGACGAGTGTGAAATGTGAAATAATACCAATCGATAAGGTTTTTTCATAACCGCTGTGCCATTTCATTTGCCCCACAGCCCTGTGACATTGGCAGGGAAATAACCGGACCTTGAATTTCTAGAGAATGTCATATTGTGCAAAGATATATAGACCATGTCACTGGACCCATGCCATTCATGCTGAAGCTGAAGCTTGGATACTTTGGCTACCTGATGTGAAGAGCCAACTCGCTGGAAAAGATCCTGATGATGGGAAAGACTGAAGGCAAGAGGAGAAGGGGATGGCAGAGGATGAGATGGTTGGATGGCATCACCGGTTCAACGGACATGAGTTTGAGCAAACTCTGGGAGATGATGAAGGACAGGGAAGCCTGGTGTGCTGCAGTCCACAGGGTCACAAAGAGTCAGACACAGCTTAGCAACTGAACAACGACACATGTACTTGCCACGTCACCTGGGGCAGGAGTCATGAAACTCGTCTCACAGACAAGCAAACTGGGATTCAGAAAGAAGAAGTGAATTGCCCAAGGTCAGCGGGCAGTGAAAAGGCTAGAACTTAAATCAAGGTCGCCTGACTGAAGTTAGGTCTTGTTCAGTCTTACCAGGCTGCCCTCCTTTTACGTATTGGGATGAACTAGAAGAAAACCACTTAAATACCAAAACACCATTTACAAAGTACATGGAGATTAAGATCCTAGGGGCTGAGGTCAACCTGCCTGAGTTCAAACTTCAGTTCTGTTCCTTCTAGGGTCATGCCATATACTTAAACTTGTTGTGCCTCAGTTTTCTCATCTGTAAAATGGAGATAATAAGTACTTCCTTACTGCTTTCTTGCAAGAATTAAACAACCAGGTCATAAAGCATTCAGGTCAATGTCCTGCTCAGGCATTAAAAAAATATCATCTAGTAGTATTCTTGTTATAAAATAATAAGACAGTAGTAAGAAATAAAATTAAAAGGGATACTTAGTAATTTGGGATTAACATATACACACTACTGTATATAAAAATAGATAATCAATACTACTTTATAGCACAGGGAACTATACTCAATGTTCTATAATAAATTATAGTGGAAAAGAATCTGAATCATATATATATATGTATGATGTATGTAAGTATAATTGAATCACGTTGCTATAACTAACACAACATTGTAAATCAAGTATGCTTTAATAAAAATTAAAAAATTAAAAGAAACATTTAAAAGTTGACACATATCTTTCCTGACATCTCAGCCTCAGGTTCGCGTTTGGTTTGGTAGAAAAATGGAAAATATAAACATAAAGTAGAAAACAAATCACTATAAACCCAGCATGCAGCTATCATCACAATATTTTGATATTTTTCCAGCCACCTTTTCCTAAACACAGACAGAACTACACACACCGACAGTTTTAATCAATCTTTTAAAGTCAGCATTATCCCATGGGCCTTTCTCTATGCTATTAAATAGTTTTTAAAAGATCACTTTTAGTCACCCCCAAATGATGCCATTCTACTGGTGAGGCTTCATTTAGGTACCCATGACATCATGTGAGGTTGGCTCTTCATTTATTCTTGGTTGGTTGGAGAGGCTGTGTCTGGCCTACTGCTATCTCTCTGACACTGACACAGGGCTTTGCACACAGTAGGTAGCTCATTAATGTGGGTGAATGAAAGCTCATACTTTGATAGGTACTTTCAGAGACTTCCCACCAATTTACATTCCAACATTTGCTGTATGAGTGTCTTTCTCCTTTCAATCCCATCCACATTGGATTTAAAATTAAAAAAAAAAATCTTTATCAACTTGCTAAGTAAAACATGGGGTCTTGTCTTAATCTTTTTCTCCTTTGATTATAGTGACGTTGAACTTTATTCATATCTTAGTTAGCTATCACTAATGTATCTCCCCCTCTTCTTCCTTTCTTCTTTCTTCCTTTCATCTTCCCCACCTTCTTTTGAAAGCCCTACTTTTGAAGGAACAGGCATCAACCCAGCGCTCTTGATACATTTCTCTTAGATGTCTTCACATTTCCAGGTACTCAATGAGGCTCATGACAAGGAATTGGGGGCTTGTTAATTATTTTAAAGTACCTGCATTAATAAATTCAGCTCTTCATTAATTCCGAGGAAGCCATGACAGCGCTCAAGGTATTCATGAATTTCTCACTCAAACTTAGGGAGTTGTGGGTTGTCACTCAGCTTCCCTGACATTTCAGCTCAGACTGCCATTTTGTTTTCCTGTAATCCCATGCACACCTTATTACAGTTCAATTACGGTTTTGGAGGAAGCTTCATCTAAGGTATTAGCATCCAGTTAATTACTGAGAAGTGATGACAATGGAAGAAAAATGGATTTTATTTCCTATCATGACAACAGATTCCCTCCCACCCACCTGCTGGTACAGGTTCACATTTTGTTGGTACAGACATCCTACCTGCTGCTCAAGGGGTCAGAGAGAGAATCAAAGAACATTCTAGAACTGGAGAGTTCAGGAGATTCGATCCCTCACCTCCAGGGGAATGTCCAAACCCTCCTGGAAAGATGTTGCCCATTCTCTTCTGAAACATCTTCAGAAACCAAAGACTCACATCTACCTATAATCCATCATTTCATTGTCTTGTCGCTGACGAGCAAGACATTCTTTCTTTAATCAGAGTGAAGTCATTGCTGCTTTAATTTCTGCCACTTACTCATCTGTGACTTTGGAAAGCCCTCTGGCTTCTAGCTTTCTCATTTCTAGAATGATGGTCCTGGAGTAATGACTGTGTCAAGTCGTAATTCTAAAGTTCAAGATGTAAGCAAAGCACTACAGGCGTGAGGGTTGCTTTAAAAATGTTTCCCTTTCTGCAGGGCGTTTTGTTTCACTGTTGAGGGGAGATGAGAACCAGCACCGATTAAGGGTCTACCATCTAATGGGCTTCCCAGGTGGCACAGTGGTGAAGAATCCACCTGTCAATGCAGGAGATGCAAGAGACACTCGGGTTTGATCCCTGGTTTGGGAAGATCCCCTATGGGAGGAAATGGCAACCCACTCCAGAAATCTTGCCTGGAAAATTCCATAGACAGAAGAGCCTGGTGGGGTACAATCCATGAGGTAGAAAAGAGTTGGAACACAATGGAGCACATACAGACATCTAAATGGCACCTCATCTGGGGACTTTCTATATGTCATTGGCTTTAATATAGTGGTCATGTGGAGTGGATGAGGAAGGTGATGTTCAGAAGGGTTTAATTCTCATTCAAGATACAGATGCAATGGTACACCCGCTCTTCCCGCTGCCCGGTGGAGAATTCCTAGGCTGCACTAGGCATGGTGGGATTGGTCTAGGGGAAGGAGTAGCAGGAAACTGCAGGAGCCTATCCTCCCACTGAAGAGCCAAGAGGTCTTTACGAGATGCCTTACCCTGCAAGGTCATGAATGCTAAATGCCCTGGTATTTCACAGATAGATGAGATTCTCTCCAGACTGAGACACCAGAGGAGGCTTCACAGAAGAGGCAGGTCTGAGTTTGGTCCCAGAGGATAAGATCACCTAGATAAACAGCAAAGCAAGAGGAAGGGGGAGAGAACAACAGAAGCAGAAAAGGAGGAGAGAGCAAGGAAGACTGAGCGAGGGGGCCCTGGAACAAGAGGTTTACAAGAGACGGTGGGAAAGAGACTGCTGGAAATGGCAGTTAGCCAATGGCTCATGGAGGATTTCCAATGTCATGTCAAGGGGTCTGGATTTATAAATTATTCTGGAGACCTGGCCTCCCAAAGTAGCCATAGAGCATTGACCCTGGGGAGAGCCTCAGAGGAAAGAATAAAGCAGGATTCCCTGCAAACCACCCCTTTCCTGGTGAGTTACAACTCAGATGAGCATGGTCAAGGGTCTGAGCAGTCCTGCAGAAAAGAAAGACACAGAAGGTATTTATTTTTAACTCTTTCCCTGGGAAAAATCTCAATTTAAATAAAGTTTTGTAAAAATAAATCCTAAAGGAAATTAACCCTGAATATTCACTGGAAGGACTGATGCTGAAGCTGAAACTCCAATACTTTGGCCACCTGATGCAAACAGGTGACTCATTGGGAAAGACCTGATGCTGGGAAAGATTGAGGGCAGGAGGAGAAGGGGATGACAGAGGATGAGATGGTTGGATGGCAAACTCTGGGAGATGGTGAAGGACAGGGAAGCCTAGCATGCTGCATTCCATAGGGTTGCAGAGTCAGACAAGACTTAGCGATTGACTACCACCAACAAAAATAGAACCTAGCAGCCTGGTGATGGAAAATCTCCCTTCCTGGGCTGGTAGGAAATTTTGTCGTGCCCCTTCCCCACCCCACCATGGTGTTGGGGAGGAGGCGAGACCTTCAGAAGAAGAAATCACCTGCTGGAGACTGGGATGGCTGAGGTGCTTTTCCCCTGTAGCCCCTCCCAGCCTTTCTCTTCTCTGATTTCCAAGGATCTGTGGCTCAAAAAATCCTCTCCCACTGTTAACACACCTGGTCTACATGGTAACCCCGGGACAGGGTGATAGTTATCCCTACTGTGCTCGCACGCTCAGTCTCTCAGTCGTGTCTGACTCTTTGCAGCCCCATGGACTGTGGACTGTCAGGCTCCTCTGTCCATGGAATTCTCCAGGCAAGAATACTGGAGTGGGTTGCTGTTCCCTTCACCAAGGGATCTTCCTGACCCAGGGACTGAACCTGGGTCTCCTGAATTTCAGGTGGATTCTTTACCATCTGAGTCACCAGGGAAGCCCCTTAACTCCTCAACCAGGGATCAAAACCGCATCTCCTGCATTGGAAGGTGAAGTCTTAACCACTGCACGGCCAGGGTAGTCCCCTCTTTCTGGGTTTACATCACAGATTGGCTACCAGGTCCTGATTCCCCTCCAAGCCACAAGTGTCGGTCCCAAAGAGTGCTAAGTCGCTCAGTCTTCAACTCTGTGAACCGTAGCCCACCAGGCTCCTCAGTCCATGGGGATTCTCCAGGCAAGAATACTGGAGTGGGTTGTCATTTCCTCCTCCAGGGGATCTTCCCAATCCCGGAATTGAACCCAAGTCTCTTATGTCTCCTGCGTTGGCAGGCAAGTTCTTTACCACTAGCGCCAGTGGGTCCCGAGGGTGCCCCCTAATGGACACTCTGCATTAAGCTTCACCTCAAGGTCCACTTTCCCAAAACCAGGATGACCACGCATCCCAATTAGTCCAAGACATGGGACTTCCAGTGCTAAAACCAAGACAGTCCTGGGCACACAGGCGCCCTACAGCACATCCAGCCTCTGGCAATGTGACCCTGTATATTCTTATGCTTTCATGGTGATTGATAATTATTTTTTACTCTTTCAAAAATGGATGGAGGAACTTCCCTGGTGATCCACTGGTGAGGAATTCACCTGCCAACGCAGGGGACAGGGGTTCCATCCTTGGTCCAGGAAGATGTCACATGCCTTGGAACAACTATTACATTTCTGTACCGCAACTACCGAGCCTCAGCGACACAACTGGAGAGTCCATGCACCACAACGAAAGATCCCGTATGAGGCAACTAAGACCTTAGGCAGCCAAATAAATAAATATTAAAAAAAAATGAGTGGAGAGGCAGGTACCATTTCCCCCTTAACTCTTCCCAACAATCTCATGACAATCTTGGGGAGGCAGGTATTATGATCTTGAAGGGAAACCAGGGCTCAGACAAGTTGAGTAACTTTCTCTAGGCTACACAGCCATGCAGTAGCCATCGGATTCAAACCCAGGCCTGATTAAGTCCGCTTGGGCTTTCCCCCCACAGCCCTCTTTTGTTTTAAAATGTGTTCCTTGGCTGTCTGTTCCAAACACATCTGTGGGTGGCTCTGAATGCAGAGAGGAGCGCTTACAGAATCTCAAACTAGCTCAGAACTTTTTTTGCAAAACAAAATCACACACTCTTTTTTTTTTTTTTTCCAATTTCTTCCTCCCCCATGCAGGCCCTGTTCTAAGCATCTGAACTCTCCGCTAATTACTGTCACATTAATTAAAAAATAAATCCTCTTTAATTTCATAACAGGTGGTTTGTGAGGCTGGAAGAGAAGTGAAAACTTGTGTGTAATTATTGTGTGTCTTATTTGCATTTCTAATTGCTCTGGAGGACACGGAAGGCCAAGCCTCCAGTCTCCTGGCTGTCTTTCACCTCCACTGGCTGTTGGCAGCCGTGGCTCTGTCTTTTCTCCAGGTACCACCTGTGAAGGTAGCGGCTCCAGCTGCAGTCCTGGGACTTCCCATCCACATGGGCAGCAGCAGGGCCCGCTCTGCCCCAGGTTTGCTGGGAAGGGTCTCTAAGTCAGTAAGGACCCCCGTGCCCAGCCTCCAGTCTGGCGTTGGTTGAGCGCTCAGTGATGCTGGCTGAGCGGTTTCTAACCTAACCCTCAGCTTCTTGCCCCAAGCAGCAGGTGGGCACTCTAAGGGCTGGCATCTCTGGTCTCCAAGGCAATGGCTCTTTTTTTCCTTTAATTTCTTTTATTTGGTCCCACCAGATCCTAGTTATGGTGTGCAGCATCCTTTCGTTGCGGCATGTGGGATCTAGTACCCTGCCCAGGGATGGAAACCAGGCCCTTGGCAATGGGAGTGTGGAGTCTTAGCCACTGGGCCACCAGGGAAGTCTCCACCCGTGCAGTGACTCTTGAAAGTGCCCCAAAGATGTGTCTCTAGAAGTTGTCTATAAACTGAACTTCTGCAGACTGAATCCATTTCCCTTACGGATCTCTTCTTTTTAAGATTTATTTATGTATTTGACTGTGGTGGGTCTTCATTGCTGCGAGAGGGCTTCCTCTAGTTGTAGTAAGCAGGGCTACTCTTTGTGTGGGCTTCTCATTGTGGTGGCTTCTCTTGTTGCAAAGCATAGGCTCTAGGATACGTGGGCTCAGCGGTTGTGGCTGACGGGCTTAGCTGCTGCACAGAATGTGGGATCTTCCTGGACCAGGGATTGAACCCGTGTCCTCTGCATTGCAAGGCACATTTGCAATCACTGGACCACCGAGGAAACCCCCTTACTGACTTCTGACTCACTCTGGATACCTGCTTTTATTTTTCAGGGGCTTCCTAACACTTAAGATTGAAACTTCTTTGACCATTTCTGCCATCCCAAGTCTTCCTATAAAGGAGTTAATGAGCCACATGATATTTACTTATATTATAAGCCCTTTTTAGTGAATGGCTCGATGTGGTAGAAAGACTTTGGAGTCAGACCTACCAGGCTTTGCATCCTGGCTCAACCCCTTAGCAGTTGAGAGGCCCTGGAGAAGTCACTCAACCTCTCTGGCCTCAGTATTTTATCTATAAAATGGACAGAATCGTAACTTGGTTCGCCATTTCACAGACTTTAGCTATAACATTGAAATTACCTGGGGAACTTTAGAAAATGACCAGTCCTTGGACTGTACTTAGGGCTGATTAAATCAGCTTGGGCACTGGGGTGGTGGCTTGAGCATTATATTTAAAGAACTCCGTGGGTGATTCTATGAATCACTGGGAACAACTGTTTGGGCCCCTGAGGAAATACAGGTTTCAATTCTCCCCTTTCCTTTCAGGGGAATGCTTCCGGGTCACAGTGGGTCTGGGAGGAGCTGGGGGTCCTGGGAAGGTTACTGAGACAGAGATCTTCCCCGCAAAGGGCAGGACAGAGACCCAAGGTGGTGCTAGCTCACGAGGTGAGGCTTAGTCCAGGCACAAAGCCAGCCGCTCCATCTTCTCCCTGGCCAATCAAAATGAGAGGCTACCACTCCAGTGGTTCTTCCAACCCCAGGCAACTCAGGAATCCAGCCCATCAGCAGAGTCAGGGGCTATAACAATGAGAAGGCCAAGAATGACATCACTGAGGAAATGGCACAATTTTACTTTGGGCCAGCCTTCATGGCTCATCTCTTTGGATCCTCATCACATCCCTGCAAGAGAGGTACCGTGATGCCCATTTTACAGATGAAAGAACTGAGCCTCTGCAGAGCTAAGTGACTGATTCTGTATTCTTTAAGTAGCCATTCAATTCAGTTACTCAGTTCTGTCCAACTCTGAGACCCCACAGACTGCAGCACTCCAGGCTTCCCTGTCCTTCACCATCTCCTGGAGTTTGCTCAAACTCATGTCCATTGAGTTGGTGATGCCATCCAACCAACTCATCCACCGTTACCCCCTTTCTTCTCCTTAAGTAGCAGAGCCAGGAGCAAGCTCAGTCTGCCTCATTTCAAAATTCTTCATCTTTCTCCTCCACATTAGTTTTCCTTTTATCAGTACATGGCTTACTTCGTCTTTGCGGTTTCTTGGGCCAGATGTCCTGGAGGCACTCCTCTCTTTCCCTTGCAGCCCACATCTAACCCACTGGGAAATCCCACTGGATCTACCTTTACAATCTGTCCAGAACCCAAGCGTGTCACCACCTCCCTGCTGCCACGTTGGTCCAAGGACCATCAAGTCTCCCTTGGACAGTGGATGATCTCCCTGCCCTTCCCCTTCCCCATACTGCATAGTTGCAGCACAGTCCTTGGAGTCACTGATACAGTGTTTCCTCCACATCGCCCTCTGCTGGTTACCCTCTCACTCTGGGTCACCGTGTCTTGTGCTGCGCCGTGTAACATACCTCCGGTCTCTTCTCTGATCTCATCTACTGCTCCTCCCTTGTTTTCCCCTAAACTCTCCAAGCTTGCTACCACCTCCAGCTTCTGCACTTGTGGGTCCCTCTGCCTGGGATGTCCTTCCCCCAGGGTCCACTTTGGTCCTTTCCCCTCTGCAAGATTTTGCTCAAATGCCACCCTGTTTAAAACTGAAACGAACCTGCTGGTGCACCCCATCATTTCTGCTCCTCTAGTTATCTCCGTGGTACTTATCGCCATCTGGTACACCACTCGTATAAACTTACTGATGTCTATTGTCTGCCTTTCAAGACTAGATTTTTGTTTGTTTGGTTCACTGCTCCATCTCAGGCGCCTAGAGCAATGCTTAGCACATAGGAGGTGTTCAGGAAGTACTTGAATGAATGAATCCAGCCATTGCCTCTTGCAAAAGGTGGGCGGCTCTCTGAGTCACGGCTAGTAAAAAGACTGGGGGTGGGGGTCATGTTAGGGAGGGGTGTGTCCCAGTGGTCTGCTACATTTTTCCTCCTTGGTGTTGGATCCGGGGCGGGTGTGTACGTGAATGTGAAGGACACGTGGTCCTACCCATTTGCTGTCTGTCCTGTCCATGGCCCTGAGCTCTACTCCTTGCTATGTTCTTTCAGCTCCTCCTGAGAGGAGCTGTCCTCACCTTGCCCTGTCCTCACCTTGCCCTGTCCTCATCTTGCATCACCATCACCTCCAGAAGTGATAGTTATCAGGGACCTCCCGCGTACCAGACACTATGCAAGCCCAGGAAATGCCCCTATGTCACTGAAATGTCACAACAACTCTCTAGCAAGATATTGTGGTTATAGATGAGGAAACTTAGGCTCAGAGAGTTAAGCAACTTGCCCATGGTCACCCAGCTAGAGAGTGATGAACACAACATTCCACCCAGGTAATCTTGCCTCTCTTGCTCACTCTGTTTCTGCCTCAGGTACTCATAAACTTGAAGATTCAAGATCCCTTATTTTCTACTCAGCCCGAAGCCATCTTCTGTATACACGTCCCAAGGGCACCTTGCTTTGTCTGGAGCCGTGAGTCTAGGGCAGGGCTTCTCAGCCTTAGCGCTGTTAGGCTGGATGTTTGGGGCTGGATAGTTCTGTGTTTTGGGAGGCTGTCTCCTGCATAGGAGCACGCGTAGCAGCATCTTTGTCTTCCACTCACTAAGTACCAGTGCACGTGTACTAAGTTGCTTTAATCGTGTTCAACTCTTTGCAATCCTGTGGACTGTAGCCTGCTGGGCTGCTCTGTCCATGGGATTCTCCAGGCAAGAATACTAGAGTGGGTTGCCATGCCCTCCTCCAGGGGATCTTCTGACCCAGGGATCGAACTGGCGTCTCCTGCATTGCAGGTGGCTTCTTTATTGCTGAGCCACCAGGTAAGCCCCAAGCACCAGTAGCATCTCCATCTTCCCAAGCTGCGACAGCCACAACATGGCCAGGTGTCTGTTGTGGGAGTAAAACCACCCTTGGCTGAGAAGCACTGTCTAAGGGCTGAGTGGTGAGGTGGATCAGGAGGCCTATTAGCTGCCAGGTGGACGATTAGCTGCTGGCAGGACCGTGGTCTGTGGATCACCACAAACTCCAAGGATCTGGCAAGCTCTGAATGCACCCAATAACCAAAGTCCTCTCTTGGTTCTTTTAGATGAAAGACAGGCATCGCCAAAGATGTCCACTTTTACCTGTTACTGGACTTACTTCTCAGTGGTCTACCATGCACAGGATAGCTCAGCAGACTCGGAGCCTGATGGCCTGGATTCAAAACTGAATTCCACCACTTATTAGCCATGTGTCCTGAGGGAAGTTGCTCCATCTCTTGGATCTTATTTGTAAGACGAAAACCAACCTTGGACCCTGAGATGAAGCCTGCAGAGGGCTTGGTGCAGGGACAAGCGCATGCTGATAGAGAGCCACCCATGTTATCTAGCGAGGTGCAGTGAGTTATTAAACAACAGCATTTAAGGTGAAAATGAGTGTGTCGTCAGAGTTTACCAAAGACTCCCATTTGGTGTTCTGTCCTCAAGTCCCAAGCCACATGAGTGGCACTTCAAACTCTCATGTACTTGAACCCCTCCCAGAGTTAAAAAGCCCTGCGGAGATCAGGAGAGGGGGGGCTGTTATCCTTGAGAACATTGGCAATACTCTCTTGAGCTGGTACTGCTTTCCAATTGCCACCAATCTTGCTTTTTAATTATAAATTACCATTAGTTCAGTTTCATCATGACCAATTTATTTGTTGTGGGTTGTTTGCTTAACAACAGTAATTTGGGCTTATGATTTTTCAATGGCTGAGTTTTATAGCACATGTGTAGGGCAGTTCAACGATGAATCATCCATTCCCCTTTCCTAAAGAAGATACATCTCTAATGTTACCCCCAAATGGTCTGCAGTGAAATGCTTTCAGATGGAAAGTTCCATCTTTCCTGATGGAACTGAGAGCAGATGGGGCAGGAGGCTGTCGGTCCTTTAACCCTGCCTTAGTGGGCAAGAATGCAAAAGGGCGAGAGAGGCTCTTCTAGATCCAATCTTCCCTCTTCCTCCAGTTTTATAGATGTGGAAATTGGTGCCCAGAGAGGTGAAGGGTCATAGGTCATACATAATCACTAAAATTGAGTTCTCCTAATTATCTGTTTCAGGCTTCCTCCATGGAGGATGCTGAGTTCCCCCCAAAGTGGCTTGAAATGGACCAGCCTTGGGTTAGAACTTCCTCATGGGTCTTCCCATATGGTGGTCTGAGCAGATCTATGCCACACATCGGGCTTCCCTGGTGGCTCAGCAGGTAAAGAATCTGCTTGCAATGCAGGAGGCGCAGGAGACTCAGGTTCAATCCCCAGGTTGAGAAGATCCCCTGCAGAAGGGAATGGCAACCCACTCCAGTATTCTTGTCTGGAGAATCCCATGGACAGAGGAGCCTGGCAGGCTACAGTTGATAGGGTGGCAGAGTTGGACATGGCTGAAGCGAGTGAGCACACATATGCCGGGCATAAGGGCTGGGGCTCTGGAGGCAGACTGCTTTCTAGCTGTATCATTCAGACAAGTTACTTAACCTCCCTGGGGCTCAATTTCCTCAACTGTTTTATTTATTTATTTTTCATATTTATTTGTTTATTTGTCTGACTGTGTCTTAATTGGTGCATGTGGGATCTTTGATCTTTGTCACAGCACACGGGTCCTTTTAGTTGTGGCACGTGGGATCTAGTTCCTTAGCCAGGAATCAAACCCAGGCCCCCTGCACTGGGAGCTTGGGGTCTTAGCCACTGGACCAACCAAGGAAGTCCCTCCTCAACTGTTACGTGAGGCTCATGACAGCATCAAACTCCTAGGTTTGGAAGAATATAATTGGACAATTCACACAGAGGGCTTAGCATAATGCCCTACACACAGAAAAAAAACGCTCCGTGGATCATGATTATTGCTAACATTTTTGGATGTCTAGAGCTGATGTTTCACTCCCACCTGGAGCCTCTTATGAGAAAGAAAACATTGTATAGCTTTTAAGATGATCAAGTAACTTCATTTATATTATCTTATCTAATCCTCAAAATAACCCCAAAGCAAAGGTTGTTATCTCTGTTTTATAGATGGGAAAACTGAGCCTCAAAAATGCAATGCAGAATCTTTACTCTGAACTCAAGTCCTGTGGCTTAACAACTAGAGCCCTCCCACCCTGACCCTGGCTTCAGGATGACCTTGGCAGCTCTGCACTCAGGTCCTACTTTGACTTCCTTCTGCCTCACCAACGCTCTGCTCTGTCATGGGAATGCCAGAGCAGCTGTCTACACATGTCTAGGCCACTTGGAGATCGTTCTCCCTTCATTCTGCATGGAGAGAGTCTCTCAACTAGATGCAGGTGACCTTAGCAGGAACAGCAGAAGCTGTCTGCTATTTCTGTAGAACACATCCGAGAGAGGGTGGCCAAGAGCAGAAAAACTCTGGTGATAGGTTCCATCTGCCTGACTGATGGGAAGATGGCTGGGGTGGGGCCTGGGTGAGGAGGCGCTGACAGGTGCCACACAGACTGCAAGCCTCCCCATGGACCGTGAGCTGCGAACACAGCTTGTGGGTGAGGAATGGCCGTTGGGCATCTCTGCAGCCCTGGCCCCAGCTTGGCTCATGTGCACAGAGGAGCAAATCTGGGGCAATGTCAGGAAACACTGCTCTGAAATCACAGCCAATAAAAAGGACATAAAGATGGGGGAGATGAAGCTATTGACAGCAGAGACCCAGTCTGGGGGATGCTTGTAGCTGGGTTTCAGCAGGAATGAGGGGCTTCCCCAAATCTCATCACCAGCCTGGAATACAATTACCACCAGAGAAGTAGTAACATCTACTGTTACGGTGGGAGACCGGGAGCTGGCTCAGTGAACGTTCTAGCCTTCAGTGGAACGTGCTGCCATCCTCTGCCCACACTCGGAGACCCTCCCATGTTACCTCTGGTGGATCCCTCGCCAGATGTCATCTACCCACCAGCTACCACCAGGCACACAGCACCAACTGATTTCCATGCACCATCTTCCTCCCTCACTCGTTCTTTCCTTCCTTTCCTCATTTAACCACTTATGCATTTATCCAACATATATTTATTGTATACCTTCTAGATCCTGGGCACTGCTCTAGGTATGGAATTACATAGCATCGCACAAACAGATGTGAGCGCATGGGATTCACATCCTAGTGGGGATAAACAACAAGTAAGATATATAACACATCAGATGATAAATGCCATGGGGAGAAAAGGACTATGAAAACATGCGAAGGCAGGGAAGGGGGACCCAAAAATGTCAGGGCTGGTCACAGTCTTAAGTAGATGCTTAGCACAGACTCACTGAGAAGGTCACATTTCTTATTTTGTTTTAAAGATTTTTTAATTAATATGTGGACCATTTTTAATATCTTTATTGAATTTGTTTTGTTTCTGTTTTATCTTTTGCTTTTTTGGCCACAAGGCATGTGGGATTTTAGCTCCCTGTCCGGGAATGGAACACACATCCCCTGCTTTAGAAGGTGAAGTCTTAACCACTAGACCCCAGGGAATTAAAGATTCAAAGGGGGATGAAGAACAGCCCATGTACACGCCTTGGGGAAAAGTGTAGAGGGAACAGCCTGGCAAAACCCTCTGGTAGGAGGATCCTTAGACCTTCAACTGCAGTTGACCTCACTTTCTAGGGGAGTAAACCAGGGCTCTGGGAGGCTGAGTGCCTTACTCAAGGTCACATAAGTAGAACTGGTGGGCACACGCGTCCTGGCCACAAAGCCTGCACCCTGCACCACTCTCCCCACCCCCCCACCCCTCCCCCCACCCCCGCTCTCCGGAGGCTGGCTTCCAAATTCCCAGCAGGCTTTTTTCTCACCTGGGCCTGGCCCAGGGCCAGTCTGAGCCCAGCACACGTGTCTGGTCACCAGTCCCGTCATGTCTCCTCCTGGCCCGCCCGCCCTGGGCTCTGTGTTTGTAGCTGACATGAGCTCATCTCCCTTTTGGCAGGGTGGCAGTTTCCATATTTAGGCGACTCGGTAACCTTGCTGGGGTTCTGATGAGCTGCTGTCTTCCAGGCTCTCCCCTTGATTCAAGGGCTCACTGAGGTCTTTCCAGTGGGACTTACCGCAGGGATGGTGGGTGGTAGTGGTGGGGCAGGGGTGTAATTGGAGGGTAATTGGCAGAACTTCCTCCAGTCACTGACCCAACGCCTTGTGGCCCAAATCTTAGCAGGGGTGGCAGTGACATTGGAGAGAGCTCATGAGCTTCTCCAAGAAAAGCTGTCCCAAACCATTAACACACATACACATGCACACAATCCCCCAACACCCACAGTGACACATCTAACTACACACACACACACACACAACTACACACCCAGCTGCACACACATGCACACCTTCATTCAGTCAACGAATCATTCACTGAATAATGAATTATTGGAGATGTGATGAGATATTCCAAGCCTTGTGCAGGGTGTGGAAGGGTCAAGAATATACATGAACAAGATAAAGGGTCCACTGGTAAGCACATTCTAAATTCCTACAGTGGACACTGAGATACCCTGAGGGATGAAGGGTGCATGGACTCTGGACACAGTCCACACGGGACTGAATTCCAGGCTCCGAGTCCTGTGACAAGCTATTCAGTAATAATTGCTATAATTGATAGAGCATTTGCGCCAGGCACTTGTCTAATAGCTTTTCTGAATTCACTCAATTGCTTTAATCTTAAATTTTTGCATCTGGAAAGTGGGCATGAGAATTCCTTCCGTCAGGTTGTTGTAAGGATGAAATATTCTAAGAGCTGTAAAGTGACAGCATTTTGTTCGACCCCTAATAGGTGCTAATGAAACATTACTTCCTTTCCTTGCCTTCTCTGCTCTCAAGTAGCTCATAGTCTAGAGGGAGAAATGATCTAAGAATGTAGCTAATGAACGCAAAGTTGAAGGTCAAATTTCAAAGGGGAGGGACTTCCCTGGTGGTCCAGTGGCTACGACTTTGCATTCCCAAAGCAGGGGGTCTGCGGTTTCAATCCCCGGTCAGGGAACTAGATCTCAAATGCCAAAAGTAAGAGTTCAAATGCCACAATTAAAGGTGGAAGATCCTGTGTGCTGCAGCTAAGATCTAGGGCTGCCAAATAAAATAATATTGTAAAATATTAAATTAAAAATATTTAATATTAAAAAATAGTTTCAAAGAACAGTGACCAAGTACTGTGGGGGACAGTTAGCTGGGAAAATGAAGAAATGGTTGCCCCCCTCCTTGTTTCTGGGGCCCTAGAAGCCTGTCCCCTCGCCCCAACTGCAGGATCACTGAGGTCCTGGCACGCCACATGCCCCAAGACTCCTGAGTGAAATCAGGACCTGCTTCCCTAGGGCTTCAAGTAAGGCCCGCCCCTCCTGGCCTCATCTTTGCAGTGACTGGAAGGAGATGGGCTGAAGGAAATACAGTGAGGTCTAAGACAGCCGGCGGAGCTCAGAGTCGGAGCAAACAGAACCCTGCTCTCCTGCACGAGGGGAGCAGAATGGCATAGCACAGAGCCAGCTCTGCAGAAAGCATCTTGACAACTCATCAGGGGATGTCAGATTTCACTAAAGCTTTAGAGATGACAGCGATTTGTTTGTTTCCTCCGAAGAGCTCAAGAAAGAGGCAGAATTTGACTTGCTCTGATGAAAAGAGCATCATTTGGTAACAGACTGGAATCACAGCATCACAGTATCTTACGGCTGAAGGGAGAGGAGTGCCTGTCTCCCAGGCAGGTTGTGGAGGACTAAGTGAGCCGATGCCTACAAAGATTCCCATGGAGTTAGGCACATAGTAGGTGCGCACTGCCTGATCACATGATCCAGCTCCAAGCATCAGGCCGGCACGTGACACTTAACATGTCCCAAACACATTTGCCATCTGCATCTCCGCCTTCACCAGCCCCGATGCCATTGAATCAGCCTCTCCTCCTTCCGTCATTTCTCTTGGTTGTACTTCTGCACACAAACGGCAAGTCAGCCATAACCGAAGCCTGAGAGGTAGATGGGACTCCTTTAAAAAAAATTTTTTTTTTAATTTTATTTTTGGTTACACTAGATCTTTGTTGCTGTGCATGGGCTTTCTCTAGTTGCCATGAGGTGGGGGTTACACTTGGGCATCTCACTGCGGTGGCTTCTCTGGGTGGAGAGTTCAAGCTCTAGGTGTGTGGGTTTCAGTACTTGCAGCCCACCGGGGCCCCGTAGTTGCGGCTCACGGGCTCTAGAGCGTGGGCTCAATAGTTGTGATGTAGGGGCTTTGTTGCCCTGTGGCATGTCCAATCTTCCCAGACCAGGGATCGAACTGGTGTCCCCTGCACTGGCAGGCAGATTCTTAATCACCGAACCACCAGGGAAGCTTGGGGACTCCTCTCTTGACCTCTGGAGTCACTTAGCAAGCTACAGGGCTTCCTCCCACAGTGGCTCCCAATTCTGCTTCTAGCTTCTGAGCACCACGACCATCGCCCTAGTTGAGTTCCTTGTAATTTCTCCCTGGACCATTGTCACAGTCTCAACATTGTCCCCCATCTCCCACTTCCAGTTTTTGCATCTCTTCTCTCCAAACACTGCTACTTATGAAGCCAAATGGATTTTTCCAAAGGTAGCTCGGCTCTTACTCCTGGATTCAAAAATCTTAAATGTCTCCCCACTGCCTTCTGCGTTAGATACAAACTCCTCACTCTGGTGTTTAAGCTCTTACTCCATAGGGTTTTGGGCTGAGCTCTCACAGCCTTCTTTTGGCATCTCTCCTGGATAAATGCTGTGCTCTGCAAAACCAGATCATCTACCATTTCCCAAACAAGGATTTTCTGGCCCATTTGCCCACCTCCAAGCCCTCTGCCTGACACGTCTTCCTCAATCTCTATGTGTGCAAGTCCAACTCATCCTCTGGGGCCCTTTGAATGCCATTTCCTAGAGGAAGAAGTCCTTCTCATCTCCAACCAGATGTTATCACTATTTACCTATGAATAGCAGAACACGATGGCTCAGACCTCTCCTGAGACTCTTCCCCTGATGCACCCTGCATGATGGATGTTTGTAGACAGGTCCTATGTCCCATAAAGCACAGGGATGGAACTCAGTTCTTTTGAATCTGCTATAGTGCTGAGCAGGGCTGTCTACACTATAGACACAATGTGAGTGCCAGCTGGAAAATGAGATTTCCCATTGAGTGGGTGGGTCATCTGAATCCTTCTCCATCCTCCCTGGGTCAAGCTTGTGCTATCTACTGTTCAAAGAGGGAGACTTCCTGGAACCTGCAGGCTCTTGAACTTCTCAGTCTGTCTGTGTTTTGTACCTAGTCCTGTCCGACTCTTTACTACCCCGTGGACTGTAGCCCGTCAGGCTCCTCTGTCTATGTGATTTTCTAGGCAGAAATACTGGAGTGGGTTGCTGTTTCCTTCTCTGGGGATCTTCCGACCCAGGGATTGAATAGGTGTCTCCTGTGTCTCCTGCATTGGCAGGTGGATTTTACTACTGAGCCAGCTGGGAAGCCCTTGGTACTGATTAGCGGTTGTAGATGTTACCAAGTTGCCAAGCTCTGAGGACCTTGAGACCTTATCCTTTCTAATTCCCTCATTTCACAGAAGAAGAAACTGAGGTACAGAGAGCGGAAGTTACTTATCTAGGGTAAGGCTGGGCTGGAACTGGAATCTTAGTGACTTAGTCAGAGGTATTTCTAGCTAAATGGACTGATTCATTCCTTTATTTATTCCTCTGTTCAACTTCCTTCACTGAGCATCAGATACCTGCCAGGTACCGCAGGAGGTCCTGAGGACTCAGAGATAAGAAAGAGTCCCTTCCCTGAAGGGACTCACAGTCTGGTTGGGTGGAAGGGATGGATATGGCAATAGGCAAGGAGAGAGGGGGTGATGGGAGAATAGAGGTGGGCCCCTCACCCAGCCTTGGCCAGTGGTGAAGACGGTGTCTTCCATCTTCAAAGATGGTGGTTCTGCAGCGACCACACACACCCAGCTCCCACCCCCACCCAGCTCCCACCCCCCACCTCCAGGGATGATCAGCTTCTGCTGTGTCTCTTCCTTCCAAATCCTCTCCCACAGTCTGTGATGCTGAGACAGTGTTTGATTGAAGCAATGAAATGGAGAAAGATGCTGTACATCACCCCAAGATCTGCTGTAAAGATTCAATTAGACAAGGCATATAAACCACTTAGCTTAGGGCCTTGCAGACAGCGAACCCTCATTCAAAGTTAACTATTATTATCACAAATAAGAAACCAGAGGCTCAGGGAGGTTACATAATGGACCCAGAATAACACAGCTAGTAAGCAGGGGAGCTGGGCTTTGAAGCCAAGCCTGTCTGCCTTCAAAGCTCTTCTCTTTCCAAAACGCCACCCGGACTTAGGGAACCCAAGTGTCTCCTGTGCTCCTCCAGCTGATGGAGATGATCCCAGGAAGCCCTGGGGTCAGAGAACCCGTGCTGTGTCCCAAGTGAGTGTCTTTTCACACACTCAGAAAGAAGGCTCCTGGGCACCACTGAAGAAGCATAATACATAACAATATGTGCAGAAAGAATAATTTCTGCAGGCTTGAGCGGGCCTCTTGGTGCCCTTTTGTACCAGGAAATGCACAAGACCCCCAAGATGAGTCAATACACTTCAGAGCCAATCTTGTCCTGTGCTAGGAAGGCAATGGAGGAGAGAGAGCTTTCTGGAAGCTAATAATATGGAACTGACAAAGAAGACCATACTCCCAGCAGCGCTGGAAACATGCACGTGGTAATGTGGTCATTACGTGGTAATGTGGGAGCCCTTCCAAGAGGACCAAGTGTAGCCAAGACATCCTTCTGGTAAATTCTTCCTCTAGTTTTATTCACCTAAAAAAATTTTTTTTCATAGAAATGACTGGCAGGGTGATTTAAATCTAATGGGGGAAGTGGGTGAGCCAAATGGCAGGACCCTGATTTAGAAGACTCAGTACGCAGAAGTCTAGATAGCTGGAACCCATCGGAGGTTGCTTCTGTCATAAAAAGATTCATCTCTAAATTACCTACAAGTAGGAAATGGCTTCCCATTGTCATTTGAAAAGCAGAATACTATTTGACTAGGAGATGGGGGAGCATAAGTTCGAAAAATTAAAGGCACAAGTAGGAAAAATCTGTCAACAGAAAGTCCTTTAGGACAGCTCTCCAAATGCAGACAGGAGGGAAAGGGACCTCAGTCCTTTAAGACTTTGTTTTTGTAGCATTGCCTGTCTCCTGTCATGCAGGTTCCACCAAGGCAATTGTCTGCATGTTTGTGTAGCTCTCACATACACATTACAAGAGGCCCTGTGTTTCCTGTACCCCCACCCCTCAAAAAACAAACACAAAATACATCCAGGAATCCAACAGAAGAGCTTAAGAACTTCCTGCCTGAAAGAATTCAAAGATCTCACAGATCATAATGGACTCAAGATCAGATGGCTCAATCATCATACACCTTTCTATAATGTTGGTGTCAAATATTTACCCCACTTTCGCTGTGATGGGGAGCCCTCTACTTCCTAAGGCAACCCATCCCACTCTGCACAGCCCTGACCAATTGGGAGTTGTTGGTGATGAGCCCGACACATAGAGCACCATCCACTTGATCTGGGTTTCTAGGTTTTCCCTCTTCCACTCCACAGGACTTCAGATGTGTGACTTTATAGGTCCCAACCAACATACCCAAGAGTCAAGGCTAGCTCTGGCTCCATAAAGGCCAGCATTTAAATGCCCAGGAAGGCATTAAGTCTTTTAACACACAGGTATGGTTTGATGTATCATCTCTGAGCCTGAGGGGCAGCAAGATGGTGCCAGGATTTGAAAACCCCAAGTTTTTCACCTTATTCTGTTACTGGTTCTCTCTAACAGCCAGTAAAAACGAACATCTTTTTTCCTACCTAGGAAATTTCACTGAAGCCATGGTTTGTGTTGCCTAGCACATTTCTGTCACTAGTTCAAATGTCTTCTCAGGACTCCAGATCTGGAAGTCCTACTGCTTATTCCATATCGTGTTTCAGTACTTTTAGAGACTCTTCCAACTCAGTACATTCAACTCAGTAATGCCTCGAATAAGACAGAATTCTCAAATTTCAATCCTTATTATTATTATTTTCCTGTCAACACACGGCTGGAAATTCAGAAGAAAAAAAATGCTTTGCAGCTTGTGTGCGACCTGGTTGTAGAAGACAGATGTCAGCCCAGTGGTTCAAAGCCCTGGCTTAGAGCAGGGCAGACCTGGGTTCTAAGTCACTTAGTAGCCATGAGATCTTGGGCAAATGCCTTATTTTTCTCAAGCATCAGTTCTCTCAATGGGAAAATGGGGTGGGGGAGGGGAAGCATAACATCTTCCTTCCAGGGCGGCTGTGAGGCTTAAAGGAGAAAAGCTCAGCAAAGCTGGCAGCACCATGCCTAACACAAAATAAAGACATCATCTATGCTACTCTTTTTCCTCCCTCTTGGCCTCTGATGGCTAATTCCTGAGTCCCAGACAACCCGGGGACGAAACCGCTGACAGGCCAGCTGCTCCATTAGCCTGGTGGAAGTAGAGACTTCAGAGTCCCTCCCTTGCCTCGGGCGTCTGCTCTGGAGGCTTCAGGAAACCAGAAGTGTTCCCCTCTGGGGACTCAGAAAATTTTGAAGGAAAATTGGCTGAAAGAACATAGGCAGACTTCTCAGGACCTACACATTTAGAAAAGCTCAACAAGTTCTGAAAATCAGATCCATGTGTCAATACATTCCTTCATACATTTGTCAAAAATCCACCATCATGTACTCTGGAAGAGGCACTGTCTTGGTGGGACCAAGATTCACGAGCTGGGCCCTGCTTTTGAAGTGCTGCCGTCTTAGTGGGGGTGTGAAGGGCTCGATGGCTTTGTGCCGCTGGGCAGTCAGTGGGACTCTCCACAGTCTTCTCCTCCCAGGCATGTGGTAGGGTAGGGCTGCACGCCCCTGCAGTGTGACTTTTGGTCACACGGAGATGGAGTCTGGATCCCTGAGTGACCTGCTGTGGAGCCACACTGGACACAAAACATGAGCCAGAAACCAGATTATGTTGCGTTAAGCCACCAAGATTCGGGGGTTGTTTCTTACCAACCATAATCCAGCCCATTCTTCCTGATGCAGCCACCAAGCTCCATACCAACCCCAGTGTCTTTATCATAATGAACAAATTCTCCCCGCTGCCTGACTCCCCCACACCCACAGAAAATGGAGCTTCTGAATCTCCCTGGTGGTCCAGTTGTTAAGAATCCACCTGCCAATGCAGGCAACACAGGTTCAATCCCTGGTCCTGGAAGATCCCACATGCAGTGAGGCAGCTAAGTCTGTGAGCCAGCACTACTGAAGCCTGCATTCCCTAGAGCCTGTGCTCTGCAACGAGAGAAGCCACAGCAAGAAGAAGCCCATGCACCACAATGAGAGAGTAGTACCTGCTCGCTGCAGCTAGAGAAAGCCTGTGCGAAGCCACGAAGACCCAGTGCAGCCCAAAATAAATAAATTAAAAAAATTTTTTAATTAAAAAGGAAATTTTACAAACAATGAGCTTCCTTTATCAGAATTTAAACCCCTGAGCAATTAAGATGTTGTAAATTGAAGAGTTCTTTCCAATGAATAAAATTCCTCTTATTTCTAATGAATATGAGATGGCTTACATGAAGCTAAGTACTCCAGTGATTATAAAATCGCCACCATAGAACATCAACATTTCTTCTTTTACTGTTTAAGTGGCCTATTAAATTGATACTGATTAGGCATTTTTCTTTCTCAAATTCTTTCTCTCTGACACTGATCTTTTGCATCATTTTTAACCCATGGTCTGATCTGGGCTGAAATGCTTTTTTCCTCCCGATCTGTTTAGGGGGCATTTCTAGGCACTTCTTCCAAGCTGCTGGCAAAAAGCAATTTCTGTGCATCTTTTAGGTCCCCCAATTTCCAAACACTGTCCTGAGTTAATGTCACTTTATTTTCAAAAGCACTCCTTTCCTCTTGACTGTTCCTAAGTGGTTTTCCTCTGTACGACCATAGAGATAAAAGAATTCACAGATAGAAAGAAAAGGCCCTTCCCCTTCTTTTGAAACTAGAAAGCCTAGCCTTGTGGAGCCTGTGGCAGGCTGAAATGACTTCACGTGGCTCCCACATACAGAATGAGGAAGCGCTACTATATTGAAGAAGCCGCCCTTTTGATCTATAAACGCTTTCTCATTACTTCATCAGGTCTGGTTGCTGCCACTGACCTGGCGTCTGCGGACTCCATTCTGTGCCCCGAGTCTGCATGCCACCCTCACCTCTTCCCCGGATGGCTACCATTTGCTCCTGACTAGTCTTGGTCCTCTGCATCTTGCTTTTCCAATGAGCTCTCTATCTTGTAGCCAAGAGTCAGCTTTCTAAAATACAAATCTGCATTTTTCAATGCCTTGACTCAAAAGCCCTCCCCACTGTTTTCTGGAAAAAGACCAATTTTGGCATCCCTGTATGATCCAGTCCCTGATCATGCCTCCAGCCTGTCTCTCTGACTCTCCTACTGTGTGCTGAGCAAGCTGGGAGCCCCAGAAAGGTGCCGTATTCTTGCCTCCTGGCCTTCGCACCGGCTGTTTCCCCTTCCTAGAATGCACTTTATCTCTCCTTCTCTAGCTAACATTCATTCATCCTTCAGATCTCTGTTTCTCCTCTGAGCTGTCTCCATTTTTAAGAAAATGTTTCTAGCCATGTGGTGTGCTGGATATTGATTCTTTGACTAGGGATTGTGCCGCCTGCAGTGGAAGCATGGCGTCTTAACCACTGGACTGCTAGGGAAGTCCCTGAGAGGTCTCCATTTTTTAACTTTTCAGGTTGGCAGCCTGTGGGCTTTTCTCTAGTGCGGTCACAGTTTCCACATCATGTTGAAACTGGTCACTTGTTGGTCTCCCCCATTAGATTATGAGCTCATTGAGGGCAGGTTGTATATCTCCTTTCTCTTCATACCTCCAGAGCCTGGTGCAGAGGGGGCTCAATAAGGATTTCTTGAATGTCGGTGACTGCTGCTGCTGCTAAGTCACTTCAGTCGTGTCCGACTCTGTGAGACCCCATAGACGGCAGCCTGCCAGGCTCCCCTGTCCCTGGGATTCTCCAGGCAAGAACACTGGAGTGGATTGCCATTTCCTTCTCCAATGCATGAAAGTGAAAAGTGAAAGTGAAGTCGCTCAGTCATGTCCGATTCCTAGCAACCCCATGGACTGCAGCCTACCAGGCTCCTCCGTCCATGGGATTTTCCAGGCAAGAGTACTAGAGTGGGGTGCCATTGCCTTCTCCGGAATGTGGGTGAAAGAACCTATTATTTCATTTGATCATGATGACCATTTAGGAGTGTAGGCAGAGCAAGACTTATCTCCAATTTCACAGGTGAGGGAACCGAGGCTCAGAGACACATGGCCTGCTCTGACTTGCTGTGATGCAGTTATCATCCATCAGTTGATGGGTGGGTGGTGCTGGCAGTGGTGTGACTGGAGGAATCCATGTCTGGGAATCTGGTGATGGTGGAGGCCGGAGTCAGGGCTTAAGACCATTCTCTCACTCACTCACTCAGCGAACACATCCTGATCACCTATTGTGTATCAAGCATTGTGCTAGCCAGGACCCTGGCCTCCGAGTGGGCACAGCCCAGGCCTCTGCAGACTAGTCTAGTTTCCAACCTTATTCTAATCACAAGAACCTGGTCAGAGCTGGGACCTTCCCTCCAGAAAAGATGAACCTAGGTGCATGCGTGTGTGTGCACACACACACACGTTCTGTGTACATTTCAGGGTGTCTGAATTCCCCTGAAACTTACCTGTGGGCCCTCGGTTAAGAGTCCCTAGTTTAGATGAGAAGACAAGCATGGAAACAGTTATGTGATATGAAACACAGGGCTGAGAAATTAGAAGTTCCACCCTTAATGGGACAAAGGAACTAGAGAAGACTGGGCATGTCACTCACTTGACATGAGTTTTACTGAGCACCTACTATGTGTCAGGAGCTGCGCTGAACACCAGGGACAGATGGTGAATAAGACCATAGAATCCCTATTCTCTGGCTCTTACAGTCCAGTTGACCAGGCAGTGGCATTTGAACTGAGCCTTAAGTTCAGGAAAGGAGATGGGGGAGGGCAGTCCAGGCAGAGTGAGACCAGTCTGAGATCTGGGAGGACAGGCAGACAGGCACCACCTCCTTCTCTGATGCTCCCCACCAACTAGAGGTGAGATGAGTTTCCAGTGCTCACTCTGGAAGATGACACAGCCCAGCAGGGGATAGCGCCATGGAGGGCTGGGAGACTGCGTGCATGCATGTGCGCTTTGCGCACGCACAGACATGCATGAGCCGATCAGCTCATTGTCACCGTGGACCACGCTTCCCTCTGGCCTCCCTGCAGTAGCGCCCACAGCCCGCACCTGGGATTGCCATGCCCGAGACACCACTGAGGTTGCTTCCCTGATCTCGGCCCCGAACCCCGGGAGAGAGCTTTCTCTTATTTCTTTCCTCACCTTGGTCAGAATTTCAGGTGCATGAGAAATGGAAGCTCACGGGCAGCTTGGATACTAATGGGTCCCTGCAGCCCAGCGCAGTCCGCAAAGCACCAGCGCCTTGGTGCACAGCCATCCATGCAGGCGGCAGGGGACCCCAGCGCGCAGCTGTCCGCTCGGGTACCTCTTCTTCAGCCTCAGTGCTAGTTTTCCACCTCAAGACCGCTTGGCTTTAATGGAAGGAAACCAGTTCCTGCCTTCCTTTTAGTTTCTTGGCACGTATAATGCCCCCGGTGATATTTTTGGCGGATGCGTAGCTGGCAGTTAGAGGACGTTTTGTAACTACCACAAAACAACCGTTAAGTACCAAAAAATAAAAAGAGTTTTTCTTTTTGGATCACGAAAGAATACAGACACGTCTGGCTTTGTAAAATTACTGTCAGTCAGTGGGCATATGGGTTCCTGAAAAGTTGGGCAGAAATCACAATATTGTGGAAAGCATCCTCGAAAAGCATCCCACTCTACCTGGCAAGGCCCGTACTCCTCCTTCGGATCCTGCCTAAATGGCTCCTTCTTTAGAAAGTCTTTTCTGGATCCCCTCCAGTGGAAAGAACAGATTTTTGTTGCATCTCTACCATGTGCCACTGTCTGAGCGACATTATATGTTATCGCAAATCATCCTCTCTACAACCCCAGAGATGGTAGCTGTGCTGTATTACAGGTGAAGAAAGGAAGGCTGCGAAGTGAAGAGGCTTGTACGGGTTTTCAAAGCTCATAGGTGATGCAGCCAGAGGCTGAAACCCGGACTGAACTGATGCTAAAACTCATGCTCTGTTCAAACAGCTGCTGAGTTAGTTCTTCTGCTTGGAAGCTCCTTCCCTTCTGACTTTGATCATCAGTCACATCCACTTTAAGCATTTGTTGACCGGTTCTTTCTTTCCATTTGGTGGGGCTCTGATGCAGGTATCATCATGGCCTTCTTAGGGTCTAGTTTGCTTCTCCCATAGGAGGAATGCAGGGAGTATTTGTGGAATGAAAGTAGGAATTGGTGGGTATTCCCTGACGGTCCAGTGGTTAGGACTTGGCACTTTTACTGCCAGGGCCCAGGTTTGATCCCTGGTTGAGGAACTAAGATCCCACAAGCTGCATGGTACAGCAAAAAGAAAAAAAAAAAGTAGGAATTGATTATAGATTTCCTCAGAGATATCTAATCTGCAACAATTTTCAGTGTATCTGTAACTCTTTCCTAGATTTCCTTGTTTGCCTCCCGTGGCTTTCTAGATAAAGAATAAGGCCAGGCTCCTCTGTTGATGGGATTCTCCAGGCAAGAATACCGGAGTGGGTTGCCATTCCCTTCTCCAGGAGATCTCCCTGACCCAGGGATTGAACCTGTGTTTCCTGCACTGCAGGAGAATTCTTTACTGTCTGAGCTACCAGGGAAGCCCAAGTAATAAGGCCACCTCTGCTTTAAGAAGCCTAGCCTCCCCTCACATTCTCCGAGGAGTAAACATATTCTGGAAAAGAATGGCCAGAAAACTATTGAAAGGTTGACTATAAGATCTTGACCTGAAATCCCCATTCACTGAAAACAGGACTTGGCCAACAATAGTTCTACTAATTTCCAACTTTCAGAAACATCACTTGAGACCACTGAGCAGTAGACCAACATACAAATGCCCTCAACATACAAAATGCCCTTGCTTCTTCTCTTGTTCCCCCATCACCATCCTCACTAGTCAGTCTTGGTCCTCCATCTTGGTAGGCATTCTCCATATAGTGACTTTTTGCCATCGCCCAGGGTGGGAAGATGAAACAAGAAGTTTAGGCAGAAGCAAGGATGCTTCTGATTGTCAGGCTTCAGCATCCAGCCCATCCCAAGCCTTTCAATGGATCTACTCACAATAATAACTGTGTTAGGAGTAATTGCCAATATTCATTGAGCACCTTTTATATGCCAGGCACTAAGTAGTTTCTGGGCTTCCCTGGTGGCTCAGACAGTAAAGAGACGCAGGTTCAATTCCTGAGTTGGGAAGATCCCTTGGAGAAGGGAATGGTACCCACTCCAGTATTCATGCCTGGAGAATTCCACAGACAGAGAAGCCTGGCAGGCTATAGTTCATGCGGTGGCAAAGAGACAGACCTAACTGGAGTGACAGCACTCAGGCAATCTCTGCAAACTTCATTTCATGAGTAAGGTAATGGAAGCTAAGCCATTAGGAGATTTTGCCTTAGTCACAGAGCTACAAAATGGTTGAGGTTGTATTTGAATCCAAGCAGGATATCTGACTCCAGAATTGCAAGTGTAACTACTTTGTATCAACGCTTTACCTTGAAGCATCCCAGCATTACCCATCCCCTCCAACCACCTCTTAGTCACCCAACTGTTTTGCCCAGTGTTCTTTGCCCTGGTCCTTATTTCAGCTTTACCTTTGGCACAGGCTGAGAAATGCTTTTCTGTTTGTCTTAGAGGCTCTCTTTCAGAATCTGGTTGTACTTTTGCTTGAGAACTACACACTGCGTTTCTGGATAACAGACCCTACCCCCAGCACCATGTCTCCAACAGGAGAGGGTGATCAGACTCCACCTGTCAAGGAAGCAAGATTCTCTGGCATGCAGCCAGTTTTCCTAACGAGGTGCACTTCTCTTACAAAAGGTAGTTTGCTAGCTATATTGTTAGCCTCCAGAGCTCAGTGAAGTCCCCTGTCTAGCCCAGGTCTCACAAAGGAGGAGGCGGGGAGCACTGTCTGAGTGACAGTGACCAGGTGGGAGGTGGAGAGCATTGCCCTGCATTCATTCCTGCCGGGTCCCTCCCCTCGGCTAGACCCTCTGTTCCCAGCACGCTCTGAACAAAGGCAGTACGTCTTGAAGAAATTCAACATCCCTTCCCGGGATCGGGTGCTGGCCAAGTGGGCGGAGGGAATGGTTTCATTTGAAATCTCCCTTCATTCCCCCATCTCCCTCTCTGTGTACTGGTCCAGGAATCACAAGTCTTTGGCAGTGATTTCAGGCTGGCTGATTTTTCATGGAAAATTTCTATTGGAAACCATGATGGGGAGGACTCATTCAGCTATTTGGGGGACCCTATGATGTTTAGAAACTGTGCTTCTTTTAAGTCTTTATTGAATTTGTTACAGTATTGCTTCTTTTTGTTTATGTTCTGGTTTTTTGGGCTTGCAGCATGTGGAATCTTAATTCCTAGACCAGGAATGGAACCCATTCCCCGAGCAGTGGAAGGCCAAGTCTTAGCCAATGGACTGCTAGGAAAGCCCCTAGGAACCATGCTTCTTGAAGCCCCCGACTCTTGGCCAGAATCCCATCTCCAGACAACATCCAGGCATATTCCCTGAGCCCTTGTGTGGGGAGTTTTGTGAAGCGACCAGCCTGCAGGCTCACATGGTCATGCGGCACTGGGGACCCTACCAGGCAAGTCTGATTGGCTAAATGCTCTGCTCCTTCTGGTCTTTGTGGGCAAACTGTGAGGTCGCCAGGGCGTGCCCTGTTTCACGTCTGGATATACTTTAGCAATGCAGAGCCTCTTTGGGGAGTTCTGGTTAACTGAGGAAAAAAGACAAATCCCTTTGTTGGCAAGCATCTGGCCAATTCATAGACTATGAGGAGCTGGAAGAGACTTCACTGGGGCTCAGTGGTAAAGAATTCACCTGCTGATGCAGGAGACATGAGTTCGATCCCTGATCTGGGAAGATTCCACATGTTTCAGGGCAACTAAGCCCGTGTGCCGCAAGTACTGAGCCTGAGCTCTAAACCCCAGGAGCCAAAACTACTGAGCCTGTGTACCGCAACTCCTGAGCCTGCATGCCCTAGAGCCTGTGCTCTGCAACAAGAGAAGCCACCGCAATGAGAAGCCCCCCATCACAACCAGAGAGTGGTCCCACTCGCCGCAACTAGAGAAAAGCCTGCACAGCCATGAAGACCCAGTGCGGTCAAAAATAATAAATAAAGTTATTTTAAAAAACTAAAAAAAAGGAGAGACTTCATTGGGACTACTAGTAGCCAGAGGTCATCTGCATCACAATGCCAGGCAACCCAGCAGAACCTGAATTCTGACCTCTGACCCAACACACAGCAGCAGAGAGCTCTCGGATAAGTCATTTATTTTGTCAGCACTTTGGTTCCATTGTCTGTAAAATAGGGCTAATACTCTCAGCTGACACTTAGAGAGCTACTTACGTACCACTCTTTATATAGATAAGATCATTACTGCCTTTCAACGACCCTATTGTGTTAGTTTCCTGGAGCTGATGGAACAAATCAGCCCAAGTTTATTGTCTCAAAGTTTCAGAGACCAGAAGTCTGAAATCTAGCTGGCTGATTTTTTTTTATAAAAAAAAACATTTATTTATTTATTTTTGGCTGTGCTGGGTCTTCATTGCTGCTCAGGCTTTTCTCTAGTTGCAGCTGGTGGGAGCTACTCTCTAGCTGAGGTGTGCGGGCTTCTCACAGCGGGGGCTTCTCCTGTTGCAGACCACGGCTCCAGGGCGCAGGGTCCTCAGTAGTTTCGGCTATGGGTCTCCAGAGCCCAGGCTCAGTAGGTGTGATGCATGAGCTCAGTTGCTCCTCAGCATGTGGGATCCTCCTGGATAAGGTATCGAACCTGTGTCTCCTGCATTGGCAGGTGGATTCTTTGCCACTGAGCCACCAGGGAAGCCGCCATAGCAGGCGCACCATTGGCTGGGCTGTGCTCCCTTGGAGGGAGGTAGGGAGAATCCATCTTTACCTCCTCCAGCCATTGATGGCTCCCAGCACTCCTCAGCCTCCACAACTCTCTCCCCTGGGGCTCACATCCTACTTTCCTTCCTCTCAAGGATACCAACCACTGGATTTAGGATGCACCCAAAATCCAGGATGATACCATGCTGAGATCCTTAGCTCATTCATATCTTCAAAGACTATTTTCATGTATTCGTGGGTTCCAGGGGTTAGGACTTGGAAATATCTTTTGGGATACGACTCAACTCATGGTACCTAGGACAAAGGTATCTCTCTGATGCCCATTTTACAGACGAGGAGACCAATCAGGGTCACACAGTGAGGAAGTAATGGATCTGAAATGCAAACCTATGTGGTCTGACTTCAGAACTTGTTTTTTTTTTTAAGTTTTTTTTTTTTTAATGTGGACCATTTTAAAAGTCTTTATTGAATTTGTTACAATATTACTTCTGCCTTGTGTTTTGAATTTTTGGCCTTGAGGCATGTGGAAGCTTAGCTCCCAGACCAGGAATTGAACCCATACTTCTTGCATTGGAAGGCAAAGTCTTAACCACTGGATGGCCAGGGAAGAACCCAGAGCTCATTTTAAGAAATCATTACATTAGACAAATACTGAGTAGAGTTGTAGATGCTAGAGATGCAATAGTACAGAAAAAGAAAAGAGGAAAAAAACAGATGCTGAAACTCTTCTTGGAACAGCAAGCAGGCCAGAGTGGCTGAAGTGGAGACAGTGACAGAATTTATAGAACCTTCTAGTGATTTCCATGTTTAACTCACATGAGATGGGAAACTCATAGAGGGGTTTGAGGGAAGAAGTGACAGCATCTGCCTCGTGTCTTTAAAGGACTCCAGAGAGACCAGTGGGTTAAGAAGTGACTATTGTGGGTCCAAGGCATAAACAGGAAGACAGCTGGAAGGTCCAGATGAGGATGCCCAGAGTAGGGAGGCAGTGGTGGTAGAGAAGTGATCAGATTCTGTGCATATTTTGATGCAACAGCCAATAGAATTTGCTGGTGGGTTGGATGTGGGCTTTGTAAAAAAGAAAAAAAAAGGATGCCCAGATTTTTGACCTGAGCACCTGGAAAGCTAGAGCTGCCCTTGATTCCTCTGCTTCTCCTGCAGGATACTTGTAGCAATCAAATGTAGTAACAAGCGGGAAAATGCTGCCCTGAAGCTCTGCCAAGTACTTTCCTTTGCTGGTGGTGGTGGTTATTATTATTTGTTCTGCGATTTGAAACTTTTTCCAGCTCCAGGTTGCCAGGAGGTGCCAGACTGGGCTGAAAAACTGTCAAGCAAATCACTGTCTGAATTACGAGAGAATATAATTATCTGACTGTAATTTTAAACTGTCCTTTATAAGTCCCTCACTCTCTTCCCTGCCTGTGCTCAGTGCATATTTGAGATTCAAGATGCTGCTCTCCCATCATAATGGACGAGACAATATCAATATAGGCAGAGACAAAGGAAACAGCGGCAGTTTGGAAATTATCTCCTTCGGATCCTTATCATTCTCCCCTGAGCCTCTGGATGTAAATGGAACCATTGCAAGCTTTTTGCTCTTTGAAGTGTAAAGTACGCGATGACTGGCTACTGTTCTAGAAGCGATAAATTCCTTCCCTCCCAAAGTGCCCAGGTTTCTGGCAACGTTCTTATCAATGTGACAGTTTCCTGTTGACTTTTTTCTTAATGGAGAGTAGTGTTCCACATTTGATCCATGAGTGTACCGGTGAATTTCCATTGCTTCTTCAATTCCTTCATTCAGACATTTCACAATGCTTATTAACACGAAGCTATTATTTTCATCATCCTTATTTTACAGATAAAGAAATTGACATTCAGAGAGGTGAAACTCACATGCTCAAGGCCACACAGCTAATAAGAGCAAGGCCTGGACCCGAGAACCAAGGACCTCTTCACTTCAAAGCGTGACCACCACACTAAGTAGTGGGTTTTCAAAGTAACTGGTTTTACTGAAACCAACCTTTACTTCCCACCCCCCCACCTCACCCTTTGCAAAACATTTTTTTTATTAACCTTAGTGAAATGTCACAACCATAGAGTGATTTTAATGAAAAACAGTTTTATTACTTTCAAATGTTATATAAATGATCAACTAAGATATAATAGAGTGCAAATAGTGACTATGAAGGGAGTTAATGAAAAAATTACAATTCATAATAAGCCTGTGGAACGCAGTGTGTATCATAAACACGAAAGACCTTTAACATTACAATAATTAATTGCAAGACTCAGAAGTCGCTGATGCATGAAAGGAATGCTTAATTTGAAAGCTCTTACTTTTAGAAAAAGGATACTGATTTTTAAATGGATTTCCCATACCTACTGAGACACCCAAAGTTCTCAGAAGTAGAGGTAATTTCAAATGATTTACTAAAAAAAAAAAAAAAAGACCACAGACACTGGATCTGCTTTTATATCAAAGTGTGAACGAATGGGACTCAAATTAGGAAGCACTTATTGGATCCTTAATAATCTTCCATCAGTGGCCCCTCATCAAGCCCTGGTTAGAGCAGTGATGGAACAACAGGGCACCAGTCACACTCTCCTGATCTGTTTTCCTGGGACCTATATCAGATTTTAACATTTGCATTCTAACTACATATATTCAGTTGCTATTGTTGTTGAATAAGGTGCTAAGTCATGTCCAACTCTTTTCAACCCCATGGATGGTCGCCTGCCAGGCTCCTCTGCCCATGGGATTTCCCAGATGAGAATATTGGAGTGGGTTGCCGTTTCCTTCTCCAAGGGATCTTCCCTGCCCAGGGACTGAACCCCTGTCTCCTGCATTGGCAGGTGGATTCTTTATTGTGAGCCACCAAGAGAAACCATTGGTACTTTGCAAAATTATCATTTGTTAGAGATAGAAGGGAGCCTACAGTTTTGGAGTCAAGACCTGCCATGGAGTCCTGGCTGTCACCTTGCTGTGTAAATTTTGGGCACATCCTTAAACATTCTGAGCTGCAGTTTCTTCATCAAATTGAGATGATAAAATATTAAGTGAAGTAAGTCAGACAGAGAAAGACAAGTATCATATAATATCACACATAAGCTGAATCTAAGTTAAATGAAAAAGGAAAGGAAACAAATGAACTTATTTACAAAACACAAATAGACTTACAGATATCAAAAACAAACTTATGGTTGCCAAAGGGGAAACATGGGTAGGCGAGAGGAGATAAGTCAGAAGCCTGGGGTGAATGCACACACACTGCTATATATAAGATAGATAACCAACAATGACCTGCTGCATAGCACAGGGAACTCCATTCAATATTCTGTGATAACCTATATGAGCAAAGAACCTAAAAGAGAATGAATATATGTACATGTAGGGCTTCCCTTCTGGCTCAGATGGAAAGAACCTGCCTGCAATGTGGGAGACCAGGGTTCCATCCCTAGGTGAGGAAGATCCTTTGGAGAAGGGAATGGCTACCCACTCCAGTATTCTTGCCTGGAGAATTCCATGGACAGAGGAGCCTGGAGGGCTACAGTCCATGGGCTGCAGAGTTGGACACGAAGAAACACAAGCTGGAATCAAGATTGCTGGGAGAAATATCAATAACCTCAGATATGCAGATGACACCACCCTTATGGCAGAAAGTGAAGAGGAACTCAAAAGCCTCTTGATGAAAGTGAAAGTGGAGAGTGAAAAAGTGGGCTTAAAGCTCAACATTCAGAAAACGAAGATCATGGCATCCGGTGCCATCACTTCATGGGAAATAGATGGAGAAACAGTGGAAACAGTGTCAGGCTTTATTTTCTTGGGCTCCAAAATCACTGCAGACGGTGACTGCAGCCATGAAATTAAAAGACGCTTACTCCTTGGAAGGAAAGTTGTGACAAACCTAGGTAGCATATTCAAAAGCAGAGACATTACTTTGCCAACAAAGGTCCATCTAGTCAAGGCTATGGTTTTTCCTGTGGTCATGTATGGATATGAGAGTTGGACTGTGAAGAAGGCTGAGTGCCGAAGAATTGATGCTTTTGAACTGTGGTGTTGGAGAAGACTCTTGAGAGTCCCTTGGACTGCAAGGAGATCCAACCAGTCCATTCTGAAGGAGATCAGCCCTGGGATTTCTTTGGAAGGAATGATGCTAAAGCTGAAACTCCAGTACTTTGGCCACCTCATGCGAAAGAGTTGACTCATTGGAAAAGACTCTGATGCTGGGAGGGATTGGGGGCAGGAGGAGAAGGGGACGACAGAGGATGAGATGGCTGGATGGCATCACTGACTCGATGGACGTGAGTCTGAGTGAACTCTGGGAGTTGGTGATGGACAGGGAGGCCTGGCGTGCTGCGATTCATGGGGTCGCAAAGAGTCGGACACGACTGAGCGACTGAACTGAACTGAACTGAACTGAGCAATGAAAGTTCAAAGTTCATATGTACGTGTATAACTGAATCTCTTTGCTGCACACCTGAAGCTAACACAACGCTGTAAATCAACCACACTCCAATTAAAAAAAAAAAAAAAGACGCTAATGATCATGTCTGTGTCGTAGGGCTATTTTGAGGATTTGAGCTTTGTATCTGAAATGCTGACTATGGTAACTGGCATATTACACAGTGCTGAGTTAAAGGAATCTCTCACTGTAATTGAGCCATACAACCCAATCCCTTTACTCTAAAGAGGAGGAACCAAAATATCAGGAGGTTAAAGTGACTTGCCCAAGTCTACCTGGCTATTTAGTGACAAGATGGTGTAAAAGCAGAAGCAAGGTATCCTGCCTCCAACGCAATACCTCATCAACCATTATGTTAACACTGAACAACATCTCCTCCTACATAGCCATCGTAAAATCTCTCCACCTGGAACATGCCAGTCTAGAAAGCCTGTGAGAAGATATGCTGAGGGGTGGGAAAGTCATGAATGCCCCCAAATTTCCTTAAAATGCTGGTGTCTGAGACTTCGGAAGGAAGGACAGGCTCCCTAGTCTTATGCCTTTAACCTATGTCTTTGTGAAACTTTCTCCCATGGCATGTGGTCTATTCCCAAATGTGTCAGATTTCTGGTCCTCTGCATTCTTCATAATCGGCATCCCGAATACCCTACCTGCTCCTGGTTATCCTGACATTTGAGTCTTGTTGCTTTTTCTGACCCCTTTTAATTTTTGTTGCTGTTGTTACATTTGTGGTTGAAGCTATCTTCTTGGGAGTAGAGTTGCTTTACAATGTTATATAACAAAGTGAATAGGTTATCATTGTTGTTGCTTAGCCGCCCAGTCATGTCCACCTCTTTGCAACTCCAGAAACTCTAGCCCACCAGGCTCCTCTCTCTCTCCTCTCCTCTCCTGGGATTTTCCGGCAAGATCACGGGAGTGGGTTGCCGTTTCCTCCTTCAGGGGATCTTCTCAGCCCAGGGATTGAACCTTGACTCCAAGTCTGCTGCACTGTAGGCGGATTCTTTACCTCTGAGCCACCAAGGAAGCCCAAATTAGCTATATGAAATGCCAATCCACTCCAGTATTCTTGCCTGGAGAATCCCAGGGACGGGGAGCCTGGTGGGCTGCCGTCCATGGGGTCGCACAGAGTCGAACACGATTGAAGCGACTTAGCAGCAGCAGCAGCAGCATACACATATCTGGGCTTCCCACATGGTATGGTAAAGAATCCACCTGCCAATGCAGGAGACATAAGAAATGTGAATCCAGTCCCTGGGTCAGGAGGATCCCCTGGAGGAGGAAATGGCAACCCACTCTGGTATTCTTGCCTGGAAAATTCCATGGACAGAGGAACACAGTGGGCTACAGTCCACAGGATTGCAAAGAGTCGGGCATGACTGAGCACACCGGGATATATATATGTTGCATGCATATATATATCCCTTCCCTCTTGGACCTCCCTCTCACCCCCACCCCCATCCCACCCAACCAGGTCACCCCAGAGCACAGAGCTGAGTTCCCCGTGCTGTACAGCAGGCTCCCACTAGGTATCTGTTTTACACACACATGCACATACGTCAATCCTAATCTCCCCGTTCATCCCTGCCCTCTGCCCTGCACCCACATGTCTGTTCTCTACGTCAGCTTTTCTTTTCCTGCCCTGCAAGGTTCATCTGTACCATTTTTCTAGATTCCCCACATATGCATTAATACTAAGGCCCGAAATGTCTCCCAAGGTCCTTCCTCGACTCCCTTCCCTTGCCCCCCACCCTTTTACACAGCTCCCTGCATTCCATCCATCTTTGTCCTCTTTGTGACAAGTACCCAGCACCACCAGCAGACCTGCTAATCCTAAGTATTGGCCTATGTCATCTGTGGCCTTGCTGGGTTTGTTCCAATTCAACAGTGTCAGACAATGAAAGGCAGTCCTATTTCAGAGAGTATTAAGCTCCCAGCACTAATTACCCCCAGAAAGTAGTATAGATTTATATCAAATTTAGCACCTGCTTAATGTAAGCAAATGTGTTAAATTCATGAGACCTGGAATCTTCATTAAATATCTCAGAAGCAATCACCTCCCACCACTCCTTTTGTGGAATTAATAAAAGAGAGAAATTTGCCTTCAAGATTGATTCAATTCCAACCCTCTAGCACCTTCTCCGGAATCTCTTATTAAAGCAAAACAAAGCAACAATAATAAGAGAAGTCTAACCGGAAATCAAACTGATCATGCCTGTCTGTACGGTTGCCCGGTGGCATTTGTAAAAATTGACTCTGTGAGTTTGAAATATCTCCTTCCTAGGGCAGTATGTTGTTTTTCAGTTTTTGATTGAGTTCTGTTTGCTTGTTTCACCGTCTCCTTCATGACATGGCTCTTGACGGTTCGAAGGGATAATATAGTCTCTATAAAACCAGCACCTCGTCCACCCTCCTGGATGACTGAGGAAGATCAGTGGTGGGGGCGGGGGGTTGCTGCACATGGAAAAACTATTCCAGTCTGGCTCAAACAGTGCACTGTTTAGTTTGCATAAAAACCTAGAATGGTTTTCAGATACAGGATAACAGTCAGCATAGGACGGTGCTCCCCAGGAGAAGGGCAACCAACAAAGTCAGCCCCACAGTCACCCTGTCTACTTCCAGGAGAGTTTCTAGGCTGCAGGACAGGGAAGGATAACCTTAGCAGAGGCTGGCAGCCTTCCTGAGTTGAGGTGACAGAGTTGAAAAATTCAGGCGTTCCAAATGCCTAGAATTCATGGGGTAGAATACCTAAGGGATAAAGTTGTATGAAGAAAGAGTTCCGGAGATGTGCAGAAAGTCTCCCTGGAGTCTTTGCTGAGAACTGATGAGTGCATGCCTATAAGGAAACAACCAAGGCTGAGAGACTCCCCAGAGACCAAACAGGGCCAGGAACCTTATATGTTTCTCTTAGCCAGAGTGCAACAACTTTGCAACATGCCAGGCTTCAAGCAGACTCCTCAGAAGGGCATTTCTTCAGTAGTGGAGACAAATTAGCCATAGACTAAGGCTGTCTTGACCCACCTAATAAAGCTTAAAAGCAAGCTTCTGAAGCAGGGGGTTGTCAAACATTTTCTGTAAAGGGCCAGATAGTAAATATTTTAGGCTCTACGGGCCATATGGTTTCTGTCTCAGTGACTTAAGTCTCCTGTTTTTATACAAAAGTAGCCACACATAAATGAATAAATGAGTGGACGGAGCTGGTGACTGTAATCCATTAACACTTCGTTTAAAAAACCAGAAAGTGGGCTGGATTTTGCATGCAGAATATAGCTGGCTGATCCCTGTTCTAAAGCATTAAAATCGTCTCTGAATAATTTGACAGCATCCCAGAACAAAGCCTCTCAAAATTTAAAGGAATTGAAAACCAACAGCAAACAGCAGAAAATTCATAATGTCTAACACCTAGTCAAAACTGATAAGGCATACAGAGAAACAGAGATCTACCGCCCATAATAATGAGAAAAACCAATCAATGAAACAGACCCCAAAATGAAAAAGATGATCAGATTAGTAGACAAGGACATTAAGACAGTTGATATACGTATAGACCATGTTCAAGAAATATAGGGGAAAACTGAGCATGATAAGGAGAGACAGGGATGATATCAACAAGATCCAAAGCAAAATTTTAGAGACGGAAAGTATGATATCTTCAGTGAAAAATACATCGGTGGAATTCACAGCAGATTAGGTAGCACAGAAGAAAAGATCACTGAAGCTGATGACACAGTAATAGACACTGTCCAGAATGAAACACAGAGAGAAAGGACAGAATAAGACTACTGGAGTATCAGTGCACTGTGGTATGGCATCAGATGACCTCATATTGATGGAACTGCAGCAATAGGAGAAGGGAGAAAAGAAAAAATACTTGAAGACATAAGTGAAAGTCGCTCAGTCTGTCTGACTCTTTGCGACCCCATGGACTATACAGTCCATGGAATTCTCCAGGCCAGAATACTGGAGTGGGTAGCCTTTCCCTTCTCCAGGGGATCTTCCCAACCCAGGGATTGAACCCGGGTCTCCTGCACTGCAGGCGGATTCTTCACCAGCTGAGCCACCAGGGATGCACTTGACGAAATAAAGGCCAGAATTTTTTTAAAAGTTTCATGAAAAGGATAAATCCATAGATGTAAATCAATCAATGAACAGCACATGTAAGAAACACAGAAAACTACATCAAAGCACAGTTATCAAATGACTGGAAAGCAGTGACAAAGAGAAAAATCTCAAGTCAGAGAAAAAGACACATTGCATACAGAGAAACAGATATGAAAACAAAAGCACATGTCTCAGAAACAATGAAAGCCAGAAGACCACGGAGTGGTATCTTTAAAGTACTGAAAGGAAATGACCGTGGACCTAGAGTTCTGTACCTAGTGAAATGTGTTTCAGAAACAAAGGTAAACCAAAGGTTTTCTTTTCAAACATACAAAGAGTGACTATTCATCATTAGCAGACAACTACCGAGTGAAATGGTAAAGCAAGTCCTTTAAGCAGAAAATAAAATGATACCAGATGGATATGTGAATTTATATAAAGAATATGTGAGTAAATATAAAATATTCTTTCTTATTTAAAAACTCTTTGAAAGATGATATTTAACATGTAAAAAAATGATGTATTGTGGGGTTTACAGCACATGTAGCAGAAAATATGTGACAAAAATAGCAGTAAGGTGGGGTGGGGAAGATGTAAGTATACTTTTGTAAGTTTCTTTTATTTGGTATGAAGTGATAAAATATTCACTTGAAGATAGATTGTGATGTTAAAGATTTATACTGTAACTCTAGAGTTGTGGTTCCAGGGTTGCCTATCCTGGGGATATTTGTCACAATGTAGGGAGGGGTTCTTGGCATCTAGCGAGTCGAGGTTAGGGATACTGTTAAATATTTCACCAGGATGCACAGGACAGCATCCTGTGACAAACAATTATCTAACCTCAAATCCTGATAGTGTCAGAGTTGAGAAACCCTGTTCTAGAGTAGTCACCGAAAACAGTAAACGAAGAGACGGAACTAGGAAGCCCACAAAGGAGAGGAACGTGGAATCAAAAAAAAGATAAATCAAAAAGAAGACCAGACTAGTAGGTAAAGAAAACAAAGACTAGATGGGGCAAATAGACAATAAATAGCAAGCTGATAGACTGAAAACTCAATCATGTCAAAAACCAGATTAAATCAAATGGTCTCGACATCTCAGTTAAAGGCAGAGATGGTCAGACTGGATATTAAAAAAGCAACACCCAACTATATGCTGTTCACAACAACTTTAAACATAAAAACAAAGATGAAAGTATATAAAAAGGGAAACCATGCTAATTCTAATAAAAAGACACGACAGTGGCTTTCTTACTATCAGATAAAGTAAATCTCAGAGCAAAGAATGTTATCAGGGACAAAAAAGTTCACTTCACAATGGTAAAGGGGTTAATTCGCCAAAACGTGAATAATAATAATAAATATTTATGCATTTAATGGCAGAGCTTCCAAACACATGAAGCAAAAACAGCTAGACTTGAAAGTAGAAATAGACATAACTATAGTTACAGCTGGGGGCATCAATACTCTATTAATAATGTATAGAATATGCAGACAGAAAATTAGTAAGGGCATGGAAGACTTTAATAATAATGGAGAAAGAGTGAATGATTTTCCCCTAAAGATCAAGCACGAGACAAGAATATGTGCTCTTACCATTTCTATTAAGCATTGTATTGGAGGTCCTAGCCCGTGCAATGACATAAGAAACAAAAGGCATATCAACTGGAAAGGAAAAAGTAAAACCGACTTTAGTCACAGAGAAAACAATAATCTATGTAGGAGATTGCAAGCAATTTGCAAAAAAAAAAAAAAAGCGACCAAAACCAATAAGTGTGTCTAGTTGATACATACAACAATATGGAGAAGTTTAAAAGTTATTATGCTTGGTTAAAATCAGACAAGAAGAGAACATATTGTCAGCCTCCATATCTATAAAATTCTAGAAAATTAAAACTAAAGGAGGGTGACAGAAACCAGATCAATTGCTCCCTACGGATGGAGACGGAAGGAGGGAAACGGATTACAAAAGAGATGTGAGGGGATGGAAATGTTTGTTTTCTTGATTGTGTTGATGGGTTTCAGGTGTCTTTGTCAAAACTCATCAGACTGAGCATTTTAAATATGTGCATATTATTGTGCAGTGATCATATCTCAATAAAGTTGGAGAAGATGCTAAAAGAAGAGGAAGTGGAAAGAAGAAGGGGAGGGGAGAGGAGGTGGGGTGGAGAGAAGGAGGTAGAGATGGAGAAGGCACATGAAGAGGAGGAAGAAGAGGAAGGGAGGCTGCCGGCCACCTAGAGCTAGGTCGGGCAACATCGCAAGGACTCCGTCCAGGCTGCCGCTCACAGCACTGCTTTCTCAGAACTCAGGCTGTCTCCCTGTGTAGCTGCCCAGGATCACTGTTCCTAACGTCCTTGTTCACATCTGCAGGAAGGATAAACACACTCCCTAAAGTTTCCTCTTAAGACAGAAAACACTTGCCCAGCAAAGTACTCCTTATATCTCTTTGGCCAGAATGGTGCTACATGCCTTTTCCCGAACCTTTGATTGAAGAGGGGGCTTGCACGTTGAGGAATTAATCCCAGAGTTCGCTGCAGTGATCTTACTCTAAGATATTTTTCTCCTCACCATGAAAGACAGTTCTTTTTCCTTCTCTCTGTCTCCTCTTTCCTCTTCTTCATCTTGTTTTTCTTCTTCTTCCTCTTCTCCTTCTACTTCTCCCCTCCCCACCTTCCACCTCCTCCTTCTTTCTATTCCTCCTCCTCCTCCCCCTTCTCCTCCCCTTCCCCTTCTTCTTAATAAAGACACATCATAGGTCACATTAATTCACAGATTTAAAATAGTATTTAGATATATTTATGAAAGATGCAGCTATAAGTGGGGACAAGAGATGGGTTTGCTCTGTTACTAAGGTGACATTCACTGAGGACCATCCACACGCCCTGGGGTCTCTCGGATGGGCAGGGAACAGAGAATGCCGCTGCTCCTAGATCCTCACCTCTGAGTCCCTATCCATCCAGCTCTGTGATGATACGGTGTGTGACTTGATTTCAAGAGGCAAGAACTGGAAGGCTGCCTCTGGGGCTATTTCTCATAAATGCATAGATATTAATATTTTACAGGTTAAAAAGCAGTGCCCAATTTTCTAATTGACATGGTCCTAGACAATAAAGCAGATAAATTAAAATTTAATAACATTTTTTTGGGGGGGGCATGTGATTCACTATAGCTATTTCTGGACTGAATGGAAAAAAAAAACCTTGCACGTAGGGTATTTTTCATTTGTTCTGAATTGGCCCTTGTTCAAGAAGCACTGCTCACCACAGTGGCCTACAGGGCAGGAATTTGCTGACCAACTGGAGAGCTCACCCCGGTTTTCAGGGAACTGTTTAACCTACTTGAAAGAACTAACGCATTGGAAAGTGCATTTACATGTTAATGCTCTAATTACAAAGATGTTTTATCTTCTCATTCAATGAGGGTAGCCCTACTTAACTCTACTTAGAACCCTTTGTTAATAAAACTTTCCCCAGGGTGAATCTGGAGATCAGCGACTTAGTTTGCAGTGGGTCCCATTTTGGATAGTTTGCAACACTCCAACACTCTTCTTCCCCAGCTGACTGTCTGAGTGACTTTGTGCCCACAGGTGCTGGGCTAAAGATGTTGTCCTGAATCTGCGCTTGCCCTGGGCTACGGGGGTGACCAGACCCTACAGAGCTGCACTCAAACACCTCCTGGAGCCTTCACTTTCCTGCGCGTGGCTCCTGGCCAGGTGCACTTCCAGTCCCAGCTGCTAGCCTCTGTCCATAGGCTCTCCTCTGCCTGTTGAATCTGCATCCACTATGTGGAAGCTGGAGGTACCTGGGAATTTACATCTCCTTGAAGAGCAGCCCTTAACCAATGACAGGCAGATGCAGCGTGTGTAAATACTCTGGCTCCCTTGTGTGCTCATGGATCAACTCTGAGGTGTGATCCTCTCTTGTGGAGACGGTCTGCACAAGACCTGGAGATCCGACGCAGAGACTCTGTGCCAGGGTCGAGACTCTGCATTTCCGACAAGTTCCTTGGTGATTGTTGATGCTGTTGGTCCTCCATGCTTGGAGTCTCACCGGTCTACGCTGTTTCCAGAATTACCCACCCCCTGCCCAGGACTGAGTGAAGTTTCCTTCTCAGGGACTTTGGTTGCCTTGCTTGGCTTAGTCATCTTCAAGGTTTCCCTATTGATTTTTCCTGGGAATACTCCTAATAAATCACTTTCGCATGAATCCCTGTCTCATGCTCTGCTTCTGGGGATCCTACCCTAAGGCAATAGAAAATAAGCATGTTGGCAGGTGGAGGATGCTAGTTAAGGCGCTCTGTGACAGAGCGTCTACTCAGATCGCAGGCATACCACAAAATTCTCAAGCCTCCTGACTTTTGTTTATGCTGGTCCATAAAGCTGGAATTATTGCTTTCCACTTCTCTGCACAGTCCTCATTTTTCAAGACTCTAAAGCCAACTGTGCATAAGTGTGTGCTAAGTCACTTCAATCGTGTCCGATTCTTTGTGACCCTATGGACTGTAGCCCACCAGGCTCCTCTGTCCATGGGGATTCTCCAGGCAAGAATACTGGCGTGGGTTGCTGTGCCCTTCTCCAGGGGATCTTCCCAACCCAGGGATCGAACTGGTGTCTCTTCTGTCTCCTGAATTGGCGGGTGGGTTCTTTATCACTAGCACCAACTAAGAACCAAAGTCAACTTAACCATGAAGCTATTTTTGATCTCTAGAGTCCGAATCAGCCCTTCCTCCCCTTGGTTTTCCCATTTTGTTGCTTGTGCCTTGGTTTCCTACTCCAAACAATGGGTTTATTGATACTTGCCCTTGTTGCTCTCACAGAATGGTTGCAACAAACAAACGAGAGGATAGATGTGAAATTTTTCACCAAGCTGAAAAGGTCTGTATGAGTGCCAGCTGCAATGACGATGACTATTATATGGGAAAAAATACAGCACCTGTTCCGTATGCAGCGTTTTTCTAAAATAGTTTTTGTTTCGGGGATCTATATATGAAAATTTAGATTTATAGCACTGGTAAGTAGAGAACATATTTTTTATGTACAAACTTAAGCCTTAAAGTTTCCAGATTGCAGCACAAATCTGTTACTTGGGAGCTCCCACTGCTAACTTCTAATAGCGCAGCTCAACCTATTACATTCTGTAAAATCAAGACCAAGGTCAAAGGGGGCCAGGTTCTAGGGTAGTATACGGGGTGAAGTCCAGCTTCTGGGATGTCTCAGCAGGGTTCCTGAGGACCGTCAGCTTTCTCGCCATCCACACACCAAACTTCAAAGCTGATCACAGTAGGCTGAGCAGAGCACTTTGGGGAAAGACAAAAAGCTACTGTTTGCCACTTCTCCAGGAATGATGACAGCACCCAGGCAGAAATATCTGGAGCTCAGCGGGATGTGTGAAGACCGGACTGAGCAAGAGAGGTAGGAGGTAGGAAGATGAATGTGGGAACAAGCTAAGTCGGGTTCCGGGCTTGAAAAATTATTATTCAGCCAGCTTGCCTGCGTTGTGACATATTATTTATTAAAATGGAAGGAAATTTAAAAAGTGAGATGTCAGCCTCATCCTCAACCTTCCTAAGCATAGGCAGTTGGCACAGAGCAGCCTCTGCACAGGATAAAAAATCCCAGATGATGGGAATGTGGGGGAGAAAAACTCAGAGAGCCTATTTAGAATCACAGAGATGTAGGTATAAGTGTAGCTTTGTCACCTAGTATCTGCGTGACCTTGGGACATTCCTCTACCCTCTCTAGACCTCAGTGTTCTTACTGTAAAATGGGGATAATCATGTAGGAAAGAGTCACTTTCAGGATTAAGTCGAGTATGGACGGAAAAGCACTGTGCCAAAACCTTCGTAAGACTATGACCATTATTACCAGCGATGATCATAATGGTGGTTGGGTTGATGTCTTACAGTATTTAAAGTTTTTTTCAATCCACTATAGTAAAAGGTTACTGGTCTTCAGCTTTTTTTTTTTTTTTTTTTTTACATTAAGAAATGAACCCTGTCCTCAAGGTTTGCAGGCTGTCAGAGTAGACAGATTTATAATCCAATCATTAAAAGATATTATTTTCGGTCAGAGAACACCTGTGATCATCTTTACTGTACAGAAGGGGGAACTGAAGATCAGAAAATCAAATGACTTGCCCAAGGTCACGCAGCTAGGAGGAAGAAGGGTCATGGCTCTAGCCCAGTTGTCTGATCCTACGCTACACCCTGAGGATGGCTGCCTTCACCTCTCTTCTGGGACACAGTGAGTGGACTTGGAGATCAATGGTCGGGAATGGACGAGGGATTGGAGGAAGACAAATGATTTGAATCCTGCCAAAATCTTATTGGACAGGATAACAAATCGCAAATGATGGCAATGGTATAGGTATTTAAATACCTATTATAGTCCATGAGATGAAGCAATATTTTGGAGAGGAGGAGGCTGCCCTGCTCTCATTTGGGGTACTGGGGTGTGGTACCCTGCCTGGGACTCCCAGCTGCCCAATTTCAGGTGCCTAAGGAGAGAAAGCACGGTCTGGGTGTTACCTACCCACACACCTTTTTAGCCACACTGCTTTCCTTGGGCAGGGATGTCCTCTCTAAGGACGAAAGGAGAGAGTCCCGCACTTGTGGCCAGGCTTCCCAGGCGGGGGTCCTGGCGCTGCTGCTTACCTGCTGGGTGAGTTTGGGCAGTCACCGGATTCTTCTGAGCCTCGGTTTCCTCTTTTGTAAAAATGTGGCACGTACACATGCCCTGCCTCACCCCTCAAATAGCACATCTGCCCTGTGCCAGGTTCTTGCTGGGCACTTTACATGTTTCAAAGGGATTAGGAGGCAATGAGGCACAGGATGGATGTTCCCGGAAAGTTATAAGCAGCGCTAGCAGCTCATTTTATCATTTCTTTACCATAATTCCTTCCTCATCCTTATTTTGCAAACAGGGAAACTGATACTTGGAGAAGGTTAAATAATGAAATCAAGGTCACAGAGCTATTGAGAGGTGAACCTCAGATACAAATTCTGACTTTAAATCTGTGCTCTTTCTACTAGGCTATGTTGCTTGCTTAAAAGCGCATGAGATGAGGACAATGATTATCACTGATGGAAGAAGCATGTCAGTGTTAGCCACAGCAGGAGATACTCCAGTTCTTTCCATCCATGGAGAAGGGTAAAAATATATGGTGGGGCCCATGGGGCATCCCCTGAGCTCTCTGCCAGGGCTTTCCCAAAGCCCAGGCAGGAGCATGGAGCTCGCTGAAGGGAATAAATAGAATTGCAAATGGCCCCTCTCGGTGAAATCAATGGGCCCATGTCAAAAGCAATAAGCTCCAAGTGCGAGGAGGCCCTCGCTGCCCTGAGTCGTGGCCCCATTCATCCCGCTTAAGTCTGATTAGGAAACACCGTTGCCCTTGGTGGCAGCGCCTGAGGTCACAAACAACTCCAGTGATAAGAGTGTGCCTTCGGGCTGGAGATCGCAAGGAACTGAGGCTAAAATTCAGTCCTGGCAGGTGGGAAGTGGTTGGATATAAATATTTTAAGACAACAAATATGATTCAGGAGGCTAGTTGGAATGCACTGATACCTCCCAGGGCTCCCGGCGGCATGACGCACAGATGGGAGTAGAAATCACCACCTCAGCATTAGAACACACGCTGTAAGTCACTTGGAGGGAGCTGTCCCCTGCAGGGACGCATGTCCGAGTCCTCCGTAGAACGCTGGCAGGTGGCGTGGGGAGCTCTGGGGTGATAGGGTGGGGACAAGAGTGAGGTAGCAGCCTATCACTTCATCTTTCTGAGCCTCAGTTTCTTTATAACATGGCTGGAGAGTGAAAGTAACAGTGAGCAGGAGATAGACTTGTTGTTTAGCGGCTAAGTCATTCATGTCTGACTCTTTTGTGACACCATGGACTGTAGTCTACCAGGATCCTCCGTCCATGGGATTTTCCAGGCATGAGTACTGGAGTGGGGTGCCATTGAGAGATAGACTAGAAGGTCTTAAATTGCCCAGCTCTCTCCCTGCTCTAACCCCGTGGCATTCTGGGAATCATATCTACCATTTGGATTTGATGTTTTGGTTATTGAGATAATTCAGCCCAGTGGTTCAGCACCTGGCCTCTGGAGCCAGACACCCTGGGTTCAAACATCAGCTCTGTCACTGAAGTTGCTCTGGGCCCTGCACTTCACAGAGTGCTTCTCTGGCTCTTTTCCATCTGTGTCCTTCCCTACAGGGGCCAAGAGGATGTGTCCACTGGAACCTGTGTTTCTCATCCTAGAACACACTCTGGTCCCCTGGAACCAAGGATCTCTCTGCCTGAATGACTCCATGTCAGCTCCCAGGGCCCAGGAGTCCCTCAGCTGTGGGTCCATCCTCCCGAGAGTGGATCACTGCTGCTGTGCACACCTCCTCCTCCTGAGGGCTGTTTGCAGTGGAAAGTCTAAAGCTCGGATGGGTGTGGGCTGGGTGACCAGATGCACACGTGAACAGTCCCTCAAAGTTTAAGACAGAGCTGAGTTTGAGTGAACTCCAGGAGTTGGTGATGGACAGGGAGGCCTGGTGTGCTGCGATTCATGGGGTCGCAAAGAGTCGGACACGACTGAGCGACTGAACTGAACTGAACTGAGAATAGGAAGAGAACAAAGATGAGCTGTGGGTCAGGGAGAGCTCTTCTGGGGTTAAATCCTGGTCTGGACTCCAAGGCATGTGACAAATCTGAATTCAAATTGGGTTTTACAAAGAGACACCTCTACCCCAGTGTTCACTGTGGCACTGTTTACAATAGCCAGGATACGGGAGCAAACTGAGTGTCCATCGACAGATGATGGATAGAGAAGATGTGTACATATACACAGTGGAATATTACTTAGTCATTAAAAGGAATGAAATTGCATCATTTGTAGTGATGTGGGTGGACCTAGAAACTGTCATACGAGTGAAGTCAGAGAGAAAAACAAATGTATGTTAATGCACATATATGGAATCTAGAAAAATGGTACAGATGAACCTATTTGCAGGGCAGGAATAGAGATGCAGTCTTAGAGAATGGCCTTGTGGGCATGGGGTAGGGAAGGGGAAGGTGGGGTGAGCAGCATGACATATATGCACCACCATGTGTATAGCAGACAGCTAGTCTACTTTACTGCTGCTGTGCAGCACGGGGAGCTCAGCTCGGTGCTCTGTGACGACCTGACGGGTGGAGTGGGCTCAAGAGGGAGTGGATATACAGATACACATCGCTGATGCACTTTGCTGGACAACAGAAACTAACACAACATATTAAAGCAATTATATTCCAATAAAATTTTTAAGAGGATTAAAGATGTTTTAAAAAGAAAAAAAGAACAAATTGGGCTTTGCAGTCACTATACGGGTAGATTTGTCAAATAGGATGAGAGAACATACTTTATTTAATAATTTGTGGGCTAGATTCTTAATTTTCGAATATTTGACATGTGGTCTATGGACCTCCATATACACTTGCCTTGAGCCGCACACAGGTTAACAGGGAGTCTGGACCCTGGAACCATTGCTTAACCTTTCGGTACTGGGTTTTCCCCTCTGTAAAGTAGAAATAATAGCAGAACTAACCTCACTGGAAGGACTGAGGCTGAAGCTGAAGCTCCAATGCTTTGGCCACCTGATGCGAAGAGCTGACTCATTGGAAAAGACCCTGATGCTGGGAAGGCGGGAGGAGAAGCGGGTAGCAGAAGATGAGATAGTTAGACAGCATCATCGACTAGGCAGATATGAATTTGAGAAAATCCTGGGAGATGGTGGAGGACAGGGAAGCCTGGTGTGCTGCAGTCCACGGGGTCACAAAGAGTCAGACACAGCAGCTGCACAGCAACGAACCTCATAGAAATATTATACGGGCTGGTAGGCTGGTGCATGGGAATGAGCATTCTGCCCAGGGCGTGGTGAGCAGTCACTAAAATGCTAGCTGTTGCACTTTCCTACCATTGGGTATAGCGTCCTTCCCACCATGCTCTGCAGACTTCCCGGTCCCCCGTCAAGGCTTCTCTTTGTCATCCCATCCTGCCACCTGCCACAATAACCAGATAACAACTCTGCCTGGCATATTCCTACCTCTAGAGGTCACCTTCAGCCTGGGTAACAACCCTCCTCTAAGTCCCCCAGCCTGGAAGAACCTCCCCCTACCTCTCCTGAAAGCTCCCATCCCAGGGAACAAAAGACCCATCACCTGCATGGCTCAAGTCAGTGGGGCAAAACTGAAACAGGCAAATAAAAGCTTCTTGAAATGTCAACCACCCCAGCTAGGGAAAGACGCATGGGGAGCCAAAATGAACAATCCCTCTTCTAAAGAGCAAATAAATAAGCCTGAAATAAAGGCGCCAGCCCTAGGCCATGTCATTAACCATTCTGCTTAGAGACCTGACAGGTGATAACAAAGCAAGTAGGAAGGATTGCTCTTTCAATTTAACTTCGCTATCATTAAAAAGCCTTCTGTAGTTCCTCTGATACACTTATTTTATTTTTCTGGCATCACGCCAGCCAAAAGCAGGATAAATGATAAGTCTGTTAACGAACACCTCAGTTAATTTTATGGCAGAGAGAGCCGAGGGAATGGGTGGGACCCCCCTCCCCACATTGTGGTCTCAGAACCACTCTGAGCATCAAACATTTATTAAGGACCAATCATAAAAGCCTCCATGATGGGGTAATGGCTCATTTTAAATCCTTCCTGATAATAAAATGAGCACTGATTGCAAAGACAATATTTAAGCTCTATCCACAGTATGTCAAGGAAAGGACAAGGTGGATGAGGCGTGAGAAACACTTAGCCAACTTGTTTAATCATCAGGCGTCCTGCTCTTGATAGGTAGGAGGATATTCACTAGGAAATGTGTTATCAAAGGAGGCACCTCCAGACCTAGGCTCAAATCCTGTCTCCCCATATTGGCACTGAGTGACTTTGGACTTGATACATAACCTCTCTGAGGCTTTGCTGTCCATTTGCAGGGCAGCAACAGAGACGCGGACATAAAGAAAAGACTCGTGGATATAGTGGCGGAAGGAGAGGGTGGAGTGACTTGAGAGAGTAACTGAAACATACATATCACAATATGTAAAACAGAGAGCCAGTGGGAATGTGCTGTATGACGCAGGGAGCTCAGACTCGGTGCTCTGTGACCACCTAGAGGGGTGGGGTGGGAAGGGAGGTGGGAGGGACGTTCAGGAGGGAGGGGACACATGTAGACCGATGGCTGACTCATGTTGATGTTCGGCAGAAACCAGCAGTATATTGTAAAGCAATTAACCTCCAATTAAAAAGAAATACATTAAAAAAATAGACATCCATACTTCTCTTGTGTGGTGGTTTGGGGGTGCATAAAGTGATTAGCAGCTTCGATACGTTTGAAACTCCCGTCCTCCTTCCCTTGAGCTGGAATGCGGTGGTCCTGATCTGGGAAAGCACCCCTTTAGCTTCAGGGCAGGTACTGTGCCAAGAACAAAGGAACAGGCTCTGAAACTGATAGCTCCTCTCCCTGGCAAAGGACTGCTTCACTGAAGTACACTGGCCACCATAAGTGACCTGGATCCAAGTTACAGGAACCAGATTCCGATTGTTAATGAAGTGAACCGAGGATGACATTCCCGTGAGTGTGGTCGTCCAGTGGCCCTTCCTTGCTTACCATGCTCCCCAGCACCGCGCCGTGCCTATCTCCCACTTCCCCGCCTCACGGCCCCTGCCCATCCCGCATTCTTCCCGTTCCAGCCCAATGCTCTGTGCCGCCTTCCTGCCTTGGCATTTGCTGTTTCCTCTTCCTGGAGAACCTTTCCACCCTCTCCGCCTAAATGACTTCTTCTACCCTTAGAGGGAGCTCAAGGGTTTCTTCTGTAAGGATGCCTTCCTTGACATCCCCAGCCCACTCAGGGTTAGCTTTCCCTCCGATCCACGAGCTTCCCTCCTCTGGCAATGACCACTGCTTTGATGTTGTGCTCTCGTCTCTGTTGGGCCTTACAGAGAGTCTCATCTCCGTGTGTGAAGCAGTCATTGTGGTGCCGGGCACAGAGGCAACAAAACTCTTATTAAAAGTTTTTTCACTCTCACTCCCTAGGGAATCTTGTCCAATCTCAGAGACTTAAAAACTATTACAGCCGCTATGGAGAACAGTATGTGCCTGCTAAGTGGCTTCAGTTGTGTCCGACTCTTTGCGACCTTATGGACTATAGCCTGCCAAATGCCTCTGTCCATGGGATTCTCCAGGCAAGAATACTGGAGTGGGTTGCTGTGCCCTCCTCCAGAGGATTTTCCTGACCTAGGGGTCGAACCCATATCATTTATGTCTCTTGCATTGGCAGGTGGGTTCTTTACCACTAGCACCACCTGGAAAGCCTGGAGAATAGTATGGAAGTTCCTTAAAAAACTAAAACTAGAATTACCATATGACAGAGCAATTTCCCTCCTGGGCACATACCCAGAGAAAGCCATAATTACAAAAGATACATGCACCCCAATGCTCATTACCACACAATTGACAATAGCCAGGACATGAGAGCCACCTAAACATACATCAACAGAGGAATGGATAAAGAAGATATAGCACATATATACAACGGAGTATTACCCAGCTATAAAAAGAATGAAATAATGCCATGTGCAGCAGTTTGCATAGACCTAGAGATGATCATACTAAGTGAAGTAAGTCAGACAAAGACAAATATTATATGATATCACTTATAGGTGGAATAATACAAATATTATTTGCATTATACAAATAAAACTATGCAAATGAATCCATCTGCAAAACAGAAACAGGAATAGAAAATAAATTTATGGTTACCACGTGGGGAAAGGGAGGGAGAGAGGGACAAATTAGGAGCATGTGACTGGAAACCTCTTTGCAACCCCTTCGACTGTAGCCTGCCAGGCTCCTCTGTCCATTGGGATTCTCCAGGCAAGAATACTGGAATGGGTAGCTATTCCCTTCTCCAGGGGCTCTTCCCAACCCAAGGACCAAACCCATATCTCCTACATCGAGGGCAGATTCTTTATCATCTGAGCCATGAGGGAAGTACCCAGATACAAACTACTATACATAAAATAGATAATTAATAAGGACTTACTATATAGCCCAGGGAACCACATTCAATATCTTGTAATAACTTGTAATGGAAAATAATCTAGAAATATACATATATATGTATACATATGGAATCACTTTGCTGTCCACCTGAAACTAACACAATATTGTAAATCAACTATACTTCAGAAGAAAAAAAAAGAAAAACTCTCTAGATGCTGGGTTTTGGAGGGAGATAATGAGCTGCTTGGACTTCCCATGTGGCCCAGTGGTTAAAGAATCTGCCAGCAACGTAGGAGATGTGGGTTCAATCCCTGGGTTGGGAAGAGCCCCTGGAGAAGGGCACTGCAGCCCACTCCAGTATTCTTGCCTGGGGAATCCCATGGACAGAGGAGCCTGGTGGCCTACAGTCCACAGAGTTGCAAAGAGTCGGACATGACTGAAGCAACTGAGCAAGCGTGCACACACCATGGGCTGCGTGGTGTCCCAGGGCTGCTAGAAGCAGGAATGGTTTTCTCTCTAAGGAATCTTCTAAAGAGGATTTCAGAGCATGAATAAATTAAATGTGAGATGGAGGCAGTATGTATGGGGCCCAGACACCCCACCCACCCTGAGAGGTTGGTGTCCACACCCTGGGTTCATTTTTACCCAGGGTTTGGCCAGCAGGTCTGTGCCTTCTTTGGGGCCCAGTGTAGGGTAGAGCTGGGCTCCAGCTGAACTTGGCAAAATGTAAAAGGAACTATGCACACAGAGCTAATTCCCTTCCTCCATTAACATATATATTAAAAAAAAATAGATAAGTGTGTCTGTGGAAAGAAAATGTGACTTTAAGATATAATTGCGGTTTCACTGTTCTTATAATACCTTCCTAAATAATGCTGTTATCAAAATTTCTCCTCCCTGTTTTATTGAGCTTAATCCTTGTATGTGTGACTTGATCCCTGAAGCCTTCCCAGGACGGGTAGCACTTCAAAAGCCAGAGAGAGAAAAAAGCAAGGAACAGCCCTGACACTGTGAGCTGGCGTCTCATGTGGTGCCTGCCCCAGTGAGCTCAGAATCTTCTCAGATGCTAATGAGAGAATTCATGGGCTTCTTCGGGCCAAAGAGCCAGGAAAGACAACTGTTAGGAAAAGCCAAGGCCAGAGGGCCTAAAGGACCACTATTCAACAGCTGGAGCAGCTGGGCACTGATGCCACAGGATGGAGGATAAGGAACGAATTCCTCAGGCAGAGCTCAGGGAATAAGAGAGAACATTTGGAAAAATCCTTCTGATTCAGCGGTTTGGCGTCAGGGCTCTAGGCCTGGAAATCTTGTCTTAGCCCCCTTCTTGCCATCTTCTCTGACTTGTCCATGGAGGCACTGGTCCTCTGACCTCTGTGTACCCACAGCCCCTTCCTCACCCGGGGCTCCTTTAGCACATACATCACCGTACGGTAGAAGCGATGGTTTCCAAGTCTTCTTCTCGAGGTTGAAAGGAGCATGAAAGCAGGGACCACATTCAGTGGGTTTGCATGGCCCCAAAGCTCAGAGGGTAAATAATCCGCCTGCAGTGCAGGAGACACGGGTTCAATCCCTGGGTCGGGAAGATTCCCTGGAGAAGGAAATGGCAACCCACTCCAGTATTCTTGCCTGGAGAATCCCATGGACAGAGGGATACTCCCTGGAGGGCTACAGTCCATGGGGTCACAAAGAGTGGGACATGACTGAGCAACTAGTACTTAAAGCTTTGCCCAATGTCTGACACATATCATATATGTATATATATATATATATACACACACACACACGTACATACACACACATATATATGTATGTTCTTATATGTTTACATGCATATATATACTTACATATTTTATATGACCTTATATATTTAATATATAAAGCATATATTTATGTATAAAGCACATATACTTATATAACTATACATATGTTTGTATACATATACTGCATGTGTGTTTATGTATGTATCCACATGCCTTCTAAAATCATATTTTCTGGTTCTTCCAGGTAACAAACCCTCTGATCCAGTCAGACTCCAAGTCTCATCCTGGGTCCTGCCCACATGGCCAAAGGATTTAACTGGAGCCACGAAGAGGAAAGTGGAGATCCCTGGACCGATGTGGACAGCCCTTCCTTTCTCTTCTGGAGCGCCCACTCCTGGCACAGAGGAGGGCCTCCCACAGTACTTCCGCCTCTGAGGAAGGTGAGCTGAGGGCGGGGGTACCCATTCCCCGCTCCTTCTTAATTCTGCCCAATTAGAGAGAAGTGGCTCATCTGATTGGAGAAGCCAATGGCACCCCACTCCAGTGTTCTTGCCTGGAGAATCCCATGGACAGAGGAGCCTGGTGGGCTGCAGTCCATGGGACTACACAGAGTTGGACACGCCTAAAGCGACTTAGCAGCAGCAGCAGCAGCAGGCTCATCTGATGGGCGGGGCCTCTTTCCTCTGAGCGGGACTTGTGCATGTTGGGAGTGGGCCATGGCCTCTGCCTGCCTTTGTTCTTTCTGGGAACCTGCCCTGCACCATAGGACTTGCTCCTATGTCCCCGGTCATGCAGGCTGAACCCCTTAGGGTGGGATTCAGACTGGGAGAGGCTTGATACTCTCCCTGCCTTTGTGGGGCCGGCAGGGGTCGGTCTGGCTTTCATGATCTGCTCAACTGGCCAAGGCAGGTGTCAAGGTCTGAGTTAGTGTGGAGGGTTATTAGACCCCCATTTCAGCCTCAGGAAAGTCATGTTACCCCATCTGGCTCATGCCAGAGAGCCCTGCATTTGGGGAGGTATTATGAACATCTGCCTTGAATCAAGTTGGTATTTTATTGGCATTTGGCTGGCGATCCTTGTGTTGGTCAGACCTGGAGAGGAGACAGGATGAGATGTGGGTCCCCTCGCCTCTGAGAGCTAGGCTGGAAGGGCCCCTGTGTTCGGTTTCTCCTAAGTCTGGTAAGTGTCTGACATTTAGTTTCCTGAAATATCAATTCTTCCAGAAGGACTTAGCCTGTCACTTTTCTGGGCAGAGTCTACCTGTCTCTCCCTTGTCCGGCTCTGTTCTTCTTGACACCCGCAGGCTCAGCCCTTGTCCAGCCACTGAACCAATGAGAGGCCAGCCTGGCAGAGTGTGAGGCGTCCCTTCATGCCATCTGGGCAGGATGGGGTGGTCAGCGGCTGCCACCCCAGGGGTCAGCCAGAAATGCAGCCCATCATGGACATTCCCTGTGTGTACTGCCAGACACCAAGCACCTTCCTGGTGACAAGCACCAGCCCTGCCTTTGGGGAATCATCTCACCCACACAGCCCATGGATGTCAGATAAAGACTCTATCCAGACTCCGAGGGTGGTACCCATGGCCAAGGCCAGGCCAACAGGTACAGTTCATGCCCAGCACAGCTGGTTCAGAGCTGAGCGTATGATCCAAGTCAGGTGAATGATAGCCAGTGAAGCTCAGTTCTAGTGTGCACGGGTGTGTGTGTGAGCATGTGCACACGTGCCCGCTATTGGAAAAGAGGGCTTTCATTTCCATTGGGTATGAAGCTGGAAGGAGATAGAACTTCCTGCGGCCACTGTAAAGAGATTGTCTGGCCAAGAATAAAGCCAAAACAGAGGAAGCAGAGCCGGAATGCAGAGAGAGAAGCCTTATCCAGGTGACAGCATTGGATTCCTGGAATGAGCCATGCCTGAAGGCCAAACAATCTACCCGGATGGACTGGTCAGTTACATGACCCAAGAAGCATATATGACTGGAGTTTGCTCACTTGTAACCAAAGTATCATTACTGATTCAGAGCCTTCTGTCCCCACCGATCACGGTTTAGCAATCCCACTCTTCTTACCCTTGTTCTGTGGTGTCAGAAATTTTTTCTCTCCACCCTCAGTTAGCAGTGATCAACTCGAACCACTGCTGGGAATGGAGTCTAGCTCTCTGGACACGATGCTCAGCCAGGCCACCAATCTGGCGATTGGTCCCTCTCAACTGTCCCTTAAAAGTCTGGCCCCCAGTGTCCTTATATCACCTGATACTGAGAACAGCACAACCTACAAGCTCCTGCCTTGTGCCCCATGAAAATGCTGCCAGCCTGGATCAGCAGTTCCCAAAATATGTTCTGAGGAACACTGGTACCACTGGATGCTGTTTTTGGAGATTAAAAAAAAAAAAGTTTGCAATTAAAAAAAAAACCAACAAAGCTCTGTGTTTTATTTATCTTGAGATGCACAAGCACATTTGCTTACTAAAGGTTCTGATAAGTACTGCATTAAAGAGAAGTACTTGACATATCATAAGTTAGCCTTTTGAAATATATTTGATTACTGAACACCTATGTTCTTGGTTGTAGGTGTAATACTTATAACATCCTGAAAATGTTGTAGGGAACCTTAACTAGAATTTTCAGAAGCCCTTGGACCTGATGCCTGTATAACTGGCTTCTTTCTGGAGGGGGCTAGCCATTCAGTCCTGATTGGGGCTTGACACCTTCATCCTGGACTGGTGATATTGACATTATTTCTTTCTACCTGATCCCCCAGAATGCTGCAGGGCTGGGGCCAGCTGGTCTGAGCTGTTTCTGATCATAGCATCCCCGCAATGGTGGCAGGGGACAATTAGATTGGGCTGACAAGAGTCATTCTTTTCTGGGCCATGTGGACTCTCTGGTACTCCATTCTGAGACCACGGTTCAGATCTGGCACTGAGGGTGTCTGCAGTTACATGTAAACAGGGAGCTTAACTCTGAACTGTGATTGATGTTTCAAATCAAACGCTCTCGGGGTCAGGATGGTAGATGAGTTTACAGAAGTCAGGGCCAGTAATGAAACCCATCAGGGTCATAAAAATGTAGGATGGCCACAGGGGGCCCCAGGGAGACTCAAAGCTGGATGACAGGAAAAGAGCTACATTTTAGTATATCTTGCTCTCAAAACAGCAGCCTCGTACTTCCCAGGAAACAGAACTGCCTGCCAGGTATTGCCTCGTAAATCCTCATGACCTAAGGGGGTGGGAGGAGCCAGGGGGTCCAGGCAGGATTAGTCCTGAGATTGGGCAGAAGGAGGGCAGGGAGGAGTGAGGACCTACTATGCGCCAAGCCCTCTGCTAGCTGCTCTGCATTCATGATCCTTTTTAATCTTTGTAAAATTCAATCAGGTGGATAGTGCTTATATGTTACTGGGGAGAAAACTAAGATCCAGAATATTGAAGCCTTTTGCTTAATGGAGACCCTGGGATTTGAATCCAGGTCTGACAGCCACCTAAACCTATCCCTGGAAGGGATTTCTCACTGGTGTCTTATGGTAGAGAGACATCTCAGACTTTGTGAGTCTGTCCCTTGAGTGGGGTTATTTTCCCCTTTCTATCCTTTGACAGCCTCTCAGTTGTGAATCCCAATCAAGATAGAAATATGCTTCTATGGGTTCTGGTCTTTCTGATGGGGGAACATGAGCATCTGAGGAGATGTAAATAAATTGGATGCAGGGTGAAACTCCAAGGTGATCCAGATACCTCAAGATTGGAGAAGCTGCTTTCTTACTGATTCTAGGTAAGTTATTAGAGATGAGTAACACCAGACAGCCAGCAGGCTGGTCTGTCCCCTGGAAACATCTACATTTATTTATTTATATTTTGCCCATGCCACACAGCATGTGGGATCTTAGTTCCCTGGCCAGGTATCAAACCCCTGGCCCCCTGCAATGGAAGCAGTTAATCACTGGACCTCCAGAGAAGTCCTTGTTTATTTATTGGCATTATCCCCAAACAGTTATTCCAATGGGTGGTAAGTCAACAGCTCATTGGATTGGAAGCCAAGACATCAGGAATCCTGGTCCTGGCTCTGTTCCTCTCTTCCAGTACAACTCTCTCCCTCTGAGCCTCAGTTTCCTCACTGTAAACTGGGTTTAATCATGCCTTCCCTGCCCACCTCCCAGTGACAACAGATGAGAATCTGCAAATAAACTGGAACCAGGGGGAACCTCCAAGGTTATCCAGAGACCTTCAGGTTGAATCAACTCAGCTAGGATTTATTGAGCACTAACCACACACCAGGTACTCTACCTGATTTGAGGAGAGAGGCTTACAAAGGTGGATCACGTCAGCTTCCTGCTCTTAAGTGATTCATTTGGTGCAAAGAGGACGAATGGAGGTGATGAACCAGGGTTTATATTTCAATGGTGTTCTAGTGCCTTCTCATTTATTACTTCACTTAAAAGCATATGATGGCTGTCTGAAGTAGGCAGAGCAAGTGTTCTCATTTGACAGATGGAGGAAGCTAAGGTTATAGAAAGTAAAGTGACTTGCAGAGTAATGATAATAATATCTTAAGTCTGTGCCCACAATTCATTTGTACAGAGTTTTTCATATGGGACTTGTCATCAAATCTTCAAAATATCCCTGAGTGGTAGGACTTAGCATTAGACAGATCTCATAGATGACAAAGATCTGTCTAATACTAAGTCCCACGAGAAAGGGCTTCCCCAGCGACTCAGCACCCACCTGCAATGCAGGAGTCGCAGGTTCAATCCCTGGGTTGGGAAGATCCCCTGGAGGGATCATGGCAACCCACTCCAGTTTTCTCGCCTGGGAAATCCCATGGACAAAGGAGCCTGGTGGGCTATAGTCCATGGGGATGCAAAGAGTCGGACACAACTGCAGCAACTTAGCACGCACAGCACATAGATAAGAAAAGAGGCAGGGTCAGAATGTCAACTCCTGGAGAGAAAAAAGATGCACCATCTTCACCTACATCTTCTCAGCTCCAAGCATGAAGTCTGGCAATGAAAGCAAACCAATAACCCAGTTAATGAATGGGCTGTGGGCTTGAATAGACATTTCTCCAATGACATACACATGGCCAACAGGCATGTTAAAAAATGCCCAATAGCATTAATTATTGGGAACATGCATATCAAAACCACCATGAGACAGCACCTCACAGCTCTCAGGATGGCTATTATCAACAAACCACAAGACAACCAGTGTTGGGGAGGACGTGGAGAAATTAGAACTCTTGTACACTCTTGGTGGAATGTAAAAGGGTGCAACTGCCATAGAAAGTATTTAGAGCTTTTTCAAAACATTTAACATAGAACTACCATGGTGGTGGTTTAATCGCTCAGTCGTGTCCGACTCTTGCAGCCTCATGGACTGTAGCCCACCAGGCTCCTCTGTCCATGGGATTTTCCAGGCAAGAATACTGGAGTGGGTTGCCATTTCCTTCTCCAGGGGATCCTCCCAAGCCAGGAATCGAACCCGGGTCTCCCAAATTGCAGGCAGATTCTTTACCGACTGAGCTATGAGGGAAGAACTACCATACGATCCAACAACTTCACTTCTGGGTATTTATCTGAAAGAACGGAAATCAGGGTCTTAAACAGACATCTGCACTCCCATGTTTATAGCAGCATTATTCACACTGGCCAAGATGTGGACACAACCCAAGAGTCCATCAATCGACAGATGAATGGATAAAGAAGATGTGGTTTGTACATGCAACGGAATACTATTTTTCCTTTAAAAAGAAGGAAATGCTGCAATGGGAGACAGAATGGATGAACCTCGAGAATATTATGCTAAGTGAGGTCAGTCGAGTCACCAAAAGATAAGCACTGCTCCAGCAGTCAGATTCTCAGAATCAGAGTGGAATGGTGGGCTGAGGGGAGGGACGACATGGGGAGTTACCAATCGACAAGCATAAGTGTTCAGTCAAGCACGATGAGTAACTTCTAGAGATCGGCTGTAACAACACTGTACCTAGAGTCAACAATACTGATTATACGCTTAAAGGTTGTTAAGAGGGTCTCAGGGTCAGTGTTCTTCAAAACAATAAAATAGGGACTTACTTCCCCGCTGCTCCGTTGGCTAAGACTGTGCTCTCCCAACTCAAGGGGCCTGAGTTTGATCCCTGGTCAGGGAACTAGATCTCACATGCTGCAACTAAAGATCCGGCATGTCACAACTAAAAAGAAAATAAAGAAAAGAAATAAAGAAAAAAAAAACAATGAAGATGGAAGATCCTGCATGCCATAGCTGAGACCTGGCACAGCCAAATAAAGAAATATTAATAAAAATAAATAAATGTAACAAGTGCTTAGAAAAGGTGCTTTCAGTGCCCTGAACACATCCCCTTGCACTTAATGATTTTAATGTGGGATGTCCCAATTTTCACCTACCAGCACCTGCATTTCTTTGCCTGCGGGAGAAAGCTCTGACGGCAGGAGCCCTCTTTGCCCACCCGCAGGGCCACCCTGAAGCGCCAGAAGATCAATGCTTCCTGGCAGCCGCGCCAACCAGCACGGCAGGAGTCGGCACCTGCATACCTGCCCTCCCTCACCCTTCAGGTGGGATGACTCCCAGAGTTCCCTGTAGGACTAAGGTCCAAGTGCCCATAGTGCTAACTTGCTTAATAATGCACTTGTGTTCATTACTCTCCTTCCCTGTCTTGCTTTCAGCTTCCCTAGCAGTGTTTCCTGGATTATCTCCCAAATAAACGATGTATCCTGATTTCAGGGTCTGCTGCTAGGGGAAGTGGACTAAGAGATGGGTTCAGTAACGGTTTACGGAGTGAGTGAACGGAGAAGTGAGAGGCTGTGTCCACCCGTGCCCCCTACCTAGGAAGGTCAAGGGAAGGGGGGCCGTTGCTCGGGCCTTGATGTGTTTGTTTCATGGAGACTGAGGTGGGCTTGGGAGGGACCTGCATCATGCCTGCTGTGCTGGTGAAAAAAAGCAGAGAAAACATGCTAAGAATCTTATGCTGGAGAAAACATGCCTTCACCTTGCCAAGGTTGGGGTCAGGAACGTGATTCCCAAGCTGTGTGGTCAGTGTATCAGGAGCACAGGATGCCTGCACTTCGGTCCCCTCCCTGGGTGCCCCGTTCTCAGTCCCAGCTCCTTACTCAGGCCCGCCGCCCTCCCCATCCCAGACCCCTTGGTCTCATTTGGGGGCTCGAGCTTTATACCCTCTGTGTCCTCAACACATGGAGTTCATCTCTCCCTCGGGGCACCTCTATTCTTCCTGGCTCATTGCCTGGAATGATCATTCCCCCAGAGCTTGGCCTGACTCATATTTTCCTTTTCCTTTGGATTTCAGCTTAAAAGTGACCTCCTTAGAGAGGCCTTTTCTGACCAATCAACTTAGTTACTCCTTATCACATCACCTTGTTCTAGTTTCATAAAATCTGTACCTGTGGAATATTTCATCATCATCATCATTATTATTAAACCTGTTCTCTTTATAAAGTATAGGTTCTAGGAGAGAACTGGTTTATTTTGTTCACTGATGCAACCTCAGTACTTGGAGGAGAGCCTGGTCATAGAAGATGTTCAATAAATACTTGTGAATGAATGAAAGAATGAATGAATGACGAAGTAGGGAGAGGATGGCAGTGGGCAGAGGTCTGTAAGAATTCTGGAGTATGAGGGCTAGTGCCTTTGGCTGAAGGAATGCCCTGGTTAATATTAATTTGGACCAACTGGCTGTCTTTAAGGGTATGTAAGCTGGAGGGAGGGGTGATGTGAATGGCCTAGGATCACTCAGGCAGGTGTAGGAGGGTCAGAGCCTGAACCTTGGGTCCTGCCCACAAAGCCTAGGCTTTTGACCTCAACTACCATCTTGTAGGGACTCCCCAGGTGGCTCAGTGGCAAAGGATCCAACTGCCAAGGAGGAGACTTGGGTTCAGTCCCGGGGTTGGGAAGATCCCCTGGAGAAGGGATTGCAACCCACTCCAGTATCCTTGCCTGGGAAATCCCATGGACAGAGGAGATTGGTGGGGCTACAGTCCACGGGGTTGCAAAGAGTCAGACATGACTTAGAGACTAAAGAACAAACACCGTCTAAGGGTCACCCCATGCGCCCGAAACAAGACTTCCTGACCACATAGCCCAGTCTCCTACCATGGCACAGGTATTATTCTTGTTACTGTGATACTTAAAACTTAATTTAGAAATTGTCCCAGCTTTATCTCTTTTTTTGGCTGCACTGCTCAGGATTCAAGATCCTATTTCCCCAGCCAGGGATCGAACCCATGCCCCCTGCATTGGGAGCAGAGTTTCAACCACAGGACCACCAGAGAAGTCCGTACCCAGTTTTATCTTTTGTTGGTTTATGAGCAAATATAAAGGTCAACCATACAAGTAATTTGCCCTTGAAAACATGTCACATTAAAAAGACCCCCACCTTCATTCCCAACCCTGCAAAGCTTCTAGACCATGGTTTTTCCACCCCCTCACTTCTGACATTTTGAGTCGGACAATTCTTTGCTGCGGGGATTTGTCCTGTGCATTTTAGGAGGTTTTGCAGCTTCCCTGGCCTCTGTCCACTTGATGCCAACAGCACCCCACCCCTCAGTTATGACAATCAAAAATATTTCCAACCTGGGGACAAAACTGCCCCCACTTAAGAACCATTCTCCTGAGCTAGAGGAAGGCAGGTACTATGTCTCTTTTGCTTATGATTGTGCCCCCAGGGCATGGCCCAAGTTAAGTGCCCAATAAAGATTTGTTGGAAGAAAAGACGGATACCTGAGTGACTAAGTGGATGAAGCAAGCAAGCATTAGTCACTTAGTCAGGTCTGACTCTTTGTGACCCCATGGACTTTACTCCAACAGGCTCCTCTGTCCATGGAATTCTCCAGGCAAGAATACTGGAATGCGTTGCCATTTCCTACTCCAGGGGATCTCTGTGACCCAGGAATTAAACATGGGTCTTGTGCATTGCACACAGATTCTTTACCATGTGAGCCACCAGGGAAGCCCTGACTAAATGAATGAAGGAATGCAAAGCTCCAGCCAGTGTCCTTGGACTGAGCCTGCTGAATCACCCCATCTCAGCAGCTCCTCTCTTGCCCATCTTCTTGACATCATGTCCAGCAGCTTCACTGACCCATCAGTGCTAGCCACTGGCACAGTTGCTCCATCTGGTTCCCTATAAACTATCGTAGGCAGCAGCTCCCAACTTGGTCTGTCTCAGACTTGTGCACAGAATCCAGAAACCAACAACCCTCCAGTGAAACAGGGAAAGGGTGCAGAACTCGGAAGCGTCTGCAACAGATGCCCCCACCAACTGGGGGGTCATTCACACCTACTGGGAGCCAAACCGAGATGCTACAGCAGAGGAAGTTACTGATAAATATGTCCCCCATATTTCTCCATCTCACAGACACCAGAGAAGCAGACATCCATCAGGGAACATTACACTGAATAATGAAGCAACTGCACTCACATCCCAAATAAGAAAATGGGAGGCTTCTATTAGACTTTAAGCTGCTCAGATTCACTCAGCCTCTGCTAATGAAAATATGAGCGGCATCCAAGGCTAAACCTGCTCCCTCATGTGGGCTGGTGAATATCTTAATATCTCCAGATTCCTTTCAGCCTTCTAAATTGTGTGCATTGCTTCTGACATTTACGAGTTATCTATGATGCCTGCAAGATTAAGCCACCACGAAAACTTCTCCATCTGCCCTCTTATTTCCACACCCCCTCCCCAACCCAGGCTGAGCTAGAATCTCTTAGACTGTTAAAGCTTATCCCATATGGGTGAGATTGGAGGCCAGCTGCAGACCTTTTAGGGCGCAGTTCCCTCCCCATGGCTATTTTGCATGGCACATGCTGGGAGATTTCATTTCAAGTCCTGGCTGAGTGAGAACCTTCTGAGTCCCAGCGATCTTGAGGGGTAGACAGCAAGGAATGAGAGCTGGTTCTGCTGTCCCAGGAAAGGCTTCAGCATTTATTGAGCACCTCCTGTGTGCTCTGTATATACCCTTACAGTAACTCCTCCAAAGAACACAGGGTGTGAATTGGTCTCTGCAGCCATGGAGCCCCCTTCCCCTGGCTGTCCTCCTAGCCCAACCGGAAACATTTAATTTACACCCCTCTCCCATAAAGAAGGCTGAGTATCAAAAAATTGATGCTTTCCAATTGTGGTTCTGGGGAAGATTCTTGAGAGTTCCTTGGACAGGAAGGAGATCAAACCAGTCAACCCTAAAGGAAATCAACCCTAAATATTCATGGGAAAGACTGATGCTGAAGCTCCAATACTTTGGTCACCTGATGTGAAGAGCCAGTCCCTGATACTGGAAAAGATTGAAGGCAGAAGGAAAAGGGGGTAGCAGAGGATGAGATGGTTAGATAGCACCACTGACTCAATAAACATGAATTTGAGCAAACTCCGGGAGATCATGGAGGACAGAGGAGCCTCGTGTGCTGCAGTTCATGGGGTTGGACAAAGAGTTGGACATGACTGAGTGACTGAACAACAACAACAGCCCTCGCCTCCAGAAGCTTCTAGCTCTGGGGTTTGGCTACTTTCAGGAGGCTGAGCAAACTAGGAAAGGAAGGATTCTGCCTGTGGTGTGTATGGGTACGCACCCAACCCTTGACATGTCTGTACATGGGGTGAGTGGTGTGTGAGTATGTGTGTGTACATCCCAAGGAACGAAGGTGAACACACCCGTGTATGCACTGAAAACATGCCTCAGTGTGTCCACGTGTGTATGCATGAGTCCCTGGGTGCCCGTGGTGGGGGCTCTAACTGCATTTTTGGTTTCCTTGCTCCAGGGGTCCCACGATGCCCAAGGGGCCACCTGCCCCCAGAATCCTGCATGGTGACCCAGCCAGATGGCGGGGCCTTGGTCTGCTTGTTCACAGGACAGTAAAAGCACTTCTGTCATCCTAAAGGTTTTTCTGATTGAAGTTGTTAAAAAAACAAGAAAGAAAGAAAGAAAGAAAAACCCTTGTGAAACCCTTGTTTCATATTTGAGAAACACATGTGCTTTAAGTCACAGAGCTACAAGGGGGATTTGACCAAAGCCAGTGTCTTTCCAAAGCCAGATGGCTGGGAAGATGGACATTTAGTGACTGAGCTGTACACGGGGCAGGATGAGGACAGTGCCAAATAAAGACATGAGGTGCCCCGCTGGGAAGCAGAGGAAGACAGGGTTAAATCGCATGAAGGATTTAATGGGTCCAGGTTTGAAGAACAAAGACAGTTTTGATTGGGTGGAAAATGAGACGTTCCCAGGGCTGAAATGTATGCAAAAGCACAGAACTGCACGGCCCTTCCGTGGAGCTAGGGTGTGTGAAGAGCTACTAACAGAGGGATGAGGGTGCATGTGGTACAGCTGTGTGCTGAGACCAGTCCGCACAAGCTCAAGAGAGCTGACCCTCTCATCCTGCCCACCTAGGTGCTCAGTGAGGTCAGGTTAGCAGCTTGAAATCAGCCATGGGAACATTCACACCAGGGACATGGACAGAGGATGTTCCCCCCGGAAGTCACTTGTGAAACATTCACTAGTACACACTGAGAATTGGGGAGCATTACCTCTAAGGTGACTCCAGAAACCCACATGTCAAAAATCAGCAAGTTGGTGATGCTATGGATGAAGATGCTCCAGGAAGGTGACGCTAGTGGCTGGAAATTCAGATCTCTGTCGTTTAGAAACCCAGAGGTGCCTGCTTCCCTCCCCACTCCTTTCCCAGGCAAAATGGAAATGCCTCATCTAAAGGGAAGTAAACATCCCTTTATAATATGTATAAAACCAATAACTAATGAGAACCTACTGTATAGCTCGGGGAACTCTACTCAGTGCCCTGTGGTGACCTAAATGGGAAGGAAATCTCAGAAAGAAGGGATATACGTATATGCACGTGGAGAAGGAAATTGCAACCCACTCCAGTATTCTTGCATGAAAATCCTATGGGCGGGGGAGCTTGGAGGGCTATAGTCCATGGGGTCTCAAGCAGTCAGACACGACTGAAGCGACTGAGCACATACACGTAGCTGATTCACTTTGCTATACACAAAGAAACGAACACAACATTGTAAAGCAACCATACTCTAATAAAAATTAATTAAAAAATAAATAAAAATTCAAAACCACACAAAACAACAGCAAAAATATCCCATTAAATGAAAAAAAAAAAATCAAAGTGAAGATCTGACCTGCTGGAGTTTCTGAGCAGGGAATCAGGCAGAGCACGCAGTTCCTTCCGTTTACCACCGATATTACATTATCCCAAACTCACTGATTCAGAATTCTCTTACCATAGATCAGGGCTTTGGCTCTTCCATTACTAGCTAATCCAAATGGACATGGTGCAAACTTAATTTTGAGGATAATAGAGGCCCCATCCATTTGCACGATCTGCTGGCTCTCGCATCCTTAAAGCATTTGCTGACTCCTTCAAATCAGGAAGGCTGTGCCAGCTCAACAGACCCTCCTTCTGAGAGAGGAGAAGCAGAGTTCTAGGATCTCCTGAAATCTCTGGCTGCCTACACTGAATACCTATACGACACCTGTTGGGCTTCCCAAGTGGCATCAGTGGTAGAGAATCCGCCTGCCAATGCAGGAGACGCAAGAGATGTGGGCTCGATCCCTGGGTTGGGAAGATCTCCTGGAGCAGGAAATGGCAACCCTCTCTAGTATTCCTGCCTAGGAAATCCCATGGACAGAGGAACCTGGTGGGCTACGGTCCACGGGGTTGTAAGGAGACGGGCACAACTGAGCAGGCAGACATACAAGGCACCTGCCACAGTGCTGGGTGTTTAATGCTGGGTGCTTGGTTCCTGGTCCTCATCACAGCCCCGAAAGGCAGGTAACATGACTTCCATTTTTTATAACAGGAAACAGGATTCCTAGGAAGGATGAAAAAATAGGGCCCAGGTCATGCGTTAGCAAGTGTCAGAGTTCAAATATGAGCCCGTGCTTGTCTGTCAGCTCAGATTCTGTTTTGTTTGTCTTTTAAAACAGTTTTCCTAACTGGATGTAATTTTTATACTTAATCAGCAATTCAGGGTCATTTCAGTTATTTTTATTTATTTATTTTCTGGCCAGGCTGTGCTGCATGTGGGCTCTTAGTTTCTTGATCAGGGATTGAAAATGACACCATCCCCTGTCCACTGCATTGGAAGTTTGGAGTCTTAACCACTGGACCACCAGGGAAGTCCCAAGGCTCAATTTCTTAAATACTCCTTATTGCTGTTTATAGTAAGCTGAACAATGTACCCCCCCCTTAATTTATCCACCCTGTGACTATTTCCGTATACGATGCAAAGAACTTGGCAGGTGCAATTAAGTTAAGGTTCTTGAAACTGAAACTGAAATTAGCTCAGTCATGTCCGACTCTTTTCGACTTCATGGACTACACAGTCCATGGAACTCTCCAGGCCAGAATATTGGAGTGGGTAGCCTATCCCTTCTCCAGTGGATCTTCCTGACCCAGGTATCGAACAGGGGTCTCCTGCATTGCAGACATGTTCTTTACCAACTGAGTTATTAGGGAAGCCCCAAGGTTCTTGAGGTGAGGAGATTATCCTGGATTATCTAGAAAACTCAATGTAATCCCAAGGGTCCTTAGAAAAAGAGAGCAGAGGAAGATCTTACCACAGAAGAAGGCAATGTGATAGTGGAGACGGAGATCAGAGTGATGCGGCCATAAGCCAAGGATACCAGCAGCCGCCAAAGCTGGGACCGGCATAGAATCACTCTCCCCTGGAGCTTCCAGAAAGAACCAGCTCCCCCAACACCTTGATCTTAACTCTATAATATAGACTCATTTTGAACTTTCAACCTCCAGAACTGCAAGCCAATTTGTTTCGGCTATCTTAAGGCACTATTTGCAGTGATTTGTTACAGCAGCAATAAGAACCTTATACTTCCCAAAGCAGGAGGAAGAGAATGGGGCAGAGATGAAAACAGAAGGAAGGAACAGGGTGAGGCTGGACCTCCAGCTGTCCTTGGCTTTCTCTAAGCATAGGATTTGAACAGAAGGGCCCTGCTCCCTTCCTGTCATCCCACCCCTGTTAGCCACACTGACCTCAATCTGAACCAAAGCAATTGGTAATTAAGATAAGCCTTCCTTGACCTCCCTCACAGGGGAAGGGAAGGAGACAGCTGATTGACAGAGGACAGCACCCTGGGCTTGGGTCCTGGGTTCTGCTTCAGTCTGCCAGCCCCCTCACTATGTGATCTTGGGCGAAGTGTATTATTTCTCTGAACTTCTAAGATGCTTCCACTTCTCTGATCCAGCTCTAAGATTCTTCTAAGGGTGAAGCAAACTAATTTGTATAAGCTCAGAATGGGTAGAATGTTGAGCCCCCCAAAGGAGTATCTGAAACATCGTCCCTGCAGCTCCGTCCTATTCATCTTGTATGCAAACAGGGTGCCGATGCTCTGGGTGGAGGCCTACCAAAGCTGCAGGCTGGGGAACGGACCCTCAGGGAGATGCTCTAGTGCATATTAATTTGGGAATATGTCTCTGGCTGCCATGGCCAGAGGGTGGGCACAGATTGGTCCTAGGAACCAAAGGGAGGGGAAAAAAAAACCCTTCTTGTAAAGATCAGAAGCACCTCCTGGAAGTCTGCAAATAAATGAAATGTGCCCAGCATCAGCTGAGCTGGCAGGGATGAGAGGAGTGGCGGTCTGGGGGCTGAGAAGGGAATGCTGGTGGCCCAGGAGAAAGCGTGCTATATCTGCCCACAGTGGTGGGTTTCTAGCTGATGAGTCCTGCCCAACTCTTTTGTGACCCCACGGACCATGTAGCCTGCCAGGCTCCTCTGTCCATGGGATTTTCCAGGTAAGAATACAGGAGTGGATTGCAATTTCCATCTCTAGGGGATCTTCCTGACCCAGGGATCGAACCTGAGAACTGAGTGGTGGAGTCCTAATGAGGTTATTCTTTTAGCCATAGAAGGCTGGGTCTGGTCATGTGGTGAAATTGGGCCTGGGAGTAGAGCTTAGTGGGATACAGCATGGCTTAACTGAGAATCGTGACCCATGTTTCTAAAAGCCAAGCCCTAATGCAACTCCCGCCACCATCCTTTTTGGGGATTTTGAGTGTCTTAACTTTCAATCTCAGCTTCCTGATCTGCCAAGTGGGTGAGGGAGAAAGAGCTCTTTGGAGTCCCTGCTTCATCCCTGGCAGGCCAGATTTCCTAGCTGCCAAGCTCTTGGAGGCTTGGTTTATTCAGCTGGAAAATGGGGTTTCTTATCAGAGCACTGATGGATGAGATATTAAATGGTACAGGCCCTGGAGTGCCGACTTCCTCCCTGCCCCCGCAGGCTCTCTCACAGGTCGAGAGGAGAACGAGACACAGCAGGACACCAGATGTATGTGTGTGTGTGTGTGTGTGTGTGCACGCGTGCGCGTGCTGCGGTTCCTTCTGTGGGTGGCTGGATCTATGCAGCAGGGTGAAGGGTGCCTGCCTCCTTGTCCCCAACCAGCTGCTGTTCTCCCATATTCCGAGCAAAACTCCTGTCTACCTCTCAATCCCTAAGTAAGCATGATATGCACAAAGGGTGGGGCTTAAATGACCAAAGGTCTGTGGCAACCCACTCCAGAATTCTTGCCTGGAAAATCCCATGGACAGAGGAGCCTCATGGGTTATAGTCCATGGGGTTGCAAAGAGTTGGACACGACTGAGCACGCACACACACACCTGCTCTCTAAGCTCTGGAGCATCCCTGGCTCCCATCCGAGGCCTCCATTATCAGCTCCAGGTTTTCAGAAAGTTAACGTGATAGGGGGCCAGGAAGTTCCATCTCATGGAGTCCCCCACCTCTTATCCGCACCCTGGCTGACTCTTCCCTGTGATGCAACCCTTTCTCAGGCAAGAAGTACAACAGTGAGCTGCTGGCTGAGGGCTGCCTTCCCAAGAGATTGCCTTGTGAGGCTGACTTTCCAGTGGAGGGGATCTGCTTGCCTTAGGGGCTGGCAGAAGGATGGGGGGGTGTGTGCCAGGTCTCCCAGTGACAGGTCCATCATCTACCTCTTTCTCTCTGAGTTGGTCATGTCTGGAGAACACACCCATTTTCCTCCAATCTCAAAGCCTAAACCAAGACTCTTCAAACCTTAATGTGCTTATGAATTACTTGGGGATCTTGTTAAAATGCAGATTCTGCTGGAATGGGTCTGGGTCAGAGCCCAAGGCTCTGCATTTCTTGAAAGTTCCCCAGTGGTACTGAGAATTTTGGTACTGCTGATATCCAAGCAGCAGGAGCCCTGAAGGATCATCGGAGGCAATGACAAAGAGCTCGAGGCTCAAAAAGAGGGAGAAGGGAATTAAATGGGAGCTGTGAGCTGGGGACTGTGTGAGGTGGTTGAAAGTTGCTCCCTGTGCAATCCTTACATCAAGTTAGTAAAGTTAAGTGTTAGCATCCTAATTTCACAGAGGGGGAAACAGAAGGTCAGGGAGCTATAGACACACGCCCAGAGGCACAAAGCTGGCAAAAACAGGCTGGGATGGAGTTCGTATGTTCATCCTCTCTCTTTCTCTACTAAGATGCTTCCCTATAAATAAAGATGAAGCCCTTTTGCAACTCACCAATGGAAACACCTCTCACAAATAAACATATGGAAAACACTTGGTCTCATTCTGCATCCAATAAATACAAAGCAAAACAGTGTGAAATGATTTCTCGCTGGTCAAAACAGAAGAGACGGTTTCAGTGGCTCAGTGGTAAAGAATCTACCTACCAATGCAGGAGACACAGGTTTGATCCCTGGTCTGGGAAGATCCCACAGGCTGGGGAGCAACTAAGCCCATGAACCCCAACTAAGCCTGTGCTCTAAAGCCTGGGAATGACAACTACTACACCCATAACTACTGAAGCCCGTGTGCCCTAGAGCCGGTGCTCTGCAACCAGAGAAGCCACTGTAATGAGAAGCCCGAGCACCGCAACTAGAGAGCAGCCCCCACTCACTGCAACTAGAGAAAAGCCCATGCAGCAGCAAAGACCTAGCACAGCCAAAAACACACAAATAAATAATAATAATAAAAGAACAGGCATTTTAAAATAAGGATTGCAGGTGGGGCAAGGTGTGTGTGGTAGATGGGGATTCTCATACACTTCTCGGGGGAATGACTGATTGGAAAACCAGTAGCAACATTTATCAAGAGCCTTAGAAATGTTCCTAGCGTTTGACGCAGTCTCTGCTTCCGGGAATGTGTTCTAACCACGTCTTGAAATATGTCTGTCCCAGTATCATTCAGGATAAGGAAATAGTAGAAATCATTTAAACATCTAACAGGAGAGGAATGAGATGTAATTACAAAATTCCACGCAATGGAATTTTATGTAGCCACTGAATGATGTGTATGTAACACCATGAAAATACTAATGTCATAAAGGAGAAAAGCAGTTTGCAAAATGATACATAGGGAATAATCCCGAATTTATAGTTAAAAAATTCCCTTCTACCTATACCGATGAAAAAGACTGAAAGGAAGGAAACCAATTTATTAGTCTGAGTTGTGGAACTATGGGTAGTGATTTTTTAATGTATTTTCCAAAATGTTTCTCAGGAGTTGACTTTTATAGTGATTTTGTAAAAATGTCCTTTCAATGAGCATAGGTCCTTTGCTCTTAATCCAACTTAAAAGTCAAATGCACACAAAAGGCTTTATAAATTACTCTTTATTTTCTCATTGACTCACATGATGATTTCAGAGACAAGTGAACTTTACTTTTGATTGATCATTGATTGGTAGCAGCTTTGGGTTCTCTGTCCCAGCTCCTATGGTTAAATATTTCAGGGATAAAATATGCCGGGGATTCCCTAGTGGCTCAATGGTAAAGAATCCGCCTGTCAATGCAGGAGATATGGGTTTGATCCCTGGTTTTGGAAGATTCCACATGTTGTGGAGCAACTAAGCCCACGCATCACAACAATTGAGCCTGTGCTCTAGAGCCTGAGAACCACAGCTACTGAGCCTGAGCACCCTCGAGCCCTAGGGCCAGTGCTCCACAGCAAGAGAAGCCACCGCAAAGAGAAGTCTGTCCACCGCAGTGATAAGTCGGTGCACCACCCCTACTCACCGCAACTAGAGAAAAGCCCACGTGCAACAACAAAAGCCCAGCACAGCCAAAAATAAATAAATAAATAAATAAAATTATATGAAAAAATGTCACAATGTCTAAACAAGCACTCAAAAGTCATCACGAGGGTGATACGTTAAGAGGATCTTGTGAGTGATCACTCATTCATTCAACAGACTGGGCTTTATGGAGGCTGAGGAGAGGAGCCTGGGTATAGTCCGTGGGGTTGCAGAGTCTTTTCTCTAGTTGCGGTGAGTAGGGGCTATTCTGCAGTTGTGGTGCACGGACTTATCATTGTGGTGGACAGACTTTGCGGTGGACAGACTTCTCATTGCGGTGGCTTCTCATTGCGGTGGCTTCTCTTGCTGTGGACATGACTGAAGCGACTTAGCATGCACTCAGGCAAACTGTCACCTCAGCATCCATGGGTTTCCCAGGTGCCGCTAATAGTAAAGAACCCACCTGCCAATGCAGGAGACATAAGAGATGCGGGTTGGATCTCTGGGTTGGGAAAATACTCTGAAGAAGGAAATGGCAACCCACTCCAGTATTCTTGCCTGGAAAAATCCCATGGGCCAGGAACACGGCAGGCATAGGGTCACAAAGAGTCGGACAGGACGGAAAGCAACTTAGCAGTAGCACTGGAAGGCGAGAGGAACAGATCAATTCTGACAGTCCAGAGAGCACAGAACTTCAGGGTCGAGTAGCGTGGGGTGTGCTGGAGACAAGGTGGAAGGGACCCCTTCTGTTGGAGACAGCCTAACTGGAGAGAGATGTTCGATAAGGAAGGGACAAGATGGAGCTCTAAGCAGTGTTTGCAAAGACTCTAAGGGGAAACATGGAGAGCATGGTAGGTTCAAGGAGCCGCCCCAGTCTGGTCTGACCCAAGGATGGCATGTCTAGGGAGGAAGAGATGAGGTGAGAACAGCTGAGATCTTCACAGGCTGCAGATGTCATGCTGAAGGGTTTGGATTTTATTGAAAAGGTGATGGAGAGCCCCAGGAGGGTTTCAAAGAGGGGGAAACATCATGACCAGACTGGAGATTAACAACTACCACTCTGGGTCCACAATGGAGGCGAGATGGCAGATGGTTTATCCCGGGAGAGTGTTTGGGTGTGTTAAGAACTAGCCCAGGATGTTTGGAATAGATTAGGTGAGAAACAGCGGAGGGAGCAGGACAGATAGAAGGGGCACTTAGGCAGTAAATCAACAACTACAGGCCTTGCAAATTAATTGGATGTGGAGAGTTAAGGAGAGGGAGGAACTTCCAGGTTTCTGGGAGTTCAGAATCTTCTGAGTTGACTGTCAGAATATTTATAATTGTTGATTTATGTATTTTTGCAGGCTTTAATTTCAGGGTACATTAAAAGGTAATTTGATTGAACAAAATATCATTTAGACAAGACTTTTCAGGGATACATACTGCTGTTGAAAACAGTTGCATCCACAGACCAAAGGCCCATATCTTATCCACACGCCCTGGAAAGATGCAAGGGCCAGCTCCTTTCTAGCGGCTCTGGAAAGTCCTTGGCTGGCACTGAGATGCTTCACATTGAGGAGCAGAGTCAGGACGCTGGCTGGCTGGTGGAGAACTGCTCCTATATACCTGCCCTGGTGGCTCAGAAAGTAAAGAATCCACCTGCAATGCAGGAGACCCAGGTTCGATCCCTGGCTCAGGAAGATGCCCTGGAGAAGGGAATGACTATCCAGTTCATTGTCCTTGCCTGGAGAATTCCATGGACAGAGAGCCTAGAGGGTTACAATCCATAAGGCCCTGTTGCACAGAGCCTCAGGTGGCTCCCCCAAATTGAGGCAAGGTATGGGGGTGGAAAGTGAGAGGGTTACAAGAGTACATTGGTTTGGTCACCTTCTTCCTGCAGGTGACCTTTCCTCCTCGCAAAGCAGAAAGGAATCACGATTTTGTGATTTGCTCTGATGTATCTGTGAACGGCATCACACACAAACGCATATATACATTAGAGATGAGTCTTGGCAGGATCAAGCAGTCTGCTTTCCGTTGTGATGCTTACTAGGGCTGAGCCATCCCCAGATCTGAGTCTTTGGCTCCAGGGTGCTTGCCCTTTCCTGTTTGTCTTGTGGAACCCGTTTAAACATTCTGTATCTACCGCTCCCCCAAAGCACTTTTCTTTTTGTTGTTTGTTTTTTTCCCCAAAGCACTTTGAAACCCACAGTTTGGTGAAGTGGAAAGAGCCCAGACTCTAATTGCAGACAAGAGCTGTTTGGAATGCAGGGTCTCTCCCTTCCAGGGGAGACGGTTCCTTCTCTTTGACCCTCAGGTTTCTTCTCTGTACAACAGCCTCACCTTGTCAGCTTGCCTTGTGGATTGAGTAAGACGAACTCAGACAGTGGATCGAGTAAGACGAACTCAAAGTGCTTGGCACGAGGTGGGCACTCAGTGCTTGTTTCAGAGCTGGGAGGGACAGCCCATGGCCTACGGGTGTGACGAGTTACAGCCTCCTTTCTGTATCGTGGGGCTTCCCTGGTGGCTCAGACAGTAAAGAATCTGCCTGCAGCGCAGGAGACTCAGGTTTGATCTCTGGGTTGAGAAGATCCCCTGGAGAAGGGAATGGCTACCCACTGCAGTACTCTTGCCTGGAGAATTCCATGGACAGAGGAGCCTGGCAGGCTACAGTCGATGGGGTCACAAAGAATCCGATGTGACTGAGTGACTAACACTCTGTATCTTGGGAGAAGGGACGTGTGAGACAGGTCTAATGTGACATGCTCTGCACAGGGGCCCTCATGGGATAACCTTAGCCCAGGGATATCCCTGTATAATACAGTAATTTCTGCAGTGAAATCTTCTGTAATGATAAAGACAAAGTCCTCTTTACTAACTAGTGCAACTCAACTGTCTATGCTTAAAATAAATTAGCCATGCTGTTGACTCTGGCCCAGAACCACGTGGGGCTGTGCCCCAGTCTGCCCTACAGCACCGCAAGGCTGTCTCAAGTGTGATTTGTGCCAAATTCCTGGGAATCCGGGATCCTAGCTGGGGCTGGACTGAAAGGTGGCTTTCCTGGTGCTGAAAGCCGGGCTCGGTCTGGGGTGCAGAGAACTGGCTCCTTACCCCTGCTCCCCAACTACTTGCTCATGACCTTGGGAAAGACACAGACCCCTGTATTCAGCCCAGAGCCTGTGTTCTCTGCTTTGTTGCATCGTTAGGGTCCAGTCCAGTGGCTGGCACAGTGGGGGCCTCAGAGTCCCCTGGGTGAAGGAATTAAGGAATCAGAGACTCTGCCTCACCTTCCCGAAGACTTGGATACTAATTCCAGGCTGGAAGAATTGTATCAGGGCTACTGAATATAAAATGCCAAGTACTGTGCCTGGGGCACGGTGGACGCTCTTACGTTATTATTCTTATCATGAGTATTAGTTGAGCCGTACCTCTGGGCTCAACTGCTGCTTTCACTGAAGGCTGGCAGTGAACCTCAAACACAGTGGGTGTTCAATCTACGATAGAATATTTCTTTTTAATATAAATCTATTTATTTTAATTGGAGGCTAATTACTTTACAATATTGTATTGGTTTCACCATACATCAACTTGAATCTGCCCCGGAGAAGATTTTTTTTTTAAAGAAACATTTTAGTAAAAAAAATTTTTTTAAGACCTATTTTTATTTTATTTATCTTTGTAAAAAATGTTTTTTGGCCAAATGGCATTTGAGATCTTAGCTCCCCAACCAAGGACCAAACCCACACCCCTTGCGGTGGAAGGAGAAGTCCCAAGCCCTGGACTACCAGGGAAGTCCCTTCTTATCATGAATATTTGTTGAGTTTTGCCTCTGGGCTCAACTGTCACTTCCACCAAATCTGTCAGCAAGCCTCACACATAGTAGGTGTTCAGTCAATGATGGAGGATTTTGTTTTTAAAGAAACATTTTAGTTTTATAATTTTCAAAAACTTTTTGGCCACGTGGCATGTAGGATCTTTGTTCCCCAAGCAGGGATTGAACCCACACCCTCCTGCACTGGAAGTTTGGCGTCTTAACCACTGGACTGCTAGGAAAGTCCCAAATGATGGAGGATTTTTAAACCCGTTTTTCCCCTTTGCTTCCACTATGGACTGTGACTCTGATCCAGTTGCTCAGAGTATCTCTCCTCCCCCACTCCCTCCCTCCCCTCCCCTTCTCACCACTCCAGGGGCCACAGGGATGAATTGGGGAGGGGGAAGGGGGGAGGGCTACTGTACTGGATCACTCAGGACCCCACACACCTATTTTCCAATCCCGCCCTTGGAGGGAGAACCAAACCAGGCCCCAGGAAGTATTTTCGGTATTTTCCCCAGCTATTCTCATCGCTAACATTTTGAAGTGGGTGGTTCGAGCTGGTGATTTTCCTTTCTTTTGTGCAAACGAGACCAGAATAAACAGCGTAGGGTGAGTCACTTCAGCTCTTCAATTACTTAAAAACGCAAGGGCCTGATGAAGCTTAGAATGTCACCTTCTTCAGAAAAGCCAGAGCAGATGGGAAACACTCCATATTCTGAGTAGTCTCTGCCTTCCTGGCACAGGAGACCGGCTGCTAGCAGGCGACTAGCGCCCGGAGAGAAGAGGCCGAGGAGAAGCAGCCTTCACAGGCTCCCCCCACCCAACTCTGGATGCCAAGACCTCTGCACACACGACTTCATATCTCAGTGCATTTCATATTCGCCATGACCTTATGAGGTAATGCATGGAACTTCTATGAGGTCATGAATAACAGCCCCATATGTATTTCTGGTGCTGGAGAAGACTCTTGAGAGTCCCTTGGACTGCAAGGAGATCAAATCGGTCAATCGTAAAGGAAATCAACTATGAATATTCATTGGAAGGACTGTTGCTGAAGCTGAAGGTCCAATTCTTTGGCCACCTGATGCAAAGAGCCAATTCATTGGAAAAGACCCTGATGCTGGGAAAGATTGAAGGCAAAAGGAGAAGGGGGTGGCAGAGGGTGAGATGGTTAGATAGCATCACTGACTCAATGGACATGAATCTGAGCAAACTCTGGAAGATAATGGAGGACAGATGATCCTGGTGTGCTTCAGTTCACTGGGTTGCAAAGAGTTGGGCACAACTTAGCAACTGAACAACAACATATATTTGTCGCCTGCAGAGATGTCTGGCCCACTCCCCACGTGGTATATCCTTGAATCCTTGCAACAATCCTAGGACATAGTTATTGCTCTTTTACTTTCATAGACAAGAAAACCGAAGCTCAAAGCTATGGATTGAGGCCAGGTCTCCCAGTTTATAAAGCCTATAGTCTTATACCTCTGTGTTTCCCAAACTGTGTCCTGAGGAACTGCAGGGTCTCTTGAGATGCTGTCAGGGGCAAGAAAGGGTTCCATGGCCCAAACAGTTTGGGAATTATTTTTTAAAGAATTTTTTTGATGTGGATCATTTTTAAAGTCTTTATTGAATGTGCTGCAACACTGCTTCTGCTCTATGAGTTAGTCTCTTGGTGCTGAGGCATGTGGGATCCCAGTTCCTCGACCAGGGATCAAACCCACATCCTACCACACTGGAAGGCGAAGTCCCAACCACTGGATCACAAGTGAGATCCCAGTTTGGGAATTTTTGCTTGCACACCCTGCCTATTAGAGTCAGCACATATGTTACTTCCTAACGGTCCTGAGAGAGTGTGTGTTAAAGAAATTTGCGGACTTTGTTAGCCTAGTCACTTCTCTAACCTGATTGGTCATGTAGCTGTTCACTCATTCCCAGAGTGTTTATTACCATCTCATGGACCCCTGGGCTCAGTGGAGCAGGGCTATAATCCCTGCCAGAGGACTCAAAAACAGTGCAGTTTTACCCTTGTGTTCCCACTGGAGTCAGTTCTTGGGGGAGAAAACATCCAGTGGAGAAAAAAGTGTAAGAAATCACTTATAAAAAGTGAATACCATGTTCTTGAATACCCAGTGATTTATCAACCTTGCTAAAGTCTCATCTGGCACTTCTTGTTGAAGAGGCTTGAAGAGGTCCTCTAGTCTAACTCTGTGATAGCCACCAGAGCCTTGACTCCACCCTGGCCTTCCCAAGTCATCTTCCAGCCTCTGTTTACATACTTTCAGGGACAGGGAACTTGCTACTTTGCAAAGCAACCTGTTCTACATAGATAGCAGCTGTTAGAAAGTCATTCTTTCCACTGACATGAAACACTTCCCAGCAGTTCTTATCCTGTGGTTCCTCTTGCTTCTGCAAACTCTAAAAAATGGTGAACACCACTAGCATTTGTCCTAGAGTCTTCTGTTCTCCAGGCTAAACCTCTCCACTTTCCCATGGACTTGGAGTCTAGCTCCCTTGGAAGAAGCAGACAAATTGAGAAAGGGCGTGGGCCTTGGAGCTTTGAGGGGTCATGTCTCCGACCTGTTCACTAGTAGCTGTGTTGTTGTTGTTCAGTCATTCAAGCATGTCCACCTCTTTGCGACCCCAGGGACTGCAGCACACCAGGCTTCCCTGTCCTTCACTATCTCCCAGAGTTTGCTCAAACTCATGTCCACTGAATCGGTGATGCCATCCAACCATCTCATCCTCTGTCACCCCCTTCTCCTCCTGCCTTCAATCCTCCCCAGCGTCAGGGTCTTTTCCAATGAGTTGGCTCTTCGAATCAGGTGGCCAAAGTATTAGAGCTTCAGCTACAGCATCAGTCCTTCCAATGACCTTGGCAATTTATTTAATTTCTCCAAGCTTCAGTTTCTTTATTTGTGAAAAAAAAATCCTGGAGGATTTTATGGAATTTGCTGTAGAACTGTTTGAGGATGAGATGAAATAATGCATGCAAAGCACCCAACACGGTCCCTGGCACTAGGGAGGTGATCAGTACACATTATTGATCTCTCTTTGCTGCCTCCTCCATCTTTCTGGACTCTCCCCTCTTCCTGTGTAGAGGTTTCAGATTGTTACCGTCCCCATCTCCAGGCTTCAAGCAATTCCAGAATTGCTCCCCTACACTGTAGCATCATTTCTCTTATTCTAGAAACCAGTTGATACCCTGGTTCTGCTGTGAACCCCAAGGTGATCTTGGCTAAGCACTTCCTCTCTCTGAGCCTTTTTTTCCACATCTGAGGTCCAACTCTGGTGTTCTGAGGGTGTTCATAAGTGTTCAAATTCTCTTTTATTTTACATAAAAAGCCAGCAAATGATCTGTTTTTTTTTTTTTTAAGAAAATATAACAAAAGCCCCTTTGAGAATATGGTACCTCGCAGAACATGCTTGTGATTTCCCTGGGAAAACAAAAAATGTTGAATCTTCAAGGACTGGAAAACATTATTACTATTTGTATTTTTCCCCTTCTGAAAGACTTGAACTTTTGAGTTCATTTTCAACTAATTTTGAAACGAAGAGAAATCTGGTTTATTGGAATTCGGGTAAAAATTTTAGGCTTCTAGATTCTGGTTTTTGTTCTGAAAAAAAAATCAAACAGTTTAAAAAAATGCTTATTTTAAAGAGGGCCAAATAAAATAAATTCAATTCTTTTAGATTTGACTTGGTAAAATAGCCATAATTTGCATTCTGAAGAGTCTATCAAATTGGTTTAGGATTTGACCCAAACACAGAATTTATTTTGAGCTTTGAAATGCAAACTGTTTATAGGAAGATCATATTTTTTTTTCCTGGGAAGTTCAATCTTAAAGATAATTATTTAGAATTTGGATTTCATTTCTCTGCAAAAATAAAGTTACAAATGGCAGTCTGGTAAACTAGAATCACAGATGCTAATTACCTATTCACAATTGTTAATAATTTATATTTTTCCTTTGGAATGATTTCTGTTTTCTTATTGTCACTGCCTCTGTGGTCCTCCCAACACTTGGGGGGCTCTGTTATAAATGAAGTGTGTTTTGGGGGGGTTGTCCCGGGAACCTAATTATTCTCTAGGATAAATGGATCCCTGCAGAGCAGCAAGAAGAGAATATGGTACCTCGAGGAAGATGCTTATGATTCCCTCTGGCAAGAATTAAATAAAAAAAAACCTGATGAATGGATAGATAAATGTAATATACCCATACAGTGGAATGTTACTTGGTACTAAAAAGTCATGAAGTACTGATACATGTTGCCACATGGAGGAACCTCGAAAGCATCATGCATAGTGAGAGAGGCCAGGCACAGAAGGTCGCGTATCTGATGATCCCATTTATACGGAATATCCAGAAGAGGCAAATCTATGGAGACAGAGAATAGAGATGGTAGTTGCTTAGGGCTGGGAGAGCAGATAGTGACGGGTAACAAGTTCCTGTTTGTTTTGTGGGGGCGAACATTCTAATCTGCAGCTATGGTGATGATTGTACATCCCTGTGAATACAGTAAAAATACTGACTCACTCACTTTAAATGGGTGAATTGTATGGCGTGAGAGTTATATCTCCATAAAGCTGTTCCTTTAAATACAGAATTAAGCAAGGCAACTGGAGCACTATTTCCCTTTCCTGTGTTCCAGAGAGAGCTTTCTCCACCCTGTGGCTTGGTGCTGGGCTGCTGATCACATAAATATACTGGAATGTTTGTAGCGCGAGGATCTGTAATTTAGACAATACTTCTACACATCTCTTAAGAGAGCATCTTTTGTAAAATATTATCCAATAAAGCTACAGTCTAGCAGTATTCATTCATTCATTCACTCATTCCTTCCTTCCTCCAACAAACTTCTCCTGACCACCAGGTCTGTACCAGATAGCCAAGTTCACATCGGGGAACCATGTTTCCATGAGCAACCAGATTTTAACCAGGGATCCAGGTTCACACCAGGCAATCAAGTTTGTATCTGGGAGCCAGGATTTCACTAGGGAATCAGGTTCATATGAGGCATTCAGGGTCATACCAAAAAAAAAAAAAAAATGAGATTCTCACCAGAGAACCAGGTTCTTACAGGGATCCATGAAAAGTACTCTGATGTGCTAAAAGCCCTAATTAATTCTTTTCCATGCCAACCTGCATCTCACAGAACCCAACCAAAATATATTGAATTATCCTTCTTCCTTCCTCTCTTCTTTCAAATGTTTGCTCTTTGGCAACAGATTTTTTTAAGAGGAAAGAAAACAAACACCCAGATGTTTGAGGTTATCAGCTAAATTGATTAGTGTACTTTATGATAAGATTTCCAGCCTGGCTTCAAAGACAGAACTTGCCTGGTGCATTTTAATGTATGTACATATATACATATATATATATAGTCTTCTCAGGTGGCCCTAGTGGTAAAGAACCTGCCTGTGGAAGAGACTTGGGTTCATCTTGGCTCTATTTACTTATTTTTTTTATCTTTTGACCATGCTGCCTGTAGGATCCTATTTCCTCCACCAGGAATTGAACCCACATCCCCTGCAGTGGAAGTGCAGAGTCTTAACCCCTGGACTACCAGGGGAGTCCCTAAATGTTTCTTTATAGAATATTTGGTCCCAGAGAGGAGACCTCTAAGACAAAGGAGCCTAGAACTTTAAAGTTCAAGGAAACCACACACGAAAGCTCTCTCAGAGATGGGGAGACAGTGTCCCCGAAAAGATAATGCAAGTGAGGGACAGTGCCCCAAATCTTACTTAGGGCTTCCTCTGTAACAGATGCTATGCTAGAACCCAGCTAGAAGTGGGTCACGGATGACAGACTTGGGGTCTGCCTTGGAGGTTCATAATTTGCTGGGGAAGAAGAGAAGTCAAGGGACAAAGAAGATGCTGGTCACAAAACATGTGATTTTTGCATGGGACATTCCACAGGAGAGGTCTGGGTATTTCTGCAGACACCTCTGTTTCTTTTCGAGGATTTTACTAATAGACCAGCTTCTTGGATAGAGCTCCTGTTTGTATTACATGAGACTTGGAAACATGGTCTTGATACGGAAAACAACTCCAAACACAAGCCAAGAACAAGGAGTCAGGTGCTGTGCATTTAAACTCGGCAAAATCCTACCCGTAAAACGGATGGGGCTGTTGGAACTGGAGTTCCCCCTCCGCTTAATGTTAATTATTACGCTCTGGCTTTCTGGGTCCTGAATTATTCATGAGGCCACATATTAAATATGATGGTGATTGGCAGTCTCCAGCTGTGGCACCTGAGTGTGTACACGTTGCCTCTGTTTCCAGGAAACACAGACTGAGGGAAGGGACTCACGGGTCTCAGGGCTTTGGGGGAGCACGAGATGGTGGGGAGGGGAGGAGGGAAGCTGGAGAAATGAGATCCGTGGGAGAAAGGTAAAGCGATGTTGCTTTCAGAGAAGGTGGTTGTGAGCTGAATAATGAATGGGCTAAAACGTGGGGAGCAAGAGAACTGATGGAACTGGAAGGAAGTACTGGGTAAAAGTCAAAGGAATGAATAAGTGAATACATACTTGCTTAAAAGATCTGTGCTTGAAGGGAGGCGTGTGTGCTCAGTACTGTCTGACTCTCTGTGACCCCACGGACTGTAGCCTGTCAGGGTTCTGTGTCCATGGGATTTCCCAGGAAGGAATACTGGAGTGGGTTGCCATTTCCTCCTCCAGGGGATCTTCCCAACTCAGGGATTGAAACTGTGTCTCCTGCATCAGCAGGAGGATTCTCTACTACTGAGCCACCAGGGAAATCCTTTGAGACATCTTATTTAATTCTCAGGTCTGGACACACACCTGTTCACTTAGTTCCCCACGACTCTCTGATTTGGGCATTAGCTGCTTTGCTATGCTGGAAGCTGGGGCTAGTGCCATTCCTTGGCTAGTCACGGGGACTTCAGGACATGCTGTCCCATATCCACTGGGAAGAGTCTGGTTTGGAGGATAGGGCACCCCTATGAACATCAGGTGCAGTTGAGAGGGGCTGTCAAAGCCTTCCTGCCTTGGGAGGAGGAGGAGCTCTGCTGGGAACCCTGCCAAATGGAGCCCCTGAGCCCGAGTCTGATGGGGAACTGATTGCCCCTTCTGGTCCTCACCATCTAAAGCAACCTCTGCAGCTGTTTGCCAGACTGGCATAGAAAAGCTGCCTCCTGAGTGTAAAACGGTCAGCCTTTTTTGGAGGGCAACTTGGCACTCTCTATAAAAATGAAAAATGCCTAACACCTTTGACTTGACGCACATACTGTGGCAATGTTTGTTACAGCAAGAAAACAAGAACCACTCAAGTGTTCACCAGCAGGGAGGTGATTAAATATAATTCTCTGTACAGAGAGGCAGTGTACAAGTTAGAAGGCAGCATTTGGAGCCCTGCTTTGACACTTACTGTCTCTGTGATTGAAGCAAGTTGCTAATATTTCTGTGCCTCAGTTTTCTCATCTGTAAAGTGGGGATAATAGTGCTCATAGGGTCCTTATGAGGATTGTAAGAATTAATCTATGCCAAGTGCTTAGAACAGAGCCTGGTATATAGTCAGGAGTTAATAAATCTTAGTAATTAACAGTACTCTGTAAGTATGTCCTCATTCATAAGATTCCCTCTTATTTCCCTCCCCCTAGCCCTCTATGACTCAAGTCTTTCCCCCTGGGCAGGCGGCCATTGAGCTAGTTCTGGTTCCAAGGGACAGCTGACCCCATGGAGCTTAAGGACTGGGACTGTGTCCAATCCTAAAACTCAGAAAGTGAAAAGCATAGTATAGCTATAGTATACATTGTTGTTTTGTCGCTAAGTTGTGTCCGATTCTTTTGCAACTCTATGGACTATAGCCCACCAGGCTCCTCTGTCCATGGGATTTCCAAAGCAGGAATACTGGAGTGGGTTGCCATTTCCCCCTCCTCCAGGGGATCTTCCTGACCCAGGGATCTAATCCGAGTCTCTCACATCTGCTGCACTGACAGGCAGGTTCTTTGCCACTGAGCCACTAGGGAAGCCCATAGTGTACATAGCTCTGAGCTGCCAGTCAAGGCTTCAGTGGGAGCAGGATTAGGCAGCAAGCTTTCTCTGGCACCCAGGGCTAAGAAGCCACTGGCTACAGTCCTTGATCTCAGCCAGCAGCAGCAAGGAAAGGTGAGGAAGTATAGGGATCTGTGTTTCCTGCAGGGAAAAGAAGTTTCCACGGACCCAGGCACTGATGTCATTACTAACAGCCTCCCTAATGTCATCACTGCTGACTTTTTCCTTCCTCCTTCCTTTTCCCCCATTCATTTATTAAGAATCTGTAGTGATCTCACCATGTGCCAGGCAGCATTATAAGGATTCTGGGCACACAGAGGCAAAGAAAATGGCCATCTTTCAAGGAGTCTGTGGTCCAAGGGAAGGACCAGACAAGGAAACAAACAAGTCTAGGGTAATTGCAAACATCCTTTGACAAGAATTTCATCTGTTTATCATTGATTCCTGGCTTCTAAAACAGTGTCAAGTACATAGTAAACCCAAATTAATATTTATGGAATGGTTATGCACAACAGTATGATGTGTACAAGTTACAGAATTCATACCAACCAACTCTATTTTGGAGGCAAGAAAGTCTTAAGACAGAAAATGACATATGAACAGCGTTTTGGAAGATGAAGAGGAGTTTGCTAGTTTGACACAGCATGCAGTTTAAGATGTCCAAGATGAAGTTGTGTGGACAAAGAGCGTCTCCTGCCTTTTCAGCAGAAAAAGTATGTCAGCCGTAAAAGTCATCAGCCACTACTGCAACCCTGAAAAAGTGCACCCTGAGGGGATTCAGGAGTTAGAAAAACTGAACACTGGCTCTAGATAGCTAAGGTGCACTTTAAAGGCGTAGTTTGAATGAGCCCAGACTCTTGCATCTTCCCACACAGAGAAAAGCGCTAAATGCCTTACTTTGAGATGTCTTTTTTGGTATGATTAGCAGTAGTCTTTTGATGATCAACTGCATGTTTGGTTTTTTTTCCAGCAAGAACTCCTATGTGTTCTGGCTCCTCCCTTACTGCTTTGGAACAGCTTCTCAAAACTATCTAAGTGGCTGTATTCCAGACTACAGTCCTCGATAATGTCCCGAATAAAACATAACTCTTAACCTTAAGGTTGTGTAAGCTTTTCAGTCAACAGCTACAATGATAAATTTTGAGGTCACAGGAAAACGGCACGGCACACGTTCTCACATCAACGAACGCAGAAGAAAAGGGCCAAGAGGTGATGAACAGCTTCCTCCCCTTAAGCCCCGGTCACTCTGTTCATTTTCTTCATTTCCTCTATAACCCTTATCATAGTGATACATAATCCATTTATCTGCTCACGTGTTGTCTGGGTCCCTGTCTCTCTAGCTCCTAGAACAGCGTCTGCCTCATGGTTAGAGCTCAATAAATGCTCACTGAGTCCATTAATAAGTGAGGGAAATGAGAAGAGGAGAAAGATCAGGCCCTGGGCACCCACAGCCGAGGACTCCCTCCCAGGGTGGATGGGTCTGCGGCAGCATGGTTCAACAGAAATATAAAGGGAACCGCCGATGCAATTTCAAAGTTTCTTGAAGCTATGCTTGAAAAAAAGTTAAAAAAAAAGCAGACTTTCCTGGTGGTCCAGGGGTTAAGACTCTGCCTTGCAATGCAGGGGATGTGGGTTTGATCCCTGGTCAGGGGACTAAGATGCCACATGCAGCAGAGCAGCCATGCCTGGGTGCCACACCACAGCTACTGAGACCACACAGCACAGCTGGGGAGTCCGTGCACAACAACGAAAGATCGCACGTGATGCAACCAAGATCTTGCGTGCCACACCCAAGACCCAACACAGTCAATTAATAAATATCTTTAAAAAGCAGAAAAAAACACACACAGACGAAAGTAATTATTTAGCCCATTACATCCAAAATAGTATGACTTCAACCTGCAGTCAATATAACAATTATTGATATTCTTTTCCCTAATCTAAGCCTTTTCACTGGAAAAGACTCTGATGCTGGGAAAGACTGAGGGCAGGAGGAGAAGGGGGTAGCAGAGGACGAGATGGTTGGATGACATCACGGACTCAATGGACATGAGTCTGAGCAAGCTCTGGGAGAAGGACAGGGAAGCCTGGCGCGCTGCAGTCCAAGGGGTTGCAAAGAGTTGGGCACAACTGAACAACAACGAACAGCAAAAGCCTGTGATTACACTTAAAGCACATCTCAGTCGGAACCAGCCATTTCAAGTGTTCAGTAGTCACAGGAGGCCGGTGGCTGCCAGAGTAGAGGGTGGGCCTGAGGCCTCCACCCTGCCGCCCACTGTGGGGCGGGCACGGACCCTGCACGACTCGTCACCCTGCTCTGGGGAGGTGAGGAAATGGGAATAAAACCTCTTAAAATCATGGAACGTGCACTCTGGCTCCCTCTCTATGTCAGCACTCTGGCGTGCCAGCCCCTTGACGCCTCCACGCAGAGGCTGAACCCCCTCCCAACTACAGTTTCAGTCCCTTCCCTTCTCTGCTGCCTTCTCCTCCTGCTCAGCAGAGAGCCCAGCATTTTTTACAGCATATTTGCATTGATCAAGTGTGACAGCAAGACCCACTTTTCCAGGTCATTTTATTAAAAAAATTTTTTTTTTCTTAAAGTTTCTCTTTTTTTAATGCGGGCCATTTTAAAAGTCTTTATTAACCTTGTTAAAATATTGCTTCTGTTTCATGCTTTGGTATTTTTGGCCACCAGGCATGTGGGATCTTAGCTGCCTAACCAGAGATTGAACCTACATTGTAAGGCGAAGACTTAACCGCTGGACTACCAGGGAAGTCCCTCCAGGCCATTTTAAATGAGTGAAGATCTAGGGTGGGAGTGGGATGTGTCCAGGGGTACCTGGACACTCTTGGGCCCCTTCAAACAACCTTTTCAAGGCTCCCCTGCACTGTGGGGGCCTGTGGCCTGGGAGCACCAAAACCCTCCTGTAACAGGCAGGGAGGACCAGCGGGCCACAGTCCTTCCACCCACTTGGGCATTGTTCTGAGAGCTTTGCCTGGATTCACTTGTGTAAACCCCACAGCAACCCTACCTGACAGGTGCTGCTGTTCACCCCATTTTACAGATACAGAAACTGAAGCACAGGGATTAGATAAGCCGCCCAAGGATGTATACCTCGTGGGAGGTCAATCCAGGATTGGAAGCCCGTGTGCCTTGCTCACGATCTGTGCCCTTGACCGCTGTGCCCTATAGGAAAGGGGCAAAGAAAACACTCTGGGAACAGGGTTGGGGGAGATATGGGGATGGCTTCCTGCTGGTGGGGAGAGCATGGAGAAGATGTGCCTAGCCAGCAGGTGGGGACCTGGCGGAGTGACCTGAACTGAACCTACAGGGATGACAGACAGCATTTCCCATGTGGGGTCCTTGCTTTTCTCTCTCTGAAAGGCTCTTGGGGTCCTCACCACTTAGAGCCAGGAAGCCCCCAGGGCTGCTCGCATTTTCTGCTGATAGTTAAAATGGCCAAGGAGAAGGAGTGCTTAACGGCTACGGACAGATGAAAAGCTTATAGAACTAGAATGGTGATGGTTACACAAAGCTGGGAGTATACCATGTGCCACTGGATGGACGCTTAAAAAAAAAAAAAAAGGTTAAAATAGCAAATTTTATGCTTTGTTATGGTTGCCATGATTTATTTTTTTTTTAAAGGGGGAAATTGCCATTTTAAAAAAGGGAAATTGGGACTTCCCTGGTGGTCCATTTGTTAAGACTTTGCCTTACGATGTGGGTTCGATCCCTGGTCGGGGAGCTAGGATCCCACACGCCGCAGCTAAGAGTTTGCATTCTGTAGCTAAAGAGCCTGCATGCTGCAACTATGTAACCCAGCACAGCTAAATAAACAAACAAGTCTCTCCTCATGATTCTCACGTGGGTGAGCAACAGCCAGATCCCAGCAGCGGGTCAGACCTGCCTGGAAACCTCTAACAGGTAAGAGTGAGGGTCCATCACACAGAAGCACAGGTGACCACTCAGTGTCGGGGGCTGCAGCCAAAAAATGCTCACATCTACCCGCTGCCAGGGGCAGCCTTTATCCACGCTCCTTCCCTGCCCTGGAACAAAGGTCTCTCTGACCCCCCAGCTCTTTCCATCACGCGAGAGGGACACACCTGCATCCTACATCCCCCTTTGCCCTCCAGGAGCTGGATATCAGCTATACGGATGCAGAATCCAAGAGACTGACATGGGGACCCCCGAGCTGAGGCTGGAGAAGACAGAGGTCCGCAAGATAGTCTCTGAAAGTTGAGCAGGGGAGGGAGAGACTTCATCTGGAGGAGAAACCCCTCTGGGGAGTGGCACAACTAACCACTACTCCCCAGAGGGGTTTCTCCTCCAGATGAGAAACACTTGCCTTGAACTTGGAAATTCAAGTTCATAGACTCTGAGAGGCTACTTAAAACAGGATGATTCGGGCAAATCACCTAGCTTCTCTAACAGTGGGATGAGTTATACCCAGCAAGGGCTCTGATGGGGAAGGGGACTCAAGAGGAGGAGAGAAAAGGTAAACGGAAATGAAAGAGAGTCTATAAGGAGGCATAGAGATTACTAAAAGCATTTTCACAGCTTATCCAGTGTTCATCTTTTCAATCACTCATCTGTCTTTATTCAGCAAACCTCTCTGGACCGAGAGCTGTGGAAGCGAACACAAGACACAAGGAACGTGGTCCCTGCTCTCAGGAGGCTCACAGAAGAGCAGAGGATAGGATGACTATGGAAATGGGTTTCCAGGGTGACAAGGGCACTGGTCCATGTCTACACAGGCTCCCCCTGAGGAGTGGGAGATGGGGAGTATTCTAACTATGGAAGGAAAGTCTCGGGCAAGCCCTTATGGAAGAGAAACCGCCCGTGTTGCACCTCATAAGGCAGGTGTGTCTTCCCATGCAGGTGGGAGATGTGGCTCGAGGAGCGTTGCAGGAGGGAGAACAGGGCGAGCAAAGACGTGCAGCCATGAAACGACACGGCTCATTATGGGAACTGAAATATGGCCCTAGCGTTCGACATGCAGGACATGGTAAACAGACATCTCCTTGTTGCTGGCTAACTGGGTGACCTTGGGACAAGCTGTTTTTCTGGCTTGAGAAACGTTTCTGTCTGTGCAATGAGGGGATCAGATGAGATGATTCTTGGGGACCTCTGCAACTCTGGCTGCTTCTGGGGGCATTGAGATCCCTGTCACCAACATATTCAAGCAGGGAGGAGGTCATCTCACCCAGGTGGGATTGTGGTCTTTAATAGGTGCTTGGACCAGATAACCTTGAAGGTCCTTTCAAGCCCTGAGCCACCCTGGTTCTGGCCCCCAGATGGGGTCTGTGGGGCTGTGCCTGGTAGCCGAGGACGGTCATGCAGGGCATCTGTCCCCTTCTCCACGTCCCAGGTGGGACTCATGCTAGTTCACGAAAGTCTGATGAGCCCACACAGGCTGACCACTGAGTGACTCATAGGAGGACTCTTCACTTCTGTCTGATAATGGTCAGAGGACCCCCAAGGCCAAAAGCTGGCAGCTTTGTGCTCAAAAAGACAGCAGAAGACTAGGGGCCCTGGCTTCTGATGTATTAACTACATATGTATCAGAGCTTCTGCTTTTCTGGGCTCAGAAGTCCCTCTGGTGATTGCCCATCTTTGGTGAAAGCCAGTGCCCAGGGACAGGCTATATTCAATAAAAGGATGCAGGTAAAGAGAAAGGAACACAAAGCCCTGCCTGCCCATCCAGAAACCACGAACAAGGCAGAGATCTATTGCCCCTTCCATCTTCTTATGGCCTATGGGGAGGGCACCCTTTGGGATGGTTCCAGCTCAGTTTTGCCATTGTCTCAGCTGGGTGATCTGGGGGTCATCGTGTCCTCTCCAGAGGCTTTTGTTTCCCCTCCTGTACAGTGTAAATAATCATGTCCATATGTGCATGCACGCGTGTTAAGTCACTTCAGTCATGTCCGACTATTTGTGATCCTATGGACTGTAGCCTTCCAGGCTCCTCTGTCCATGGTATTCTCCAGGCAAGAATACTGGAGTGGTTGCTATGCCCTTCTCTAGGAAAACTTCCTGACCCAGGTATTGAACCCAGATCTCCTGTGGCTCCTGCATTGCAGGTGGATTCTTTACCGCTGAGCCACCAAGGAAGCCCGTGTCCATATGTACCAAATAAAATAACGGGATTCTGTAAGCTGACTCACCAGTGTGGATACCCAGGTTGATGGTAAGGTCCCATTCCTAGGTGATGTGCCAATGAATATAAGTCCAAGAGAGATGGGGGCTGTTTTGATATGTAAGTATATATGTATTATATCCTTGCCTGGAAAATTCCACCAACAGAGGAGCCTGGTGGGCTACAGTCCATGGGGTAGTAAAGAGTCGGCCACGACTGAGCAACTAAGCACGTTGTATTATATAGTACTATGAATATTATATGGTATAGTTTTTTTCCTTTCTACCTTTGACCTCCTTCCCCCATTTTCTCCCTTCCCACCCTGTCAATCTGTTCTCTGTATTTATGAGCGTGTTTCTTTTTATAGATTCCATATATGAGAGATTCTATGTCTGACATTTCACTTGGCATAATACCCTGTAAGTCCATCCATGTGGCTGCAAATGGCATTATTTCATTCTTTAAGGCTGAGGAACATGCCACTGTATGTATGTGCCACATCTTCTTTATCCACTCATTCATCAACGGACAACTTGTTTCCGTATCTTGGCTACTATACATAGTGTTGCAGTGAACACTGGGGTGCATATATTCCTTCAAGTTATTAATAGTATTTTCATTTTCTTTGGATAAGTACCCAGAAGTGGAATTGCTGGATCATATGGTAGTTCTATTTTTAATCTGGGGGGGAATCTTATTCCGTTTTCCATAGTGACTGCACCAATTTACATTCCCACCAACAGTGCCCAGGGGTATCCGAGGGGTTCTTTTTTCTCCACATTCTCATCAACACATTTCTTGTCCTTTTGATGACAGCTCTTCTGACAGGTGTGAGGTGATATTTCACTGTGGTTTTGATTTGCATTTCCCTGATGATTAGTGATATTGAGCATCTTTTCATGTGCCTGCTGGCCATCTGCTTGTCTTCTTTGGAGGAACATCTATTCAGATCTTGTGCCCACTTTTCAATTAGATTGTTTGTTTTTGTTTTGCTATTGAGTTGTACGAGTTTTTTAAAAATATATTTTGGATGTAAAAATATTGATGTGTGAATGGATTTTCAGGAATCTGTATCTTGCTTAAGTCACAGAAGAGGTTTCAGCTGGGTTCTGTGTCAATTCCCCCATTCCTTGAGGAGCCCAGTTTGTAGACAGCCAGCCCACTATGCTTGGAAAACTTCCAGGACCACGGAAGTTGGTCTTGGGAAGACCCAGTGGGTCACTCAGTTAATTTCCTTGGAAGGTAAACCACACTCCTCCCAGAGCCAGTCACGGAAGCCACAGACACGCTGGCAAAGGCTCTGGAGTCTGGCAGCCCTGTGGTCCCATCCCAGCTGTGCCCTCTATTTTCTGTGTGACCTGCAGCAACTGTCCTGTCTAAGCCATAATCCCTCCCATGTAAAATGGCGAACAGCATTGCCAGCCTTACGGTGGTGCTGTGAGAATCGGCAACGATGAGACGAAGCACCTAGTGCAGTGCCTGGCACAGACGGACACTCCAAAAAGGTGCTAAGAGCACTCACTAAAGAGCAAAAAGCGGGACTTCCCTGGTGGTCCAGTGGCTAAGACTCTACACTTCCCACACAGGGGCCCCAGGTTTGATCCCTGGTCAGGGAACTAGATCCCACATGCCTCAACTTAAAAAAAAATAATATCCCACATTCGGCAACTAAGACCTGGCCCAGTCAAATAAATTAAAATAAATATGAAAAAATCTTTTAAAAAGAGCAGTAAGTCACACACAGAGCGTTACCTGGATTTTGACCAATGAAATATCACAGACGTTCCAGAGAACAGCCAATCTTGTGCGCCTGAGATCTCACATTCATTTGTGATGTGGGTCTAAATGCACTTCTAATAGTCTATACCAATGAAATCTTTGTCAAATGCCTGCTATAAAGCTCAGTACTGTGACAGGTGCCTTTCAGGAGAGAAACAGAAGACACCCCTCTGTTAAACAAAGGGGGAACCCAAGAGTCGGCCAGCTTCAGGAGTCTGACAGGGCTCTCTGGTCCTCAGGGAGCTTAGCATCCTGGTGGAGGAAAGAGCTGGAGTGAAGAGTCAGCTGAGGCCCAAAGGCCAACCTGTGTGCTCAGCACTAGAGGTGAGAAAGGCTGATGGTTCCTCCCGGGAATGGGGGCGTGGCATCAGCCAGCCAGGCACTTGCCTTCCTCAGCTTCAGGAGGAAACTCACTCCTGCATCTGCCCATGCCCGGGTCTGCCTGCACACAGGTGTGACATATGCTAATTTGTGGGGCTTGGCACTCTTGGGGAAGGGAATTCCAGAGTATGGCCAGGGGTGGGTGGAGAGGTGGAGTTCCTGGTGGTCATGGTCCTTTGGAGCTCACACTGCTCACTCTGTACGGAGGTTCACGGCAAGCTGAAGACCAGAATGAACCCTCCAAAGCCTGGAGCCTGCGTCTGAGGGCATCCAGCTGCTCTTGCTTGTGGTAGCCCTGTCTCCTCACAGACGGACTCTGTTGCATCTTCCAGGGGTGCTAGCAGGATTCCCTTCCCTTCCCTGATGGACCACCATGGTGGTCCCAAGCCGCAGATCGGAGCCTCTGAGACTGACTCTGCTGCCTGGCGGATCCAGGCCGGACAGATCCTTTTGTGCCTTGCGATCAGGGTCCTGTGATCACTGACCCCTGGCCCCACTGTTTCCTCAGGTTAAGAGACTCTCCTTTCCAGCCTGCTTCTCCGGTTAGCTTCTTGCTTCAGCATTTCTCATCAACAGAGTCCCCTGCATTGTAGACATCTTTCAGGAAATCCTGATAACAACATGTGCAGAAAGTTAAGATTAGCAACCAGGAGGGAGGCAAGCAGGAGCCACTGGATAAGATTCTGGGCCCCTGTGTGCCATCCAACTCTACCACTAATGGATTTTTATTGCTATAAAAATAGTCATAACACAACATGTACCATTTAAACCATTTTCAAGTGTACAATTTGGCGCCACTTATTTCTGTTTTAATAGACAAATCAAGTATCCTCTGCAGCTTTAATCTCCTCATTCATATCCATTACTTACTTTCCCCCCCCTCAATCCACAAATATTTATTATCTAGGGCATTGCCAGCACTGTGCTAGGTACTTGATCAGTTTTGCTAAGGTACTCCTACAATAAATTTGAACAACTCTTAACCATGTGAACGTTTTAAAGCAGCGTCTAAATGTAATTTATTTTATATTTGTGGTTTAAGTATATTCTCACCACAACCTTGGGTTGTAAATTTTGCTCAAGGAATTTATGGAAAATGTCCTTTCTACAACCAGTAGGGAAGGAAAAACATTTTCTTCAAGCCTCTTTAGGGTCCTTGGCGGGGTGTGAGAACTCAGCTGACACAGATAGATTAACAGCAAAAAAGCACTCTCTTTTTTTTTTTTTTAATTTTTAGATGGATATGTGAGCCTTTACAAGAGAATGGAGACCTGAATACATAATCAGGAAGTTTACAAACCTTTTAGACAAAAAAACCAATACAGGTGAGAAGAATGGATGAGACAAAGGAGTCTGGGCTGGCAGTTAGTGATGAAGAAATAACTAGCAAGACAAGGGTTAGTTTAACAGGATCTGTTTATGCAGTCTTTTTGGCCTCTACATCCCTCTCTCAGGTGGTAAGGATGCCTCCTGGTTCAGGGAGTACCACTGTCACAGGGGAATTTTTGACCGGTTTCTGAGAAGGGTGTGGGGGAGGTCAGAGTGAACTTCCTGCTTTTGTTGTTTTCTCAAATTCTTTTTTCCCGGTTTTACTTTAAAAAAAAAAAGTTTTTTATTGGCATATAGTTGCGTTACAGTATTGTGTTAGTTTCTGCTGTGAAGCAAAATGAATCAGCCATACATGCACATATATCTCATTTTTGAATTTCCTTCCCATTAAGGTTCCCGCAGAGCATGGAGTAGAGTTCCCTGTGTTACACAGTAGGTTCTCATTTCAAATTCTTTCAGCTTAAGATATCTGATAAGCCAGGGTGCCATATTTTGGGGGGGATCATGTCATGAACCCTATCACACCTAAATGGCAAAGTCATCCTTGCTGTCAAATGATTCAGCCAAATCAGACTTACTTTCAACCCACAAAACCTGACATCATTTTTCAATTCACCCTTTAATATGCATCCCTGTGGCCACTTCCCAACGCTGAGAGGACAATGGGGAGGTTGATGGACAGTGGCGACCTGGCTGCCCCATCCCGACTTCTCACTGAGCCCTCCTTGCTCTGTCTCAGGTATCGCTCCTTCTGTAGCTGCATATTCCTGATTTGTCCCTTTGATGGCACCAAGAGAACTGTGCCACTCAGGACAGTGCCCCCTGCCCCAGAGGTGTGAGGCTTGCCTTTCTCTGTAAAGTGGGAGACTCTTCTCGGGGGTCACCAGAGGGGAGCAGAGAGGGCCACCAGCAGATTCCAGGCACCGTCCCTCCCACGTGGGGACTGTATGGAAGTTGAGGACCTGGAGGCTGATTCTTTTACCCCTTTCTGTAGCCTCTGCACCCCTCAGAAAGCTTCCTGCACCCACACCCACAGCCACAGCGATCTCGGTCCCTGGATTGAGGACAGCCAAAAGAGATGATCGTCAGTCCTAGCATTCGCGGATCCATGCCAGTGTCAGGGCTCCACTGAAACCCCCAACCCTCCAACCTCCACCCCTTGTACATCCAGGACAGTGCCCTGGGCAGAGAGAGGTGCTCACACCGCCGCCCCAGAGCTGAAGGGCAGCACAGCATGTCACCCCAAAATATGACTGAAGGAGTTCAGGACATGTCACTCCCAAATTCCCTGCTTTGGCACATTGATTTAAAAAATGCATTGTTATTTATTTATTTGGCTGCACTGGGTCTTAGTTGCAGCATGTGGGATCTTAGTTCCCTGACCAGGGATTGAACCTGGGCTCCCCGTGTTGGAAACACGGAGTCTTAGCCACTGGACCACCAGGAAAGGCCCTGGCATATGGATTATTTGGAGCTGTTGGCACTTGAAAAACAGCAAACACAGGAAAAGGCTTTCTTTGAACTCTCCTTATTTGTTTAAAAATAAATTCTCTGAAAGGAACTCAACTGTCATAAATCCCCTCCCTGGGGATGTCATCAACCGAGGGGAGACGTGAAGCTGACCCCATACCCAGACATGCTTCGCCGCAAACCACCATACCTCCTACCCATTCTTCTAAGGGCACATTCATCCTAACTTGAGATCGTTTACTCTCCCCTAAGAAGTCTACATCCCCCCTCTCTTTCCCATTAAGGTGGTAGTAAATATTTAATTTAAAGCTACCTCTGAGTTACTCATTGTCTCCTGGATATCTTTTATGATTAACGTGAGATATACATGTTAATAAACTTTGTTTTTCTCTTGTTCATCTGTCTTTTATGACAGGGGTCTCAGGTAAGAACTAGGAAAGACAGAGGGAAAATTACTCTTCCTCCCCTACAGAGATGTTCTACTCTAGAAACAGAAAACTCACATACTATGCCACGTTATTTTCTCCCGAGTTTGAAATCTACTATCTGACCCAATTCATACACACATGAGCTCTTTCCAGAATTTCAAAACTGTAACGACACTTTAGGTCACTGAATAAGAAATTACACACACACACACACACACACACACAGACACGCATTTTGATTTTATTTTTTTGTTAAAGTGGATCGTCAAAGGACACCCTCCGTGCACACACACACGCTCACAGATTTGGTTTCTGTACTCTTGGGTTTCCTTCAAGCGGGGCAGCCCTGCCAAGCCCTGGATATTGTATCGTAAAGACCAAAGTAGGTCATGGCCACAGGCTGGCGGTTCTCAGCATAAATCAGTTGCTTTGCAGGGAGATAAAACTTGTCCCCCACAAGGAGGCAGACACGTGGCACCCACACGGCTGCTCTGTCTCCTTCTGTGAGGCTGAAACGGAAACCAAGTTCCTGGGGAATGCATTTTATTACAACCACCAAAATGCCTGGAGCAATTTTTTTTTCTTTGAAGTTAGCAGCTTTTAAAAGGGAAGGTGAAGTTCGTAAAAACTGGGGATGTTCTACAAATACACCATCCATCTTTTATGAGGTTTTGGGAAGGTGGGGCGCCCTCCTGTAATTTACTAAAAATGGGGGTCTGAGAGGCCACCAGTTCTTACTAATAAGTTTCCCTTTGACTCAGGAAAGGCTGTGATAGGCTGTCCCGGCCAGCTCCCTGCAGTGTCCGGAGGGCACGCTGGTTTGTTGAGCTGGAGCAATTAGGCCTGTGATGGGAGGGGAGCAGTTTCAGAGTGTTTCAGAGTGAGTCTGGTCTGCCAGCCACAGACATTGGGGTCACCCATCTCAAAGAGACGCAGAAGAATCAGATTAGTCTGTGATGCTAGTCATACTCCTGCGTTCCCCACCCCCGTGGGATCAGGCTGAGGGTAGATACAGAGCTGTGACGTCATCCTTCCCTGCCCTTTCTGGCTTTCTTCATTCTCTTTCTCCTGAGGGCATGTGGCTCTGGTCCCTATACTGTGCTTGTCTTCCCAGCCTCTGTTTTTGGAAAGCGAGGTCACTGCTGGACCCAGCTCAAGTGAGAGTCACAGGACAAATAACCACAAATGCAGGCCGCCGAGGCTCACCGGCTCTGTCTCCATGTCTGGCAATGACTGTATACGTGGGTAAAACCAAGCGGGCCCGCTGCTCTCTGCCTTCTTCCTTTCCAGGGTCCTGCAGTCAGTCTTAACCCGAGGAAACCATAAGAGGTGTGACTCCCTGCCTCCCCGGCTGATGTGGGAGGGAATTCCCTGTTGCTGCGGAGTTTGAGAGTTGCGGGAGCAGAGGCGGGCAGCAATGACTCAAACATGGGATGGGAATTGGTCCCGTTCGGTTTTGAGAGTCTCTGCTCTATTTCTAAGTCAAATCATGTTTGGAATGAGTCAGGGCAGAAGTGCAGATTCTACATAGACATATGCGGTGATGGTAGGGGTGGCTTAGGCGCTTGGAAAGCTGATGAGTGATCCTAGTCCAGCTCCCTTAGGGACAGGGGTCACCTGCCCTTCTTGGACCTGGTTGGGAGGGGTCCTCTATGTAGCCCTTCTACTGAGCTCTGCTCGGGAAAGGAGCTGGCCCGCTGTGCACCCAGCCTTGGCCTCCACATAGCCAGTGGCCTCCACGTGGTCTGTCTGATCTCCCTAGTGAGAGATGGAGAAGAATCTTGCCTCAGGAAGGATCAGACCCAGAGTCTCATCCATACTTGATTGCGATGATGAGATACTGGAATTTCTTGAATTGACATGATTTAAATAAGATTTTGGATTTAGAGATGATGCTGGAATGGGTTAATACTTTGGGGATCAATGGGATAGGAGTGAATGTATTTTGCATGTGGGAAGGAGGTGAGCTTTGGGAGAAGGAGGCCAGAAGGTAGACTGTAGTGGGTTGGATGCTGCTGCTGCTGCTAAGTCGATTCAGTCGTGTCCAACTCTGTGCGACCCCATAGATGGCAGCCTACCAGGCTCCTCCGCCCATGGGATTTTCCAGGCAAGAGTACTGGAGTGGGGTGCCATTGCCTTCTCCAAGTGGATTGGATAGTGTCCCTTTAAAATTTGTTTCCACCTGGAACCTTAGAATGTAACCTTATGTGGCAATAAGGTCTTTGCAGAAGTAATTAGTTAAGGATTTTGAGATGAGATTAGCCAGGATTTAAAGTGAGCCCTAAAGCCAATGGATTGGTGTCTTTATCAGAGAAAAGAGAGGAAGACTTACTTGGAGAAGGAAATGGCAACCCTCTCCAGTATTCTTGCCTGGAGAATCCCAGGGACAGAGGCGCCTGGTGGGCTGCCATCTATGGGATTACACAGAGTTGGACACGACTGAAGAGACTTAGCAAAGCCACTGGACTGGTGTCTTTATCAGAGAAAAGAGAGGAAGACTTACTTGAAGGTGGAGAGACACAGAGATAAGAAGGCCACGTGAAGACGGAGACAGAGGCAGGAATTACTCTGCCTTGTACAAGCCAAGGAACACACAGAGCCACCAGAAGCTGCAAGAGGCAAGAAAGTGGGCTTTCCTAGAGCTTCACAGGGATTGTGATCCTGCCAACACCTTGACTTTGGACTTCTGGCACCAAATGTGAAAGAATACATTTCTGTCATTTTAAACCACATGGTTTAGACGATTTGTTATCACATCCCTAGGGAATGAACAGAGTGTGGTTCAGGGACATGAGAAATCACGCTAAAGAGGGTGCTACCTAGAGGCCTGTCATCTGGGCCAGCAGCAGAGCACTGTCAGAGCCATCGTCATGAAGGTGATTGGTGGCATCCCCCCAGTGAGGCCAGGTGGTGGCTGGTGAGGTGTGTTAGGGGAAGCCAAGCCCCAGCCAGGGCTGGGCCTGGGGAGGGCCTTCAGCTGGGGCCATAGCAGGGTTGGGTGTGGGGAGACCCACAGGACTGGCCTCTTGAATTAGTTTAGACTTGATGACATTGCCACTTAATAGATGCTGGTGTTTTGTTTCTGTTGAAAGTTTGGGTTCTCCACCTGATTCTACTGCGACTGTAGCCCAAAGGCACTTGCTGGAGAGTTTGGTGGTGAAGAATCCTGCTGCTATAATTGAAGGAGAAACCTGGATGCCGCCTGCCTCTCCTGGGAGATGCTTCCTGACATTGGCAGGTTTTTGGACTCGAGGCTGCTCCTTTGACTTACTCATCCCGAGAGAGGGGAGAAGGCACTGGGGACCCTGCCAGGAGCCAGGCAGCGTGGCCCAAGGTGATGCTAAGGCTTTGGCTGCAGGGAGCTGCCTCCTCCTCGGCCTCCTTGCTTCCCCTGTGGTCTCCCTCCAGGCTCTTCTTGACAACAGAGCCATCAAATTTAATCCACAACCGCTCTGCTCAAACTTGACTCTTTTCCTCATTTCACACCTAGCAAAGCTGCATGCATTCTGTGGCCTGACTGCCTTCTCCCTGAGATCTGACTCCTTTCCGTCCCTCTTGCCTCCCTGCCGTTATTAAACAGAGGAGGCTCATTCCTGCCACAGGGCCTTGGCATGTGCTGTTTCCTCTGTGAGGAGTATTCTTCCCCTAGATATCCACCAAGAACCCTGATCTTCCCTTTTCAAGTCCTTGCTCAAATGTGAGGCCTTTCCTGAACACCCTATTTAGAATTATAACGCCCTGCTCCACACTGACCCCACAACAGCGTCTCTGTTATTAGCTCTGTTTTGTTTTTTCTCCATATCACTGATTCCACCCAGTATTCCATGTGGGTCACATATATATTTGTGTCTCTTATATCCACAATAGCTTGAGTCAAATTTCTGCAGGGCAGGCTTTTTTGTCTGTTTTGCTTATTGCTGTTCAATCTAGGGCCTAGAACACTCTCTGGTTTGTAGTAAGTGTTCAGTAAATATTTGTCAGATGATGAATGGATGATCGTAAGATAGTACAAGGTAATTGCGACTGCCATGGCACATAGCAGGTGGTCCATGAATATTACTTTCCTCCCCTCCAAAACACCCAATGATTATACATTTAAAGAAGAGCCTGCCAGGACTTCCCTGGTGGTCCAGTGGCTAAGACACCTCGCTCCCAATGCAGAGTTCGATCCTTGGTCAGGGAACTAGATACCATGTGCTACAATGGAAAGATCTCGCATGCCTCAACTAGGACCTGGCAAAACTCCATAAATAAATATAAAACAAGAGTTTGCTGACACTTGGGGACACAACTGCAGGGACATTTGCAAGCCGTCATAGATGTGAGTACTGAGCAGTCTTTGGTGTTCTCCTACGATCAGCAGTGTGTGCTTTCTCTGTAAGCTCTCTTCTCCCCAGCCCCTAAGTGCAGGCATGTGCTCGTTCTTAAGTGTCCCTTCCTCCAGGAAGCCCACCCTGACTTCCAGACGAAGTCAAGTCTCCCTCATCGGTGTTCCCCCGAGACAACACTTCCCACTCTGTCCCATACCTGCCTGTTAATTTGCCTGCTTATCCGACCAGTCTGTAAGATAAGCACCGGGTCTGGACCTGGCACATAGTAGGTACACAGTAAAGGCTCGTTGGATGAGTTTATGACACAGGCCCCCCAAAATTTTCCAAATGAGCACGTCTTTCCTGAGATAGTTGGTCTGGATCCTTCAAGCCTACGGGCGTTGGTTCCATCCCCACCCTGACTTGCAGCCTGCAAAATGAGAGAAGCCCCAGATTGTCTTGCTGTTGTTCAGTCGCTCAGTTGTGTCTGACTCTTTGCGACCCCATGGATTGCAGCACACCAGGCTTCCCTGTCCTGCACCATCTCCTGGAGCTTGCTCAAACTCATGTCCACTGAGTCTTGGAGGAGCACAGACGGTGCTCCAAAAAAGTTCAGTCTCCCCTACATCCTTCCCAAGATAGGGGTCTCAGGCCCAAGCGGCTTCATATATGAAGCTTAGGCCCCTGTTGACCTCACTCTGGACCCCAGCTCATAGTCAAAGATTTCTTTCAGGCCGGCCATCCCTGGCGCTCCTCTTCTAGGTCCAGGTCACTTGAGTGACCACCATTTGTTGAAGATGGAAAGTGAAAAGCTTTTTGCAGCTAGGGAGACAGGAAATGCTGGGCACTAGGCAATTGGTCAGGAAGCAAATATCAGCCTCATCTCCTGGGGGCCTACCTAGAGCTCAGGCCTGGAGTTCTTTGTTGAAAGGACAGTTTCCATTTCACTAGATTCCTCACCTGATCTGCTTGAGGGGCTACAGGAAGCCACCAGGGGTTGTCACACCCCAGGCAGTGAGACAGGAAGGATCTGAAACACCAGAAAAAGTGGGATGGGTCTCCCACCTCCCCTTCCTGGAGGGTCCTTGCCCTGCTGGTGTTTCTTGCTCCTCTGCCTTCAGGCAGCCTCCTTCCATAAATCCAGATGCTCTAGAGCCATGCTCTTTATCTTCTTTATGGCCAGCCCTCTCAAGACAAACACACACACACACACACACACACACACAGCATTGAAAACAGAATTCTGGCATACCAGAATCTGGGCTGTGTACCTCTTCAGCTGACTTGACCATTTATGAAGTCCCTCCTCTATACCTAGTAATAAGCCACCTGATCATTTCATTTATCACCCAGACCAACTCTGTGACAGAGAAATCATAGATCTTCTTTTATAGACCAGGAGACTGAAGCTCAGGTAGCCCAAGAGAGTGGTTCAAGATCATCCGGCTTGTAAAGTGGCTGAACTGTATTTAAATACACCCCTCTCACCCCAACCCTTCCATACTTAAGCCACCACTATTTCTCTGTAGCATGACCTGTTTTATGCATGGCAAAAGTTAGCTGGGCATGAGCCCTCAATTAATAAGACTTTAAGGATGTTGGGTCTTTGACAGGCAGGAAATAAACACAAACAAACCGCCTTCTCCCTCGTCAAGGGGATGTTTCTTCTCCTCTGCTGTTGTCTTCACACACCAAAAGCTTCATTCCTGCAATATTCAGCTTTTCTCCTGGGTCCCATCTGGGGCACCCTCTCCTCACTACACAGGGAGGCCCGTCCAGAGCTTGCTGCCTGGTTGTGGGAGAGTCTACATAATTCTAGCATTCAGCGTTTGTTCAGGAAGTCATCTTCCTGAAGATATAAACCGTCCCTCATCTAGACCATATTGGTCACAAAGGTGACATTTTTGGCCTCTATCTTATTTACTCTTTTCCTCTTATTTTCAAACGGCTTTGAACCCGGGCAGGAAAGAGGCCTGTATTGATTGGACATTCTGGAAGACCCTGGTGATCCTCTGAATGAATTCCATGAGATTGAATCTAGGACCCCTGCTCTGTGAAGCCGCCATGCACATAGATTGTGCCCATGCCACAGAGCACGCTCCCTACTCTTCTTGTAACTGGGAAGGGTTGGTGTTGAATTCACACTGGATCTGCTCTGTGACTTTAATCCTTATCTTGCCATGTGCTATGTGCCGTGCTAAGTGGCTTCAGTCGTGTCCGACTCTGCAACCCTATGGACCATAGCCTGCCAGGCTCCTTGTCTGTGGGATTCTCCAGGCAAGAATACTGGGGTGGATTGCCATGCCCTCCTCCAGGGGATCCTCCTGAGCCATGGATTGAACTTGTGGCTCTTGGCAGGCAAGTTTTTAACCGTGAGCATCACCTGGGAAGCCCTTTGTTAATTTAGGCATACATAATGGCCTGCCCCAGGGAGATAACCTGACCCCGCCCATCTGTGAAGGACTGTGACTTTCTTAAAGTCTTTGTTGGCAAATGGCCAGAGCTTTCTAGGTGGCGCTAGTGTTAAAGAACCTGCCTGCCAATGCAGGAGACGAAAGAGACCCGAGTCCGATCACTGTGTCAGGAAGATGCTCAGGAGGAGGCCATGGCAACCCACTCCAGTATTCTTGAGTAGAGAATCCCCCGGACAGAGGACCTTGGTGGGCTACAGGCCATGGGGTTGTAAAGGGTGGGACACAACTGAAGCGACTTAGCCTGCACGTGGTAACTGGTACGGTGCCCCTTCTCTGCTGCTTATGCTGCTCAGCAGCGAGGCCCAGAAATATACATTTGGGGAGGCCAGAATCTCAGACAGACACGGCATCTTTGTTTGTGGACATGACAGGAGATGTTCCATTTCACACCACCCATGGAATGACTGTCGGGAAGTGAAACTAACACATCCCCCTGCCTGAGGCTTGCCATTCTGGGGGACATCTGCAAGGACTGAATAGTCTTTTTTTCTTTGTTTTCTCACCCCACCCCATCTCTGATCCATAAAAGAACCTGGCAACCCGGCCCCAACAAGATGACTATTTCGAGGCACTAGCCTGTCATGCTCTGAGTCAGCCGGCTCCCTAACAAAGTCCCTTCCTCGTCCCAACATCTCGTCTTGGATTTACTGACCTATCTTTTGGCGAGCAGAGCGAGTTTGGACTGGGTAACAATCTGGGCTTCGCAACCAAGCTGGGGACGCCCAGCTGAGCCACAAGACACGTCTGGCAAATCTCAGACAACACAGGAGACCGTGCTCACTATGCCATCAGAAAACCATGGGGCGATCCATTAAATCAATATCCTAGTTCAGCGGTCCCCAACCTTTTTGGCACCAGGGACTGGTTTTGTGAAAATGATTTTTCCACAGACTGGGTGGAGAAGGATGGTTTGGGGATGATTCTCATAAGGATCCTGCAACCTGGATCCCTCACAGGCGTGGTTCATGGTATGGTTCGTGCTCCTGTGAGAATCTGATGCCACCGCTGATCTGACAGGAGGTGGAGCTCAGGCAGTCCTGTGAGCTATGCAGAGTGGCTGTAAATGCAGATGAAGCTTCGCTCGCTCAACCGCTGCTCACCTCTTGCTATATAGCCCAGTTCCTAATAACCTCCCAGGACACGGCCCGGGGGTTGGGGACCCCTGCCCCAGTTGATAGGTGCCATTTAGAAATGAAAAACCCAAGTTCAAAATATTGAAATGCAATAATAAATACTCTCCATTATAACTCAGAACCTATACAAAAGGAAATTTACTCTTTCTTCAAGGAATCAGAAAGGCTTTCGCGATCTTTTAGGAACTTAGAGAAATCACAGCTGCCTGTATTGCAGAGCCGGGCTCTGCACCCAGTTCTTTCCCAGTTAATCTTTGGTGCAACCCTGCTCAGGGGGTTTTATTATCCCCATTTTGCAGATAAAGAAAATGAGGCTCAGAGGACCTCAATAACTTCTCAGGACAGACTGAAATTGGATTTAAAGCCAGCCTGTGTGGTTCCAACGCCAAGTCCATCCCAGCATATCACGCTGCCTCTCTATAAACAGGAGAGCATTAAATCCTTGACATTCACGAGAGTAATCCTGAGACCTCTGGGAGCTCCTGATTTACAAATTCCACTTTAGCATGTAATCGTCTCCATAAAACATCTATTTTCTAGCTAAGACCTATCTTTTCTCAGTCTTACTCCATTGTCAGAGGCGGCCGTTAAGACTTGCTTTGAGATAAGGGTTGCTGTGCAAGGAGGGTGAGCAGAGATCAGGGAGGCCAGGTCAGGAAGGGAACGCAGGACTGTCTGCTGGGGTCCTCCACCAGCCACACGCCAGCCCTGTTTCCTGGAGCACCGGGCAGATAGCTTAAGAACAAGATGTGTCTGCTACAGTGGTTAGATGGCCCTGTCCCACTGCTGAATACACACATGTACCCACCCCGCCCGACCTTCCACAATCACACACTGCAGCCTTCTGGACAGAGATACTAAGCTGGGCGGATCCCAGGAGACAGCAGGGGACTGGTGTTTCCTGAAGCTGGGTGTAAACTGAGATTTTAAATTGTACATTGACGGACATTCTGTTTTCGAAATAACTGTGCATTTCATAATGACTATTTGAATAAGTGTAACTAATACAGCAAACCCTGATTTCATAGATAATAGAGCTGATTTTCCATCCATAGTCATGATATGGTTTCCTCTGAAAAATATACTGAAGTAAAAAAATAAGACAGCTCAAAGGAAAATATAAAGGAAACCATAAAGAAGGCTGAGCGCTGAAGAATTTATGCTTTCGAACTGTGGTGCTGGAGAAGACTCTTGAGAGTCCCTGGGACAGCAAGGAGATCAAACTAGTCAATCCTAAAGGAAATCAACCCTGAATATTCATTGGAAGGACTGATGCTGAAGCTCCAATACTTTAGCCACCTGATGCGAAGAACTGACTCATTGGAAAAGACCCTGATGCTGGGAAAGATTGAAGGTAGGAGGAGAAGGGGACAACAGAGGATGAGATGGTTGGATGGCCTCACTTACTCCGGGGACATGAGTTTGAGAAAACTCAGGGAGACAGTGAAGGACAGGGAAGCCTGGCGTGCTACAGTCCATGGGGTCGCAAAGAGTAGGACACAACGAGTGAATAACAACAACAAAGGAAAATCTTTAGTAAATGGTGGGTGCCATGGTATCTGGTGATGGCCAAAGGGTAGTTTGTGGGTGAATGAAGTTAGAGATATCCTGGCTGGGACATTACTATGTGGGCAGGAGGTTGAGAAGATATGGCTGGAAAAGAGGCCTGCAGCCCCCTCCTGAATGGATGTGGACCTTCAGAGATGGGAAGGCCTGCATTCTGGTTGGTAGACAGAAGGGGGAAAAAAAAACAAACCAAACCCCAGTCTTCTTCACCATTAGCAATTACATGGTGTGGAACAGACTGTGTGTAACATTAGAGAAATTCAAAGTAGAGGAAAGATCCCTTCGGGAAGAATGAAACAAATCTTCTTTGAAAAGGTGATTATAGAAAACAGGACCCACTCCTGAGATAATCAAACCCTCTCCTAGGGCTTTTTTTTTTAACTTTTTAATGAAAAATTTCAAACATAAGCGAAAGTAAAGAGACTAGTGAGTAGTACAAAAAAATCCCATCTACCTTTTCCCAATTTCTTCTTGATCATTTTTAAAAATAATTTTATTTATTTACTTATTTTTGGCCGTAGTGGGTCTTCGTTGCTGCTTGAGCTTTTCTCAAGTTGCGGTGAGTGGGCTCTACTCTCTAGCTGGGGCGCGTGGGCTTCTCACTGTGGTGACTTACCTTGTGGAGCATGGCCTCTAGGGAGAGTGGGCTTCAGTAGTGGCGGCTCTCGGGCTCTGGAGCTCAGGCTCAGTAGCTGTGGAGCACAGGCTTAGTTGCTCCGCAGCATGTGGGATCTTGCTGGATCAGGGATCGAATCCATGTCTCCTGCATTGGCAGGTGGATTCTTTACCACCGAACGACCAGCGAAGCCCCTTCCTGATCATTTTTAACCAGCTAAAGGAAGGCCCAACTAACTGAGAGTTGGGAGAATTGCGTTCTAGTCATGGCTCTGCCACAAATTAGCTGTGTGACCTTGGACAAGACATTTAACCTCTCTGAGGCTCTGTTTTCTCTTCTAGAACACGAGGGAGATGAGCTAGATCTCCCCGGAGCTTCCTATCACCCCAACCCACTTCTATAACATCATAAAATAGCAATAAAAATGCAGAGTGCTAGGCTAACTGTGGTGCTGAGCCAATTAAACTGGCCAGATCTTTCCGTCCTCTGGCACGTGTGGTCAGTTGCTAAGTCATGTTGGGATCTTGTGGAACCCCATGGACTGTAGCCCACCAGGCTCCTCTGTCCGTGGGATTTCCCAGGCAAGAATACTGGAGTGGGGTTGCCATTTCCTTCTCCAGGGGATCTTCCTGACCCAGGGGTGGAACCCAAGTCTCCTGCACTGGCAGGCAGATTCTTTATCACCAAGCCATCACTGAGGATCCTCTCCTATCCTTGCGCTCTTTGTATAACCTTTCCCATGGGAAAAGTTTAAAATGTGGGGACATGCTAAGTGACCCTGTTAGGACAGACACTCAGCACGTCAAATATGCTAAAATATGTATATTCTCATCTGAAATGAAGGAATTAGCAGGGGAAAAAATCATTTTATGAAGTGTTATGGAATAATAGAGTTTTGTATTGGCCGTATTTGGGGACACGTCTGTGTTTATCTCTAATCCACACTGGAAAGTAAGGTAGGTGACTATCCTTGGATCTGGGAAAACCATGTGGACCACCAGACTGGAAAATGAGGTCCCCAGGAAGCCTGTGAAATCCTGATTAACACAAATGGTTGGCCTTTGTTGGTCCAATGAATCAGATCAGTGTTGACATGAGCAAACACGTATCTGACGTTGAGCACAGTGCCTGACATAATAGGTATTAAACATCAATTTTATGATTTCTATTTTCCATGCAGATACTGAACTAAAGGGTTTAAGCAGACACATATAAAGCTCACACACACTCAGCTTTGGTAACAAAAGAGCAAACAAAGGCCTAATAACCTACTTTGCAGGGATAATCTTATGTATCTGAACAGCACCCAGGGAGGAAATCAGCGGCTTTTTATCCCAAAGAGTGCTTGTGGTCCTGACCACACCTCCCCACCCCGTGAGCTCTCAGAATGGCCTTGAACACCGGCTGCTATCCTCGCCACACACAGCCTTCAGCATTGATGACAACGAGGGCCCTAGCACTGGCTCTGCCTTCTCACTGGTTCGGCATCTCTGCTCAGGTGAGAATTCTGCAGAGAAAATGAGGTGGTACAGGCTGCTAGCCAGAGGGAGCCGAAGAGAACAAGACAGGGTTGGAAGCTCCGAATTTCAGTCTTGGTTCTATTATCGTGTAATTAGGGACAAGACCTTCTTCATGGCGCTCTTGGCTTCACGTGTATAACAAACAGTTAAACTGTGTCTTAGGGTGTTTTTAGCAGGAACATAGTCTATTCTATGATGATTATAATAATAATAATTATATGAATACAGATAATAATGATGACAATGTATAATAATAATCACATGCAATGCATAGAATCTGAGTCAGACCCCGATTTCTGAGACTGCTATTTACCCCTTAAATAGGGGCTTCCCTGGTGGCTCAGGCGGTAAAGAATCTGCCTGCAATGCAGGAGATGTGGGTTCGATCCCTGGGTCAGGAAGATCCCCTGGAGAAGGAAATGGCAACCCACTCAGGATCTTGCCTAAGAAATCCCATGGACAGAGGAGCCTGGCAAGCTACAGTTCATGGGGTCGCAAAGAGTCAGACACGACTGAGCGACTAACACACACACTCCTTAAATGCATTTTCACAGGGTTAGATGCTGGGGCACGTGGTTCCTGGCTTTGAGAAGCTCATCGGCTACAGGAAGAGACATAAAAAAGATCAATTAAAGTGCAGCAAGAGCTATTACGGAGATAAGAACAGGTGCTTGGGGAGTCCAGAGGCGTCTGCAATGATCCTAGAGGGGCTGGGATTCTGGCTCATCTCTGGGTTAAACATCTGTTCTCCCACACGGAGTCAATATGGAAATCTTCATTCATTCAACAGCTGTTTGTGAAACGTCCATGAAGTCCCAGGCACTGTGCCGGCCTCCCTGCAAGCCCTCTTGGAGTTACTGACTATGGGGAAGCAGGCATCATGCAACTAAAGGCACAAGAATGTGGTTTATGGGGACTCCCCTGGTGGTCCAGTGGTTAAGAATCCGCCTTCCAATGCGTGGGACGCAGGTTCAGTCCCTGGGTGAGGAACTAGGATCCACAAGCTGTGGGGCAACTAAGCCCATGCGTCTCAACTACTGAGCCTGTGTGCTGCAATAAGAGAAGCCCTTGCACCCCAAGTAGAGAAAGCCTGTATGCCACAACAAAAACCTAGGGCAGCCAAAACAATAAAAAAGAAAGAAAGAAATAAAAAGACTGTGGGTTATGAATTGTGTGCAGATCTATGAAGGAAGCTCAGAAATGATACAGGAGAACACAAAGACTTAGAGATCTGGGGAGGCTTCCTGGAGGAGATGGCTATTGAGCTGGGAGCCAAAGAGTGAGAAGGGGAAAAGCATTAGATGCAATTAGGGTAAAGATGCAAAGAGCCCGGTGAGCTCCAGAATCCAGGAGGCCCAGTGTTCAGAGGGAGAGGGCTTGTGATGAGAATGAGGTCAAAAGGTAAGACTGGTATCCCATAATGAGTCCAGGAGAAGGCACCGATCCGATTCACCTTTTTTAAGAAGCACTCTAGATCCCAGTAGAGAATGGGATGGAGGAGGATCCTGTGAATGGGGGAAGGCTGGTTTAGAGACTCTTTCCATCCTGGGGAGAAATGATAGTGGCAGTCAAGATGGAGAGAAGGAAGTGGACTCTGGAAATGAGTTGAACGTGGACTTGGCCAACTTAGCTGATGAATAAAAGATGCGGGCGAAGGGATAAAGAACAGCTCCCAGGTCCTGGCTTAACGCATGGGGTGAAGGCAGGTACTGGGTACCCAGAGAGTACAGACAGGGAGAGGAAACAGAACACTTCTGAGCTCACCAGCTGATGTATAAAGAATACCTCCCATAGAGTAGTCACTCAGTAAGTGCTGGTCCTTTCAAGGCAGAGGGGCAAGTTTACTAAAATCCAGGCAGGTCTGGCAGCCAGATTGACAGGCAGATTTAGAGCGAAGAACAGCTGGGCAAACAGCAGGAGCTGGGCCAGGGAGCCTTGCAAGGCAGCGGCAGGCTCACACCTGCAGCCCTCCACACCTGGGCTCAGGTGAAGTCAGCCGAGAGATTGGTAAAAACGATGGCCATAAAGAGCATGTGTATATTGCTTTCCTGTTTACAAAGCACCTGTGCCAGACACTATCCCATTTGATTCCTGCAACAACATGGAAGCAGAGCCCAAACCCCAATTCTAGAATCAGGGAAGCTTAGGCTTAGAGCTTGAGGGACTTGTTCAAGCTGACATGGTCCATATTGGGTAGCACCCAACTATTCTGGTTCCCATTGTGGGCTCCCCAGCACAGCCAGTTTATACACCAGTCACCACCGATGCAGTCCCAGGGACCTTAGAGGTTTGCAAGAGCCTACAAAAAATAATACTGGGGCCTGGAAAAATGGATGGGCTCCAAAATACAAACAGGGTAGAAATGAAACGAATGAATGTTTATTTAAGTGTCTACAAAATGCAATGTCAAGTCAACTTCATTAACTGTTCCATAGAGCGTGTATTAAAATTTCATTATGTTGGGAAATAAGGTGTAGGCTAGATTCTCCTCATTCTGCAAGAATTCCGTGCAGATATAGAGAACAAGCTGGTGGTTGCCTGTAGGGAAAAAGAAGGGGGAGCGGCAAGATAGAGATAGTAGATTAAGAGATACCAAGGACTGTGTATAAAATAAATGTGTGTATAAAACAAATAAGCAACAAGAATATATTGTACAGCACAGGGAAATAGAGTCATTATTTTGTAATAACTTTAAATGGAATATAACCTATAAAAATACCAGATCACTACGTTGCACACCTGAAACTAATATAATATTGTCTATCAACTGTATTTCAATAAAAAAAGAACTCCAAAGTACACAAGATGGTTGTTAAGTAATCATAGCCAGTAGTGAGTGAGATGAACAACTTGTAGTCAAATAACCACAAAGGCAGAACTTCAATAATCCTTCCAAACTCTATTACTGCAAAAGATTATGTTTCCTGTGGGATAAGGGGTTTGTGTTAGTGTGTTTGATGAAACATGGGGTGAGGTGCCAAACAGAAAGGTCTAGAGCAGGACAAAATAATGCCTTTTGCAGCAGCAGGGATGAGCCAAGAGATGAACACTAAGTGAAGCAAGTCAGAATAAAACCAATACCATCTGACATCACTTACATATGGAATCTAAAACACGGCACCAAGGAATCTACTTATGAAACAGAAACAGGCTCCCAGATGTAGAGATCAGACTTGTGGTTGTCATGAGAGGGGTGGAGTGGGAGTTTGGGATTAGCAGGTGAAAGCTATTACATTTAGAATGAATAAACAAGGTCGTACGGGGAACACTATCTAATCTCCCAGGATAAACTGTAATGGAACAGAATATTTAAAAAGAACACATATATGTGTAAAACTGAGTCACTTTGCTATACAGCGGAGATTGGCACAACATGGTAAATCAACTATACTTCGATTAATAAAAAAAAGACAGACCCAGAGTCTATGAGACCGTAGGTATCCAGCTGTCAAGCCTCCTTGGATCTCTAAGTGTATTTAGTTTCTGCGAACCCAGAAATACACCTGAAATGGTCCCTCAGGTTTTGAACCCACCAGAACATTTTGGAGGGAGTGTTTCTAGGAAGCAGAGATAAGCGAGAACAGAGTGGCTTCCAAAAGACCAAGGTGGGAGGGGCCACTTGTGTCCCCTAGGAATCAGGAGATCAGTAGGGGGGTGACTCAACAGGAGGAGCTTTGTTGGAGCCCCCTGGGGCAGAAGGAGTGAGTCTACTATAAGCCAAGAGTAGGTTCCCACGGGAAGGTTTAAGGAAAGGAGGGGTGAGTCTTACCTAAGAACAAAGGCAGATACATTTCATAGATCACACATGCACCTGTTCATTCAGCAAATATTTTCTGAGCATCTCTTCCGTGCCAGCCTCTGCTTTAGGCGCTTGGAATATATCAGTGTGCCAAAGCGACAAACGTCCCTGTGCCCCAGGGAACTTGTATTCTAGGTACAGTCACATGGTGTTGGGGAGACAGGCAGGAAACAATAAACATAATAAATGAGAAAATGATATTAGAAGGTTGTAGAAAACTATGGATAAAATGAAAATCAGAGACAGGTGAGGAGAACTGGGCATGCCACGGAAAGAAGGGGTACAGACTGTGGCTTAAATAGGGTGATTATGGTTGAGCTCACTGAGAAAGTGAGATCTGATTTAATTCTCAGCTGCTTCTTTTTTTAAAGTGCACAATTCAGTGATGTTTATTTTATTTTACAATGTTTATTTATTTGGCTACATTGAGTCTTAGTTGCGGCGTGCTAGATCTTCATTGAGGCATCTTTCATTGCGGCTCTCGGGCTTAGTTGCCCTGCCATGTGGGACCTTAGTTCTGGACCAGGGATCCCTTGCATTGGAAGGCAGATGCTTAACCACTGGACCACCAGGGAAGTCCCAGTCTCAGCTTTCAGGACTGCAGAGTGATAAGGGAGTGAGTCATGTAGATATCTTCTGGAAGAGTATTCCAGGAAGAGGGAATTGCAAGTGCAAAGGCCCTGGGGTGGGTGCATGGCTGGCCTGTTCATGAAACAGCAGGGAGTTCAGCGCAGCTGAGGGCTTCCCTAGCGGCTCAGGTGATAAAGAATCTGCCTGTAATGTGGGAGACCTGGGTTCAATCCCCTGGGTTGGGAAGATCCCCTGGAGACAGGAATGGTTACCCACTCCAGTATTCTTGCCTGGAGAATCCCATGAACAGGGGAGCCTGGCAGGCTACAGTTCATGGAATCGTAAAGAGTCAGACATGACTGAGAGATTAATACACACACAGTGTAGCTGGAATGGCTGAGCATATGCTGGTAAAACAGGTCAGGACAGTAATGCAGACAAGAACATCTAGCCACTGTGATGACCATTCTTTTCTGAATAAAAGAGGGGAGATTCTGAAGGGTTTTGAGCAAATGATTAATGTGATCTTATTACTATTTAAGGAGCTTCCCTGGTGGCTCAGATGGTAAAGAATCCGACTGCAATGCCAGAGACCTGGGTTCAACCCCTGGGTCAGGAAGACCTTCTGGAGAAGGGAATGACTACCCACTCCAGTATTCTTGCCTGGAGAATCCCATGGACAGAGGAGCCTGGTGAGCTACAGTCCATGGGGTCTCAGAGTCAGACATGACTGAAGCAACTTGGCATGGCACTTCTGTTTAAAAGAATGTGATAAGGAAAGACTGTAGAGGAATGTATCACTTTTCTGTGGCTGCTGTAAATAATTACCATGAACTGGGTGGCTTAAAATGACAGAAACTTCTTTCCTCACAGTTGCGCAGGCCACAAGCCCAGAATCAGTGTCACTGGGCTGGGATTGGTATGTTAGGGCCGTATTCTGTCTGGAGGCTCTCTCTCTCTCTCTCTCTTTTTTTTTAAGGTTTTTTGATGTGGACCATTTTAAAAGTCTTAGTGCATTTGTGACAATATTATTTCTCTTTTATGTTTTGGCTTTTTGACTGTGAGGGATGTGGGTTCTTAGATCCCAAACAGGGATTGAACCCACACCCTTTGTATTGGAAGGCAATGTCTTAACCACTGGACCACCAGGGAAGGCCCTGGGGTCTCTTGAGGCGAGTCCATTGCTCGCCTCTTCTGGCTTCTGTAGTCTATAGCGTTCCTTAGCTTGTAGTCACATCACTCAACCTCTGTCTGCATGCTTACAGCATCTCCTCTGTGTATGAATATCAAATCGCCCTCTGTCTCTTATAAGGACACTTGTGGGAGCATTTAGGGTTACCTAAGTAATCCAGGATAACCTTTCCATCTCAAGGTCTTTAACCACACCTGCAAAGACTCTTTTCCCAAAGGAGGCAACATTTATTAATATATATTCCAGGGATTGGAACCTGCTATCTTCCGGCGGGGGCAGGGTGTGTGTGTGTGCATTAATTCATCTTCCTCTGTGGGTGTGGGTGTAAGGAGAGTGTTAAAAGGTTTTTGAAGTCATCCAAGCAAGGCATCACGATGGTCTAGACCAGATGGGTGCAGTGCAAGTAGTGTGAAATCCTTGGATTCTTGGCATATTTTGAAGGTAGACCCAACAGGATTTTCAGACCCACCGGAGGTGGGGCGAGAGAGAAAGAAAGGGCTCCAGACAGACTTTCCCCCTGAACAAGGGGAAGGGTGCAGGTGTCCTCACTGGGATACAGAAAGCTGGGAGTGGAGTAGTTTCTGGGGGAGGGGAACAGAAATTCAGTTTCAGAAATGTGGGGTGTCAGATGCTGTCCCAGAAATGAAGCAGGTGGCTGGGCAGGAGGGTCTGGGGTTTTGGAGACAGGTCTGGGCTGGGAGCATTGGCACAGAGGGTATTCAGAACTGTAGGACTTAGAGTGGCTTAGCTTGGGAGCGAGTGCAGAGATGGGGGATTATGGACTGAGCCCCGACGTCCCCAACACCAGGAGGTCAGGGAGAAGAGCAGCAGAGATGTCCCAGTAGAGGAGGCTGAGAAGGAGAGAGACAGGGTCCCATCCAAGAATCCAGTGGAAGAAGTATATCAAAGAGGCTGGGGAATAACACAATCTCTCAACCAAGACAAAGAGCCATGGCTTCGCCTACTTGCTTGCCTCCCTGCCCTCAACTCTGTCCAGTTTTGCTCCAGCAGGAACATCTGGCAGTGGGCCACTCACTCTAGAGAGGAGGCCTTTGCCGCTCATAGCAGCAGCAGCTAAGTCGCTTCAGCCATGTCCGACTCTGTGTGACCCCACAGACAGCAGTCCACCAGGCTCCTTTGTCCCTGGGACTCTCCAGGCAAGAGCCTGGAGTGGGTTGCCATTTCCGTCTTCAAAGCACGAAAGTGAAAACTGAAAGTGAAGTCGCTCAGTTTTGTCCGACTCTACATGACCCCATGGACTGTAGCCTACCAGGCCCCTCCATCCATGGGATTTTCCAGCCAAGAGTACTGGAGCGCCGCTTACAGGCCCCCATGCAAAACACTGGTCATGGAAACTTAGTTCTGCCACAGGCGCGGTGGGCTTGCATCCAACAGGAGGTGTTAGTCTAAACCCTCCAGCCTCTCAGAATGTAGTTAATGAGCCTTCAGCTTGGGACCCTGGGCTGTTAGGCTGTAGCTGGGGAGGTGTGATGACTGGGAGACGAGAAAGAGGACCCAGAACACAGTGGGTGTGGTCAAGCCAGAAGTCATGTGTTGAGTTTGAAACAGAGATTCTGCTCACCACCCCTCACCCTGACCAGAAGTAATCCTGCCTCTGACTGCGTGCTGGCTGTGTTGGTTCAGACTCGTCACCTATCTTCTCTAAGCCTCAGTTTCCCTATTCGTAAAATGGGATGGCAAAAATCTACTTTCCCAAGGACTTACTGTATAGCACAGGGAACTAGACTCAACATCTTGTAATAACCTATAATGGAAAAGAATCTGAAAAAATATATGTATTGATATTATATATATAAATACACACACATATATATATTTAATATAACTGAATTGGGGCTTCCCTGGTGGCTCAGATGGGAAAGAATCTGCCCATAATGCGGGAGACCCGGGTTTGATCCCTGGGTCAGGAAGATCCCCTGGAGAAGGGAATGGCTACCCACTCCAGTATTCTTGTCTGGAGAATTCCATGGACAGAGGAACCTGGCAGGCTACAGTTCACAGGGTCTCAAAGAGTCGGACACGGCTGAGAGACTTTCACAGTATAACTGAATCACTTTGCAGTACTCTTGAAACTAACACAGCACGTCAATTAACTACACTTCAATAAAAAATTTTTTAAACATTTGAAGAATCTATTTCCCAGGGAATTAATTAGAGACTGCCAAGGACATCGAAGGTGCTCAGAGAGTCTGTTTTCTCACCCAATGCCTTGATTTCAAATGATGTGAGTCAATCTTGCCATAGCCCCCACCCAAAGGGACAGGTCTCTTTTTAGAGGCGCCAGGATGGGGTGGGTGTCCAGTCCATGAACCTGGAAACCAGAGCCAGGAGCCTGCTGCTCGTGTGGGCTGCTGGCCTCCTGCTTCCGCTCTCAAGGCCAGCCCAGCACCACATGGCCATGTCACAAACACACGTCCAGTGGGAGAGCAAGCTGCTGATTCACTGCAATCATTGCCTCTAGACTCAAAGAACGCTCTGTGATCAGAACAGGGAGAGGCCTGGGGCACCGGTCTGGCCTTCAATCCTGCTGCTTTTTACTCATTCCCTGTGACCTCAGTAAGTCACCACTTCCCTGGAAGCTTCATTGTTCCAACTTGGGTGGTGAGAGGTTCGAGCTCCATTAGTCATTTTCACAGTTTTGTTTTATAGCAGAAAGCTTTTATTTTTTATAAAGCCTACATGGTATCCTGCTGTTTAAAATAGATTAAAGATGCTCTTGTTAAAGTGGGGAGGGGACTCCTCTTTATCAGCCCAAGGCATTTCCAGGAAACCCTATGTTTCCCAGGGGACAGACTTTGAAAGATTCTGACTAAAGGCAAAATTTGCTAGCGACTCTGAGTTTAAAGCTATGTGTGATTGGAGTTAGATGAATTGGTGCTGATGAATATGTATTTCAAGTGGTTAAGTGTAAAAATGTATTTGTGTGTATGCTTTATTTCCATTTTTAACCTGCAGCTCGCCAGCCAGATTCTTGGTATCTTATGCCCGCTTGTTAATTTCTTGATGTCAGATCTGCTGCACTCTTATATATTGAAGGGGTTGACTTAGTATTGGTAGCCAGTTAAAAATGCTTTGACTCTGAGATAGAAATAAACAGATCCTGAGCTAAATATTTCTAAGGTCTCTCATAGCTAAAAAAAAAAAAAAAAAAAATCTCAAAAATCCTAACTTTTCCTTGTGGTCAATCTTTCCCATTTCATGAAGCAGGTTCTGGGTTCATAATGAAAATAGGGCAAACGCTGCTGTTCAACAATCATGGCAGGAAGGAGAGTAAAACTGGTTTTAGCTGAGCACCTACAGTGTGACAGGTACCATCTTATACCTTAAGCTGGTTAATTCTTTGAGGCAATGGTACAAGGGTGCAAGCATCTTTATTTCTATTCCACTTATGGGGAAACTGACTCTCAGAGAGGAAAGGTGACTTACCCAAGGTCATAATGGCTAGTAGGGTTAGGACCCAAACTGGGATCTGTATGCAAAGGCTGTGCTCTTCCCACCTCACATGGTTTCTGAGGGCAAAAAGTCCCTCTGATTTCAGTACAGCCATTGAGTTGTATAAAAAGCAATCCTTTTTACTGACCTCCAAGTTCTTGGTTCAGCACCAGCTCTCCCATCTACATTACTAACGCTGATCTTCTAAGAATCCTGGGAGGTCAGCAGCAGGTACTATCGTACCCATTTTTCAGAGTGGAAAACTGAGGCTGGGAGAGCTGGAGGGACTTGCCTAGGGTTATACAGAGTGTGGGAAGAATGGGGGTTTTGCTATTCCCTTCTGAATCCTCTCTCCAACCAGAGGGAGAGCCAGAAACCCCAGGGCTCCCTTGCTCAGGGAATTCATGTCCCCTTCTTTAGCAGAACTTCATTTTGTTTTCAAATTGCTCCCAATCTTTTCATCGCGGCAGGCTTTTCATTTATTAGGCATTCAATTTCCCTCCCGTTCATCATTTATTTGCTTTTGCTTTTCATTTTTTAAGAGGTAAAGGAAATGCAAATTAGCAAGTGAATGGCATGCATAATACAGCCAGACTCTGCTATAAACAGTCTGCTCAGTTCTAGGACAAATTGGTCTACAAGGACCCGACACACCTCTCGGGGTGTGTTCACACAGACCCAGCCTGGAGACCCGATTTCCTGCTGACGGCCTGCCTCAAGAGAACAATGGTAAGAGCGCGTTTTGGTTTGGTCAACCGTTCCCGAGGTTGACGCCTTGGTTAAAGTCCAGCGCACAGCTTCCCCGAGTGCCGGGGAAATGTGTTTGCGGCGACCAGTCATATATGGTCATATATGATCACAGTGATAGAGCAGCAGTCCAGTGTTGCTCATATAGCATTGCCTGGGGCAACCCCCTTATTCATTTTCTTAATTAAATTTATGTGGCTGCACCGGCTCTTAGGTGCAGCAGGTGGAATCTTCGATTTTCACTGTGGGAGGTGGCATCTTCAGTTGTGGAATCTTTAGCTGCAGCTTGTGGGATCTAGTTCCCTGGCCAGGGATCGAACCCAGGCCCCCTGCATTGAGAGAGCAGTGTCTTAGCTACTGAACTATCAGGGAAGTCCCAGCAACCCTCTCACTCTTGGCCTTACTTCCTGAACTACCCCGAAGGTGTGTCCCTTGCACCTTGCTCTGTTTCCCGGCTCTCGTGGCTGGAGTTTTGTGGCTCTTCCTCCTAGAATGTCTTTGTCTAGATCTTGGGCTTGTTATGTGTTCTTCTAAGAACTTGGTTTTCACTGGGCAATGGCTGTATCTCTCTATTTTAGCAAGACACACAGAGGGTCCCCTGGCCTCTTAGATTTACTGAGGACCCTCCGGTCCTCTACTCTTTGTCTCTACTAGGTCTGACTTGTTCTTGTGGGTGGAACGCAGATGCACTCAGATTCCTCAAAATTCACATGTTATGCTCCAAAAGAAATAAGAGTTACCATTGACTGAGGGCTGGAATCTATGGTATGTGCCTTTGCTTGCTACTTTCTATCTCAGACAGCGCTTTACACCCCCGTGAGACAGTGATTACAATAGTCCCACTTTGTAGTAGAAGAAACTGAGCCTCAGAGAAGGTATTGTTTAGTCGCTAAGTTGTGTCTTGACTTTTTTGAGATCACATGAACGCAGTAGCCCACCAGGCTCCTCTGTCTGTGAGATTTCCCAGCAAGAGTACTGGAGTGGGTTGCCATTTCCTTCTCCAGGGGATCTTCCTGACCCAGGGATCAAACTTGCCTCTCTTGCATTGGCAGGCAGATTCTTTACTGCTGAGCCACCAGGGAAGCCCCAGAAAGGATATATACCTCCCCAAGGTCACACAGCTCACAGGGGACAGAGCTGGGGTTCAAGGTTCACAGGTGCTTAGTTACATGCAACACAGCCCTGCGTTTAGTTAAGCCTTGCTTCAGGAACTCAGGACCAAACGGGTGCCTTACTGACTGGTTTCTAGCTTCATTTAAGTCCTGAGTGTACTCAGACACAAGCACGTGCGTGTGTGTGTGCCCACACACACTCCAGCCCTCATTCCTGTCATTGGGAGTTATCTGAACCAGACCAGAGTTGAAAATGAAAAATCACTAGTGGGTCGGCATTATTCATGCCTCATGGAAAACATTCCACTTCCAAACAATTGGGTTGATGGATTTTTCCTGAACTTCTTTGTCTTTTTCTTTTTCCCACTTAATGTTACAGATGTTTACAAGAAGAAACCACCGTTTCTGCCTAGGCAGCATTGATTGACATTTGCTGGAGGAAGAGCCTTTCGATGAGCCAGCCAGGGGCCTTGAGGATGAGGCTGGGGAGGATTTGGGCGGAACAGATGTGATCATCTGGTACCTGAGACTCTGGTTTTCATGAAAGGAAAAAAAAAAAAAGAAAGTGAGGATCTGATTAAAAAGAGGATTTTAGGTGGGATGAATTAAGAGATTGGGACTGACATATATGCATTACTATGTATGAATGGATAACCAATGAGAACCTTCTATATAGCACAGGAAACTCTATATCATGCTTGTGGTGACCTAAATGGGAAGGGAATCCAAAAAAGAGAGGATCTATGTGCATGAATGGCTGATTCACTTTGCTGTACAACAGAAACTAACACAACATCATAATTGTACCTCAATAAATTTTTTTTAAAGCAGGGGCCCCAATAAAGCCTTTTCTGAAAAAAATAAAAATAAAAAGAGGATATTTTAAAATAAGTGAGACGTCTAGTCTCTTCTTCTAAGAAACCTGGGTCTCCCAACTGTAGCCTGTGGGAGGTGGTCTGATCTCTGGAGATGTTCCAGCTCCGGGAAGCTGAGACCATTGCCCTGGGGAACATCAGAGGAGCAAGCATCCTCAGACTCGGCTGTGGTTTGGACAATGAGACTACCTGTCAGGTTCTATCATTACCTGGGTTCCCAGGTTCTTGTTTCCCCTGAACTTCTGTTTTCCGAAATACAGGGCAGGGAGGGGCAGCTGTACAAGACAGGAGCAGATTTCTTGGTGCAGGTTTTGCAAAAGCATTTCCATCAAATTGTCAGTGGTTCTGTTAAGGGGCGCTCTGGGGCTTGGAGGCAATGTGCACCCGCTGAGAACATCACAACCACCAAAAAGACTCAGGCAAATCTTCCAGAAGTGCCACTGGCTTGTGGGGGCAGAAGGAGGGCCAGGTGAGTTTTTAGGTCATCATAGTGAAAAGGTCCAGGCATGTCTGTGCCCCTCTCCCCACCTCCTGTCGCACCTTCTCCAGTCCTGTTCCCACACGGTCACCAGAGTGATCATTCTCAAATGCAAATCTCAGGCATGATTATACCATCTCCTCTCCCCTTCCTCTTTCAATAGGTCCCCTTTGCTTTTAGGACAAAATTCAAGTCCCTTAATCCAGCTCCAGCCTTCCAGGAGCTGGCCCTGTCTCCCTTCCTCACCCCAACCCATCAAATCTCATTCAGGCTTTAAATGCACTAAACTTTCTTTTACCTCTTGGCCCACGCTGTTCCCTCTGCCTGGCACACCTAATGTCCTTTCTTTTTTTAAATATTCTATTTATATTTATTTGGCTGCACTTGGCCTTAGTTACAGCTCATGGCATTCTATTTTAGTTGCAGTTTGTGGGATCTGGTTCCCTGATGAGGGATCAAACCCAGGTCCCCTGCATTGGGAGCATAGCGTCTTCGACACTGGACCACCAGGCAAGACTCCTTATTCCCCTTTCTTCTCCATCTGGCTGACTTCCGTTCATCCTTCAGCACTCTGCTGAGGTACCACCTCCTTCAGGAAGCCTTCCCTGACTGCTTGTCCCACTTCACAGCCATGACAAACCTAACCTCACAAAATTAGTTTCAATTCCTTTCAAACTTCCTATTTTAAAAGAAAACTTAATTCATGGGAATGATGCTCACATTACGACGTTAAGTCAGAAGAGCAGGATGTTAAGAAAGCACACCAAATGGCACCATTCTGTTAATCACTCCCCACACAGACAGACATGCAGACATGTGAGCAGGTTCTCAACCAAGACACCCAAATGGAACATACAGGAGCGCTAACAGGGGTTACCACTGGTGGAGGGGTTAGGGGTGAGTTTTATTTCCTGCTTTGATGTTTACAAATTATCTGTATTTTATTTAACTACTGGATTACTTTTATAATTAGATAAAATGTTCAAGAAAAAATAGTTGCACTGAATGTTGGGTTTGAATGTAAAGAAATAATTTTTAAAAAAGAGAGTGTAAGATTTAAATCTACTGAGGGATGCCTGTGATAAGTGATGAGGCTCAAAGAACCGATTTTATTTTAAATTAAAATTTTTTTATTGGAGTATAATTGCCTTACAGTGTTATGTGAGTTTCTGCTGTACAACAAAATGAATCAACTATATGTATACAAATGTCCCCTCCCTTTTGAATCTCCCTGCCCCACTACTCTCCCATCCCACCCCTGGAGGACGGAGCACGCGGCTGAGCTCCCTGTGCTGTGCAGCTTTCTGCTGGGTGTCCTTTTAGGAGGGTGGTGTATATATCTCAGTTTTACTCTCTCAGTAGTATATATACGTCAGTTCTAATCTGACTCACTCTCCCCTCCCACCACATCCACATATCCGTTTTCTACATCTGCATAAACAGCAAATTTTAGACTGCTGTGCATAGTTTCTCATTAAACATACAAAAAGAGGTCAATATACACTAATATATCCATGTGTCAACAAGGAGTAAGCTGATGACATCTATAGCAGTCTGATAACGCTGGCTGTCTCAGGGGGACGGGAGGGGCAGGAGGGGGTGGACCAGGCAGGAGACTCACTTTGCCTGTGTCCATCTTTGTACTACTTCACTCGCTAATGTCAGCATGGCTTGCTATTGTGAATATTTTCAAACATCAAACAGTAAAAACAAAATAGAGAATAAAAGACTCTAAATACCAGGATGAATTAAGGGGCTTCTAATTAACAATAGAATATTTCAGGCAAGTCACAAAGTGGCTTCATAATAGGAACTTGTTAACAGTTTCAGTTCGGAAATTATTTTTAATTTAGAGAAAAGCATCAGAAATACGACAAAGAACACCCACATCATCTTTACCCACAGTCCCCTAACATCACCAGTGTGTCCCATTTGCTTCATGATTTGTTCTCAGAGTCCTGTTTATTCATCCTAGGAAAGGAAGTATCCCAGGTTGATAAATCACTATTTGAGGTCAGATGAATTGCCATGGGTCTGAGTGGTCACCTTAGAAAAAGACGTATTATATCTTAGGCTACAGACATGCTGTATGTACCCCCAAAATATATATAGATAAGGTTGTTCTTTGCAGCATTGCCCGTCTCAGAGGAAAACTGGATCCCATTAAAGGATCTGACCACTGGAACTGGCAAACCTGCATTGCAGGCAGATTCTTTACCAACTGAGCTATGAGGGAAGCCCATAAAATATAAAATAAATGATGGCAAATCCATGCAATGCCTCGTGCGGAACAATCAGAAACAGAAGATGAATTTGTGAGATGTTTTGAAAATACGTCTAAGGTACACTAGGTAATAAGTGCAAAACAACGTGTGTAGAATATGAACCCAGGGTATAAAAAAAAGGGATGCATGCTGGAAAGAGACATAGGAAACTATTTCTAGGAAGAAGGTTGGAGTCTTTTATACTATTCTATACTCTTTTACACCATTTGCATCTTTTAGCCATGTGAATGTTCCACGATCATGATAATAAAAACATAAACTGTCGGCAAAAGACTTTTACTGTAAGAAAAAAACTGTCTGCCCGCCCTCTTAGAACATCTCTTTGGGTTTTTTGGTTCTATTTCAATTTTATTATTTTTTTATTGGAGTATAATCGCTTTACAACGTTGTTGCTTTCTGCTGTACCACGCAGTGAGTCAGCTCTATGCATACATATGTCCCCTCTCTCTTACACCTCTCTCCCCCACTCCTCGTCATCCTACCCCTCTGGGTCATCCCAGAGCACTGAGCTGAGCTCCCTGTGCTACACTGCAGCTTCCCACGAGCTATCTTACCCATGGTGGTGCGACAGTGAAACTGCTCAGTCGTGTCCGACTCTTCGCGACCCCATGGACTGTAGCTCGCCAGGCTCCTCCATCCATGGGATGTTCCAGGCAAGCGTACTGGAGTGGGCTGCCATTTCCTTCTCCAGGGGATCTTCCCGACCCAGGGATCTTATTCAGGTCTCCCGAATTGCAGTCTGAGTCTTGAGCATCTGAGCCAAAGGAAGCTCACGGCAGTGTATCAGCGTCAAACGGAATCTCCCAGTTCATCCCACCCTGCCCCCTTCCCACTCAGTGTTCACACGTCTGGGTCTCTATTCCTGCCCTGAAAACTACAATGAAGTATCACCTTACTCAAGTCAGAATGGTCATCATCAAAAAAATCTACAAGCAAGAAATGTTGGAGAGGGTTTGGAGAGAAGGGAACCCTCTTGCATTGTTGGTGGGAATGTAAATTGATACAACCACTATGGAGAATGGTATGGGAGTTCCTAAAAAAAAACTAAAAATAGAACTACCATATGATCTAGCAATCCCACTCCTGGGCATCCCTGTGGTTTTAGAATATGGAAGGAAGTCATTCCCGGTCTCCCAGGGGTTTGCCAGGTGGGCAGCCTTGACCTCCTGTGTGATTCCCCTACCAGCAGGTCTTCCCCCCACAGACAGATGCAGAGATGGGCAGGAGGCCTGTCTGTCAGGCCCTGGTCACAGATATGTCTGTTATCATCACAGACTGCAGTAAAAAATAGTGTCAATGTTGAAAAAGATTGCCCACAAGAAAAGTCAGATTCCTGGTCTATCTGGAAACATTTGGCAAAACCAGGGCTGTATTTGTGAGCTCAATGCTGGGCGGCAGCCAGGCGGGGTTGCCTTGAGCAGACGAGCAGGCTCTGTTGGCTGGACCCCCTCGTTCGCACAGCCCATCTGGGTCCTGACGCCAGGGTTGGGATTTGCAGCCTCCACTCTGATGTCTCACGGGTGGGGTCTTCCCAGTGGGATCTGCCTTTCAGCATCTCAGTCCAACAGTAGTTTCCAGCAGGGTCTCTTCACGCATATCCTGAGAAGCTCCATAGAGGGAGGAGGGTCATTATCTCACACTTCCATCATAAACATAAGGAGGCTGTGGCCCAGAGAGGTGAGGTGACTTCTTCCAAGATCACACAGCAAGCTATTCTCAGGGATAGGACAAGAACCCCGAGCACCAAACTCCCACCCTAGTGTGTGTTACACTGCCTCCCAAGGGTGGTCCCCAGACTGGATGATGGTTGAAAATCAAGGGGCTGGGTCCTCGTTGGCACCATCTCCTGGGTGAGGCAAGAGGCTGGCATGTGTGTGGATGGTACCAAGGTGCTTATCCTCCAGTGGAACCAGGTATAGTAACAATGACAGCCACAGCTTTGTTCATAGCTCGCTCATTTAGAGAGGTGTTCAGGGCAGAGAATAAGAGCCCAGCTTTGACCCATGGCTGAGTACTTGGTAACTGGGTGACCGTGGGTAAGTTATTTGTCCCTCTATCGCTCGTTTCCTCACTTGCTAAATGGAAATGATAATAATAGCATCTATCTCATAGGATTTGTTTGAAGGTTAAGTAAACTAATAGGCGCATGCATATGAAGTCACTTCGGTCGTGTCCGACTCTTTGCGACACTATGGGCCATAGCCCACCAGGCTCCTCTGTCCATGGGATCTCCAGGCAAGAATACTGGAGTGGGTTGCTGTACCCTCCTCCAGGGGATCTTCCTGATCCAGGGATGGAACCCGAGTCTCCTGTTTTGGCAAGCAGAATCTTTACCACCAGCACCACCTGAAACCATGCCTGCCACATAGTAAGCGCTCAATAAACGTAAGTGGGTATGATGACTGTAAGGTAGGAACTGGGCTAAGTGTTTTGTCTGCTTTATGTCGGTTAGTCCTCTCAGCTGGCATCGGGTAAGTGCCATTCATTCATGGCATTCATTCACTCACCAGTTATTTATTAAATTTCTAGTTATGCTGGATCCTTGGTGCTGGGAAAACAGCATTAAATACACAATGTTGACATTCTCTCTGCCTTCTGTGCTTGCAATCTAGGGAGGGGTAGGAGGGCACAGATCCCCAAAGCATCAATTAGTTAATGGTCAGGAGTGATCCAAGCTATGAAGGAAATAAGAGCGAGAGATGGAGAATAAGGCTGGGTGGGAGGCTGGGTGAGAAGTCTGAGGAAGGGGAGTGACGGAAGGATGCTCCCATGAGTTCATCTGTACAGAGACCTGAGTGAAGTGTGAGGGGCCAGCAGATGAATACAGGAAGAGCCTTCCTGGAAGAAGAGAGGGCAAGTGTGCCACGGCCCCAAAGCAGGAATGAAAGATGGCATTCCTGGAGTGTTCCAGAAGACAAACGGAGGCCTTGGTGGTTGAAGCCAGAGAGCTGATGGCAGGGGAGTGGGGTAGAGACACACGTAGAGCAGGGAGGGAGAGAAAGAGTGAGCCTTATACTCTGATCTCTGATTTGCAGAGGAAACTAAAGCTCAGAGAAGTTAAATAACTTTCCCAAGCTGGTAAGGAGGGGAACTGGGGATTTGAACCCAAGACAGTCTGGCTTCAAGGCATATGTTCTTAACCATCGGTATATATGGACTCAGGCATGAACAACCAGCAATACAGTGGAAATCCGGACCCACCTATTTGTGCTCCAAACAGACTTCTGGGAGAACAGGAACAGAGTATGAACTGCTGGAGGGATGAGGAGTGCGTGCGTGCGTGTGTGTGTGTGTGTGTGTGTGTGCATAAGGAGGGGGTCTAAGGCAGAAGGGAAGGGCCTCTCTTTCTCTCCTGGCGCACACACCCATATTCACCTTGGCAGCTCCAGCAGGCCACTCGGGGATAATGGTGAGGGCTCAGGATTCTACAGGAAATCTGGAATAGTCCCCAAACCTGTCAGATCTTGGGGCATCTCAGAACTGACAGTTTTAAAACACCAAAGGCACTTAAATAAAAATAGCACATTCTAAATGCAATATCCTCCTTGGTAATGATATATGAGGCCTCCATGGCTGGTGGCATTATCTTCTATGGCGATATATTGCATTGTTACAATTCATGCCATCCGCCTGCAAAACCAGGGATGTAAAACCCTGTAATTTATAACAGAATCTTGCAAACCTATGTATTATATATGTGTGACTATCACTACCTGGTAATCCATATGCAGTAACCACTTGGTTCAGAAGTTGGGCCCTGAGAAACTCTCTCCCCCAAGCCATTCTATAAATGCCAAGCTCAGCAGATAAGAGGAAGGGTGTGCCTCACTGCCAAGCCCCCAGACTGAGCAGAAATTAAGTGATGGGCTGTGTGTTGGTGGTAGAGGAAAGCCAAGATACTGAAACCGTGAGATTTGGATGGAAAGAACAAGGAATGACAGTCTGGAGACCCGAAGTCGAGTCTGGGCTTCCTTACTTATTTTGGGTCTCACGGAGCCATCTGATCACACGGCCTGTCCTCGATGTCATGAACTGAGATGGAGATAAGGATGGACAGAAAACACCATCCTCCTTTCAGGGCTTACGAATCACCTGGATCCTGTTGGACCACACCTGTTGGGCTGCAGCCCAGGGGCCCCTGATTTAGGTCTAATGCCTGATAATCTGCATTTTTTAAAAACAATTAAATTTATTTATTTTAATTGGAGGCTAATTACTTTACGATATTGTATTGGTTTTGCCATACATCAACAGGAATCCGCCACAGGTATACACGTGTTCCCCATCCTGAACCCCCCTCCCACCACCCACCCCAAACCATCCCTCTGGGTCATCCCAGTGCACCAGCCCCGAGCATCCTGTATCCTGCATCGAACCTGGACTGGCAATTCATTTCACATATGATATTATACATGTTTCAATGTATAATGCATTGAATGTATACACTTACAATGTATAATGCAGACCACTTTCAAATGCATTTCAAATGCATTTTCAATGCAGACCACTTACATTTTGAGAGGCAGCATTCTGTTTTAAAGGCTCTTTTTGTTTTTCTGACAGTATTGGTGACAGGGTCAAAACATTGAAGCTGTGGTTTGGTGGGTTTTCGATTTTTTTTAAGGTCATTCTCTGTGCTATCTTCAAAAAAACAAAAATGTTGCTTCTGTTTTAATGTTTTGATTTTTGGCCACTGAGGCATGTGGGATCTTAGCTTTCCGACTAGGGATCGACCCCACACCCCCTTCATTGGAAGGTGAAGTCTTAACCACTGGACCGCCAGGGAAGTCTGGGACTCTACCTTGAGTCACTCTATTTCGTCTGTTCCAGATGACTTTAGGGACCTCCATATGAAACCTGCAAAGGAAGAGATGATCTGCCCAATTTACTGTGCAGCACAGGGCAGGGCAGACGCGCAGATGAAATCTGGTCTTCTTGACCCCGAGCCAGTGCTCTTCCACTGGGCTGCAAGCCTGTCTCCCAGCTCCGCCCCAAGCATACTCCAACCAAGGGAGCAACAGCAGTCAGGGGAGGCCCCAAAGAAGGCAACCAGACCATGCAACTCGAAACAGAACCTGCCAGGCACATTAACTCTGCAGGGGCAGGTCAGAGCCACCAGCAGGGGCCACTCTGATCTCCCCAGGTCTCCTCCGAAGGTCAGGCAAAATCATCTAATGGCTTCTTGAAGGGAAAATGACGGTCTGATGATTTTTTTCCTGCTGAACTTCATCACCTCCAACAGCCAAACGATAGATCCCTGCCTCCGGGGGGCCGGGGAATACTGGGCTGGGCTGCCCTGCAAGGCAGAGTGCTCTTTCAGGAGAGGTGGTAAATGGCTTATGGGATCAAGGTAGCAAGTGGGGATGCCATCCTGAGCCCCACAGGCAGAGATGCCTAATACTCACCTCCCCCCAATCCCAGAGCCGGGCCCCTGCCTGCTTCCTCATGGAGAGCTCTTGTCTCTCCCCAGGGGTGACTTCTCACCACCACCCCTTGCTGGAGCCATGCACAGTGCAGATCCTGGGCTTCTGCACATAAATGGGCTTGGGCCGACCAAGTACAGGCCTCCCACTGCCTCTAAGCATGATTGCAAAGATGCTTTGTTGCCACGATATTGCTCTTCCCTAGGAACCACCTATTCAGAACCCTTTTAAAGCCTCTCCAGCAAACATGTTGATTTCATTCCTTATTGCCCTCATCTGACTGCAGACCCTCACACTCCTGATTTGACTGCAGACTTAGAAATAAGCATCCAAGTGTTCCCTAGTCAAAGGGCCACTTTTATCCAGAAAAACAAATCTGTGAATCAAATAGCATCCTGATTCTCCATCATTAATTTCAGAAACTTGGTTGTTTCCAGCTTGCTAGCGCATCCCCCATCATTCCCTTTTGTGGTTATCAGAAGTACCACATACTCTCTTAAGCAAGATGGGACCTTTAAGGGTGAGTGCTGTCTCCCACCCTCCCTTCCCCCCCTGAATCACAGCATCATCTGATCTCATCTTCCTGCCATTCAATTATCCAACTACTGTTCTCTGACCTGCTACTATATGCCTGCTGCTGGGTTCTTATCCTCATGCGGCTTCCAGGAAAATGGGGGAAACAGCCAGGAAATGGGGAACTAAGCTTCGTCATGGATTTGCTAGTGGCCTGGGAAAAAAGTCAGTTAACTTGTGCTGAGTGAGCAAGGTCTGGTCCCTGCCCCTGGGGAGCTCACACATGAATTGGGAAGACAGGCATCCAGATTGTCACAATAATAGTAGCAGTCCAGATGTTTGCAGCACTGACCGGGTCCAAGTACTTTATGTGTGTGTACGCTAAGTCACTTCAGTTGTGTCTAACTCTTTATGACCCCATGCATTGTAGCCCACCAGGTTCCTCTGTCCACAGGATCCTCCAGACAAGAATACTAGAGTGGGTTGCCATGCCCTCCTCCAGGGGATCTTCCTGATCCAGGGCTTGAACCCACATCTCCTGCATTCCCTGCATTGGCAGGCGGGTTCTTTACCACTAGCGCCACCTGGGAAGCCCCAAGCAATTTAATGTATGTCAGTTAATTTCATACTCACGTAAACACTATTGTTGCATTATCCACATTTTACCCAGAGAAGTGACTGATAAGCAGCAGAGTCAGGATTTGAACTCAGGAAGTTGGGCTCCAGGGTTCATGCTTTCGACCTGGGAATCACGGTCCTGAGTGGGCTGGTGGGGCAAGTGAGGCTGGCGGCTGTCTTCACTCTGGAAGTGTCTCCCATTCCAGAGGAAGCCCGGTCCCTCTCTGCATACGTGTAGGGTGCTAATGGCCTCTCCGTGCCACTGAAGTGTGACTCTCTGGGGCCCTTCGGAGGCAATGTCTGGATACAGGCTTAATGAAGGGGAGCTGGTGTGTAACCAAGTTGTCAGGCTGGGGACTGAACGGTCTGTGCTGGGAACTGGCCCGTGAGTCCATGTGGGCTCTGCTGAGCCGTGGAAGCATCTAGCCCTCCCAACGCCGGTTGAGAAAGGCCTCTGGGACTGAGTGCCCAGCCCCCGAACAGGATGGTCCAAACCCTTCTGCCTACTTCAGAATTCACTGATCCCTCTCTATGCCCTATAGTCTTTTCCTCTCTCTTATCTCTCTAGGACTAGAAGAAGGGAGAAAACAAAGGAGCAAGGAAGGGAGGTGGGGAGGAAAGAAAGGAGGGAAGGAAGGGAGGGAGTGATGAGGAAGGGATGGAGAAAAAGTCCATAGCTACTCAGGTTGCTCAAGCCTTATAGGGGGAATTTCTCAGCCTGTCATTCGACCCCACCCTTGTATTATGGCCTCAACCACTTGCCAAACTTACCCATCACAATCTCCCCAAGGATCATTCATTTCTCGACAGTTAATTTATGTGTCCAAGAAAGGGACAGGTACTCTGCTAGACTCTGGTTAAACAATGTGAATACAACAGGCGGTCCCTGCCTGCTGATAGACATACACAAATACATACACAAATAAATATGTGATGATGCGCGCTGAGTGCTGTAGGGAAAAGAAAACAAGTGGACAAGGCATGAGCCGGCAAAGCAGGGTCAGAATGGGGGGAGAAAGCCTTTCGGGTGTGCAGGGAAGAAGAGTCTGGATAGAGTTTAAGGCTGCCTCGGGATGAGGGATGGGCACTCAGGTCTCAGCCAGGCGGGTCGTGCCGATTCTTGTTCAGTCACCCAGTCCTGTTAGACTCTTTGTGACCCCATGGACTGCAGCACACCAGGCTTCCCTGTCCTTCACTATCTCCCAGAGTTTACTCAAACTCATGTCCATTGAGTCGGTGATGCCATCTGACCATCAAATCCTCTGTCATCCCCTTCCCTTCCTACCTTCAATCTTTTCCTGCATCAGGGTCTTTTTCAGAGTCAGCTCTTTGCATCAGGTGGCCAGAGTACTAAAGCTTCAGCTTAAGGCAAAAAGACTCGAGAGGATTTCGAAAAAATGCATGGCTGTTTGCTCTGTAAAAGAGCTATTAAGAGGAATGTTATGGATGCCGCTTAGTTCATTAACTGGACTGTGGGCTCCCAGAGAGAAGGGCATCTGTTTGTTATTCTTCTGGGTGTTTCCCGGCCCTGGCTGAGTGCTCGGTATTTACATATGGATACAGACACCGCCTGGCTCTGCAGAGGGTGAGCTGCGGTCTCTTCAGGGGCAGGCATCCAGGAAGGTGTTTATCCTGCACACCCCACTTGCTGCCCCTCTGAGCCCCGAAGATAATGTACATCTGGAAGGACCACTGTCCCACTCGCACGCCACGTGCTGTGGGTCTGGGCGATGAGTCCAGAGGCCAATCTGTAAGCTGCAGTTGTCAGCTTTTTGTGTTTTGGTTAGAAAGCCTTTTCTCCAGAGAAGATCTTGGTTGTAAATCCATCATAGGAGATGGACAGAAGCAGAGAAGCCCTGGCGGAATCACTGACCACACACAGGCTGGAGCCCAGCCAGTCTCCCAGCAGGCGCTTCTGAGGCACCCGGTTTGATACCCGCTGGCCTAGGTGCTCTCTCTGGCCCCATGAATTCCAGGCTCAGGAGTGAACACGCCGACCCCCCAGCCTGAACACTGTGGGCTGTTCAGAGCTGACTGTATGCAAGTCGGGGCTGCCTGCCAGAGAACTTCGTCTCTTCCCATCTTGTTCCAGGAGGAATTTCTAGAACCTTTTTGGCATCCGTGTGTGTTTAGTCGCTAAGTCGTATCTGACTCTTATGCGACCCCATGGACTGTAGCCTTCCAGGCTCCTCTGTCCAGGGGATTTCCCAGGCAAGAATACTGGAGTGGGTTGCCAATTCCTGACCCAGGGATCAACCCATGTCTCCTGCTTGGCAGGTAGATTCTTCAACACTTAGCCACCTGGGAAGCCATCTTTTTGCCACCAGAAACCAATTTCGTGGAAGACAATTTTTCCATGGACCAGGGGTGGGAGGGATGGTTTCAGGATGATTCGAGCACATTATGGTTACTGTGCATTTTATTTCTAATCGAATGCTGCTGCCGATTGGACAGGAGGTCCTGGTCCACCGCCTGGAGCTTGGGGAGCACGGCAGGGTTCCTCCTCGTGCTCATCCTCTTCGTGGAAAAGGAAGGGGCCACTGCGGACAGAGGGTGAGGGCTGGTGAGCCTCAAGTGACGCCAGCTAAGTAGCCGCAGGCCCTGGAGTTGCAAGGGGAAAGGAGAGGTGGTGAGTAGGGGAAGGGCCAGTGCTCTGGGCTAGCATCCTGCTCTGCTCTGCTTCCAGGCCACTGTGTGCCCTTGGGCAAGTGACTCAATCACTCTGAGCCTTTCTTTCCACATCTGCAAAAGCCACAGTGTTCCTGCAATGATTGAATGAGATAATATGAGTGGAAAAAAAAATCAATAACAGAATGAGGACTAATCCAGCATCTGTAACACACTTCATGAGCTATCATGTCACCACTGCGAAGAGAAGAGAAAAGCACCCAGAATGGTGCCTGGCACACTGTGGGCACATTGATAATGGCTCTTACTGAGGCCCAAGACCAATGCCAGGCTGCCACAGATGGCACTAAGTGCATGGCTGGGTTCGAAGTGCTTTGCAGGCATCACCTCATGCAACACTCACAGTAACCCCATGAAGCAGATGTGATTATTCTCCTCGTGTAACAGACGAGGAAACCGAGGCACAGAGAGGTGAAGCAACCTGCCCTGCGTCACACAGCTAGTAATGAGGGGACGTAGGAATTAAACACAAGCTACCTGACTCTGACCCCAAGCTGGGTACCACTTTACAGGCTGTGCCTTCCCCTTCTGAACCACTCAGACCTCTCACAACGTTTAGTAGAGGAAACTGTGAGGGAAGAGGTATTCCTCCCATCTTACCCCACTCTGATCATTCAGCTGTTTTCCAGAATATCATCAGATCGGAGGCCAAGAGATCGGTGTTTAGGTTTCAGTGTTTCTACCTGAAAGCTCGGATTGGGTTAACTCAGCTCCCCTTCTGCCACTTCATTCCCCGCAACGTGATGTTATCGGCGGGGTGAGGGTATGGGTAACACGGGATCGGGACCACGCTGGTGTTAGGGGTTGAGCCTAGAATCTGAACGGTTGCTGGGAAGAGCAACAGTTGGGAAAAGTGAGAACCCGGCCAGAATCACCTGGAGGAGGGAAAAACATCCCCAGGCTGGCTGGAGGTCAGCTCTGCCAGGTCCTGGCACCGGCCCCCACAAGAATGGTTCTGGGATGTCCTGACTCCTCCAGTGCTCTGAACACCTGGCTTGATCACCTTCACTGGGGGAGGAGTCAGAGGCGGGCAGAACTGTACCCTGGGGACCCTCACTGGGTCACAGGATCCAGCCCACAGGCCCTGTTACTCTGCAGAGGTGCCTTTCTCACTGGGGGCTCCTTGCTTTCAGGCTCCAGGCTCTTTTCATTGCCTGGAATGTTCTCTTCCAACTGCCTGTGTCTGCCTGGCCAATCCCTCATCCCCAAGGATTCGGTGTGGGGCCACCTCTTCCAGAAAGTCTTCCTGGATTAGGTGTCTTGACTCTGGTTCTCAGAGTCCTGGGCTCATCTCTACCCCGGGAGATTCTACACCAGGCGGTCAGTGCCTTTCACGCCTTTGTCTCCCCCTACCCTGGCTGTGAGCCCCTGGAGGCAGGTGCGTCCACCCACTGCTGTCTCTCTCAGCATCTGCTCAGAGCCCAGGCATGGAGGAGGAGCACAGAGCAGGGAGAGCAGAGATGTGGTTCAGGCCCTCTGACATGAGCTCTCTGTGTTCAGAGCCTATGGTTCCTCTGAACTGCATCAGGAGCTTCTCCGTCACGTGGAGACTGACATTCAGACTCCCTACCTGAGATGCCTGGGAAGCCCGCCTGGCCCCACTGCCCCCCTCACCTCCTGCCCCGTGGCCATAATGGTTCTCTCGCTCAGTTCCTTCCCGCCCGGGGCCTTTCCATGGACTTCTCCACCAGCACTGTTCTCCCAGGGAACCTCATACATTTGACTCCTTGTCACTTAGACCTCAGGCTTCCCAGGTGGCGATAGTGGAAAAGAACCCACCTGCCAATGCAGGAGACATAAGAGATGAGGGTTCAATCCCTGGATTGGGAAGATCCCCTGGAGGAGGGCATGACAACCCATTTCAGTATTCTTGGCTGGAGAATCCCATGGACAGAGGAGCCTGGAGGAGAATCCCATGGACAGAAGAGCCTGGCAAGCTACAGTCCATAGGGTCGCAGAGAGTCGGACATGACTGAAGCGTCTTAGCACCCACGCACATACTTAGACCTTAGGTACAATGCCATTCCCCACTCCCCAAAAGAGGGATTTATCCTGACCACGGTCCCCCGGTCACTCCTGTTTTCGTTACTTCGAACAGCACATGTGTGTTTTATCCCTCGCCTCTAGAACATAAGCCCAATAGGAGTAGGAACCTGGTCTGTCCTTTTTTTGACATATCCACAGCACTGAACAAACCTGACTCAGAGCAAGCGTTCAGTGAACACACACCTTATAAAAGAATAAAATCTAAGTTCTTTTCCAGCACAAGCTATCTGTGGTTAATGAAACACAAGAAACTCTCAGTTTTCCATTTGGATTGAAAAGAAAGTGCCCTTGCATGTAGTTCAAAGAAGCAAAAGAGAGTAGAGATACTTTTGCTTGCATGCTTTTCTTTTCTTTCTTTCCTTTTTGGGGGGGGTGGGGTGGGGGGCACTCCAGGGGCTCAGGGGCTGCAGAATCTGCAGAACTATCCCTGCAGAACCTGCCACTCAGTGGTCTCAGTCCTGACCTGGGCTTGTTCCCGTCTGCACGCCCAGGGCTTCCTCCTCAAACATGCTTCTCCGACATTTGAAACCAAGCACTAAGTGGATGATCGCTATAATTAAACTGCCTTTTAATTATTCAAGTAGATGTCAGTGGTATGCGCCATTGTGACATTATAATGGACTCCGACTCCCTCGCAAATGTCGAGAAACACAGGGGACCATTACCTTGTCAAAATGTTCGCTCCTTGTGACTTTATTTCCAGTACACCAACTAATTTTTCAAGTGAAACAGCAGAGTGAGGAGGGATGGTTGACAAGGGTATCTGCTCATGAGTGATTTTGGCGACACAAGGATTCAGTTGATTCTGTCCAGATGCAACAAATGGTCCACCTTCTGAAATTCATTGACTCTCAAAAGAAATGAAGTCTTAGGGGTAATCAATCTACATTTCTTGGCTGCTCACTGGGCAGAGGGGCCTTATGGTAGGCATGAGCTTGGGCAAGGATGGGCAGAAACAAGAAGAACACTCTGAAGCAGTCCTGGCAGGGCTTTCTTTATTTAATTAATTAAGCCACCACTGGCTGAGGATTTACTATGGCAATTATGGTACTAGGCTAGAACCTACTTAGATAGATCACACACACACACACACACACACACACACACACCCCTGAGGCAACAAGGACTGCTGGTTTGGGGTTGGAAATAGTAGGAACTGGTTCCAGACCTAGAATTGTCTCTAACTAGTTGGGCAACTTTGGGTAAGTCAGCTCTGAGGGGCCCTGGTGGATTCAACTCTCAAAGGATGTTTGGTCAGACTCATTTCTAAGCTATGATAATACACCCAACATATGCCACACACTCTCATTGTAAGTTGATCAGCATGCATTTACTTGACACTGACTCTGAGTCCAACACTGTGCTAAGACCATGGGGAATAAGAGGCAAGTTTGACAAGGCTTCTGCTTTCAGGAAACTTTGAGTGGAGCCCGGATCCCAAAGGTGAAGCAGAAAACAGGCTATGTTGTCGCTCGTTATGAAGTCGCCAAGTCTGACCGCAGCCCTCCAGGCTCCCCTGTCCTCCACTACCTTGCAGAGTTTGCTCAGACTCATGTCCATTCAGTCGATGATGCCATCCAACTGTCTCATACTCCTACTCTTTTCCAGCATCAAGGTCTTTTTCAATGAGTCAGTCCTTGGCATCAGGTGGCCAAAGTAGTGGAGCTTCAGTCCTTCCAGTGAATATACAGGGTTTGATCTCCTTTAGGATTGACTGGGTGATCTCCTTGCAGTCCAAGGGACTCTCAAGAGTCTTCTCCAGCACCACAGTTCAAAAGCATCAATTCTTTGGTGTTAGTTAGATAATTCTGGTGCCTGCTGATGGCAAAGGCAATTGGAGTGCAGGAAAAGGAGCAATCAGTGTGGGCTTGGGAAGCTGCAAAACCTCTTGAGAGTCCCTTGGACTGCAAGAAGATCAAACCAGTTAGTCCTAAAGGAAATCAGTCCTAAATATTCATTGGAAGGACTGATGCTGAAGCTGAAGCTAAAATACTCAGGACACCTGATGTGAAGAATGGACTCATTGGAAAAGACCCTGATTCTGGGAAAGATTGAAGGCAAGAGGAGAAGGGGACAACAGAGAATGAGATAGTTGGATGGACCTGACTCAATATCACTGACTCAATGCACCTGAGTTTGAGCAAACTCCGGGAGTTGGTGATGGACAGGGAAGCCTGGTGTCCTGCAGTCCATGGGGTCTCAAAGAGTCGAACACAACTGAGTGACTGAACTAAACTATAACCCTGACATTCCTTCCTGCTCTCAGACCCCAGTCCTCTCCAGCCATAATAAACCTTCTCCCCAGCCCAAACAGAGGAAACCTACAGACTCCTGCCCTTAGCTTTCACTTTAACTAGCTGCTGATCTCATTTACAACTTATAGTCTACAGCGAGTAGGTTTTCTTTTGCATCAGTAAACTAATTCATTGCAAAAACAACTTGTTTAAAAAAATGCTTTTTTTCCCAAAAACCTATCAAACCTCTAGCTTGGCAAGTTACTTCCATTAAAAGGCAAAAACTCTTTAATCCTGTAATCATCTTTACATTTTGAGATGATCAGCCTGCACACTGATTATAGAGCTAATTATGTGATAATGAGCCTATTTCCTCTCCTGGTCCCCTCTCACCTGAGTGAAGAGTTTTCTGGCTCCTCTCCCTGTGGGGAACTCACCTGCACCCGACTCCCAACCCTTTTCTAAACCATTGCTTCCAGAGTAGTTTTTCTAAAATGCAAATTAGGGCCTGTCAATCTCATACATTCCTGTTTAAAATTCCTCTCTGGTCCAGCGTCACCTTACAGGGGTCTCAAACCCACATGGCACTGGGGCTGCGTGAATGGGTTTCATTTGGTACTCATGGGACTTAAAACATTTTCACTAGGATGTCTCTAGGCAGGTCACTTGTGCACCAGTTAACCAGTGGCCTTACCCGTCCCTACCTGCTTCTGTCTGGCTACTCCTTATAGTCCCTGTCTGAGCCGTAAAGCCAACTTCATTTGCCTCACCAAAGGAAAGCTGAATTGCCCATGAAACATTCCCTTCATCACCTGGCACCTCTGCAGCATCCCTGAGTGACACGACCAGCACCCACTCATGTAGTCCAGGGCTCACAGGGTCTGGTACATAGTGGGACACAACTGAGTGACTGAGCACACAGCCACACACAAACACACACACGGAAGCACTCGACCAATACTTGCTGAATGAATGACTGAAATGTCTAAGAGGTGGACTGAACTCTGAAATCTGAAGTTGACTTTAGGTGAACAATACTGAGCACCTAACTTGTATACAGAGATGTCTGATGGTCTGAGGAAAGCCCTCCTCTTATCACAGAAGTCCATGGGCTCTGTGATAAGCACATGGTGGTATTTTTACCATCATCATTATCATTATCAGCAGCATCTTTATCACCACCACCATCATTATCATAATCAGCATCGGTCAAAATGATCATCACTCTCATCACTGGCACCACGACGATTATGTCACAATAATGGTGATCGTCATCCCCATCACTACCAGTACCATCATCGTTATCCCATCATCATCATCACCAGTCATCGTCATAAGAACCATCATCACCATTATCAGTCAAAATGATCATCACCATCATGCATGTGTGTGAGCTAAGTTCCTTCTCTCATGTCCGACTCTTTGCAACCCCATGGACTGTAGCCCACCATGCCCCCCTGCCCATGGGATTCTCCAGGCAAGAATACTGGAGTGGGTTGCCATTTCCTGGTCCAGGGGATCTTCCTGATCCTGGGATTGAAACTGCATCTTTTGTGGTTCCTGCATTGGCAGGAGGGTTCTTTACCACTGTGTAACCTAGGAAGCTCATCAGCATACATCATCATCATCATTATCACCACCACCACCACCATCATCATCAATCCTGTTTACTATCACCAGCATCACTCCCACCACCATTATCATCATTATCGCCACCATCTCCACCACCATCACCATCATCATCACCACAGTCAATGTCACCATCAGAAGTCACCATCACCGGTCACGATTATCACCATCATCACTCCCACCACCATTATCATCACCATCACCACCGCCACCGTCAGCAGTAACACACTCTCCAACATGTTTATAGTATTCTGTGGTTGTTCAGTCTCCAAGTGGTGTCCAAACTCTATGAGACCCCACGAACAACAGCACACCAAGCTTCCCTGTCCCTCACTGTCTCCTGGAGTTCACCTAAGTTCATGTCGATCGCATAGGTGATGCCATCCTACCATCTCATCCTCTGATGCCTTCTTTTCATTGAACAAAACAACTTTTAGACGTTATCTTTTGGGGTTCTCAGAACATTCCAGTGAGGGAGGTCAGTCCCTAATTTTTGTCCACATTGTGCAAATAAGCAACTTGAGCCCTAATAGGGAAGTGACTTGCCCAAGATCACTCAGCAACCAGGTAAAAGAGAGGTGACTCAAATCTAGCACTTGGGCTGCACACACAGTTCTGACTGAACTGCCTCCCTCCGTACCCACCTCCTTTGCCACCTGAAGCCAGGCGAGGCAGGTAAACCCAGGACTCAACCCTATTTTAAAAACACACCAATTGAGAAATTGCCTCCGAACCTGCACATTTTTTATTCTGGCAATGCAGGAGAGGGGATAGCTTTTAAATTATAATCTGTGGTCACATTTTATGGTTGCTGGAGGCGGGGAAAAAAGCTTAAGGTGAGTTTAAGAAGACTTTTTGGTTGGTTAAAGAAAAAAATTACAAAATTAAAAGAGTGGTAAAAAAATAAATTGCTAGTGACTGTTTTTACTACATGAGTTTACAAGCTGGAGTGGAGAATTAAAAAGTTATATAGCTAGGGTTGCTAACCATGACTTATCACAGACAAATCCTCCATATTTATAGCTTTTTCCATCTCAAGACAGCAAGCAATCCCCTGATATAGGGGATTTTCTCCGCCTGGGAACCCTGGAGGCTGTGTGTGCTCATTAGTGGAGCTGTCAAGGCTGAGGACACAGCTAGGATTTGGTTGTTTACCGTCCCTCTGCCTGGAGGGGGGGGATCACTTCCTTGATCACTCAACACTCACTGGGGATGAGGGTGGGTGGGTAGAGTACTCCTCTGTGTCAGAGCCCATGGAGGAGGAGAAGGAAGCTCTAAAGAAGTTAGAATGGAAACAGCCAAGGCTCTATGCTAGAAGCTGTTCTCTCAATACATTAGTCCTTACAACCACAATACTACAAATACCCCCATTTCACAGATGGGTAAACTGAGGTTCAGGGAGACTAAACAACTTATCCAAGGTCATGCACAGTGAATTGCCTCTCAAAGTCTCAGTCCTTGAAGAATTTAAAAACAAGCAGGGGGAAAGGAAGGCAGAAAAGAAGAGTGGGTGAAATTACCGAGGGAGGAAGGGAGGAAAGGAAAAAAAAATTTTTAAATGAGCATCTGCTTTGAGCCAGGCTCCATCTGGCTATCTTTATTTCCTCCTCACTCTGTGGAAATGGGTGGTACTTGTTTCCATTTACAGATAAGGAAACTGAGGCATGGAACAGTGAATAAAGTGGTCAAGGTTAGTTGGGTTACAGGGGTTTGAACTGATGTCTGTCTGGTTCTAGTCCTCCAGGCTGGACGGCCTTGGGAAAGTTGCCCAACCACGTTGGGCCTCTGTCTCCTCACCTAGGGAACAGGAATAGTATTCTCCACTCCCGGGCTGCCCTCTCTCAAGCACTGGAAGGGGAAGTCCTTGAGAAACCAGACGGCACTGCCAAGTGAAGTCTGGTCCAACACCCTTGCTTGCAGAGGGGCAGAGGAGGGCTGCTCTCTCATTGTCTAGGATGAAGGGATTGAGGCCCAGGATCCCCGGAGCTGACACAAGAGGGGCTGAAACTGAGCCTCCTGCTTCCTGGTGCTGTTCCAACATTCACTGATAAGAAGGAAATTCGCTGGGGAGGAGGTCAGACCTGAACAGGTATATCGTACCGCCGGAAAAGTCTAAACATGGAAACAAGGGACCCTGGATCTCCAGGTCACTGACTTGCCGCTTTTTTCAATGATAGTCTCCTGTAATGTCCTGTCCAACCTAAGAAAGACTGCATGGATGAGGTAGTCCCAAAACTCTCAACTCCTGTTAAAGCACACCTGAGTCTGGGCTGTTCTTCAAGTCAAAGGAGTCAGAATCTCTAGAGATTGAGCTAGGAGCATTAGTAACTTTTTTTTTTTTTTTAAATATTCTTTTGATGTGGACCATTTTATTGCATTTGTTACAATATTGCTTCTGCCTTATGTTTTGGCTTTTTGGCCCTGAGGCATGTGGAATCTTAGCTCCCTGACCAGGAATGGAACACATACACCCTGCATTGGAAGGTGAAGTCTTAACCACTGGACTACCAGGGAGGTCCCCAGGAAAATTTTTAATTAAAAATTTCCCATTGGTGATTCTAATGCTCAGCCAGAATTGAGAAATACTGATATATGATTTCCTTTATTTTCCAGATGGGACCAGAGGCTCAGAGAGGAACAGCTAAGGGCCCAGCTGTTCGTGGCAGAATGCAAAGTCCAGCCTCATGGTTCCCGCCTTGGAACCTTTCACTCTGGTCCTTGAGACCAGACCATCCTGGTGTCCCCTGGTATCTGAGAGATGGACACCCCCACCCCTCCCAGTTTCCCTCCCTCCTTTAGCATCTCATGTCCCAAGACAGGTATGGGCAGCTGGGAGGCCTGAATGGAATCACGACCCACAAGACTGCACCTGGACTGGTCTACATCCTGCAAGATGAAGTGGGGGAACCGAGGCAATTATCTAATGTATTAGCTAGCCCGTCCCTGCGGCACTCCTGTGAGCCAAAGTAATAAATACAAAATGGTAATTTCTCTCTAGAAGCCTGGCTCCAGCCTCCCACTCAATTCCCCTCCCACCCAGAAGTCATATACCACTGCCTGCTTGTCCTTTCCTGTATGGGGCAGCAGTAACTTGGAGTTATTTAAATATCGTGGGCAAAATTTGCTTTTCAAAACCTGAATCATCATCCAATAACCTCCATTCTCCTCTGTGGCTCACTTGTCTGGCCAGAGCAGATATTTCTAGCCTTCAGTAGAAAGTAACAAAATGCCCTACAGGTATTATTAATGAGGACCAGTGGCCAACATCCCTGTTGTGTATGTTGTAGACTAGCCTCGGCCTTGGAAAGGGAAGATTTAAGTTGTAGCTGAGACTTGACCAGCTTTGTGACCTTGAGTGAGTCACTCTGCTTGCCTGGAATTTGCGACTTTCTACCTTCCCTTAGAGCTGTCATGCAAATCCCCCTGGAGAATGGACATAACTCTGCTTGCACAGACTCCAGTAACATCTTTCGTGCGTGTTAGAGTATCTCCAGACCTCCATGGCTATATGCAGAGGAGAAAGAACCAAATTCTTCCTAGCATGGAGGCATGGAGTGAAAGTTGCTTAGTCATGTCCGACTCTTTGTGACCTCATGGCCTATACGGTCCATGAAATTCTCCAGACCATAATACTGGAGTGGGTAGCCAGCTGTTCCCTTCTCCAGGGCATCTTCTCAACCCATGGATTGAACCCAGGTCTCCCGCATTGCAGGTGGATTCTTTACTAGCTGAGCCACTAGGGAAGCATGGAAAAGGGGAGAAGATGATAAAGCTGAGTCTGGAAGGATCCTTCTAGGAAGACATGGGGGTTGCGGGACATTTCAGACCAAGGCAACAGCACAGGAAAAAGCCCTGGGTGAATGTGGAAGATGTATGGAAGCTGTTCAACATGGCAGAATGCATGATATGCAGAGGGAGAGGGCTTGGAGCCTGCCTGGGTGCTTGGCCTTATCTTTGATGGGGAACCACACGATAACTTTGAGCAGATTCTCAGAATAAAGATAATAAATGGTTGGTCCAGTTTTCCAGCACTAAAACGGAGAAGCCATTGAGGGGGTATTGGCTGTGGTCTGGTTATAAGATATATACAGGGGCAAGGACATTGAATTGTTGAGGACTTAGAATGGATTCACTCTGATATTCTTAAGAGCCCAGCATAGTATCTGGTATATAGAAGGCAGTCACTAAATGTATGAATGAGTAGATGAATCTGAGTCAGTGAAAGAATAAAAGAAGGAGCAAAGGGATGAATGACTAAAATAACAAACAAGAGTATGAATGAGTGAATCAGATGAACAGTCCAAAGCATGGTCAGCAAGCCGCCTTAGCAATTCTAACTGGTGGCCTGTAGCAACAAAAGCACAGGCTTCGGGCTGCATTACCTAGAAATGCCTTATTACTGGCACGATTCCTTCAAACTGAAGGCTTCTCCCGCTTAGGAGCAGCACGCTGCCCAAAGACAAAGGCTCACGATTACTGTGATCAAGCAAGAGGTTGTCCTTCCTGGACTCACACCTTTCAGGACACGTCCCATGGACATCCACACAATCAGGACAGGGTGCAGAAACACCTTGAGTCGGCTCATCCTCGTGGGGAGCTCCCTGGGGAGGTATGTGACCCCACTGCCCCATCTCCATTTACATGGTTTCCTTAAATGACTCGTCATTCCAGTATCATATAAAGACAAAGAAAAGAGTGATCTTTAACAAAGACTTACTTATTGCTGTGCCCTCCGCATTTCTAAGCAGCAGCTGTAGCAGCCTGAAGGTCTAGCTTGGAAGAAGCAGCAGCTTTGCTTCTCAGGGCAGGATTCAAGACAACATGGTCCCTCCCTGAACTCTCTCCCAAAGGGATGATTGTTGAAACACAGGATAAATTGTTGGGGTTGATACACACTTGGGTCTGGGACCAGAAGCCCTTTTTCTCTTATTCCAGGCTGTCTTTTCCTCATGCCTTGTAGATCCTTGCGAATCAAAATGTGAGCTGTGGGGACTTCCCTGGTGGTCCAAGGGTTAAGAATCCAACAGGCAATGCAGAGGACACGGGTTCGATCCCTGGTTGAGGAACTAAGATCCCACAAGCCGCTGGGCAGCTGAGCTCATATACGGCAACTACTGAGCCCACATACCACAAACTAGAGAGTTCTGGAGCCGCGGTGAAGATCCTGCACGCTGCAACTGAGATCTGACACAGCCAAATAAATAAATGATAAATGCTCATTAAAAAAAAAAAAAAATTAGTGAGCTGTGAACCAGCAGCATCAGCCTTACTCAGGAACTTGTCAGAAATGCAGAGTCTCGGGCCCCACCTACTGAATGAACCAGAACCTGCATTTTCACAATATCCACAGGTGACTCTCATGCATGTGAAAGTTCCTGAAGTTTGAGACTCTCTGCCTGTAGGGGACACAGACGCCTCCAAGCTGGAGGATTCAATCACCTGACCAGGTTTCATAAAGCCCTTCAGGGAAGACCTTCCCCAGGAGGTGGCCCTGACACTGAGGCTCTGCAGCCGGCCTCTGATTTGGTCTCCTCGTTTTAACTCATCACCACGGGCTGGGAGAACTACCAGAGTTGGAGTCAGAACTCCTTGGGGACTTTGGGCAAGTCAGTTCTCCCTGAGCCTCACTTTCCCCATCTGTAAAATGGGAACCGTACTGCTGGCTTTTCAGACACAGGGTTATCATGGAGATGAACAGAAGTAAAAGATTTGCAAACTCTCTCTGAAACACAAAACCAGGCGAACCAGCCTGTGTTCAGTGTGGACAACCAGCCATCCTGATCGAACACTTTAGAGGCTGAAGAAGGAAAGTCCATGTGAACCTCAAAGGTAATTGTTATGCTCTCACAAAAATTAATCAGCAGAGGAACGTGGTGATAATTAACCAGGATGTAGCCCTCCAAGGAAAGGGCCTGACCATTTCGGTCTCACTGAGCTGCCCTCCAACAGGGATTTGCAATTGGATTCTTGAAACTGCAGGTTTTTTCCACTCACTTGGAGTTATTTTTTTAAAGGAGAGTTCAGCCTAAGGACCTAGGGCTACATTACATTAGCATTCCGGAGGTCAATATTTCCAGAACAGCTAGAATCATGTTGTTCTCTTTACATTGTGTGGGTGAGAGAGGCAGCTACATTTTGGAAGGAGCCAGATGTGCTCATAGAAAAGGAAAAAAAAAAAGGAGACTTGAGCTACAGAAGATGAATTTCCAGTGTTGGAATAAGGAGGCCGATCCCCCTCCCCCAGCCTCAAGCCCCTGGTCCCTCTGCTGTGAATCTGTTCTCAGAACCCTCTGTTCTTAATTCCCAGTCTCAGCAGAGATATCATCTCCTCGAAGAAGCAATCCTTCCCTGACACTCTCTATCACATTCTTTTTATTTTTTGCTTTAAAAGAATTTATTAATATTGGAAACAGTCTTGCTCACTTATTTATATATCGTATGGATCTTCCCAGATGGCTAATGGTAAAGAATCCACCTGTCAATAAAGGAGTTGCAGGAGATGCAGGTTCAATCCCTGGGTCAGGAAGATCCCCTGGAGAAAGAAATGGCAACCCACTCCAGTATTCTTACCTGGGAAATTCCATGGACAGAGGAGCCTGTGGGCTACAGTCCACGGGGTCATGAAGAGTCAGACATGACTGAGTGGCTGAGCATGCGTGTTTATCTGTGCCACTGCCTGCCTCCCACCCCCGCCAACACAGAATATTTTCCTAACATCCTCAATCAACTGGGGTTCTGCATTCAAAACAGATCGCTGAATCTCTCCCCATAAATTCTGATTCAGCAGGTCTGGGTTGGGATCCTAACATCCTCAATCAACTGGGGTTCTGCATTCAAAAGAGATCGCTGGACCTCTCCCCATAAATTCTGATTCAGTAGGTCTGGGTTTGGATCAGGGATTTTGAAACCAGCCCTCCCAATGACTGTCACCTTCATGGAGATCATTCACAAGCTCCATGGTGGAGGGCACACATCCATGTCCCTCTGAGCCTTGCATCTGGCACGATGTCCCCTACAAGAGGGATCTTGCTGCCCCTTCATGGATGAATGAACGAATGAATGACCAAATGAGTCATGTATACTTTGGTGGAACCATCACCCCTAGGTCCCATTTTAGCGGCTCAGTATTTGGGCAGAGCACCTGTCACTCACGAGAAATGGAAGTAGGTACTGGACCAGTCAGAAGATAGAGCCAGGCATGGCCTCTGCCCTCACGGAGGTGACAGTCTGACGAGGGGAGATGGAGTCTACAGAGGATAACAGTAAAAGACCGAGAAAGGAAAGGACGGTAAGAGGGACATAAAGTGAGTGATGACGGGTCAGAAGGACGGGATCGTGCTTTCCAGATGGGCTAACTTCAGAAGAGCTGGGATTTTCCCCAGACAGCACTTTTATTGTGCATCATATGTTTGTTTGTGATAAATTATACATACATGTGGTTAAAAATATTCAAACCATAGAAAATGATACAGAATGTGAAGCCAGGCTCCTTCCCAGCCACCCTGTCCCATCCTTCCAGTCCCCTCCTCAGAGGCAGACCTCATGCACCCTTCCAGGTATATTCTGTGCGTAGCTAACTAACTAAACCCACAGCTAGACAGAACAGAGAGGGTGGACAGGCAGAGACAGCAGATGAGGGGTCTGGGTAAGGGAACAGCCCAAGGAAGGGGGTGAGGGAAGCCAGAAAATTCCTTGAGAAAGATCAACAGCTCTTAAATGACTTGCCTTTGTGACTCAGGGCCATGGACCCACGACTCCAGGATGGTGGGAAGAGGGAGGTCAGACAAGGTGTTTGATTGCTGGTTTCCCACATCACTGGCTGGCTAAGCTTCTTGGAGCATGGGGCAAGGTGAGTACAGGAGGGGTGGGGGTGGGCGTGAGGCAGCCAGGGGTCAATAAATATTAAATATTGAAAATGCTCTCCTTATATCCTATGACATCCCTTATACGGGGAGTCTAAAAAGAAATGATACAAATGAGCTTATTTAAAAAACAGAAACAGACTCACGGACTTAGAGTACGAACTTATGGTTGCCGGGGGTGGGGGAGGATGGATGGAAGGGATAGTTAGGGAGTTTGGGATGAACATACCGCTTTATTTTAAATGAGTAATCAACAAGGACCCGCTGTATAGCACAACTCTGCTCAATGTTATGAGGCAGCCTGGATGGGCGGGGGTTTGGAGGAGAATGGATATCTATATATGTACGACTGAGTCCCTTTGCTGTCCATCTGAAACTATCACAGCATTGTCTACCAACTATATTCCAATATTGAATAAAAAGTTTTTTTTAAGAAAGAAAATGCTCTCCTTTAAAAGCACAAGATGCAGGTCCTCACCACCACTTCCCGCATTAACCTTATGGGCCTCGATTCCCTCATCTATAAAATGGGCACAAGAGGACTGTACAGAAAGTATTGCCATGAGGGTGGGAGACACAAGCATGAGGCACAGAGCCTGGTGCAGAGGAGGTCGTCTTCTGTCTGATTCCGCTTCCTCTCGTCCCACCTCTTGGCATCAACCATTGTACTCAACTTGCCAGAAATGCCTTTGCAGGGACCTCAGTTGACCCCGGCTCCAACATTTATTTATAAATGTCACTTTGGGCGAGTTTCCTTTTATTCTCTGGGCCTCCACTTCCTCGCCACTGCGTTGGTGGTGCCACAGCAAAGAGAGCTACGAGGATGTTCGAGACCTTCTGCATCAGCCCTGGCATTACCTGCCTACTAAGTGCCTGCCCAGCCCCTTCTTTCCTTAGCATCACAGCCCATCTGGCTCAGCTCCTCAGCCACGGCCAGAGTGATGGTGCTCTTGCTGCCCTAAAGACCCGACTAAAGAAGATGAGAGCCACCCCAGGTCAGAATTTTAAAAACAAAACTTACTTGGATGTGAAAAATGCACCCGTGTTTCTTTGGCTGGTTAAAATATTTGATGCTCATCGAATATTCAACAACAACAAAAAAAGGTTTTCACTCCCTGTACTGTCAGAAATGTAATGTAATTATAGCGATGTTAAATATCCCCAGCTGTTCTGAGATATTTGAATCTTAAATCAAGCCTGCCTCTACACATCCTGGGTTACAGCTGGAGATCCACACCAAGTACCACACCAAGGCAGAGCTGGGGGAAGTTCAAGCGAGAACTCTGGGCTATATCTCCAAGCTTGTTTGTGAGATCTGGGCTTCATCCCAACATCACTATATGGACCCCCAACCTGGGCTGTTGGCAGCATCACCAAAGAAAGCTGTGTTCCTCAACAGGGCTGTGCAGACTTGTAGGTCATAAGCATCTATCCAAACAGGCTTTCAAATCCATGTGCAGGGAGCATAAAGAGATAGTGTAAAATAAACGGTAATAAAGTGAATAAACACACGTCTCACTCCAGAGCCTCTGAGGTTCTTCTATAAATCAAATTCTTGCCATAATTTGCTCTGCGAGGCTGTGCTGAGCAGCGGAATCAAACCTCATCTGCTTTCCTGAGTGGTAGGCTTAGATTTATGGATGTGAGTTCACAGTGGATGCCCATGCCATTTCAAAGTGGGAAAATAATTTTCGTTAGGAGGGGTTCCAAGAGGAGATTAAACCTTTCACTTTCAGAGATCAGAGAATCAACAACTTTCAGATCAGATATGCTGCTGGAATCAGAAGGGGATGGTCAGTGTATGTATTTTGCAAAAAGAGTAAACTTGCAGAGGAAGAAATAGACACTGTGGTGATATAAAAGCTTAAGCACAAATATCCTCAGAGTCGATTTCAAGCGTCTCAGTGCCATTCAACGTGACCTTGAGCCACCCAATCTCCCTCTTTGCTTTTTAAATTTGGATCAGGGGACTAAAGAAACCCTCAAAGACTGACCTACCCATATAGGTTTGGGATTAAAAGTACTTAATTATTCCTGGCTAGAATTGTAACAGTGTATAGAAGGTCATGCTATTCTTCCAGCACTTGGAATTTTTTTCTGCAAAGAAGTGAGAGGGGTCATCATTATAATGATGATAAAGATGATAGTGACTTTTCACTTTTATCTAGCATGAACACACCTGTGCTTTTACATTCACGACAGTGGTGGTGCTTTCTGTATCCATACTCAACTTTCATCCACCAGGACTAGACCACACCTGGCTTTCAAGAAATCATTTTTGAATGGATTATTATATTGTCTTTAAGTTTCATAACAGCCCTGCAAGGAAGGTATGATCTCTGCTTTACAAAGAAGGAAACAGAATCTCAACGAAGATAAGCACCTCCCACCCTAACAGCCACCCTGTCAATGCTAGGCAGTCCTGGGAGTTGAACTTGAGTCTGACTCTTGAAGTCACATTCTTCCTACTTCCTCTTACTTTTTCTAGTTGTACTCCTTTCTAGTTGCTGGGGTCCAAATTCCCAATCTGGCATGAATGTTAAACATGGATAAAATACTCCCACGTGGACTATTTTTGAACCAAGCTACATGTTTGTTATGGATTCTTTCATTTTCTAGGTTTTAGGATAGACCCTGATCTTAACCTGGACTTCCCTGGTGGCTCAGATGGTAAAATGTCTGTCTACAATGCGGGAGACCTGGGTTCAATCCTGGGGTCAGGAAGATTCCCTGGAGAAGGAAATGGCAACCCACTCCAGTACTCTTGCCTAGAAAATCCCACGGACGGAGGAGCCTGGTGTCCACGGGGTTGCAAAGAGTCGGACACGACTGAGCAACTTCACTTCACTGATCTAAACCTACTCAGCCTGGTTCACTAGGTGTAACAGAGAGTGTTTTGTACAGCAAATGAGGCCTGTATTAAATTTCTGTTGCTGCTGTAACAAATTACCACAGTCTTAGTAGCATCAAACAGCGCAATTTTATCAGCGTATCATTCTAGGTCAGAAAGCTAAAATCAAGGTGTCAACAAGGCTGCATCCCTTCTGGAAGTTCTGGGGGAGAATCTGTTTCCTTGCCTTTCCTAGCTTCTAGAGGCTACCTGCTTTCCTTGGGTTGTGGCTCCTTCCTCCATCTCAAAGTTGTCCGTGCAGTGTCTTCATATCTCTCTCTGACTCCCTGGCCTCAGCTTCCACAGTTCCATCTTCTCTGACCCTGACCCTCCTGCTTCTCTGTTACAAGGACCTTTGTGATTACATGGGGCCCACTAGGTGGTCAAGGATAATCTTTCCATCTCAAAGCCCTTATTCTGGATTTCCCTGGTGGTCCAGTGGTTAAGAACCTGCAGCAGTGAAGACTGCTGCTGCTGCTGCTAAGTCGCTTCAGTCGTGTCCAGCTCTGTGTGACCCCATAGACGGCAGCCCACCAGGCTCCCCTGTCCCTGGGATTCTCCAGGCAAGAACACTGGAGTGGGTTGCCATTTCCTTCACCAATGCATGAAAGTGAAAAGTGAAAGTGAAGTTGCTCAGTCGTGTCCGACCTCAGCGACCCCATGGACTGCAGCCTTCCAGGCTCCTCCATCCATGGGATCTTCCAGGCAAGAGTACTGGAGTGGGGTGCCATTGCAGCCAAAAATAAATAAATAAATAAATATTTTTAATGTCCTTAATCACATCTGCAGAGTCCCTTTTGCCATGTAAGGTAACGTATTCACAGGTTCTGGGGATGAGGACCTCTTTGAGGGGCCATTATTCAGCCGACCACATGGCCTTTTCAATTTGGTTTGATTGACACTGGCTTGACGCATTGCCCCTGTGCAACGCCTGCTGTGATGTGACATTGATGCCAGAACAACAATGCCTCTGTTATGCACTTCCTCTGGGGTTCACTGGGGAACCCAGGACTCCTCCCCCAGGTACCTTCCTTGCTCCACTCCAGGATGCCCATTCTGTGTGTTTTCTTACAGACCCAGTGAGTCAGATGTGACTGAGAAAGCCCATGGATGCCTCCTTCTCAGCATTCATGGAGCCCAAGCCTTGCCCCTCAAAGTGTGGTCCACGGACTACCAGCATCTGCATCACTTGGGGGCTTGTCAGAAATGCAAATCTCAAGTTCCATTCCAGACCTACCAAATCAGGACCTCTGCCATGGGCCCAGGAATCTGAGTATGCTAAATTTTTAGGAAGCATGGGTCTAGAAGCTTCTCTATTCATCCACAGCCGATTGGAATATGCCAGAACAAACCTGCCTGGGAAGGAGGGCAGGCCACCGGGCAGAGATAAAGAAGGAACCCAACACCTCATCTTAGCAGCCAGTTTGAGCGCTGATTCTTTTTGGCAAGGCACTCAGAAGTCCACTGCCTTTCTCTTAAGAAAATCTTTCAGGGCAGACAATATGCCCCCAAGTCCACTCTGGCCAGGAACAAAGTTGCTAGGGAAAGAAGCGGTATATAGAGGCCATAGGAGGACTGCATTCACAGTTTTTGGCTAATTTCTGTTCCTGTGTCATGTGACCCTGGGCAAGACACTCCACCCTTTGAAGTTAGACAGGCTGCTGCTGCTGCTAAGTCGCTTCAGTCGTGTCCGACTCTCTGCGACCCCATAGATGGCAGCCCACCAGGCTCCCCTGTCCTTGGGATTCTTCAGGCAAGAACACTGGAGTGGGTTGCCATTTCCTTCTCCAACGCATGAAAGTGAAAAGTGAAAGTGAAGTCGCTCAGTCGTTCCCGAATCTTCGCGACCCCATGGACTGCAGCCTACCAGGCTCCTCCGTCCATGGGATTTTCCAGGCAAGAGTACTGGAGTGGGGTGCCATTGTCTTCTCTGTAGACATGCAATAGAGTGCAATACTCACCCTCTGTTCTTACAAGGATAAAATGAGATGGTAATGTATATTACACAGTCCTATCCAGGTATGATCACTGGTTTAGTCACTAAGTCATGTCTGACTCTTGTGACCCCATGGACTACGTAGTCTGCCAGGTTCCTCTGTGCATGGGATTCTCCAGGCGAGAATACTGGAGTAGGTTGTCATTTCCTTCTCCAAGGTACGATCACTAAAAGTCGGCTAAGTAGAAATGCAGGTTGGACTTGCCTGGTGGTACACTGGTTAAGAATCCATCTGCCAATGCAGGGGACATGGGTTCAATCCCTGGTCCAGGAAGATCGCACATGCCTTGCAACAACTAAGCCCCTGCGTCACAACTACTGAGCCTGTGCTCCGCAACAAGAGAAGCCTCCACAGTGAGAAGACTGAGCACCGCAACTAGAGAGTGAGTAGCCCCTGCTTGCCACAACTAGAGAAAGCCCACACACAGCAACAAGCACCCGGTGCAGCCAAAAAATAGATAAATTTAAAAAACAAACAAACCAAAAACACCTTAAAAAAAGAAACGCAGGTTAATCTAGCCAAAGCTGCACTGGGATTTCTTTGTAGGAAAAACTGTGACGTAGGGAAAGGAGGGTTGACTTTGGAATCCTAAGATCAGAGTCTACGTCCGTGACCTTGGGTGAGTTACTGAACCTACTCACTTTCTTTATCTGTATCAAGGAAAGAGGAATACTTTTCTGTCTGGTCCGTTGTTGGGCTGGAATAAAATAATGAATATAAAAGGACCTGGCAGAGAGCTCAATAAATGTGTGCAGAATCAGAGGAAACAATTTACTAAGCAAATTAATAGTATAAACAATGGTGTCAGGGGAGATATTTGACATGCTCAGGAGAACAAACTTCCCCAGTACGTTCATGGCCTCTATTTGTTTTACCAACAATTCATGTTCCAATTATGCGTGAGTCATTTGTTTGTTCGTTAGCGCAGGTCTGAGCTGGAACTCAATTTGGCAATAGCTCCTTAGCCAGGATTTCAAAGTTATCCATGTCCTTGAAAGAATGAATATGGGAATTTAGTTCAGGTTATGGCTACATGAAAACATTTGCATAACTCCTGAGTAAGTTTCCCATGATAGACCTATAATATTTCCATTGGCTGCAAGTCCATCATGGATCCTAGGAATGGCTTTTCCTTCTCAGGGTGGCAGGGCTTGGAAACCAGGATAAATTCCAGGGGCTGTACCAACTTGTAGTGAAAGAAATTTTCAGTGAAGGCTTGACTGTATGGGACACCTTCTATGGAAAGATTTGTTCTCACCAGCATCTTTGAGAGTTGGTAGAATGGTGTTAGAGAAGGAAACGGCAACCCACTCCAGTGTTCTTGCCTGGAGAATCCCAGGGACGGGGGAGCCTGGTGGGCTGCTGTTTATGGGGTCACACAGAGTCGGACACGATTGAAGTGACTTAGCAGCAGAATGGTGTCATCAAAAAGAATATCAGCTTCCGAGCTGGACTAATCTTTGGTTGAATCTTAACTCTGCTGCCTCTGAGCTATGACTTTGTACCTCTCTTGAGCCTCCGTTTCCTCATCTGTAAAATGGGTGCCATAATAGTCATTCGATTCTGGTGAAATTGATGTGACCCATTTACATAACAGGTGCCCTGTACAAATCCTGGTGCTTCCCTAGTGGCTCAGATGGTAAAGGATCCGCCTGGAAAGCTGGAGAAGCGGGTTCAATCCTTGGGTCGGAAAGATCCCCTGGAGAAGGGAATGGCAACCCACTTCAATAGTCTTGCCTGAAGAATTCTAGACAGAGGAGCCTGGCGGGCTACAGTCCATGGGGTCTCAAAGAGTCAGACATCACTAGCAACTAACGCTTTCATACGAATCCTGGGCTAGAGTCTGTCCCCCTTCCTGCATGGGGAGGCACACTCAGCTCTGCAGGACAGTTTACTGCAAACAGTGGGTTTGGGCTCATCTTTGTGGCCCAGTGCCTGGCAAGCAGTAGATGCTCAATGTGCACCACTGGACTGAATCTCTGAGTAGCCGATCCCAGCAAATCACTGAGGAAAACCAAAGTGACTGATGCGCAAACCGAATGGTCTGGTTATTCCTCCAGCCCTTCTCAATTGGGCAGACATCTGATTGATGCCTTCATGACCAGCCACAGTGGCCCCTGAATAGCCACTATCAGAATCAGTGTGACGTGGGTCCATTTGGGTATCTACAGACCTGAGCAGAACTGACATCTGATTCCCCAAACTGATTTCCCCAAAGTCACATAACTAGGGGAAGTCTTTTCATGTTCCTTGCATAAATGTCTATTTAATCACCATCCTGTCTCTAGCACTCCAATAACGTGTACATTTCCCCCCGCTTCATCACCGCAAAGACGCAAAATGGTTGGCTGAAGAGCATGGGCCATCTGCAGTAGTTAAGCCCTATTTTCCCCTGACTGCTCACTTGGATGGAGAACTTTGCAGCTAAGTCCCATTAGTCATTTGGCTCCTGCTCTCATTTCACAGAGGAAGCTGCAGAGGCCAAAGTCACATAGGCGGGTCAGGGCAGAATAGAGGCTGGATTGGTCTTCCCAGAAAAACCTCTGCCCCACCAAACCTGCTCCTTCCTCATCCAGCTATGTAGCTATGCCTTTGTGGTCCTGAGGATTTGGGTTAGATCCCAGCTTTGCTATATGCTGGCTCTGTGACTTTCAGCTTAACTACAGAACTGCCCAGAGGGGCATGTCCCCCATCAGCCAAATGGCGATGATTACACAACCTTTTAGGGTGATTGTGAAAATTGAGATGGTGTGAAACGTGCTCAGCTTGGGTCTGGCACATCGCAGCCGCCCGGTACTATTTGCCTTCGTCCTTCGCTCGAAATGTTCACTGCAAGTAATATGAACGGAAATAGCTCACATTTATTGAGTCCTTACTGGGTTCCAGAAACTCTTCTAAGCATTTGACATGTATTAGCTCGTTTATCCCTCTTTCTCTAAAGGCAAAGGTATCTTTCTCTCCTCCCTGAAGCCATCCATCTTCACAACTATTGGGCTGCCTGGCCTAGCACCACTTCAACGGAATTTGCTGATTTTAAACAACATGTTGCTGAAATGATTTCTTGTTTTCTGTGGCTGGCTTGCAGCAGCCAGCCTGCTTCCTGTGACAAAGTGTGATGAAATCACATGCTGTTGTCTTGGCTTTTAGTACAGAGGACCGGTCCAAAATCTGCACTCAGGGTTGACTCCTGCAGATGGGGGGAGAGGGTGGTGCACGGTTAGGCAATGGGGGGCAGGGAAGGCTGGAATTCTGATGGAGTTAGGAAAGGGGGTGACAGCTGGATGGGGGTTGGGACCAGATGAAATCTCCCTGTCAGTGTGACAGCCAGCAATGAAAGAAGTCAGACATTTTGCTACAGAGTTCAAAAACTTAGTGTGGCCTCCAGGTGTTCACACCTTTGCATTGTTGTCATTGTTGCTGTTGTTGAGTTGCCAAGCGGTGTCTGACTCTTTGTGACCCCATGGACTACGGCACACACGGCTTCCCTGTCCCTCACCATCTCCCGGAATTTGCCCAAACTTGTGTCCATTGAATAGGTGCATTGTTACTATTTCCCCAACTCATCATATCCAGCCCCAACCCCCAAGCCCTGTGCAGAGCTTTGAGCCACACTCAGCCCCAGAAAGGACGTGTCCAATTTCATTCTCTCATGTCTCCATTCTCCCCATTCGCACAAGGTGCCCCCTCTCCACGAAGCCCCGTTTCTCTCCTTCTCTACCTTGGAACTCCTACTGATCCTTCCAGACTCAGCTCCGATGTCACCTCCTCCCAGAAGCCCTTAGAGATCCCTAGTCTGCTCTGGGTATTCCTTCTGAGCCCACACAGCACCTCTGGACTCCTGGCATCTGTTGCTGCTATCTCTTTCTTCAACAAAACTGCAGGTTCACGGAGGACACACCCCATGCCTTATTTAACGCTACATCCCCAGCAGCTAGTTTAGAGCATGACATACAGTTGACACTTAGTATACATTGGGTGTTGGAATGAATGAACCAGGAAATGAGCACATCGCCACTCAGGTAAGTGCTCCTGATAAGAGATGATAATGATATTGATCATAATTAATAACTGCTACCATGAGATACAAAGACTGTGCCTATCTCTTTATCATATTATAACAACAGCTCTTGAATACTGAGCTCTTATGCTGTTCAGGCTGGAGAAGGCAATGGCAACCCACTCCAGTACTCTTGCCTGGAAAATCCCATGGATGGAGGAGCCTGGTAGGCTTCAGTCCATGGGGTTGCGAAGTCGGACACGACTGAGCGACTTCACTTTCACTTTTCACTTTCATGCACTGGAGAAGGCAATGGCAACCCACTCCAGTACTCTTGCCTGGAGAATCCCAGGGATGGCAGAGGCTGGTGGGCTGCCGTCTATGGGGTCGCACAGAGTCGAACACGACTGACGTGACTTGGCAGCAGCAGCAGCATGCTGTTCAGGCAGGGGCTGGTCACTGCATACGTATTATCTTCTTCTCAGCTTTCAGGGGCTTAGCGAGGGAGGTACATAGCTAAAAAGGGACAAAGCCAAAGCTTAAACTGAGGTCTGCCTGGATGCTTCCCCTGACCCTTGCCTCCTCCCAGAGAACATCACTGCTTCTTGTCACTGGGCCCTGACTGGCCTCTGTCTACAGCTGTTCCCAGACCCTTAGGCCCTCCTCCGAGGCCCCATGCCCACAGAGCCTGGCCTTATCATTCCCCGTCCTGTCCAATTACTGGGGAAGGCTGGTCTTCCCGCCCCCAGGAAAGCCCAGAGCGGCCAGAGTGTTCAGAGCCTGAGGTCCACAGCAGAAGCCAGGGAAATCACACGGACAGTTGGAAGCAGAGCTGCTTTGTCTGACCACTGAGTGATTAACCATTTCGCAGCTGTGACAAACATAGAGAGGAGTTGCACGTAACCACATCCTGAATGGCCTGCGGACTAAAACCTGACAGACACCCCCCACAGCCCTCTGATCTCCCCTGTTGAGCTTATTTCTAGAGCCTGAGGCCAACAGGATAGAATGAGATATTGGGGGCACATCTCCCCACTGGTCCCCCCGGAAGCTCATCCCTCACCTGGGCCACTTAGGGCTTCGGAACCCCAGGTACCTTGGCATCCTCATTCTCTGTCTCTCTGCTCCCCAAAGTAATAAATGCCCCCAAACTGACTGGGCATTTCCTCATTAGAAAGGCATTCCACTGGTACTCCCTGGAGAAATTAACCCAGGAATTCTGGAAAACAATGAGGTCTTGAGGTTACCTGGGGAAGGTCTTCACTCCCCAAACCATTCCTGAGTGCTTAATATGCATATCAGGGTCTGTGTTGGGGGCTGAAGATGTCAGGGAAATCAGATCTGATTCCTGCTTGAGTCTGGGCAGTGTGTGTGAGGGGGAAGTGTGGTGACACTCATGCATGTGAGGACTGACACCTAAACGGGAGGCAGAGGGCAAAAAAGAGGAAGGTATCAGTTTCAGTGAGAAGCGGAGGTGGTGGTTGGTCAGGGAAGGCTTCAAAAGAGAGGAAACCCCAGGGCTGGAGGCTGAAGGATGACTGGGCATCCTCAGGTCACCATACGCACTTACGGTAGCAGAGGAAGCAGTCCAGCTGTTGTCAGCTGTTCAGCAGAGCTTGGGCACGTGGTACCAGAGAGAGCATGGCCAGAGATAAGGAAGGGCCCAGGTTCAGGGCCTGAGGAACCAGGACCTGGGACAGGTGAGTCACTGAAGGGTTTGAAGAAATGGGATGCTATGCTCTGAGTGGAACTTTAGAAAGACTGCTCTGACTATAGTGCCAAGGGTGGATGCAGAGGGCAGGGAGCATAAGCTGGAGGCCAGAGACCAGTGAGGAGGCTGATGCCCTTTAAAGGCGGCATTTTTATGGGGACCCAGCACAGTCTAGAGTGTCTATCTCACACATACCTATGTGCATGCTCATTCATTCAGTTGTATCCAACTCTTTGCGACCCCTTGGATTATAGTCCGCCAGGCTTCTCTGTCCATGGAATTCTCCAGGTAAGAATACTGGAGTGGGTTGCCATGCCCTCCTCCAGGGGATCTTTCCCACCCAAGGACTGAACTCACATCTCCTGCACTGGCAGGCGGATTCTTTACCATTGAGCCACCTGGGAAGCCCATAGAGAATGTGGTGTATGTACTATTGTTACCACCACTAGATGGAGCAGGAAATTAAAGAACAGAGAGATTAAGTCACCTGTCCAAGGGCACACAGCAAGTGGTCATCTCAGGATTTGAGCCATCAGTTCAGCCTGAGAGTTCACGCTCTTAACCACTCACTATAGTGTTCCTTCATCAAAGCCGACAAAGGCTTGGGGCAGGGTAGAGTGGTTAAAGAAAGGATTCCTTAATGGGCCCACCCACTGTATATTAAGGGCTCCCCTGAAATAGCTTCTGGCCTCCATGGATAGAGGGGTGCAATCTTTAATCCTGAGGCCCTTGGAGAAAAACTACAGCATGAAACGTGATGGCGCTGAAAACTCCCAGGGCAGTACCATGACGTGAAGCCACTAGGGGTCACTTGAGTCCCCAGGAACACATACCTTTGGAGGTATGGAAGTAACACTTTGGTTTAGGTGGGTGTGGGCCTGCAAAGTCTTCAGACACAGGAAGGCAGGGTACGGGTGGTCACAGAAGGGTGTACCCCAGTGAGAAGAACTCGATTTTCACCAACTCAGGGCATTCCTGCCAGGGAGACTGAGGTCAGATGACTCCTGCAGGCACTATGTGCTCTGTAGACCCCTAACAAGTGGCCAAGGCTATGACCCCCTTGCAGGGGGCCAGTTTCCACTCTCCCAGCCTTGCTCCCAGAAGGAACAGGATTTGGAGGTGGCTGATGGCTAGAGTCCTACCCAGGGATCCTCTGATAGAAGAGAGGCCCAGGGTCAGAGAGGAAGGTTCCACGTGGCTTCTGTGTGTGCGTCTGGTGGTATACAAAGTTGGACTTTGAGCTTGCTGACTCAGGGCTCTGGACTGCATCTTAGTGCATCCGATCCCTCATCTTTAACATGGGAATAAAACTCTGCCAAAGCAGGGCTGTGGTAAATGTCAAAAGTGAATCCTGGCAGTTAGCCCACGAGCCACGCTTTGTAAAGCCATCATCAGATGTGCTGAGTTTTCCAGGTGTTGTATAGCTTGGAACTGGAGCTGCTGATCCTTGAATGTAACAGTGAACTTCAGTCTAATTCTAGGGGCTGCTAGCGAGTGGTCAGCCCAAGAACAACACAATAAGCTCCTACAGGCAAACGAGCTCTGTTCCAAGATCACGTTCATGCGTCCAATTTTTAAGTCCAGCAAAGCCAGCCTAGATACCCAACTAACACGATTAGCTATATGGTACCATACTGTAACAGGTTTATAATACTTTTCACACAAATAATACATTAAAAAAACAAACGAAAAATAAAGAAAACATTTTTCATCTTATAGCACAGTACCCTGAAAAGAACAGTAGAACCAACTACATCACCGCTGCTTTTATGCTTATTTCCAGACATCCTGGGCTTGAAATAAAGGTACTGTACTACTGTCTTCTATACAATACTGAACAGTAAAGGACACAAAAGCACAGCCACTTGGGGAGGATGCACGCATGTGACAATGTACTCCAGACACATGAACTTATGTGATTGGACAGGCAAAGGTAGGTTTGTATCTTTGAAAGTTCGCAACTTGAAGGTTCGTATGTAAGGGACTTACTGTAAACAATAAAGGCTCATGACCTTCCTTCCTCTTTCTTTGTTAGACGGAACTCAGAATTGTATCTGAAGTCTGGGCGAAGTCACTTAGAAACATACGTTAACAGCACCTCCTGCTTGCTAAGGCGGGGGAACCATGAAATAGGTATTCTTTTAAAGCAAGCTGAAGAGCTCAGGAAACAAGGGATCTTTGGGGAGAGGATAATTCACAGCTACCGCTAACGCAGGCTTAAAGCAAAACAAAGAGTAAGACTGAGGCCAGGGTCACTATCCTAGACCAGGACTGGGCCAATCCGCCCATCAGAGCCCTGGCCTGATGGGCATCTGTGCCAACACCTGTTGGAACCAAAGCATCTCTTTATTATCCTAAAAAAAAAAAAAAAAAAAAAAAAGCACTGTCAGAGATGAGACGGTCAGGAGGAATGCCTAAAGCTGGTAAAATCACCATCAGAACATTATGAACAAACTACACACATGGACATTCCCGGCACTGGTGGCAAAGCCCAACCCCCTGAAGGGGCATTTACACACGAATGGCTGGCCAGGCTGGTGCCACGCTGAGGCTTGGCACCACAACTCCTCCTAGGCAGACCACACAAAGCAGATACCTTCTGTCTGACAGCTGCCTTATCCAGACTCCAGCATGGGAGAACCAGCACAACAAAACGTTTACAAAGCCTTCAATATCAATTGAGCACAGCTTCACTATCTCTGCCATGCTGCTTTCCCACTGCCGGGCGTTGGCTCCCCTAGAGGGACAGACCCATTCTCACACCTCGTGGGGACAAGGGGCCCCATGGCGCCCACCACGGCTCCATTTCTAGATCGCTTCTGACACAAGCTCGTACCAGAAGGGTACTTCCTGACACAAAAAGTACCAGAAGGGGCTGCTGCTTCTCCCACCAAACTAGGTACAGCTTCATCCTCCGCTGGTATTCTGGTGATTTCCTCCAAAGTCTCCCAAATTGGAAGTGTTTGGAAACTCTCGAGTCATAAGCTACTTAGAGTCCCCAGCGAGCTTAGGGGGTCTACCTGATTCTTGCCCATATTTAAAGAGCTTCCTATTGAGTTTCCCAAAGAGAACAAGCCCACACTTCAGACAGGCTTCTCTGTCTTCCCATCCCTTCACCCCCAACACAGAGTAGCTACGTGGAGTACTGTGGATCCTGGGGTGGGGGGTGGGGGTGAGGCCTGGAAGAAAGGGGACTGGTATTCCCAGAGGGGGTTTGGATGCAAAGAGAGAGGCCGGAACAAGGGAGCCAGAGGACTCCTCCTGCAGTGACGTCCGAGTTCCCATAACCTGGAGAATATGCGGGGGACCTAAGACTGGGTTCTGCCCCGGGCCTCTTGGGCTGATATCACCTCCAAGGGCCTGGGGTCCAGCCCCCGGGCTGGGGAAGAGCTGCCAGACCCCGGGGCTGGGGAAAGTGAGGGAGCAGAGGGAGCGGGTTCGCGCAGAGGGCCACTCACGGAGGAGAAGTTGTGCGGGCCGCAGAGCTCGCCGCGGTACTTGCAGGAGAGCAGCATGTCCTCGAGCTGGTGGCCCAGGCGGTCCATGAAGGCGGCGCTGATGCCCTCGAAGTGGCGGGGAGGCAGGAAGAGGCGGAAGTCGGCCAGCTTGCGGAACCACTGGCGGCGCGGCTCGTCCCCCCGCAGCAGCTCGCTGACCAGCGGGCGCGCCGTGCGGTTGGGCAGCAGCAGCCCGAGCCAGTGGCCGGCGTAGTAGAGGTCCCCCTTGGAGAGGCGCGGGAAGCGCAGAGGGTTGTTGTTGCACACGGTGACGGCGGGGAAGGGCAGCTGGCGGCTCCACTCGCGGTGCACACGCGTGTGCGACGGGAAGCTGAGCCAGTAGAGCAGGCGGTTCGAGGACCAGGACAGCAGCAAGCCGAGGGACGTGCAGAAGGCCAGCACCCAGAGCGCCCGCCGCTGGAAGGAGCCCCCGGGCGCCGCGCGCCCCGCGCACATGTGCCGCAGCCCGTGCAGTTTAGCGCGGCTCAGCGACGGCCGCCCTCTGCGGGCGCCCCCCGGCCCCTGCAGCGCCCGCTCGCGCTCGCCGCCCCGGCCGCCCCCGGGCTGCCCGGCCGCCGCCACCGCCGCGGGCGCCGGTTCCTCGCGGGCCATGCGGAAGCGTCCCGGGCCGGTGAGTGCGGCCGCGGGCCGCCCGGCTCCGCCGCTCCGGCTCATTCATTCAGTCCGTGGCTGGCGGCAGCGGCGGCGGCCCCGGCCGGGCGGAGCCGCCATGGAAGTCCGCAGCAGCGGTGGAAGCAGCAGCGGCAGCCGCCGCGCGCAGCCCGCGCCAGGGAAGCGTGCGCCCGAAAGGAGCTCCGGTGGCGCGGCATGCCCGCCCGGCGCCGCCACCGCCGCCTCCGCGGGCGTCCGCCCGGGACCGAGCCCGCCTCGGCCCGCCGCCCCTGGCACGGGCCTTCCCGAGCGCCTCCCAGGCTCTCCTGGCTCCGAGTCCTCCTGAGGATGCCCGACGCCGGCCACTACCTTTGGAGCGGCCCCGCTGGGCGCCGCCTCTCCGGTCCCGGGGTGCTGCACCCGCGTCCCCTTGTCCTGGACCTCGGGGGACCCTGAGCTGAGTCTCTCCGGGCTCCGCCTAACCCCAGCTTTTACGCTGGTCCCGGGAGAGCAGCCACTCGGCCACCATGCCTGATTCGGACATCCCCAAGGGTCCCCCGCCGGTGGCCCGCGGTGCTGGGACACCGTGGGGAGAAGGTGCCGGGGGACGAGCGCCCCCAGAGGCGCGCGGCCGCTCCTGGCTGGGCGGGTGGGGTGGGTGTGTACCGGGATGAACGGTCGCCCTGCTGGCCCTCTTTCCCTTTCCTCCGGGACCCTCCTAACTGCTCCTCCGGCTGCGCTCGGTGGAGACCTGCTAAGGCTCCCCGGAGTCCTGCGCCGCCGGCGTCCTGCGTTGCAATGTGACCGCCCTCGCCCGGGGCTGGGGGCGTCTCAGGGTCCCGCCGGAGGCTGCCGGCCGACGGGCTCCTTCAAGGCTGCTGGCCAGAGGGAAGTGTCGCTTCTCTCCCCCGCACGGCTCTGCGAAGTGCCTCGAATTTCCAGAAAAGCTCGATCTCGCCGTCCCTCGCCTCTTCTTTTTCCTGCCTGGGTGCTCCAGGAGCTGGGGACTGCGGAGCCCCGGCTACTCCTCTCGGGGGTGACCCGGACTCGCTGCTCCGCGCGCCGGCTCCTCTCGAGACTCTCAGCCCCGCGGTAGCGGCCGCGCCGGCTGCGCTCGCCTCCCGCCTGCCCGGCCCTCCTCGGGGCCCCCGGGCGAACTTGGGCAGCGGCCGCGCGACGCTGGCGCGGCTGGGTTTCCAGCACCTGCTCCTCGGCTCGCCGGCCCGGCGGCTCCGGGCTGGCGGGAGGGGCGGCGGCGGCGAGCGCCGTGCGCTCCCGGAGACGCGGTGCTGACGCGCACGGCTCCTCCTCGCTGCATTTTAATTCCTGGCCACTGTGGCCGCTGCACACCGAGCGGGAAGCCTCTTGCCAGAGCCGGCCGGGTGGGGGATGCGCTGCACAGATGTGCCGGGTTGTGCGGGGCTGGCGGGAGAGACATGGAGTAGCAACATTGCGTGTCTGTGGGTCGTGTGTGGATGACTGTGAGGCCACGTCTCACTGTGTCGGGTGGGCTGTCGAGAACCCGAAGCCGCTGTCTAATGTGGGCCTTTGAGCAAGTGTGTGAGTGGGGTGTCAGGCGCTGAGTGTGGGTAGGATGTGCCTGTGTACGTGTGAACGGGCATCTCGGTGTATCTGGTGGGTTTATTTTTGCAGATGCTGTACTGTGGCTATTTGAGTATGTGTGTTGTGTGTAGGATAGAGGGATGGTGTGTATGCTCTACTTGGGTGGACCGTTTGCATTTAGCGGGTGGTGGGTGCCACGTGTGTTGATGTGTGGGTGGATATCGGCAGCTTCTGGACGTGGTGTGTAGTTGGTGTTTTGCATGTGTGCGGTGTGTAGAGGAGTATGTGTGTTGAGCTGCTGGGAGCAGCCCCTGGGTCTCTGGCAGATTGGGCCCAGCAGGGGCAGCCGTGCCTTTTAGGAGCTTCTGGTGTCCCCTCTTAGCCACTTCCCTGGGGAGGTCTGCTGCTCGCCCCTGACCGCAGTCCACCAAGCACAGCCTCCCTGGACGGGCAGGAGGGGGAGAGTGACTTCCGTGGACCCGAGACCCCAAGTCTGCCATTCTTACAGCAGGGTTCCTACAGCTGCTTAGCTGATGATGTCTTTCTTCCCTCCTGGGCAGGTCTTCCACTAACCTCTGGGCACTTTGGACACTTTCATTCAGCTTTTTAATTAATCAATTAAAGTCTTTATTGGATGTGTTTCAATTTTGCTTCTGTTTTATGTTTTGGTGGGGTTTTTTGGTCCTGAGGCTTGTGGGATCTCAGCTCCCCAACCAGGAATCTAACCTGTACTCCCTACATTGGAAGGCGAAGTCTTAACCACTGGACTGCCTCGGAAGTCCCTAGCTTTTTAAAATGTTCCGCCTTGGTGTGTCTCATTCACTTGGGGAAGAAGCTCCTGAAGTTGGGTTTTGCTAAAATTCTGCTCTGGATTCGGTTCCTTGAAGACATCTGTTGCTGGCTTTGGGGGAAGGTTCCGAATCTACCAGTTTTGTGGGGGCTCTGACAGAGGCTCACTTACCAGGGCTTCAGTCTGCTCCCAGCAGCCCTGGGAGGGGGGCCACTGTGACACATATCCTGGCCAAGGTCGGGGGAGCTTGGGAGTTCAGTGAAATGACTGATGAAGCAGCCAGACATACCCCCGCATCACAGCCCTGGGGCAGCACAAAGCCCTGTCCTGTAGAACCTTTGAGACCTTTTATGTTTCTGATTTGTTCGGCTGTTATGGGCTTTTTCTTTCTTGTTTTGTTTTGTTTTTTCCCCCTTGAAATGTACACATGCAGTTTTTGGTTGCCTGAGCATCTTCTCTGCCGTGGCTTCTCCTGTTAATTCTTCAGATGGGTCACCTCTTCACAGAGAGGAAGGGTATCCTGCATGGGCCCCAGGGCTCTTGGCACAGAAATCCAGAGGCAGACACAGGGGTGATCCCAAGTGATCGCGGGCTTTCTTTTTGGCACATGGATGCAGTGCGTTTCCTACACTGCCTGAAATCCCCCCCACCAACTTCTTGACCAATACTTGGACCAGCTCTGTGAAGTTCTGCCCTTTCCTCAAATCCCAGCTGAAACATTGCCTCCTAGGTAACTGGATTGATAGGCCCATCATAGCCTTTGTATAGCGCCTTGTCACGTGTGTGTCTAGGCTTTCCTTCTGGACGTGAGCCCTTTGAGGACAGAGACCACATCTCATTCTCATTTTTGCCTCTATCTCTTAGCACAGTGCCCTGGCACCTAGACAAAACACATCAAGATGGGGAAGAGGAGAAGGGAATTAAGATTTCCTGAATATTCCTATATGCCAGGCAACTGAACCAGACACATATTTAATTTCTCATTCCAGCCTTGGGGGTGGGGGGCGTGTGGTATTTTTACCCTCTTTTTACAACTGTCGAAAGGAGTTGAACTCAGCTCTAACTCATTCCAAAGTCTAAGCTTTTCCTTTCCCATCCTGCTGCTTTCAAAAGCATGAAAAATAATAACCGTATAATAAATGTAGGTCTTCCTAATCACTAGGACAAAAACAAGTGTCAGGACTTCCCTGCTGGTCCAGTGGCTAAGACTCCGAGCTCCCAATGTGGGGGATCTGGATTTGGTCCCTGGTCAGGAAACGAGATCCCACATGCCCACAAGGAAAGAGTTCACATACTGCCACTAAAGACACCGCCTGCGTGCCACAACGAAGACCTGGCACAGCCAAGTAAATAAAGAGTAAACCAAGCCTGCCAATGCAGGAGATGCAAGAGATCTGGGTTTGAGCCCTGGGCCAGGAAGATCCCCTGGAGTAGGGAATGGCAACCCACTCCAGTATTCTTGCCTGAAAAATTCCATGGAGAGAGGAACTTGGTGGGCTACCGTCCATGGGGTTTCAAGGAGTTGGACACGACTGAGCACCACCACAGAGAGCAAACCCAAAAAATGACAGAAAAAAAAAAGTGTCATAAACATTCTAAATGTTTAACCCTCAAAATAATCCGATGAGGCACATATGAATATTGCTGTTTACTCCAAAGGAGAGGACTCCTGACCACAGAGAGCTTGAGTTTCTCACCCTAAGCCACGCAGCTTAAGCAGGAGAGCAGCCTTTCAGTGCAGGCAGCCCGGCTCCAGCCCCTGTGCTCTCAAACCCTGCCCCACGGCATCGGTGCTGTCAGAGCTACACTGACATGACAGCTCTCGTGAATCAGGCGAGCTCTCTTGGCTGAAAAAACAAATTTACAAGGCAGTTCCTGAACTGCCCCATGTGACCTATCCACCAAGAAGTTCACATTTAGCATTGTGATTTCCCAATCATAAGCTTTTAAGAAAATTTCCCTTTTCCTGTTTGTCGCTATAACATCTGTCGCTCCACACCTGGCTTCCTGGCCTTCGGTGTGACCTTTGGGCACCAGCCAGCCTGCATTTCTGTTGGGTGACCACCACTGCCAATTATCAGCTCTTTCTCCCACGAAATGAGTTTGCTGGGAGGGAAGGCCCATTGAAGTCAGTATGATTTTCCGTTTTTATAATCCTGTTGTAGGAGCTGACAGTTGTGGGCTTCATCAGGCTTCACTGGAGCCCTTGACATTCCTGCTTATCCCCAAATCCCTGCTGCTCAGGGGCATGGTTATTGGAATGCATTATGTTGCTCAGTCGCCCAGCTGTGTTCGAATTTTTGTGATCTCGTGGACTGCAGTACTCCAGGCCTCCCTGTCTCTCACCATTTTCTAAGTTTGCATCAGTGATGCCATGTCCATTGCATCAGTGTCCACTATTTATCCATTGCATTGGTGATGCCACCCAGGCATTATGTCCATTGCATCGGTGATGCCATCCAGGCCTCTCATCCTCTGATGCCCTCTTCTCCTTCTGCCCTCAATCTTTCCCAGCATCAGGGACTTTTCCAATGAGTCAGCTGTTCAGATCAGGTGTGCTCCAGTATTTTGGAATGTACCATAGGTACCACCTCACCCAGTTCTGCGGAATCCCTGCTACACATCCCATCAGTGACAGTCCACTGGTAACTGATTGTATTCCAAAACATCTGGCAGTGTTTAAAGCTCCCTTTTGTCACATTGGAATCAGTCTCTTTGCAAATGTCTCCTAATTTATCCCTGGGGAGCCACACAAAATAAGTTTGATCTTTCTTTCACATGGGAACCCTTCAAAATACTTTATAAAATCAAAGTACATCCGTGGTGAAAAGGGTGCCAGCAGTCAGCCTTCTAGCCAAATCTTCAAGAAAGTCTTTTCTTCTCCAGATTAAATGCCGTCAGCTCTTTCATCTGTTTCTCCTGCATTTTCTGCTCTTGGGATGGGATCTCGGATGTTGATGTCTTTAAAATGGTCCCATACCCATTGGTACGAACCCACCAAGCCCTTTACTTCAGACCTGATCCTTCCAGAACCTGATCTTTATTCTGATGGTTGTGGGTTCTTTTCTGCCCCCATCACCACCTCTGGGATTAAGTGGAAGTGGTGGGAGGGAAGAGGAAAGCGTGAGCAGTAACAATGTGTTCTTGGTGGCTCTGCTTAAGATGCCAAGTGCATTTTCTTTTAGGACTCCTGGTGATGAGCTGACACTGCTTCTCCGCCTAGAGTTCATTGTTATTACGGGGCAGGTGGGCTTCTGTGGGTCTATCTGTGAACCTAAATAGCTCGCCTTTTCTTCCTTCTTTCTCTTTGTTTTTCTTTTTCTGACCCTGTACTGCCCTGGGGTCCCTATTGCTCTGCCTCTCTCTTTCCTCCCTTCTCTTTTTTCCTTTTCTTTCCTTTCTTCTCTTCCCAACCTCTGCTTAAAGCCTTGAGGTTCCCTCTTATTCTTAGCTCATGTAACTGGTGACCTCTGAGCTCAATGAGGCGGCTACAGTGCCACAAGATCTCAGCCAGTGTTGAGTGGTCATGGTGGGGGCTCCAGAGCTGCTAGAAAGGGCGAGCAGAACGTCACCAGGGTTTTGATCACTGGGCACCTGATTTCCCTATCCTTCCCAGCCTCCCTCCATGGGGCTGGCACTGGAGTTGCTGTTCCATCTCACTTTGCACATGCTTCAGCCTCTCCACTGTTTCCCCCACTCACTCTATGGCTTTCTTATATTATACTTGGCCCCGCCTAGTACTTTCTTCTTCCAGGCTCTTTCTTAGATTTCTTTGAAATTTTTTTTTTTGGCAGTTTTTGGTCATCCTCATTTTACTGGAGTTCAAGCTCTCAGCTTCTCATCTCTCACCAGCACTAAATCCCAGGGCTCAGAGGGCAAACAAGGGCACACAGCCAGCAGAAGAAAGATGGGGACTGGAAGGACCAGGTACAGAGTAGAGGGCTGGTAAGTTCATGCTCTGCTGAACCACTGTGCTCCAGGGTGAAAGCAAATCCTGAAAGATGGGAGGATGTAATGTAACCTAATGTCTAATTGAACCCCTTCACTCTGGAGGGTGGGGGCAGCAGGATGAAGCAGAGGTCCAGAGAGGGGAATGGCTTGTATAAATCACACAGATGGATGCTGAGAAACACACAACCAGAACCCAGATTCCAGCTTCTGGTTTGTTCTCTGCTCACCCTATGTAATGGGCTTCCCTGGTAGCTCAGCTGGTAAAGAATCCTTCTGCAAGGCAGGAGACCCGGGTTCGATTCCCAGGTCAGGAAGATACCCTGGAGAAAGGATAGGCTACCCACTGCAGTATACTTGAGCTTCCCTGGTGGCTCAGATAGTAAAGAATTTGCCTGCAATGCGGGAGACCTGGATTAGATTCCTGGGTTGGGAAGAACTCCTGGAGGAGGGGATGGCAACCCATTCCAATATTCCCTCCTGGAGAATCTCCATGCACAGAGGTGCCTGGTGAGCTAGAGTCCATGGGTTGCAAAGAGTCAGAATAAATTTTCAACAATCCATTTTGAAACCAGAAAAGTATTCACATGGTCAAAAAGGACAAAAGAGTAAAAAGTTTAATAAAACAGTCTCTCTACCCCTCACCTTCATGGCCACCCATCTTTCCTCCCTGAAGGCCACTAATGCTATCAATTTGTTGTATAATTTATTAGTGATACTTATGAATATACATATGTGTGTATAATCACCATATGTCTCCCTTTTCTCACGCAAATGGTTGCATTCTGTGAATACCATTTACTAGAGTAATTGTATTCTATATTCTTCACAGCTTTTTCTTCTCTGTGTTTGCAGTTATTTTATGGTTGCCTTCCTTTGGCATCTCATTCCAACTTCTGTTATTTTCCTCAATTTCTCATTTCACGTTGTCCTGCTCTTCCATCCAAAAATGAGAGTGGGTCCTATGGCAAGGTGGTACATAGAGCTTGCTGTTTTATTATCAGATTTTCCGTTAACTCTTTGTTAGACATGCTGATGGATGAAAGCCCTCGTGTGGATAATCTCAAACAGCAGGCAGTGCAAAAATATGTCCATTTGGTGCTGAACAGTATTAGATGATGCATTTGCAAAGGATTTAATTTTCTAGTCATATTTTCTTTAAACTAATTATAACACACACACACACACACACACACACAAACACAGGCAAAATTGAGTGTCCTGAGCACACAGCTCCAGTTGGTTTGGGAAAGTGGTCCAAACATGCATTGGTAGGTAGAGAAAGCCAGTTTTGGATTCAGAAATTTCTGTGACTAATATAGAGAGCAGGTAAGACACACCCTTGAGAGAAACAGAGGGTGTCATGGCCAAAAGCGATCTTAGTGAGCATGCGGTTACTCTTAGAAGAGGAAATCGATAAACAAAGTTTAGTGACTTGCCCTGGTCACTGGGAAGTTGATCTTATGATGGTGATGATGATGGTAGTGATGTTGGGTGATGGTGATGATGGTGGTGGTTGATGGTGATGGTGATGATGGTGTTGATGATGTTGGATGATGGCGATGATGGTGTTGATGATGATGGCGATGATGGTGGTGGTTGATGGTGATGGTGATGGTGGTGATGATGATGGTGATGGTGATGATGGTGTTGATGATGGTGGTGATGGTGATGATGGTGGCGATGGTATTGAATGATGGTGTTGATGATGATGGTGGTGGGTGATGGTGATGATGGTGTTGATGATGGTGATGATGGTGGTGGTTGATGGTGATGGCGATGATGGTGGTGGTTGATGGTGATGGTGATGATGGTGGTGATGATGATGGTGATGGTGATGATGGTGGCAATGGTGTTGAATGATGGTGTTGATGATGATGGTGATGATGGTGGTGGGTGATGGTGATGATGTTGGATGATGGCGATGATGGTTGTGGTTGATGGTGATGGTGATGATGGTGGTGATGATGATGGTGATGGTGATGATGGTGATGGTGATGGTGATGATGGTGGTGATGATGTTGATGATGTTGATGATGGTGGTGGTTGATGGTGATGGTGATGATGGTGTTGATGATGATGGTGATGATGGTGGTGGGTGATGGTGATGATGTTGGATGATGGCGATGATGGTGGTGATGATGGTGGTGTTGATGATGGTGATGATGTTGTGGTGATGATGGTGGTAGTGGTGAGTGTGATGGTGGTGATAATGGTGATGCTGATGCTGATATTTGATAGTGAGAACTAATTGTCAGGCACTGTGCTTGACATGCATGAGCTCATTTAATCCTCACAGTAACCTTATGAGGTATGTGTCACCATCGTAGCTCTTCTGCACAGGAGGAAACTGAGGCAGATTGGATAAGTAACTTGTCCAGTCAGTACATGTTTTGGCTCTGAAGTACAGGGCTGAATTAGGTGAAATTATGACTGTAGTGGATATTGACTGAGCACCTAGCATGTGTCAGACACTGTCCCAGGCGTGGGAAATGCAGCATCTACTAAGACGTGATCTCTGTCTTAGCTTGCGGTCTAGTGGGGGGTGTGGGTCAGAAAGTACATACTTGTATTAAAGTATGATAAATGCTATGCCAGAGTGTGTGGAGAGGGCTCCTGTCCCTTGGTCTGAGAGCAATCATCATACACTGAATTTGGTTTCCAACTGAATTTCCCCATGCATTTTCATTTTCTCACCTAACTCATGGAGAACTATTTGACTCTGTCTACAGGGATCCACATTGGAGCCAGGATCTGAGACCAGAGGCAGCACCAGCAGAAGTCCATGTGGAGGAGCCCTGACCCATGACATCCATGTGCCCACATTCACATCCTCCTCCCGATGTGGGTTTTTGTGTCCTTGGTGGTGTCCTGTTGACCTGTGACATTTACTTTCTGAAGCCAGATCACATCAATAATGAATCTCTCTCTTCCTCCCCATCACCTTCCCTATTCCGGGTTTAGGCTTGAATAACTGGGTGTTGGTTGTAACTCTAACCATAAAGTTAGCAGAGCAATGGAGCTTTGCACCCTTTTCTACCTAATTTCCTCTCCCATACACATAACAAAACTCATTAAAACAGTTAAGCATAATAACCGTCTCTAGTATAGTTACCATCCACTCATGGTACGAAAAGACAGGCAGTTAAAATCGGATTTAATGACAGATAAAACCCGAGGTACAATTAGGCATTTTATTTCTCAATTCCTTGGCTGTCCCCTTCTCAGCCATGACTTAGTAGTACCCTGGCTCTCACCTCCCCTTCGGGGAGCACTCACTAACCAGCCCTGAATCTGTCTTGCAGACAGACCCTCTGCAGTGACTCAGAGATTTCAGGCTGGGTTGATTTGTCAAAAGCCTCCTTCCCGGCTGCCTTCCCTCGAGCCACTGCTTTTCTCTGGCTCTGCCACCAGCAGTTTGTTTACTTCCTTCCCCTTATAAATGACCCGGGCCAAACCACTACCTCGGGTTTCTCTCCTCCTGGTTTATCTTGCCTGTCCACCCACAGGAGGGGCAGATTGGGAGGGGTTTTGTACATTTTTTTCCAGTGGTACAGACCTCTGTGATTATCCAAATAGAAGACAGGGCACAGAAGGGCAGGGCAGGAAAGGCAGGATAAGAAAAGGAAAGGGGAAGGGAGGAGATGATGGGGAGGGAGGGAGAGAAAGATAACAGCATCTGCTGGGTGCCTATCACATACTATTACGGACACCACGGAATGTTTTTTATTTTTTTGGCTGCATCATGCTGCTTGTGGGATCTTGGTTTCCCAACCAGGGATTGAATACAGGCCCTCAGCAGTGAAAGCACCAAGTCTTAAGCACTGAACTTCCAGGACATCCCCCCATGTGATGTTCTTTCATGACAGTTCACGATAATATGATCCCATTTTACAAATGGGGACATAGAAATTTTATCCTTCTAATCCTACTCCCTCTGTTGCTGGTTTAAGCACAGTTCAAACCATAATTACCCAATGCAACCACTCACTGAGCTGGATGTCAAGCACTGAGTTAAGCCTCATCTTCTAGATATAGAAAATGGGGCTCAGAGACAGGAAGTTACCTGCTTAGGGTCACACAGAGTAAGTCGCATAGCAGCCGAGCCAGGATTCCAACCCAGGTCTGACTCCAACGTGTTGTTAATTATTAGAAAGGCAGGAAATTGGGAGTTAAAAGAGAGAATAGATAACGTGGGTGGCAGCATAATTTAGAGTTTTGCAAAAGCCCTCAGGGAGATGGAGGAAGTGAAAACAGAAGCCAGGTTCTCACTATCGGCAGTGCATATGGGGCTCTTTTTTCCCCCAGTTTCAGTACGATGCATCATGGGCAGAGCTAAAAAGTATAGGAGCTCAGAGGCAAGGAAGAGGTTTAGGGGGCTTCCCCAGTGGCTCAGTGGTAAAGAATACACCTGCCAATGCAGGAGACACGTGTTCGATTCCTGGTCCAGGAAGATCCCACGTGCTGCGAAGCAACTAAGCAGGCGCTCCACAACTACTGAGCCTGCGCTAGAGGCCGGGAGCCGCAACTGCTGAGCTCTGGCGCTGCGATTACGGAAGCCCACGCACCCTAGAGCCCATGCTCCACAACAAGAGAAGCTACCGAGTCCCCGAGCGCCACAACTAGAGAAAGTCTGTGCAGCAAGGAAGACCCAGCACAGCCAAAAATAGGTATATAAATAAATACACTTATAAAAAAAAAAAAAAAAGAAAGAGGTTTAGGGAAGTACACATGAGTACAAGTGCTATAGGCTGAGCCAAGTAAGTTGAAGAAAGCCCCACAAAATATTTCCTCTCTCAACATCCAAATGATGAAACACACTGAAAACCATCACGTGGCTGCAAGGTGGGAAGCCATCTTTACAAACCACAGACTTTGAGCCTACTGTCTCCCTCCCTCCTTCCTCTCCTCTCTTCCAGACCTCAGCTTTGCTTTCTTCTTTTAATCAATACTTCTGTAGCCCAACAGTGCTTAAGTTTACTCATTCAATAATTCGCAGCAGCCTACAGTACTAACACACAACGTTAGATTCAAAACAGCCTTCTGAAAGCCCCCGGAGTTATAAAGGCAAGTTCATTAGCTCAATGTGCAATAAGAGCAGAAAACAGTTTGCACCCTTTGACCTGGAAATCCCATGCCCTAGAAGCTTCCCCAAGGAAATAACCCCCAAAGTACAGAGGTATTTGCAATGAGTGCTTTTCATGCTAGGAAAAAAAAAGAAAGAAAGAAAAACAGTTCACATGCCCAACCCTAGGCAAACAGCTAAGATAATGATGGTGACAATATGTTCATGGAAAAATGATGTCATTTTTAGAGAAAAGATTAGGACAAGGATGCCGGTGTGTTAAGTTAGAGATGAAATAGCAACAAGTAAAAAGATCTGAGCACAAAGGGTACACGCACCATCCAGGGAAACACCTTTGTACCTGAACAATAGTCAGGGGAGAATTAGGAGAGACAGTGTTTATTAATAAACAGGGTTTTTTGAATTCTTTGATTTCAGAAAAACAAATGAAACATAAGCAAGCTTACCAAAGCCAAGCTTGGAAACAAGGGATACTGTAAGAAGAAGAATTTCTATCTCTATGCAGTGGGATCTTTGGATCACGAGCCACTGGACCTGGTCCTCTTAGCTAATCTCACCAACCTTCCCACTGTGGCACTGCCCACGTGCCAATGGAAGCGAGCCATAGGTGCTGCCCTGATGTGGCTGGAGCCATCACCCTGAACCCTGCCCAGTCCCATGTGTTCCTCCCGATTCCTGGGTACCCTTCCCCAGCATGACAGGATCCCTGCCTCAGTCTCAATCCCTTTTGAACAAAACCCCGGCAATAGCTCATACGATAGATGCTAAGTGTCCAAATAATAGCTCATAATAAAAGCTGACACGGAGGTGAACTGTCCCCAGTATGGGAGAGGTATTCGATGACGATCACACTGAGTTGTTGCTTTCCTGTGTCCTTTCTGCTGGCTGGGTCTCTGAGAACTGTCTCTGATCATGGACACGGAATCTGTACCAAAGAGGAAATGACTTCTGAAACAAGGCGATTTTATGAATGTTTAAAATGTCTAGAACATTAAAAGAATCATATTTCAAAAAACAGAACAAAACAAAAACCAGACTCTGCCTAGAGACCTTACTCTGACTTGTGATTAAACTCACGGCTGGCTGACTTGGTTTGGCGCACTTGACCCTGCCTGGACCTCGACAGTATGAAGGGTCTGAGCCCTTTCTCCAACTGCATCACGCTTCTATCTTTAACTGTGGTTGAAATTCTCCTGGTCTTGGCACCGGTAATATTCTTCATTCCAGTTTAGAGGCAGTTCAAAGAGATAAGGAACAGTTTGAGCAGTCACAATGCATGCCTCCGAACTAATAATAATGATAAAAGTAGCCTTAATTAATTGAGGATAGTAATGGGGCAGGCATAGAGCTAGGGACTTTGCATGCATTATCGTATTTAACCTCCAAATAACCCTAGTGAACATGGTATTCTTTCTCTTTGTGCCAAAGAGGAACCTGAGGCTGAGAGAGATCAAGTGGATTATTTAAGGTCAAATTCGGGTTTTGCTGATGTTAAATTCTCCTCCTAACCCCTATTACATGATACAACCTTCCAGCCACTATCGCATAGTTTGAGCATGAGTGAACCTTTGATTTTAGGGAGCCTACTTTTACTTTATGTACAATCTTGAAAACTTGCTTGGTTATTTGTTTTTCAGGCTCTCAGGAGAACAAAAATGATATACATCATGAAAAGAAACAAGTAGATTCAAGATTCAAGTACCCTTATATTCAGAGTGTATAGCCAAAGTTGGACCGCAAAGGAGAAGACAAAACTATAAAAACGGGGACTAAAAGGACTGAAAAAAAGATGCCACTTAATGTTGGGTAACCTCCATATGTTTCTAATCACCCTGAGTCTTTTAGCCTCAAAATAAGAGTTGGAATTTACAATGATGGTCTTGAGTTGCCAAGATCACATTTTATTGTGCATAATTTGCATAAGAATATATGAAAGAATGGGATCTTTTTCAGAAGCAGTTTTGGACAAATGGTTCCATTAAAAAAAAAAAAAAGTTGTGGTGCTCAAAAGAATAAATAAATCCTTAACTCTTGGAAATGTTGGCTGTGCAGAAAAACAACTTATTGCTTTGGAAGAGAGAGTCTAAATGACAAAGGTCCATTTCTTTCTTTGGTGCATTGTTGCAGCCATCACCTTGAACAAGCTTCCCCGCTGTCATTTTGGTTGATGGCCAAACCATCATTCGGTACATAGCTTAACATTTCCAGTTGATTACGATGCTGTCAGTTGGGTTATGTTGTGGGTGTTTAGTTGTTCTGTAAAAGGGAGTTTTGTGGTATTTAAGTGTTTCTTTTCTGTTTCTTAAACTAAAAATAATGACAGACCAATTTTTACCTCATTTTTTTTTTCTCTCCCTGCAGGAAGAAACAATAAAGGAAAAACGGGATTCTATTTGAGAAAACAGTTCTCCTGGTCATGTCTCCATCAGAAACATTTTAGGGTTCTGTTCTGTAGGACTTCGAAGTCTTATGCAAATGGTGATGGAATTCTGACTTAAAGATAGGTGTCAGAAATCAGAATGTTTCATCTAATGGAGCTCATTTATTAGTTTTCTGAAGACGAACTTCCCTTGGAGGATTTTGTGTGCCAGTGTGTGTATGAGTGTGTATATGTGTGTATGCATGTGTATGTGTCTGTGTGTGTATGTGTGTGTCTGTGTGTTGCCCTTTTACATGTGCACACTAATTGACAAAAAGGAATGTGAAATGTCTGTGTGATGTGTTGACAATATATCATTTTAAATTTGGAACTGGACTTTTAGACAGGGGAAGAGAGATTTCATTCATGAATTCTGCATCCCTTTTTCACCTAGAAATCTTGGAATTATCCTCAACTAAGTCCTTACTTTGGAGGAGGAAATGGCAACGCACTCCAGTCTTCTTGCCTGGAGAATCCCATGGACAGAGGAGCCTGGTAGGCTACAGTGCACGGGGTCGCAAAGAGTCGGGCACGACTGAGTGACTTCACTTCACTTTCACTTTCAAGTCCTTACTTAGTTGGGCTTCTGAGGTGCTGCAATGATGAAGAATCTGCCTGCCAATTCAGGAGATGCAAGAGACGTGCATTCTATCCCCCCCCCCACCCCGTCAGGAAGATCCCCTGGAGTGGGAAGTGGCAACCCGCTCCAGTATTTTTACCTGGAGAACCCCATGGACAGAGGAGTCTGGTGGGCTATAGTCCATGAGGTCATAAAGAATCAAACATGACTGAGGCACTGAGTAGGCACACAACTTTTTACTATGACTCCCCCCACCACCCCCAACATTCCATTCATCATTAAAGGCTGTCCATTCTGTCCCTAAACTATTCTCAAGCCCCTGGGCTGTGTTCCTTTCTCATGGCTGCTAACTCGGTTCAGGCCCTCTGGTCTACAGCTCACAGCCTACCCTGTTATTATAGCTCTTAATGGGCCCCTTGTCTTGATTTCCTCCCTCAATGATCCCTTCCTGACCCTATCATTCTGATTATGTCATTCTTCTGTTTGAAACTCTTTAATGGCTCCCCAGGGCTTATGACAGTGCTTCACAGCCTGTGTGTTGTGTCACATAATGGGTTGAAGGAAGTGTGGATATTGACTCTCACAGCTTTGGGGGCAACAGAGCAGGCTTGGGGCAGCAGGAGCCCCAGGGGCTCCTCAGGACTATAGCCTTTGCTCCAGTATGCTGTAGAGATATCACCGATTTTCTTCTTGAAAAAATTCCAGAAAGTTCTGGAAAAGCCTAGACTCTAAACCCCTTTTCACCCCAGCCCTATTTATTCCATCAGCCTCTCCTGCTACATCCTACCCCACAAACCATTTACCCCAACCACCTAAGCTTCCTGCTTTTCCATCTTCAATCCATACCACATTTTTGAAACTTTCTGACTTTGAAGTTGCCATCTTCCCTTTTCTTCTTGGTGAACCTGTCACTTTTTAAAGATTTATTTATTGATTTTTGGCTGTGCTGAGTCTTCATTGCTTGGCATGGGCTTTCTCTAGTTGGGGTGAGTGAAGGCTACTCTTCGTTGGGGTATGTGGGCTTCTCATTGCAGTACCTTCTTTTGTTGCAGAACACAGGCTCAGTAGTTGTGGCTCAAGGGCTTAGTTGCTTGAGGCATATGGGATCTTCCCAGACCAGGGGATTGAATCCACGTCCTCTGCATTGGCAGGCGGATTCTGAGAAGGCAATGGCACCCAACTCCAGTACTCTTGCCTGGAAAATCCCATGGATGGAGGAGCCTGGTGGGCTGCAGTCCATGGGGTCGCTGAGAGTCGGACATGACTGAGTGACTTCACTTTCACTTTTCACTTTCATGCATTGGAGAAGGAAATGGCAACCCACTCCAGTGTTCTTGCCTGGAGAATCCCAGGGACGGGGAGCCTGGTGGGCTGCCGTCTATGGGGTCGCACAGAGTCGGACATGACTGACTCAACTTAGCAGCAGCAGCAGCAGCAGCAGTTCTACCAGTGAAGTCCTGAATACAAGCCAGCTACGGGAAATTCGAAAAGTTATTTAAACTCTCTGAGTCTTAATTTTCTCATTTGAAAAATGGAGATAATAATATCTGCCTTGCACTGTTAGCCTAAAGATTAAATAAAATAACATATGTAAAGCATTTAGTACCAAGCTTGGCATGTAGGAAGCACTCGGGTAAATATTTGTTGAATAATAAAGGGTAGTGGCTCTCATTAGCTGTCAGAATTTGCCAATGTATTCATCCCATAATTATGCAAGGGTTGTTAACTCCTCTTTTAAGATTTTCCTATTCATGTCAGTGCAGTAGATTCTACTCTGCTAGGGTGTCAGCTCCATGAAGAAAGGAATCTTGAGTTTATCCACTGGTGCATCTCACACACACTCAACTGGACCTGGCATGTCATAGACCTTAGTAATTGTTGTTGATTGCTTGCTTTCTTCATTCGGCTCCTGGGAAGGTCAAATGGGATGATGCATGTGAAATACTTTGAAAGTATACACATCTTGCAAATACCTTACAAGTCTAGAAATTGCCCTTTCAGGGACACTTTTAGTCTCAAGGCTGATGATCAGGCTGAGCTGCCAGCATACAAACAGGCTTGTAGACCCATGTTCCGTGGCATGGCACGTCAGTTCTAGGGCAGTCTGAGGCCCACACAAAACATTGGCATTTTAATTTGTTGGACAGAGTTAACCAAGGCAGGCATTCTATTTGTGTCATTATCTTCTGAAATAGATGCTTGAACAGAAAAGTCATTTATGGATCTGTCGGCTTCAGCTCTTATGCTTCTAAGTAGCGATGTAATTCTAGCTGTTTTGTCTGCTGAATTTCAGATACCCTTGTTCTTTAGAGCAGGATGTGGCCACCCTTACCAAGGAAGAGGAAGTCATCCTGGGAAGGGCAGGTGAGGGAGACTCGGGGTAGACTTCACGTCAAGTGAGAATGGGAAGCTTCTTAGTGATCAGCTGGTCTCCTTGGTCCAATTCATAGAATGAAATTGATGCCCAGAGAGAGTCAAGGACTTGTCCCAGGCCACACAGCCAGTGCTGGTATCCCCGTTCAATATTTTTTTCCTTTTACTTTGTACAGCGTCTATAACAGAGAGAGGAGGAGGCGTTCCAGGCACTGGAAATAACACTAGTAGAAAAACATAGAGTCTGTAGAAGGGCTCCATTCATATGGATTTGGTAGCTCAGGTCTAAACAGAGGCTGAGAAGTGAAAATTCTCTGTATGTGATAGTGAATGAACATAGATAAGGTACAAAGACCAGATTGGGGTGTGCGTGTATGTGTGTGTGTGTATACTTTATTATTAGCTTATAAAGGGATTTTATTTTTCATTTCATTTGCAGGAAATTTGGGTAGCTAAATAATATGAAGCTTCTAGAAAATTAGTTTCTCAACAGGTAGTGGCATGGATTGGGGGTGGGAAGAAAAGAAGGCAGGGACACAATTACACCCTTCTCCCCTTAAATTAATGAGGGTCTGGGCACAATGGTAACAGTGGAACAGAAGGAAACATTTCCCTGGAAAAGAATCATTAAGGGCTCTGTGTGAGAGAGACAGAGAAGGAAGGAGCATCACGAGATACCTCAGTGAAGAAGTGGTAACAATTACTCAGATGCCAAGGTGATGAAGTGCAGGTCAGGCAAGTAACAAGGCTGATGACAAACATCCCTGAAAATGCAAAAAAAAAAAAAAAAGAAAAAAGAAACCCCCCAAAACAAAAAACAGAATTTTATTTAAATGAACAAACTTTAGCTTTTTTTTTTTTAAAAAGCCATGCCGCATTCAGAACTTCCCTGCAGTGGAGACTCAGAGTCCTAAATGCTGGACCACCAGGGAAGTCCTTTTATTTAGTTTTTGAAACTTTAGCTTTAATAATAGGAGTTTCTGGCCTGGAATACAGAACCAAACTAATTAGGGAAGGAATGACTCAGTGGCTTTCAGTTTATTATTTAAGAAATCTCTAAATTTATGTGTTTTTATCACAATCAGATGATGTTTACCCAACATTTGATTTTATTATTTATTTTTAGGCCTCACTGCACAGCATGTAGGATCTTAGTTCCTTGACCAGGGATTGAACTCATGCCCCCCTGCCTTGAGAGTGTGGAGTTTTAACCACTGGATCTCTGGAGAAGTCCTTGTTGTTGTTGTTGTTTAGTCACAAGTCATGTCTGGCTCTTTTCAACACCATGGACTGTGGCCCACCAGTCTCCTCTGTCCATGGGATTTCCCAGGCAAGAAAACTGGAGTGGGTTGCCATTTCCTTCTCCAAGGGATCTTCCTGACTCAGGGGTCAAACCCACATGTCCTGCATTGGCAGGCGGATTCTTTAGTGCTGAGCCACCAGGGAAGCCCTGGGAAGTCCTCACCCAACTTAACAACCATGAACAGGTCCTTTAAACCACCACGTCTACCTCTTCCCCCTTCTCCAAGGGGAGACAGTCCTTTCCTGACCTTCCAGGCCCAAGACAGTGGGCTTGTTTTGTCCTGCTCACAGGACTGCGTGCTCTCTGATCCCTGCTCTTTCTTCTGTACCTTGTATCTCTTCATCTGGACATGACATTGGAATTTCTTCCTATTCTGATTTCCAAGCCCCTGCTGAGTTGCCTTATTTAAACACTTTGTTGCTTGGAGCTGGTCTTGCCAGCCTCATGATCATAAAGCAAAACCCAGTTACGGAGCCTGGCCCAGTAGTGGCCTACTGTGGGCACTGGATGATGTTATGTTGTTGCTGACTGCGTGAATGAATGAATGAAAGATGAAGGGCACAAGGAAGGGAGGAAGGAAGATGGGAGAAATAAAAGGAACACTTTTATTCCACTGATAGATTTAATGTCTATGACACCAAAACACTTGGTTGAGTTGGTTTAATTCTGGGAAAAGGCAGGACCACCTACATATCAACAACATTTCGAATCATCTACGTAATTTAGGTAAAGAGCTATATTATCGGTGAAAAAAAAAGATTGAATAAATAGTTTCAGTGAATGGTCAACCCATTCAGTGACAACTATCCAAGTTCTTTGTTAAATAGACATTCTCTGAGCTGACTGGATATAGAGGAGTTCGGAGGACTTCCCCAGTGGTCCAGTGGCTAAGCTTCCATGCTCCCAATGCAGGGTACCCCGCTTCCATCCCTGGTCAAGAAACTAGATTCTGCATGCTGCAACTAAGATTTCATATGCTACAATCAAGATTGAAGATCCTGCATGCTGCAACTAAGACCTGGCACAGCCAAATAAATAAATAAATATAAAAATATAAGTAGAGAAGCTTGACACCAAAGTAGCCACCAACCATTTGGAAAGGGCCCCACTGATTGGGAGCTGATGGCTTCTCACCATGTTGCAACTAGGAATAAAGTGGTGACTCATCGCTTGATTGAATCACTTCTCTACAGCCACCGTCTCTCAGGTCTACAGCCACATCCCAGATCTTTGCTCTGTTTCTTCTCTGCCACTGCCCCTTCTTCCTCCATTTCCTCCCCTCCTCTGCTCAGATATTGACTTTTGAAACTCCTGGCTCCATTCAAGAGATTGTCTGCAGACCTTTTACCTCCATCAACCACATCAAAACGACAGTAAAAGAAGAAAAAGAAATGCTTTCAAAGACAAAGAGGAGACATGGGCGAATTCAATATTTCAATCCATTTTTGAAAGGCAGGATGTAAATGGCAGGACAGAGGAGCTGTGAGCGGCAATGCTGGCAGAGAGGGAGTCCCTCAAGAAGTGAGCTGAGCTGGTCCATCCACCAGAATCCTTGCACTTGGGTGCCCCTTAGGCTGCCTGAACTTTGTGATGTTCCAAACTGAATTCGTCATCTTCCTCCCTTCCCCTCCTCTACCCTTCCCACCACTGTGGCCACCTCCACTGTCCCGCTTCCTCCCCTCCTCCCCTCAGCGCACCCTCGCCTCCTGTGGTCCTTATCCCAAAGGATGCCACTGACCACACAAACTGAAGCACAACCCTTCATGTCCGTCTCTCAAAACCCATTACACCGTGACACAAACCATTTCACGGTGTCAATACATGCTTCCATATCTATTTTCTGACCAGATCATGAGATTTTAGAGACCATTTCATTCTTGACAGTAACCTCAAAGTGGAGCACATGCTTGGCACATCTGAGGCATTAGATAAAAATTTTGTAAAGGATCCCTCTCTCTGGAGGATGATTTGTGAACATACAAAAACACCACTCTCTCTTCCCATCCCATGGAGTCAAGCAAGATGATGCCTTTATCAGCCAAAAGTTTTCAAAATCGAGTCACAGAATAATATTACTGCAGCCTTAAATTATCCTATGAGAGTAGATTGTATTACTCTAATATTATCTCTCTGTTATTGTAATACCACTGTTTGATGCTTGTCTGTTGAAGTGAGTATTGTGATGCCTATGACATCTCTTAACCCCTTTGATGTCCATTTTCATGCCCTGTGTGTGATACTAAGAGATGACGTTAATGCTCAGAGAGGTGGTATTGGGATGATGGTGGTATTGGGTTGGCCAAAAAGTTCATCTGGGTTTCTCCTTAAGATGTTACAGAAAACCTGAATGACCTTTTGGGCCAACACACTACTTGGGAGTCAAGAGCTCTGAGTTCATGTCCCATATCTGCCTTTGACTCCTCCTGTGACCTTAGGAAAAGTCACAGGGACTAGTCTCTGGATGTAGGTCTTTCATCTTTTTTTATTTATTTAATTTTGTTGTTGTTGTTGTTGTTGTTGATTAACAATGTTGTGATAGTTTCAGCTGAACAGTGAAGGGACTCAGTCCTACTTAGCCCCCAAACTCCCCTCCCATCCAGACTGCCATGTAACATTGAGCAGAGTTCCCTGTGCTCTACAATAGGTCCCTGTTGGTTATCCATTATCAATATAGCACTGTGTCCACGTCCATCCCACACCCCCTAACTGTCCCTTCCCCCTGGCAACTAGGTCTTTCATCTTTAAGATGACATAGTTGAACTAGATAACTTCTAGAACTGTGTTTCTCTAAGACCTGTACCCACCTGAGCTGATCATTAATCTCAGACCGGAGCAGACCCAGTCCCATCCTTGGAGCGATCCCACATGCAAGCATTGCCACCTCAGTTCAGGTAGCCAGTGTCCAGCCACAAGGACAGAGCTCAGGGACTGCGGTGCTGATCTGAGGGAACAACCCGCACTTTCATCCTCAGGCTCAGAATCTGTGTTAAAAACACCTCTGAAGAAGTTGGACCCTGGCTGCGTGTGGGTTTGATCCTTCCTTTGTATCTTCTGCTGTTCTCTCCTTTTGTGTTTTTCTGGAAGGAGAAAATTACTCACATAGAGTCCAAGAGACAGAGTCTTCTCTTGGAACACACACCTGCTGATCCCAGTGCTGTTTGCTACACACGAGATTGCTTGGGGGCTGGGAGGAAAACTTTCCTTATCCTTTTATATATCAAAAAGAAAGGCTGCATTTCTTTGGTTTTAGCATTGCTAATCTGGTTCAAGGGCTGGAGCTTTCTGGGAAAAAAAAAATCACAAAGCCCGATTTTCCAGCCTCTGGTTAAAGAGGCAGAGAGGTAAACAAAGACCTACCGAAGCCCCGTGTGGGTTCCAAAGGCTTGGGAAGCATGCTCCTCCGGTGCTCACCCTCTCTGCATGCCGCTGGCTCCACCGTAGACTGGGGATGGAGAGCAAGAGGGAGGCAGCACTTCCATAGTTGGATATCTGCTGCGTGTACAAGGTGTCGCCTGGCTGCTTTGCATCTCATCTGCTCTTTTAATTTTCTTTTTTGTTGTGCTGAGTCTTTGTTGCTGCCTGCAAACTTTCTCTAGTTGCTGCAAGAGGGGGCTACTCTTTGTTGAGGTGCATGGACCTCTCATTGTGGTGGCTTCTCTTGTTGCAAAGCACAGGCTCTAGAGCCCAGGCTCAGTAGCTGTGGCGCCTGGGCTTAGTTGCCCCCGGGGCATGTGGGATCTTCCCTGACTAGAGAGTGAACCTGTGTTCCCTTCATTGACAAGTGGATTCTTAACCACTGGACCACCAGAGAAGTCCTCATCTGATCTAAACCACCCTTCTAGGTCTCTAGGGCTTCTGAGTTGGTGCTAGTGGTTATAAAAACAAAACAAAAAACTTGCCTGCCAATGCAGGAGACAGAAGAGATGAGGGTTCAATCTCTGCATTGGGAAGATCCCCTAGAGAAGGAAATGGCAACCCATTCCAGTATTCTTGCCTGGCAAATTCCATGGACAGGGGAGCCTGGCAGGCTACAGTTCGTGGGTTTGTAAAGTCAGACGTGACTGGAGCGACTTAGCGCACATACACTCTAGGTCTCTAAGGAGGAGGAGCCTAATTCAAGAACTGACACTTGGAGAGCTGAAATAACTTGCTCAACTTTCCATGTTAAACATGGGATTTGAATCGAGGTCTGTTTGACTCCAAAGACTGTGCTCTTTTTACTGGATTCTATACTCCCCCATGCTGGTTGTTCCTGGCAATTGTTTTGGGGTGGGGGTGGGGGATATGTTTGCACAGGGGAAGATGGCAACAATCAGGATGGGGGTCTGCAGGGGAACCAGTCTCTCTGAGCTTACATTTATTTCATAGGCAGGAAACTGCTGACTCAGCATGTATTTGTTTGCCCTGCTACATGTAGAGGAGATGGAGAGAGAACATGGGGAGCTCAATTCTATCATAACTTCGAGAGGCAAGTAGAAGCAGAAGGGTAGATAGCCCAGAGACCAGGAGGGGAGCTGGAGAGTTGTGTTTGAACCCAGAGAGAAGACGCTCCCCACCGTAAGCTAATCTCTAGGCTTCCCCTCTTTATCCTATTTCTTACTATATAGGCTTTCTTTGGAAAATCATCTACTTTCTTGGTTTCAACTCACAGATGAACTGATGACTTCCAAACAAAGATTTCTGCCAAATTTTGCTTCTGAGTAAATATGACTCCTTTCGCTGACTCTGTGGCAAGTTCCCCAGCCACCTGAAATTCAGCATGACCCACACTGACCTCCTCATCATTTTCTCCTAAACACCTTCCTCTTAAGTTTCTCACCTCAGCAAATGGTGCCGCCATCATCCAGTTGCCTGGGTCAGAAACCCAGGTGTCATCCTGGACTTCTTCCTCTGTCTATCCCCAAGCCTTGTTGATCCAAACTCCAATATCTCTCAACTCTACCTACCTGTCTCACACTGTCTCCATTCTTGCCAATGCTTTCTTTTTCTTTTTCTGGCAGCACTGTATGACTTGTGAGATCTTAGTTCCCTGACCAGGAACTGAACCCCGGCACCTGGCAATGAGAGTGTGGAGTCCTAACCACTGGACTGCCAGGGAATTCCCTCACTAACCTTTTGGAGGCTCCCATCATCTGGAATCCTGCTTTAGTCTTCTTTTTGGTCTCCACTCCCACCAGCTTCCATCCACTTCCCATGCTCCTGCCAAATCAGCACACTGCACTACTCTTCTCTAGACCCTTGGGACATTCCCTTGGTCTTTAGAGTAAAGTTCAGACCCTGCGGTGGTCTTTGGGACTGCTGTCAAGAAGAGCAGGTACTAGAGGAGGATGTGTAAGGAATCTAGCTTTGAATATCACCTCTGTAACATGCTACACATGTGACTCTGGGTGAGACACACAATCTCACCAACTCTCTTTATCTTCCAGTTCAGTTCAGTTCAGTTGCTCAATCATGTCCGACTCTTTGCAACCCCACGGACTACAGCACACCAGGCCTCCCTGTCCATCACCAACTCCCGGAGTTTACTCAGACTCATGTCCATTGAGTCGGTGACACCACCTAACCATCTCATCCTCTGTCATCCCCTTCTCCTCCTGCCTTCAATCTTTTCCAGCATCAGGGTCTTTTCAAATGAGTCAGTTCTTCACGTCAGGTGGCCACAGTATTGGAGTTTCAGCTTCAACATCAATCCTTCCAATAAATATGCAGGACTGATTTCCTTTAGGATGGACTGGTTGGATCTCCTTGCAGTCCAAGGACCTCTCAAGAGTCTTCTCCAATACCAGAGTTTGAAAGCATCAATTTTTGGCCCTCAGCTTTCTTTATAGCCCAACTCTAACATCCATACATGACTACTGGAAAAATCATAGCTTTGAATGTATGGCAAAATGATGTCTCTGCTTTTTAATATGCCATCTATGTTGGTCATAGCTTTTCTTCCAAGGAGCGAGTGTCTTTTAATTTCATGGCTGCAGTCACCATATGCAGTGATTTTGGAGCTCCCCAAAATGAAGACTGTCACTGTCTCCATTATTTCCCCATCTATTCTCCATGAAGTGGTGGGACTGGATGCCATGATCTTAGCTTTCTGAATATTGTTTTAAGCCAACTTTTCCACTCTCCTCTTTCAGTTTCATCAAGAGGCTCTTTAGTTCTTCATCACTTTCTGCCATAAGGAAGGTATCATCTGCATATCTGAGGTTATTGATGTTTCTCCTGGCAATCTTGATTTCAGCTTGTGCTTAATCTAGCTTGGCATTTCGCATGAAGCACTCTGCATGTAAGTTAAGTAAGCAGGGTGACAATATACAGCCTTGACGTACTCCTTTCCCAATTTGGAACCAGTCTGTTGTTCTATGTCCAGTTCTAACTATTGCTTCTTGATCTGCATACAGATTTCTCAGGAGGCAGGTCAGGTGGTCTGGTATTCCCATTTCTTTAAGAATTTTCCATAGTTTGTTGTGATCCACACAATCCAAGGCTTTGGCATTGTCAATAAAGCAGAAGTAGATGTTTTTCTGGAACTCCCTTGCTTTCTTGATGATCCAATGGATATTGGCAATTTGATCTCTAGTGCCTCTGCCTTTTTTAAATCCAGCTTGAACACCTGGCAGTTCTCGGTTCATGTATTGTTGAAGCCTGGCTTAGAGAATTTTGAGCATTATTTTGCTAGTGTGTGAATTGAGTGCAATTGTGCAGTAGTTTGAACATTTTTTGGCATTGCCCTACTTTGGGATTGAAATGAAAACTGACATTTTCCAGTCCTCTGGTCACTGCTGAGTTTTCCAGATTTTCTGGCATATTGAGTATATCACTGTTACACCATCATCTTTTAGGATTTGAAATAGCTCAATGGAATTCCATCACCTCCACTAGCTTTGTTTGTAGTGATGTTTCCTAAGGCCCACTTGACTTCACATCCCAGGATGTCTGGTTCTAGGTGAGTGATCACACCATCATGATTATCTGGATCATTAAGATCTTTTTTGTACAGTTCTTCTGTGTATTCTTGCCACCTCTTCTTAATATCTTCTGCTACTGTTAGGTCCACACCATTTCTGTCTTTTATTGAGCCCATCTTTGCATGAAATATTCCTTTGGTATCTCTAACTTTCTTGAAGAGATCTCTAGTCTTTCCCATTTTATTGTTTTCCTCTATTTCTTAGCATTAATTACTGAGGAAGCCTTTCTTATCTCTCCTTGCTATTCTTTGGAACTCTGCATTCAGATGGGTATATCTTTCCTTTTCTCTTTGCCTTTAGTTTCTCTTCTTTTCTCAGCTATTTGTAAGGCCTCCTCAGACAACCATTTTGCCTTTTTGCATTTCTTTTTCTGGGGCATGGTCTCTATTTTAATGTGGATGGTCCTTATCTTTACTGTGGAGCTAATAACATTGATCAAATTGCCAACATCTGCTGGATCATCGAAAAAGCCAGAGAGTTCCAGAGAAACATCTCTTTCTGCTTTATTGACTATGCCAAAGCCTTTGACTGTGTGGATCACAATAAACTGTGGAAAATTCTGAAAGAGATGGGAATACCAGACCACCTGACCTGTCTCTTGAGAAATCTGTATGCAGGTCAGGAAGCAACAGTTAGAATTGGACATGGAACAACAGACTGGTTCCAAATAGGAAAAAGAGTACATCAAGGCTGTATATTGTCACCCTGCTTATTTAACTTATATGCAGAGTACATTATGAGAAACACTGGGCTGGATGAAGCACAAGCTGGAATTAAGATTGCTGGGAGAAATATCAATAAGCTCAAATATGCAGATGACACCACCCTTATGGCAGAAAGCAAAGAAGAACTAAAGAGCTTCTTGATGAAAGAGAAAAAGTTTGCTTAAAGCTCAACATTCAGAAAAATAAGATCATGCATCTGGTCCCATTACTTCATGGCAAATAGATGGAGAAACAGTGGAAACAGTGACACACTTTATTTTTTCGGGGATCTAAAATCACTGCAGATTGTGATTGCAGCTATGAAATAAAAAGATGCTTACTTCCTGGTAGAAAAGTTATGACCAACCTAGAGAGCATATTAAAAAGCAGAGACATTACTTTGCCAACAAAGGTCTGTCTAGTCAAGGCTATGGTTTTTCCAGTAGTCATATATGGATGTGAGAGTTGGACTATAAAGAAAGCTGAGCACGGAAGAACTGATGCTTTTGAGCTGTGGTGCTGGAGAAGACTCTTGAGAGTCCCTTGGACTGCAAGGAGATCCAACCAGTCCATCCTAAAGGAAATCAGTCCTGCGTGTTCATTGGAAGGACTGATGTTGAAGCTGAAACTCCAATACTTTGGCCACCTGATGCAAAAAGCTGACTCATTTGAAAAGACCCTGATGCTGGGAAAGATTGAAGGTGAGAGGAGAAGGGGACAAAAGAGGATGAGATGGTTGGATGGCATCACCAACTCAATGCACATGAGTTTGAGTAAACTCCGGGAGTTGGTGATGGACAGGGAGGCCTGGCGTGCTGCAGTCCATGGGGTCACAAAGAGTCAGACGCAACTGAGCGACAGAACTGAACTGAACTGAATAACATTGATGAGGTTAAGATTGTTAGATGATATCACCAGTTCAATAGACATGAACTTGAACAAACTCTGAGAGATAGTGAAGGACAGGGAAGCCTGGCCTGTTGCAGTACCTGGGGTCCCAAAGAGGTGGACATGATTTAGTGACTGAACAAGACAAGAACAACAACAGCACCAATACTGTTCATTTTTGTGAAAATTGAATCAAATGAGCATAGGATACATAACATGTGGAACCAGAGCCTGATGTATGACAGCTTTGAATGGCAGCCATTCTTAAATCAAAAGTTCTAAATCATGTTGTTGGTAGGACTTTTAATGATGTTACACAGGAAGTGTCTCCATGCCCAGCTTTCTACCTAAAGTGGGAATTCCATTTCATCATAGGTGCCAAGGGAGGAAGTGACTTTTCTGACAAATATCTTACTTTGCCCAATGAACAGTATTGGGGAAAAAAAAAATCATGGGTCCTATTCATCAGAAAAAAACCCTAGATACAAATAAACAAAGAAACAAAAACTTAGATCAGCAAAGTCAAAGTGTAGCAAAACTACCTGGCCATCCTTTGAACAAGAAGTACAGCAAGCAATAAGGAGCGAAGTAAATCCAACCATAAAGATCACTGAGAAAGAATCAGTGAAGAGTGGAAGCAAAATCTCAGGGTTTTCTGTTATTAGAAAAGGATCTCCCTCAGTGGAGGGGTTTCTTTGGTGGCTCAGATGGTATAGAGTCCACTTGCAATTGAACCTGGGTTCAATCCCTGGGTCAGGAAGATTCCCCTGGAGGAGGGCATGGCAACCCACTCCAGTATTCTTTCCTGGGAAATCCCATGGACAGAGGAGCCTAGTGGGCTACAGTCCATGGGTTTGCAAGAGTCAGACACAACTTAGTGACTAAACCACCACCATTCAGTGGAGGCAGGGAATCTTTATTTTTTAAATTGGTTTATTTCAACTGGAGGATAATTACAATGTTGTGATGGTTCTTCCCATACATCAGTATGAATCAGCCATAGGTACACATGTGTCCCCTCCACCGTGAACTCTCCTCCCTTCTCTCTCCCCACCCTACCCCTCTAGGTTGTCACAGAGCACCAGCTTTGGTTTCCCTGCTTCATGCTTCCAACTCCAACTCCAACTCATGCTTGTTATCTATTTTACATATGGTCATGTTTATGTTTCAATGCTATCCTCTCAAATCATCCCACCTTCTCCTCCCACTGAGTCCAAAAGTCTGTTCTTTACGTCTGTGTCTCCTTTGCTGCCCTGTACATAGGATCATTGGTACCATCTTTCTAGATTCCATATATAGGCAGTCAATCTTAAGAGCAGCCCTGCGCTCTCATGAAAGAATCTCAGCAGGACTCAGCACGCTTCTTTAACCACAGTGGTCAAAGGTTATTCTTCTTCTTTAGAGTTATTGCCTATTCTGCCACCTGGTATCATAATCCACTCGACCATTTATTGTGTCTAATTATGTCCAATAAATGTCTATCTTTTTCTTCCCAGCAGTGTAGACATCACCGTTCTCAACAAATCCCTATGTTTCCTTCACAAAACCCAGGACTAAAAACTCTGCAAGTGATTGTGTCCTGTGGATACCTGGACTGGGGAAGGGGAGGGTGGTTCCTCTGTGATATTTGTTAAGCAATCCCTTCTCTGTGAAGCTAATGGGATCTCTGCTCTCGTGTTTCCTCTCGTTTCCTTGCCTATTACGTATGCTCTTTGAAGTGTTCTGACTGTTTCCTGTCTGAATGTACGAAGAGAGAGAGACTTGTGTCCAAGTGGGTCAGAAGAGCTAAGAGGGAGAGGGCCATCCTGAGAAGCCACGTGCCATGGTAGCAGAGAGTGCTCTGGCCCGGGAGCCTCCACAGAGGGATTGCTGGTGGCACTTGGACAAACAGAAGGTGGGGACAGCTGTCATGGGTGACCCCTTCCTACAGGGAGTCCTCTCATGGGGGATGTGTCATTCTTTGTGGGCTATTCGGGGTTTGCTTCATCTGTGGTTATATGTGGTCGTGGACGTCATGAGCAGGAGAAGCAATGGAGTGTGAGGCTAGAGACACTGGCTTTGCTCTGCAGCTGAGTTCTTTTTATTTAGTTTTGGTTGCACCGGGTCTTTGTTGCTATAGGTGCACTTTCTGAAGTTGCACGGAGCGGTGGGCTACTCTTGGTTGTGGTGCGGGGGCTTCTCATTGCAGTGGCTTCTCTTGTTGTAGCACATGGGCTCGGGAGCACAGGCTCACTAGTTGTGGCGTGTGGCTTAGTTGCTCTCCACAGCACATGGGATCTTCCCAGACCAGGAATCAAACCTGTGTCCCCTGCTTTAGCAGGCAGATTCTTAACCACTGGGCCACCAGAAAAGTCCCTGCAGCTCCATTCTTAACAAGCCAACATGATCTTGGGCCATGTTGCTACTCAGACCCTCAGTGTCCTCCTGGAAATCTTGTTGAAAGGATGATGTGAGGATTAAAGGAGATGCGTGGTAAGAAGACTTCAGCACTGTTTTGGACACGATCGTGTTAATTTCCTTCTTATTCCTTTTCTCTTTCCTTCTATGACCATGGAGGGGGCCTCTCCGCATGATGTTATCCCAGTCCGCTGAACTTTCCCAAAGGCACAATGCCTTCTTGGTTGAGCAGGCATATTTCCAGGGACTTGGACTTTCTGAAATGTGGATGCCAGCATGGGAACCCCCAGGCCTCCCCTCAGATGGACAGGGACATGATAAGAAGCCCATCACTGTGTACAGAAGAATTTCTAGTACTTCAGTTCCCAAATGTCCTCACTGAAATCTGCCTTTCTGGTGAGGGCTGGGAAGGTTGGGGTTCATTATATAACATGGATTTGATGTTAGGATTTGCACATTGAGTTTTCATTACCAGGCCTCATAAAAAGCAGAAGAGCTCAGTGGAAAAGATTAAAAATTTTTTTTTTTTTTTTTTTTTTACAAAGATAGACAAGTCAGGGGGTCTGACACATTCTCCACTCTGTGGTTCTTAAGGACAAAGATAAATGGGGGAAAAAAAGAAGATTCTATTTTTATGCTTTGAAAGAGCATACTTTAGGTTAGGAAAATAAGCCAGTTTTGGTGTTTAGTTCTGTCAATATAGTTTGGACCAGATCTTTCTTTCTGTATCTTTTTATTAATTAAGGTAGCTGACAGAGTAGGAAGAGAGGTTGACATACAATCTTGTGAGACATACAATCTTGCCTGGTCACAAAGGGGTTAAGGAAATTGGACCTCCTTCAGTGGAAGGAAAAGCAAACAGGTTTTGATATTAAAGGGAGTTCAAATCTCATTTCCACCCCTTACTATCTGTGTGACCCTGGGCAAATCATTTAAGTGTTCTGGACCTCAGTCTTCCCATCTGTATAATGGGGATAACAGCAACTACTTTGCATACTAGAGAGATTAAATGTGATAGGGTATGTAACAACACTGTCTGATACCCAGAGGGTGCTAAGTGCAAATTCCCTGGTGGTCCAGTGACGAAGACCATGGAACCAGGTTCGATTCCTGATTGTGGAACTAAGACCTTGCAAGCCAAGCAGCAGGAAAAAAAAGATCCATGGAGTACACACCAAAACATGTTCAGGGTGTTTTATATGGAGCAACATTGTTATTTGGGAGCACACTGTAAATGGAACCTTGAGAGGCAGGAGGCATAGGTCTTCCCACCATAGGAATGATTCTGAGGTTTGTTCAGAGTAAAGGTTGAAAGAAAAGTAGAAAATAATGAGAACACTTTCTCATACATTCTTATATATTCTCCGTTTGTACAGCAAAACGTTTTGCAGTATCTTAAAGTATATGGATACGATAAAGTAGGACAGAATTTTAAAGCCTATAAACGACTGAGAAAGCAAATACTGTAATTACTTTGGCTGACATAGCGGACTGAGTTTCAGGATTGAGTTTGGAACATCCTGGTAAACAAACCAGGAAAAGAGCAAATTGATGGGATTAAATGACTCCCATCCTCTGGGAGAGCACACGGTCTTTGTAAAGGAGGAAACATTTCCCACAGGAATTCATCACAAATCCCTAAGGTATTTATGACATTGCACTTGACATTTGCTGCCTAGAACAATAGAAGATCACTGTCTCTACCACACTGTGTGTTCCGTTTGGCCTTGGTCATCCTGACTCTTGAGGGAAGCCACGAAGGGTAACAGATCTTGGTGGAGATGCTGATTGGACATTGAGTACGCTTGGGTTCAAATCCCAGTTACATCACTTTCTTATTATGGATTAACACACACAGAGGTAAGTGTTAACCACTTCACACACACAGTGTTTCATGGGATACCTTTTCCTGCTGGACTCTGAGCTCTTTGAAAGCAAGAACATTTTCTCCTTCATCTTGGTATCCTTCATGCTTACCACCAGCCCATGGTGGGGAAATAAATGCTTCCCCGAGAATAAATTAATACATTCTGGGCAAGTGAATAAGTGACAACCTCTGGATCCAATGTCACTGACTCTTCAAGTGAGGGCTGGAGACTGGGATTCAGCTTGACCCTGTGAATTGACTTAGCCTCACTGAGTCTGTCTTTCCTCCCCTTCCGTGGTACCACTGTGTCCCCTGAGCGAGCAGACAGGAGTACCCCACCCAGAGTATGTGTTGCATACATTGAATCAGTTCTCTTCCCCTCTCTTTCCCAGACTATAGCCTGGGGTGTGTTTTCCTGGAACATCTAAGCTGATGAGGTCCTTCATTTTCAAGCCTCACCATGTCATACGTTCTAATTGCCCAATAGCACCAGAGACATGGTTCCAAAATACAGACCTGAACACGTCCCCTCTCTGCCAAACGCTCTCCAGAGTCCCTCTGCTGTCTACACATCAAGTGAGGATTCCCCCAGCTACTTTCAGAGCTCTTCACCCACAAGCTCTGCCATCTCCAGACGTTGTCTCCAACAAGTACTTGAAGTTCTAGACATCATAAACTCTTGAGCTGTCCCGAAATACATAATGCCCTGGCACAATCTTTCCCTTTGCCTGAAGCATCCTTTTCCCCTTCCTCCTGGTCAGCATGGCACACAAACTCATTCATCCTTTTTTAAAAAAAATATTTTATTGACGTATAGTTGAATTACTATGCTGTGTTCATTACTGCTGTATAGCAGTGACTCAGTTTTGCACGTATATACATTATTTTCCATATTCCTTTCCATTATGGCTCATCACAGGATATTGAAGATAGTTCCCTGTGCTATACAGCAGGGCCTTGTTGTGTATCCATTCTATATATAATAGTTTGCATCTGCTAACCCCAAATTCTTCCCTCCCCCACTCCCCTCCTTCCTGTCAACTCCAAGTCTGTTCTCGCTGTCTGAAAAACTCAATCATTCTTCACGATTGGTCAAATAGTGCCTTTTCTGTCAGGCCACCTATTGCTACCCATTGAGTCTCTGTCTCTGGCTGCCTGTGGTGACTCTCTGACATTCGTTCGCAATGTCCTTTCTCTCTTTGTTTTGCTAGACTATGGGCTCTTTGAGGCCAGAGATGATGCCTAAACTGGTGAGAGTTAGTGTCTCCTCCTAGCTGGGGCCTCCACTGCACCTTGTCCGCACCTCTGACTTCCCCTCTGTCACTTTAACCACCCACAGTGGTTCAAATGGCTTCCCAGGTGGTGCTAGTGGTAAAGAACACGCCTGTCAGTGCAGGAGACATAAGAGATGAGGGTTCGATCCCTGGGTTGGGAAGATCTCCTAGAGAAGGAAATGGCAACCCACTCCAGTATTCTTGCCTAGAGAATCCCATGGACAGAGGGGCCTGGCAGGCTCCATGGGGTTGCAAAGAGTCCATGGGGTTGCAAAGAGTCCATGGGGCTGCAAAGAGTCGGACACAACTAAAGTGACTTAACACACATGTGATATCTTTTCCTGCTGGACTTTGAGTTCTTTGAAAGCAAGAACATTTTCTCCTTCATCTTGGTATCCTTTATGCTTACCACCTGCCTGGGGTGGGGAAATAAATGCTTCCTCAAGAATAAATTAGTACATTCTGGGCAAGTGAATAAGTGATAACCTCTGGATCCAATGTCACTGACTCTTCAAGTGAGGGCTGGAGATTGGGAGTCAGCTTGACATTTTAACATATTTTCACTTCAGACGCATCTCTTTATCATTCTCTGGCGATTTGAGGGGCAGGAATAGAGATGCAGACGTAGAGTAAGACGTGTGGACACAGTGGGAGAAGAGGAGGGCCGGAAGAATCGGGAGAGTAGCAGAGATGTGTATCCACTATCGTGTGTAAAACCGCTAGCTAGTGGGAAGCTACCATATAGCACAAGGAGCTCAGCTCGGTGCTCTGTGATGACCTAGAGGGCGGGGTAGGAGGGAGGGGATATATGTATACATATAGCTGAGTCATGTTGTTGAACAGCAGAAATGAACATAACCTTGTACAGCAATTATACTCCAATTAAAAAAAATAAATTACAGGTCTCTGGAATTACATCTCTGGTGGGGATTAGGTTCTCCTCTGAGGTATAAGGTGAAAATCAAGCAAATAAAAATCACCCTTGAAAATCGCTCAGGAAGGAACCCCAATTGGAAGTACTATTCCTCAACAAGCCCGGCTTAGTCAATGTCTTTTCTGCTCTGGAAAGGTTAATTTTCTCTAGTGGAATCCTAGGAATAATTCATTAGCTTGCGTTTAGGGGATCGTGCTCAATCAAAAATACATATTATTACCAGACTGGATTGGGAGCCCAGAGGGAGGGACCCAGTATAGGGGTGGGTGGTGGGGACATGGCTGGGAGACAATGTATGGATGGAGGCTGAATCTTTTTGGGCACAGGTGGCTAGAAAAGGCTCACACTGTAAGAGTCAAGGTGGACCCTAAGAGGGGGTCCACGGATGAAGACAGAAACAGGCTGGGGGTCGGGGAGTCAATGCAGGGAGATGGCATGGGTTTGAAGAAAAAGCATGGAGATGCTCAGATGGAATTACAAGGTGTCAGAGCAGGTCCCAAAAGCAGAAGGCAGAGAGGCAGTAAGAGGGGTCTGAGTTCCACGAGATGCCATGGGACAACCAAAGAGGGTTGTCACAAAGCCCCTGGGCCAGTGCCTTGCTCTAGTTGCAGCCACCCTGAACTGGTGGGCTCCCCATGCAGGACTCTTGGTGCCACCATGCTCTTGGCTTAGTCAAAGAGTGACGATTTACAGATCTTAATAAAAAATGTTTTAATTGTGAAAGTTAACATTTCCAGGACTTCTCTGATGGTCCAGTGGTTAAGAATCCACCTGCCAAGGCAGGGGACATAGGTTTGATCCCTGGTCTGGGAAGATTTCACATGCTGTGGGCCAATGAAGACCCAATGCAGCCAAAATTAAATAAATGCATAAAATTAAAAAATAATTCCATCATAAAATTCAAACTTCTACCTTTAAGTACATGAAATAACACTGAAGGGTCCCTCTTAGCTTCTTAGTGTCCCTAGTCCTGTTCTCCAAGGGGAACCAATGAGTGTTAACAGTTTAATATATATCCTTCCACATGTATTTTAAGCACACACACTCAAACACGCACAGACATTCACACAGTCGTGTTTTTTTATGATTAAAAATGTTATTGTTACCTACAGTCTCTTATGTGCTATTTTTTCTCACTTAGTAATACATCACAGCAGCCTTCTGCATTCTTTGCTCTCGTACCTGATATTTTTCAGAGTGAAGGTCCCCCAAATATCAGATGATGGGAAACCATTAAGACCAAATCTTGATATTCTAAGAAAGCTTTTCTTCCATCCAGTTTGGTCTGTTAGCCCCAGTGAACTAGAATTTAAAGATTTATGTTACTAATTATTATTTTTTAAATAAAATCTTAAGGGCAGAGCTTTGCTGGCAACACACACGGTAATTGTGTTTACTGATTGTCACTACTCCTGAACAGCGATTCACAGTATAAAACTCCAGTAATTAGAACAATAAGCCCAGGTTAATTAAAATACTGGGTAGCATTTGGGCAAGGAGAAAACCCACGCTGGAGATTTTCCAGGCACACATTCATTTTGTAGGCACTTAATTCGCCCCGGGAGCCAGTGCTGACGAGGTAAGACGCTCTGTGCTAATCTGTGCTGGTCCGCCTTTGATCATGCCTGGTACATTTCTCTCCTCTGGCTTCAGGACCAGCTTCGGAGAGCTGAGTCCAGCCACTGAGAGAACAGCCCTAAGCTTGTTTAGGTCTAATCTTGGGTCCCATTTTTGTGTTATTACCGTCCATGCCACTTGTCTTAATGGTTGCAGGCAGGTTAATTAAAGGCATTAATCAAGCCCCCCCAAGAAGTTTGGATGCTGTCTGGAGTTTCTTCTGCCTTTGTTCTCCATCTAGCGCTGGAAGTCGGCTTCCCTCGGGATGCTGTGGTCCCCATACCCTCCTGGATGGTGGACTGGGCGTGCTGTGAACGGTTCCTCCTGCCACAACCAAGGATTCGCACGAACTCTGATGGAGGGCTTTGGAGGTGATCCCTCTAACATTTTCTCCAGGGGAACCTCTGCTCTAGGCTGCGTGAATGGGAGTTCTGCCTGTCAATTTTTATTGACCCTATGGCATTGTCAGTATGGCTGTACATGTCTTTGAGTTCCATGAGGCCAGACCTGTGTTTTTCATTTTGTATTTTCAGAGCTTTGTCCAAGGCCTGCCTATAGGGAGTATTCAATTAAAAAAATCCCCTTGCCACCTCTGCAGGCTTCCCTGGTGGCTCAGATGGGTCAAGAATCTACCTGCAATGCAGGAGGTCAGTGTTCAGTCCCTGGGTTGGGAAGATCCCCTGGAGAAGGGAGTGGCAACCAGCTCCAGCATTCTTGCCTGGAGAATTCCATGGACAGAGAAGCCTGGCGGGCTGCATTCCATGGGGTCTCAAAGAGCCGGACACGACTGAGTGACTAACACTTTCACTTTCTCTCTTTTTTTTTTTTTTTGCCACTGCTGCAGCTCCTTTTTACCCAATGATGAATAATGAATTCCACAGCTATTTATGGAGGTCTCCCTTTGGGTCAGGTACTGCTCTGGGCACCATGAGGACTCAGAAATGAATGACTAAGACATGGCTTTTAGATGCAAGGAGATTACAAGTTACTGGGAAGATAAAACACATTTACAAGTGGCTATAAGACATGACTCCCATAAGAGAAGGCCAAAGAAGGTGCCGTGGATTGTCAGAGCAAAAGAAGGACACTGCCAGCTAGGGAGATCTGAAAGGGCTTCTTGGAGGAGGTGACATTTTGGCTAGATTTTTAATTAGTTAATTTATTTTTGGCTGCACCGGGTCTTTGGTGCTGCACTTGGGCTTTTCTTTAGCTGCGGTGAGTAAGGGCTACTCTCCAGTTGCAGTGCACAGGCTTCTCATTGCGGCGGCTTCTCTTGTCGTAGAGCATGGCCTCTAGGGCTCTCAGGCTTCACTAGTAGTGACACAAGGCATGTGGAATCTTCTGGACCAGGGATCGAACTCATGTCCTCTGCATTGATGGGCAGATTCTTAACCACTGGACTACTAGGGGCATTCCTGAATAAACTTTTGATATTTATATAAATAGAATATATTTGGATGTGTAGAGACACACACGTGTGTGTGTGTGTGTGTGTGTGAGCTTGTGCATGGGGCTAGTAAAAGATATTGAGATGCTTCCAGGGAGTAAAACCTCCACCATAAGCAAAGGCAGTGCTTGTATGCATGCAGTGTTACATTCATCAGAGATAAAGCACTGTTGGGGCAGCAGCTGGCAGCCCTGAGTCAGGAAGGACCTCTGCAATATTGTGGGGCAGGTGAATTTGGAATTGTCTCCCCCTTGCTGCCTTCCTCTTCCCCTTCCATCCTTCTCCCCTTCCTTCCCATTTCCAGACATGCTCTCTGGGTATCTGGGTCTTCCTTTTCCTTCCTTAACAATGCCCATTCTCAAGGAAAGATCAAATAACTCTCTGCTTGCAAGTGAGTTTGGGTTCCAGGCTGTCCATTAAGAATATCATTTAGTCTGCCTTAGCCCTGGACTGATTTCACCTACTGCGGAGCCACGAGGATGTGGTACCCAAACAAGGTCCTGATGTGCCCTCGGCTTTCTTCCTCTCCCGGAAATTGATGAGAGGGAGTGCCCTGCCTCCTCTGGCCTCTGCATCACAGTCGCAAAGCCAAACAGTTTTCTCAGCTACTTCCCATTGAGCAACTGGTTTTATTTCTTCTTCCTATAATTAGTGGAGTAAATAAATATAGCAGGATGCCTTGCTAAGATCAAACTGGCTTTTATTTTCCTCCTCTATTCTACCGTGCATCTTTTGATCATTATCAGGAAGGCAAGTCACCTCTAGGGTCCAGGAGGAGCTCCTGGGGGCCCTGTGTAAGGCACCCTGGCGATCAACAGGGTGGCTTCCCATCCCTCAGGTGGGTAGAAGGATGACTGCTCTGGGCCAGAGAGGGGTTGGAATAAAGGCCTTTTGGTTTTGCAGTTGGAAAGGGAAAAAGCGATTTACTCCCCGGGTTGGGGGTGGGTGATGCTGTTTCTCAGGGAAGCAAAGTGATTCTAGGTCTGCAAAACATAGCCTCCAAAAAACAAACCTGGGGGACTAGAAATCCAGAGGAAGTCTGTGGGAAGCACTGAGCCTGCTGACTGTTGAGAAACACAGTTCTGTGCACCTGTGGGGGGTAGTTTCAGGCACGCTCAGCACTGATGGAATGGTTTTTCCCTTTCTCAAAGGTCCACAGGGTCCCGCATCGGGGTCGGGACAGGAGGATGTTCAGAAATACCTGTTGGGCTGCAAAGGACCAGCTGATCCCAACAACATGAGAGGGAGGAATCTGGGATTTCCCTGTACTCATGTGGGATTCAGACCCTCCCCTTTCTTGGTCTTCGTAGATGCTACGATTTGGAAAGATTCTATGGTGTGGGAAACCCCATGGACTGTAGTCCGTCAGGGTCCTCTGTCCATGGAATTCTCCAGGCAAGAATACTGGAGTGGGTAATGATTCCCTCCTCCAGGGGATCTTCCCGACTCAGAGATCGAACTCCCAGTCTCCTACATTGCAGGCATATTCTTTACCATCCAAGCCAGCAGAGAAGCCTCAAAAGTTTCTTGGTCTATGTAAATGCTACAATTTGGAAAAATTCTATGGTGAGGGTAGGAGGTAGAAAATAATCAAACACACTAAGCTCCCCAAGCTGATTAACTCCTTTTCAACCTAGGGTGTGACCCTGAGGCTTCCATCAGCAGCTCATGAAGCAGTAAAAAGCAGGAGTTAATAGGGATGGGAGTGGTCTCCCACAGCTCAGGGTACGCAGCCCAGCCCCCAGTCTGTGAAAGCCGGTGATAAAATCATAGTCGAACATCTTCCAAGCAGACATCTCCTCCTTTCTGAGACCGGTTCTCGACAAAATTCTCTCATAAATTTTGTCTAGTTTTTGTTTTTTTTTCAAAAGAGCCCCTCTGTGGTTTAATTTTTGGTAAATGTGATTTTTGTGGAGGAATTCATTACTTCAGTTGGTGGGTTTAGAGCAGCCCTCGTCTTCCATGTTTTAAAAGGTCCCATTATTATTATTATTATTTTTTATTGGACAGCTCTTGGTGTCTGATCATTATTGGTCTAGACATGATTTGAGTAGGAAGGGGCTCTCCAGACCATCCCGGCTCACCTCTTATCTTCCAGACGAGGAGCTGAGATTGAGTGAAGGTACTGAAATTGCCCAAAATCAGAGACGGAGCTGGAGCCCGTGCTAGGGCAGTATGTATAGATTTGAGATGGACAGGAGCTTGTTTGAGAATTTTGTTGTTGCAAACACATTGCCTTGTTGACTCATGCCGAGTTTGGAATTGGCTGAATTCCACAAGTAATTTGCTTTTGCGTGTGGAACCCTTAAGTCATGATGTGTCTGTTCTCTGAGCTGCAGACACTCACCTTCCTTCTCCTTATCTTTCCTGGCAATGCGTCCTTCCTGACCACTCCAGGTGGCCTCCTCTGAAAATCCTTTCCTGTTGCCCCAAGGATGTTCAAATCTATCTGTGCCCACTGCACTCTTGTGCCTGTTCTGTTAATGAATGTCATAAAGTGTCCATCATTCTTATTCAACCTTGAAACCCTTGCAGGCAGGATCAGTGCTTGAATTTTTGGGTCCTAGCACCTAGCTTGCAGTAGGCATAGAGTTGGTTGAATGATGGGACTTCCCCGGTGGTCCAGTGGTGAAGAATCTGCCTGCCAACGCAGGAGACACGGATTCAATCCCTGGTCCGGGAAGATTCCACATGCTGTGGGGCCACTAAGCCTGTGCACCTCAATTACTGAAGACCAAACGCCCTAGAGCCCATTCTCCATGACTAGAGAAGCCACCTCTATGAGAAACTGTGCACCACAACTACAGAGTAACCCCCACTCGCCACAACTAGAGAAAGCCTATGTGTACAAATGAAGACCCAATGCAGCCAAAAAAATATTGGTACAATGACCACGTGGGCCATTGTTTCTTTGGGCCCAAGTGTGGTGCTTTTACAGTTAATAGAAGCACGCTTCATTTCTACGGAAAGTGAAGTGAAAGTATTAGTTGCTCAGTCATATCCAACTCTGCCATCCCATGGACTATAGCCCACCAGGCTCCTCTGTCCATGGCTTTCTCCAGGCAAGAATACTGGAGTGAGTAGCCATTCTCTTCTCCAGGGGATCTTTCTGACCCAGGGATCAAACCTGGGTCTCCTGAATTGCAGGCAGATTCTTTACCATCTGAGCAACCAGGGAAGCCCATAGCATGGTTACAGAACTACAAAAATTTAGTGTTACATGTTTTCAGTATATCAACGATGGAAAGGACCAATTCATAAATATGAAGTCTGAGGCCCAGATAGGAAATTAACTTACCCAGAGATGCACAGCATTTCTGTATAACAATTAAAACTGAAACCAGGCCTCTGTGAAAATACAAAGCCCTGTTTGCTGATCCTGTACCACTGTTTAAAATATTTATTACTTGGTTTCATTAAAATAATCTTCCTATAGAATTCTTTGCTGCATAAAAAATAAAAAAGATCAAGAATTATGTTTTTAGCATTTCTTCTTCTTATTTTGTTCCTTCCTAATGAAATTATTTTGTTTCTTCCTAGAGGGAAGAATCAGAAATGGCCATTCCTCAGTCGTGGAGAAAGCAAGTCTTAATTCCTGTCTATCAAATTTTTTGTAGAAATGATTCCTTCTTACACAGGGAAGCGAGATCTACTGAACTTTCATCACATATTTTCTTTTCACTGTGTTTATAGCCCCCTGATGAGAAGCGTGATGCCAGCTTAACTAGAGCATTGAAAATGCGCTGCTCTCCTCCAAGCCATCAGCAGATCATGGATGCCATGGCTTAAGCCAGATAGCTTACAGTGTGGGAAATTAAACAACAGTAGGAATGGAATAAGTGGCAATATCCGGTCTTAGTTTGCCCAAGAAATCATGGCTTCCGGGTCAGCTGTCTGGAGCCCAGGAGGGCTCATCATGGATTCATGCTCTGCTTCCCACTCTAGAAAGTGAAAAGCAACAGAGGACAAATAGGCACAGAATTAGCCAATGGCAAGAGCCCTCTCTAATGACTCTGCTTCTGAAGGCTTGGTGGGTAGAGGAGGTGGGTGGGTCTTTATTTCTATCACAGCAAGCCTGGCTCCTGGATCTCAGATCTTGAGAGATCAGAGCCTGAGCCAGGATGAAAGTGGGGCAAAGTCAGCTCTGTGTGTGGGTGAGACATGCATCTGAATCACCCCACTCTGCCTCCTGAGTGGTAGGAGAGAAGCGAGCAGGGAGGAAGATCCAAATGTGCCAGATTCCAGAATGACTCTTGTCTGTCCAGCCCTGGTTTTCAAGAAGATTCTCCCCTTTAGCAGCTGGAGGTGTTGGTTTGCAATTCACACCAAATCTTGCAGCAAGTCTCTGTTAAGTGCCTGCTGTGTGCTAGTGGGGATGATATAAGAGTAGGAGTTTTGACTTCTTGACATATCAGATAGTAGGAAAATTCATCCATTCATTCAATATTTTATGAAAACCTACCTTGTGTTCCATACAGTATTAAATACAGAAGGCATAAACAGCTAAGCCACAATACCTCCTTTCAAGAATGCTACTGCCTGATGGGCTGATGGAAGAGACAGGTGCCTACAAAATGGGTAAGAAACGCGGAGAAAACAGAATGGGCTGGAAGCAAAAAAGAGGGATATTTCATGCAGCCCAGGTGCCTATTAAAAGTAGGTGACACTTTAATAGCATCATCACCACCATCATCATGAAGGATGATAGAGTTAGTGGGGAAATAAAAGTATGTGTGTGCAGTGCACACAGTCAGAGTCATCCCTTTTTAGAATTTGGAGATGGTTTAACAATTCATGAGAATAGAGGACTAGGAACTGAGACTATCTCTTTCCTGATGTACCCACAAATAACCAGAGAGCAATTTAAAAAAACAGACAAGAAATAACTGAATTCTTATATGCTGGTAGGAGTGGTAACTGGTACAACTGTATTTGGATAACTGCAAGTATTTGCCAAAGGTCAACATAAGGCTCCCCTAGGATAGAGCCATTCTTCTTCCAAGTACATATTCAACAGAAACGCATGCATATGTTCACCAGAAGTCATGGACAAGCATATTTAGAGGGGTGCTATTCCTAATAGCTGCGGAGCATCAGTATAGAATGGATAGATAAACTGTGGTGTATTCATACAGCAAAGCACCATACAACATTGAGAATGAATGAATCGTCACCATTCACAACAATAAGGGTCAATCTCAAAAATCTCATGTTATCAAATACCAAACTACTGAGTATAACAAATAAGAAATAGACTCACAGATATGGAGAACGAACTAGTGGTTACCAGTGGGGAGAGGCTGTATAGGGGCAGAGGATTAAGAGGTACAAACTCTTGTGTATAAAATAAGCTACAAGGAGATTTTGTACAATACAGGGAAGATAGCCAGTATTTTATAAGAACTATATATGGAGTATGACCTTTAAAAATTGTGAATCTAGCGAACACCTATAACCTGCATAATATGGTACATCAACTATTAATATGTCAATAAAAAGCTCTGATCTTATAAAGTACAAAACCAAGCAAGTTAATCTATGCTGTTAGAAGTCAAGATAGTGGTTATGCATGGGGAGGGTAATAATTGGAATGCGTGGGGTGCTTCCTGGTGCTGGTGATGCCCTATTTCTTTTTTAAAAAATTAGTTTATTTTGGGCTGTGCTGGGTCTTCGTTGCTGCCTGGGCTTTTCTCTAGTTTCGGTGAGCAGTCTACTGCTCCCTACTTGCGACGTGCAGGCTTCTCATTGCGATGGATTCTCTTGTTGCAGAGCACAGGCTCTAGGCTTTCGGGCTGCAGTAGTAGCAGCACATGCACTTAGTCGTTGCGGCTCCCGGGCTCTAGAGCACCAGCTCAGCTGTCGTGGTGCACAGGCTTAGTTGCCCCGTGGCATGTAGGATCTTCCTGCATCAGGGATCAAACCTATGCCTCCTGCATTGGCAGGCAGATTCTTTACCACTGCGCCTCCAGGGAAGCCCTGATGCCCTATTTCTTAAGGTGAGTACTGGAAAGATGCTCACTGTGTGAGAATTCAGTGAGCTGTAAACTCGCGGTAGTGGGCTGTCTTATATGTGTGAAGTGTATTATCCTTCAAGAAAAAATTGAAAGCCACCTGTAATCCAGGGAGAGGCTGCAGTTCAAGGGTGGTTGGTTAAGACTGTAGAAATTTAGAATACAGAAACCATCCATGGTGAATCGGGTCTTTTGCGGGTAGAAGAGTGGGTGCTCACAGGAGGCTTGGTTGGTGTCCTTATGTCATGAAGTCAAGTATTCATTTTCCCACAAAGAAGGCCTCATTCCATTCATTTAGCTTTTGCAGCATGTGTTACCTTGACCAGCGAGCAGCTTGACTCTCTGCCCCTCAGTTGCACATCAGGTGAATGGAGTAACAGTCTGGGCTGCTGCTCTTGCAGAGTTGGTGCCATGATTCACTCCTAACTCCATTAATTGTCTGCCTGCTAGGCTCCAGGAGGATAAAGAACGTGTCAGGATCTTGCAAATCCAAGGGGTTATTGTATTCTGACCCGGAGGGTTAGGAGGTGGGGGGGGGCGGCGGGGGGGGGGGATGCTGAACTACCGGGAGATGCTGGGACAGAGGCAGGGTGCTAAGCCCTTGTGCCTGGTGCACCCCTAAGAAGCCTCCCATGGAGATAAGGACTGCTTTACTGTCACATGTGACCAAGCCACAGAGCCCATCTTTGCATTCCCTTCCTTTCATTTAGACAGGAGGCCGGGGGCCCGTGTTTCTAGATGCATCCTCAGCAGCACAAAAGCCGCATTCTCTCTCTGCTCCAGAGAAGAAAGCAGGGAGAGGCCATGTGAAGCTGACGCTAATCATACCCCCCAGGCTGTGGTCTGCCTGCTGCCCACATCACTGCAGTCGCCAGGAAAGACACGACAAAATCACCCTGGAAAGAGATGTGACACAACCCACCATTGTCTCTGACAGCCCGGGATCCCAGCTTGGTCCAGAGCCATATGGAGGGGGAGGAGGCGGACAAAAAACACGGGCTGCACACAGGCTTCATTTAGCTCTGTGCTTGATGCTTTTCATTTGATGTTTTTTCCATCATTTGGTAACTGTCTGTTGAGAACCTATGAGAGCCTGGGCACTGAAGGTGCCACCCACACACACACACACAAATAAACAAAAGTAGATCCTGACTCCACGGAACTCATAGTGCAATGGGAAAACAGACATCAAACGGATGCTCGTGTGCATGATCAAATAAGTGGGTCTACGATAGATGCGAGGAGAAACAGAATAAGGATATCTGAGAGCACATCCCAAGCGGACCTAGGCTACTTGGGAAAAGAAGGAAAGGTCTGCAGAGGAGGCAACTCTGAAGCTGGTACCTGAAGGCTGAACAGGCGTTACTGGGTGATGAAGGTAGGGATAATGTTCTAGGCAGAGAATAGTGCACAGAGGTCTTAATGCAGGAAGGAAAAGCGTGGCATTCAGAGGAGCTAAGAAAACGCAAAGGTGGCTGACGTGTGATGCGTAGGATGGAGAACAGCCCAAGAGGCAGCTGGAGAGGCAGTCAGCATCCAGATCACAGAGGGCCTTGTGGCTTGTGGGAAGAATTTAGACATCGATTTTAAGAGTAATGGGTGGCTACTGAAGTGTTGGGGGCTTCCCCGGTGGCTCAGTGGTAAAGAATCTGCCTGCAAGGTAGGAAGCTACCTGCAATGTAGGAGTCACGAGTTCAATCCCTGAGTCAGGAAGATCCTCTGGAGAAGGAGACAGCTGCCCACTCCAGTATTGTTGTCTGGGAAATCCCATGGACAGAGGAGTCCGGTGGGCTACTGTCCATGGGGTCCCAAGAGTCAGACATGACTTAGTGACAGAAGTGTTTTCAGTATGTTTCAGTTTCAAATATAAGTATGATATGCTTATATTTGTGTTTTTTAAGGGTCACTGTGGCTTCTGGATGGAGAGTGGGCAGACAGAGGGTTAAAGGGCCTGAGAAAGATGAGCAGGTGATCACAGCCATCATCCAGGCAAAGAATACAGTGGGTTGGACTGGAGGACTGATAGCTGTGGTGGCACAGAGTCGAGACGCTTGAGCTGTGCCTTGGTAATGGGATGGCTAAGATTTGACAATGGAAAGGCTGGGTGAGGGAAAGGGAAATGACTGGTGACTGCTGGGTTTTGGCATGTGCAACAGGGGGAGATGGTAGGACTATGGCTGAGATGGGGAAAAGTAGATATGTGGAGACAATTCTAATTTCTGTTTATCTTAATCCTCAGAAGGGCCCTCCCTCTGTGGATATAAAGTTGAGATCCAGAGTCAAGGAACATGGCCAAGGTCACAGAGCAAGTTCTCTAAGTCATGGCATCAAGGTGCTTTGCATCCAGTTTCAGAGACTTGTGTGTGTTCCACATCTGCATGCCTGTAGCATGTTATAATTTACAAAACAATTTCAAATACATCAGCTTATTTTTGACTTTGTATCACTACAGCCCTGCACGGTAGACAGAACAAGTATCATTATAGCCATTTTATAGGCAAGAAAATTGAGGTCATTAACTTGACCAATGTCACAGCTATAACTAGTGTGGATAGGGTGGCTCTCTGGTCATCATCCCTCCCAGTTCACGCTTTTCCTACCTTTCCTCACTGCTAAGCTCACCAGCACGGGAGTGAGAAAAATTGCTCGGTGGACTAATACTGGGAAATTTATTTAGCCTCTCTGCACCCCAATGTCTTCACCTGCAAGCTGGAGAAATAATATCTGGCTCAAAGGCTTGTCATGAGAGTTTGATGTACTGGTGTAGGTAGAGAATTCAGCATATCACCTAACACAAAGCGAGCACTCAGTTCTCCTTAGATAAGAAGCTGCTGTTGAGTATGCTTTTCTCTATCCAGACACCCCCTTTCTCCCTGGAGAAAAAGCAGCAGCTCTCAACGCTGGGAAGAGCCTCGAGAACTGCTGACCAACTTGTTCCCAGGGGACTCTGATGCTCTCTATCAAGTTCCCATAAGGACTTAGCACAATTTCCTCTTTCTCGCTCCTCTGTTCCCACTGCCACCGTCAGCCAGTCACTGACTCTTGACAATTCTTCTTACACAGCCTCCTTCACTGCGTTCCTTTCCTCCCCATCCCCAACACTGCTCCAGTTCAGATCCCATTTCTTTCTGTCTGATCTGTCACAACAGCCTTTTAACTGATCTCCCAAAGGCTTGCCCAGTCTAGCATATCCTTCCTTCCCTATGTTTTCCCTTTGTCTACACAATAATACCTAGACCCCTTTGCCAATAAGTCAGTCATCTTCCTTTCCTGTCAAAGTCACTTCCCAGTGCGATTCAATAGAGAGCTGGAAGCCAATCCACTGTCTCTCAATGCAGCATCATCAACAGTCTCTCTGCCATACTTCTGACCATATTGTTCCTCACCCCCCTGAACAGCCTTCTCTCTGCTTCCCATTTCTTGAAGGTGCCACTCACGTCTCATCTCTTTTGTGAAACCTCCTCTGATTTCTCTAGGCTAGAAACTTCTTCTATTGACTCTCAAAGTATTTACTACATTTTCTACCACTTGAGGGCTGGAAAAGCGTCTTACTCATGATTGCAGCCATAATGCCCAGCATCAATAACCTACCCATGGTATGGTTAGGACGTGTGATAGTCATACCTATGCAGTGGTTCTTTTGACGTATATTTGAGTCAATGGAAACCCAAGACCTGCACTCATTTGTTTCGTGAACCATGACATAGTGGACTGTCCACCTAATACGTGCTCTTGCCGTGCTGGAATGCCAAAATGAGTGAAATCAACTCTCCTCTCTCATGGAGCTTGATGTATGGGAGATATGACAATGGACACTTACTTTCAGTGTAACACATGCTGAACTGCAGAGCACTACGGTAGTTTATTGGAACAGACCTGCTCTAGACTGAGGCAATGATGAGGGTACTGGGGGTTGAATTGTGTCCCTTGAAAAGCTATGTTGAAATACTACCCCCTAATGTCTGATGCTGAAGCTGAAACTCCAATACTTTGGCCGCCTCATGTGAAGAGTTGACTCATTGGAAAAGACTCTGATGCTGGGAGGGATTGGAGGCAGGAGGAGAAGGGGACGACAGAGGATGAGATGGCTGGATGGCATCACTGACTCGATGGACGTGAGTTTGGATGAACTCTGGGAGTTGGTGATGGACAGGGAGGCCTGGCGTGCTGCGATTCATGGGGTTGCAAAGAGTTGGACACGACTGACTGACTGATCTGAACTGAACTTAACTGATAGACACAGGAAAGAACAACTGTGTGGGATGACAGTGAGTCGGAAATCAGAGTATGCAGCATGCACATCTGCAGGCTGAGGACGGAGGATGGCCAGTAACCACCAGAAGCAAGAAAAGAGACAATTCTTCCCTTCCCAGGACCTTCAGAGGGAGTATGGCCCTGCTGATGCTTATTTTAGATTTCTAGCCCCCACGACTGTGAGACAATAAACATTTGTTGTTTTAAGCCACCCAATTTACAATACATTGTTATGGCAACCCTAGGAAACTAACACAAAAGAGTAACTGAAGGAGGTGAGTCCTAAGTAGAGGGAAAAACCCTTAAAATGACATTTGTCATTTTACAAAAAGTTCTCGGTTATTCTGGGAATAGTGTTTGGAAGGTAGGAGGTCTGGGTTTACATTATTGTCTAGTCACTAAGTCATGTCCAACTCTTTCGCGACCCCTCGGGCTGTAGCCTGCCACGCTCCTCTGTCCATGGGATTTCCCAGGCAGGAATGCTGGATTGGGTTGTCATTTCCTTCTCCAGGGAATTTTCCTGACCCAGGGATGGAACCCACATCTCCTGCATTGGCAGGCAGATTCTCTACCACGGAGCCACCTGGGCGGATATAACTGCTGAGACACGGAGAGGCGCTGCCCGTGGTGCTGATGGAGACATTTGGTTGGTAAGTAGGTTGGATTCAGGACCAGGAGCTGGACTGAAGCCACTCCAGATCCTGAGGGAATCAGGTTATCCTTATGCTTTCTATTCCTCTCCCTACTTCTTTCCTCTCTCTTTCACTCTCCTTTTCTCCTCCTGAGATAACCAAGATGCGGTGGGTCTTGATACCTATCCAGCACCTATAAGATTTCTGTTTCTGGGGACCAAATTTTTATGATTGAGACACAATCTATTCAGGAGGCCCATGCGATGCTCACTTTCCCTCTCTCCCACCCTTTAATAGGCTTCCCAGATGGCTCAGTGGTAAAGGTTCCGCCTGCTAAGTCAGGATGCATAGGAGATTTGGGTTTGATCCTGGGGTTGGGAAGATCCCTTGGAGGAGGGCAGCAACCCACTCCGGTTTTCTTGTCTGGAAAATCCCATAGACAGAGGAGCCTGGTGGGCTGTAATCCATAGGGTTACAAAGAGTCACACACGACTGAGCGACTGTGTCTGAGCATGCACACATGCTTTAATGATTACTCTCCTGCAGGATCTCCTCTCATCCACTCTCTTTTGCTCCCTGTGTTCTCCCCTCTCTCATCTAGCAGAAAGAATCAGGCCAAAGAGCTTTAAAAAGAACACTTGCTTCCACTTTAACTTATCTTCAGCACAGCTGTTGTTTCTGAGTTGTTTTTTTTTTTTTTAATAGAGATTCAGCAAATGCTGTGATACTTACTGATGGTATATATACATGTATTTATATATTAATTTAGTCTCCAGAGGATACCCTGCTAAATATAGTAATTATGTGAATGTTTTCAAACACCTTTCTCCTCTTGTAACTTTTCCCCGCTTTTTCTGAGCTGAGTTGATGCTGCTGGGGAAACTGAGTGGAACCTTGGCTGACTGGCCAAGTGCTTTTGTCCTTTAGGAATGAACTTATTTAAGAAGCAGGAAAAAAAGTCTCAGACTCCAAAGGAAATAAATGTTGGAATGTCTGGGTGGTGAGGTTGGGGGGAATATGGAGCAGTTGATAAAGCAGATGTAGGTTTGAACCAGAGCATCATCCCTGACTAAGTATGTAACTGTGGGAAAGCCCCTTGCCCTCTTAAGGCCTTATCTTCCTCATTTGTGAAACAGAGGTCTTAGGCTCCACTTTGCAGGATGTTTCAGGATCAGGGATACTTAGGTGCATAGTAGATAGTAGGTGCTTGTAAAGTGGTGGCCATTAGTGTAATTAGACTGTTCATTCTTCCCTGGCTGAGAAACTCATTAGGATTAATGGGAATATTAGCCTAAAGGGAATAAGGAATCCTGAGTCAATAGGGAAGGATGAAGACTCAGAGTCACAGCTGGTCAGATCTGGAAGGGATTTTAGGGGACATCTGGAAAAACCTCCCATTTTACCATTTAGAAAAATAAGACCCACTCAGAAGTGGCTTGGCCGAGGTCAAGAAACTTATTCTACAGACTGGTACCCTGATTGCTTGTATGGGCCCCCCTGTACATGGTAGCCAATTATAACTTAGGTGGCACTGTGTGGCCTCTCTATGGAGTGTTTTCTTTTTATATACAAACTTGGAACAAGAGAAGTTGGGGGGCTTCCCTGGTGGTCCAGTGGCTAAGACTTCCATACTCCCAATGCAGGGGGCCCAGACTCGGTCCCTGGTCAGAGAACTAGATCCCCCAGGCAGCAACTAAGAGTCCACATGCCACCACTAAAGATCCCACATTCCACAGCTAAGGCCCAGTGCGCCAAGTAAATAAATAAACATTGGAAAAAGAGAGAACTTGAGTTCAAGTCTTGGCTGTGTCCGTAACAGTCGTCCTTTGACCTTGGATGAGCCGTTTAGCCTTGTTCAGCCCACTGTTTCACCTTCCCAATGGGGCTCACCACCCTGGCCTTGCAGGTTTATGAGGATCAGAGGTGCTGGATCTACAGAATTATCCAGAGCCCCCATGCAGGTGACCGCACCTGGGCTCTCCTCCTAGAAAGGGGCTGTCTTTAGCAGTGAGGGGCAGGAGGAATGTATTTGGGGCGAGAGGAATAGGGTCCTCCTCGGGCCCTCGAACACTTGGGTGTGTGCTGTGCTCTTAGAGACCTCCCCTGGCCCAGTGGGAGAGGGGCCGGATTCTCACCGCAGCTCTGCACCTGTCACTTTGTCAAACGTCAGTTTCTTTCCTTCTCTTGAAGTCTGCGAAAGGGTAGCAGGGGTGGGACCAGATGATCTCTGAGTCTCCTCTTGGCCAGGAGCCATTCTCTCCTGCTCATACCGAACCCATCTCTGTCCATTCTAGGGGGAGGAACTTTACCTTCCTGGGCTGAAGCATCTAGGTTTACCCCAGGTTCCTCCTCCCCCCACCCTCCTCCTCAGGCAGTCTTCTGTGAGAAATGTGCGGAACTAGACCCTACGCCCTCCTAATTTTCTCAACTCACTCCACATTCCTTAAGTAACTGGGCCTCTGGTTGTGGTGGGGTCTTGAGGACTTGGATCCCACAGTGATGGGCCAGGATCATAAAAATGGAGGCTACTTTTATTGAACTGGAGCCTGTACACAGACACTACCATAATAACACCTTCTTGACATCCCAGGAGTGAAGGTGAAAGTGTTAGTCCCTCAGCCATGTCCGGCTCTTTGTGACCTCATGGACTGTAACCCACCAGGCTCCTCTGTCCATGGAATTCTCCAGGCAAGAATATTGGAGTGGGTAGCCATTCCCTTCTCCAGGGGATCTTCCCAACCCAGGGATCAAATATGGGTCTCCCGCATTGCAGGCAGATTGTTTACCATCTGAGCCACCAGGAAAGCCCAGCGGTGAGTCATACTACACTCATTTTACAGATGAGGAACCTGTGGCCATGCAATCACATTATCTGACTGGAACACAGGGCTCCTAAAAAGGGCTAAGCCGGTATGCAAGTCAATCTCCCTGATTCTAAGGCACCCTCTTTGTATGTCCTTTCTTGCACCATATGCTCTGTCCACTTCCATCCCTCTCTCTCTGCATTGCCATTTCTCTCAGGTTGGTGGGCATATTCTGCTTTACCAAGATTGACGCCTAAGGCTAGACCTGAAAGGGATCTGTGAGGTCAACATCGTAATTGTTTTCAGCAAAGATCTTGAGGTCAAGAGAGTGTCTGTGAGTGTCCTCAGTCAACTCAGGATAGAAGTCAGGGAGAAACAAATTTTAATTGAACTCCCGTTAAATTCCAGGTACTATGCTGGGTGTTTCTGGTGGGTTATTTTATTTAACCCTTTCGACAATACTGTTAAAGCAGACACTAGTAACTATTATCTTCATTGTCTGGATAAGGAAACTAAGCTTCAGAGAGGTGAAGATGCTAATTCAAGGTTGCTCAGCAGCTGAGTGGTGGAGCCAGAATATTTAGTATGTTTGCTCTGAAAACCTCAGCAATTTGATGTTTACTCCACTGGGTGCTGCCTCAGTTTCTTTTGAATAATTAATATCTGAGACACCAAAGGCACTGAAGTGAAAGACACAGATGAAAGCAAGCACACACTTTACTTTGCCATCTTTTTGATCTGCACTCCTGCAAAGGTCTGTACTGACTCATAGTCAAAGGCAGCTCTTTGTTATGCTAAGGAGCAGTAATACATAACCTATATGTTAAAAAGAGCAGCTAATGTTTATCATGCATTTTCTGGATCCCAGACAGTGTGTTACATTATCTATATGGATAACATAATTTAAAGCTGACCTCAACTTAATTGTTAACCCTATTCTACAGATAGGGCTGCCCTGGTGGCTCAGTGGTAAAGAATCTGCCTGGCAATGTAGGAGACACAGGTTCAATCCCTGGGTAGGGAAGATCCCCTGGAGATCGAAATGGCAACCCATTCCAGTATTCTTGCCTGGGAAATCCCATGGACAGCGGAGCTTGGCAGGCTACAGTCCCTGGTGTGGAAAAAGAGTCAGACATGACTTAGTGACTAACCAACACAATTCTACAGATAAACAAATGGAGATTTAGGAAGGTAACTAAGCTGCAGCTGTAACCATCCATTACCATCCGGCTAGCAGGAGGCAGTCAGAATTCAGACCCAGCAGCTGCCTTGAGGACTGCATTCTCCACTCTGGATCCACGTGAAGACCACGTGGGGAGCTTTGGAGAAACAGGATATTGTGCCCTTTCGCAGATCACCTGAGTCAGGGTCCCTGGTACACAGAGCACAGAGCATCTGTATTTCTCAAGCTCGTCAGATGATTCTGATACCCAATGAGCAGATGATTCTGATGCCCAGTGAAGGTTAAAAACTACTGCTTCATCAACAGAGGATTCTTTATCACTAAACCATGTTGCCTAGGCGGCAAAGTGGTACCCACCCTCCTTAATCCCCTTGATGTCACGTGGGTTGCCAGGGAGGCTTATACTAAATTTGCTTGCTACCAGTGCTGTCCAATAGAAATAAAACATGAGGGAATCGCCTGCTGGTCCAGTGGCTAAGACTCTGTGCTCTAAATGCAGAGGGCCCAGGTTCAATCCCTCGTCAAGGAACCAGAGCCCACGTGCCATGACTAAAGAGTTTCTTTGCCTGCTGCAACTAAAGATCCTGCGTGCAACAGAGACGATCAAACATCTCCTGTGCTGCAACTAAGACCCGGTGCAGGCAAATACATAAATAAATATTTTAAAAAGAAGAAGCAGTATAACATGAGACACACAGGTAAATGTACATTTTCTAGTAACTCTTTTTAAAAAATAGGAGAAACATGTGAAATTAATTTTCAAAATATATTTTCTCTAGTGTACTACAGATAAAATATTATCATTTCAACATGTAATTGTTATAAAAATAAACAATGAGATACTTCACATTCCTTTTTTAAAATTTGTATTGAGTCTTAGAAATCTGGTGGATGTTTTGTCCTTTAGGCACATCTCAATTTGGAGAAATGCTTGATGTCTGCTGCTGCTGCTGCTGCTGCTAAATTGATTTAGTCGTGTCCAACTCCTAGCGACCCCATGGACTGTGCGACCCTAGAGACAGCAGCCCACCAGGCTCCCCCGTCCCTGGGATTCTCCAGGCAAGAACACTGGAGTGGGTTGCCATTTCCTTCTCCAATGCATGGAAGTGAAAAGTGAAAATGAAGTCGCTTAGTTGTGTCCGACTCCTAGCAACCCCATGGACTGCAGCCCGCCAGGCTCCTCTGCCCATGGGATTTGCCAGGCAAGATGTCTCATGTGGCAAAAGTGGTTTATGCATTGATGGTGGTGGTGGTTTAGTCACTCGGTTGTGCCCAACTCTTTGTGACCCTGTGGACTGTAGCCCACCAGGTTCCCCTGTTTATGGGATTCTCCAGGCAAGAATACTGGAGTGGGTTGCCATTTCCTTCTCCAGGGCATCTTCTTGATTCAGGGATTGAACCCAAGTTTCCTGCTTGGCAGGTGGATTCTTTACCCCTGAGCCACCTAGAAAGCCCTATGCATTGGTAGATGCCCCTTTAGATAATGTCCTCTGGCCTTGTTTCCTTTTCCATGGTCTCAGCTTCATAGAAATTATATCAGAATGCTCAGGAGAGATCTCCCCTCATTGAATTTTTGTGGTCTTCTAAGTACCAATTTATTTCATTACCTACACATAGTCTGTTCGATCTATAAAAATCGGTCTCTGATTTCCCAAATGCCCAGTGATTACCATCATAGCATTAGCTAACACTTCCATCCTGTCACATAAATACCATTTCTTTTTTGTGCTGGGAACATTTAAGATCTATTCTTTTAGCGACTTTCACTAGTGACCCTTTAAGTAGGGTCTAAGCCTTGGGGATGGTTCCAGGGCCCTCCCTTTGGCAGGATGACAGAAGGCCAGTCATCCTCCCCTCATACTCCTTCCTCTGTTTATTTTTAAAAGTGAAATGTCTTGAGAAGCAATTTGGTGATATGGATCAGGAGACATAAAAAATATCCATTCCCTTTGACCAAGTAATTTCCTAAGGAAACAATCCAAAATGTGGAGAAAGTTTCAGGCCTGGAGATGCTTATCAGGGCCTTATTTATACTGTGGAATAACTGGACACAACCCAAATGTTCAGTGTTTGGACAGCGATTACAAGGGCTGAGCCAAGTTGTAAAAGTGGGAAATCACGCAGCCATTTAAGGAAATATCTGAGTGTGATCATAAAGGCGACTTCTTATGTTAAAATATGGAGGGAAAGAGCAAGCATCAAAATGGTTTGCGCAGAATTCTCAGTGTGTGAGAAAGTCTCAACACAACAAAATGACAGAAAGAGAAACCACCGAGGAGTTTAAAGTAGTTATCTCTGGGTGGTGTGATCATGGGCAATTTTCCCCCTTCCTTTTTCCCGCTTATCTGTATTTTTTTGAAAGACAGTGAGTACATATGCCTTTTGTAATAAAATAGGCTTCATTATAATAAGTAAACAGTGTTGAAGAGAAAAAAACCCAATAAACCTTTAAAAAGCAATTGAAAAGTTTCTGCTGTCGCACGTTGGAAAATCTTCTGGCTCTGCCAGGGGCCCTGGGGGAGGGGAAGGCGCAGAAAGAGGGGAATTGTGGGTGTGAAGGCGCCTCTCCTCCCAGGCGGATTTGCATTTGGCACACTGCCGCACCATTTCTGACAATTTGCAAAGTCTTTCCCTAGAGCCTCGGACAGGGGGCTGCCCCTCAAACAAAAAGTTGGTTTGTGAAGAAGACTCTTCTTCAGTGGTGTTGACACAACAAACTCTTTCTTCAGCCTGGAGCTGCAAAAAGGATGTATTCAAAGCTCTCAGGAAGGGGGTGGACCAGGAAACAGCTTAGTTGTTCTAAGCCTCAAATGAAGTGTCTGAGATGCACAGCCATTTTTGAATCCCCTGGGCAAGCAGAATCCTTGTTTCGGGGCACTGAGTTTGAAACCCTGAGGCCTTCCAGAGTCTATCCCTTCCAAAAGAGAGCCTCGTGACCTCTGTTAACTGCAAAATAAGCTCAGAGGAAGGAGCATGAGCTGAGGCATCATGAGGTGTTAATGTACCCATTTCATAGATGGAGAAACTGAGACACGGTTGTCGGGGGGCAGTCACGAAAGGTGTGAGGGGTACCTTGGAGGTTCAAATTCAGTTATGTCTGGTTCCAAAGCTCATGCGCTTCTCACTTTGTGACACTGTCAGCCTTCTCTTTCCTCCTTCTCTCTGTGAGGGCTATGGATGAGGCGGACACACCCTGGAAGATGCAATCCTAGCTGTTCAACTGGCTCCCAGTTCTGAGCAATTCCATTTTCCCATTACTGGGTTCTCACTGCTCATATAAAAAAGGAATATAGGCCTGGATTCCAATGCCCATAGCTATAGAGCCTGTCCTAAGTAGACCCCATCAGCAAATCAACTAAGTCAGTAGCAATGCTAAAAAGTTGAGAAGTTTGACCAAAGAGGACATTCTTACCCACAGCAGTATCTGGAGCTCTCACAAAATGAGGGGAGACAGGCTGTATCATTTATAGGCATTATTTAGAATGCAAGCGATGGTTCCTTCTCCCCAAATGAGCAACCCAGCCCAGCACCAAAGTGGCTCGTGTATCATCCTCTCCTGACAGGGACAGACAAAGGGTCCTCTTGTATTCGTCAGGTGACCAGGGTCGTATTCCTTCAGGCAAGCGCAAGATAGATGATGCTTTCATTGGAAGATGGAGGAATAGCACTGGCAATCTGTAAACATGCAAGCTGACAGTGTGATTCACGGAGTAATTACAGAATAATACAGTGCAAACTATTAGGGGATGATAACAATACGTCAGGATCGACTCTTTGTTTTGAAAACTTGGGGCTGACAAACTTGCCACTTATCGGCTAGTTCTCAAAGTCTGTGAAATAGTGTAATGGGAGCAGAGCCTGGCAGCTGGATTCAAAGGAGACGGATCTGTTCTTCCTTTTTACAGTAAGCATAAGAACCCAGGAAAGGAGAAATAAAAATGAAAGCAGTTAGGTTAATCAACATTAGCATCCAGGTACAATGATAATTGTCAGGTGTCTAAATGCCCCAGAAATGAGGCGCACTCAGTTCACTGAGAGCCAGAAATAACGACAGAGCCTAAGGATGGGCATACCTTGCTCTAACGGAAAGGAAAACAAAAATAACAGTAACTACAAAGCCTAGAATTTCTGGGGTTTCCCTGGTGGCTCAGTGGTAAAGAATCTGCCTGCCAATGCACAAGACGTGGGTTTGATCCCTGGTTCGGGAAGATCCCCTGGAGGAGGAAATGGCAACTCACTCTGATATTCTTGCCTGGGAAATCCCATAGATAGAGGAGCCTGGAGGACTACAGTTCGTGGGGTCACAAAGAGTCAGACATTACACAGTGACTGAAAAGCACCAGAATTTCTGGAGCACCTACTACATGCCTGGTATTTTATACACATTCCATTCAGATGAACTAGCAGGTAAGAAAGCTTAGTCTTGTGTTTGGTTGAAGAAACTGGTTTAGCTAATCTAAGTAGCACAGTCAATATGATGGAGATTGTAAGTGGGGGAGGTGGGTTTCAAACCCAAATATGATGAACTTCAAAGACCAGGCACTTTCCATCACATCAGGCTGGGTCCTGGGGAGCTGTAGGGGTGGGGCTGGCAAACCCATAAGCCTGGTTGACCTACGTGCGTGCTTGGTTGCTCAGTCTTGTCTGACTCTTTACGACCTCATGGACTATATATAGCCTGCCAGACTCCTCTGTTAATGGGATTTCACAGGGAGCCTATATTCCTAAGGGCTTGCAAAGGAAAAGTGGCACACGCTGTGGCTGCCACCGGGATTGGTCAAGGGCATGGCAGAAGGGGGTCCAAGCACAAGGGGGGACCCAGCTGAGAGGCTATAGTGGCATGTGTGTGAAGGCGAGGGTGTCAAGATCAGAATGACTGATCGAGTATTTAGGAAGCACTTACGTCGTGTTAGGACTTGAGGCCACAGAGATGAATTGGACTCCATCTCTGTACATCCCTAAGCTTCCCTATGTCCCTTTATCACTAAGCCAGATCAGCCTTCTGGCTCCCACCATAGACAGACAGCAAGTGCTACAGAGAAATACTAGATCCACAGAAAGGGGAGGAGCATAGTCTCCTCCAGACTCTTTTGAATAGAGGTGACCGTTAAATGGAGTGATGATTAGGAATTTGCCAGGAAGAGAAGGAAGAGGGTAGAGAGAGCAGCCTAAGCAGGAAAGTGCATGGTGAGTTCTGGGAAGCACACCCCGTCTGCTGTGGCCGAGAGGAGCGTGCACAGGTATAGGAGCCCTGGGTGGAATCTTAATTGCGTGCAGATTGTAAAAAGCCCATCATAGTGCGTAAGCAGTCTGGACTTGATCGAGTATCGGTGGGGAGATGGTCAGGGTAGACAGATTAATGATTCTCAGAGAATCACTCAGGGTCTAACAAGAGGGGCTGGTAGGGAGACGGATGTAAGGACAGGGTCTGGAATCCCAACCAGGGAACTAGGAGGTCTGCAGACATGGGAGGGAGGAGGGGCAGAGACAGAGAGGGAGGCTGCCTGGAAAGCCAGAGGCCAAGATCAAGGTTGAGCCCTGCAGTGGAAGGATTGGAGCAGTGGTGGCTATAAAGGAGCTGCTTGCTGGATCAGTGCTGTGTGAGCCTGGGATTTCCAGGGGCAGCTCTCGGGATTCAAAGTTCAGCCAATGGTGTCTTTTCCAGTGGCAGCCCTGGAGCCATCCTGGTGTTTCATGATGTGCCTGCAACCTTGGGACAACTGTCCATGCTTAATTCTTTCCAAATTGCTCCTTGATCTCTGTCCCTCCTTTCCACATCCCTACCGCTCGGAGTCTCTTTCTATAAAAAAGTATGGGACAGCGGGTGAGATGGTCCTGGGGGAGTCACAGGCCTGCCTCTAATTCCCAGGTTGGCTGTTGGTTCTGACCAGGCATCTCCCTCACCCCGGGCTCTCATCCTTCAGGACAATACCTAGATTATTTCAAAACCCCAAAACAATGGTGTTTATAACAGCAATGCTCAGCTGTGTCCAACACTTTGTGACCCCATGGACAGCATCACACCAGGCCTCCCTGTCCTTCACCATCTCCCAGATTTGCTCAAATTCATGTCCATTGAGTCGATGATGCCCTCTGTTTCCCCTTCTCCTCCTGCCTTCAATCTTTCCCAGTAACAGGGTCTTTTCCAAAGAGTCAGCTCTTCGCATCAGGTGTTCAACTTCAGCATCAGCATCAGTCCTTCCAATGAGTATTCAGGCTTGATTTCCTTTAGGATTGCCTGCTTTGACCTCCTTGCTCTCCAGGGACTCTGAAGAGTCTTTTCCAGCAACACCTCTAGGTCTGCTGTCGATTCTGTTGAGTCTCTCTATTCTTTCTTCAGAGGGAAAGGGAAGGGGTGATACCACGCCAAGCCATACTGGGGCAGAAAGCAAAAAGAAAAATCACTCATATCCATCCTGTCTTTAATAATAATGTACTCTCTGGTTCATTGTGGGGTTTTGACATTACTTTTGATATTTAAAAAATACTGCATTGATTAGTTATTGAGATGTTCTGTGTGTTAGTCACTCAGTCGTGTCTGACTCTTGGTGACCCCATGGACTGTAGCCCACCAGGCTCCTCTGTCCATGGAATTTTCCAGGCAAGAACACCAGAGTGGGTTGCCATTTCCTTCTCCAACTGAGATGCTTTGACATCTGCTGAATTTTGCATGTGAGGCCAGTGTTGCCCTCACCTCATGCTTTCCCCAGGCTGGGAAGGGGGCTGAAACAGATGGATGCCTGTCATGTATGAAGTGTTTACAGATCCTGAACTGAGCCTCATAAGGGATGTGTGGGGAGGCGGGTATTGGTCCCGTCCTGCAGGGGAGGAGGGTAGAACCCAGAGAGGTTACGAAAGCTGCCCAAGTCTGCCCGTGTCTGGAGAGTGATCAGTTTTTCAAGGTCCCCTCAGAGAACCATCCTGTGTGTGCATATGCATGTGTGCGTGTGTGTATGTGAGTGTGTGTGTGAGTGTGTGTGCGTGTGTGTGTGTGTGCATGTGTGTGTGTGTGTGCGAGTGTGACTGTGTGAGAGAGAGAGAGAGAAAGAACTGGCTGGAGTCTAACTGCTTCTGCAAAGCTGGGCCCACTTGGCTGTGGTGTAGCCTGTCGCACAGAAGGTAATGGGGCTCCTCTTGACTGATACAGAAAGACACTGAGTGGCCAGCTTTGTCAACGTGCACAGGCGCAGAGGAGCGGGGGAGACGACATCGGGACAAATGGTGTTGGTTCCTGAGCCGGAAATATTCTTAGAGCAGAAAGGAGTGATTCATCAGCTGCCCAGGTTGGATGGAAATATCTCCCAAGAATATCCAGCTCCTTCTCATCTGGGGCTTTCCACACAGGTCCAGAGCTGGCTTTGCATTCCTGGGGGTGCTGCCCCCGCCTCACAGAAGGCCATGGGAGACGAGTGGCCCCAGGGCACCCATCAGCTCTGACTCAGCTTCCCCGTGCAGGAGCCAAATGGCACTCCACTGAGGAGGAGGGATAGAAGAACAAAGGGCCTGGAATCTGCAGCCATTAAGTCTGTGTGTCTGCGTGTGTGTGTGCTTGGTCATGTCCGACTCTTTGCAACCCCGTGGACTGTAGCCCGCCAGGCTCCTCTGTCCATGGGATTCTCCAGGCAAGAATACTGGAGTGACTTGCCATTTCCTCCTCCAGGGGATCTTCCCAACCCAGGGATCAAACCCACGTCTTTTGAGTTTCCTGCATTGCAGACAGATTCTTTACCACTGAGCCAACAGGGAAGCTCACAGCAATTAAGACCTGGGTTCAAACCCCAGCTTCATCACTTAGAGTAATAACGACTACTACTTGCCAAGGCCTGCCTGGGCCACTTTGTATCCATCAGCTCAGCAAGCCTCAGTATGAATCTATCTCCATTTCACACATGTGGAGACTGAGGTTGTGAGGAGTGCTATTGCCCCAAATCCAGGTGATAATGAGCTCCCTAAATGACAGCATAGTAACTTTTTTTTTTTTCCCATGTACAGACAAATACAATGAAAAAAAAAAAAAAAGAAGAGCAGAAAGACACAGGGTGTATTACACTCATATATATACGTAGGGTGGTCTGACTCTAGAGTTCTTACTTCCATGCTTCCTCCAAGTCATGTGACCTGGGGCAGGCCACTTGACTTCTCCAAACCTAAGCTTCCTCCACTGTTCTCAGGGGCCACTGGTAATGTTGTCAGCGTTCTTGTGAGGATTTAATGAGATAATTCATTTGTCAAATATTTATGAGGTGTCTGCACTGGAAGACCAAAGAGGATGGGGACGTTTCTTCCTATCAGGACCCTGGCAATGACTGGATGGGATCGGGGAATGAACAAAGATGACAGCATCCAGTGAGAAGCACGTGGCTGGGGAGAATGCTGGGCTGACAGGGAGCAAGTGGGAGAATCTGAGGCAGATTCCCAGAGGAGGTGACATCCAAATTGGGCTTTGAAGGACAGAAAGTGAAAGTGTTAGTCACCCAGTCATGTCTGACTCTTTGTGACCCTCTGGACTGTAGCCTGCCAGGCTCCTCTCTCCATAGGATTCTCCAGGCAAGAAGACTGGCGTGGGTTGCCATTCCCTTCTCCACGGGATCTTCCCAATGCAGGGATCGAACCCAGGTCTCCTGGATTGCAGGTAGATTCTTTATTGTCTGAGCCACCAGGGAAGCCCTTTGAAGGAATGCTGCTGCTGCTGCATTGCTTCAGTCGTGTCCGACTCTGTGCAACCCCATACACGGCAGCCCACCAGGCTTCCCGTCCCTGGGATTCTCCAGGCAAGAACACTGGAGTGGGTTGCCATTTCCTTTTCCAATGCATGGAAGTGAAAAGTGAAAGTGAAGTCGCTCAGTCGTGTCCGACTTGAGGGGAAGGTAATTCCAGGCACAGCAGAGCAGCATGTAAGGTAAGAAGGAACAAGGCAGGTGGCCAGGTGCCATGGCCAGAGCATGAATTCTTTTTTTTTTCTTCCCTAGAGACATTATTTTATTTGAAGCTGAGTCTTTTTGGTGGGGGCGGGGGGGGGGGGGCGCTGCACTGCGTCCTCATTGTACTACTTGTGCATCTCTAGTTGTGGTTCGAAGGCTTAGTTACTTCAAGGCAATTGGTATCTTAGTTCCCCCACCAAGGATTGAACCCGCATACCCTGCATTACAAGGTGGATTCTTAACCACTGGACCACGAGGGAAGTCCCCAGAGCTTGTATTCTTAATGGGAAGATCACCGCTAATGGTGAAAATGGATTCTTGGGGGAGGAGGGCGAGAGATCTTGGCTATTTTAATGGTTTATGGCATTCCAAAGGATCATAGCCCACAAACAGATATGTAGTATATTTGGGATATTAAAATTTCTTGGACAGATCAGGGGGAAAAAGTGTCTAGAAAGGCTCTGTAGGCTACAACATGGATGGGACTTGAGGACATGTTAAGCGACATAAGCCAGGCACAAAGACAAATATTATACGATTTCACTTATATGAGGTACCCAGAGTCATCAAATTCGTGGAGACAGAAATAGCATGGTGGTGGTCTGGGGCTGGGGGCGAGGGGGAAGTGGTGAATTACTGTTTAATGGGTACATAGTCTCTGCTCTACAAGATGAAACCTTCTGGAGATTGGTTGTACAACAATGTGAAAATGTTTAATAATACCGAACTGTACACTTAGAAATTTTATGTTGTCTGCTTTTTTTTTTTCATCACAATAAAATTTTTAAATTTTTCTTAACAATGAAAAAAAAGGAAGGCTCCATAGGGGACTATAATGAGAAAAAAAAAGGGGGGCGCTGAGAAGCCCTGGGCTAGAGCATGGGAAAGAGGGAGCACCCTAAGATGAGGCTGGGGAAGGAACAGGGCCAGGCCTGCAAGATCTCAGATCTCTTATTCAGTAGATCTGAGTTTGGGATCTATAAGATCTATAAGTTTGGGATCAGCAAACTTTTTCTGTAGATATTTTTGGTTTTGTGGTTTATATAGTCTATTCAACTCTGCTGTAGTTGAGCAAAGGCAGCTGTTAACAATATGGAGATGAGTGGGCATGGTTGTGTTCCAATAAAACTTTATTTACAAAGATAGGGGCATCTAGATTTGACCCGTGGGCCATAGTTTGCTGACTCCTACCTTTGGAAGTGTTCACACAGGGGCTCCAATTTGCATTTTAAGAAGTTACTTTGGCATCTATGCAAAGACTGGACTGGGCAGAGTAGTGCCTGTAAACGGCCAAGCCCAGCACAACACCTTGCCCACAGGAAGGTAGGGGTCCATTCAGTCCTACATGCCAAAGAGTTACTTTTGCGTTGGGACGGCGGGGGTTGTTAGGATAAAGTTATCTCTCTGGGGCTGTCTCCTCTTTTTGACCTCGTACAAACCCATGCCTGTGATGGCTCCCCAGCTCCCAACATTGCTAAAAGGTGTACTCAAGGTACAAGGCAAAGAGATGGACTTTTTCAACATCTTTTTAGCTGCATCAAGAAGAGGCAGAGCCATCAACAAAATGAAAAGGCAACCTACTGACTGTAAGAAAATATTTGCAAATCATGTATTTGATAAGGGCAAAATGTCCAAAATATATGAAGAAACTGTACGAAGAAACCGTACAACTTAATAGCAAAAACAAATAAAAACACAAAGAATCTGATTTAAAAATAGATAGATCAGAATACACATTTTTGGGTGATGCTACGGGTAAAGCATCTGCCTGCCAATGCAGGAGATGCAAGAGAAGTGAGTTTGATCCCTGGGTCTGGAAGATCCCCTGGAGTAGGAATGGCACCCCATCCAAGTATTCTTGCCTGGAAAATTCCAAGGGCAGAAGAGCCTGATGGACTACAGTCCATGGGACCGCAAAGAGTTGGACACGACTGAGCGTGAGCATAAAGAAGACATAAATGGCCAAGTAATGAAAAGATGCTCGACACTGTTAATCGTCAGGGAAATGTCAATCAACATCGCAATGAAGTATCATTGTACATCTGTTCGAATGACCGTTACCAAAAGATAAGAAATAGCCAATGCTGGGGTAGGATGTGGAAACAAGGGAATTCTTGCACTGTTGGTGGCAATGCAAATTGGTACCTCCACTATGGAAAACAGTATGGAGTTTCCTGAAAGCAATTTGAAACAGAACTACCATATGATCCAACAATTCCACTTCTGGGTGTTTACTTGGAGGAAATGAAAACACTAACTCGAAAGGATACCTGCAGCCCCATATTCATTGTGGCATTATTTACAATAGCCAAGATATGGAAGCAACTTAAGTGTCCATCAAGGGATGAATGGCTAAACAAATTGTGGTGTGTGTGTGTATTCTCTTATATATAATAATGCAATAATATTCAATATTATATTACATAACTACTACATATGTAATATAAATGTAATGGAATATTATACAATGGAATATATATTTATGTGTGTGTGTGTGTGTGTAATGGAATGTTATTCAGCCATAAAAAAGAATGACATCTTCCCATTTGTGACAACATGGATAGATCCTGAAGGCATTGTCTTTGTTCGAAAAAAGTCAAAGAAAGACAAACATCATATAATCTCTTTTACATGTGGAATGTGAAAAACCAAAAGTAAACAAATAGGCTCATAGATACAGAGAACAGATTGGCGGTTGCCAGAGGCAGGGGTGAGGGGTGGGAGAGATAGTTGAAGGGAGCCAAAAGGTAAAAAGAAAACAATGAAATGAAAAAGTTTACAATAGTAACAAAATTTTAAAAGCCTTAAGCAACCAAAACAGATATCCCAAATTCCATGGATCAAAAAACCCTTCATTTTATCTTATATACCTTTACAACGAGTTTGCTTAGCCTGTTTCCTAACCCAGAATAAATTAAAGAAAGGAAAGGAGGAAAGGAAGAGAAGACACAGAGCTAAATTTGGCCCTGGTGACACTTGGATGGGTATCTGATATTTCACCGTAGGTCATTTCCCAACAAAATCCACACCCCTGCCCTGCATTACATAGCTTTGATTCATTAACTCCAGCTGCTGAAATTGCAGGTAACACTCTGAGTTGCATTTTAAACAGATAAGGATGACTGCTTTAAAAGTGGCCCCTCTAAAAAGGTTAATATTATAAATGCAGCTTAAATGCCTAATTCATAACCAAAAGCCACAAATATGGAAATGTTAGCAGTGTTAAAACTTAGAGAGCAAGAAGAAAACAGCTCATGTTTGCTTTGCTCTCTGCTATGAGTTCTGAGCTTCTAAGTCAGGCTGCCAGCTGGGCTGGAGAAATGTCTTCAGGTCCCCTTGTGACTATTTAGCCATGCCTGTGAGCTGGAGTGGGCCAGAAGGGAGAAGACTGCCCCCTGCTTATAACATGGGAAAGACACCCTTGTGGTGAATCCGCCTGCAATGCAGGAGACCTGGGTTCAATCCCTGGGTTGGGGAGAGCCACTGGTGAAGGGAGGCTAGCCACTCCAGTATTCTGGCCTAAAGAATTCCATAGAGAATTCCGTGGACTGTATGGCCCACAGGGTCACAAAGAGTCGGATGACTGAGTGACTTTCACTTTCCACTTTCTAACGTGCCAGAGTAGTGGTTTCTTTAAATGCAAAACTGGGATCATGATAATTTCTGCCCTATTTACCTTATCTAGAAAGTTCAGAATGTTCTTGATATGAAAGTAATAGTGAAAGTGGAAGTCGCTCAGTCGTGTCTGACTGTTTGCAACCCCATAGACTCTACAGTCCATGGAATTCTCCAGGCTAGAATAATGGAGTGGGTAGCCTTTCCCTTCTCCTGGGGATCTTCCCAACCCAGGGATTGAACCCAGGTCTCCTGCATTGCAGATGGATTCTTTACCAGCTGAACCACAAGGAAAGCCCAAGAATACTGGAGCAGGTAGCCTATCCCTTCTCTAGGGGATCTTCCCAACCCAGGAATCGAACTGGGGTCTCCTGCATTGCAGGCAAATTCTTTACCAACTGAGCTATCTGGGAAGCCTGTTCTTAATATAGCCCCATCATAAATGTTGGGTGATATTTTTCTAGTACCTAGGCCTGTGCTTGGCACACAGTCAGTGCTCAATAAATGTGCTCAATTAATGTTCATTGAATGAGTATTTCTTCTCTTTTCTTCCATTTTTTTTCCTTCCCAAGGTCTATAGGGCTTTGAAGTTGGCTTTCATTAGTTTATATAGATGCTAAAATATTGAGTGTGGCTTCTCCCGGGTATACTTGTGTTTTCTGGGAGACAATTTCAGAGAGAAACTTTTCCAAGATTCAGAGGAATAAAATGTTTAATAGTGGAATTTCAAGTATATCAATAGTCCAGGAAGGGAGTCATTCCTGGTCCTCAAATGAAACTGCAGAGGGGGCTCCTGCCTCACCAAACTAGCTCTTAATAATGATTTTGTGTGTGTGTGCCTGTGTGTGAATGAAAATGTGTACATATGTGCAAGGGTAAGTCTGGACCAGAACTAGAGTTAAGCATATGAGATGCTCAGGGAACATCATTTAAGAAAGCCCTCTCAGCACTCAGGTGCTGACCCTGCATTTGCCTGACCCCAGGAGTGAGTGCCTCCTTAAATATTGGGTTGGGGTGCTTCACAATCTCACTCTAGTCCCAGCCTTGGGATATTCATACCTGTTTACAGATGGGGCATTACTGAAGATGAAGTTCACAAGGAAGAGCACATAACCTTGTCCTAAAGAGCCTAAACCAAGGATAGATTTCCTTAAATTCTGGTGAATCTTTATGATCATCCAATACAATGGTACAGGCTTCTCAGGTGGCGCTGGTGATAAAGAATCTACCTGCCAATGCAGGAGAGGTAAGAGATGTGGGTTTGATCTCTGAGTCGGGAAGATCCCCTGGAAGAAGGCATGGCAACCCACTCCAGTATTCTTGCCTGGAGAATCCCCATGGATAGAGGAGCCTGGCGGATACAGCCCATACGGTCACAAAGAGTCGGACAAGACTTAAGTGACTTAGTGCGCACACAATACAATGGTAACAAAATACTAATGTCCATCAGAATCACCTGGGAAGAGCTGGCTAAACCTCTAAATTCCCAGGACCTACCCCTAAGTTTCAGGACTGGGGATCCGAAATCAGCCTGTGTAATACGCATGCCCACTCCCCATTTCAGGTAACTCTGAAGTGAGTTGTCCAGGACTACCCAATGAGAAAGTCATCATTAGGGTTTCATCATGCAATTCATCATGCAATCCAGGTCACTTTTGAGAGTGAAAGGAGTTTGTGGTCATTTAAATCAGAGGGCGGAAAACTCAGCCTGTTTTTGTAATTGAAGTTCCATTATACTCAGCCATGTCCATTTGTTTATGTGTTGGGTTGGCCAAAAAGTTCGTTTGGGTTTCCGAACAGTCGTAGGCAAAACTCAACAAACCTACTGGCCAAACCAATATTATCTACGGTTGCTTTTAAACTGTAATGACAGAGTCGATTAGTTGCAAGAGACAACACAGCCTGCAAAGCACAACTATATGGTTATAAAAAAACATTTACTATATGGTTCTTTACAGAAACCGTTTGCCAACACCTCGTTTGGATTATTGTTCAGCAAAAATTTACTCCCACCTTTTTCTCCCGTGGGCAGAGTATGCTTCTTCACGTCACTGATGTTGGGTATAGCCTTCTCTCTTACCTGGGATGATGAGATGTTAGGGGACATGCCATGGGCTTGCATTGTGGGGCTGGCTTGCTTATTATCCTCTCATTTCAATGAGAAGAGCATGTCCTGGCTACCCTGCTGGCCCAAGGAGAGTGAAAGCCATGGAGAGCAAGTGCAGATCCAACTTACCTGGCAGAGCCCACCCAAGATCAACCAAGCCTATCCTATACCCAGACTTAGGGGCAAGTGTAACTAATTTTTGTTTTTAAGCCACTGAATTTTGGTTTGTCAAGCAGCATTATTACAGTAATTGATACAAAGACACTGTTAATTATTCCACATTTACAGACACAATCTGGATATGGTTACCTTGACCATTATAGTTTAATCATCCTCCTTTCACTTAGAAGGAAGATGAGGTCCCAAGGGTTTAAGATTTGACCAAGTAAATTTTGAAAAATGCTTGAATAGATCATTGAAATACATCGTTTAAAATCAGGTTGTAGATACACAGCTGAACAGCCTCTAAGGAGAGATACTTAGCGGTCCTTATGATAAACTGGTGTGGACTCAGGGAGGTGGGGTTAATTTGGGGGTTTTCCCTGGCTTTTGCTTGTGCCCCTTTGCTGGGGAGCTGGGGAAAGGCCTGCCTCAGACCGACATCTGTTGAGATGAATGCCCACCCCTCTCTGTCATAACAGATAAATAGCAAGAAAAATCCACCAAAGGGAAGTAGCAGCAAGACTAATTACCTAGTAGGCACATATTTTGATTCAAATGCAATGTTGCTTAGCAAAAGAAAATGGGCTGTGAATAAACAGAGATCGGTCCAATGCCATGGTCAAGTGGTAGGTGATATCAGCAGAAGATGGATTTAAATCCTTCTTAGAGCCTCAACAATTCTAGTCCCATGCATGGCAGGATAAGCGACCTTCCCTGGGGGTTCCCTGGGAGGCAGTTAGCAATGTGGAAGGGGCTTCCTATGAAATATTTACTCTGGTGATAGAGATTCAAATTGCAAACTGGTTTTTTGTGTAGAAGCATGTGCACATGTGTGTGTGTGTGTGTGTGTGTGTGTGTGTGTGTGTGGTTTGGACACTTTTGTGCAAGTCTATGTGGCTTGTGTTTTTTAAGGGTGTGTTTCTTGTGTGTTTGCTTATGTTGACTGTGTGTGCTCATATATACACACATGTTTATGTGTATGATGCTGTGTGTGCATGTGATCCTTGTTATCTAACATTGTTAGGGTCTCTCTGCTTGCCTGCTGCCCTCCTCAAAGCCCGAATAGTCCTGGGAGAATTAGATGACCATCTCACTCTCCACTGACTAATTAATCCCTCATTAGGGTCATAAGTGATCATTAGTTTCAAGTCAGCCTTGCTACCCAGGAGAGGCACAGCTCTGAACTGGAGACCTTGCAAAATAGGGAGATAATTCTCCCAGATGCATCACCATCTAATCATTTCTGCTTATCTGAGGTGGGCAGAGTTTCTGGGTGAAGTTCCTCTTCTTGTACCTCCTATTAATTCCAGACTGAGTCTGTCTTGATGGCTTAAAGCTATGATGCTATTCCAAAATCTTGTTCTTGGAATGGATGGGCTGGATAAGATGGGGTGCTGGAGGGAGGCTGGATGGGCCTGAGATGCTACTAAGAAGGACCTGAAGTTCATATATGGACAGGGGCCTATGCAAATTACAGCCAAACAGATTGGTTCGAAGTCAGCAGACAGAAGTAGTTTCAAGCAGCAGGTCTGAGAAACAAGAGGGAGGTTGAGTCTGGCCAAGGAGATGCAGTGAGCAATTCCAGTCAGGGCAGGAAAGAGAGCAAATGTCTCTGAACACTTCAGAGGGGCCAGAACTTTGAAATGAAAGTGAAACTCGCTCAGTCTTGTCCGGCTCTTTGCAACCCCATGGACTATACAGTCCTTGGGATTCTCCAGGCCAGAATACTGGAGTGGGTAGGCTTTCCCTTTGAAGAATCCAGTCCAAATGACCCATGGCCAGATGGGCCTGCTAAGATATTCAGGGCTGGACCAGGCTGACCATAAAGGCCCCCTCCTGTAGGAACCTTTCCCTAATAAAGCTCACTTATTTATTAAAAAAAAATTTTTTTTAATGTTTTTACTTATCTGTTTTTGGTTGTGCCAGGTCTTCAGCACTGCCCGTGGGCTTTCTTTGGTTGCAGTGAGGCTGCTCTCTAGCTGTGGTGTGCAGGCTTCTCATTGCCATGGCTTCTCTTGTGGGGCACGGGCTTAGTTGCCCTGTGGCATGCAGAATCTTCCCAGACTAGGGATCGAACCCATGTCCCCTGCACTGGCAGGAGGATTCTTAAGCACTGGACCAACGTGGAAGTCCGAAGCCCACTTACTCTTCAACCACTCATAGAACCCCTATTCCACGGCTCCTAATCCCCTCCAGAACACTTCTGTGATTCTTAATAGATTCCACTGGCTACTCCAAGAATGTGTTCAAGTTCCCTGGACATTTAATCGAATCCAAACATGAGCTAGCTCTGGTCCAAGCCACTCCCTTGATGCTTGTCATCGACGGCCTCACCATGTTACTAATGTTTGCATGTCCCTACATCTCATCTCTGCATCTCTCCAGCTCCCTTGGCACAGGACAGTGTCCCATGAGGCTTTGCCTTCCTACCATCCTGTGCAATCATATGTACTCAAGCCAGCTCTTCTGACTGGTGGGTTGATGCTGTTTTCAGTATCTTAAAGCCCACTGTACATGAGAGACACTGAATATAAGCGATATTTTCTTCCTCTGTACTCTTCAGTCTCAAAATTTTGTGCCTACCTCCATCCATGGCCTGTAGGCTTAGACCTGTCTACGTCTTGAACCAACTCAGACCCCTCCCCGCATCACCACCAGCTCCACTATCTACAAATGTGCTCATACAGGAGTGATCAGATCTATTCTCCATGTAAAAGTCATGGATGTGAAATGGAGCAGGACCCTATGGTCCTGCCTCCCCACCCCATGTCTTCTGCCTGCCTTTTGTCTGTAGAAAAACTTTAGCCAAAGGATAAGTTTAATCAGAGAAGTGAGAAAATGTAGAAGCAAAGGAAATCAAGCAAGACCAAATAATAATAGTTTAATCATCAAACAAAGTCAAGGACTTTTAGTTCCTCTTCAGTTCCATGGACAGAGGAGCCTGGCAGACTGTAGTCCATAGGGCCACACAGAGTCAGACACGAGTGAAGCGACTAAGCAACAGCAGCAGCAAGGCCTGTAGATAATGTTCTGAGCCGTGTTCTTTGAGCTATCTTGTAGATACTGAAACCTCCACCAGGTGGAAGAAATTAACTATATGATGACCACATGGTGGCCATGACATAAGCTGCCACAATTCTAAGAACTGGCCTCAAAGAAGTAGGAACAAACTGACCCTGGAACTGAAGATTAACTGTACTTAAAACAATCAAGATGATGCATATCGGATCACCATATGACCAATTTCAAGATGACTGTCAGAAGCTGGGGCTTCCCTGGTGGCTCAGCTGGTAAAGAATCCGCCTGCAATGCGAGAGATCTGAGTTCAATCGCTGGGTTGGGAAGATCCCCTGGAGAAGGGATAGGCTACCCACTCCAGTATTCTGGTCTGGAGAATTCCATGGACTATACAGTCCATGGGTTCACAAAGAGTCAGGCACGACTGAGCCACTTTCACTCACACATGGAGTCAAGTGGTCAGAAGCCGACTGTGCTGTTTCTTCATGTAGCCCACTCCCTCCACCTATATACCTCTGAAACTCCCTTTTAAAAGCTCTTGCCCAGTGATAGTTGTGGGGAGTCAGGCTTTGGACATAAGTCCACCCTCTCCCCTAGTTGTCAGCCTCCAAAACAAAGCAAATTTTCCCTTCCCTTTCAAGGAGCTAGCAGCCAGACCTCACTTTCAGTAACAGATGGATCCCTACAGAGTTCCCTAAAGATCCTTTGTGCCTTTCCCCTCACGTTTCTGCCAATACGTGGACTGCCCTTTACTCTTCTGTGTTTTGTGAATGTTCATCATTTTTCAACTTGGATTAGCCATCACTTCCTCTGGGAAGCCTTCCCTGATTCCTCCAGGCCTGAGTCTTTTCTTCCAGCCTCTGCCCTCCCATGGGACCTTATTCATGCATCATGATAAGCACTTAGCGCACTGTGGGGCAAAATTGGCCTGAATATCCAACTTTTCCACCAGACAGTTAGTTCTTCTAAGGCAGGGACCACGTCTCAGTCATCTTTGTAGCTTCCTGGTCAGGAAGCAACAGTTAGAACTGGACATGGAACAACAGACTGGTTCCAAATAGGAAAAGGAGTACATCAAGGCTGTATATTGTCACCCTGCTTATTTAACTTATATGCAGAGTACATCATGAGAAATGCTGGGCTGGATGAAGCACAAGCTGGAATCAAGATTGCTGGGAGAAATATCAATAACCTCAGATGTACAGATGACACCACCCTTATGTCAGAAAGTGAAGAAGAACTAAAGAGCCTCTTGATGAAAGTGAAAGAGGAGAGTGAAAAAGTTAGCTTAAAGCTCAGCGTTCAGAAAACGAAGATAATGGCATCCAGTCCCATCACTTCATGGCAAATGGATGGGGAAACAGTGGAAACAGTGGCTGATTTTATTTTTCTGGGCTCCAAAATCACTGCAGATGGTGATTGCAGCCATGAAATTAAAAGACATTTACTCCTTGGAAGGAAGGTTATGACCAACCTAAACAGCATATTCAAAAGCAGAGACATTACTCTGCAAATAAGTAGTCATGCGTGGATGTGACAGTTGAACTATAAAGAAAACTGAGTGCTGAAGAATTGATGCTTTTGAACTGTGGTGTTGGAGAATACTGTTGAGAGTCCCTTGGACTGCAAGGAGATCCAATCAGTCCATCCTAAAGGAAATCAGTCCTGGGTGTTCATTGGAAGGACTGATGTTGAAGCTGCAACTCCAATACTTTGGCCACCTGATGCGAAGAGCTGACTCATTTGAAAAGACCCTGATGCTGGAAGGGATTGGGGGCAGGAGGAGAGGGGCATGACAGAGGATGAGATGGTTGGATGGTATCACCAACTCAATGAACATGAGTTTGGGTGAACTCCGGGAGTTGGTCATGGACAGGGAGGCCTGGCGTGCTGCGGTTCATGGGGTTGCAAAGAGTCAGACACAGCTGAGTGACTGAACTGAACTGAACTGATCCCCTCCCAGTGCCACATGCATATGGATTCTCAGTAAAACTTGGTAAAACTCTCTGGACCAGTCATTGGAGAAGGAGGAAGACCCCTGAGGCAGGTAGAGCAGAGCTGATAGAGGAGCAGCTGCTGGAGGGGATGTCCAGTGTTGGACGGTATGGACTTTTCCCGCAGTGTTACCAGACTGCAGGCCAGCAGCTGGTCATCACTGTTACCTGGCACTGTTACTAGGAGGGTCTGGAGCAGATAGTAGGTTACCAGGACATAACTATTGGAGGCACCTGCTAGCGGGAGAGAGCCTGCTCAGAAGAAATGGATTACAAACCTCATCTGACCGCTTAGCACTGATGACCCTGAGCCAAGGATTTAACATCTAGGCAATTCAGTTTCTTCGTCTGTAAACTGGGGATAGAAATCTTGGTCTCATAGGGTTTGGATGAGGGTGTGCGTGTGTATGCTAAGTCACTCAGTTGTTCCAACTCTGTGCGACCCTTTAGACTATAGCCCACCAGGCTGCTCTGTCCTTGGGATTCTCCAGGCAAGGATACTGGAGTGGGTTGCCCTTCCCGCCTCCAGGGCATCTTCCTGACCCAGGTATTGAACCTTCATCTCTTCTGTCTCCTGCATTGGCAGGTGGATTCTTTACCACTAGTGCCACCTGGGAAGCCCTGAATGAGGCTGAAATGAGATAATACGTCCAAGCAGGGATCATAAACGCTTCCTTGACTGTATCAGATCTCTCTTTGGTCTCTCCTTCCACCTAACCCTGTTCATATATTTCTTATGTTGTTAATCTACTACCTCCAGGAATTTATTTACTCAGTGATGGCTCAGCAGGTCAAGAATTCACCTGCAATGCAGGAGACTTGAGTTCAATCCCTGGGTGAGAAAGATCTCCTGGAGGAGGAAATAGCAACCCACTCCAATATTCTTGCCTGAAAAATCCCATGAACAGAGGAGCCTGGTGGGCTACAGGTCAAAGGGTTGCAAAGAGTCAGACACGACTGAGTGACTAAGCACAAAAGCATGTTTGGTGAGTACACTGGACCTTCTTTGAGGACAGAGACCAGGTCTCAGCTCTGTATTTGTCGTAAGTACCCATATGAGGGCCAACATACACCTGAACAAATGAATGAATGAACAAATGAATTAATGAACGACTATAGATTGTTAGTGGAGAAGTCACACCACTGCATACATAGCAAAACCTTATTTCTTTTGGGCTGAGGATAGCAGCTTGAATTAGCCAATCATGAGAAGATTTAAAGCAAAACAAAAAAAAGTTAGAAAAGAAAAAGCAACTTTCCAGTTTATAAACCACCAGAACTCCTGACTACCAAAGTGTTTCCAGATAGAGGTCTTGCCAGAGAGGCTGTCATGTATAGATAAGGCTCATTTGTAATTAGTAAGTGTCCATTTGCATTCCAATGAAGTAAGATGTTCAAGTTCTTACAAACAATCTATTCTCTGGAGAAGGCTAAACATTACTCTTGTAATCTTGGAGATTAGCAAATTTTTTTTCTTGGTAGCATTTTTTGTGCATTCCTTCAACAAATGTTTATTGAACTCTTATCCTGTGCCAGCTGCTATTTTGGGCACTAAGAACATAGCAGTGAATAGGGCACGTGTCCTGTACTTATATAAATTATGACAGTGAAGGGAGATAGTCAATAAATAAACAAATAAAAATGGAAATGGTGGTAGTGGAGAAATGGTAAAGCTAGCTTAAAACTCAACATTCAAGAAACTAACATCACAGCATCTGATCCCATCACTTCAAGGCAAATAGATGCTGAAAAATTGAATCAGTGACAGACTTTATATTCTTGGTCTCCAAAATCACTGTGGATGGTGACTGCAGCCATTAAATTAAAAGACACTTTCCTCTTGGAAGAAAAGCTATGACAAACCTAGACAGGGTATTAAAAAGCAGAGACATCACTTTGCTGTACAGTCAAAGCTATGGGTTTTCCAAGAGTCATGTATGGATGTGAGTTGGACCATAAAGAAGGCAGAGCACCAAAGAATTGATGCTTTTGAATTGTGGTGCTGAAGAAGAATCTTGAGAGTCCCTTGGACAACAAGGAGATCAAACCAGTCTATCCTAAAGGAAATCAACCCTGTATATTCATTGAAAGACTGATGCTGAAACTCCAGTACTTTGGCCACCTGATGCGAAGAGATGACTCATCAGAAAGGATCCTGATGCTGAGAAAGATTGAGGGCAGGAGGAGAAAGGAGTGACAAAGGATGAGATGGTTGGATGTCATCACCGACACAGTGGACATTAGTTTGAGCAAACTCCAAGAGATAGTGAAGGACAGGGAAGCCTGGCGTGCTGCAGTCCATAGGGTCACAAAGAGTCGGACGTGATGAACAATGACAAACGGTGGAGCAGAGATTGAAACCAGGATGGTGTGCTTATGAGCTATCGGGTGGTCAGGCCAGGGGGAGAGGCAATTCCAGAGAGAAAGAAGAGCTGGTACAAAGGTGGGAAAGAGATTGGCAGAGCCAATTATGGACATGAGGGAAGAGAGACGAAAATGAAGTTGGAGAGGAAAGTGAAAGCTGAACTATGTATGGTGTTGGAATCCTTGGGGGAAAAGCGTAGATTCTGTTTCAAGTGCCATGCGTGGGTTGAAGCGGGAGTGATGTGATCTGTTATATGTCTTTAAATAAATCTCTCTGGCTCCTGCATGGAGAATGGATTTCAGGGACAAAGAATGGAAGCAGAGGCCAGTTAAGAGGTGATGCCAGTGGTGTGATGAGAATGTGGATGGTTTGAAGGAAGGTGTTAATAGCAGAGGTGGAAACATGGTGACATGTATGTACATTTCCAAAGGTATTTTGGAAGTAGGATCAATAGCCTTTGGGGTTTTTTTTTCTCCTCTATTGGAGTGTAATTGCTTTACAATATTGTGTTAGTTTCTGATGTACAATGAGATGAATCAGCTATGTTATTGTTATTATTGTTTAGTCATTGTGTCTAAACATGTCCATGGAGCCATGGACAGGCTCCTCTGTCCATGGGATTTCCCAGGCAAGAACCCTGGAGTGGGTTTCCATTTCCTTCTCCAGTGTATCTTCCCGGCCCAGGGATTGAACTTGCATCTCCTGCACTGGCAGGAAGATTCTTTACCACTGAGCCTCCTGGGAACCAGCTGTGTATATGCATATATATACCCTCGCTCTTACCCCTCCCTCCCCGCTCCATCCCATCTCTCTAGGTCATCACAGAGCTTCAAGCTGAGCTCCCTGTGCTATGGAGCAGCTTCCCACTAGCTATCTATCTGACGCATGGTGGTTGCATGTATGTCAAACCTAACCTCCCAATTCATCCCGCCCTCCCCTTCCCCACCTGTGTCCGCAAGTGGATTGTCACAGGTTGGGGAGAGCAGTGAGTCAAAGACAGGAATAAAGGGGAACTCCAATCTTTTTGGCTTCTGATAGGGTGAAGAGGAGTGATATTTTCTGAGACAGGAAAGCACAGACAAAATTTGGGGTTTTCTCTGTGGCTATGTGCATGCATGCATATATCTGAACATGTGTGCACATATGCTTCAGTGGTGGGACAGGCGTGTTTTAGGATTAAGGGTTTTACTCTGGTCATGCTAAGTTTGAGGTGCCTGTTAACATCCCAATGGAGATGCCATGCTGGCAGTTGGATATTTGCAACTTGAGCTCTGAGAAGTTATTAAAGCCGGAAATACAGTTCTGGAAGTTATTTGCATACAGACTACCAAAGGAAAGGAGTGTAGTTAGACAAGAGAGAGCAACCTCAAACAGAGCCCAGAGACCCTCCAATATTGAGAGCTTCAGCAGAGGAGGAGGAACGTGCAAAGAAGACCAAGAGGGAGGGACTGGGAAGTGGGAGTCATATCTGAATGTGAGCTGAAACCAAAGCCAAGAGAACAGGCTCCAGGAGGGAGGGAGGGATAGATAATGTTGATTTCAGCATGCCCTACCACCAATACGTGACTATAGGTGGCAGGGCAGCTAGTGACCTTGACTTGGGTAGTGTCTGTGCAGAAGTGGGGTTGCACTGTGACGATAGGGGGTTAAGAAGACAACATTCAACTGACTCGTTTGTTCCTTTTTATGGTTGAGTAATAGCAAGGAGGGATAAGAAAGACTTCCTCAGAGATCAATGCAAAGAAATAGAGGAAAACAATAGAATGGGAAAGACCAGAGATCTCTTCAAGAAAATTAGAGATACCAAGGGAACATTTCATGCAAAGATGGGCTCAATAAAGGACAGAAATGGTAGGGACCTAACAGAAGCAGAAGATATTCAGAAGAGGTGGCAAGAACACACAGAAGAACTGTACAAAAAAGATCTTCATGACCAAAATAATCATGATGGTGTGATCACTCACCTAGAGCCAGACATCCTGGAATGTGGAGTCAAATGGGCCTTAGGAAGCATCACTACAAACAAAGCTAATGGAGGTGATGGAATTACAGTTGAGCTATTTCAAATCCTGAAAGATGATGCTGTGAAAGTGCTTCACTCAACATGCCAGCAAATTTGGAAAACTCAGCAGTGGCCACAGGACTGGAAAAGGTCAGTTTTCATTCCAATCCCAAAGAAAGGCAGTGCCAAAGAATGCTCAAACTACCACACAATTGCACTCATCTCACACTCTAGTAAAGTAATGCTTAAAATTCTCTAAGCCAGGCTTCAGCAATACGTGAACCATGAACTTCCTGATGCTCAAGCTGGTTTTAGAAAAGGCAGAGGAACCAGAGATCAAATTGCCAACATCCGCTAGATCATCGAAAAAGCAAGAGAGTTCCAGAAAAACATCTATTTCTGCTTTATTGACTATGCCAAAGCCTTTGACTGTGTGGATCACAATAAACTGTGGAAAATTCTGAAAGAGATGGGAATACCAGACCACCTGACCTGCCTCTTGAGAAACCTGTATGCAGATCAGGAAGCAACAGTTAGAACTGGACATGGAACAACAGTTTGGTTCCAAATAGGACAAGGAGTATGTCGAGGCTCTATATTGTCACCCTGCTTATTTAACTTCTATGCAGAGTACATCATGAGAAACGCTGGGCTGGATGAAGCACAAGCTGGAATCAAGACTGCTGGGAGAAATATCAATAACTTCAGATATGCAGATGATACCACCCTTATGGCAGAAAGCGAAGAAGAACTAAAGAGCCTCTTGATGAAAGTGAAAGAGGAGAGTAAAAAAGTTGGCTTAAAGCTTAACATTCAGAAAACTAAGATGATGGCATCTGGTCCATCACTTCATGGCAAACGGATAGGGAAATAGTGGCTGACTATTTTTCTGGGCTCCAAAATCACTGCAGATGGTGATTGCAGCCATGAACTTAAAAGATGCTTACTCTTTGGAAGGAAAGTTATGACCAACCTAGACAGCATATTGAAAATCAGAGACATTACTTTGCCAACAAAGGTCCGTCTAGTCAAGGCTATGGTTTTTCCAGTGGTCATGTATGGATGTAACAGTTGGACTATAAAGAAAGCTGAGCGCTGAGGAACTGATGCTTTTGAACTGTGGTGTTGGAGAAGACTGTTGAGAGTCCCTTGGACTGCAAGGAGATCCAACCAGTCCATCCTAAAGGAAATCACTCCTGGGTGTTCATTGGAAGGACTGATGTTGAAGCTGCAACTCCAATACTTTGGCCACAGATGCAAAGGGCTGACTTATTTGAAAAGACCCTGATGCTGGGAAAGATTGAGGGCAGGAGGAGAAGGGGATGACAGAGGATGAGATGGTTGGATGGCATCACCGACTCAATGGACATGGGTTTGGGTGGACTCTGAGAGTTGGTGATGGACAGGGAGGCCTGGCATGCTGCAATTGATGGGGTCACAAAGAGTCGGACACAACTGAGCAACTGAACTCAACTGAACTGAATATTCCCTTGTTTATATGGCCCACAACATGAGAGAGTAGTATTGACATGGATATACTGTGTGTTCGTGCTAAGTCACTTCAGTCATGTCCGACTCTTTGCGACTCTGTGGACTGCAGCCTGCCAGGCTCCTCTGTCCATGGGATTCTCCAGGCAAGAATACTGGAATGGGTTGCCACGCCCTTCGGCAGGGGATCTTCCCGACCCTGGGATTGAACCTGGGTCTCTTATGTCTACCTGCATTGGCAGGTGGGTTCTTCTCTGCTAGTGCCATATGGGAAGCTATATACATATATATACATGCATATGTATATATGTGTATATATACATATACACACTACCATGTGTGAAATAGATAGCTAGTGGGAAGCTGTTGCATAGCACCAGGAGCTCCGCCTGGTGCTCTGTGACCTAGATGGGTGGGATGGGTGGGGGCAGGGGGTGTGTGGTTGTGTGTTGGGAAGGAACTTCAAGAGGGTGGGTATATATGTACACTTGTAGTTGATTCATGTTTTTGTATGACAGAAACTAATACAACAATGTAAAGCAATTATCCTCCAATTAAAAATAATTTAAAAATACAACATGAAGTGGAAGCATGGGCAAATCCAGACACCCTTTTTAAGGAAAGTTTTGCTGTGAAGTGGGGACAGAATAGTGGAGAATGGCTGAAGGGTTAAATGGGATGTGTGAGCTGAAGGTAAATTTGGGAATAGGTTTGTTTGTGGAGAGAAATGATGCTAGAGGAAGGTAGAAATGGCTGATGCAAGGGAGGAGGAGGTGGACTGCAGATATGAGCTGATGGGGAGGGAGAGATGAATGGGACCCAGAACACAAAAGGAGGCGTGGCCTTAAAAAGGGGTGGAGACTCTTCATCCACAGAAATAAGAGGAGAGACAGAGAAACGGGGTTCAGAGGAGAGTCTTTTCAGTATGGACATCTGAGAGTCTACCTGCTGCTGCTGCTGCTAAGTCGTTTCAGTCGTGTCTGACTCTGTGTGACCCCATACATGGCAGCCCACCAGGCTCCCCCATCCCTGGGATTCTCCAGGCAAGAACACTGGAGTGGGTTGCCATTTCCTTCTCCAATGCATGAAAGTGAAAAGTGAAAGTGAAGTCGCTCAGTTGTGTCCGACTCTTCGAGACCCCATGGACTGCAGCCTACCAGCCCTCCATCCATGGGAGTTTCCAGGCAAGAGTACTGGAGTGGGGTGCCATCGCCTTCTCTGGAGAGTCTATCTAATTAATTCTAATTGCATTCAAGCATGAGGTAAGCACTGTGGCTGTTGTGTATGAGTATGTGTGGGAGCATTTTGAGGGGAAAGGATGTAGGACTTTTGAGTAGAGGGGAGGAACTGTGAAACAGTCATTTAGAAGCATAGGCAAGTGAATTTACTTGGAGAATGTGGTAGGATTGCCAGGCAACCCTGAGTGCCAATTTGAGGTTAATGTCTGTGAGCTGAAAGTTGGACCAATTATCCCACGAACCTGTGTTTTTGCCTGGCAACTTGGAGCAGGTGGAGAGTCAGGTTTAATCATGCCCAGGGCTTGTCCTTGTTCTTAAGAAGAGGCAGAGGTGGCAAAGAAAATGAGGGCGTTTGATCAAGAGAGTGATTATAATGACAAAGCATGAGTTTAAAGAAAGACAGACCAGGAGGGTCATGAGGACCTGTGGAATGATTGGCGGTGAGGGGTGTAAGGGTCATCCATCTAGAAGCCTCAATGAGATCACATAATTACAGGAGCTTGAGCACCAGTGTGGCTGAGCCAGGAGGATAAGCAGTTGTCATCAGAGGGAATACTTCAAGTCAAGATTTCTTGAAGGTGATACAGTTGTTGGTGATGATAAGGTCAAGATTACGACCATGGAGCTGGGTAGCTGCCGCAGGGTGAGTGAAAAATAGGTTACTGGAAGAAGTGATGTCAAGAAACTTAAGAGGCCAAGGTGTTGGATGACCCATCCACATGGATTCTGAGGTCATCGTGTATAATGACAGAGTGCTAGGAAGGACACAGAGAGATAGGTGAGTGAGGTTTGTTGTGGTGTCAGCAACAAGGATGTCTGGATGGTGGTGATGACTGCACTGACCCACCTCCAAGGATCTGAGCACGTGTGTGTGTGTGTGTGTGTGTATTTAAGTGAGGAGCATATGTGATTAGAAGGCAGTGCTTGGGAGCAAGGAAGAGGAGACACACCCCATTTTCAGACCTTAAATGTAGGTAGAGGTGCAGGTGAAAATGTTGAAATGGACAAGAGTTAGGACAAAAAGGTGAAGAGGATATTCAGAGAAGAGCTGTTGCTGTCAGGAAGTCTCTGGCCCATAGACTGTGAGCTCCAGGGCCCACAACACCAGGATGGGGAGGGCTAGAAATAGGGTGAGATTAGGTGTTGTGCAGAGCAGGGAGGGGATGAGGTCCTGTGATGATGGATGATGAGGTGCTGTAGGGGGCTCGGGCTTTTAGTGGGGACCAAGCCGAACAGGTGAGATGGTTGGATACCATCACCAACTCAATGGACATGAATTTAAGCAAACTCAGGGAGATCGTGGAGGACGGAGGAGCCTGGAGTGCTGCAGTCCATGGGGTCACAGAGAGTCAGACACAACTCAGTGACTGAACAACAACAAGCTGAATAGGGGGTGGGCTTCATAGGTTTGGCCCGATGGTCTCTTGAGAGAAGGTGGGTTCAAGCTGGACCCTGGTCCCCTGAGGTTGCATCAAGGATTTGGGTGGTGCCTTGGGCAAGAATGAACCAGATCTAGAGCAGGGATGTCGTGTGTTCCCGGGCCAGGCGATTGAGGTAAACAAGAGAGGCTGCCTGGGCCAGCACCGGGGTACCACATCACTGCTTCTCCATCTCCGATATGCAAACAGAGCACCTGGGGATGCTGTTAAAATACAGATTCTGATTGAAGAGGTCTGGGGTGGAGCCTGAGATTCTGCATTTCTCACAAGCTCCTGGGTGATGTCCATGCTGCTGGTCTACAGTCCGCACTTTGAGTAGTGAGGACTGGGGGTCCATGGTCTGCTAAAGGGAGCAGCTGCTTCTCATCTGTACTTACTGTCGTCATCTAAAAATGATGGCTCACTGGTGTCTTCTTATTTTTAAAAAGAAGCCATATAGGGATTTTTATGTAAAATCATTTAAAAATATTGGTAAATAATAAAGAGCTTGTAAAACACTGGATGGGGGGCAAATAAAACATGTGCGTGGGTTGAATTCCACTTAAGGCACATGGGTGTGTGATTCTGAAGGAGAGGAATTAGGATGGGGTGGAGTGGGGGTGGTGGGGAGTGGGTGGGTTAGGGGAGCACTGGCCCGGAAGTTAGCTTTTCCAAGTCACTGAAATGGCTCTGCCTCTGGCACTCGAGGTCACCATTTATGTGACATTTGAAAGTTAAAAAACAGGTTTCCAGGCACCTGGGCTGATGCTTGCCCCTGCCAGGCTTCCAGCCTGGGTGCATTCTCACCTCTACAGAAATGTTGTCCTTTCAGCTTCTGTGATCTAGAATACCCTCCACCTGCCCCAGCCCCCACCTCCCAATCTATCCCACTGGCTTTCAAAGTGGTTTAGGTGATGGAGCACCTGGAAATCTCAGTTTTCTGCATGAAACGCCAAGAAATATTGACATATTTAATTCCATCACTCAGACCAAGAACGATTTTTCTAGCAGGAAATATGACCATAGTGTATGTACGCAGGTCTCTGCAACTCAAAAGAAGAATAATCACACATAAAATATTTTGAAGAAAACACATTCCTGGCCTCCCGTTAGCATTTATTTCCACTTGATCATTCTGTCTGTTCCCCTCAGCCCTCACTAGCTGGCAAATGGTAGCAGGCACCCAAAGTTTAAGAAAGGTGTATTTTTTTTTAAGAAAAAACACAACATAGAAAAAATTCTATATGTTAAGCTAATGTGTTCTGGGAATTGGAATGTCTATTTTTCTATTTTAGTGAAGGAAACCTATCACTGAGCTTATAGAATGCTAGTATTCCAAGTAGGAGTGGGCTGAAAACTTGCCCAAATGCCATCCATTCTTCAAAGTCTAGGTGAAGACCCACCTTCTTCTCTACTGAGTCTTCTTAGGTTCTGTTTGCTCCTCTTCATCATTTATCACCCTCATTGCTGAGCTGCTCTGTCCAAAACATACACAGAATTCTTAGTTATGAGGCTTCCCAGGTGGTGCTAGTGGTAAAGAACCCACCTGCCAATGCAGGAGACATAAGAGACCAGGGTTCGATCCCTGGGTTGGAAAGATCCCCTGGAGGAGGGCATGGCAACCCACTCCAGTATTCCTGCCTGGAGAATCCCAGGGGCAGAGAAGCCTGGCGGGCTACAGTCCATAAAGAGTCAGACACATATACCATCTTCAATGAATGTATTGTGTAGTTGTCCTGCTGTAAGCTCACACAGACTGGGACTACATCTTGCACCTTTGCTGAGCCAGCAGAGAGCAGATTCATGAAATCCTTAATTGGTAACTTCTCTCTGCATCTCAGGACCTCAGCAACTCCTAACCTCCCACGAGTCACAGAAACACTCTGAGTCTGATCAGGTTGTATGGCGTCACCCTGCAGAAACAACGCCCATCCACGTGACAAAGTGAAGGTGTCAGCTGTTCAGTGGTGTCCAACTCTTTGCAACCCCATGGACTGTAGCCTGCCAGGCTACCCTGTCCTTGGAATTCTCCAGAAGAATACTGGAGTAGATAGCGATTCCCTTCTCCAGGGGATCTCCCTGACCCATGGATGGAACCTGGGTCTCCTGCCCTGCAGGCATTCTTTACCATCTGAGTTACATTTCACCATGATATTGGGAGATTCTTCAAACTCCCTAAATCTCCTTTTTGGAGATTACTATAAGAATTCTACTTTCCCTGTAGGGTTGAAACAGTGCATAGCTTTGGTATAGAAAGCCCTAGATTCAAATCTTGGTCCTATCACTTATTAATCATAGGACTTGATGAGGTACTTGAATTCTTTAAGCCTCAATGTCTCTATCAGCAAAATGAGACTAATGCTTAGACCTCTATTATAGAGCTAACATGTGGGGTGCAATTATTTTTGTCCCCCTCCTCCTCTCTCCTTTCTGCTTGTATGTGTGTGTGTACATGTGCGTGTGTATGTGTATGCGTGTGTCCATTCAGTGGTGTCAATGTTTTGTGACCCTATGGACTATATAGCCCACCAAGTTCCCCATCCTTTGGATTCTCCAGGCAAGAATACTGGAGTGGGTTGCCATTTCCTCTTCCAGGAGCTTTTCCCCACACAAGGATTGAACCCAAATCTCCTGCACTGCAGGCGGATTCTTTACCGCTGAGCCACTGGGGAAGCCCTCTCTGCCTGCGAGTCCCTCCCCATTTCCAAGGGTCCACTGGCTATTGGAGACTGCTGGATGTTTGGACATCATGACCTGCCCCACTGCAAATGGAAGGGCAAGGAGAGCGAAGCTGGTCTTAAGCTCTTCCTTCCAGTGCCCGTCTTCTCCCAGGCTGCCATACTAAGGCATTCATTCAACATTCGTTCCCAGACTGAGACACTTCCACACAGGTCTAATGATTTCCCATCCTCCCCTCACCAGTCTTGTTCCTGTTTACATGGCCCCTTGAGGTACAGAGCTCCATTTTCTCTGTGGGATCCTCCCTCCAGGTAAACCCCGACCTCTAAGCAGCGTTCTTATACATCCTGAAGACTCATTCCCCCCACCTCCAAGCTGTTCCTGTGATTACAAAATGTTTAATTGTGGAGCTCATCAAAGAGCATTCATAATGCAACTTTGTTTCTCAAAGAAAATTCCCAGGGGAATTCAAGGTCTTGGGAGTGTGGGTATCCTGGGTTTATGATTATTGGGCATTTTTGAGCTTTTCTGGTGGAGTTCTTTACCCTTGTGGCCAGAGCAGGGTGGGAGGGGACCCAGCGGTGTTGTGGGGACGCTGGGGAGCATGATGAGTGAGGAGATGGAGCACCTAGGGTCTGGATCTGAAATTTGCATGGGTGACTGTGTGACCGGGAGCAGGTCTGCTGACAGATGGGTCTTAAAACCATCTTCTTCCTCCAGCAGTGCCTTTCTGATGCCTCCTCTTCAGTCTTCTCTGTGGTCCTCTCCCCTAGGCTTTTTCTTGTGTCTCATCTCTCCTCTTTCCACTCCCTGGGTTAGCTTCTCTACTCCCATGGCTCTCATTGCCGCCCCTCCAAGAAGGGCCCCTTAGTCTACACCTGTAGCTGAAACTCTCAGTTTTATGCATCTGACTCTCTGACTTGACCTCCACGTGGACACCTTCCAGATACCTCAAAATAGGGATGCTCCGAATCAAACACACAATTTCCCCAGCAACTCACTCAAATAGATTGCCTCACAGTTACTAGTCCATGTTTTCTCCTCTGGACCAAGAAGCCAGAAATCCTGGAACTGTCACATCAGCCCCCTCTTTCACTGTCTATTCAACCTGTCTGAACCAGAGGATGAGATGCCTTGGTATCTGCCAGCGGTGCTCCATGGGCACCGCCCTTCTGGCTACTTGCCTGGACTCTTGCAGTGCGGTCTGATCACCTCTGCCCATGGCACTCAGCCTTTCCCAGCTCCAACTCACTAGCAGTAAAGCCCTGGATGATTAACGGGACTCTTTCTGCTTCTGTCAAATGAGAAGATCTAGAGAAGACAATCTCATCAAGGCCCTATCAGTCTTAGTTCAATTATTGTCCCCATTGCTTACAACCCTGCAACAGAACCTTGCCTCGGGGTTCTTTCCTCTTCTCCCAGCCACCCTCCCAGTGATTTCTAGAGGGAACTTATCATGACTGGAGGAAGTCCTGTGATGTCCTCCAGGACTGCTTTATGCCTGTTGCCCTCTCTGGCCTTGGCACCTCCCCATGTGCTTCCAGTTCAAGGTGTGCATCAATGTTCAGCATGCCCTCACCCTCACCAGCACTCTCATGCTTCCAGGCTGCTTATTTCCTCTTCCCGCCATTCGGATTTCTCTCTCCACCCCTGTCAGTTCTTTTCCTCTCCTGAAACTCACCTTTTCTTTCCTTGGGTCTGTCTTGTGAACTCAGCCTTATTACTCAAGGTCCACATTAAGCCTCGCGCTTTACCTAGCGATGCACTAACAGCTTTTACACATCTTCCCCCTCCCCTCACTTACACACCTGCCCCCCTCCACTTACACATGTGGGTCTTATTCACACATCTGCCTCCCCACTGGATTCTGAGCTCCTTAAAGGTCCAAACATTGCATTCCCAGAGCCCAGTATGGTGGCCAAGAAGATGCAGATTCAGTAATTGTACTGTGATTGAATGGCTCCACAAGTCCATGAAATAACATCCAATCTCCGTATTTTGCCACTTTAGACTATTTCCATTCCAGACTCGTCCACTGTCAGCTATTTTCCTGAAAGCACTTAAGTCAACTGTGTCATTCATCCTTTTGTTATCCTGTCCTGAACACACCCATCACCACAGTGGGACCTTCTGCTGCCCAACCTCCCTTGCTCTCCTGTCTACAGCTTATCTCTTGTTTTAAGTCCAACAAAATGTCACTTCTTCCTTGTCCTTATTCCTGAGCCAGGAGTGACTTCCTCTTCCCAGGGTTCCACTTTTACATTTCTTAGCATTGGGAGCTTTGTAATAAAGTGATGGTATCAATTTAATTCATCTTTACTGACATGTACTTCCAGACCCTCTGACCATGTTCAGGGTCTCCATAAAGGTTATACTTATCACGTATACCATGGGTCTATTCAAGACTCACCCAGTGGTGGTCCATGAGCATCTTTAAACTCATTCATCCCCATATCTCCACCCCCACCAGCTTCCTAGTGAAGATGATCCAATCTCTTCCCTGGTCCATAGAAACAGTCTTCTAACTGGTATTCTTGTTGCCATGACATCCTGCATAAACTTTTAACTGTGCAGACCTGACCAAGTCCCACCTCTTACCATTCTTCCCATTGTTCTTGGGGGAACCACCCAACCCCTCAACAGAATCTGTCCCACTGCCTACTTCTCCAGCCCCCCTCCCCATCAGTTCCCCCTTGCTCTCTGCTGTACAGCAGTGCTGTCCTTCTAAGTGCTCTGGACTCCTTCCTATGCAAGGGCTGAAAGGGAAAGTGAAAGTGGCTCAGTCGTGTCCAACTCTTTGCGACCCCATGAACTATATAGTCCATGGAATTCTCCAGGCCAGAATACTGGAGTGGGTAGCGTTTCCCTTCTCCAGGGTATCTTCCCAACCCAGGGATTGAACCCAGGTCTCCTGCATTGCAAGGCTGGATGCAGGCTATTCCTTTGCAGGGAATTTTCTTCAGCTTTTCTTGGTGGGCTTGATGAACACCCCTCCCCAATCTTCGGGTCCCCACTCAATCATCACTCCTTTTTCTCCTGACTCCCACCACTCTGTCAGCTCCCCCTGACTGTACACTCAGCATTTATCATGGTTTTTCAGCCTCCTAGAAGGATTATTGGGGGGCAGAACCATGTCTTTTTATTCACCACTGTCCTCTCCCCAAATCTCTGTCCTGTAGAGTAAGTGCTTGGTATCTACCTGTTAAATAGATGCCAGTGTGTATGTGTTGGGCTGCCCTGGTGACTCAGACAGTAAAGAATCCACCTGCAATGCCGGAGATCCAGGTTTGTTCCCTGGGTTGGGAAAATTCCCCGGAGAAGGGAATGGCTACCCACTCCAGTATTCTTGCCTGGAGAATCCCATGGACAGAGGAGCCTTGCAGGCTACAGTCCACAGAGTCACAAAGAGTCAGACACAACTGAGCTATTAACATACACACATGTATGTGTGGGCCATAACAGACTGGAGAAGGGGCTGACTCATTCATCTTCATTGGGAGCAAGAAGTATGCTGGGTATGTGACTATGTGTGCGTGTATATGTGTATATTCAGAGTTTTGAATGGCAGCAGATAACACAAAAAGCATTAGAGCCCATGTACACACATTCGAGAGGCAGCACTGGAGGAACAGTCTGGCTCAGAGCCCATTTGAGCAGAAAACAGAGTAATGGTGAGATGATGCTTAGGGCTCGATCTCACAGGATCCCGAGAAATTTCCTGGGGCAGAGTTTGTTACCGGGTGTGGATTGGTGGAGGAGCTTCTTGCTCCCAGGATGTGCCTTGCGTTTCTCACATGCACGGCTATTAAGATTTAAATGATTTGAATGTGGGGACTGTATTTTATCTATCTTGGACTCCTCTCTTCCCATAACAGCTCTCGCTGGATTGATGAATTGATCCTAATCAAAGACTGAGCTCTGGCAAGATTTGTTCATTCATTCAATCATTCATTCATCATTTACTGCACACCTACCTGGGTGGCGCTAGGGGTAAATCTGCCTGTCAATGCAAGAGATGCAATAAACCCAGGTTCAACCCTTGGGTTGGGAAGATCCCCCAGAGTAGGAAATGGCGCCCCACTCCAGTATTCTTGACTGGAAAGTTCATGGGCAGAGGAGCCTGGTGGACTACAATCCATGGGGCTGCAAAGTGTCAGACACGACTGAGCAACTAACCACACACTGTTCATGTTTTTATTCAGCATTTATTGTATTGCACCCCTACTAATTACTAGGCATGGGGCTACAGTTGTGAAGACAGGCATGTTTCCTGTGTGCTCAGATCTTATACAGTGTGGAGGGAATTTGGATGGTGCATTGGCACTGGACTAGGAAGGATCGGGGCAATGAGATCTCAAAGAAAGAGAAACTAACCTAGACTCAGGTGGTCGTTAGGGCAGTCTCCCTGGAGGAGGTGATTTCTAAAGCTGGAGTCAACCAGGAGTGGGGGATAAGTGCAATGAGTATTTCAGCAGAGAAACAGCATGAGTAAACGTTCAGAGAATTCCAGGACATTCACTGATTCATCACAACAGGAGGGAAGGGTGGGGAGTGGAGGTGACTGATGAGGCTGGAACTTGTGCGAGTACCTGCCTGCTGATAGGAGGTGCTGAGCCAAGTACTTTAATAAATTCAGTTTTACTGTATCTTCAGAACAGCCCTATGAGGCAAGGATCATTGTTCTATTTTTTTCAGAAAAGGCTCAAGAAAATTCAGCAGCTCCAGAAAGCTTGCCCAACTGTCCAGCAGCCAGGCCACACTTCAGATCTTTGGTCCAGTCCTCTCCCATCCCTGTCCCACCTCTGGATTCTGAGACTGTGGAGGAGGAAAGGCAACGATGCTGAGCAGACAAGGGGACCAGAAGCGCCAGCACATCCCTGACAATGTGGCCAGTCTGCATCCCTAGGCTCCTGGCTGGTCTCCACCGTAATTAGGAGTTGCTGTGTGCTGCTTAGTGGGGGTGGGAGGGGAGCTCAAAAGGCCACCTCTGCAGACAGTGCTGTTGGCCACGGAGTGCATTCACCTCTTGTCTTAACAATATTCAAATGAGGCCTCCAACCCATGGTGCTCAGAGCTAGCACCTGGCTGCACAATTTGGAACGAGCTTCACAGGCATGAAGGACTCATTATGTAATTAGGTCTTTGGAAAATGAGCTATTCTTCAGCCACTGCAATCAGAGGGCTTGATGTAGCCCCGGGGCTCCGAGGGGATGCTGGGGGGTGTGTCTCTGTGGCTCACTGCTGCTGCTGCAGCAATCTTGTCATTAAAAGCAAGCAGTTTCCAGGGGGTCTCAGCCTCCATGACAAGGAAAGAGGGCTTTCTTTTCCTTTACCTTCCTGTAGGGAACAGCGTAGAGGTCATGGAGGGTCTGGAGAAGTGACTCTAAATCCGAGCTCGCATCATGATCACTGGGAGGGTTCATTAAAACACAGATTGCCAGGCACACCCCCAGAGTTTCTGTTGAGCTGGGTTTGGGTGGGGCCAGAGAGCTTGCATTTATAACAAATTCCTGGGTGATGCTGTTGCTGCTAACCTGGGGACCACACTGGGAGAACCACTCTCTACAGTGAAGAGAGTCACCCAAGCCCAGCTTCCTCAGGAAGACCCTCTAACCAGTCCCGAATCAAAGCTGAACTTCTCCCTCCCCACGAACACACAGGGTCACTGTGAGCTTCAGACTTTAGTGAGGGAAGCAGGCAGGGGAGGTTATGCAATTATTCTGATTTTTCAGATTAGGGGGCTGAGGTCCAAGTTCCCATGACTTGGAAATGGTAGAACTGGGTCTAAAATCTTGTCACTCAAGGCTTAAATTTGCAATGAGTAGACCATTAGCAGTTCGTTACTTCCTTTAGCTCAGGGGCTGGGGCAAGAGGAGCCGGGCATCAAAATCGATGTTCTTTTCGAGAAATGGAATATTTCCTGCCACATTAGTAAACAAGGGTATCATAGTCATCAGTGATTGCAGGCCTCCAATTCACTTCCAGAGCCCTCAGGGCACTCAGGAAGGAGAAAAATACCTGTGATCTGGCAGCCGTCAGGACTGCAGCCACTCCCTACGGTGAGCCCCAAGGGAGCTCAGAATGTGAGAAGACACAGGATGTGGGCTCAGGATAATTGAGATGCATATGAAAGGAATGATTTCAGTGAGCCTAAACTCCCGCATCTTCCCATAGACAAGCACTAAATTTCTTAACTTGGGATATCTGGTTTTCTTTAATTAACAATAATCTTTTTAATGTTCAGGCTACCTGCCCTTCATTGCAAAACTTCTGTATAAACTGCCTCCTCCCCTCATCTCCTCGGAATAGGAATAGGAACGGTTCTCTCAGAGTCACTTGAAATGCTCTCTTGGGCTTGGAAGTCCTAAAAACTCTCATCAAATGAAATATAACTCTCAACTTTTAGGTTGTGAATATTTTTTAAGTCAACATCTCTTCCTAGGTCTCCAGATGAACTATTTCTCCCACCCTCCTTCTAGCTGGTTAAGGACATTCACCAACTTCTTGAGATGAAGTAGCAGTGATGCTCACCACTTCCGGATTTTTGTCCCCTATAAACCTCCCACATGCTCTGCTCCTAATGTTTGTTCTCCTGCCTGCTTGTGGATGTCAACTTCCAGAGTGGCTTTGGATTTCATCAGAACCTGAGGTCTTTAATACATGTATGGAGGAGAGTCATCCATGAGTTGAATAACTATCCAGAAGTCTATGTGATTAACTTCTGTTGTATTAAGTCCCTAACATTTGGGGGTCCATTTGTTTTGGCTGCCTGAGTGCATGCATGCTTATTCATTCAGTTGTATCTGACTCTTGGCAACCCTATGGACTATAGCCCACTGGGCTCCTTTGTCCATGGGATTTTCCAGGTGAGAATATTGGAGTGGGTTTCCATTTCTTCCTCCAGGGGAGATCTTCCCAACCCGCATCTCTTGCATCTCCTGCACTGCAGGTAGAGCGTTCATCTATGAGCCACCAGGGAGAGTATTGGAGTGGGTTGCCATTTCTTCCTCCAGGGGAGATATTCCCAACCCACATCTCCTGCACTGCAGGTAGATTGTTTACCCATGAGCCACCAGGGAAGCCCCTTTGGCTGCCTAACCTGCCTTAATTCACGTGGTTGGTTTTCTCATAGTTTGATCCTAGAACTGCTTGCACCAGAATCACCGGCTTTCTAAAAATGCCGATTTCTATTCATCCCTACTTAAATGGATTTCTGAGCTGCAGAGCCTGGCAATCAGTATTTTAAAAAAGTGTCTCAGGTAGTTCTTTTTAAAAATATTTATTTATTTGACTGTACCAGGTCTTAGTTGCAGCATGTGAGGTTTTAGTTGAAGTATATGGGATCTAGTTCCCTGATTAGGGATGGAGCTGGTGTCCCCTGCATTGGGAAAGGAATTCCTAACCACTGGACCGCCGGGAAAGTCCCACAGGTAGTTGTTATGTGTGCTAAAGTTTGACAACTGTATCCTAGATCTGGGTTGGCCAATTATGGCCCACGGCCAAATGTGGTCTGCCACCTGCTTTTATACAGCCTGTGAGCTACAAATAGGGTTTACAAAAGAAGAATAATAGAATAATACTTGGCAAGAGTAATAGAATAACACTTTACAATGTGTGAAAAGTTTTATTGGAACACGGCCATGTCTATTTGTTTACACTCTGTCTTTGGCTGCTTTTGAGCTCCAAGGGCAGCTTGAGTGGTTGCAACAGAGGCCATATGGCCTGCAGAGTCTAAAATATTTATTATCTGGATTTTCACAGGAAAAGTTTACTGACCCCTTGTTCTAGATCTTAAAACTCTACTTTAGAAGATGGATGGTAATGTGTACCTATGTCATCAAGAGCTACAGATTTAGATTCCCTTGGGGCACGAAGAAATGACAAATATTATTATGCACTCATTCATTTATTTATCCTTTCTTTTGGTAAACATTTGTTGAATGCTCTTGGAGTGCTGGGTATTGAGATCCAAAAGAGAACATGATAGGTGAATAATACATAAGCTTGGCAATTATGTTTTTTTTCCATGACACTGAAGCTCATTATTACATGAAAGGTTAAATATTAACTAATCTCTAATTACTGTATAACAATGTTACATCTTGCTGCTCAGGGATTTTTGTAGAAGCCATTAACAGAAAAGGTTCATACTTGGAGATAAGTGCACCTACTGCAGATCCTTCATTTCATAGGAATAAAAAAAGCAGCAAGGACTGAGCTGGAAGCAATTGCAGACAGAGTCAGAGAACTCGATATTTTCTCTTCCAGCCCAGAAGAACATAAACCAGTAGGAGAGGCAAGTGTCCTGAGAGCAAACACCTAACACCAGCAGTGGAAGAAGAAGAAAGTCTGGAACGCCTGGAAGTCACACTGGGAGAAGAGATACAATCAGGTTATGTTTACCCAGCCTGGCCCTCACCACCTAGAAAGCTAAATGGCAGGAAGGGAACAGGTGGACCAGAGACAGAGGATTTGATAGAATTCACTAGATGCCAAGGGCAGGAAAGGGAGCAAAGCTAACTCTCATATGATCCAAACATAAATTAATGTCTCAGGGGTCTAGTCTGGGATTGGTGTGTAGTTAAGTTGGAAGGCGTTTCTAGGTAGCACTGATTCTCAGTATCAGGTAGGGTCCAGATTTAAAGTCAAGGGAGTACATCCAAGTCGATGAAAAGAGTTCCTGAATTAGGACCTCCTTTTAGAAGTTGAGTGAAAACAAAGCAGCAGAGTCCTATTGCCACTCTTGCCCAGTCTAGGGCTCAGGGCCCAGTTCTAGCTTTGATGGAGATAACTGAAAGTCAAGGACAGAACCAGGGCAGAAGTTCACACACGCAGCAGAAACCAAATAGGGAGGCTCAGGGTGCAAGACGTACCTAGAATTGGACTCTCACTCACGCACCAAACACGGCTCCATTGCAACTTAAGGTATAGCCAGCCACCTGACAAAGTTCTAGCCAAAAAGATACAAGAGAAATCATTGGGGGAACTTGTAGAAAAGCTCCTCCAAGAGGGCTGACTTAAGTGGGTAGGACATCTTTTTGCCCTCCTCTCCCTTCTTACTGCCTCCCAGAATATAGATGTGATGGATGATGCAGCAGCAGCCATTTCGGGCCATGAAGTGACTTTGAGAATGGAGGGGGACGTCCCTAGTGGTCCAGTAGTTAAGACTTTGCCTTCCAATGAAGTGGGTGTGAGTTTGATCTCTGGTCGGGGAGGTAAGATCCCACATGCCTCTCAGCCAAAAATACCAAAACATAAAACACACAAAAAAATTGTAACAAATTCAATAAAGATGTAAAAAGAGAGAATGGAAGAACATCCTTGGATAGTGTTGCTAAAAAATAAAAATCTGGGTGTTTTAAAACCTGGGAGCAACCACACCAGACTTTGGGTTGTCTGTCTCTAGACTTCTTTTATGTTAGATAAAAACAATATTCTACCTTGTTTAAGCAAGTTATTTGGGGTTTTTCATTATGTGATGCCAAATTTACTCCTAATGGACATCTCACCCCCCACTCAGAAGCATTTCCCAATGTATGGTTTATGTATTACAGATAGTGTACAAGACACTTTTAGAAAGTATTAACACCTTGTGAGTGCATATGCACTAAGTCGTCTCAGTCATGTCTGACTCTTTGTGACCCTAGGGACCGTAGCCCTCCAGGCTCCTCTGTCCATGGAATTCACCAGGCAATAATAATACTGGAGTGGGTTGCCATTCCCTTCTCCAGAGGATCTTTCTGACCCAGGGACTGAATTCACATCTCTTATATGGCTCCCCACTCCATTACTCTTGTCTGGAAAATCCCATGGATGGAGCAGCCTGGTAGGCTGCAGTCTGTGGGGTCGCTGAGAGTCGAACACGACTGAGTGACTTCACTTTCACTTTTCACTTTCATGCATTGGAGAAGGAAATGGCAACCCACTCCAGTGTTCTTGCCTGGAGAATCCCAGGGACAGGGGAGCCTGGTGGGCTGCCGTCTATGGGGTCACACAGGGTCGGACGTGACTGAAGCGACTTAGCAGCAGCAGCAGCAGTAGCAGCAGCATGTCTCCTGAATTGGCAGGCGGGTTCTTTACCACTAGCGCCACCTGGGGAGCCCAGCTCACCCTGAGAAAACCCATAATTCAAAAAAACACACGCACCCCAATGTTTACTGCAGCACTATTTACAACAGCCAAGACAAGGAAGCAGCCTAGATACACATCAACAGAGGGATGGATAAAGAAGTTGTGGTTCATATACACAATAGAATCTTACTCAGCCATAGAAGGAACAAAACTGGGTCATTTGTAGAGATGTGGATGAAGTTAGAGTCTGTCATACAGACTGTCATAAGTCAAAAAGAGAAAAACAAATATCATATATTAACACATATATGTTGAATCTAGAAAAATAGTACCATTGAACCTATGTGTAGGACAAGATTTAGGTACAGGCATAGAAAACAGACATGTAGACACAGCAGGGGAAGAAGAGGGTGGGACGGATTGGGAGAGTATCATTGACATATATACGCTACCATGTGTAAAATAGATAGCCAGTGTGAAAGTGCTGTATAGCAAGGGAGCTCTGCTTGGTGCTCTGTGATGACCTAAAGGGTTGGGATGGGAGGCATGGGAGGAAGGCTGAAGAGAGAGGGGATGTATGTACGCTTACAGCTGATTCACAGTATTGCACAGCAGAAACTAACATGACATTGTAATTACCTTCCAATTTAAAAAATAATTTAAAAACATGAGTGTTGACTGGAGAAATGGGGTGGACTATAAATTAGTTAATTAAATATATCAAATGGGAAGGAATAAATAAACCAATCTTAAGTTAGTATTTATGTAATTATATTAAAAGTAAACATTTTGATTAATATTTTAAAAAGAAAGCATTAATTCAGACAAGCATAGGTCTTATGATTATGTATTCATTTTAATGTATACTAGAGAAAATAGAGCCCAACACTTTGAATTTGTGATTTCATGGGTAAGACTCAGGTTGGTATTTACATTTAAAAAGTAAGTCAATTTAAATTAAACGGTTGAACAAATAATAGAAAAACCAGCCTGCAGAAATGGCAACAACCTTGAAGGTAGAATTTGAGTGAATGAATGTTTGCAAGCGATGCCGTGGGGAATGGTACTGAAACTGGACATGTCTTGTTTGCGCAAGACAGTCTTACCTGGCCCACAGCAAATGCTCAATAAATGTCTGCGGAATGAATGACAACATCCACCCCCGTCTCCCTGAATGAGCTCTGCCTTTTCCCCACACACCTCTTCTGTAGCCCACCCTCCCACTGCCACCCTCTGCAAAAGACCCCCAACCCCTTTTCTCGCCTGCTTTTCCCAACCTTCTAATATGCAATTTCTCTTTTCAAAGCACAAGAAGGTACTCTGCTCTTAGGGCTTTTATTTTTCAGGTTTTATTAAATGGAGCTTTTAGCCTGGGCCATTTTACAATTCCGCGTTGATCTCTCTTTTTGAACCGGCTCGTTGGTTGGGGCCCATTTCGTGTGGTTGAAATAAAAGGAAACTGCCTCCCATATAGAAGATCTATGGCTGCTTGTTGCTCTTGTGCATAAATATATTTATCACCTGTGGCCAGACAGAACCCTGAGCAGAACCTGTCTCCTGAGGATGAGAGGAAAGAGGAATTCCCTGGCTTTCAACCCTTTCCACCAACTCAGTTCATCTCCCCCCACCCTCCGCTACAGACACCTCCCTTAGCAACGCCCCCCCACCCCCGACCCCTACTGCCCCAAACCCAGAAAAAGATCAGCAGTAATGCCCTGGGTGTGTGGGCCACAGTAAGGGTTTCAAAGTACTTTCAGATATCTCGCCTGAGTCTCTGCCTGCACAAAAGCATCTGGAATGCTTGTTTGTCCTCAGCCCCACAGTTTTAGGAGGGGATGGCCGTGGTCTCATGCTCACTAGCCATTGCAAAAATCCTAGAAAAGGCTGGGAGACACGTGTAGATAAGGAGGCTTTAGTCTAGAAAGAAGGCTAAATGGAATCTACAAGGAGGAGTGGGGATGTGCTGTATCTACACGGAGATGATCCATGATGTTACGGCAACTGGGCTGAGAGAGCAAATGGGAAGTCCCTATGGGAAGCAGAGTGGCAGATGGTGGAGAGAGAGAGAGGAACAGTGTAAAGTACAACCCAAAGGTCTTGGGTGGGAAAGCTGAGATCACTGAGAACCAGGTGGGGCAGGATGAGGACAGGGACTTTTACAAGGTGAGCCTGATAGTAATCAGGCGGGAAGTCATCAGATCAGCTCTGCTGGCACACAGAGACAGGACATCACTTTACCAGCAAAGGTGCGTCTAGTTAAAGCTATGGTTTTTCCAGTAGTCATGTATGGATGTGAGAGTTGGACCATAAAGAAAACTGAGGGCCGAAGGATTGATGCTTTTGAACTGTGGTGTTGGAGAAGACTCTTGAGAGTTCCTTGGACTTCAGGGAGATCAAACCACTCCATTCTAAAGGAAATCAGTCTTGAGTATTCATTGGAAGGACTGATGCTGAAGCCGAAGCTCCAGTGCTCTGGCCACTTGATGCGAAGAACTGACTCACTGGAAAAGACCCTGATGCTGGGAAAGATTGAAGGCAGGATGAGAAGGGACAACAGAGTATGAGATGGTTGGATGGCATCACCGACTTGATGGACTGAGTTAGAGCAAGTTCTGGGAGTTGATGGTAGACAGTGAAGCCTGTTGTGCTGCAGTCCATGGGACTGCAATGAGTCGGACATGACGGAGCAACTGAACTGAACTGAACACCTGTAGCTTCCGAAGTCTGGTTTTCTGAGATGTTGAAATCTGTCAGTACAACCTCTGCTGGTGGGAACTCCCCTGTTTGTAATAACATCTGGCACCATCTCTGAGCCTCATGGCAACCATGGTGCAAGTGGGTCCAAGATGATGTTCCCATTTTACAGGTGAAGTAACTGAAGTTCAGAGAGTCTCACCCAAGGTTGTATTGATGACAAGTAGCAGAACCTTATCCAGATTCTTCAGTCCCCAGATCTAGGGCTCTTTATAGCACCCCAGAGTCCTTGCAATCTGAGACTCAATACAACAAGGTGTTTAGAACAGTTTTGAGCCCTAAAAGGTGATTGAAGGTAGATACAGATAAGCTGATTGAGTTGTGACCTTGCTAAAGTGATTCCGTCCCTTCCCTCCTCACTCCTGGCCCTTCAGTTTTCCTCTGTGTGACTGCATCTCTGTAAGTTCTACATCTAGTCGAGTCTTCTCCTTAACCTTCACTTGGCTTCATGATCTCACCGGTTACTTCTCCTCTTCCTCTTCCAGACAAATTTCATGAAGAGCAAGGTTTGGGGGCTGACAGTTTGTAGGCCTGTTATGTGTTATACCCCACATAGTCCCTGGTGGGTGGTAGAGAATCCACCTGCCAAGGAGGAGATGTGAGGGTTTGATCCCTGATCAGGAGGATCTCCTGGAGAAGGAAATGGCAACCCACTCCAGTATTCTTGCCTGGGAAATCTCACTGACAGAGGAGCCTGGCAGGCTACAGTCCATGAGGTTGCAAAAGAGTTGGACATGACTTAGCAACTGAAAAAAACACAAAGTACAACTAGTTAGGAGTGGTGACCTTTTCATCCACTTGTTTTTCCTCCACATAGGCTGAGTGCCAGGCTCTGTGAAGGAAGCCAGAGGAAACAGGAACAGCTACCATGGAGAACAAGCCTAGTAGGTTTTCAACCTTTTCTGTGTTGCAGAGAAGAAGCCAGTTTTGACTCCAAGTTGGAAACTGCTTGGCTTGTTTTTCATCGCTTTTGTTATTATAATGATCCATAATGGCTTGCTTCAAAGGACTCTGTCCCTCTGCCTGACTGTAAACTAAAGTGTCTTTGTTCAGCTCTGAGAGAGATAATCTGACCTTGCCCACCTTTGAATAAAGGAGATTAACACACCCCTTCCAAAGGCTGACCCTTCCTGGAGAAGTGTTGCCAGACTGAAGACCTTTTTACTTTACTTCCCCATTGCCTCTCCCTCTCTGTTCTGCCTTTTGACTTTAGTTCTGCATTGCCTCTCTCCCTGGTTCTGTAAAAGAACCTGGGTTCCAAACCCAGACAAATATGTATTCCTTGCCTCAACATGTGTCTCCTGGATTCATTGGCCTGTTGTGTGAGCTTGGACTCGGTAGTACAGCCTCTGCACACCTTGGAGAAACTGGTGAGTAATCCACCTCTCTCCTCTCAAAATGAACATTTAACCATTTGATTGAAGTTTTGCATGAAATAATAAAGATTTTTGATCTCCTTTTGGGCCTATCTGTAAAAGCGCTAGTGGCCTAGGGACCTGCAATTAAAGATAGAGGTGATGGGAGCTGTGGATGAGCAAAAAAGCAGTCACATGGAGAGGAAAACAAGGCAGAAGCTGAAAGGGTGTCTCAGTTCAGTTCAGTCTCTCAGTCGTGTCCGACTCTGAGACCCTATGGACTGCAGCATGCCAGGCCTCCCTGTCTGTCACCAACTCCTGGAGCTTGCTCAAACTCATGTCCATTAAGTCAGTGAGGCCATCCAACCATCTCATCCTCTGTCATCCCCTTCTCCTCCTGCCTTCAATCTTTCCCAGCATCAAGGTCTTTCCCAATGAGTCAGTTCTTCGCATCAGGTGGCCAAAGAATTGGAGTTTCAGCTTCAGCATCAGTCCTTCCAACGAATATTCAGGGCTGATCTCCTTTAGGATAGACTGGTTGGATCTCCTTGTAGTCCAAGGGACTCTCAAGAGTCTTCTCAAACACCACAGTTCAAAACCATCAATGCTTCGGCCTTCAGCTTTCTTTATGGTCCAACTCTCACATCCATATATGACCACTGGAAAAACCATAGCCTTGACTAAATGGACCTATGTTGACAAGGTAATACCTCTGCTTTTGAATATGTGGTCTAGGTTGGTCATAGCTTTTCTTCCAAGGAGCAAGTGTCTTTTAATTTCATGGCTGCAGTCAACATCTGCAGGGATTTTGAAGCCCAATAAAGTAAAGTCTGTCACTGTTTCCATTGTTTCCCCATCTATTTGCCATGAAATGATGGGACCAGATGCCATGATCTTAGTTTTCTGAATGTTGAGGTTTAAGCCAACATTTTCACTTTCCTCTTTCACTTTCATCAAGAGGCTCTTTAGTTCTTCTTCACTTTCTGCCATAAGGGTGGTGTCATCTGCATATCTGAGGTTATTGATATTTCTCCGGGCAATCTTGATTCCTGCTTGTGCTTCCTCCAGCCCAGTGTTTCTCATGATGTACTCTGCATAGAAGTTAAATAAGCAGGCTGACAATATACAGCCTTGACGTACTCCTTTTCCTATTTGGAACCAGTCTGTTGTTCCATGTCCAGTTCTAACTGTTGCTTCCTGACCTGCATACAGGTTTCTCAAGAGACAGATCAGGTAGTCTGGTATTCCCATCTCTTTCAGAATTTTTCGAAGTCTATTGTGATCTGCACAGTCAAAGTCTTTGGCATAGTTAATAATGCAGACATAGATCTTTTTCTGGAACTCTCTTGCTTTTTCAATGATCCAGCGGATGTTGGCAATTTGATCTCTGGTTCCTCTGCCTTTTAGAAAAGGAAGCCTGGCTTGGAGAATTTTGAGCATTACTTTGCTAGTGTGAGAGAGCAGTGCAATTGTGAGGTAGTTTGAGCATTATTTGGCATTGCCTTTCTTTGGGATTGGAATGAAAACTGACCTTTTCCAGTCCTGTGGGCACTGCTGAGTTTTCCAAATTTGCTGGCATATTGAGTGCAGCACTTTCACAGCATCATCTTTCAGGATTTGAAATAGCTCAACTGGAATTCCATCACCTCCACTAGCTTTGCTTGTAATGATGCTTCCTAAGGCCCACTTGACTTCACATTCCAGAATGTCTGGCTCTAGGTGAGTGATCAAACCATCATGATTATCTGGGTTGTGAAGATCTTCTTTGTACAGTTCTTCTGTGTGTTCTTGCCACCTCTTAATATCTTCTGCTTCTGTTAGGTCCCTACCATTTCTGTCCTTTATTGAGCCCATCTTTGCATGAAATGTTCCCTTGGTATCTTTAATTTTCTTGAAGAGATCTCTAGTCTTTCCCATTCTATTATTTTCCTCTATTCCTTTGCACTGATCACTGAGGAAGGCTTTCTTATCTCTCCTTGCTATTCTTTGGAACTCTGCATTCAAATGGGTATATCTTTCCTTTTCTCCTTTGCTTTTTACTTCTCTTCTTTTCACAGCTATTTGTAAAGCCTCCTCAGACAGCCATTTTGCTTTGTTCCATTTCTTTTTCTTGGGGATGGTCTTGATCTCTGTCTCCTGTACAATATCATGAACCTCCGTCCATAGTTCATCAGGCACTCTGTCTATCAGATTTAGTCTCTTAAATCAATTTCTCACTTCCACTGTATAATCGTTAGGGATTTGATTTAGGTCATACCTGAATGGTCTAGTGGTTTACCCCACTTTCTTCAATTTAAGTCTGAATTTGGCAATAAGGACTTCATGATCTGAGCCACAGTCAGCTCCTGGTCTTGTTTTTGCTGACTGTATAGAGCTTCTCCATCTTTGGCTGCAAAGAATATAATCAATCTGATTTTGGTGTTGGCCATCTGGTGATGTCCATGTGTAGAGTCTTCTCTTGTGTTGTTGGAAGAAGGTGTTTGCTATGACCAGTGCATTATTTTGGCAAAAGTCTATTAGCCTTTGCCCTGCTTCATTCTGTACTCCAAGGCCAAATTTGCCGGTTACTCCAGGTTTCTTGACTTCATACTTTTGCATTTCATCCCTATAATGAAAAGGACATCTTTTTGGGGTGTTAGTTCTAAAATGTTTTGTGGATCTTCATAGAACCATTCAACTTCAGTTTCTTCAGCATTACTGGTCAGGGCATAGACTTGGATTACTGTGATATTGAATGGTTTGCCTTGGAAATGAACAGAGATCATTCTGTCGTTTTTGAGATTGCTTCCAAGTACTACATTTCGGACTCTTTTGTTGACCATGATGGCTACTCCATTTCTTCTAAGGGATTCCTGCCCGCAGTAGTAGATATAATGGTCATCTGAATTAAATTCACCCACTCCAGTCCATTTGAGTTCGCTGAAATGACAGTGGTAACACTTTTCTCACAGGGCCGTTGGAAGACGGAAAAGATGACAGACAGGAGGGCCCTACTTCTGTGTCTGTCTCCACTGGATCTTTGGGCTCCTCCTGGACAGAAGAAGCGTTAGGTTGCTCAGTTGTGTCTGACTCTTTGCAATCCCATTGACTGTAGCTCTCCAGGCTCCTCTATCCATGGGATTCTTTAAGGAAGAATACTGGAATGGGTTGCCATTCTCTTCTTCCAGGGGATCTTCCCAACCCAGGGATCAAATCTGGGTCTCCTATATAGAAGGAGATTGTTTACCTTCTGAGCTACTAGGGAAGCCTCCTCCTGGACAGGGACCTTGCCTTTTATCACTGCATCCCTAGCATCTATGGTGCCTGACACAGAGGAGGCACCCCCTAAATTCATTTGAATAACAGTCACCAGAGTTGAGACTATCTGAGAGTCTACTGAATAAATTAGGGAGGCAGGTAGGAGGGAGGAAGCGGCTTGATACTCTCCCAAGGGAGGTGACCTATTAGTGTAGGAAATGCCTACCTTACCCAAATAGATGTCTTCCTAAAACTCTATCTGTGTGTAAATTGAAGTCTGACAAGAAAAATCCTATTCCCCTAATGACGTTGATGATTTCAGAGAGGCTTTGCTTTCATTTCCTGTTGATTTAAAATGGGCAGTTGCCTAACATATTGGCCCCTAAAGCATTTTTCCCTATAAAGGAAGAAATGCTCAGAGAATCAGCTCTTAAGTGTACCAGTAATGATGGGGAAGAAGAGAAGGATCACTGGTTAACCTTTTCATTTCAAGAGACTTTGTCATTTCCCAAGCAGAGACCCTTCAAATATCTCAAGGGACTCACTCACAGAGCCTCAGGTAGGAGGAGGGGCAGGAGAGAGCCTGCATCCGGGCTCCTGAATTGTGATGCTTGTTTTATGCTTAAGGAAAGCACAGCCTAAAAAGATGAAGTGGCCTGTCCAAGGCCACACACAAGTTCACTGTGGAGTCAAAGGCAGTGACCTTTCCACTGGCTTCCATAAATAAGTGCTCAAAGTAAAAACGAGGTGACTTATAATCTGGAAAATCCTCCTTTTTGCTCCCTACCCCTTGTCAAGCTGTGCTGGGAGGCAGTGTTTGTAGAGGAAGGATGGCAGCAGCTAGACACACCTGATTCAACACCCCAGCCCTGCGTCCCAAGCTGTGAGGGCTTACTATGAACCACCAAGGCCCCAGTGTGTCCCCTTACCCGCCCCTCCATCCAGGGTCTGTCTGGTCTCCACTTGTAGGGCAGTTGGACCCGGCTCCCGGGCTGAGCATTGGGAAATGAGAAGAATCCAGAGAAGGGTTGCCATGGCAACAGGAGAGCAGTGGCTGCTGCTATGCAAGGTGATCTCTGGCTTCACACACGTCAGTGAGTTTGCTTGTTTGCTTCCCACCTGGGACTCAGAGCTTCCAGGTACACATTGCGGGAATGCGAATGCCACTTTGTCCCTTCTCTCCCTCTCCTGGGGCGGCCCCCTGGGCTTTGGGTACCACCTGCCATCAAACTCCGCTAGGGAGTGGCCAGAGACAGTCTGGGAAGCTGCTTAGGTTTTTCAGCCTCTTTCCTCACTGGATAGTTGTCATGTCACATCTTAGAGCTGGGAAGAGTTGCAGTGATCTTTTTTGGTACAAAACTTTCATTTGATATGTAGGGAAAGTGAAGCCCAGAGAAGGCCAATGACTTGTTGAAAAACACACTATAAACATGAGTGTCTTAGTCTGTGTGGGCTGCCCTAACAAAATGCTAGAGGTTGGGTGGCTTAAACAACCAAATTTGTTCTTACACTTTTGGAGTCTGGGAATTCCAGATCAAGGTCCTGGCAGATTCGATTCTGACGGGGCTCTCTTCCTGCTTGCAGAAGCTGGCCGCCTTCTCTCTGTGTCCTCACATGGCCTCTCCTGAGTGCATGGACATGCAGAGGCAGTAGACTCCCCCATGTCTCTTCATATAATACAAGGGCACTAATCCCATCATGAAGACCTCACCCTCATGACCTCATCTAACCCAAATTACCTGCCAAAGGTCCCATCTCCAAATACCACCCCACTGGGAGTTGGGGCTTCAACCCTAACTGGGGTGTGGGATGGAAATATTCAGTCCAAAAGAATGAGGAAGGACCATAACTGGAACAGTTCAGTGCTTTTTCTGTGTCAGACTTTACTTTTCTGGGCTCCAAAATCACTGCAGATGGTGACTCCTTGGAGGGAAAGTTATGACCAACCTAGATAGCATATTCAAAAGCAGAGACATTACTTTGCCAGCAAAGGTCTGTCTAGTCAAGGCTATGGTTTTTCCTGTGGTCATATATGGATATGAGAGTTGGACTGTGAAGAAGGCTGAGTGCTGAAGAATTGATGCTTTTGAACTGTGGTGTTGGAGAAGACTCTTGAGAGTCCCTTGGACTGCAAGGAGATCCAACCAGTCCATTCTAAAGGAGATCAGCCCTGGGATTTCTTTGGAAGGAGTGATGCTAAAGCTGAAACTCCAGTACTTTGGCCACCTCATGCGAAGAGTTGACTCATTGGAAAAGACTCTGATGCTGGGAGGGATTGGGGGCAAGAGGAGAAGGGGACGACAGAGGATGAGATGTCTGGATGGCATCACTGACTCGATGGACATGAGTCTGAGTGAACTCCGGGAGTTGGTGATGGACAGGGAGGCCTGGCGTGCTGCGATTCATGGGGTCGCAAAGAGTCGGACACGACTGAGCGACTGATCTGATCTGATATTGCTTCTCTGATGCATGTCAGAAGGGCTCTTTAGAGACTGCCTAATAACTGGGTAATTTTGGCCAAGTCACTTCTCTCTGGAATCAATTTACCATTCTGATAAATGAGGGATTCAAATTCACAATTTATAATTCTCTCCTTTGTTTACAGAAATGACATAACCTGCTATATTTTTCTTTTAATCTTTTGGCTGTGCTGCACGGCATGTGGAATCTTAGTTCTCAGACCAGATATTGAATCCATGCTCCCTGCATTGGCAGTGCAGAATCACCAGGGAAGTTCCAACATAAGCTTCTTGATGACTCAAAAATGGGGTCAGAATTAGACTCCCAGATCAAATCCTATGATCTCATTAATTTTTCTTGGTGTTAGTACAGAAGTAATGTCAGTTTGCAGAAGGTTATCAACATCTTAGCTATAAAGACTCCCTCCTTATAGTGGCTAAACATAGACAAACGCCTCCCACTGGTTATTCTGGTTCCAGCCCAACCGCCCCCCCATCCACCCACACAGACAAACCTCTCGACTTATCTTCCTAGGACCCACATCTGGCCAGCCATTCTCCTTCCCTCTGAGCATCCTCTTCCCCTTTCCTCTAAGCAGCATCATACCAGCAACCTTTGTCATCACCCCTCTGCTTCCTTGTGACCATGATGTTTCTAGAACACGCTTGGATATCTCCAACTTTGTATACATGGATCCCTCCACTTTTGCTCATCCCACTTACCCTAATTCCCCTCATTCTTCAAGAGCCAGGGTGGGTATGTCCCTGCCACTCCAAGGTCACCTCAGCACTTAGAGCTTCTGTCTATGGGAGCTTTTTTCATACCGCATAATTATTGTTTGTTATCCTCCTCTCGCACCAGGATATAGGCTTTTAGGGTGAGAATGAGGTCTTGTTTTCCATTGGTTCCCTCACCTAACACTGAGCAGGTACTCAGGTAGGGTTTGATGAATGAATGAATAAATCTGGGGAGCTGTTTAAAAAGATTTTTCAAGCTCAAGTTGTGAGTGTCAGTTACTCATTGTGTTTACCAGCCTGTCTGTTCCTTTTATCAGGAGGCCATCCCGAAGAGGCTCATGGGTCTGAGAGTCAGAACACCCTCAAATGAATTCTTATTCCTGGAGAAGTCATTCCTCCTCCTTGGTGTTAGCTACAATGAGAGGTTTGGGTATAGTGATCCCTAAAGTGTCTTTTATCTTTAATTTCCAATAATTCCAAGATATCCAGTCAGCAGTCAACACATAGCAAATATAGTAAGTCACGGGGAAGGAGAAAAAATACTCTTAAAAGAAAATAGCTGTGCTGGGTCTTTGATGCTGTGCATGGGTTTTCTCTAGTTTTGGCAAGTGGGGGCATTTATTTAGTAGTGGTGTGTGAGCTTCTCATTGCAGTGGCTTCTTTTGTTGTGGCGCATGGGCTCCAGGGCACATGGGCTCAGTAGTTGTGGCACATGGGCTTAGTTGCCCTGAGGCATATGGAATCGTCCTGGACTAGGGACCGAACCCATGTCCCCTGCATTGGCAAAGCAGATTCTTAATCACTGGAATACCAAGGAAGTCCCCCTAAATACTCTTGATTTAAAGTTTATTTGTGGCTGAATCTTGGGAACAAGGGCAGTGACATGGTAGGTCTCAACTACAGGGGCCCCAAACAACTGTCCAGCTGAGCAGGAAGGAGAACATAGAGAGATCACAGGTCAAGTTCATGTTGGTTATCTAAGGCAGGTTGGAGCAGGCAGGTGGGTCCAGAGGTCAGTGTCAATTACTAGGTTGGCAAGGCTGATCCAAGAGCAGATACTGTTGGCTTCTTGCTCACCAACCCTCCTATGATGGTACGAGGGCTGTCAAAGGCCAACATTGACTTGACTTGAGCACTGCTCTTGACTTGAACAGCTTCATCATTTACTCATAGAAGTTATCTTAGCGACTGTCAACTCACTGACTATCTGGATAAAATTCAAAGTTTTAATCTAGTTTCATGACTACAGAATTCTGGAGCATGCACGTTCAGTTGCTCAGTTGTGCCTGACTCTTTTGCAACCCCATGAACTGTAACCCAACAGGCTCCTCTGTCCATGGAATAGTCTAGGCAAGAATACTGGAGTGGGTTGCCATTTCCTACTCCAGGAGATCTTCCTTACAGGAAGGTGGGAGGATTCTTTACCACTGAGCCACCTTGGAAACCCAATAGAATTCTGGAGAAAGACAAAACTCTTCAGTACAGCATTCAAGGCTCATCACTATCCCTTTCTTTATAGACTCTAAGCTCTCAGTTTCCTGGAGGCACTATACTCTCCCATGCCTTGATACCTGGACATGTGCTCCCCTCCCTTTTTCTCTGTTCTCCAAGTCAACCCTTATTCATGACTCAAAACTCAGGCATCATCTCTAGGAAGAAGTCTTTGATTCTTCCTCCCTCAAATCTAGATTGGGGAACCTATCATATGCTCTGATAGCTCCCAGTGTTCTCCCTGGTAACATCCATTAAAATGTCTCTTATTTCATTGCTTTCATTAGGAACATGAGTTCCTTGAGGGCACGAACTCTTACTTGTTCATCTTCAGTGCAATAATCAATGAAAATATTTTTGAATGAATAAATGGATGACAAATAAAAAAATGGAATGTAACTTTCAAGGTCTAACTATAGTATTTATATCAGCACAGGACAAGTATGCAATTGGTCCATGAGTCCTTGAGAACCTTGTATACTCCATTAATGAATAATAATGAGAAATGCTTGCAATTAGCATACTCTTAGTTGAATGGGAAATGCTGTGGGTGGCAAATGTGTTCACTTTCAGTGTTTTATGGACTAAGCATTCCCTGTTCTTACACAATTTAGCAAACGATGTGTATAAACTCAGGTGGCCATAGGGTCTCCCCCAGGTCCTTCTGATTTAGCATCTTTACATGGTAATGGCATGTGAAGAGAGACGTTTTGTTTTGTTGGGAGTCTGTGTGTTCTTCCATGCTGGCATTTCTTTCAGGGAACTCTACTCATTAGGAGATACATTCTTTCAGAGTTCTGTTAAGCAGTGAGGATGCCAAAGGCTCAAAGGCAGGTGTGAAGTGCAGGGAGGGGAAGGTGTACAGAGGGTGAAAATGCATAATAAACAGGATAAAGTCTACAAAGCCCCTCGAGAAATATGCTGGTATGAAGAAGATAAGTGCCAGTGGCACTTTCCCTCTGGCATTTCTATTCCCCCTTGAGGTTCTCCCACTTTGATCTTTCCCTTGTCTGCTCTGTAAAAGAATCTAACTGAAGCAAAACACAACATGCTCCAGGGCTGAGCTGGGACAAGCTCTCCAGAGAGAGTTCACGGGAGGAGCAACAACTGCACCTTGGCGGCCCTGAGTTTGCAGCCTGCAATGCAGGAGATGCGGGTTCCATCCTTGGGTTGGAAAGATCCCCTGGAGGAGGCATGGGAACCCACTTCAGTATTCTTGCCTGGGAAATCCCGTGGAGAAGAGGAGCCTGGTAGACTATAGTCCATGGGGTTGCAAGAGTCAGACACAGCTGGAGTGACTTAGCACGCACACGCAGGCACAGGGGGGTTCATGCTGATACCTGCTCTCATTCATGCCTGTCGTCAGGGGGCCCTGCTCCTCCTTGTCTCTGACTCAACTGTGAGTCAAATCAGAGCCTTCTTTGGGGGTTTCTCGGCATCATTGACATGGGCTCAGTTTTCAGAAAGATCTTTACCAAAAATGAAGGGGAACTGACTAAGATGAGACTGTTAGTACCGCTAACAACAACCAAACACAAAACAATAATATAGCTGAGATAGAAGAGTGCAGAACTCCTGTCCGTTACAGTTAGGGTCCCAGAAATTGCCTCATTTTTCTCTAAAGGAATATGCTAGTACCCACTTCATCTAAGTCTTGGATGTTATCTTCTCTAACTGTCTTTTCAAGGGACACTCAGTGTCTGTGCTTTTAGGCTTCCACCCAAACTGACCATTGCAGCACGAGAAGGAATGCTGAGAAAGGTGGCTGATTATATTCTCTGAGATCCCCTCTGGGCTATGTGTGCTATTGCAGATACTCTTCTTACAGTGTGGCATAGACTCTCCTCCATCAGGGTGTGGAATCTTTGTTTCCTCTACTTGAACCTGGTGGACCTTTGTAACTGCCTCGATTAGTAGGACATGGTGGTAGAACATTGCAAGATTTTTGAGCCTAGGTCATAAAAAGTGATACGGTTTTCCACCTGGTGTCAATATGGACTTTGGAGCTGGCTACTCTAAAGCTGCCAAGTTGGACAGACAAGACAAAGAAGCCACATGGAAACAGAAAGAGCTGCCCACAGAGCCCGAGCTGACAGCTGTTGAGTCTTCCCAGCATCAACCACAGTGAATAAATCTTCAGATGATTCTGAAGTCCTGGAGGCTTCTAACTGATGACCCAGACATCAAGGATCAGAGAGAAGACTGTTCTTGCTGTGCCCTGTTTGAATTCCAAACCCTCAGATCCAAAAGCATAATAAGGGGTTGTTTTATGACCATTAGATTTTGGGGCACTTTGTCATGCAGCGTTAGATATTCAGCATAAACAAAGAGAGAGCTTTCCACTGCCTTGCTGCTGTGCTGTTTGTCCTAAACTCCATCACTGTCTACTTTTCACCTTGCAACTGACCCTTTGCACCTTACATCTCTTGATTCCTCCCCCGTTGAAGACTTCATTATGCCCCTTTATTTGGATGTTGCTTTTTTTGGCCACCATCTTTACTTTTCCTCACTGATGATAGCTTCTGCTTGTGCTTTGCCTGCTTTCTTCCTCTGCCCTCTCTTTCCTTGGTCTTAGCTCAGGATCCTCTGCCATGGCACAAACTTTCCACAGGAGGTCTTGGGTTGCAGTCTGATTACTGGGCACTGGATAGTGTATCAGTATCAGTTCAGTCGCTCAGTTGTGTCTGACTCTTTGTGACCCCATGGACTGCAGCACACCAGGCTTCCCTGTCCATCATCAACTCCCGGAGCTTACTCAAACTCACGTCCATCGAGTCAGTGAGGCCATCCAACCATCTCATCCTCTGTCGTCCCCTTCTCCTCCTGCCTTCATTTTTCCCCCAGTATCAGGGTCTTTTCCAGGGAGTCAGTTCTTTGCATCAGGTGGCCAAAGTATTGGAGTATCCAATGAATATTCAGGGCTGATTTCCTCTAGAATGGACTGGTTGGATCTCCTTGTAGTCCAAGGGACTCTCAAGAGTCTTCTCCAACACCACAGTTCAAAAGCATCAATTCTTCAGTGCTCAGCTTCCTTTATAGTCCAACTCTCACATCCATACATGACTACTGGAAAAACCATAGCCTTGACTAGATGGACCTTTGTTGGCAAAGTAACATCTCTGCTTTTTAATATGCTGTCTACATTGGTCATAGCTTTTCTTTCAAGGAGCAAACGTCTTTTAATTTCATGGCTGCAGTCACCATCTGTACTGATTTTGGAGCCCCTCCAAATAAAGTTAGCCACTGTTTTCATTGTTTCCTCACCTATTTGCCATGAAGTGATGGGACCGGATGCCATGATCTTAGTTTTCTGAATGTGGAATTTTAAGCCAACTTTTTCACTCTCCTCTTTCATCAAGAGGCTCTTTAGTTCCCCTTCACTTTCTGCCATAAGGGTGGTGTCATGTGCATATCTGAGCTTATTGATATTTCTCCCAACAATCTTGATTCCAGCTTGTGCTTCATCCAGCCCGGCATCTCACATGATGTACTCTGCATATAAGTTAAATAAGCAGGGTGACAATATACAGCTTTGACGTACTCCTGTCCTGATTTTGAACCAGTGTGTTGTTCCATGCCCAGTTCTAACTGTTGCATCTTGACCTGAATACAGCTTTCTCAGGAGGCAGGTCAGGTGGTCTGGTATTCCCATCTCTTTAAGAATTTTCCAGTTTGCTGTGATCCACACAGTACTAGGTTTTGATGTAGTCAGTAAAGCAGAAGGAGATGTTTTTCTGGAACTCTCTTGTTTTTTTTTGATTAACCAATGGATGTTGGTGATTGGATCTCTGGTTCTTCTGCCTTTTCTAAATCCAGCTTGAACATCTGGAAGTTCATGGTTCATGTACTGTTGAAGACTGGCTTGGAGAATTTTGAGTATTACTTTGCTTGTGTGTGAGATGAGTGCAATTGTACGGTAGTTTGAGCATTCTTTGGCATTGCCTTTCTTTGGGATTGGAATGAAAACTGACCTTTTCCAGTCCTGTGGCCACTGCTGAGTTTTCCAAATTTGCTGGCATATTGAGTGCAGCACTTTCACAGCATCATCTTTCAGGATTTGAAATAGCTCAACTGGAATTCCATCACCTCCACTAGTGTTGTTCATAGTGATGTTTCCTAAGGCCCACTGGACTTTGCATTTCAGGATGTCTAGTTCTAGGTGAGTGATCGCATCATCATGGTTACCTGGGTCATGAGGATCTTTTTTGTACAGTTCTTCTGTGTATTCCTGCCACCTAATATCTTCTGCTTCTCTTAGGGCCATACCATTTCTGTCCTTTACTGTGCCAATCTTTGCATGAAATGTTCCCTTGGTATCTCTAATCTTATGGAAAGTGTGGGAAGACAATATCATTTCTTGCCCTCTTAGAGCTCAGGCTGATAATAAAACATCATAGACTGGGTGGTCTATGTAAATAAGAAACAATTATTTATCTGGATGCTATGAAGTCTAAGATCAATATGCTAGCATGTTTGGTATCTGATGAGAGCTCTCTTCCTTGTTTGCAGACACCTGCCTTCTTGCTGTGTCCTTATATCATGGAGAAAGAATGAGTTCTAATCTCTTCTTCTTCTTATGAGGACACTAATCTCATCATGGTGGTTCCCTGGTGGCTTATAGGTCATAGGTCTTCCCTGGTGGCTCAGACAATAAAGCGTCTGCCTACAATGTGGAAGACCTGGGTTCAATCCCTGGGTTAGGAAGATCTCCTGGAGAAGGAAATGGTAACCCACTCCAGTTCTCTTGCCCGGAAAATCCCATGGATGGAGGAGCCTGGTAGGCTACAGTCCATGGGGTCGCAAAGAGTCGGACACGACTGAGCGACTTCACTTCACTTCACTTCAATCTCACCATGGTGGTTCCACACCCACGACCTTGTCTAAACCTAATACCCTTCCCAAGGGCCCCACCTCCAAACACCTCGGGGGTTAGAGTACATGAATTTTGGGGGAACATATTCAGTCCATAACATTTGGCCTCTGACTTCCCAAAACTCATGCTCTTCTCTTGTACAAAATATACTCATCCATCCTAATAGCTCCCCAAAGTCTTAACCCATTCTGAATCAACTCTAAAGTCTTATCTAAAGATCATCTAAATGCACTTTTCATCCTGAGGCAAAATTCCTCCCCAGCTATGAATATGTGAAATTTGATAAGTTATGTGTTTTCAAAAGACAATGGTGGGTGGGCATAGCATAGACATTCCTGTTCCAAAAGGGAGAAATCAGAAAGAAGAAAAGGGTGCTAAGTCAAAGCAAGTTAAAAACATAGCAAGGTGAATACCATTGATCTTAAGCCTTGAGAATAAAGCCCTCTGGTTCAATGTGCTGCCTTCCAGACTTAATAGGGCAGTGGTCCTGCTTTCTAGACCCACTGAAATGGTGGTTCAACCCCTGTGGCTCTACCAGGCTGGGATTACACACCAAGACTCAAGGATAGGGACCCTTCTTTTAAGGCCCCGGGCAGCCAATCCGGCCTACTGAAAGCAACGCAGTGCCCTCCCTCTATTCCCTTTGCCCCCAATTTGAGACAGAGGCAGCCCTGATGATCTCTGAATGGTCTTTGAAGTCATTCTTCCATTATCTTAAAGAATAATACACAATTTGCTGCCAAATGGCTCTGTGGTTCAGTCCTGTAAGAGCTAAGAAGTCAGACAACCTTCCTTCATTTCTTCTCATCTCCAACCCTTTAGGGCAACCTGGCAGTGTTTTTGCTGGGCTGGTTAAGTTCTTGGTTGACATCCATAGTAATTGTATCATCAAATGTCTGTTGAGCACACCCTTACTACTCTCTTCTGAACACATTTTCTTATTTTTTTCCCATATGGATAGGCTGAGAATTTTTCAACTCTTTAACTCCTGGTTCTTTTTATTTTTTAACAGTTCCTCCTTTAATTGGTTTCTCTCTTTTCACATTGTACTATAAACACTAAGGAGGAACCAAGCCACTCCTTCAATATTCTGCTTAGAAATCTCCTCAGCTAATTATCCAATTTCATAGCTCACAAATTCTTCCATAAAACACTAGAAAATGAACATAGTTCAGTCAAGTTCTTTGTCACCTTCTCTCCATTGTCCAACAGCATGCTCTTCATTCCTCACCAGAATGGCCTGTTACTGCCTATTGTCAATATTTCTACCAGTATTTTGTTTATAAATATTTGTGTATTGTCTAAGAAGTTGGAGCTTTTCTCTCCAGCTCTCCTCTTTTCTTTCTGAGTCTTTGTCAAAATCACCTTTAAATGTCCCTTTGTAGATATCTTGGCTTTTGGTTTTTTTTTTTTTTTTTTGAGAGTGTACCTCAAAACTCTCACCACCTCTACACCATTACCCAGTTCCAAAACCACTTCAATATTTTTAGATATCTGTTACAGCAGCACCTCACTTCTTGGTGCCAATTTCTATCTTACTCAGCTTGGGTTGCCATAATAAAACACCATAGGATGCCTGGGTTAAACAACAGTAAAACATTTTTCACAGTTCTGAGGACTAAAAGTCTAAAACAAAAATCATATGTTCTGGTAAGAACCTCCTTGCTGTCTTATAGACTGCCGCTTTCTCACTGTGTCCTCATCAGGCAGACAGAGCAGGCTCTGGTATCCTTATCTTATAATGACACACATTCCATCCTAATGACCTCATCTGAACCTAATCCAGAAAGGAGTACATCAAGGCTGCATATTGTCACCATGCTTATTTAACTTATATGCAGAATACATCATGTGAAATGCGAGGCTGGATGAAGCACAAGCTGGAATCAAGGCTGCCAGGAGAAATACCAATAACCTCAGATATGCAGATGACACTACCCTTATGGCAGAAAGTGAAGAAGAACTAAAGAGCCTCTTGATGAAAGTGAAAGAGGAGAGTGAAAAAGTTGGCTTAAAACTCTACATTCCAAAAACTAAGATCATGGCATCTGGTCCCATCACTTCATGGCAAATCGATGGGGAAACAATGGAATCGGTGAGAGACTTTATTTTTGGGGCTCCAAAATCACCACATATGGTGATTGCAGCCATGAAATTAAAAGACGCTTGCTCCTTGGAAGGAAAGTTATGACAACCTAGAAAGCATATTAAAAAGCAGAGACATTACTTTGCCAACAAATGTCTGTCTAGTTAAGGCTATGGTTTTTCCAGTAGTCATGTATGGATGTGAGAGTTGGACTATAAAGAAAGCTGAGCGCTGAAGAATTGATGCTTTTGAACTGTGGTGTTAGAAAAGACTGTTGAGAGTCCCTTGGACTGCAAGGAGATCCAACTAGTCCACCCTAAAGGAGATCAGTCCTGAATATTCATTGGAAGGACTAATGCTGAAGCTGAAACTGATACTTTGGCCACCTGATGCGAAGAACCGATTTATTGGAAAAGACCCTGATGTTGGGAAAGATTGAAAGCAGGAGGAGAAGGGGATGACAGAGGATGAGATGGTTGGATGGCCTCACTGACTCGATGGACATGAGTTTGAGTAAATTCCGGGAGTTGGTGATGGACAGGGAAGGAAGCCTGGCGTGCTGCAGTCCATAGGGTCACAGAGAGTCGGATACAACTGGGCAACTGAAATGAATTGAACTGAAACCTAACCCTCCACAAAGTCCCCTTCTCCAAGTACCATCAAAGTAGGACTTTGACAGTGTGAATTTGGGGGATTCTTTCTTACAATAATTCTTTGTGTAACACTGGTGAACCTCATCAGATAACACTCACCTAGACTTAAACTATCTAGACACAGCTCCATTAACTTTTCTTCAGAATGGGAGAAAGGGGACCAGACATGAAGATGATAAAGGCCGTCTGCTTCTCAGTGAAGACCACCATCCCTGGTGGAGAGTAAAACACAAATGCAAAATGTTCCTTTGGTTCCCCAGAGGAACCAACATATCAAAAGCCAGCAAGTGTTTCATCCAAAGATACCAAATTGCTGAGAAGGTTTCCAGAAGGGTTGGCAAGGGCCTGCCACAGAAGCCCCTACTTCCCCAGGAGCAGTGGACCTGAGGCATGGAGGGCCGGGAAGTGCTCAAAGCAGAGAATGTCTCTGGTACCTGAATCCCCTCTGAGAATGAGCTGGATGCTTTGGGAAGATGATGGATGAGCCTGAGTCACATAACTGGAACGAATCCAGAGGCAGGAATTAGACAATGTCAAGTCCTCTTGCTTCCCTTACTTGTTCTGTGTGACCACAGACAAGTCCCTTTACCTCCTTGAGCCTTCCTCTTTTGTAAATGGGAGAAACTCCAGCCTGCCTTATCTCCTCCTTGGGCTCTTGTGAGGATCGAATGACCATGCACAGGATGACACTTTAATTGAACATTCAGCATGTGCTGGACATGTCGCTTCCTTTATGGCACTTATTCCTCATAAAAACCCTGCAGTGTAGAGATCATCACCCCATGCCACAGCTGAGGAAACAGAGGGCAGTGGGGCCATGCAACTCTCCCAAGATCACATGGCTAATAAGGGGTAGAGTTGACATTCCAGCTCAGATTTGCCCAGCACTGAAACCCATGTTCTCTCCACTAGAGTACAGTTACTGATATTGTTCTTGTTACTGATTTTATGTCTCTTCTATGATCCATCGTGGGAACATTTTATTCTGTAGAAGGGACATGGGGGTACTCGGGCATCATGAAAGTGCACCTGGTTGTCCACCAAACCCCTCAGTTTTGACCCCGTGAGCTACGCTCCGACTGAATTAATGAGATTTCTGCAGTGCTGTCTCACAAGAAGGTCTAGACTCCTAATACCAAGGTCCTGATGGTATGCAGAACCAGAAATGAAGGTACAGTGATGTTGATGAGAACTATTTCCGGCCCCTGCTGATGACATCATCAAGGTGAGACAGCACCCCCCCCCCCCCGCCCCCGCCCCCGCCCCCGCCCGCGGGACACTCACCTTCGAGACGGGTGATGTGAGGCTGAGTCCCTGCAACCTACAGGGGACAAAAGAGGAAGCCCACAGTGTGGGCACATCTGGCCTGGACCACCCTCCTGGACTGGAGCGAGCAGAATTTCAGCATGTTCTCTCATCCACAATGCTCCATAATTGCTTTTTCTGGCAAAGAACAAAACCCGCAGAGGGGCAGCCTGGCAGCACTGGCAAAATGAGCCACTAGGCATGCAAGCCACACTCTGCTTTCCGACAATTAGCCTGGGACGTGTGGATCCTGACCACAGAGAGTCAGTGTAAGAGGAGATGGAAATGCCAGGGCAGGGCCTCCATTAAGGACAGCTCTCCTGCCAGGCAGAGGCTGGAGGGGCGGGGAGCTCTGGCTTCTTAGCGATCAAAACCAAGGCAGGGCAATTTGCAGCAACATGGATGGATCTAGAGATGATCATACTAAGCAAAGGAAATCAGAAGGAGAGAGACAAATACCACACAATATCACTTACCACGTAAGTTCATGATGCAAATGAACTTATCTATGAAACAGAAACAGACGCACAGAAATGGAAAACAGACTTGTGGTTGCCAAGGGGAAGAAGGAATGGGGAGAGAGTTTGGGATTAGCAGATGTAAACTATTATATATAGGATGGATAAACAACAACAAGGAAAAACAACAAGCATAACACAGAGAATTATATTAAATATTCTGTTATAAACCATAATGAAAACTATATATATATATATATATGTATGTATGTATAACAAAGTGTTTGTTAGTCACTCAATCACATCTGACTCTGCAACCCCACGGACTGTATCCTGCCAGACTCCTCTGTCCATAGAATTCTCCAGGCAAGAATACTAGAGTGGGTAGCCATTCCCTTCTCCAGGGGATCTTCCTGACTCAGGGATCAAACCTGGGTCTCCCATTATTGTAGGCAGATTCTTTACCATCTGAGCCAGCAGGGAAGCCCATATGTATAACTAAATACATATGTAGCATACAACTACTGAATTGTATGGTGGAAATTAACCCAGCATTGTAAATCAACTAAACTTCAATAAAATAAATTTTTTAAAAGTTAAAAGGAAAAGTAAAGCCAAGTCAGGGCATTGCAAGGCAAAGACCCCAGCTCATCTCTAGAGGCAGGTTGGAAGAAGGGCTGTGAGAGATTCCATGCCTCCCAGCTGGAGGGAAGCTCAAAAAGTACAGAGTAGATCCTATGATTAGTGCTGGGAAATCCATCTTCAGGAACTGACTGATCCCCAGAATCTCCCCTGGGATCCTTTTCTGAGCACTGCATGGCTGAGTAGAAAAGAGGACTTGGAGAACCTCCTAGCTCTGTTATTTAGGAGTCTGATACTTGGGCAAGTTCTTGGCTGTGTGTGTGTGTGTGTGTGTGTGTGTGTACAGAAAGCAAGCATTGGTCAATGTAAGAGGCTTCACAGGAAGAGACCACACCATGCACAGCACTGCAAACGACTGAAAAAATACAACAAAAACACTAGTTGGCCTTTGTGAAGCCCGATGGGAATCTTATTAGATCCTTCCCTTCCTCCTTGACACTTGGTTCCCACATCTCGACCCTGACACTTACTCATCCGTGTGACGTGGCTGAGTTATTTACTCTCCCTGCGCTTCGGTTTCTTCACCTGTTAAAATGGGCATCATCCCGTGTTCTTCAGGGCCAGTGAAGGGAATCAAATGAAGTGATGTGTGTGAAAAGCGTTTGGCAACTATAAATACACTTCGGAGTTGCTGTTGATGGGGTGAGAGTGAATATCAAAGGTAGAGAAAAGCAAATTGCAAAGCAGCGTGTGTCTCCTCTTTGTGAGAATGAGGTCTGGAGGGGCTCTAATCCTTAGAGATTGTGCTTTAGGGCCTTGGGAAGATGGATTCCAGAGCCTCTGAAATGAATTGGAAATTGGAATGAGAATGCTAAAGCACTGCTGCAGTTTTATTTGCGTAGGGTCAGGGAGCAGGTGCTGGGGAGGAGGGCGAGCCTGGGAGGAGGTGTCTGTTCTCCCAGGTGGAGGTGAGGGCAGCAGACAGGACGGCCGTATTCCTGGGAGCCTGGAAGGTCCCAGACAGTGGAGAAATGGGAGCTGGCAAAACATGCATCCAAAGAAGTCTCCTGCAACCCACACTAACCCTCTCTGCCTCCTCTTGAAAAATAAAAGTGAAAGTGTTAGTCACTCAGTCATGTCTGATCTTTGCGACCCCATGGACTGTAGCCTTCCAGGCTCCTCTTGACTATAGAATTCTCCAGGCAAGAATACTGGAGTGGGGTGCCATTTCCTTCTCCAGGGGCTCTTCCTGAGCCAGGCATTGAACCTGGGTCTCCTGCATTGCAGGCAGATTCTTTACCATCTGAGCCACCTGAAGCCAAACTAGATGGGCTGGGGTAGGGACTGAGCCAGCTCAAATACTTCCTGCCTGGAGTATCCTTTTTTCTTTTTGAGAACTGTAGCAGGGCTGCGTGTACGGTGTGATCAGGATGCTGGAGGTGGCCAACAAGTCATGCTAATACTGAAGAGGAATGAGGGTAGACAGCTGGTGTTAGTGGTGGAAGCACAGTGGACATGCCCATTGTAGGAGCATGCCCTCTACCCTCTCTGCACTTGTCTCTGAACCTGACGTCTTATTCAGGACAGGGCCTGGGGCGGGTCTCCACCAGCGGTACTCCTGGAGCTCTGGTGCCTGGGGCAGGGATGGGATGGGAGTGGGGCACGGGATCAGCAGGAGGGGGGTGGCTCTGAAGCTTTAAGGACAGAGCTAAACAGCACTGACTGTGAGCACTTCTGGTTCATGGCAAGAAGGGAACCTGAGAAAAGGAACCCTAAGTCCCTAGATCTTGAGGCATGCATGCGTGCGTGCTAAGTCACTTCAGTCATGCCTGACTCTGTGCAACCCTATGGACTGTAGCCTGCCAGGCTCCTCTGTCCATGGGATTTCATACTGGAGTGGGTTGCCAAGCCCTCCTCCAGGGGATCTTCCCAACCTAGAGATTGAACTGGTGTCGTTTATGTCTCCTGCATTGGCAGGTGGGCTCTTTGCCACTAGCACCACCTGGCACTGATTTGAAATGGGGTCTCTAAGTCGTGTGGTAGAATTGGCCAGAAATGTAGAGGGATAACATTTCAGATGCTAGGGAAAAAGAAGGAGGATGGTGACAGGGCCCTTTTTAGCACAGCAGTAAATGCAGAAGTGAGCGTGCAATCTCATGAGTTTGTGAGCAGACCTACAGACTAAGAGTCCAGACAATAGAGTCCTAGTCCCAGCCTTCCTGTTTGGGCTCCAGGGGACCATGAGCCAATTTTCTGTTGATAGAGGAAGAGTCTCCCGATGGTTAAGCACCTTCTGTATGCTTAACAGGGCCCAGAGCAGTTTTTCTTTGAATCAAAGCTCTGATAGGTACAAGGAATTACCTCTATTTTACAGATGAGGAAACTGAAGCCCAGAGAAGCTTGGAGATTTTGCCTCAACCAGGTAGGTGTCTACTGGGCCAAAGAATCTGTATTCTAAGAAATCTGGATGCTCCTTAGGCAGTTGTGAGCCTAGGTCATTCATTCATTCACATTTATGCAGAGGATATTTTTGAATGTCTCTCATGTCATGAGTACCATTGAGGTTATAGCTATGAAAAAATGACCAAAACAGTCACAATGGAGTTTATGTTCTACAGAAGGAAGACACATAATGAAGAAACAGGTAAGTAAATACATAGAATATCAGATAGTATAAATACTGTATTGAAAAATAAGGCAGGCTAAAGCTCAACACTCAGAAAACTAAGATCATGGCATCTGGTCCCATAGCTTCATGGGAAATGGATGGGGAAACAGTGAAAATAGTGTCAGACTTTATTTTTTGGGCTCCAAAATCACTGCATATGGTGATTGCAGCCATGAAATTAAAAGATGCTTACTCCTTGGAAGGAAAGTTATGATCAACCTAGACAGCATATTAAAAAGCAGACATTACTCTGCCAACAAAGGTCCGTCTAGTCAAGGCTATGGTTTTTCCAGTGGTCATGTATGGATGTGAGAGTTGGACTGTGAAGAAAGCTGAGCACCAAAGAATTGATGCTTTTGAACTGTGGTGTTGGAGAAGACTCTTGAGAGTCCCTTGGATGGCAAGGAGATCCAACCAGTCCAACCTAAACTCTGGAGATCAGTCCTGGTGTTCTTTGGAAGGACTGATGCTAAAGCTGAAACTCCAATACTTTGGCCACCTCATACGAAGAGTTGACCAATTGGAAAAGACCCTGATGCTGGGAGGGATTGGGGGCAGGAGGAGAAGGGGACAAGAGAGGATGAGATGGTTGGATGGCATCACCGACTCGATGGACATGAGTCTGAGTGAACTCCGGGAGTTGGTGATGGACAGGGAGGCCTGGCGTGCTGCAATTCATGGGGTCTCAAAGAGTCGGACACGACTGAGTGACTGAACTGAAGGGGCAGAAACTGCCATGGTGGGGATGTTTGCTCTTTTATTGAGGTTGGTCAGGTAAGGCCCCACTGACAAGGGCCATTTGAGCAGAGACCTGGAGGGAAAAAGGGTGAGAGCCATGTGGCTTTTCAAGGGAAGAATCTTCCAGCAGAGGAAACAGCACAGGCAAAGACCCTGAGGCAGGACTGTGCCCAACAGGCCAAAGAAGAGTAAATTGAGGGGCTTTCCTGGTGGTCCAGAGGGTAAGACTTTGTCTTCCAATGCAGGGGGTGAGGGTTTGATCCCTGGCTGGAGAGCTAAGCTCTCACATGCCTTGGGGCCAAAAAACCAAAACATAAGACAGAAAGAGTATTGTAACAAATTCAATAAAGACTTTAAAAATGTTCACATAAAAAAAAATCTGTAAAAAAAAGTGAATAAGTTGGCCTATGTGGCTGGAGCAGAGAGAGCAAGAAGAGAGGAGCAGTGGATGAGGTCAAGGTGGTAACAACGGCAGACCATGTAAGGGCTTCACAAAGCTTTTATCTTTTACTACAGATGAGATAAGGAGCCGTTAAGAGGTTGTAGCAACTAAGTGCCAGGCTTGTAAAATATGGCTTGTATTTTATTTTCATTTTACTTTTTACTTTGGATTTTGCATTGGAGTATAGTTGATTAACAATGTTGTGTTTCTTTCAGGTGTACAACAAGGTGAGTCTCCTTCTCGCTCTGTTATTAGGACTGGACTCTAGGGGGTGTATAAGAGACAAAGCAGGAAGACCACTCAGGAGGTACTGAGGTCGTGGAACGGGAGATCATGTGGCCTGAACCCTGAGAGAAGCAGTGAAGGAAGTGAGAAGCTATCAAACTCAGGAAGCATTTTTGAGGGAAGCGCTATTTGCTAATGGAGTAAATGCGAAGTATGAGAAAAGAGAACAGAAGTTGAATCCAAAATTCAGACCTGAATCACCTAAAATGTTAAGTAACAATTTACTGAGATGGACAAGAATGAAGGATAAGTGGTTTGGGGCCCTGAGGATAAGAATTGGTTATGGATGTATTGAGTTTACCATGTCTGTTAGATATCCGCCTGGAGATACAGAATAGGCAGTTGGATTTAGGAGCCTGGAGATCAGGGGAGAGCTAAGCTGAAGATATAAATTTGGGAACTGTGAGTACACAGGTGGTATTTAAAGCCATGAAACTGGATAAGATACCCTAGGGATTAAGAAAAGATGTCTGTAGAGAACAGACTGGTAGCTGCCAAGAGAGACGGGGCTGGGGAAGGAATGGAGTGGGTGATTGGGGTTAGCAGATGCAAACTTTAATATACAGAATGGATAAACAACAAGGTCCTACTGTAAAGCACGCACGAAAACTAAATTCAATATCTTATGATAACCCATAATGAAAAAGAATATTAAAAAATAATGTACATATATGTATAACTGAATCACTTTGCTGTGCAACAGAAGTTAACAAGACATTGTAAATCAACTATGCTTCAACAAAAAATAAATTAAAAGGAAGAAAAAAAGACATGCTTTCCTTACGTTGTCAGCGATCAGAAAGCCATTTGGTTTCAGCACTTCGTCCACAACTGGTCTCCCAGATGCCCAGATTCAACAGGACTCCTAGCACCCGAGACCTGGTCAGAGGGGTGACAATTCCCACGGATGCTGAAACGCCATCCAGAGCTCCTGTTACAGACTTCAGACCTCACACCCTTGCACACTTCCCTCCCTCTTACACCTTATACCCCTCTCAGGCATCCTATAAAATGCAGGCAATAGGACTTGCTCTATTTTCTTCCCAGGCATACTGTTAAGATCATCAAAGTGACCCTCATCAGCTTTTAAGCTGGTCAACTGTGGCCACAGATATTAGTTACCTATGGATTTTGCAATAGCTAATGGGAGTGGTAGCAGCCAGGAAGAGACAAGGGAAAGGGACCTGGTGGCTGGTAAACTGAAGGTGGGGCTTAGAGAGAACAAACCAAGTTCAAGGTCTCAAGATACATCTGTCTCTTCCACTGTCCTCAAAATTTGTCTTGGATGTCCAGCACATAGTAGGAACTGAGTGTCTTGCACAGAGGAGGTCCATAGTAGAACTTAGTTAAAAATTGGTCACACTGGACCTCCCTGTTGTTCCAGTGGTTAAAGAATCTTACAGCCAATACAGGAGACACGAGTTCGATCCCTGGTCCAGGAAGACTCCACATGCTATGAGGCAACTAAGCCCAACTAGCCCACATGCCCTAGAGCCAGTGCTCTGCAACAAGAGAAGTCACTGCGATGAGAAGTCACCGCGATGAGAAGCCCTCATCCTGTAACCAGAGAGTAGCCCTGGCTCATTGCAACCAGAGAAAACCTGCATGCAGTAAGGAAGACCCAGTGTAGTCAAAAAGAAATATATTTTTAAAAATAGAAAAAAGAACTTGTCACATTGATTCTCATCTTACATATGATAATGATTATGATGCTATCAACACTGGTTAGGTGCCTACTGTACGGTAGGCACTCTGAAAAGCTAAAGTGTTAGTTGTTCAGTCATGTCTGACTCTTTAAGATCCCACAGATTGTTAGCCTATATGCATGCTATCTATAGCCCACCTCTAAGGTCGCAGGTGGTATCTTTTGATCAGGAGAAAATACACAGGACAAAATTAAGCTTGGGGAGGTTAAGTGACCCACCCACCATCACAGAGCTGGCCAGTACAGAGTCCCATCTGCCTCCAGATGGTTCTGCATCCAGAACCTATCTTCTTCCCTCAGAGTCTGGGCCAAGCTGTCAATTTTAAGTTCCCAGATTGGCAGGCATCCTACACTTGAAAGTGACCACTGGCTCTTCAGCTTTTCACAGGTCAATCCTTTTGTGGCCTTGGACAGCACTCTCACAGGCTGTGGAGCTGTCTCCTTGATCCCTTATCGAGGGCACACACATCTTCCAAAGAACCCTGGTGTGGCAAGAGGCCTGGACATGGGTCTGCAATGAAGAAGGAGTGAAGGGGTCCTCCCCGAGGGCCTCATAATTGCTGCTCTTCTGCACATTGGCAGCCCTGGGAATCTCTTTGGTCTCTGAAAGTCTCAGCCCCCACCCCTTGCAAATAAATGGCTTACCACCAGGGTAGTTTGCATCTCTCCAAACCAGGCCACTGCAGCAGCCCCTTGCTGTGGAGTGCCCCCACACGCGCCCGGATCTGCTCCAGTGAGACAAAACAGAACAAAGATAGGGCCATGGAGGCAGATTTGTGTTTTAAAGAGGAGCTGGACTCACTGTTCACAGTTAGAAATGGCCGAGTTTGGGGCCCAGGAGAAGGAGACCTGTGGCTTTTCCCAGCAGGAGGCTTATAACAATACTTAATGGGTGGTTATGTTCTCTTTGTCTGTAAAGAACGAAGTAATGAATTATTGTTCCATCTCTAGCAGGCACATGTGTTGTTCAGAAAGGCTTTATTATTTCTGCAACCAAAGCTTGCCACCAACCTAGAGGCATCTGAGGACTGTCTCCAGCAATCCAGGTCACGGACCTCTCTGTTGTCACCAAAGTCCCCAGGGACATCTCACAGTTGTAGAGGCTGCCCGGAGGCACCTGCAGGCATGGAAACAAGATGGTTGGCTGGAAGAAATGCCTCAACAAGCAGCCAGTGTTTTTTCTTACCTTGAACTCCAAGACTCTTTTTCTTAGAGTTTCAAAAGGGTGTTAGCTCATATATATATAAATCGGTCAACAAGTGTTGGATCTAACAGCGTTCTGAGCACATGCAGAGATAAGGATCTTGGTCCCTGTACAGGTGACATGTTCCTGACAGGTAAAATGGGCTTCTCAGTTCTACGTGTATGCTCAGTCGCTCCGTTATGTCAACTCTTTTGTGAGCCCATAGACTGTAGCCAGCCAGGCTCCTCTGTCCATGGGATTTCCCAGGCAAGAATATTGGAGTGGGTGTCCACTTCCTACTCCAGGAGATCTTCCTGACCTAGGGATTGAACCCCAGTCTCTTACATTGCAGATGGATTCTTTACTATTGAGCCTCCAGGGAAGCCCCAGAATACATTAGGAGCTCCCTAAGTGCTGAAGTGGTGAGAACGTATTACTTCTTTGCCTTGTTTTCTACTTGACCCGCAGACTTCTTGCAATTTCCCAGCTTGACACATCTCTTTCTGGTCCATAATTTCATGCCTTCTGCCTAGAATCTCTCTCCCCTTTCTCCACCAAGCAAATTCCCATTCCCTCTTCAAGCCCTAGCTCAATATCGCCTTTTCTGTGAAGTCTTTCATTGTCCTCTCCATAGAGCTAGCATCTCCCATGCAGGGTCCCACAGTAAGTTCTCCAGCCTTCTAAAAAAACATTTATCATAGGTTACAATTACTTGATTATATGTCCTTTTCTTTCATTAGCTTGAGGGTTAGGCCATGTTGGAATTGCCTCTGAGCCTAGAATGTCCATATCAAACACAGAGAAACCATGTATGGTATCTTGTCTTTACAGAAGTATTCCATAATCACACTCACTTCTTTTTCATTTAAAAATAGCATACTCAACCCCTGTCTCCTGAGAGCATAGGGTACTTTTTAGGTTGCTGATACCAAGAAACAGGTGCACAGGAAATTGTCACAGAGTGAGTGGCAGTTGCAGGCTTTATGGCAGAAATATATCTCAATATCAATAGTAAATTGACCTTTTGACTCATACTTGGCCCTTTGGTGAGCTTGATACAGCAGATTAATTTTTCCGTGACTCAATGTCTAGACATCTGGAGACAGTTCGTTTAGCCAGCATCAGGGTCCCACCTGAGGCCTCTGTTCTTGACCTGATAAGTCCCATGTTCCTGTCAAGGACTCACAAGAATACAAGGAGCTTTTGCTCATCAAATTTGCAGATGACAAGACAGTCATGGGGATGGTGATTATGTCCGATGAGAGAAACAGGATCCAAAGTGATTGCAATAAGCTGGAACAAAGGGTCAACTCATTGAACTGAGATTAATCCCATGTCCAGGAACCAGCTGCATTGGGACTGAAGCTGGCAGGGGTGTGACTCTGCAGTGGTGTGTGGGGGCAGTGGCTGGTTTACTAGGGAGTGGTGTGGCTATTAAGAATGGAAGCTGACTATGCATTATAAAAAGTAGGGGGGCTTCACTGGTCACTCAGATGGTAAAGAATCCACCTGCAATGCAGGAGACCTGGGTTCCATCCCTGGGTTGGAAAGATCCCCTAGAAGAGGGCATGGCAAACTATTCTTGCCTGGAGAATCCCCATGGACAGAGGAGCCTGGCAGGCTACAGTCCGTGGGGTCACAAAGAGTCAGACACAACTGAGCGACTAAGCACAACACAGCACAACTAAGCCCCAGCACTACAACTGCTGAGCCTGTGCTCTAGAGCCTGGGAGCTGCAACCACTGAAGCCCTTGTGCCTTAGACCACAATGAGAAGCTTGTGCACTGCAGTGAAGAGTAGCCCCTGCACATCGCCACTAGAGAAAACCCATGCAGCAACAAAGACCCAGCACAGCCCCAAATAAATACATAACATTGTTTTAAAAACTAAGGGTTCTTGAAGGCAGGAGGTGATGGTTCTGCTGCACTAGTCTCCAGTCTGACAGCACCTGGAGGTCACGCTCGTTTCTGCTCCCCACCCTTTAGTGCAGTGTTGACAAACTGATCCATGTTCCAAGAAAAGTGATCTGATATTAAGGGCTCTGATATCTGAGAACCTGGGGGAATGTCATCCTGTAGAACAGGGGCTGAAGAAGGAACACCTTTGCAAATATCCAATTTATCACATTGCAGAGTGATTTTGTAAGGCTAATGCACAGAAGAAACATTCACTGTAAAAGTGCCAGCCAGATATATTTCTATTCTAGTAAGAGAGAATATTCTAGTAAGTCAGCACTTACTAGAGCTGCCCTGGGATGCTGGAAGCTCTCTTTTTCTTGAATTATTTGTCAGGAGTATTATGGGAGGGATTACAATGTTGGAGAGAGGTACCAACTTCTGGGTCCTTGAGAGGCTGAAATTCCAAATTATACTTGTTTTCCTGTTGTTTCAATGCCCTGAATTTCTGCAGGCTATCTCAGCTCAAGGGGAGGGGTGGGCAGAGGACAAGTGGTGTTATTAGAGATGCAAGCTATGGTGTATCTAGCCTGCCAAGGACAGATCACTGACCTTGAAGGAAAGTCCTGTCCCTCTGTTCTCTTGGTGCTTGGGGTAAGGGCTTTCTGTAAGGCTCCTCTTTTCTTCACGCACATACACTCAATCCTGAGGCAGGCCCAGCGGAATCTTAATCCGCAAAATATTGAGCCCAAGTTCCCTAGCTGGGACCACTCCAATAACTGGTGTGTGTGTTAGTTGTTCAGTCATATCTGACTCTTTGCAGTCCCATGGGCTGTAGCTCTCTAGGCTCCCCTGTCCATGGGACTCTCTCAGTAGCCATTTCCTCCTCCAGGGGATCTTACCAACCCAGGGATCCAATCCAGGTCTCCTGCATTGAAGGCAGATTCTTTACCATCTGAACCACCAGGGGAGCTCTTTGATAACTAGGTTACTTGGGTTTTAAATCCATAAATTTCACTCACACACCCAGTGGTAAATCCCTGGAGGGTGGGGCTGTATCTGTGATTATGTTAAGCTCCTCCGTCATTATCATAACGGTTAGATGTGCAGACAGACTTGGATTCAAATTCCAAGCCTTTACTAGCTGTGTGAATCCGGCACCATAGGAGCCTCTCGAAGGTTCAGTATCCCTGTCTGTAAAATGGGGGTGATAACATCACCCAGTCATCAGTTGGAGGAATTAAATAAGATGTGTACATGCAGAATTTAGCAAAATGGTAACTCATGGTAAGCACTCAACATACTAACCACAGTGACTATACTACGACTACAAGATTGAATAGCGTACCTTCTGGGTTTTTCCTGGCCTCTGCATCTATCCCCACCCAGGCCCTGTGTCCAATAGCTCCTGCTATTGTTTGGAGCATTCCTGCTTCCTCCTGGGGAACCGCACCGTTTGAAGGAGTAGCCATTGTCCCCGCATCCCTTCCTTCCTCATGGCACACCACTCTCATTTTCCTCCCACGCAAAATCATTCCAATTGTAACTTTCAGATTGCTCTTATTTCAGGGGGAACGCTATTTTGCCTATGTCTTGCATTTTAACAACTTTCATTGCTATTGCTCATGTTGATTTGTTTAATAACATGTTTTAAACTAATCCCCTGTAATAAAAGGATTTCATTATTTATGGAGACGATTGCGTAATGCGGTGAGTTTTGTTAGTTACACTCTTCAGATGAAGCCTACCAGAGTCAAAACTTTTGCTAACTCTGTAAGTTTTGGTGATGAGTGTTGCCCAGGGAATCTGAGATGGAGATATCCATGGTAGGGATGGGTCCTCAGGATACAAAAGAGTAGAGTTTGGGTCTGTAGAGACTTGGTTGCAGAGGGTGGAAGAATCCCTATCTCATGGCTGGTTGATGACCCTGAGCAGGAATTATTGTTTAGCTGCTAAGTCATGTCTGACTCCTTTGCCACCTCAATGGACTGTAGCCTGCCGGGCTCCTTTGTCCATGGGATTTCCCAGGCATGAATACATTTCCTTCTCCAGGGGATATTCCCGACCCAGGGATTGAACCCAAGTCTCTTGCTTGGCAGGTGGATTCTTTACCACTGAGCAACTTGGGAAGCCCAGCCTTAATGAAGACAAAATGTCACAGTGAGTGAGGGGCTCCTATGGTGGGGACAGACCAGGGCTTACGGATCCCACCTAACCCCACCCACTGGCAATGATGATCACAACATCCAGTTTGTTACTATGTGTATCACATCACACTTGATTACCTAACAGATCCAAGGGATGATGCCTTATTCATCTTTGTATTCCCACTATCTAACTGGACTGGACACAAACAAGGTGCTTGGTAAACTGAAATAAATCCTTCTTCCCCTACATTTTCCCCCCAGGTGCTCTCTCCTAAATGCACATGTCTTCAACAGCCAGCACTGAGCAGATGACAGAAACTTCTGTCTCTTACCCTTCACCTTTAGGGATCTATCTATGTCTCCAAGGACCCACTAATTTTCACCACGGGGCTGTGTCACATTCACTTTCAACTTAATTTGTCTAAAGTTAGACTTATCACCTGGTGCTTTGCATGTGGTACTTATTGCAGTGAATGGCTCCACTGGTACCACTGCACACTCAGTTGAGAACACAGGAGATCTTGATATCTCTCCACCTTCAGTTCAGTTCAGTTGCTCAGTCATGTCTGACTCTTTGCGACCTCATGAATCGCAGCACGCCCGGCCTCCCTGTCCATCACCAACTCCCAGAGTTCACTCAAACTCACGTCCATCGAGTCAGTGATGCCATCCAGCCATCTCATCCTCTGTCGTCCCCTTCTCCTCCTGCCCCCAATCCCTCCCAGCATCAGAATCTTTTCCAATGAGTCAACTCTTCGCATGAGGTGGCCAAAGTACTGGAGTTTCAGCTTTAGCATCATTCCTTTCAAAGAAACCCCAGGGCTGATCTCCTTCAGAATGGACTGGTTGGATCTCCTTGCAGTCCAAGGGACTCTCAAGAGTCTTCTCCAACACCACAGTTAAAAAGCATCAATTCTTTGGTGCTCAGCTTTCTTCACAGTCCAACTCTCACATCCATACATGACCGCTGGAAAAACCATAGCCTTGACTAGATGGATCTTTGTTGGCAAAGTAATGTCTCTGCTTTTGAATATGCTATCTAGGTTGGTCATAACTTTCCTTCCAAGGAGTAAGCGTCTTTTAATTTCATGGCTGCAGTCACCATCTGCAGTGATTTTGAAGCCCCCCAAAATAAAGTCTGACACTGTTTCCACTGTTTCCCCATCTATTTCCCATGAAGTGATGGGACCAGATGCCATGATCTTTGTTTTCTGAATGTTGAGCTTCAGGCCAACTTTTTCACTCTCCTCTTTCACTTTCATCAAGAGGCTTTTTAGTTCCTCACCTTAGCAGTGATCTAATCAATCACAGAGTTTTGTTGATGCTACCTATGAAGTACAGTTCAAATCCCTCCACATCTCCTTACTGTATCTGTCACCACCTCCATCAAAGCTACAGCCACACCTCCTGTGGACTTTAACCCATCATCACACCATTCTCCAACAGGAACAAGATTTTTCCTCTCTAACTATGTCCCACCCCCTTGCTCTATGCCCTTTAAATTATCCCACCAACATCCTTAAGTGCTCAATGGGTTCCTGGCAGAGTGAGGCCTTTCTGATCTCATTTAATACCATCTTCTGTGTAGCTTTCAGATTTTCTGTCACATCTCTTATTTGAGGGGTCCCTTAGTCAGTATAAGCTAGGCTATGCTGTGTAATAAATTAACCCTCAAATTTCAAATAGCAAATTATTATTTATTTCCTGCCCACTTAAACTCTAGGGCAGGGTAGTTGTTCTCCATACGGTAACTCAGCAGTCCAGGCTGCTTCCACCTTCCATATCTCCATGTCAATTCCTGGCCTCTGTGGGCATCTCAGCAGGGGAATAGAGGTCATGAAGAATCCACCCTCTCTGTTAACTGTCCTCAAACAGGGACAATATATCCCTTCTGTTTATAGCTATTTGGCCAGAACTAGTCATCTGAGGGGCTTCCCTGGTGGCTCAGATGATAAAGAAGCTGCCTGCAATGTGGGAGACCTGGGTTCAATCCCTGGGTTGGGAAGACCCCTTGGACGAGGACATGGAAACCCACTCCAGTATTCTTGCTGGAGAATCCCCATGGACAGAGGAGCCTGGCAAGCTATAGTCCATGGGGTTGCAAAGAGTCAGACATGACTGAGTGACTGAATAAAGCAGAGGACGGCAGTCATCTGAGTCCCAGCTGAACTGCAAAGTAGGCCGAGGAGTCTGGATATAAACACTGGACAGAGAAAAAAATGGATATGATAAGACTTAATCATCTATACAGAGGGAGATCACCCTAGGGCTGCCAGCAAATTCCATGCTTAAATGGAAATCCCATCATATGTGAAAAGTCACTGGGTAGGGTTTCAGAAAATATGTCAGCAGAGCAAAAACAACAAGATGAGACCAGGAAGCTAGTTCTTCTGAATGAAACTGGGTAGGAAATGAACGATAGCTCTCCCAGGACTGGGACACTTTGTCCATTAGTTAAATCTGTCTGCAGTAAAGAGGTTTCAAAAGAACATATCACAATAGCCTCTAACAAAAAGATTCTCTTATGTCTTCATGCATGCAAATCAGTAGGCCTAGCATGAGTTCCTGAAAATCCTGAGAGACTTGGCAAAGTATGTATGAACAGAACAATACCAATATGATGAGTTTGGGGAAATGAGAATTGAGCACAATAAACATTTTCCAAGGATTGTGGGGAGGTGATGATGATGAATTAACCACAATAAAATGCATTACGCAAGAATAGAGGACTAACTCCCTCCTGGGCTCACTGAGTCCCCAAGCCTGAGACTGGCTCGTGCCATTCCTTCTGCCCTGGATGCTTCTCCCATTCTTCTCTTTTCTTCCAAGATCTAACTACTCTTTTTCTTCAAAAATTCAGTCCTATTATCCTATTTGTCTGTCATGCAGTTCAGCGGTCCCCAACGTTTTTGGCGCCAGGGACTGGTTTTGTGGAAGACAATTTTTCCATGGACTGGGGAGTGGGGGATAGTTTCAGAATGATTCAAGCACATGCCATTGATTTTGCATTCTGTTTCTATTATTATTACATCAGTTCCATCTCAGATCATCAGGCATTAGATCCTGGAGGTTCAGGACCCCTGATGTAGTTTGTAATTATGTATTGCCGTGTGCAAATCACTTCCCCCCAACTTAATGGCTTAAAAACCCAAACAGTCATTGTCTCATGGGTTCTGTGGAATCCTAGGAATTCAAGAGCAGCCTAGTTGGGTGCCTCTGCCTCAGGGCCTCTAGCAAGGTTGCAAAGTGTCTGCTGGGGCTGTGGTCTCATTTGAAAGCTCAGCCAGGGGGACTCCTGTGGTTGTCAGCAGAATACAGCTTTTCACGGATGGTTAGACACCTCATTCACCATTGACTGGGGGCTTCCTCTGGTTCTTTGCCATGAGGACATCTCCACAGGACAGCTGACAACGTGGCAACTGACTTTCCTCAGAGTGAGACGGTGCAAGAGAACATGCAAGATGAAAACCACCGCCTCTTTACAACTCACAGGCTTTTTGAGTGTCTTTGTCATCTCAGGAGGCACATCCATCACTTTTGCATATTATTTCTTCAGAAGCAAGTCACCAGGACCCACCCCACCCCACTCAGGGGAAGACACTTATGTTAGGGCAGGGATACAAGAGGTGGAGAACACTGAGTAAGAAACTTGCATGTGTTCCTCCCTCCAGGAAGTAGCTGTGGCCACACAGAGCAAAAGGAAGGAAGCGGTACAGTTTCTGTAACACGTACAGCATGTCACCCTAGCCATCTCTCCACCATGTCCCACAGCCCTGTTCTGCTGCTTAGTATCTAAGAGCTGGAAAGGAATTTATACATCATTTTGTCTAATACTATCATGTTAAAGATAAGGGAAAAGGCATAGAAATGGTGTGTGACCTTCCCAAAAGGATGGAGTTATTTGAAGAGTGGGGCCTGGAACTCAAGTCATCTGCTTTTCTCAAATTTTGGCTTCTTTCATCTACTCTCTTTTACTTTCTATTCTCCTAAATGCCTCTAACTTTCTCAGTACAAGTCATTCCATAGGAAGTATCTCTCAAAGATCACCTAGAAACTTCTCCGTCAAGTATTTGATCTTGACCCACTTATGTTCTCACTTCCTTTGACTTGCATGAGACCACAGAGATCTGGTCCCACCTGCTCTCAGTGGTAAGTTCCTGGTCTTCCCTTTGTACCAAGCACAAAATTTTACAATATCCTGGACACTCAATCTTAGACTGTGTTCTTAACTTGGAGGAAAAGTTATGACCAACCTAGACAATATATTAAAAAGCAGAGGCATTACTTGGTCAACAAGGGTCCATCTAGCCAAAGCTATGGTTTTCCCACTAGTCATGTATGGATGTGAGAGTTGGACTATAAAGAAAGCTGAGCTGAAGAATTGATGCTTTTGAACTGTGGTGTTGGAGAAGAGTCTTGAGAGTCCCTTGGACTGCAAGGAGATCCAACCAGTCTATCCTAAAGGAAATCAGTCCTGAATATTCATTGGAAGGACTGACGTTGAAGCTGAAACTCCAATACTTTGGCCACCTGATGTGAAGAACTGACTCATGGGAAAAGACCCTGATGCTGGGAAAGATGGGAGGAGAAGGGGACGACAGAGGATGAGATGGTTGGATGGCATCATTGACTCAATGGACATGAGTTTGAGTAAGCTCTGGGAGTTGGATGGGCAGGGAAACCTGGCATGCTGCAGTCCATGGGGTTGCAAAGAGTCGGACATGACTGAGTGACTGAACTGAACTGGCTCCATGATGGACTTGATGTTCTTGGGCCTTTGAAGATTGCATGCTTTTGCCTTGACCTTGTGACGCACCTCATCTCCCCATTTCTAACTGTCTGCTGGGCATTCTCAGTGACCTGTCATTGATGCCTAAACTCAACCATGCTAATGAGAACAACCTCAACTATCCTTTAGTGAGCTGATATATGTGCTAGTTCCTAGAGTGAGTGCTTGATTTAAATTTCTTATTTAATCCTCTCAAGAACACTGCATGGCAAGTAATACATTTCACATGATATAGATGAGAAAACTAGGTTCAGAAAAGTAAAGTGACTTGTCTTTATTCCACAATGGAACAAGATACTTTCAATTCAAAATCTGTGCTTTGAACCACTCTCCTCATGATGTTTCCCCTAAAACCGTTCCCTTAAGACTTTCCTATTTCTATTCTTCCCTTCTCCACTGTATTCAGCATTAAAATCTTGGCGTTTAAAGCCTGCCATGTGGGCTTCATTGGTGGCTCAATGGTAAAGAATCTGCCTGCCAATGTGGGAGACGTGGGTTTGATCCCTGGTCTGGGAAGGTGTCACATGCTGTGGAGCAGCTAAGCCCATGTACCGCAACTACTGAACCTGTGCTCTAGAGCCGGGGAGCCACAGCTACTGAGCCCACATGCTGCAACTACTGAACCTGTGCTCTAGAGCCGGGGAGCCACAGCTACTAAAGCCTTAGCACTTTACAGCCCATGCTCCACAACAAGAGAAGCCATCGAAATAAGAAGCCTGTGTACTGCAACTAGAGAAAAGTCCAGTTCAGTTCAGGTCAGTCACCCAGTCATGTCCGACTCTTTGCGACCCCATGGACTGCAGCACGCCAGGCCTCCCTGTCCATAACTCCCGGACCTTACTCAAACTCGTGTCCATTGAGTTGATGATGCCATCCAACCATCTCATCCTCTGTTGTCCCCTTCTCCTCCCGCCTTCAATCTTTCCCAGCATCAGGGTCTTTTCAAATGAGTCAGAGAAAAGCCCATGCAGCAATAAAGACCCAACACAGTAAAAAAAAAGATTAACATTAGTTTTTTAAAGGCTATCCTTTAAAGACTAAAGGATATTACTTTTCAAAAATACATGCCATGCCATGAGATATCTCTATGCCTTTGTATATATTGTTTTCTCTGCCTGGAAGGCTCTTCTTCTAATCATCAATATGGTCAGTACATTTCATCCATGTCACCCCACTGCTGACGTCATCATTTTCTCCCTGGTGTCACATGTCTGGGTCTTGGTGAACTTGAAACTGTCCTCATTGGCTGGGTCTTTTTCATAGGAGTCAAGGTGCCCCGATGCAGAAATGGTGCCTGAGGATGCCTCTACAAAAGCAGCTATCACCTGAGCTGTTATGTCCACCTATGGGTATCCCTGTCTATATAGTATACTTTATAGGAGCAGGGGCTGTGGAGCTTTTCAGCTTTGTAGCTCCCATCCTGGCAGCAGACACCTGATGGTTAATGACTCATCTCTGATGCATGTCATTCCTTTAATCCCCACAGCTCATCAGCAGGCAAGCCCCGCAGAATTTTGTTAGATTTCTTAGACCTCTTCCTCACTTTCCATTTTCCCAGCCATCATCTCAAGTATGTGTCTCCTGACCTCGCATGTGGCCCAGTGCCATCACCTCCGAACTCACCTCCTGGCTCATTCCTTGTTCCCACGTCCAGTTCATCCTGATGATTTCTACTCTATTAACACTGCTTTGTGCACATCACTTGCCTGCTCAATGACTCCCTGATGCCTGTATTATAAAGCCCAAGCTCTTTAGCTTTGCTTTCAATAACCTTCCCAATATGCCTGCATGCACCCTCTAATCTTCCAGTCACTGCGGCTCTGTATAAACAAACTGTTCTAGCTAAGCGTGCTATTCGCCGTGTCTTCACTGCTCCACTGAGTCCCCTTCCACGCCATTGCCCATGCTGTTCCTCCTGCTTGGAATGCCACCCTTCTTCCCTCCACATATCTGAACTCTTCCCCATCTTGACATCCCAGTTTAATTCTTGATTCCTCCTCTAGCTGTCTCTGGCCATTGACCCATATCAACTTTTCTCATCTAGTGTAGAGGGAAAAGCTTGGACTTGACTACCGGAGAGATATGGGTCAGAATTTCAGCTACTGGCTAGTTTCATGGATCTGGGCAAGTTATATAACCTCCGATGCTAGGCAACCTCTCTTGCTACCATGAAACAGAGCTAAGTATTTGATAATACTTTGGACTTAGATCTTTATTTGATGCTATTATATTTAGGGAAAGATTGAAGGCAGGAGGAGAAGGGGATGACAGAGGATTAAATGGTTGGATGGCATCACCAACTTGATAGACATGTTTGAGCAAGCTCCAGGAGCTGGTGATGGACAGGGAAGCCTGGAGTTCCGCAGTGCATGGGGTCACAAAGAGTCAGACGTGACTGAGCGACAGAACTAAACTGATTACAGTTACTGTTTACTTAATGCCTGGTCTCTGATTTTCAAACTAATATGATTTAGCAAGAGCTCACCAGGTGGCACAATGGCAAAGAATCTGCCTGCCAAGGCAGGAGGTGCTTCCTGGGTCAGGAAGACACCCTGGAGTAGGAAATGACAACCCACTCCAGTATTCGTGCCTGGAAAATTCCATGGATAGAGAAGCCTGGCGGGCTACAGTCCATGGGGTCGCAAAGAATAGGACATGACTGAGTATGCACAGACACAAGTTAGGCAAAATAGGAGACAATGGGACTTCCCTGGTGGTCCAGTGGCTAAGACTCTGTAGTCCCAATGCAGGCGGCCCACATTTGATTTCTGGTCAGGGAACTAGATCCCACATGCTGCAGCTAAGGTTTCGCATGCCACAACGAAGAGCCCTTGTGCCACAGCTAAGACCTGGCACAGTCAAATAAATAAATAATTCATTCACTAAAAACCAAAACTAAACAGGAGATGACAATGTCTATGTGTTGGGATCGTGAAGAGGATGAAATGAAGGAATGCGTGTCCTGAAAACAGGTTTCAGTTGGTGACCTAAGCTGGGTTAGTCCAGGATTCAGATGGAGTTGGACACACCTGGAGTGTCTATGGAGGAGACATACATGACATTCTTTGCACCAAGAAAAAGAACCCATCCATGGTGCCTAAGACACCAGGCGACCATGCTTGCCTGAGACGCTGCCTCGGTGACAGGGACCAAGCACAGCAACGGAGGGCCTGGCTCCCAGGGCCCACACTCCTGCATTGGAATTCCACTGCTTCTGCTTTTTAACTGTAAAATTTGGGGCAAGTTCCTTCATCTCTTTTTTTCCTCTCTGGCTTAATTTTTAAAATAGGGATTAAAGATGGAACCTATTTCATGGGGTTAATGTGATGATAAGTAAATTATCTGTAAAGAGTTCAGCCCATCTCTGGCAGACTGTAAGCCTTTAATAAATGCTAACTATTATGTCTTACAGTATTATTCTTGAGGCTGGCCTGTATGGACTTGTTTCTATCCTAGGGCAAGTGCAGGGGTGGGGTGCTGTGAGTAAAAAGAGAAAGAGATGTTTTCCTAATCATACCTGGAAGAGCCCAGTGGGAGCCAAGGGAAGTCTGCTCCAGAGAGCATCTGTTACAGAAGGTAGAACAGGTGAGAAAGATGCCTCGGAAGACAGCCCGAAACTGGGTCACCCGTCAGGAGGAAGACAGCCGTGGCTCTCCGCCCTGACTGCAAGTTGGAGCTGGCGGCTTGTAGCCAACGCTGATGCCTGGGCCCCACCCCCAGAGCTTCTGACTGAATTCGTCAGGCCACGCCCACCTATGTGTATTTCTTAAAAGCCTCTTGGTTGATTCTCTTGGGGATCAGGGGTTGACAAACACTAGGCTAAAGAGAGATTGAGGTTAGGAAGCAGAGGGAGATGTGAGTGGGTAAAGCAGAGTTGAGGGGAAATGATCCCAGAGACTAGAGCTCAGGACCCAGGGAGGTGCTTGGGGACGTAAATTTATGGAGAGTGACTGCCTTCTTAAATTTTGTTCCCTAGGCAGCTCACTTGACTACCTCAGAACCAGTCCTGCCTGGAGACTTTCTTGGGGGCTGACAGCAATGTCTTAAGTGCTTCATTTACATTGGTGGGTCATATCTTTCTGGAAGCAGATACAGTAAGTCCCCTCCATATGAACATGTTTCTCTGAGAGCATGTTTGTAAGTCCAATTTGTTCATAATTTGTTCATAAGTCCAACAAAGTTAGCCTAGGTACCCAACTAACACAACTGGCTATATAGTACTTTACTGCAAGGGCTTCCTAGTGGTAAAGAACCTGTCTGCCAATGCAGGAGATGTAAGAGATTCAGGTTCAACCCCTGGGTTGGGAAGATCGCCTGCAGGAGGACAGGGTGACCCACTCCAGTATTCTTGCCTGGAGAATCAAATGGACAGAGGAACCTGAGGGCTACAGTCCATAGGATTGTAAAGAGTCAGACATGACGGAAGCGACTTAGCATGAGTGCATGCACTGTACTGTAAGGTCTATAATACCTTTCACACAAGGAATACCTAAAAAACCAAACACAAAAAAGAAAGACAACATTTTTAATCTTACAGCATAGTACTTTGAAAAATACAGTAGTACCGGCTACATCACCGCTGCTTTTATGCTTACTTCAGGACATCCTGGGCTTGAAATAAAGATACTGTACTACTGTCTTCTATACCCCACTGTACAGCAAAGTACACAAAAGCACAACCACTTGTAGGGGATACACACATATGACAATGTATGGCAGACACGTGAGCTAACTCACGTGACTGAACGTGTGAACACATGTTCACATCTTTAAAAGTCTACAACTTGAAGGTTCGTATGTAGGGAACTTACTGTATACAAAAAGGGAAGAGACTAAATTTCTACTTTTATCCATTCATCCATCCATCCCCCATTCACCCATTTATTCGTTCAATAAAAATACACTGAGGACGTATTATGCACAAATACTTAACTACGTCTCTGATCTGCTGTAATCTACAGAAATGGGTCCAAATTGTTTGTTGCCTCTTTGCGTATCTGTTAGGGGTTCTACTTCTGACCTTAGCTTGTGAAGACAAAGACCAAGAGAAAAGCCTGGCTCTTCTCCAGCTCTGGAACCAGAGTCTGGAGCTAGACGGGCTGGCTGAACATTGCTGTGGGTGAAGTCATGGTATGTGAGCTTTTCCCATCAGAGGTCTGGTAATTTGAAAGGGAATAATTGTGCACTGACTTTGACACTGAGTAGCAGTTGAATCCTGACCAATGTTTTTAACCTCCCCAAACTACATTGCAAAATTGTAAGATGGGAACATTACGTGATTAAATAAATAAGTAAGCATAAATAAGTAAGCATGTGAGGTCTGATTCATGGCAAGTGTTCATGACAAAGGCCAGAGAAGTCATGAATTTGGTGGAACTTTTTAATTACTCTGAAGCTTTTGTTTTTCACTATGTGATCAGTCGGAGAACATCAGATTTTCCCTACTTAAGCAGATCCCTTCATAACCAGAGAAACTTAGAATTCAGGATCAGCAGAAATATAAATGTTAACAAGTCCAACTCCCTTGTTTTACAAATGAAGAAATCAGCCCAAAGAGGGGCAGTGCTTTGGTTGAGGCAGCACAGCATGTCATGGACTTGGCAGTGAACTTGGCAAAGTTTGGAATAATTTGTCCTAGCTCTTACTGCAGCACCCAGGAGCAGACTCACCTCTGGATTCCGCTGAATACAATATGAACTGTTTTAAAAAGTACAGTTTGGGGAACTTCCCTGTTGGGTCCAGTGGTTAAGAATCTGCCTTGCAATGCGGGAGATGTGGATTCGATCCCTGGTCCAGGAACTAAGATCCTACATGCCATGAAGCAACTAAGCCTGGGCCACAACTAGAGAGTCTGTGTGCCGCAATGAAGGATCCCATGTGACACCGAGGATCCCGCGTGCACAACTGAGATCTGAGACAGCCAAATAGATAAATAAATATATATTTTTAAAAGTTATAAAACTATGGCTCTGCAGTTCTGAACTGATGCAACAGAAAGAAGGCTCAAAAATTTCAGTTTCTTGAGCATCTACCATGTACTTGTTCAGTCGCTCAGTTGTGTCCAACTCTTTGTGACCCCATTCGCTGTAGCACTCCAGGCTTCCCTGTTCTTCACCATCTCCCAGAACCTGCTCAGCCTCATGTCCATTGAGTTGGTGATGCCATCCAACCATCTCACTCTCTGTCACCCCCTTCTCCTCCTGTCCTCAATCTTTCCCAGCATCAGAGTCTTTTCCAGTGAGTCGGCTCTTTATATCAGGTGGCCAAATATTGGAGCTTCAGCTTCAGCATCAGTCCTTCCAAAGAATATTCAGGACTGATTTCCTTTATAATTGACTAGTTGATCTCTTTGCTTGAGAGTCTCCAAGGGACTCTCAAGAGTCTTCTCCAGCACCACAGTTTGAAAGCATCAATTCTTCAGTGCTCAGCCTTCTTTATGGTCCAACTGTCACATCCGTACATGACTACCAGAAAAACCATGTACTACGCAAACATATTTGCGCTGTCTCATTCAATCTTTATAAAACCCCACGAAGTAGGAATTATGATTATTTCCTCTATTTTACAGATGTGGGAAACTGAAGTTCAAAAAGATTAAGTGACTTTCCCAGGGACTCATCGCTGGGAAGTAGCAGTGTGGGGCTTGAATCCGGGTCAGTGTGACTTCAAAACTCACACTTTCTATGCTTCATCTCACTGCCTCACTTACAAAAGCTGTCGCCAAATAATCTATAGAGATTTCTGTGTCTGGAGTGGGTCTTGAATCACGCATCTGGGACAACAGAGGAGGACTGATAGCCTTTCTCACTGTGGGGACACAATTAGACCACCTCTCTAATAATCTTTCACATACAGCTGAAAATATATCAGAGGGAACTTCGATAATGAGGAAAGACATTGGAAAGTTCATCTACCCCAATTCTCTGCCTCCTCCAGTGTGCATGAAATTCTGCCATTAGTGATTCGTTCCTTTGGCTAATTTGTGACTCTCACAGCATGAATGAGTTTATTCTTCCCTCTCCCACCTGTTGAACTCTGACTCTTCTTTCAAGGCCCAATACAAAAGTACATTCATCAAGTACAGGAACTTATGTTCTGAGTCATCACTCTGGACTCTGTGCTGGAGATACAAGGACCATCAAGGAAGCACAGGTCTTGCCTAGACTACTTACTGTCTGGTGGGGAGGCCGGCTGAGAAAATGCACACTTCCAGTACAAACTGGAAAAAAAGATGGATGTAAACACAGGGACATTCAGAGGGGGCTCCCAACCCAGAAAAGAGAGGACACAAGGACTATGTCTGTTGCCAAATTTTCCTGGAGCAGAGTATCTCCACCCAAAGTGCTCACCTAGCATTTCACACAACCTGTCACAGCATTCATCCTGGCCACTTCTGAAGGTCTCTTTAACTTGTCTGTCCTAGGATGTGGGGTCCTTTGTCAGGGGCCCTGGGTCACTCAGCTCTGTGTTTCCTGTGGCTAGCAAGGGGACTGGCACATAGTAGGTGATCAGTTAATGTTACTCAAGGGAAAAATGGATAGCAATATGGGGAAGACTAAAGATAAGACATAACAGGGATTCTTGGAGGATAAGGAGACTAGAAGAAAGACACAGACATGTGAGAGAGAAAGGTTGGGACTGGGGTCCTTCTAAACCACACTGGACCTACTTTATGTTTCAGCCAGAGCTGGGGGCCTAGGAAAGAACAGAGGCCTAGGAAAGTCTCTTGGGGCCCTGGAGAAAGGAAGTGATCATCTTTCCATCACCCCATCAGCATCTGATCTGTGCAGAGCGAATGCTCAGGGTATAGCTCAAGGTCTAGCTGGAGGAGCCCCATTGGGCATTCTCCACTTTCCAGCTCTATATCACTTTAATATTGCTTTTCATATTGATTGAGGTCCAATTTTATTGTGAATAATTCACTAATTCACTGTAACTTTTCTTGAAATCTCTTTAATCAGATTTTTTGTGTTGTTTTTGAGTTACAGTGATTTATATCTGTTGAATAATGACCTTGTCAATGAAGATGACGGTGAAAAATGAAATCTTAGACTGAGAAGTTTCCCATGATGGTGGGAACAGTGCAGACGGCGGAGAAGGCACAGGGAGATGCCTCTGTCTGGTCTCTCTCCTTGGGCTCCTGACCTCACTCTATGTTCTTGCTTTTCCTTGGCTTGATGATCTTCTAACACACCATATCGTTTACTTGTCTACCATGCTTATTATTCATTGTTAATTTCCCCCTCCCACCCTATAATGTAAGTTCCATGATATTAGGAATCTTTATCTATTTTGTTCACTGATAAATTCCTGAAATCTAGAAAAGGGCCTGGAGTTTTGAATGTGTTCAATCAATATTTATTGTATGAATGAATGAATAAGAGTTAGCACATGTACGTGTGTGCTAAGTCACTTCAGTCATGTCTGACTCTTGGCAACACTATGGATTGGATCCCACCAGGCTCCTCTGTCCGTGGGATTCTCCAGGCATGAATACTGGAGTGGGTTGCCATGCCCTCCTCCAGGGGATCTTCCCGAACCAGGGATTGAACCTACATCTGTTACGTCTTCTGCATTGGCAGGTGGGTTTTTTATCACTAGCACCACCTGTGAAGCCTAAGAGTTAGCACAGGTTAATGCAATCCAAGGTTTGGAGGCCGCTCTAAGTGAAGGGAGGAGGGAACTTATAAAGTTGTGGGCTCATGACTTCTGGAAACCTGTTGGAACCAAGATGGCATGGAGCAGCCAGCAGCATGGTGATGATGATGATGATCGGGGTGATGATGGTAATCGCGGTGGGGGTGATGCGGATGGTGGTAGTAATCATGATGACAGTGGTGGTACTGCTGCTATGGATGGAGACGGTCATAATATGTGGCAGAACTGGGACTACAGCTCAAGTCTTAATGTCCAATAAGCCACCATTTACCAATCTCTTGTGTTCTAGGCACACTTCTAAGGCTCCACACTCCACACTGGAGATTTAGGAGTCAGAGACTCAAACACTTCACTGCAAGTGTCTCGCTTGTAGGTGATACAGGTGACAATTTCCCACCATGTGCACAGAGGAGGAGAGACCGGGAGGCGGGAGGGAAAGAGGAGGCTTGCCCTTGCACCCCTAAGTGATTACACCCTGCTTTCCACTTTGGCTCCATCTTCCATACTCTCCTGCTGCTGCTACTGCTGCTGCTAAGTCACTTCAGTTGTGTCCGACTCTGTGTGACCCCATAGATGGCAGCCCACCAGGCTCCCCCGTCCCTGGGATTCTCCAGGCAAGAACACTGGAGTGGGTTGCCATTTCCCTCTCCAATGCATGAAAGTGAAAATGAAAGTGAAGTCGCTCAGTCATGTCTGACTCTTCACGACCCCATGGACTGCAGCCCACCAGGCTCCTCTGTCCATGGGATTTTCCGGGCAAGAGTATTGGAGTGGAGTGCCATTGCCTTCTCCGCCACACTCTCCTGACCCAGCCTAATCCATGCTTCATTCTTAGGTGTGTTAGGATAAAAAAAACCTACCTAAAGCTAGGTCCTCATCTGACCGAATGTTCCTCGGTTCACACTGGCCATCACGTGCAGGCCCGGTACTTGGGCTCCAGCAGTGATGGAAAAGCAGCTTCTGTTCTCAGTGTGACCATAGTTTTGTAACAAGCCATGATAAGTGCCCCTCCCCATCTTCCTGGCATTTCTGATGGGGGAAAGCCATGGGCAGAAAGTCAGATGGGATTTCCTGAGATGTGTGTGTATGTGACAGACACTGGTGGACGTACCAAATGGTGACCTGAGTTCAGTGTGCCTGTCTTTCTGCTCCATCCAACTCTTGGACCTTATCACTTTGGGGAGTTGGAAGAGTGGGTCCTTTTCAGATAAACCTCGGACTCTATCTACTTCATTAGTTAACTTCCCAAGAAATCTGTCTTAAAGAGGGACAAAATAAGCAGACCGAGGTTATTTTAGAGACCTGTCTGCATAGGTCTGGGCCAGAGGTCTGTTCTGAAATACAAATTATTAATTTCTCTATTGCCTGTGAGGAGGTTCGTCTGAGTTGAAGCTGCAGACCACTGAATTTTGACTTCCCAAGAATCTCTCCTTTCTCTCCTCCAACTACAAAAGCCGTTAGGATAGGAGTTCCCATACTAGAATATTTGGAAAGGACTTGAGAAGTACCTTCCAGAAGGAAGGTAGGCGCAAACAGATGTTGAGGCCCTTACGTGCCCAGCTCTATGTGCCTTGGTCTACCTGTGTGGTCTTGTCAAAGGTCCCATCCGAGGGTAACAGCAGCCCAGGGATCTGTTAGCACCTAAAGTTTGAAGCACACAGACAATCTTGGGACCAGTATTCTTGTCTTGGGAAGATCAAGTAAGAGGAAATGATCTTGGAGGACAGGTCTTTAGGGGAGGGATATAAAGTAGGAGAAACACAGAAGGTGGATATGGACTGGTGTAGATGAGTTTGTGAGTATTGGGGATCTTTCCAACTCTACTCCCCTCCTAAATATGCCTGGCAAATTGATAGATTTGGGAGGCAGAAGTCCCTCTTTGGAAAAGAAAACAACAAAACAAAACTGGAGCCTTAATCCTCCATCTCCCTAGGACCACACAGATCAGCATATAATCAAGACTTAAAAATGTAACTTCCACTCATTTCCATTTGATTCCATTCCAGGGGCCTATTCTATGCAAACTGCTGTCCAGGGTCTGAGAATTCGAGTCACTCAGATTTTGCCTCTCACCTGTCCATACCCTTTACCCTTCCTGGTTCCTATCTGGCCTTCCCTAGCCTCTTCTTGCTACCAGTTGGTGTCTCTGCTTTCAGTCCACGTCCATCAGTTTCAACAGTTCGAGTTATGATGAAGTAAGCATGTCCAAAATCTCAGTGGCCTAAAACAACATGGCTTTATTTCTCATTCACACTACATCCCGAAAGGTCACTGGAGGTTTCTGATCATCTTGGTCACTGAGGAGCCCTGTCTGACAGAAGGTTAACTAAGTGAATGACATCATCATCTCAACACTCCACCAGAGGAGAAAACAAGGGCAATTGCCTGCTTTTATGCTTCCAGTTTTTAAGTGCATCCACCCAGAACAGACATATGTCACTTCTGTTCTTAGTTAATTGGCCAAAGGAAGTCATATAGTTATATCTAACTTCAAAGGTTCAGGAAGGTATAATCTTCCCTTGTTTTTTATTTAAAAATTTTTTTATGTTGACCATTTTTTTAAAGTCTTTATTGAACTTGTTGCAACATGGCCTCTATTTTTTATGTTTTGATTTTTTGGTCTCAAGGCATGCAGGAGCCCAGCTCCCCTACCAGGGATTGAACCCACACCCTCTGCACTGTAAGGCGAAGTCCTATCCACTGGACCTCCAGGGAAGTCCTTTCCCTTGGGTTTGAAGACTAGGAAAGCAGAAGAATTGGTGAGCACTCCAGGTTATGTAGGCTTCCCCGGTGGCTCAGATGGTAAAGAAAGTGAAAGTCACTCAGTTCTGTCCCACTCTTTGCGGCCCCTATACAGTCCATGGAATTCTCCAGGTCAGAATACTAGAGTGGGTAGCCTTTCCCTTCTCCAGGGGATCTTCCCAACCTGGGATTGAACCCAGGTCTCCTGCCTTATAGGCGGGTTCTTTACCAGTTGAGCCACCAAAGAATATGTTTGCAATGCGGGAGACTTGGGTTCAATCCCTGGGTCAGGAACATCCCCTGGAGAAAGGAATGGACACCCACTCCAGTATTTCTACCTGGAGAATTCTATGGACAGAGGAGCCTGGCAGGCTACAGTCCATGGGGTTGCAAAGAGTTGGACACAAATGAGTGACTCACACATACACACATCAGCTGTGCACCTCATCTCCTGTAACCCACCTCCCTAATTCATTTCTCTCCTTTTCCTTTCCTTGATCTTCTATCTTAACCCTATTTCTTAACTCCTTGGCCATTGTAATGTTCCCTTCCTCCATTCCTTCTTTTGTCTCCATGCCCTTCTCCCTAAATCCACCATCTGCTGTCTCTCATCCTGTCCTTCTCTTCCCCATCCAGCCCCTGAAGGTCATGCCTCCATCACTTGGCTGGCCTTTGTTAGACGTGATTGAACACAATCTCTAGCTCTAACTCCACAAGTTTCTTTTGCCCCTTATTGAGCTTAATGATTTATGTCTTGTAATGGACACAAATGGGCAAGAATTCCTGGATCTCATTAATAATTTTAAGCATGCCAGAAGTAGGATTTTAAATCCTAAGCAAAAATTAAATGGCCATGAAATCTTTGTTTGCTTCCCAGGAGACAATCCCATTTCAACTTGACAGCTTAATTAAAATCTGGGTAAATTGGACACAACACTTAATAAACAGGATTTGGCAAGCCTGGGAAGGAGATAGAAGGGAGGTGAGAGTGGGAGAAAATGAAGCTCACAACGTAACAAAAGGAAATTAAGTTATGGGGGTTCTCTCTCCCTTAGCGCGACCTTTCTGGGAGCTTCAGATATCTTCAAATGACATGCCTGACCCACATGATTCTTAGAGAATTGATTCTCTTCTCTGACTCTAATTTTCTCCAGGGCCATATTATTCCACAGGGCAGGAAAGCCATTGTTTGAGAATGCTCTTGGAGGATCTTTGCTTTCTTCCCTTTTGGGGTTCATATCTGACTCCTTCTGGACCAAGTTTCTTGCAAGCCCAAAGTCTGCTGGGAAAGTTGTTGGTAGGCTGTGGGGGTTGGAAGGATGGGAATGAGGGACTGCCTTGTCTGGTGGGCCCCATGCACATGCTCATCTTTAGCTTCAATCTTTTTTAAATTTTATATATTTTTTATTTTATATTGGAGTACAGCCCATTAACAATGAAACTGTATGTATACATATGTATACATACAGCCATATGTATACATGTACCCATCCTTCCCCAAACTTCTTTCCCATCCAGGCTGCCACGTAACAGAGGTCCATACGCTATACAGTAAGTCCTTGCTGTTTATCCATTTTAAATATAGCAGTGTGTACACATTCTTCCCAAAGTACCCAACTATCCCTTCTCCCATGGCAACTGTAAGTTCATTCTCTAAGTCTGTGAGTGTTTCTGCTTTGTAAGTTTATTTGCATCATTTCTTTTTAGATTCCTCTGATAAGGAATGCTAGTCCTCCTTCTCTGTCTGACTTACTTCACTCAGTATAATCTCTAGGTCCTTTCATTGCTGCAAATGGCATTATTTCATTCTTTTTAATTAACCTCAGTCTTTTCTTTCATTTTATGGCCTTGCCTTTTCCTGAGATCTGCTCTTTGACCATGAGTTTCTATGGTCAAAGTATTTCCACTTCTAGTAAGATTTAGATTCTTCTCTGACTCTGCTGTCTTTACCTGCTGTGGGTGATCAGGTTTAGAGGTCCAGCCTGGGACCTGGCTGCAGACTTCATCAATGAGATCAATGACCATCTTAGCCAGAGTTCATGAGTGGACTTAGGCAGAGGCTCTGAGAAGTTCTCTGGTTTCCATTCTCAGCATCCTTAGCATAACACGGGTCTCATCATGTAAGTAAGCTCACTGTATAGAAGGGGAAGACTGGGAATAGGAAGAAGGCAGGTACAGAGCTTCCTACCTCCACTCACTCTGATGGGATTACTTTTCCATTTACATTGAGGAAGGTCACATCTCTCCCCCATCAGTTGCCTGTTGCCTTGACCTTATCTTGACATTCAGCAGTAATTTACCTACGTGTAGTTGCCACGTGGGGTTCTCCAGGTGAGAATACTGGAGTGGGTGGCCACTTGATGGGAAGAGCCAACTCATTAGAAGAGACCCTGATGCTGGGAAAGATTGAAGGCAGAAGGAGAAGGAGCAGCAGAGGATGAGATGGTTAGATAGCATCATCGGCTCATTGGACATAAATCTGAGCAAACTCCAGGAAATAGTGAGGACAGAGGAGCCTGGTGTGCTGCAGTCCATGGGGTTGCAAAGAGCTGGGCATGACTTAGTGACTGAACAACATAAGTTGCCACACGCTTCTTTTAAAATAAGGTTGCCTATCTGTCTTGTGCAGGAAAAAAAAATGTTTCAAAGAAAGAAAGAAATTAAAATGCATTTCAAACTATTTTATTCTTCAGTGAAAAACCTCGACTGGTGGAACTGGCCACAAGCACTTGGACAATGATCTCCCAGGCAGGTGCGGGATTGGCTGACCTTTGAACACAAGCTACTGTTGAGGAAGAAAACAATTTTCATCACCACTTATGGTCTCCTCTGTCTTCCATGAAAGAATATGTAAACTTCAAGCTGGTGGAAACCCTGGCAAATATCTGGGTGAAGAAGCTGAGCCTTGCAATAGAGGAAGTGACTGGCCCAAGCCCCTCAGTGAAGTTGCACTGAGCTATCAGGCTGATGGCTTCTTCTGTCAGTAAATAACCTTAACTTACAATGACACTCAGGCTTCCCAGGTGGTGAAGTGGTAAAGAATCCACCTGCCAATGCAGAAGATGTGGGTTTGATCCCTGGGTCCAAAGGAGCCCCTGGAGAAGGAAATAGCAACCCAATCCAGTATTCTTGCCTGGAAAATCCCATGGATAGAGGAGCCTGAAGGGCTACAGTCCCTGAGGCCACACAGAATTGGACACGATTGAGTGACTGGGCACACACGCAGAGAGAGACTTGTGGCCTTATTATATTTGGCTATTGGACTTCCCTGGTGGCTCAGATAGTAAAGCGTCTGCCTACAATGCGGGAGACCCGGGTTCGATCCCTGGGTCAGGAAGATCCCCTGGAGAAGGAAATGGCACCCCACTCCAGTTCTCTTCTCTGGAAAACCCCATGGACGGAGGAGCCTGGTAGGCTACAGTCCATGGGGTTGCAAAGAGTCGGACACGACTGAGCAATTTCACTTCACTTCACTGGTATTTCTAGCTTCATGCAAAGCTATAGTTTTACCAAGTCACCTGCTCGTTGAGAATACATTTCATTCTTTTACACTGACTTCCATAAAAAAGCAAAAGAGGTGTTCTTGCTTCAAGGACCTTAGTGGCCTAAGTTGTTGAGTTTGGGTAAGAAAGGGTTGAAGTGATAAAAGTGAAAGATGAAGGCGCTTGGTGGTGGCCTGGAACCAGAGGTAGAAACTGAGAGTCACTGCAAATAAATAGGAATGAGGTTTTTTTGTTTTTGTTTTTGTTTTAATCCTGGCATGATGGAAAGTTTCTAAAATTAGATTGTGGTGATGATTTTACAACTTTGTAAATTTAATAAAGGTTATTGAGTTGTACACTGAAAAATGAATGGGACTTCCCTGGTGGCTTAGTGGATAAAAATCCACCCACCAATGCAGGGGACATGGGTTCAGTCCCAGTTCAGGGAGATTCCACATGCCGCAGAGCAACTAAACCCTCAAGCCTCAACTACTGAGCCCACATGTTACGGCTACTGAACCTGCAATGCATACCCGGAGCCTGTGCTCTGCAACAAAAGGAAGCTGCGACAGTAAGAAACGTGCGCACCGAAGTTAGAGAGCACCCTGCTCACTGAAACTAGAGAAAGCCCAGGCTGCAATGACAACCCAGCATGGCCAACAATAATAATGACAATTATAAAATAAATAAATAAAATTATTCTTTTAAAATGAATGAATTTTTTGGCGTATCAATTGTACCTTGACAAAGCTATTTCTCCAAAAAATAAAGAAAGAAAGAAAGACATGACTGAGAGTGAGGGCTCAGATAACACTTGCAAGAGACAGAAGATTATAAATCCTGGAGCTCCAGGTTGGTTTGTGTTTGGACTCTTGAAGGCTCTCTACCTCCAGGAAACAGGGCAATGTTTGAAACTGATAGCTCCATTTCTAATTAGTTAGACTCCAGATCCTTGTCTAAGGGCTCAGTCTTGATCAGACAGCTCTTCAGTTTCTGTCAAATGCATGTTGAGTTGGGTGACATTTAGGAGGGACAACATATGCATTGTTAACCACACACCCCTCTGGGCGGTGGAATGCTTGTTTGATCCTCATAGAGCAGCTGTTTGTGCTCCATTAGCCTAGATATCCCTGGAAACGCGTTTGCAGCTGTTACAATAATATTCTTTTCATTTTATCAAAGTTGAATTGATGCTTTTGAACTGTGGAGTTGGAGAAGACTCTTGAGAATCCCTTGGACTGCAAGGAGATCAAACCAGTCCATCCTAAAGGAAATCAGTCCTGAATATTCATTGGAAGGACTGATGCTAAAGCTGAAGCTCCAATACTTTGGCCATGTGATGTAAAGAGCTGACTCACTGGAAAAGACCCTGATGCTGGAAAAGATTGAGGGCAGGAGGAGAAGGGGGTGACAGAGGGTGAAATGGTTGGATGGCATCACTGACTCGATGGACATGAGTTTGAGCAACCTCCAGGAGATAGTGAAGGACAGCGGAAACTGGTGTGCTGCAGTCCATAGGGTCACAATGAGTCAGATACAGCTTGGCGACTGAACAACAAGAATGAAATGACCACATAAAGACTATATAGGCATTTCTCGCCAATATAGTGACCATTATATTACTACTTGAAGAGCTTTCCATAAGACCAAAGTTAGCAAGTACTCCCACAGAATTTAGTACCAGGGGAAAAAATGTTTCTCTCCTGAAAACTTGAATTACTTATTTGATTGGCAGTGGGAGCAACTGAACGCCAGTGCAGGCAGCTTCTTCTTCTCCTTTGTCGTCCTCCTCTTCCTCTTTCTTCTTCTTCATCCCTGTCTTCTTCTGTTTTGTCCTGATTGCCAGGCCACTCTGAGCTAAAGTGAGAGCAGAGCCACAGGTATGTCATCTCTGATTCAAGTGTTCCCTGCTCTCTGGTCCATTTCAGGTTGCTCCCACACATTCTTTCAATCATCAAATGTTTCTCGAGCACATGGCATGGTCCATGAGCCGTATAATACTCTGGGGTTGGCTTGATGGCTAAGACATGATCCTTGCCCTCACAGAGGGAGACAAGGGAATAATGGCAAATAGAATCTCAAAATAAGGGCCTGCTCCAGTTGCTACAGGAATAGAGCAAGGAGGAGGCAGTAGGCACAGAGAAACAGAGGACAACTTTCCAGGGCAGTATACTAACTATGGGCTTCCCCGTTGGCTCAGAGGTGAAAAATCCGCCTGTAATGCCGGACATGGAGGAGATGCAGATTCGATTTCTGGGGTCAACAACATCCCCTGGAGGAAGGCATGACAACCCACTCCAGTATTCTTGCCTGGAGAATCCCATGGACAGCAGAACCTGGTGGGCTACAGTCCATGGGGCAGCAAGCATGTGCTTACTAACTATATTTTCTTATTTTCTGAATTCTTGATGCTCTGGCATTTGTGACCTCAAATGGGGAAAGACTGTCCCTCCCAAGGCTAGCCAATTCTTAGTGATCACAAAGTGCTAGGGAACACACCTTTGATATGTAAACTAATCAATCCAGGGCCCAAATTCAGAACCACTTCTACCAGCGCTTACATTCCAGGAGCCAATATTCCTCTGCCCTAAGTCACCCTAGGGCCAGGTTTAGACAACTGGAGGCCATCCTTCTGACTCAGAGCCTGCCAACACTATTCAAATGAGCCACTCCTAAGCTGCTTCCCTGCTCTGGTTTGCCTTTCTCACGGACAACACAATCCAGGTTTTGGATCCTGCTGCTTCCACAACTCCCCTGCTCCCTGATCAAATCTGGTGCTTTCCCATGTGACCCTGCATGGCATGGCACACCCCCTCCTCTCGGGAAATGTAAGAAATAAAAATCATCTTTCAATAGCGTTCATCTCTCAAGGTCATCAGTCAGTTACCCTCATGAATGAAATCCTGTGGGAACAGTTGATACAAGTAGCTAATGCTTGATGGGTGATGGGGAATTTTCTAGATGGAAAGGTATTTAAGAAGGAGAACTAGCTTATGCACTGGCCCACAGACTTGGTGAGACAGGAGCACTAGGGTGCTGTGTCTAACGCATATTTTTAGCTCTTTAAAGGCAGTCTGTTAACATTCCTTCTGCCATGTGAGCGGAGCATAAATGATAAATAACAGGGTCTGCACCAAGTCTTAGCTGGAACAACACTGAATTTACTTATAGTCAGGTTTGGGCTGTTCTTTCTTTTGTTTTCTCAAATGCAGAACATAGCACAGCGCAGACTTTGACTTCTGACTCTATCTCTTGTTAGCTATGCGTCTCTGTGTCTTTGTTCAAATTCTTAAGCTTTCTCTGCTTCAGTTTCCTCATCTAGAAGAGGAAATAAGACCAAGAGCCTCCTCAGAAAAGTTGTTGTGAGGATTACATAGCTAAATATTCGTAAAATACTTAAAATGGTGGCCAACATGTAATAAGGGCTATGCAAGGATTTGCTACATTATTTTCTGAATCTTGCTGTGTGAAGGGTACTGTGCTGAGATTTTAGAATCTATAAAGATGTAGAATGTATGTTCCTACCCCACAAAGAGTTTACAAGTATGAGAGCCTAGAGACGTTTGGAAGATTGAAGGGTTGCTCATGAAACTATATTTGCATGAGATGTTGAAAATGTTGAAGATGATAATAGATGAATACATGCGTGTGTGTGTATTAGGTGCTCAGTTGTGTCTGACCCTTTGTGACCCCATGGACTGTAATTGTCCAGGTTCCTCTGCCCATGGAATTCTCCAGGCAAGAATACTGAAGTGGGTTGCTATTCTCTTCTCCAGGGGCTCTTTCTGACTTAGGGATCAAACCTGGGTCTCCAGCACTGTAGGCAGATTCTTTGCCATCTGAGCCACCACAGAAGCCCTAACAGATGAATATGGGGACCCTTAATTACTCTCCAGTAGGAAACAGAAAACAAACTGAACTGGGTTTTGCGTCCAACAGACCTGGGTTCAAGCTCTGGGTCAACTGTCTTCCAGCTGTGTCATTTCCGAGCCATGTGATCCAACTATTCAAGTTCTGTGAATCTTAGTCTTCTCACTAGTATAATGTAGGTAACAATATCTGCTACAGCAAATGGGAGCAAAACAGATAACAATAACTGATATTTACTGAGCACTTGCCATGTGCTAGGAACTGGACTAAGAATTCCATGAGGAGGTCGGCTTAAAGAAAGGTCAGCAACTCCATGTCCAAGGTCAGCAATAAGTGGCTGAGCTGGAATTTGGAACTAGACAGTTTGATTCCAGTGACTGTTCTAAAAACTGTTATTTTATGCTAAATCACTCAGAGTAGTCCTGGAGCCAGCAGGCACTCAGATAATGATAACAGTTATTATTAACTGTGTAATATCCTTAATCTATTTGACTAACAGCCAATGACCCTTTAAGTCTCCCTTCAAGTATTATATTTTTCTTCTCATCCCCGGAACTAGCCTGGTGATGCTCCTATGATACATCACTCTGGGCAAGCATAGGCCCAATTCTCTGAAAATCCTCAGCTTCATATTTTCTTCAAGTGAATAAAAGGGAAGGTCTTATCGAGTCCCAGGGACATTAATCAAAGATTAATCCAATAATGTTAGTAATGAAACAGTCTGATTAAAAAAACAACATGAACTGCAAGCATTTGCAGATGGGGAACATTAGATCCAATCAATGCTTTACTCCAAATGGATTTAATGCAAAAACACCACGACCTGAAAGCCAAGGAAGCCCAAGGAATTCTGGGAGCCAACTTGGGGTTGACTTGGCCTGGTAGCAACCCTACAGTCTTCAGCCAAGTCAACTCAGGTATTGGAACCAATGCCAAGCCAGGGCAAGGAGCAAAGCTGGCAACTCAGCCCATCAGAATGTCCCTAACAGCAGATGATGTCAGCATGATGATGTCACTTCTAAATTCTTCCCGTTCAAGGTGGGAAGGCAGCCGAAGCCAAATCCAGACCCTCCCAGTTTAAGATCTGTGGCTCCACCCTTAACAAGAGCAATGCCATGTGTACCCTGCTGCCTCAGGGAATGGCTTTCCGTGAGCATCGTTTTCTGTTCAGATCCTGGGCAGAGTGTTTAACATGCAAAAGGCAATATGCACATAAGCTGGGCTTATGCACATAAATTCACTTGACTAAATTATGTTAAGAAAGGAGAAAATAGCTTAATTCTATAACCAACTTTTGTCTCATTTGTGGCTTTCCTTTTCTGTTCTGACTAATTTTCATTCCCCAACAAATGGCATGGCAATGAGAAGTGGTGGCAGGAATACCAGGAAACAAACTGACTTGAGTCCATCTCTGGGCTATAGGTGGTGGATGGTGGAGAGGCAGGATACTCCAGAGTAGTGTAAAGAGAAGAAGTGAGATTGGGTTTGAATATGGCTCTGGTACCTCTAAGCTGTCTGAATTTCAGTTTGCTTATCTTTAAAATGTAGGGTTTTAAAAGAATTGATGCTTTTGAACTGTAGTGTTGGAGAAGACTCTTGAGAACCCCCTGGACTGCAAGGAGATCCAACCAGTCAATCCTAAAGGAAATCAGTCCTGAATATTCATTGGAAGGACTGATGATAAAGTTGAAGCTCCAATACTTTGGCCACCTGGTGCAAAGAACTGACTTATTGGAAAAGATCCTGATGTTGGGAAAGATTGAAGGCAGGAGGAGAAGGGGATGACAGAGAATGAGATGATCGGATGGCATCACCAACTCAATGGACATGAGTTTCAGCAAGCTCCGCAAGTTGGTGATGGACAGGGAGGCCTGGTGTGCTGCAGTCCCTGGGGTTGCAAAGAGTTGCACTGAGCAACTGAACTGAACTGAAATGAAAATGTGGGATAAAGATTAACTTAAAATGTTTAGTCACAGGTAAGATAATGGTAGAGTAGATAACTTAATTAAAAATTATTTAGTGCTTATTAGATCCCTGATAAGACACACACTTATAACAATCATCCCCTTTTCTCCATTAGAGTAACAATGCTTTTGTCCTCCACGCCCTGGGTGAAAATTGGCAAAAGTCAAAGGAATGGATGGGTGGACAGATTGCATGAGTAGATGGATGGGTGGTAGGGCCTAAGAGAAGTCCAGAAACTACAAAGCAACAAGTCAATTTTTGAAGAAGAATCAAGAAATCCTTTCTGGTGTCTCAGAGGGAAGATAACAGAATGGGAAAGCCACATGAATGGGGAAGGAGTGAACAAACAGGATGGGAGATGAAAGAGGACAGAGAAAGTGCCCAAGAATGTTCAGGAAAGACAGTGTATATGGAATGCACTAGTCTTGAATTTCTAGATGCCATCAACCCTGGCATTCAGGGCATGGGCTCCTGAAGCAAGTGAAGGGCATCAGCAGTGAGGTATCAGCACAGAAACTGGAGTGACCCTCAAGAAGTCAGGTGCCCAATGTGGACCCCTTCCTTCCTCCAATTTGGGACGGACCAGGAGTCAAACTTAACATCTTGTCTGAGCAAACTCCTAACAATAGCCTTGACACTAATGTCAGGAGTGTGGCCAGAATTGGGGTGAACGGTAGGGATACTCCAAGTCAGCATCCATCTTCTCTCAGCCATGGTCGCTGCATGCCCACCACCCTGTCCCCATCCCTCCACCAATTAATTCATCCAGATCAAATGGAATCATGGATAGGAGAAGGAAAGCATGCAGTATTTTCTGAAGCTCTGATAAAAGACGAATCTTGGCGAGGAGGTGACAGAAGAAGCCGGGCCATTTGGCTTATGCCTGGGGGTGGGGTGGGGGTGGGGGAGGGTGGGACCAGCCACAGGGCCTCAGCTGAAAGGCCTTAGGGATGTTTTAGAGTTGGGACACATGAACAACTAATCTTCCAGGATCCTAGCCCAATGTGACTAAGCTTGTTCTAGTCTAGCAGTGTTTGGCTCTGTCCAGTTCAGCCCAGTTTCCACTCATCCACATCTACCCAGTGTATCCAGTTCAGCCCAGATGACACCAGTTCAAAGCAACTTTCTCTAGCCCTACTCAGCAGAGCCCTCTCTGTTCCATGTAGTTACGATGACTTGGACTTACACTTTATGATCACGGATGATGGATAGACAGACAATGACAAATGGCCAGCCTAGAGGTAAGCTTCAAAGATGATGTGGAAGTTCTCACAAGGCAGATCTCAGGATCTGTGTCCACCTGAGACAGGTGGTGATGAGGGTTCTAAACACTGGAGCTTCTAAGCCTGCCCACTCTAGGCATTCCTTACTAGTTTGCCCTTCTCGGCAACAGTGGGAAAACATGATGATGAGCCACTGCAGCCAGAAGCTATATAGCACTCTGGACCAACTCTACATAATAAATATATGGTTTTGTGCTTAATTGGATAGGTAAGTAAAGCACATTAACAATTTAGAAACATATATGAAAGAAGGGAAATATTAGTTGAAAGAATCCTATTCTTCATCTTATTTTCCTTTCTGAGTTGAGGAAAAAAATCAACAATATGGGTTAGTATAGTAACACATTCTTCTGCAGGTCAGGGCTTGATAATTACTGCTTTTGAAGGACACACTCACTTGGGACTTAAGATCTCGGTGAGCACCAGCCCCTCCCTGTGCTCCTAACTCACCTCTAGCTTCCTAGCACATCCCCGTGAGGTCAGGCTGCAACCTTGTCTTCGTCAAGGAGTTTTTGTGTCTGTTCTTCCATCTGCTCATTCCTTTTTGTTAATCTTGGACCCTCATCTTTGTCAAGTTTCTTCCCTGAGTGGGGTGCCCTCAAACATCCCTCCCTTGCCCCATTTCTATATTAAAAGCAACAACAACACAGGCCCAAATGGAGTCACTTAGGCCAGGTCATGCCATCAAACTCGGGCTTGATACTGAGTCTTCAACCTCCCCCAGAAATGTAGTTTTAACTAGTCAGGAATTTTCTGGTCAGCACCAATGAGGTAATCTGTCACATGGGCCCTCTCCATTCCCCAAAGGAAGATGAGGTAACCCACCTAATAAGACCCTCCTTTCCCAAAAAGGAGATGACCTAATCCTTCTTCCTGTTTATGACTTCCTTGTCCTTCCTTTAAAAACCTTACCCTTCTGTAACTTTCTGGAGCTCCTCTTTGCTTGTTAGATGGGATGCTGCCTTATCCATGAATCATTCAAAAAAGCCAATTAGACCTTTAATTACTTGTTGAACTTTGTTTTTGATAGATTTGGTGTCTGAAACAGGATCCAAGGCAAACTTCTAATGGTACATGGGAGCAACAAGAAACATAAGGTGTGGTACTCACAAATCCTTTTTTTGAATTCAGTCTTCCTCACTGATTCTGAGAGCCTTGGGTAAGTTTCTCTTGGTTCTGAACTCTGAAGTTTGCATCGAGCTCCTGATCTAATTGGTTTTCCAGCCAGTCTCCCATTTTTCTGAAATCACTAGTTCCATGTTGGGAGCTGCTGGTAGTTTGGACCATAGTCTCGCATTTGGTTGGAAACCCCAGTCCCTTGGTTCTGTTCCCAGATTCCATGTTGGGAGCTGCCAGCAGCTTGGTCTGTAGTACCCTGTTTGTTTGAAATTCTCCCCCAGATTCCACCTTGGGTGCCACTGGTGGCAGCTGCACTTCCCCATTTGAGGTTTGTTGGTCCAATCCTTCCCCTAGTCCCAGATTCTACGTCGGCATTGTTGGTGCGTTTTGTTTGGCCAGGTGCAGTAATTAGTTACTGCTGGAGTATTAAGATGCACATGCTTGTTTGTCTTATTCTCGGGAGATAAAGTCTACCTACAAGAGATAGAATCTTTAATTTCTAAAGAGTCAAGTGCACCATCTTCCAGTACCTGCTTATTTTATGTGTACGAACTATAATCCTAGAAACTGTACTTGTCTACAAAAATGGCAAAATATTACTAAAAACAGCCTAGAATTACAATAGTCATTAAGGAAACGTTCCAATTAGACAGGATCATTTATTTAAGAAGTGCACTTGAAAGTAAGGGTTCCCAAATTAAACAAACAGAATGGGACACCTATTTTAATTGGTATGCACAGCTCCCAAAGGCTTCAGGATTCCAAAATAGCATCGTTAAAAAACTCGTTAGAAAGTGCCAATGAAAAACTAAAGACACAAGAGGTACCAAAAACAAAAGATGATAGGACTAAAATGAGTCCTGCTGCTCCTCTCTATCCTTCACCTGAGTACTTTCATTTTACTAATCCTCTGCCTGAACTGCTTTTCCACTCTGAAGAGACTATTGAACACTTACATTTTAAAATAAAACCACCCAAGGTTACTAACCTCCTTAGATGTCCTTCACCTCTTGGTCAAAGATTGAACTAAGGGCCATAGTTAATGCATTTCCTATACCTAAGGAGGATCCCCAATTATTTGGAAGAATT